>NC_081364.1:40700651-41975651 GCF_030684315.1 Stegostoma tigrinum | reverse complement strand
TATGTACATACTTTGCAACTTTTCTGTCCTGTCCCTAACCAACCAACCTGGATGCTTCACACTGGAACCAGATCCAATGTTCAGTATAGAACAGAATAAGTAATTTATTGTCACTTGTATTTAAGAAAACACAATGAGATGTGTATAAGTTACCACAATTTAATGGTGGTGCCATTTTAATTACAGAAATTATGAAAAGAAATAATTGAGCCAAAGTTCCTTTTGATCCCTCCATGGTTCCTGGGTTTCTGGAATAGTTATGGGCCATCGCTGCCAAAAACAAAGTGAGGATTTCTGGACCGAATTCACCACTTTGCCACCACCAAAGCTGACCCTGAAGACAGTGCATTCATTGGCATGGCAAGGAGGGATAGACCAGACCCAAGAAGCCATCGATGCTGAAGCTGTCACTCATGCCATTGCCACTTCAGTTGCTGCCTGACACCACTGCATTGCTGCGACAGCAACAAGAAATGAACCAGAACCACCATGGCGCAACCGCTATAGCCCTGAAACCACCAGCAGGAAGATTGCACCAGACCCCACTGATGATGAAGCCTTCGATAAAGCTGCGTGTCAGCAATATCCTAAATTGGCTTATATCCAGTTGTCAGATCTGAATCAGAAGTGAACCAAACAATTTGGTATTAGGCCATTAAAAAAAACTCATCAAGTCCAAGCCCTGGATCTGCACTTTGTTAACCAATAATACACAGAACAGTTATGCAGATTACTATCCCTGGCACTAATCATGATTGACAATGCTGAAGTTGAGATGGAACACTTCTGTATTTTTTTAAATGATCAGGTAATCAGAAGTCATTCCTTCCAATGCCATTCTACACATAATAGATGAAAGTATTTAATATAATGTCAAAGTGATCAAGTTTGAGTTCATTCTCTTTCAAGAGAGATGTGTTACATGGGGCTTGGAACTGGAATATATATGCTAAATTGAATATATAGTTTGACCATATATTTGTAGTGCTGGTCACATTGACCTTTTCAGCCACCCTTGTCCAGGCCTCTTGATTGGCAGTCCTGTGTAAGCTGTTTCAGGTCAGAGGGAAAAGTTGCCTTAACCTTCTCTACAACAACTCCAGAAAAGCATGAAAAGCTTAGGGATTCCCAACAACTCAGTTCTGAGGTTCCCTTTTTTGCAAAACTATGATGGTGAAATCTGGAAGCAGGAGTGTCGTTGCATTTTGAGATACACCACCAGCATAAATAGACCTTAGGAAGTCTCCTGGAAATTACACTGTGAAAGTGAGTGGAATATCTGATTTTCGATGTGATTGGTTTCTGGTACAGGCACGCATAATCTCCTACTGAGCTGTAGATTCTCTATATTCCTGTCTAGCCCATGTTAAAATGGGGTTTAAACAATGAAATTACCCAGTTCTTAGGCTGGCCATGTTATGATAGATTTCTGACATCTCTACACATTGCCAGGTGTCTCTGTTCTTAGCCGAAGTTGAAACTGGGAGTTTCAGTAGATAAAGAGCTTCTACTTGAGGAAAGAGAAAAACAGAGAAGGTATCAACATAAGATAGTCACCAGGAAATCAAACAGGGAATTCAGATAAAAGAATCTGTTTGCCCAGGAAGTGAAACCTGCTTGATTGAGATGAATAATACAGATATATCTCAATGGAAGTTATTTAAGGATATGAGAAAGAAGGGCACAGAACATAACATTGATGGAGTTAGATGAAGGCTAGGAGGAAGCCTGAGCAGAGTATAAGCATTGATATGGACAGGTTGTGCTGAATGGATGTTTTTCTGCCCTTATATTCCATGTAGTAAGCTAGGTTTAATTTGGCAGAGACACCAGAATTGATTAGATAATTGTCTAATTTCAATAATTTTGGAGTTGATAACTGATTTGTATTATATTTTATCACAATTTATTCATAAGGGACACATGTCAAAGTAGGCCATTTGCCCCTTTGGACCTAATCCACTGTTCAGTAAGATGATAGCTGATAGGATTGCAGCCTTAACTTCATTTGCATTTTGTTCGACTGCCTTGTAGATCAAGAAACTAACTCTAAATTCAATGGCTTAGCCACCATGGATTCCTGCGATTGAGAATTCTAAATGCAGAACACCCCCGAGAGAAGAGATTTCTCCCCATTACCAACTTAAGTAAGACCCTATGCTTTGAAGCATAGTCCCCTCTAGCTTTAGGTTCTCCACAAGTGATATACATCTCAGTATCTACCCTAATAGCCCCCTCAGAATCTTATGTTTCTGCAATTTCACTTCTTTTATGCCTACTCATCTTGATTAGTGACATTGGTACTTTTGATCAAAAGATATAGACATTACCTGAGCGCTATCTCAAACTGTTCACTTCGATCAATACTTAGATTGATCTATGTAATTAAATACATGTAGATGTGCTAGTTAATGGATTGAGGGACAAGAAATCCTGGAAACCTAAAAGCAGTTCTTCTTGATTGACTGGCATGACTTGTTTAGACTGGCGTATAAACATGTACAAAGCTCCACATATGCTGTTGTTAAGTAACCCCTACAAGGAGGCACATTCTGCAGGCAAAAACCTTGAGCTCACTTGAAGAAAGATCTCATATTGAATGCAGTGCTGCATTGTATGCTTGAAATATGACTCATCCACACATCTAGAAGGGCCATGAGGAAGAATGGAACCACAATTAAGGAGGATATAATATGAAAACTAATTCCAGGATTATAACACATGCATCAGAATGGCAAAGAAAGATTTTTGTTGCATTAGATAGGACAAGAATGTAAAAGATAGTTAGATTTATTTTAATTAAACAGTAAAAGTAAGAGGTGAAGTGGAAACACTGAAAATGGGTTGGGTGAGGGCTTGTCAACTGAAACTACACAATTTGGAAACATGCTAATTTTTTTTTGTCTCTGTTTGCACCAAGGAGGAGAAAAGTAATTTATTTGATTAGGAAAAGGAACAAGCATATGTTGCAGAGATAAGTAGTGGCACTATTCATATTATACCAATTTCGTTGCTAAACAGCTGTGCAAACGTAAACGTATAAATCCTGTGGGCTACATTATATGCATTCAAGGTCATCAAAGAAGTAAAGGATGAGATTGCAGGAACTCTGTCACAAATCTTTCAAAATATTCTGAGCAACTAAGACGTGCCTGGTAACTGAAGAAGGGCAGATGTTATTCCACTTTTTGTACAAAAGATACCAGAAATGACTAAAAAATACTGCATACCAATAGTATCTACTGCGTAAATAAAGACAGCAGCATGAAGAATCTAGAAATAAAACCACAAAATGTAATGAACATGGTTCATGAAGAAGTCTAAGAATCAAATTTACTTTTCTTTTTCTTCAAAGTAATGATTAAAAAGAGCCTGACCTGGATAAGTCAAAGGGTATACTGCACATCGGTTTCAGCAAGTTCAACTCTGCTATTTCTCTGGAAAAACAATTACTGAAAGCATGGACGGAGCTGGCATATTTTACAATATATTTATAATTGACGCTCTGATTGTTCTCAGCTTGCAAAAATGTTGACAGTGGAGTCTGTGATGGTCTGGTTTTGGAATTCTTTTTACTTAATATCTTCATAAATGATCTGGAACCACAAGCACTGTGGCCAAATTGTCAGATGACACAAAGCTAATGTCGGTGATAGGTTGCTAAATTGGGCAGAACCAGCGACAGGAAGCATTTGGATATACTTAAGAATTTAGTTTGCTAATTGAAAACCAACATTGAGAAATGCGGTGTTTCACATGGTGGCCAAAGAAATCCAGGAAGTTCTATTCTTTAAATGTAAAATAAATCATGTGTATGAAAGTGTTTGAAGATCTTGATTGACAATAAATTGAAGTTATCACATCAATCAGCTGAAGTGAGTAGAGCAGATCGGATGCCAAGATGCATTAAAATGACAACATGAAGCCAAAAATACTGAGTCAATCCTACCATTTTATCAATTGGGTTGCAACCACAGTGAGAATACTATGAATAGTTTTTGTTAACACCACAGAGACAGAAGGTCATTAAGCCGCTATAGAAGAGAGCACTTAGGCTGGAGAAGTTGCATTATGCCAAGTGATTATGTAAAATGGATATTGACTTATTGGAAAAAAGGCGATGGATTCCTGATTTTAAGATTCAAAGGGCAATATAGAATAAAAATAAAACACTGTGGATGCTGAATTTTGAAATAAAAACAGAAAATAATGGACAACCTCAGGCACTCTGGCAGTTTTTGTGGAGACAGAAACAGATCTAACGTTACCAGTCTGATATGACTATTCTTCAGAAAGGGCCAAATCGGTCAGTTTAGGGACCAAAATGTTAACTCTGTTTCTCTTTCTACAAATGCTGCCAGACTTGCTGTGCTTCTCCACTACTCTCCGACTCATGCTAGACAATATAGTTCATATTTTACATCATGCATTACAGTAAATGAGGGATGATACTCTCTCTTCATACAGGTGTAAAATAAAAAGTAACTTGCTGAATAACATGTTTAAATTAGTAAGAGGAAATCTAAGAAACAAGATTCCTTATGAAGGTAATGAAAGTGGGGAATAATAATTTATTTACATGCAAAATAGATTGCATTTTTTCAGAAAATAATACTTTGGGATACATAAATATGGAATTCAAGAAAAGATGTAAGTATAAGATACTTGCGTGGAAGAGGTGACTTCAGGCACTGGATCTCAATGCTTTCTATCATTTCACAGTTTCCTTTTCTCATGCCCGAGTCTGTTGTGACTAACTAATAAGGATTAGTTAACAATTCCAATATTGCATAAGAGAGTTACCAAGATTATAACTGGATATTGATTTATGTTTTAGAACCTATGATGCAATGATGAAAGCTTTAGGCTTGTGGATGGCTTTCAACTTTACTCTCCTCTATTCCCTCAGTGCAATTTATGACCAATTATTTCCAGAGTACCATGTCAAGTATGTCATGGAACTGTAGCTACTATCCCATGTGCACCACTGTCTTGAATTTAATGGATAAGTCTTGAAATGTAGCAAGCTGATAGCGCACATCGCCATCCTATATGGCAGTAAATGATTATCCATCATGCAGTTGGCTTGTTTTACAAGAATTTATTGGTGGGAGAAATTGGACAATATTACTTTGCTAGTGCAACTGAAGGGCAATTTCCCTGCACCTGAAAAGGTGAGCCCAAGGTCTGATTGAAATTGGACTTTAAATATCATATTAAATCAAACCAGCAAGCTGTATATGTCTGCTGCACCTCCTCAGACAGTAGACCCCGGAAGCCTATACTGGAACTTTTTCGAATATGGAAAGAACATACTTTTAGCACAGATTATGCACGTGCTTTGCATCTGTTATTTTGAATAGTTAGTTGTCTGTTTTAGGCTGTCAAGTGTCTTGAACATCAATGAAAATTTAAGATTTCTAGGTCTGGTCCTTGATAACAGTGATGACAGTTTCAGGTTTTATTTGCATGATGCCATAACATGGGCAATCATGGTAAGTGTTTTGGGCTCTTTGTTTCCAAGATTGACTGCACAGGATAAACTGTTATGAATCATTACAATGGGGCTATGATAAGAAAAAGCTACAAATTTTGATGGAGTACCTGTGGTTAGCATACCTTCAGCTGCAACAGAGTGGGGAGAGCATCTTCATCCGTGTCACTTTAAGGGCAAGATACGTAAAACACAGCACATCTGGATGAAATGGTTGGGAAAGGGAAGCTCCTGTGAAGACCTTGAAACATTTTCCTACCATAAAGCAACTATAAATATGCAAGTCCTTGTTATGAGGGTAAAATAAGGGAAAGTAATGTCAGTTAGTGGGTAGGTGCAGGATCTGGAACTCTTTTTCAGTTATGTATGCTTTAGCTACAGTTTAGCTGCATTGTCAACTCTGCATATTTGTACATGCATACCCTGGTCATTCACTCAGCCTTTATTAATGCAATTCCAAGCAACTCACTTTAATAAAACATTGAGGGAAAAAAATCTTATAAATACACATCTGCACATAACAGATTCCAGCATCTACAAGTAGTATATTTTAAAACAGCTTTAATTTCATACGCCATTATTATTTTGAAACAAAAAAAGCTATGAACAACAAGATGATATTTTGCTAGGTATTAGCATGTACAAAATATACAAACGGTTATGTTTCCTTTTTGGAAAACTGCACTGTCCCAATTCTAAAGCACTGCTTGTCAATCACAGATCAGTTACGACAGTTCAAAGTCATCCAAGCAGGGATCAGTGGATATTCAGGCTGATCTAAAAGCAGGACTGTCAGGAACAACGTTACTGCATTAACATTTAATTGCCTTTTAAAGGAAAAGTGATCAGTATGAAATCATTTTAGAAACATAAGTGGAGATATTTTTAAAGAGTCCAATGTGGACCTATAAAAAGCTCCAGGAAAGGGGATATTGCAACTTTAACAGTCAAACATTAAATGTTCTTTTTGCTAACTTGCCCAGACAAGTTAGTTTAATTTAAAGCAAAAGTTTCCAATGCATTTTGTTACAATCATCTAACCTACGCAGTTAGGCATTATGAATGAATTTATAACAGTGTAACAACAGGCAACCAGATAGGATATCAGAATGCAATTATTCAAAACAATGTGCTGTTCATGTTGTTAGCATATCTGAATAATTGTGGATTTTCTCTTTCTGATGAAATCACATTATTTTTTGTACCTAATGGTGCTAAAGCAATAAAAACTCAAACATCATATTAGACAGCTAATATTTCGACAGTTTTCAAGTTATATTATCAATATGTGCAAATAATTGTCTTTTTCTTTGAGATTAAATTACATTATTGTGTATTTTTTCATGGTTAATAAATAATGATGGATGGCTCTTATTTTCATCACCACCTGCAACCATTTAGTCATCTTCTGATTGTTAAAGAAATAAGAAAAGGCTTGTCCTATTGTGAAGCTAGTGGAATCCACTCTAACATTATTATAGTTCTGTTCCTTTAATCCTTAAGGTTTGGACATTTATCTTGCTCCCTGGGTACAAAGGCCTTGTGAAAAAAACTGGGACTATTTCTGTAATGGAAACATGTTTCCTAGTTTTGTTATAATTATCTTTTAGGACCTATTAATTAGAATCGGGCAATTCCAAAAATTAAAAATCTTAAACTACCCTGGAAACATATTAGCACCAAAATGACCTAATACCAATAAAAATAGTGTAGGTAGAGTGAAACCTGCTGGTTCAATTGAGTAGAAAATATTGTCCAAACATTACCATTGAAAATTACTTGACTATTATCTTAATTTCACAATTGTAACTAAACATTAATCCCAAACTGTTAACCTGCTTCTAAGACTTAAGACTTAAGGATTCTTCCATAACTTTAACCCTGAAACTGTAACACTGTTTCTGAAGGTTATTTAATGGATTCTTCCCAGAATTTCAGATTTTTTTTTACATAAAAGCAGCTCTAGGAAACAGAGCCTATTCATCAGAAAGCAATAGGTGTTTTAGCCCCAAGGTTGTGTCAAAATAACATACATATTATATCTGACATGTTTTTATCTCAAGAAGAATTTATTGGATGTCTGATGTGTGAATATTTTATTGAAGAGCTTACTGCTGCAAAAATAAAATCATATATGTAAATTAATAACTACACAAATTGCAGAATTTTATGATGGATGTTCCATGTACCATTTTGCTTTGTTTTTTTCTTCAAAAAAAGAACTACTGGTACCTGTAATTTTTAAGCATTTTATGTATAATCTGGAATTCAAACTCAAAAAGTGTTCTGAAAACATTGATTGGAGAATCTTTCAAAGTAAGATGAAAATACTGGTCCTTTTTGTATATTCTCATTAGTACCAACTCATACCAGAAGTAATTGGTCTGTGACCCATCTTTGCTATACACAGAGATAGGTACAAGTGAGATTCTGACGCTTCAGCAGCATATTTGGCAACTTTTAGAACATAGAACATAGAACATAGAACACTACAGCGCAGTACAGGCCCTTCGGCCCTCGATGTTGTGCCGACCTGTGAGCCCAATCTTCTGGAGGATCAACTCAGTCTCTCCTCTCCTTCCAAAATCCTTTCTTTTAATTTCAATTTAATTTCATAAAAATCTTTATGTACACACATGGTTAATAGACCAGTTCAATTCTTTACATTTATAGAACAAACCCAAGGCATTCTTGTCTGTGCAAGATGATATTCTCATACATTTGAGGCACTGGCAGGGTCTGTTAACTGAATTCCATTGTACTTTGGCAGAAATACATTAGATGGTGGTCTTTCCCCACTGCACCCTGGCAGCGACTGCCCCAAGCCTTAGTGCATCCCTCAGCATCTAATCCTGGACTTTGGAATGTGCCAGTCTGCAACGCAGAAGATCATAGAAACCCTACTGTGTAAAAGTGGCCATTCAGTTCATTGAGTCCACACCGACCTTCCACACAGCTTCTCAACCAGACCCACACCTTTACCACTGCATTTCCCATGGCTAACCCACCCAGTCTACACATCCCTGAACACTATGGGGCAATTTAGCATGACCAATCCATCTAACCTACACATCTTTGGACTGTGGGAAGAAACTGACACTGATGCAGAGAGAACGTGCAAACTCACAGATAGCTGCAGATTTTAAACTGTGTCTTTCCATTGCAAAGACTGTATTTAAAGCTACAGCATGCCACTTTGTAAATGTACCAATTAATGTGTTTAATGTTAGCATTCTCATAGAAAAATGTTGCCTCATTAATATAAAGCAAAGCAACAAAAAAAAACAGGAAGTAGGGGGTGTAGGGATGAGGCAAAGCCTTTGCTTTACATAGCAGGTGGTAATTGAAACAAAACAAGAACTCATTAGTGCAGCGTCTGGTTGCCTATGATACAAATACACCATAGAACAAAACCAAAACAGAAGAGCCTGAAATAAAGTGGTCATCATCTAATTAACAGAACATGTTTTAATTACAGAGTAAACCATGCAGTGCAGTGTCAAATTAACTGATGTGCTAAGTGCCAGTTTACAATATCAGAAACAGACAAATAATTGCAATCTAATTACATCCAGGTCTATTGCACACCAGTGCCTCAAGCCCATCTTAATAAACAAGTTTTTACATCAAACCATGAATAGCAAATAGAGCAGGGCTGCTAATTGCTACATTGGATATTGGGAATTTGCCAGCTTTGACTATTAAAGTAAGCTCTTGTGTGAATTGGAGTTGCTCTGCTACGCTTTAATAGGAATGAAATGAGAGGCAGAAATTGGGTGTATTACTACAACTCAGTATGTAAATAAGATAACTGGGTCATTTTTATTTTATATCTCAGCCTACTTGCAAATGGCAGTTTCGATTTGGCAATCGTCTGTACTTGATGTTACAATAGGTAAACTGTACAAAAGCATTCCATGGGCATTTGAAGGACTTTGTTTTATTCCAGCTCAGGGATAGATGAAGTAAATGGCCATTTTTTCATGACTGTTGAACAGCATGACTGAAATGCGATCTGGCACTCCTTCTGCAGTCCCCTGAGCCCACAGTACAAAATTGTCTTCAATTTGGCTCGCTCAGGTCTAAAAAGACGAGTTGATTCTGACAAATATGAAAATATGGCTTGGCATAGTGTGGAATCTGAGGGACTTGTAGCTGCACACAAGATGCAGAATGGCTGAGCACGAGCAGGATACAAGTTGAGGTGTGTGTCAGATAAGTCCAGTTATGCTATTTCTGGGGAGTTGGGTGAAATATCCCCATCAGTCGGACTATTTATTTCTCTGCCAGGCCACTTTCTGTCCTGTGCTGTTCCCTTGCTCAGTTGGTAAGATTCTCACATGTGAACCAGAGGATTGCAAATTTAAACCCCATGCCAGGACTAAATTCATATACTAGAGTTACAGAGACTTATCTAGACTTTTCAATAGAGAAACAGGTTATTTGAACCAACTGGTCTATATTCATGTACATCATTGGGAAATTAAGCATTTAAACGAGCATTGGTTTCCAATTATTTGTTAAACCAAGATGTGTGAGATAGAAATTCTCTTACTATATCACTATAAGTGATCAGCACTAGCAAAGTAGAAATTGCTAACACTGATCGTCAATCATCTTGATTTGAGCCAATTTGATTCGTGAATATACCAGACTTTTGCAAAAAATTGTTTACCTGTGGTAAATCCGTTTCATCCTGAATCTTGGTAAATAGATTGAAACATATATTTGGTGGATTGTTATGGTAGATTTGAAGTCTCTATTGATTGGTGTTTCCATAAACTGAAGCTTGTCTAAAACTGGGTTCAGATATCACAGGTTTCTGCTGGTTCACCTGCTCTGAAGGTACAGCTTAATGAAGGACATTATGAGATTTGAACCTCATGTAAAGCTCGCTACTGACAGATCCAGAAAGAAGCGCTAAAGCTCATGTTGCTTATTGTTTAACAGTGACACTACAAGAAGTAGTTGGTAGCCAGTTTACCTAGCTAAATGCCTGTTTGTATATTAACTGGACATTCCACTGGGATCTTCCAGGTGGTGGACAGTCCCCCCCAAAACCCAGGATGGATCCTACTAACTGCTGGCCTGGAGGCTCTGAGAGACTTCCTATGTTAATCAGACCCACCAATGAGTCAAAATCATTAGTCAGTCCTGGCTGTTGCTGCCAGCCAGCTAATGAAGAAAGCTCCCCTAATATAAGGACAAGATCTAGCAGAGATAGAGGAGGTGGCACTGGGCACAAGTTCCAACCACACTCTCAAGTGTCCTCAATGTTCTCATAAACAAGTACACTGCTAACACACCAATCTAGGACAAAGTCACAGTGCATGAGATTTGGATGTCCTGGGCCAAGGTCTCAAGTCTGTGAGGCCAGTTGTTTGGAGAGCCATTCTGGTGATATAGCTATTGTCTGCTCTTAGCCGCACTCTCAGTTTCCTTTGAGATGTTGATATTTTTGTTCCCTGACTTATTTGGCATCAAAGAGCTTCTTGCTTCTCTGATTGTTAATCTTTCAATGCCTTGGTTGGATCTTTGGCTCAAGCACTCTAATACACCCACCATCATTTCAGGGACTCACTTGGTTTAAATCCTGTACTTTCATGAATGCGGCCAAATGAAATTTTCCTTTTTACAATTCACTCCATTAAAGATAAATTATGTTTACTGAGTTACAATTCAGAGTTGCAATTCAAATCTCTCTGGAGAAAAATAAATCAGCAATTTAGGTGATTTAAGTGCAAAATGCTTGTGAAATAACTTTTTGGTATGGTCTGCCAAACTAGTCTGAGTAAGAAATTGACAGATATTTGATATTAGTGGGAACAGGAAGAAGAGTGAGAACAACACAACAAGGCAGCAAAAAGTTCACTGACTCCAAACTAGTTTTCTATGATTGAAATCTTCTAGATTTCTATGATCAAAGCTCAGATCCAAATTGAAATTATATCATAGGATTATGTGTCTCAGTCAGTTGAGATTGACTGTGATTGTTTCACCATTGACCCTGAACCTTTCTTGTGATGAGGGATACTAATAGAAGACTGTATTTCATTGGGTCTACAATCTGTGGTACCAGTGGACATTCAGGCTCTCACACTGGTGTCACCACTTCTATTGTAATGCACATAATGAATGTGTGCCTTACTCTAGCTGTAAATCAGTTGTACTGAGTGTGTTGCAATGCTAGGGCAGGGTTGGTATGGGAATATAATAAATGTAGGGCAAGTCGAATGTCAGTGGTAGGAGTGGTATTTTTTTTAATCGCCTTTGAAATGAGTCAAGTACAATTCATTATTTTGGATGAGAATTACTGTCATGGAGAAAAGACATGATCAATGTCCTACACAATTAAATTCCATAAAAGCAATGGCCAGTAGATAAATGAGCACAGTGAAGTTGGTGATTTCTGGAATTGGGGTTGGCATTCGGTCAAATTCAAAGAGGTCAGTATAACTCCCTCAAAAACACAGAGGGAGTGAATTGTTGCACTGACATTCCCTAGGTATTGTTTCAGATGTCATGTTTGCAGATAATTCCCATGATAATTGTTGACATTTATTTTTGATATCACGCTTTAATGTGAGCAAACTATTGTTAGGAAGGAGTTGAAATGTCACATTATTTTGAATGTGGATGTGCAAGGTTCAAACTAAGTAAATGGGTGGAATGCCTATAGGGCCAAGTGGAGCTCTTGCATTGATTGACCAATCAGGGCATTCAAATATCATCCAATCAGAGCGGAGGAAATCTCCCTGAAGTTTAAAAAAAGTCTGGGAAAGAAGGATTTGTGTAGAGACATAGGCTCACTAAAGGACTCCATGAGTTGTTTTCAGGGTGTACATCTCTTCACGACAAACTGAAGTACTTGCATCCAAGCTTGGTGGAGTAAAGATGCAAGTAATCCTCACAGGTTTAAAGTTTCTACTTTGCCTCCTGAAAAATTTTGATATTTTTTATTTCAAAAATATACTTTATTCATATACATACAGTTGCTAAAGCAGTTTGATTCTGTACAGTAGCATACGGAAAAACAAACATCAGTGTTTTACTCTCTTGAGCAGACAAACCAAAGGCATTTTTTTATTTGTACAAGACTATATTTACATATAGTTGAGGCAAAAGTCGGATGTGAAAACTGAACAGATGTCCATTTAACTTCGGCAGAAAGAAGTTAGACAGTGATCTTACCCCACTGTACCTTGGCGACAGCTGCCCCAAGCTTCAGTGTGTCCCTCGGCATATAGTCCTGGACCTTGGAATGTGCCAGCCTGCAACACTCGATCAAGGTCAACTCCTTGCTCTGGAAGATCAATAAATTTAGACAAACCAAAGAATGGTTGGTCCTCCAGGTGTAGTCAATGTTTGTCTCTGTGTCTGTCCCAGGGAACAGACTGTAGAGCACAGAGTCCTGCATCACAGAGTTCCTCCAAACAAACCTCAACAAGACCCATTGTATCTCTCTCCAATGTTCCTTTCCAGAGGCACATTGCAGAAGGAAGTGTGTTACAGCCTCTACTGAATGCAGCCAATTTGAGGGCAACGTATGGAGGCACAAAGAGTCTGAAGGATCTCACAGCTTGGCTGGTGGTGAGAAGGGAACTACCAATGTTTTGATCCTGTATGGTTGTTTGCTGAGCAGACGGTCAAAGTCATTTGGCTGAATACCGCATCTTGGTAGAACCTCTTTTAATTTCAATAATACACTTTATTCAAAAAAATCTTCATATATAGTCACTAGAGCAGTTTACTTCTGCATACAGCCTTTCCGCATGTAGAACAAACAAACCCAAGGCATTTCTTACTCAAGCAAGACTAAATTTACATGTATTTGAGGCACCAGGAGAGTCTGATCATTTTTATTACCATGGTTTTAAAATTGTTCCATTTTACCCAGACATGATAATTTATATATAATTAACTGACCATTGCAATGGCTATTGTTCTTATTTCTCTCACTATTTTTAGCCATTAAAATTCAATTACCCTTTCCAGATATGTGTGCTTTTAGAGGGAATGCTTTTGAAAACTATGCTTATGTTCAATTTCTCAAACTTTTTTCTAACTTTCTTTTTCATTTTAACTGGCCATTTGGACACCATTTCGAAATAAACTAGAACAAAAATCTGAACTAAATTATCTCTTGACTGCATGTGTCCTTGGGCCAACCTTCTGTCTCTTGAAGGTGTGTCATGTGAGTGAATGAGTGAGAACACTGAGATAGTGTGAACTGGACACACATTGCACACATAAAGCTAAATTGTGGATAAACACACGCCCTCTCTCCTCCCTAAAATTGTAAGCATGCAATGGTCAGGAAAATCACGGGAAACCCAGCTGAAAGACAGCCCTCTTCTGATGGGCACATGTATATGAATTCCGCCAAGACTAGCTCAGACTGTGTGCAAGGTCGATTTAGTTAAACTCATCCTCATCTAGACTCTGTCTGTTGACAAGGATATGGGGCCTGCTCTATCTCCACAATGCCACTTTGTAAGTGAAAACACAAAGTAAATGTTTTATTAGTTAACACTGCTGCTTGGCATTACATAATTATTGTTCCTATTCATTCCTCTTTCTTCTGAATTATCAGTTTATTGTTGGTCCATTGATTTGTTTTCTGTTCAGCATATTGTATTTTCTTCAAAGTTTAGTGTATTTTCTATATCATATTTAACATCATGTTTAACCACATTTTAAACTGGGTTTCTTCCTAAAAGCAGATAAGAGGTTTTCAGCAAGTCTGATTTTGAATGTACTGCAAAGGGTTTACTAAAGCCCATTAGAAACGGGAAGTGTTAGAAATGTTCAGCATACTTGGGCAGCATCTGTGCAGAGAGGAGCAAAGATCAATGGCCCAAGATCATGACTTGAAATATTGACTCTGTTTCTCTCTCTATGGGTCTGCTGGCCTGTTGAGTTTTTCAAGTACTTTCTGTTCTTTTTGTCATACTTCCAGCATCTACAACATCTTGTTCTCCTATTATTTGCTCAGTGCTGGATATTGGTAAGTGTGGTTGGTTTCAATTTAAAATGAGAAAATATATGTTACTCGGGGCAAAATTTTTCAGTTACCAAAGCCAAAGTATTTTGGATTGTGTTTTCTGAATGCTGCATAGGACCAGATTCATACATTTCAAAAGCATCTGAATGGGAACATGAATAGGAAGTGTTTGTAAGGATATGGGTCAAATGCTGGCAAATGGAACTATATCAGTTTAGGATATCTGGTCGATGCTTTTGAATTGGACTGAAGCATTTGTTTCCATTCTATATATCTCTGTGACTCTATGAGTAACAAAGTTGTGTGCAATTTTCTGAAAAAACTATCATTGTAAAGTGTCTCATAATGAAACATAAGAACTGAAAGCAAGAGCAGGCAATTCATCCCTTCAAGCCTACTCTGCTACTTAATACAATCATTGATGATCTCATCTTGGTCTCATCTCTGCTTTTCTCCATTCTCCATAACCCTTCAACCCATTACTAATTAAAAATTTGTCTGCCTCCTCCTTTAAATTTACTCAACGTCTCAGCATCTAATGTACTCTGGGATAGTGAATTCTACAGATGTGTGGCACTATGCAAGAAGAAGCTTCTCCTCATCTCAGTTTTAAATCTGCTACCCTTTATCCTAAGATTATGACCTCTCTATCTAGATTGACCTGCATTAGAAAATATCCTTTCGATCTCTACTTTGTCAACCCCCTTTAGCATCTTACATACCTCCAATCAGATCTCCCCTCATTCTCCTAAACTCCAGAGAGTATAGGCCTAAAATATTCAATCTTTCTTTATAAGACAAACCCCTCATCTCTGGAATCTATCTAACAAACCTCCTTTAAACTGCTTCCATGACAACTGCATCCCCCTCAAGTAAGGCGGCCAAAATATATGTAATATCCAGGTGCAGTCTCATTAATGTCTTATACAGTTGCAGCAGGACTTCCTTTCTTTTATACTCTATTACCTTGGCAAAAAATGTCAAAATTCTATTTGTCTTCCTTATTACATGTTGTACCTGCACTATAGTTTTCTGCGATTCATACACAAGGACACCCAGATCCCTTTGCACTGAAGCACTCTGAAGTTTCTCTTTATTTAGATAGTAAATTATTTTTCAATACCTCTGAACAAATTAGATAGCCTTGATATTTATCCATTTTAAACTTCAGCTAGAAAATTTCAGCTCATCCACTTAATCTAATGCATTTGTAAATTTCTTATTTCTTCATTGTAATTTACTTTCCCACTTATTTTAGTGTCAACTGGCTGTACAACTTTGAGTCCCTGAATTCCAAATCATTAATAAAGATTGTAAATTGTTGGAACCCAAGGATCAAATCCTGTGGCACCCCACTATGTGAATTACAGAATCCCTACAGTGTAGAAGCAGGCCATTTGCCCCATTGAGTCCCCAGTGACCCTCCAAAGAGCATCTCACCCAGATGAACATCCTACCCTATCCCTGTAGTGTTGCATCTCCTATGACTAAGCCACCTAACCTGCACATCTTTGAACTGTGGGAGGACACTGGAGCACCCGGCCGAAAACCAAGTAGGCTTGGGAAGGATGTGACACAGACAGTTGCCCAAGACTGGAATCGAACCCGGGATCTTAGCACTGTGAGACAGCAGTGCTAGCCACTGAGCACCATGAGCCTGAATTACATTTTGCCAGGCAGAAAAAAAATCACATTTATCCCAGCTTTCTGTTGCTTAGCAAACCTGAGCATCTGACGGGCTTTATAAATAGAGGCAGAAAGTAAAAAAAAGAAATTTTCTTAAACTTAGATTGCAACAGTTCAATCTAACTGTAAGTCATTTGTGATTCATGCCACCTGAAGGTTATGAGAGGATGGGGCGAGCAAAGAGGTAGAAATGGCAGAAGCACCATGGCATGTGATCTCTCTTCTTGGCCTGTCTAGCAGGGTAACCTGGTAGTTGTGGATGTTGTTCATTTAATTAGATTCAATCCCAATTGACAGGGTGTCTCAAGATGAAGAAACCTGGCGGTACCAATAGGCAGTGCTAAACTCTGCCAATTCTGCTATCATCCTTCCAATTGTACAAGCCCACTGATTAGACCTGCAGCCTCAGGAACACAACACTGCCCTCAACTTGGATGGTGGACCAGGAAGCAGCTTCTTAACTGTTGTCAACTTATTTTGCTGTGGCCGAAGGACGGGAGCAGAAATAAACATTGCTTTCTGGCTATCAGCTGCAGTCAGCTGAGAAGAGAGTCAGATCTCTTCAACTGCCTCCAGAAATATCTCCTAACTGGTTGCCCCAACTGTGGGATATACAGGACATTGATGATGCCACTTTTAGAATACTGCATTCAGTTCCAGTTTCCCTGCTGTTGGAAAATGTTGTTAAACTTAAAGGGTGCAGAAAAGATTTGCAAGAATGTTGCCTGGATTGGAGGGTTTGAGCTATAGGGAAAGGCGACATAGGCTGTGTTTTTTTTTCCCTGGAGCATCAGAGGATGAGGGGTGACCATGAGGGAAATGAATAGGGTGAATACCCAAGACCTTTTTCTCAGAGTAGAGGAGTCTAAATTAGAGGGCTGTATTCAATTTTTTTCTCTATTCATTTGTGGGATCTGGGTGTTGCTGGCTGGCCAGCATTTCTCACCTATCCCTCGTTGCCCTTAAGATGGTGGTGGTGAGCTGCCTTCTTGAACCACTGCTGTGCTCCTTCTGTGGGTTGACCCACAATGCCATTAGGGAGAAAATCCTAGGATTTTGACCCAGCAATAGTGAAAAAATGGTGATGTATTTCCAAGTCAGGATGATGAGTGGCTTGGAGGGGAACTTGGAAGTCGTGGTGTTCCCTTATGTCTGCTGCCCTTGTCCTTCTAGATGGAGGTGGTCGTGCGTCTGGAAGGTGCCGTCTGAGGATCTTTGGAGAATTTCTGCAGTGCATCTTGTAGATAATACACACTGTTGCTACTGAGCGGGGGTGGTGGAGGGAGTGAACACTTGTGGATGTAATGCCAATCAAGCGAGCTGCACTGTCCTGGATGATGTCAAGCTTCTTGAGTGTTGTTGGGGCTGTACTCATTCAGGGAAGTAGAGAGTATTCCATTACACTCCTGGCTTGTGTCTTGTAGATGGTGGACAGGCTTTGAGGAGTCAGGAGCTGAGTTACTCGCCGTAGGATTCCCAGCTTCTGGCCTGCTCTTGTAGCCACTGTGTTAATGTGGTGAGTCCATGTGAGTTTCTGGCCAATGATAACATCCAGAATGTTGATAGTGGGAGACTCAGTGATGAAAACACCATAAAATATCAAGGGACTGTGTTTAAATTGTCACTTTTTGGCGATGGTCATAGCCTGGCATTTGTGTGGCACGAATGTCATTTGCCAGTTGTCAGCCCAAGCCTGGATATTGTCCAGATTTTGTTGCATTTGAACAGGGACTGCTTCAGTACCTCAGCAGTCACAAATAGTGCTGAACATTGTGCAATCATCGGTGAACATCCCCAGTTCTGACCTGATGATGGAGGGAAGGTCATTGATGAAGCAGCTGAAGATGGTTGGGCCTAGGACACCACCCTGAGGAACTCCTGCAGAAATGTCCAGGAGCTGAGATGATTAACCCCCAACAAACGCAACCATTTTCATTCCTGTCAGGTATGACTTTAATCACTGGAGAATTTTCCCCCTGATATCCACTGATTCCAGTTTTGCTAGGGCACCTTCATTCCACATTCGGTTGATTGAAGCTTAGATGGCACAAGCATTAGAGAAGAGTTAATTTTCAGCCAATTCTAATCCATATGGACTCAAAATATGAATTTGAGGCCCTGAATGTACTTCTGAAAAGCCTTTGCTTGGTCTGTAGAGCTCCATTTAGATTCGTTAATTTCTTCTATAACTTTTAGTGACATGCAACAATTCCAGTTTCCAAGCAAGAACTACTGTTCTATGCTTTCTCTCAAAAAGATACAGAAAGATGTCATGACTTGAGAGATGTAATTTTAAAATGTAACAAATTGATATTACTTCATTAGTCGTATGAAGATTGTATGTCCTTCTGCATACTTTTCACAGTTATCCCTAAAGCTGACACCAAAGAGAGGCAATGAAAATTCTATGAATAGGTTTTGACATTTGATTCTTTACAATTATAAGTGAACAGTCACTGGTTACATGTTCCTTCAGAACTGTCCATCACTCCTATTAGTATGGAGATTTTCCTAGGTTTCTATGGAACCAGAAGGTCAGGCTCCGTTTCCTTAACTAAAGTAAGACCCAGCCGATCAAGCCTTGACATGACATGGATAGATCTATATTCAGTTGTTCACTGAGTGCCATTTTAACTGCAGGCTTGGGAAGACATCGAATATTCATACATCTAATTCTTTAAATTGATTTTAAAGAAGTGCACATTTTTTGCATCATTTACTTGACTGACGAACCAAAGTCTTTCTGGAGCCTAAAAATAATTTTGATGTAATTCTGTTTTTTACTGTACTTTTGCAGATTTTTCGGCATGTTATTGTCAAATGAGGCCAATAGTACTGGTGTGGACTGGAAAAAGAACATAGAGCATATTTCATGTATGATCTTGCTTCATTTCTGGTTGACATTGCAAAATATATCCCTAGCTTATTTGTTCTAAAGAAATTTTGAAGAGAACTGCTCTCTTCTCAGCTGACTGCCTTCAATGACTGGAAAGACATGATCTTTTCTGCTTCCTTCCCTTTGCCATGGCAAAATAAACTGCCAAAAACATTGAACAATTTTTCTATAAATATATGCGCTGTATAATTTGTCACATATAGCATGTACTATAAAACAGTGTGGGAGAACACATAGACTTTGTAGAGCACCATAATAAATATAAATATTTTTAAATGACCCTACTTTATTCCAAGTACGGAAAGTGTCGGGTGAGTATGATTGAAAGCACCAGAGACACAGTTAACCACCAGTGACACATATTCAAATCTAACCCACTGCACACACTCATATTGTCACATAATTTCACCTACTCTTTTCTAAAAACTGAAACCACTTAGATCCCACACAGTCTCTCTTACTTCCTCACACACAGTTAGCTGACCAGATGAGTTTGTAAAATCATGACCTGTCAGTTTAAGCATCAGAGAAAGAATGTCAAGGCAGGAGCCTTATCATAATGTAATGGCAACCTGACACTGCCCCTTTGGTAACTGTATAATAACAAGATTATTAGCATGCCAGTGCCAAGAGAACCCTATAAAGGTCCTGATGCCTTTTGGCATTCGAATGCATCAAATTACCTTCAAGATATAGTGTCATTGTTTCTCATCATTAATGATACAGCAGCCATTACATTTTGAACTCTATTTATTGTATGTTTATCATTTTAAGAGGGTTACTTGACAGAGACATACAGAACACCAATTAAAAAGTAGTAATTCAGTCAAAATATAAAATGGATCTAACCATAAAGTACAGAAAAAGTATATTAATGCATTTCTGTGAACTGCAGAACCCACATAATGATCCTTAGACAGTGAACTGAAGAGCGCGCGTCATGGCGACTAAGCATTGAACTTCTGTGGCCTGCTGATGCACATTTGTACAGCCCACACAACACATCACATTATTCAAATTCACCAACTGGAAGTGTCAGCTCACTCTTGACCTGTAATTATTTTTAAGTCTATTCTGTCCTTTCTTACCATGGGCTTCTAAACCAAACCGTTGTATAAATTAAATATACAGCAGGGTTCTGTTATGTTATCAAACTTTAGCCAATTGTCACAGTAATCTCCTTTCTTTCTGTGTTATAGTTGAATAATGGTTACTTTCACCAAAGTAGTTTGTATGTAAATGTGTCTATATATTAACAATGCAACAGGTTATGATCCAGATCATTGATGGACATAATGAATTTCTAATTGTGACATGCAATACTTTTTTAGAAAGAGAGAAAGCCCATAGATAATTATGGATGTATATTCTGTCGCTGGCAGAACTTTGGAATGTGACACCTGAGGATGAAAAGGAAGATTCGAAAGGAGAAATGCAGTAAGGGTGGAACTGTAATTTCCTGTCAGATTGTGAAAATAATACAAGAAAATACAGAAGTCTGGGCAAGAGACATGTTTGCATTTTCTCATTTCAAGAATATATAGGAACAAGATTTAAATGCCAGCCTCAAGTCTGGTCGGAGTGTGCTAGTGAGGTGCTTGTGTCTGGTACTTTGCTGAGGAATCATGTCTACCAGTGCATTATGAAAGTCTCAAACCATTGACTAGTTTTACTGGAGGTAATTAACTCCTTTGTTCTGTGTGGAAGCCAGTCCAAAGGAAACAGGACAAAAGAATTTCTACCCCATTAAGCGCAGTAGTCGTGCCATTCAACACAATGGAGGGTATGTGCAATGTGAAGACAATAATTTATTTTCACATGAACTCTGCAATGGTCACTGATGCTATCCTGGACAGATGCATCAGTGATGGGCAGATTGGTGAGGAAGTGGCCAAGTTTGCTTTTCCTTTCGTAGGTTCCTTCGCCACTTGCCACAAACAGTTGGGCAGCTATGGATTCTGAAGTGCCCTTCACAGAGTAAATTTTTGGCCCTTGCAACCATCAGTATTTCCTTTAAGTGATGCTCAATATGAGGGAATATGAGTTTAACAGTCTAAGGGATGCAGTATTTAGTAATCATCAGTAAGTTTCCTTACCCACATTTGGTCTGAGGCCATGAAACTTCTTGGGGTCTTGAATCAATACTGAGTACACTAAGAGTAAGTTCTTTCCACTATGATGCCATCTCTCCTGGGTCTATCCTGCCAGTGGGACATAGAAATACGCAGGGATAGCAATAGTGTTGCCTTTGTCATCGCGTGTGAGTTACGATTCTGTGAATAGGATTATGTCAGGCTGTGAGACAGCTCTCCCAACTTTAACATTGGCCTCCAGATGCTGGTAAGGAGGACTTTGCAGGGTTAGTATGTCTGAGTTTGCCTTTGACATTTCCAGTGTATACGTTTGTGCCAGATGGGCTGCCTGGTTTCCTTCCCTCTGTTTTTGAGCCTTTTTGCCATTTTGATACAACTGAATGGCATTCTTTGTTATTTCAGATGACAGGGCGATGTGGATCTAGAGTCATATGTCGGCCAAACCAGATCAGGTCGACAATTTCCCTACTGTAAAATAAAGGAAATTAGTGAAGTAGATGAATTCTTGCAATAATGGTTGCATGGTGATCAGTAGATGTTTTCATTATTAAAACAGCAATTATGAAATTCCAATTACAACATTTACTATGATGGGATTTAAACCCAGATCCCCAAAAATTATTTGGGTCTTTGGATCACTAGTCCAGTAACAATAACAATACATCCTGCTTCCCCCTAAATTGCATTGGTATGTTGGATTGAGGGAAAGGTAGATTGGATAGACAATAGGTAAACTAGGTGTACTGGATGTACAGAAAGAAAATAGAAAAATTAAATCATGAGCCTGCACCCTGTTTTCAGTGGATATTCCAAGTCACCCATAAAATACAGCTTTCTTAGGAGCTGGATCTTTTTTGAACAAATGTAGATTGAGCACATTTAATTCACCTGAATAATGTTGAGCAATGAAGGTTGATTTCATATTCAACCTAGCATCTGAATAGACTGTGTAAATGTGATATTGGACTGTCAGATGAACAATATCCACACTTGTATAAGGTTTGATAACTCCAATGATTATGAGAGGATTGCTGAAGTTGCAACTAATGTTTTTCTGAACAAGATGACACAAATAATGTGCCCTTGAAACACATTCTTGGCACTCTCTCAGACCATGCTGGGAGCTATCATTAATCTTCAGAAAGAGACCTAGCTGAGCTTTCTACATGGCAAACAACCTCCATCTTCCAAAGCAAGGAGGTAAAATTTTAATTATCAAATCCATAGTATTGAATCAATGTTATGGCAGAGCTTACTTCACCATTAGGTTCACTGTAGGATTGCTTTGACACAAAACAATACTTCATATGTAGATGGTGTTCAGACAGAAATTGAATTTTCTTTTTTATAATTGATGTACAAGCACAAGAAATGACAAAGTCAAGTTAGTATCTCACCAGTGTTCCTGCAGTGGCACTTTGAAGGTTAGGTACAATAAAAAATACTTTACTTCAGTTCTAAGGTTATAACTTTATCACAGAATCAATCAAAGTCTGATATATCATTGTTAATATACGTTGTGTTTCACATTGACCAATTCCCTGTCCAAAGTAAAAAGAGACAACATAGAGTCGAGCAGAAAAGGACATACATAACAGCAGGTGAGAAAGGACAGTAGCCTGTGAATAGAAAGGGATCAAGGAAAAGGATCTGAGATAATGGGAACTGCAGATGCTGGAGAATCCAAGATAACAAAGTGTGGGTCTGGATGAACACAGCAGGCCAAGCAGCATCTTAGGAGCACAAAAGCTGACGGAAGGTCTAGGTCCGAAACATCAGCTTTTGTGCTCCTAAGATGCTGCTTGGCCTGCTGTGTTCATCCAGCCCCACACTTTGTTATCAAGGAAAAGGATCCTCCCAATTCACCATGCATGCTGTCACATGTCATCCATTGTGAATTGTTTTAAGACATTATGATTGTCAGTGACATCGTACTTTGTAATCAATCTTTTGATTTATTTAAATTTCAAATTAATGAAACGGCAACATATCAGATCTTAGCAGCTCATAAAAATGCATCTCAAAAGTAAGTAAACTGCTAATAAATCAGTTAAAAGCAGCAAATAAAACTTACTCATAAAACAAAACCGAGCCCAAGATAAGAAATCAATCCACCAATAAGTTCAATCTCCCCTACTCACACTTTTCTTTTCAGTCATCAAACTTTCAGAATATTGTTTCTACAAAAATATGAGTTAGGAGCAGGAGTAGGCCAATAAGCCCCTCAAACCTGCTCCACCACTCAAAAAGATCATAGCTGATCTGATTACTTCATATTTTCTACTTTACTCCAGCTCCCCAATAAACCTTCATCTCCATGTTTATCAAAAATCTTTCAGAATAAAATGTTAAAAATATCTGTTCTCAATTACTTTGTCCTTCAACAATTCCCTGCCCTGACACTCCCAAAATTTTCAGCATTAGGCTGGAATTTATAGTCACTATTTGCAACATAAATGAATAAAATTGACAACTGCATCTGGTGTTTACATTTTGCAGTTAGACATAGAAAGATGGAAGAAGCTGTTAGTATTACACTGCTCCTCCTCAGGATGCATTTTTACAGTTTATACAAGTGCAATTGACACATATTAGCAATTTATAATTTCATTTGAATGTAACTTTTTAAATACAATTCTTGCTGTAAGAAGAAAATAAAATGTTATTGAGTTGTAGTTGAAGTATAAATAGTGCACTAAGTTGTAACTATTGCTGAACATCCTCTCTATCTCCTAAAAATGAATTTTCCTGCAGAATAATTCAATATTAATGTAAAGCTGCACAATTTTTACTTTTTTTCATGTATGATATTTCAGTTTCTACCTCAAACCCATGTACGTGAACCAATCTTTAGTTTGCTTTTACGTGAAATGTTTAAAACGTGACTTATAAATCATACCTTTACTTCTTGATTTGCTGTCTGTGAGAATTCTTCTATTTGAATGGATGATCAGCCTGCTTAATAACTTTTTTGTCACATATCACTCTTGAGGGCAGATGATTCAAAATAGCATGATAATAAGGACAATCATATCAAATCTGCTAAAGATTTGTGAGCTCCTTTCTCGAGGTCAATAAGAATTCTATTTCTTGACTTCTGACTGCAAGATCTGGGCCCTTATCTATTCAAACCAGTATATAAAGAGATAATGGGAACTGCAGATGCTGGAGATTCCAAGATAATAAAATGTGAGGCTGGATGAACACAGCAGGCCAAGCAGCATCTCAGGAGCACAAAAGCTGACGTTTCGGGCCTAGACCCTTCATCAGAGACCCTTCCTCTGATGAAGGGTCTAGGCCCGAAACGTCAGCTTTTGTGCTCCTGAGATGCTGCTTGGCCTGCTGTGTTCATCCAGCCTCACATTTTATTATCTCAGTATATAAAGAGTCTGTATTTTTCTGTAGCACCATGTCAATTCTAATCCCAGAAGGACCTTCAGTGAACTAACAAAGCCTGCCTTTGCAGACAAGATCAATATGACCTGAAGCTCTTCCCTCCAGCTCTACAAAGGTTTAACAAGGACCGTAGTAGCACCAGTTAGTTATGCAACAGTCCATGTTTGAATCAATCACATAACTGATGGTATATTGGCCATAGCTAGTCATTTGCTATTTTCCCTATCGCATCCAGGAAACAGCAGGGAAGGGCTTCAGAATTTGTATAAATTTTGTAGGCTTTCCCCAAGTCCGCTGTATCCATTGTTCCATAATCCATCAAAAATGCCACCACAGATGCTTCCACTCTCCGCATATGCAAATGACTGATTTATGATAACTAATAGCACACCATGCAAACATGAACACCTACCAGAGCAACTTCCATCTGCACCCAATGTTTAGCCCACAAAACTGCTCAGAGATACCGCTATTTGGTGTGAAAAGCAATTATCTGCAGATACAAAGGAATCTAGGAACATGGGAGTAGGAATAGATCATTCTGTCCCTTGATACTACTCCACTATTCCAGAGCATGGCTCATCTACCTCACTGATATATTTCCGTCCAATCCCCATATCATTTGGTATTAATAGTAACTAGAAATCTATCAATCTCTGTCTTGAATTTACTTAATGACTGTATTTCCACAACCCTCTGGGTTAAAGAATTCCAAGGATTTGCTATCCTCTGAATGAAGAAATTCTTCCTCAGCTCAATCCTAAACGATTTTTCTTTTATTCTGAATCTGTGTTTCCTAGTTGTAGAGCCCACAAACAGGGGAAACAACCCTTTAAAACTTGTGTCACTCACACTCCCCTAAACTCAAGAGAACACAGGCCCTATCTCCTCAATCTCTCCTCATTGGACAGTCCCACCATCCAAGGAATCAGTCTGATTAAATTCTGCTGCATTCTCTATATGAAAAATCCTTCCTTGGGCAAAGGGAATGCCTCATTCATCTGAGAGAGAGATTTTCATTCTCCTGCTGACTTACTCAACAATAAAGTGGGATCAGTCCCGTCGGATTTTACACAATCCTAAAGGGAATAATTACGTAGGCCCCATACCTCTTGTATGGGGTCAGGCAGCTGGATGGCTTATTTGCAATACAGAGTAAGGTCAACAGTGGGTTCAATTCCTGTACTGGATGAGGTTACCATGAGGACTCTGTTTCTCAACCTCTCTCTTCACCTGTGGCATGGTTAGCCTCAAGTTGAACCACCGACAGTGATCCCTGTGTAATCGCAGAGCAACTGTATGGTCCAATAGGGCTATGGTGACTTTATCTTTTACCTATTCTATGAAAATGAATCCTGACAATGACAATTGATCGTCCTGTCATTGTCACCAGACAAATGGATGACTGTACTGCTCAGCAACTACTCGATCCACACAATAAATAAAAATTGCTCCACAAACTTCATACCTTATTGTTAATGATTAAACTTTTAAAGGTTACACAAATCCAGAAATTTGTTTCTGAACTTAATGTACAGTGATTGGATGCACATGCAACACTTAACTCCAAAGTTAAAGTGTGCATCTGATTCTCAAAGGTCCTTATCCAAGTAGTAATTTAATTCTTTATAGTCTGTGCATATGCTTGCTGACACCACGTAGAATTTGTAGCTTTACAGGGACATGGATAAAGTTCTACAGAATAATTGCCTGGATATTGTGAATAAAATGAAATACTTTTGCCATTGTTAAATGCAGAGTATAAAAATTATTGTCAGAAATACAGTGTTCCTCCATAAGATGCCCTGCAGATGACAATCTTCAGAAAGCACTGATGAGAAGTTCCCCTTTTACACCTCACGCCATAACACAAGGGAACATAAGTAGACCATTCAGTCCACTGAGTCTGCACTGTCATTCAATGAGATCATGGCTGATCTGATAGCCCTCAACTCCACTTTCCTGCATTTTCCCTGTAATTATTGATTTTCTTACTGGCTGAAAGTTCATCTACCTCAGCCCTGAATATACATAACAATCCAGCCTCAACATTTCTCTACAGTAAAAAACTATTACAGATTGACCACCTCCTGAGAGTAGAAATGCTTCATCATCTTTGCCTTAAATGGGTGATCCATCGTTCTGAGGTTGTGTCCTCCACTCCTAGACACTCCCACGTGGAAACAACCTCTCCACATCCGCCCCCAATAAGAATCTTGCATGTTTCAATAAATGTGTCTCTCATGCTTCTAAATTCCAATGAGAACATGTCCATCCTACTTAATCTCTGCACACAAGACAGTTCTTCTTTACCAGGTATCAGCCTAGGAAAATTGTTTTCATGGAATCCCTACAGTGTGGAGGCAAGCCATTTGGATCTTCAAGTCCATACTGACACTCCGAAGAGCATCCCAACTAGATCCACCCCTTCCTTTTTCACTTGTATTTCCCATGGCCAATCCACCTAACCTACACATCCTTTAACCGGGCGAGGAACCGGAGCACCCAGAGGAAACTCACACAGACATAGGGAGAATCTGCAAACTCCACACAGACGGTTACTCAATGATAGAATCAAACCAGGATCCTTGATGCTGTGAGGCATCAACGCTAACCACTGAGCTTCTGCTCTACCATTAAACTCATCCTTATAACTCCAGCCCTCCAGTCCTGGCAGCAATCTTGTAAATCTTTTC
This sequence comes from Stegostoma tigrinum, assembly GCF_030684315.1. Lineage (NCBI taxonomy): Eukaryota > Metazoa > Chordata > Chondrichthyes > Orectolobiformes > Stegostomatidae > Stegostoma > Stegostoma tigrinum. The sequence goes on along the minus strand of NC_081364.1, from coordinate 41,948,386 downwards.
TGAACTTACTCCATTTTAATAATATTTTTCCTCCAACATCTTTCCTTCAGTAAGGGCCCAAAACTGTTCACGGTATTTCACAGTATTTCTGAAGAAGGGTCCACGACCCGAAACATCAAACTTTCCTACTCCTCTGATGCTGCTTGGCCTGCTGTGTTCATCCAGCTTCACACTGTGTTATCACAGTGTTTCAATTCTGATTTGTTTAGGTAAAACTTCTCTACCTTTATACTCTATTGCCTTTGAAGTAAAAACCAATGTTCCAGTTGCCTTCCCTGCTACGTGCTGAACTTAATGCTTTCAATGATTTTCCACCATGATAAAAGATATCTGTACTTTTTTTTAAGTTTGTTTACAATACTACAAACTTCTCTCACAATCTGTATTCAACCTATGAAAAATAGGAAAATGATCAGTGTGTTTTGCTTCCAAGTTTAATGTCTGTTAGATTTCTTCATGCTTACTTATCATTGTTCTTGGATACCCGGCAATCCCTTTGACTTGGTGCAAGACTTGAGTTGACATTGGGAAGTTGAGATGCATATCATAGAGATCAATAATCTTTGTGTGGGCAATTTTCCTTAAAATCAGAAGTGGGCGCTGTTGCTTTATCACTCATGACAAAAACCTAAGTCCGCTTTTCATTTAGGGTGGGGATCGTGAATGTATGGCAGTGCAGAGGACGGTTTGGGGTATCTGTTGAAGGGGTGAATAAAAGGTGCCCATTGTCCATGGTAGAGAGTGCTATGTTGCATGCTTGGGAAAGGGGAGCTGTGATCAGTGTCAATGATTGACGGAGGAGGATTTGAGGGGTCGATCTCATAGTTAGCCAAGAATTAGAGCAGGTTTTAATCCCTATATCCTTTCCTGGCCAGCTATTAAGATAAGCAAATCATAACTCTCCAAAGTCAAAAATGTTATGCACATTTTTGAAGGCTGAAGACACTGGACAACCGCCCATCGGATTCTCAACCTCCTGGGCAACTACTGCATAGTGTATTTGGATTTCCAAGAGATCTTCACACACATCTTTCAGAATATATCCAGTCTCCGGAGTCCAGGTAGCTTGGGCCAATGCTTTGAAAACGAATGTGGCATAGAAGATCTCACTTCTATAAAGTCACATGCCAGCCATCATACTTTGTTTTAAATCTTAAGTATTGGGATGATTGTGAAACTTGCCAGCACATGTAAACCTGAAATCTTTGAATGGCCTCAGGCTGCTGGAGTTAGTTAATTCATGGACTTTGTAAACTCAAACAGACTTACCATCTTCAAAACACATTTTGTTCAATGCATTGTATGCTAAACAGTAATAATGGTGAGTTACTGAGAGAAACTATTAAGTAGCTGGTAATATTGCAAGGATATTCTAATGGTGTATACCATCAGAGGTAGTATAAGCAGAAAGAGCAGGCAGGCTAGAGATCACGCTGGATGAATTTTTGGATGCATTCCCTGCACACTTGAGACTGGGCAGGTTTGGGGGGGGCAGAAAGATCCTGATGAAAGCAGATGGGAGCTTTACATTTATATTATCAAGACATTTAAATTATGATAAGCCTATGCAATCCCCTGTGTTTCTTAACTATATGAAACTCAAGTTCAAGGTTCTTATTCTGACTGCTATAGTGTAAGGGTCTACCAGTAAAATGCCATTTGTGAATTTAAGAGTTATTGAGCTTGTGGCATAACATTATTGATGTCTCTTTCTGGTCTTGCTTTGCCTCACTTTGTTTCCTAATTCAGTCTACTAAAGCCTTTGACATCAATTTGAATTTGATGTTGTTTAAGTTGAAAGCATTTGTTTGGCGGAAGAAGAGGTATGTTAGGGAGCTGATGTTATAATGAAATGTCCTGCACAATCAACTTGCATCTCTCAACAAAGGTGGGTGGATGGGTGGATGATGCAGAACTTTTTGCCATGAGCTAGGGTACCAGTTCCCTGGTCCATCCACTCGTGAATCATTTTCTCATAGGTACGATGGGGCTGCTCATGGTGGCAAAGCTATTCACCCACAAATGACAGGTTGCCAATTCAGGTGGTGAGTGACCCTATGTAAGGTCTAATTTCAGAGGCAGTCTAGAATTTTCCAGTTGTCTTCTGGATCACCATACAGTTCAGAAGCTGCTTAGATGTGGCCTGGGGAGCTTCTTTTACGTTCAGGCCCACCTTACCTACTGAGCTCCAGCCACAGGTCTGGGGAATAGTTTCTTAGATGCTTAGAGCATTTTACGGTTTAAATTTATTGAAATCGGAGGGAGGCTAACAGCTCTCTCTTACTCAACTCGAAAGGACCATCCTCTGCTCTTTTAGTGCTAAACTGCTTCCTATTGGTTCTCCTGCTTTGAGAGATAACCCAATGGATGGATAGTTCAGTCTCTGGCCATTTGTTGACCAATTTGTGGTAAGTCCTAGCTCACCCCACATAGTCCAGTTTGCTAACCCCCATTTAAGCTGGATTGCAGAGTCCTGAGGTCAACAGCAAAAATCTTGCCCAATTGTCTTTTGGGACTGGGATATTCTGCTACTGCCTTAAAATAAATTTAACTATTCAGTTTACTTGATCTGCACTTTTTTAAATATACAGATATTTAAGCAATATTAGGAACTCTATATTTTGTACTCTCCTGTGAGAGTGCTCTTTCATTCATGCCAATTTGAGCCATGGCCCTGTTGCTGAGCACTGTAGCACCATGCCAAACAATGTGTATAACAGATCAGTGACATCCATGAAGACCTGTAAAAACCACACTAACTTTAATGTTGTCCATATACATTTTGCTCCACAATGAAACTGGAAGCTTCTCTGGCAGTAATCTGACCATTCATAAAATATGTTTGATTGATTTCTGCTGTTGATATTTGTGGACGATTAAAAAGTTGATAGTGGACAGTGCTATTGCAAATCTATCTTCATCACTGTCTCGGTGCTTCAGTGAACTTCTCCACACAAATCTTCCTCTGTTGGGGATTTCTTGGTACAGTCTGCATGTTCAGAAAATAATATACTTTGAAAATTAGTTCCTATGAAATCAATATCATTGGCCAGAGTACCTGTTACTGATCTGCGCTTGCAGGTGCCAGTACCTCATTTTAATCAAGCAAGTATCTATGGAATTTGGGACTAGGTTATCGTTGCCAACATCAGTGGAATTTGTATTCTTGGATGTTTCATCACATTTGGTCCTGTCTCCAATGGATCAGCCCAGCTGGTCTTTTCTTACACATTTTTTCTTACACAAATTTCTATAACTTTTATATAAGTCACAAACAAAAAATACTTAATGTAAAATCAATGTATAATTACTTTTAAAGCTCCTATGATTTTACTCCTCAGTTCACTGAGGTACCCATGACATTATTGTTTGAGCCTCAGACATTATTGCTGTTTGACATAAAGGTGCTATTTTTAAGGTAATGATTCCGAAAGGATTAATACTGAAAACTGACTTCCGCCAAATCTGATATTATAAGGACTTGAGTGGAGACAGGCAGAACATAGACAGCAATCAGTAAGAATAAGCAACACCATCTCCTCAACCATAATCCTCAACACCAGTGCCCTGCTAGGCTACATACTCAGTCCCCTCCTACATTCATCATACACACATGACTGTGTGGCCAAATTCTGGCCAACTCCACTTATAAATTTGTTGACCACATCATTGTTGTAGATCAGAGCTCAAACAACGACAAGACAGAATACAGGAAAGAGATTAATTGCTTAGTGTGGTGAAGACTATAATCCATCCAGCAACATCAGCAAAATGAAGGAGTTGGTCATTTACTTCAGGGAGTGGACTTGATGGCATGCCCTGCCATCATCAATGGTGCTGAGGTGGAGATGGTTAAGAATGTCAAATTCTTGGGAGTACCAATTACCAACAATCTGTCCTGGTCCACCACGTTGATGCTACAGTCAAGAAAGCACAATAAAGTCTCTACTATATCAGGAGGCTAAGCAGATTTGGCATGTCCACATGGGCTCTTACCAATTTTTACAAATGCACCTCAGAAAACGTCCTACCTGATCTATCCTAGCACAGTATGACAGATGTTCTCCCCAAGACCACAAGAAACTACAGAGAGTTGTGAACACAACCCAGTACATCATGTAAACTATCCTTCAATCCATTGACTCCACCTATACTTCCCACTGCCTCATGAAAGCAAGCAACATAGTCAAAGACCCCTCTCACCTTTGTTATACTGTCTTCTACCCTCTTCTACTGGCAGAAGATATAAAAGTTTGAATACATGTACAAATAGATTCAAGAACAATTTCTTCCCTGCTGTAATCAGACTTTTGAATGGGCCTCTCAAGTATTAATTCTGATCTCTGTCTCTCTGTACCTCCTCTGCAGCTGTAACATTGTATTCTGCACTCTGTTCTGCTACTACCCTGATGCATTTTGTATGGTATGATCTGCCTGTATAGCACACAAAACAACACTTTTCCCTATGTCTCAGTACATGCGGAAACCATAAATCAATCAATCAGAGCATCTTAGGGTCTCAATAGTGACAGATTCGTTATCCTGTGTCTTCAAATCATCTTAATAACAATGATTGTTATATCAGTGTAACATGTACCTGAATCCTGAGTAAATTACATCTTGTCTCAGATAAGAGCCCCCCATTCATTAGACTACCTAATGGTTTTCTTCTAGTACAGTACACCAAGTAGGCCCAGTGATTAGAGATAGAAAGTGAGGATGGTGGCACCTATCTATCCAATGGTCGGCATCACATGTTTGTATGACAGAATCTGGCTCTGGTCTGCTATGCATTTGCTGCCAGGGTGGGGTCCCAACAATCTCTATACCTGTGTACCTATTTGTACATCAACATATAATATGGATCCAGTGCAGAGGCTTGAACTGTGCTTCTACAGTCACGTAAAGTTCTACTTAGTGGATTAACTTCCGCAGTTGATTTTGATTCTGGGTTGCAAGTCCTAAGGTCTCCCTACTCTTAAAACAAATTACACTCCATTCATTTAAGATGATACAGATCTGTGCCAACAGCGACTCTGCTGGGGCGTAAACTATCCAAGGAGGAACTGAGCCACACAGACCTGAAAGTGGCGTGACAAGAGAGAGCTGCAGCAGCAGTGGATCGGATATTGACCACTATTGGTGTGAAATTCAACTTTAGTGGTAGTGCAATAGGAATTCTATAGTCCATTTTATATCCTGTGCACTCTTCACCTTTGTTGCAGCAGAGGGAAACAATGAGCTAAGGTTTACACATCCGACTGCCAGTGAGTGACTTCTTCTCGAAAATCTGGCAGGCGACAGCAGGTTGGGATTTGCTGTGAAGCCCCACGGTTGAGCAGCTTGACAGCCATCACTGCTTGGACTTACTCAGGAAGAATAGCTATTTAAGAGAATGCTCAGGGAAATGAGTGAAAAATTGGGGAGAAAGCTTTGAAACTATTTGCAAATTATTGGCAGTCTGAAAGAAAAACAGCTGTTTGGTATTTACTGTTTGAAACACAAGCAGATCTCATACGTTGATAATAAAATGTGAGGCTGGATGAACACAGCAGGCCAAGCAGCATCTCAGGAGCACAAAAGCTGACGTTTTGGGCCTAGACCCTCTGATGAAGGGTCTAGGCCCGAAACGTCAGCTTTTGTGCTCCTGAGATGCTGCTTGGCCTGCTGTGTTCATCCAGCCTCACATTTTATTATCTTGGAATTCTCCAGCATCTGCAGTTCCCATTATCTCAGATCTCATACGTTGATTTTTTTTTCTTCAGCACTGTTAGCCATGAGTTTCTTTTATTACTTTCATTCCTCCCGGAGCCTGGGCCCCTTGTTTCAAAACAAAACATTTTTAATTTGGAGTTGCATGCAAATCAGGCATTTGGGAAACCAGATACTGTACCTGTGTGATTGAAGAAATGTGAGCAATATGTCTTCAGAGCTTGGATTAATCACAACATTTTAGAGGTTTCTGGGTGCAGAAAGTTATGATCCTACAATTCTGAATCACTTCCTCTCTCAATCACAGTGGAGCCTTTCAGTAGGGTTTCCCTGTAGCTGATTATATTAGTTTTAAACTTGCACAGAAGAGTAACAAGTTTTGAAGATTCCTAAACTTTGTGTTTCATTATCCAGATTAATTAGTGAATCCTGATTTATTTGAGACAAGAAATAGTCAGATTATTGACTTGTAAACTAAATGCAAGTTCATTTTACTTGTTTTGATCAAATTTCAAAGGTATTGCAATTGAAAGTTTCATATTTTCACATCATTCTTCATAAATGGATAGTTTAGGAACTCCATGATTAGTCATTTCATTTACTTTATTCATTGTGATTGTTGTTTAGTTCCCAAATAATCAAAGAAAAACTAACAATTTAAAAGTGTAGGGCACTAAAATAAAATAATTTGGATGGGTTAATATTTTGGTGAAGTTCTTCAACATTTCCTGGAAACAGTCATTGGACCTTTTCCCTCAGATACAGACAGAATTGTTCTATAATCAATGCATTTTAAAATTGTTAACTCTGTTTTCTCTCTCTGCAGGCACCAGCAGACCTGCTGAATTGTTTCAACACTATCTGTTTTTGTTTTTCACTGGAACTAAAGGCCTGGACTGTGTTATGTGTGGAATGGGTTATCTGTGCCCTATTCAACATCCTTATCAGACTAATGTAAATTATCCTGATTCATTCTGCTTTCCAACGTGGAAAATAATAAAATGGCATTTGTGTACTTAGATTTTCAAAATCCCCAGTTATAAATATAAAATGTATATTTGTTTGTTGCTTGTTTGTATTCTGGCTCTCACCTTTTCTGTCTCATGCTCTTCAGGTCTTCATTTCTAACTGCACCTGTGGTAAGTTGAATAAACTTGTTGTGAAGGTAGAAACAATATGCTGTGGAGCTGGAGGAACACAGCAGGCCAGGCAGCATCAGAGGAGCCTGAAAGCAGATGTTTCAGGTTGAGATTCTTCTTCAGAAGGTCTATTGAGAAGGCAGTTGTACAATAACACATTGGTGTATTGTTGTATAGCAATAAAGATGGCTCTTTCCTGCAGTATGGTGGGAATTAATCAGATGTACTCAGAAAACCCTACCATGCTGCTGGATGTAGAATAACTGAAGCTGATACAATCTGTTAACTTGTCGGTGCATTTAGAATGATACTTGTCCATATCACGTAAAATGATATCCTCTTTGTTGATTTGTGTGGTGTAAAAAAAAGTCATAGCTTTTTGACACAGCAAATAGAAGCATTAAACTTCAGAACACAGACGTAATAAGAACAGTCAGTACTTTGGAGATGGGGTGCTGCACATAGAATGGTAAGAGGCTTAAAAAGATAGGGAACTGTAATGAGAGATGGTTTTGCTCTGGGTTAAAGGACAACATGCAGAAAGATTTTTTTCATCGAAATTAAATATGTCAACCAACCAAAGTGAGGGCAGCAATATGTCCCTTTCATTTTGTTTCATTAGGTGAAATTGAATATTTTGATCATATCTATTCCTTACTGGAATAAGGAATATTCTCAACCAAACTTTTGCCTTGTGTAGCTAATAAAAGGAGATACTTGTGAGAGATCCAAGTCGACTCTGATGAAGAGTCACCTAGACTCAAAATGTGAGCTTGCTTTGTCTCCACAGGTGCTGTCTGACCCATGGTGATTTCCAAAATCTTTTGTTTTCAGTTCCATTTCCAGCATGTGCTATAATTTGCTCATACATATGAGCGACCTGAGTATCCTGTCTAGCAATGTTATTGTTACTGCCTTGGACAATAGCATCATACAAAAACTGATCCAGGGCAAGGTGAATTGTTTTCCATAACAGTAAAATAGGCCACTTAATGGTGTAGCTCATGCCATTGAACCTGAGACTCCATCTATGACAACCCTGAGTGTGCTGCAAACCCTCTGTTGCAAGTTGGCTGCAGATGCCCCTGCTTTTAGCTGGCAAACCTCCACAATTGGTTGCCTGATTACCTGAGTATAGTTGAAGTAGTACTTCTTAATCATCAACAGGTAAGTGTGCCAAGATACACATTTATGGTTTGAAGCTTTACCGAGCATTCTTTGTTTTTCAGCTTGAACCATCTGCACATTGAAATACAGTATTTGCTTTACTTTAAAAACAAACTATCCTAAGCAGTTTAAAAAAAAGGCTTTTGACAGTTTTCTCAAAAAGGTATTAACTACAAAAAATGTCTTATAAAAACACTATTTTAAAAGGGCATTGTAATATTGCAAAGCCTGTCAAATTTTATGAATTCCTTCCATGCACAGAGCTCCTCTTGTTCCCAAGCCACATGTGTGTACAGGAAGACCTAACCTTGTGTAAAATATGCTGAATTGTGCTGAGGGTTCTGAGCTGCAACTCTGAAGTTTCAACCTGATTAAAACAAAAGATGAATACTGGGCACTAGCAACCAAAATGTGCAAAACTAAAGAATTACAAATTTATAAAAGAAACTGCGTGGAGTAGCTGCAGGTCCAGTTCTATTGTCGTCTGAAGGTGCACAAGACAAATTAGGCCTTAATTTTGAGGAGAAAAGATTATGGGGTATTCAGGTCTATTTGGTTCGCATGTACTTCTGTCATCTGCATCCTACAACAGATGGATTGGCCCCCATTTCTACCCAACTCTCACTGGGCAAAATGTAAACGGGGACAAATTATTAACATTACATCACCTGAGCAGATAATGGCAGAGGAAAATGATCCAAAGCAGCCCAGATGACCAATATTATCATCATTTTTTGGACCAAAGGTGAACTGCACCATATTATTTGGATAATGGTAATTGGTTTCCTAGCTATGGATTAAATAGCTAGGAAAAGAAGGTACCTTTGAATCTTGTTCGGCAAAACACCAAGGGGAGAGTAACTCTGAATCCACACCAACAGCTGAGAGACCTCACTGATTCTGTCTTAGATCATTCACCTGTGACAGATGAACTCCACGCTCAAATGGTGAGGTCAGTTGGTGTGAGTTATACTCTACCTTAAAGCTCCTTCATGTTGGAAGAAGAAAATTGCCTAATCCAAATGCAATGCCAGCAAGCCATGTGGCAATGGGAAGGGGGTGAAAAAGGCAAGCTTTAAACAACCGAAAAAACTGCAGATGCTGTAAATCCGAAACAAACATAGAAGTTGCTGGAAAAGCTGAGCAGGCCTGGGTCCAGTGATGTTTCATCAGTTTTGATCAAACTGTGACAGAAGAAAATGCAAAGTCGTAACCTTGCTTAAAAAGGTGGGAAAGGTAGAAAGATTCTAAAATTCATCAACTGGAAGATAGAACATTGCACAACTCCGGTGGCAAGATTCACTCCAGCAATGCCTTAAAGTGACCCATGAGCTCGTCAGACTAGGCATCAATGCAATAGCCCTGACTAAGGTCCTTTCTTGGAACAAGGTTGCCTGGAAGAACGCAACGCTAGATATACCCTCAACCCGTCAGGGAGGTCTCTTTGGTGTCAGCTTCATGGTGAAGAAAGCCTGCATCACTGAACTTTCAACCCTGCTGAATGGCCATTCTAAATAAATCCTGTCCCTGCAACTCTACTTCAAGACCAGCAGCATTCAACTCTCATCAATACTTATGCTTTAATCCTGAAGGCAAATTCAGCTGACAAAGATAACCTCTACATAGATCTCCATGAGCTCATCCAGAACATTCCCTCATCTCAAGACCATGTTAATTCAAAGTATCTATAAAGGGGGATTGAGAGCCCTTGTGGAACAGTAACAGTATCCCTATGTTTAGGTTGGAAGGCCTGGGTCCAAGTCCCACCTGCCCAGAACATGTCTCTGAACATGTTAATCAAGAATATCTCTGAACGAGGATTAGTGGCAGTGCCTTACTTTAACCATAAGCTGGCAGTGGTTGATCATTCAGCACTGATACAAAGGAACTACATCCTTTGACAGGGATTCTCATCACAGAAAGGACACAATTTTAATATTAGAAGTAAGCAATGGATGAGTCATATCCATTTTGTCACACAGAAGTTGTGGTGGAAGTCTGGAACTCCCTTGCTGAATCCCCTGTAGGTGACAAACCCTTTGAAAATGTTCTTACTGAAATCTATATACATTTGTTAGCTAAGAGCATCAAGGATATGGAACAAAAAGGCCTAAATGTAGTTAAGGTACAATCAGCCTATATCTAACTTAAATGACAGTGCAAGCATAAAAAATAAAAACCGAAAGAGCTGTGGATCTTGGAAATCAAACATAAAAATAAAAAATTGCTGGAAAGGCTCAGCAGGTCTGGCGGCGTCTATGGAGAGAAATCAGAGCTAACATTTCGGGTCTGGCAACACTGCCTCAGACTCAGTACAGCCATGTTGAGTTCAAAGGCCTCTTCCTGTCATTATGTGCTACAGTGTAAGTGCACCCATGGGGACAGCATTGCAGAATCTGCTTCGCCTGATCAAATGAAAGAATTATTAAAATAATTAGCAAACAAGATGTAAGATCCTTGTATTGTTAAGTGAGTATATATATCTAAATGAGTTTTATTATATGGATACCCATAAACCAGTCACACTGTCACCATCCCCTTTAATTACAAGGCACTTTCTCCCTCCTTTTTATGCGCTTAGGTTCAGAAGGAAATTTGAGAAGTAGCTGGTAAGCTTCATAATTGATTGAGTTAAAGAATCAGATGCACAGATTTGTGTGCTGAAGCTGAAGAATTGGTTTAGAGAATCTAATGTTAGTTTGCTAGGTTTCTTTACAGTCAGGTATCTTCCTGAAAAGTGCCATTTCAATATTTGATTTTTGAGATATGCTCACTCATGATAAGCCTTCAGACTCTTCACAATCTTATTCAGTATCTACAGGTATTGAATTGTCACTGCTGTAGTTGTAGAGTCACAGAGTTGTACAGTACAGAAAGAGGCCTTTCTGACGTTAATGTCCACACTGATCATCAAGCACTCACCTACCCTGGTTCCATTTTCCAACATATGTTATGGTGCTTCAAGCATTCATCAAAATACTTCTTAAATATTGTTATGATTCCTGCCGCTAACACCCTCCCAGGCAGTGAGTTCCAGATAGCCACCATCTTCTAGTAAAAGTGTTCTTCCTTAGATCCCCTCTAATTCGTCTGCCCCTTACCTTGACTCTTTGCCCTCTGGTTATTGAACCCTCTACTAAGGGACAAATTTTCTTCCCATCTACCCTCTCTATGCTGTTTGTAATTTCATATCTCAATCAGTCTTCTCTGTTGCAAGGAAAACAGCCCCGATTTATCTAGTCTCTTTTGAAAGCTAAAACACTCCACCCCAGGTAACATCATGATGAATCCATGGAACCTCTCTAGTGCAATCACGCCCTTCCTATTGAGTGGCAACCAGAAATGTGCATCGTACTCCAACAATAGCCTAATCAATATCTTCTGCAGTTTCATCGTAACCTCCTTGCTCTAGTAGTCAATACTTTGACAAATGAAGCAGACATTTATATGCCTTCTGAACCACCTTATCCACCTTTTATGTTGCCTTCAAAGGTCTGTGGACTTGCACACAAATATTCTTCTGATGTTCTGTACTTCATCGGGTCTACATTAACTACACTGCTCTCATAAAATCTGTCAAATGTGAACTGTCCTGACAATGATTATCCTTGATTAATCCTTGCCTCTTCAAGTTGAGATTAATTCTGACCATGGGAGATACTTCTTTTTCCCAACAGTTCCCTTCTCATTATTGTTAGACTCACTGCCATCCTTCTTGAACAATGGTACCACAGTAACTGTCCTTCAATCCTCTGAAACATCTCACGGGAAGAGAAAGGATCTGAAATTTAATATCAAAGCCCTTTCAACCTTCTCTCTCACCTGCCACAGCAGCCTGAGATACATCTGACCCTTGCCTGGTATTTATCCAATTTTCAGTCCTTTACATTCAATAATACATCCTTTTTCCCAGTTGTAATTAATTCAAGCATAACACTGCTCTCCTCTCTAATTTCAATATCCACATCAATCTTCCCCGTATTAAATACAGAAGTAAAATAGCTTTTTAAAATCTCATCTATATCGTTCGGCTCCACTCTCAGTTTGCCACTGTGGTCCCTAGGTGGCTTTAATTTTTCCCTGGTTATTCTCTTACACCTGATATACTTACAAAATTCCTTTTTTATTTTTCTTCATTTTACTCACAAGTGCTTTTTTATGCTAATCAGTTTCCTGATTTGTTTTTAAGGAATTCACTGTACTTTCTATATGCCTCAATGATTTCTGGTTCTCTAAACCCTCATGATTTACCATATACTTCCCTTTATTCCATATCCAATCCTATACGTTCCTCAAAATCCAGGGTTCTCTAGACTGTATGCCCCAATCTTTGCCTTCATAGTTGCCTTTTCACTATCTTCTTTTTGAAATGGTCTCACTGCTCTGAAGCAGATTTTCTGACAATTCGGCGCTCACTGTCCACTTTGGCTAGTTTCTGAATTTTCATATTAGTATCAGTCTTCATCTAAACCAGAATCTTTCTTTCCAGTGTATCGTTATCCCTCTTATAGAGCCTGAGAGTTGTACAGAATAGAAACAGACCCTCATGCCAACATGCCCATGCCGACCAGATAATCTAAATTTACCTAGTCCCATTTGCAAGCATTTTGCTCACATCCCTCTAAACCCTTCCTAATCATGTACCCATCAGGTGCCTTTTAAATGTTATTATTGTACCAGCCTTCACCATCTCCTCTGCAGCTCATTCCATACACACACCACCCTCTGCATGAAAAAGTTGCTCCTGGTCCCTTTCATATCTTTTCTCTCTCATCTTAAACTTATATCCTCTAGTAGCGGACTCCCCGAACCTGGGGAGCTATGAAGGTATGAACTTACAAAGACAAATTGTTTGAGATGGAAGGAATTGTGGTCATTTCTAACTAAAGTGCATAAAACCTTAAATAGAGTGTATAAAAAGGATCAGTGAACCTTAGCAGTGAAGCCCATAAGCAGAGGGCATAGATTTAAAATAGTTAGTAGTAGAGTTAGCAAGAAATCGTAAAGTATTGTCTACTGGAGGATTATAGGAATATAGAGCTCACCACCCAAAAGCATATTAGAAGCAGAAAGTTTTATTGCATTCCAAAAGTGCTTAGATATGCACCAGAAGGGTTGCAATTTATTTTGTGGCAGACCAAGGGCTCAAAGGTAAGAGCAGGCTCAGACACAATGGCACAATTGGCCTCCCTCTGTATAAAAAGTTCTTATGATTTGAAGTTTCCATGATAACATGAGGACCTCTCGTCATTTGTCTTGCATATTTCTTTATCTTTCCTTTCCATTGACATTCCTGTTCCCTTCCTGAAAATGAGTGACAAAAGATGACTGGCTTCAAGTGTATTTAATTTCCCTTGTAACTAGAATTATCTTTGACAAGAAGAATGTAACTAGTGTCATTTTGAGGTACAATCTAACTGAATGATCAACTTCAAAGAAAAGTAATGGTGCTTTCATGTGACTTCAATGGGCTGAATGCTGTAAATGAATGACGACTGAAGTCTTTATTTGGCTGTATATATATTTGTTTACTTCATTTTAATGTTAAAATTTAAAGATTATATGTGTGGTCTTTAATTTTTATTTATATGTTTAGACTGTTGGAGAAAGGTGTTTGTCTGTAAAAAGACAGGGTACCATTTCAAGAGCTGTAAACATTTTTGGTACTCAACTGAGAACTAATTTACAATGAGCAGAATTGTAATACTAAGAAGTATCCAGTTGTAATTTACAAATGTGTATTACCTTTCCAGTTCTGCTGAATAGTCAGGAAGATTTATCTTTTATTCCCAAAGGCAATTTCTCTTTTTTTCAATCTTGTGAATTCCTGAACTTTAAAATGAAATATTTTAAATATTGATGGTCTGAAGTAGTTTCTAGATCTTGATAGTCACCTTCCAGTACAGTGAGCAAACTCAATTCTTCTTGCAGGTAATACTTCTATTGGCAGCTGAGTACTCTGATAATTTTTTAAAAAGAGATTTAGTTGTTAAGTCACCTAGTGGAGTTTGTGAGAGTCCAACCAATTTTATGTTAATTCTTTGGGACTCTTTCTCGTGGCCTGTAATAATGTTGTGGGATCCTGTTATGCAAATGTTTTAATGCGCTTGTCTGGAGTTTCCTTCTTTGCTATTTTTACTGTTGGACAACTAGTTTAAAGTATAGCAGTAAATGCTAAAATTGAAGGAGCATAAACTTCAAACTAAGATATATCGAGCAATCCCAATGCCAGTCTCCAAAGGTTCAGTTTCAATGCTTAGACATTCATTTCAAAACTGCTACCCCATTCTATTCTTGACCTTAATAATTTCTACTGAAATTGTTTCACATTTGTACATTGGATTTTTTTTTTGTTGATCTTTACATCCACAAGTAGAAACTCTATTTCTACAATCCTGGTGTTGCAATAAATGGTTGTTCTGTGTTTTGTTTCCACTGTTTGTAGTTACCTACATCATAGAATGTATATAGTTTCACGTTTGATAGTTCTATAACAAATAAGCTCTAGACTTAACCAGTAGATTTATTTCCAAGTCATTTTCAGTTAGTTTGCTAAAGCAAGTAACAACTCAAGATTCGATGCAGCAAGATAATCAATATAAGAGGGAAGAGATTCACTAATAAAATATTCCTGAAATGGTAACACATAGGTTTGCAGTTCTTTTCTCTCCATATGTTTCATTATTTGTTTTCCTGCAGATTATTTGTGTCTTTCATTTCTTCTCAATTGCTAAAAATCCTCTACCTTTACTGCTCACTGACTGATTACACTTTAATTTTTAAAGATTTCGTCAGAATAATTCTGCGATAATAATAATTTGATGTTTTCATGTAACATGTTTTCAGGATTGTCTGTCAATTTTCCAAATGATCACCACTCTTCAAACAGTCAAGTCCCAAAGGGTATTTAAAATATCAATTATCGAAAAGTATTGAAGCAAAGAGTTATGACTGCTCATGAATACAGAAGGGGAAAAAAAACGTTGTTTCAAGGGACTTAAAAGATTCTTGCTGGTTTGCAAGGTTTCCTTCTCCGATTCATACACTGAATAGGAATATGAGATTCAGAGATAATGAGCATTTCCTGACCCGGAATTTGCCTTCTGTAACTTCAGTTAAAGTTAGTTTTAGAGACTCTGATGGTTTAATTGGTTAAAGAAAGGCAGTATAAAGCAAAGACATACATACAGAGGTCTGAT
Source organism: Stegostoma tigrinum (assembly GCF_030684315.1). Lineage (NCBI taxonomy): Eukaryota > Metazoa > Chordata > Chondrichthyes > Orectolobiformes > Stegostomatidae > Stegostoma > Stegostoma tigrinum. The sequence goes on along the minus strand of NC_081364.1, from coordinate 41,933,169 downwards.
TATGTGCTAAATTTACTTATCTTTCTGTGATATTACATGTTCCACTATTGCTCTGTGCCAAGGGGAAGAAAATTCAACCAAAGCTCTACATCTGACTAAGAAGTACATGTATAGGACTGTTGAGTGAGAACAGAACCTTGCAGAGAATATCCTGCTGACATCTGGGGCTAAATCAATTCACTTTTGTCCCTGCCAGAATGACCTTTATCAGTTCTGAAACACAATCCACTGACTGGTGCACCCAACAGTTGCTTTTTATCAAGGCAAACCATTTGTTACCCATTAAGGAGGGTGGGAAAATTCAACTTTTTCTTTAAGGAGCGATTCCTAACTAAAGGGATCACAGAATAGTTTGCAAAGACCTAACCAACTTGGATTTTTCAGGCTGCAGCAACTACAAGAATAGAGCAGAGCTGAGAAGGCTGCCGAGCAACTACAATGAGGTGATCTCTCTCAACAATAAGAGGAAGAAGGCAACCTTTCCATCCAAGCGGGCGTGGATGTAAATGGCTGAGGAAATTTTGTACAGAATTGTGATTTTTCCCACTGCATGCAGACTGTCACCCCAGGAGTGTAAAAATGGACAAAGTTGGAAGTCACATGACAACAGCTTTATTTGAAATCACAAGCTTTCAAAGCGTTACTGCTTTGTCAGATGAAGTGGAGGGAACCACAGAGGCACAGAAGTTATAGGTGGAGAGATCATTGCAAGATGATTCCAGGTGAATAATAGTGTCAAAGATAGTACAAATGGTGTGAGTAAGAGTGTCAATAGGCTGAATAACAAGTCTTTGCAGATAACCAAAAGTGTCAAACATTGTGAGTAAAGAGTCAACAGGGGAATAGCAAGTGAAGGGATGACGTATGATCTGATTAATTAAGAAAGGGAGATAATTACAAAAAAAATTTAAAAAGATGGTACTAGAGACAAACCAAATGGCTGGAATAATCTGATGGGCATAAGAGTCACATGATGAGGATCCTACAAGGTAACAAGTAATCTAATACTGTATAAACTAATTAAGGCAGAGAGATCATAATAAGTTATCAAAACAGAACAGTAAGAATCATTTTACATATACAAAACAGTATGGTTGCATTACATGTAGCGCAACTTGAACCCGATCACAGTTGAGGTGGTTTTTGTGGGTACAGAACTTGGCTATCAGTTTCTGCTCAATGATTCTGTGTTGTTGCGCACCTTCAAGGCTACCTTGAAGGATGCTTACCTGAAGACTGGAGGCTGAATGTCATTGACTTCTGAAGCATTCTCTGACTGGTAGGGATGATTCCCTGTCTGGCAATTGTTTCGTGGTGTCCATTCATCTGTTGTCATAGTGTCTGCATGGTCTCACCAATATACCGTGCCTCAGGGCAATTTTCCTGTGATGTCTGAAGGATAAAACATTGGCGGAGGCACAAGAGTACCTACCGTGTACATGGTGGATGGTGTTCCCACATGTGATGGTAGTTTCTATGTCAATGATGCGGTATGCCTTGCAAACGTTGTTGTGGCAGGATTGTGTGGTGTTGTGGTCGCTGTTCTCCTGAAGGCTGGGTAGTTTGCTGCGTACGATGGTCTGATTGAAATTTGGTGGTTGTTGAAGGCAAGAAGTGAGGCATGGGGATGGCCCTGGTGAAATGGTTGATGTCATCGATGAAGGCTGCAAAGAACATGGCTATCCATGGGCTTGCAGTAGAGTGAAGTTCTGAGGTGTCTGTCCTTGATGGAGATGCATGAGTCTAAGAATGTGAGTATTCTGCACCCCAGTTCAACACTGGCACCTCCACATCATGTAAAAATGGAGAGTGGTGTCAACCCCACATTCTGACTTGCTCAATTTCAATTGTGTTGGGTCATCGCTGATCAACATTCCAATCATTCTTCTTCTTTTCTCCAGATTCCTAGTATTGCTGAGCAGACAATGCTCACACTCAGCCTCAGTCCGTTTTGCTCTCACCCATGTCTCACAGTCAGCTTCCACAAATAGTGCCCTGTACATTCATGGCACTATTACCACTCTGTTTTCCATCCATGCAGAAGAAAGTACATTACTTGGTGCAAGACAGAAACCCAGAACAGGCAGATAAGGTTGAGAGAGGGTTGGTACAAAGATTTCCAACTGGCAGGCACAGTTAAGTCAATGGCAATACTCATTTGCTCCAATTAGAAGGAACTCTTTCCAGGAGCCTGCAAATGTCAGCTGTTATCTGCCAAGACAGCCTGAACTGGTTCTCCCATTATTCATGACAGCAGCTCCTTGCTCTGTCAACCCTATTGGTCTTGCACATCCTTCAAGTTGCTATGATATCCATTGTCTTTGCCCTGTGGGAGCGACATGTGATTGAGGAGAAATTGGCTGTTTTTGCTGCTGCTGCTTCCCTTTTGTTTTCTTTCAGGGTAGGTGTGTGTCACTGGGAAGGATGTTCTGAAGAAGAGCCACTGGCCTGCAAATGTTAATTCTGTTTTTTGTCCACAAATGCTGCCAGATCCACTGCAATTTTCCAGCAATTTCAGTTCTTGTTTCCTGCAATGGGCATGGTTAGACATCTCATTGAAATGGATCAAAACATTCCCGGCTCAGCAGTTTGACTGAAGAAATGTAACCCTGTGAACTGATTTGCTTGTGGCAGCTTAACATCCATATGCTGCCAACATTTGTATAGCAAGTGCAAGCTAAATTAGACATGACTTGCTGAGGTAATGGTCCTTAAGTGAAAAACTTTTAAAAGGAGAGATTCCAAAGAAAGGATCTTGAAGAATGGGGCTGTGACTATTAATTATGTAAGTGTATTCCATCATGTGACTTTCTTTAGGAGGAAACATTGTTAATATATATCTTGGAATTAGTGTGGATAGTTATATCTTGTTTTGTCATTACCAGAGGGCATTAGGTATTCCTTTCTATCATTTGCCACTCATCTGCTGTACATTTTGTCAAACATGGTCAACTTACTTTTTTTCCTCTTTTGCTATCATGATTCTCATTGTTAATCTTTGATTTAGGATGTGACAGCAGTGTATTTCCTCTTTTGATTTGTGCAGCGCATCTTTGGATTGCTTCAAATTTATTTATAACTCTTATCAGGTAAGTATCCCATACATAACTTGCACAGTCCAGGAGTAGATGGACAAATATTTGGGAAACCAAAACTCTGATATTTTTGTTGTAATACTAAAGGATATTAATCAGAAAATCAAAAACCCTGTTTGCTTTGGATATTAGCTGCTGAATGTGGAATCTCCATTGAAGATAGTTTCAGGTCTGATCCTACCTGTTGGAGAGTTTGATGATAGAACTTAAAACTACCTGTCAGTGGATCCTATTTTGTTGGTGATGCACATGAAATGGCAATTTTGGCATTGAACACTATCTTCCATTCGTCCAGCTATTTTAACAATTTCAGAAGATTTTCTAGCAGGAAATTGATATGACCTTGAGTTTTCCCTGATAGTGGACTATTGTTCACCTGCAAATCATCATACCTTACTTTTGAACTTCTTGGGAAGGTTGGTGCACTGCAGAGCTACTGACAGGCCAGGAAATATGTTCTACATCTAGGATTTTAGGTTTCCTAACAACTTCCTAAAATTGCTGATGTGACAAATCCAAGGTGCTTTACTGCACTCCCCACCCTGGAGAAAGTTGAGAAAACGTGGGAAAATAGGGTGACGCCAATCTGACATCAATATCTGGGACATTTCCACTTTGTATACTCCAAAACTCACTTGCAGTGGCTGGGTAAATTTGGTCCTGCATGCCTGAATGTCTGCACAAAAAATAGCTGCTTGGACAGTCAATAAAAGACGCCTGACACCTCTCAAATGATAGACCAGGAAGAAATTAACATTTTAAACTAGCTGGTGAAGAAACAGACAGGTAAGTTGGACATGGGATTGTTTAGAGTTGTAAAATTAATCATGATTAATCTTTTCTTTCACTTCTTTCTTTTTCAAATGCTTTTATAAAGGCTATTTTGCTGCTTTTACTCACACCAATTCCAACAACCCCACCAGTTATTGTCAACAGTGTCAAAAGTATCAACATTAGCAGTTGAATTATGAAATAAGCATTGTGATAGTAATGAGTGTTCCTGATACTTAAATTGTGTTCGTGAAATTAATCCCTAGTGTCTCATAGCAGTTTGTCAGTGAATAGCTGAATTATGCACATCAGTAAGACCTCAGATTTGATCCCTGGCTTCAGCTAATTTAGTTGCTTTCAGTTTGAGCAGCAGTGGAACTACTTTCAATAGTTTCATTCCTCCTGAGGTAGGGGCACAGAAAACAGTTATGGCTGCTGATTATGGAAAATATCTGTGAATAATATAAAGGTTTACTTAACAAACTTCAACTTACTGATTATACTAGGAGATCAATTGTTAAATATCCGGTAACTTCTTGATAGTATTGCTTAGAATACACCAGTTCCTTCTAGTACCTGCTCATGTTCATTCTGTACATGAGTCTCCTCACACTCTATTACGACACTTCAGCCTTTGAGCCACTGTATTGATCAATAACATGCAATAGGAGTACTGAATCTTAAGGCTGCTGTTCTCCTTGATTGAGAATACACCAAAATATTGAAATGAAGCAATAGTCATTATCCTTTGCAAGGATGTGGAAATCATTAAAAATCATCTATCGCCAAATATCACTCATCCCCACATTTTTCAATTACTGATGAATTTTACTGGCCCATCTCAGCTCTATCTCTGAAGGTATTGTATGAAAGGAACATGTTCATTTCTAACCAGGCTCAAGTTGCTGCAACCAAGTTCTTACCATAACATAAGAATTAAACACAGACACAAGTGTTCAAGTCCACTCTGTATTCAACAAGAAAGCTTCATTTTCCTATCCGTCACTATAATCTTTGACTTTGTGTCAATCAAAATTCTATTTAGCTCAGCACTGAATATATTTAATGACCCAGCTTCTACGCTTCTAGGGAAAAGAATTCCACAGGCAACACTCAGGGCATCGGATTCTCATCTCTGTTTTAAATGGGAGACCACTAATTTTTAAATTGTGTCCCTTAGTTTTTGTTTTCCCAATGAGGGATACATCATTTCAGGATTCACCCAGTCAAGTCCCCCCAGTCCAAAAGCAGGTCACAGGGTGGGAATTCTGTATCAAGTAACTTATCTCCTGATGCCCCAATGTCTGTCCATGATCTATAATGTGCAAGCCATGAGTGAGAAGGGATACTGTCCATTTGTCTGGATGGGTGTAGCTCCAACAACGCACAAAGAAGCTTGACATCATCCAGGATAAAAAGCCTGCTTGATTGACAACCCACCCACCACTGAGGCACAGTGGCAACAGTGTGTACCATCTACAAGATGCACTGCAGCAACTCATCAAGGCTCCTTCGACAACATTTTCTAACATAGGACCTTTATCACCTAGAAAGACAAGATATACAGCTGCATGGAAAAACCATCAACTGCAAAGTACCCCTCCAGGTCTCACATTATCCTGATTTGAAACTACATTGTTGCTCTTCCACTGTTGACAAACTAAAATCATGCAATTCTTTTCCAAAGAACTTTGGATAATACTTTGAGAATACAGTATGGTGGTTCAAGAAGGCAGCTCATCAACATCTTCTGAAGTGGAATTAGTTGGGAAACAAATGCTGGTCTAGTGAGTGATGTTCACATCCGATGAAAGAATCTACCTGCTTCGATCACCTCCTCAGGAAGTTCATTCCACATGCGAACCACCCTCTGTGTAAAAGGTTTTCTTTTAAATCCCCATCCTCTCACCTTAAAAATGTGCCCTCTAATCTTGAAATCCCCACCCTATGGAAAAGACAACTGCCATTATCTCAATATATACCTTTCATTATTTTATAAACTTCTATCAACGTCCTGTTCTCCAGTGAAAAAAAAAACCAGCCTATCCAGCCTTTTCTTATAACTCAAACCTTCCACACCCAGCAACATCCTGATAAATCTCTTCTGAACTTTCTCCAGTTTGATTATATCCTTCCTATAACTGTGCAACTAGAACTGGACAGAGTATTTCAAAATAGTCCTCCCCAAAGTCCTTTACAAACTCAACATGACTTCCCAACCTCTATATTTGAAGGACTGAGCAAAGAAGGCAAGTGTGCCAAATGCCTTTTTAACCATCCTGTCTATATGTGATGCAAACTTCAAAGAATTATGTACCTGCGCCCCTAGGTCCCTCTGTTCTACAGCACTGCCCAAGGCCCTTTCATTAATTGTAAATGCCCTACCCTTGTTTGTTGTACCAACATGCAATATCTTGCATTTATCCAGGTTGAACTCCACCTGCCATTTTTCAGCCCGTTTGACCCATTTGATCAAAGTCTCTTTGTAATATTTGAAAATCTTCTTCACTGCCTATTATGCCACCAATTTTGGTGTTGTCTGCAAACTTACTAATCATGCTTTCTACATTCTCATCCAAATCATTTGTATAAATGATAAATGAAACAAGACCCAGAACCGATCCCTGTGGAACACCACTAAGGGACATGGGCCAGGACCAGACATTTGGGACTAGCTTAGTCTGGAATTATGTTCCGCATGGATTGGTTGGACCAAAGGGTCTGTTTCCATGTTTATGACTCTATGGCTCTATGGCTGTAATAACAACTCCAGATGTGGTCTCTTTAAGGCCCTGTACAGCTGTAGCAACTTCCCTACTTTAAAGCCCCAGTTCCCTTCCAATACATATCAGCATTCCCTTAGCTCGATGTACCTTTTTTTGTGATTCATGCAATAGGAAACCTCGAGCACTCTGTGCCAGAATGTTGCAGTCTGTCTCCATTGAAGTTATACACTGCTTTGTTATTCTTCCTGAAAAAATTGAGCAACTTTATGCTAACCCAGCAAGAGCTAATCACCTCATCCATTGTCCCCAAAATATTACTAAATGTGCGTTGTTGTTCAAGACATGAATGGTCAACAAATGGTGAAGCTCTCTCCTATTCTTGGCCTCAATATTAAAAAATGCAAATACTGTAAACTTTTCAATGAGCAATTCAATGCAGCTCACGCTGTATAGATGCCTTATGTTGAGGATCTTGCTGGCTCCTTCACTGTTCAACAACTATTTTGTGACTCAGTGATTGCAGATTCAGTTATGCTGATGCCATTATTGTTACATGAGTGAGATCCTCTCTGTTCACCCAAAGTTAATAGCAGAAATCTTTCAGTACTAGTGGCTTCGTACCAAAGTCTCCAAAACCTCATTAAAGGGTTTTCACACAAACAACAAAGCATCAAAAGCCACTTAATGCCATACTTTGTGGTCAATGGAGCCTAAATAAGCCAGATGGATATACTTGGCTGTGATGAAGGACAAAAGTTTAACTTTTAAAGTTCATCTGAAAAAAAGACATGGAGAGGGAAAGAATCGAAAGGGTTTCCTACATATCTAGAAGAAAAGAGATAATACAGAATGTGACTGGTGCGACTTGTCCTGTAGTGATCCATATAGAAAAAGGCAGGAATCAGAATGAGATCACAGATAATGGGAACTGCAGATGCTGGAGAATCCAAGATAACAAAGTGTGAAGCTGGATGAACACAGCAGGCCAAGCAGCATCTCAGAAGCACAAAAGCTGACATTTCAGGCCTGGACCCTTCATCAGACAGGGGGATGGGGAGAGGGAACTGGAATAAATGAGGAAAGATGGAGAGGCTGACCAAAGATGGATAGAGGAGAAAATGGGTGGAGAGGAGAGTATAGTTGGGGAGGTGGGGAGGGGATAGGCCAGTCCGGGGAGGACGAACAGGTCAAGGAGGCAGGTTGAGGCTGGCAGGTGGGAAATGGAGGTGCGGCTTGAGGTGGGAGGTGCAGTTGTTTGTTGCGAACTGAGCGGAAGTATTCTGCAAAGCAGTCCCCAAGCCTCCACTTGGTTTCCCCAATGTAGAGGAAGTAGAGTCTTGGGGACCACTTTGCAGAACACCTCCGCTCAGTTCACAATAAACAACTGCACCTCCCAGTCGCAAACCATTTTAACTCCCCCTCCCATTCCTTAGACGACATGTCCATCATGGGCCTCCTGCAGTGGCACAATGATGCCACCGAAGGTTGCAGGAACAGCAACTCATATTCCGCTTGGGAACCCTGCAGCCCAATGGTATCAATGTGGGCTTCACAATGCACCCCAAAACCAGCCCAGCTTGTCCCCTCCTCCCACCTCAAGCCGCACCTCCATTTATCACCTACTAACCTCATCACACCTCCTTGACCTGTCCGTCCTCCCCGGACTGGCCTATCCCCTCCCCACCTCCCCAACTAAAGTCTCCTCTCCATCTATCTTCTCCTCTACCCAATTTCGGTCCGCCTCCCTCTCTCTCCCTGTTTATGTCAGAATCCTCTCCCCATCCCCCTCTCTGATGAAGGGTCTAGGCCCAAAACGTCAGCTTTTGTGCTCCTGAGATGCTGCTTGGCCTGGTGTGTTCATCCAGCTGAACACTTTGTTATCTTGGAATCAGAATGAGGTTTTGTTGTACAATATTATCATCTTATGCTTCTGCATTTGCTTAACAGAAACTCACCAGTCTCACACCAGGGTACTTTTTACATGCGGATAAATATAGGGTTGCTCAGCAAATATTTTTGCTTGTAGACATTCAGCAGCTATTGTTACAAGAAAGAAGAGTTGAACTTTCTCACACACATGTTACAAACTATACCATGCCATGGCTGCCAGTCACATGTTGTACCCTACATGCCCAATCCCTCTTAGAGTTATAACACAACACATCTGTCATAAATTGTTCTGGCAAAAGCTCATATTGTAAAAGCTCATATCAATAATGAGCATATGGACAAGTACTAAATGGTGCTTGGGTCAATAGTGGTGTCCCACCAAAGATTCAATGCATTTAGGAAAAGAAGTTTAAAGAAGTGTGCATGTATAAGAATTATCCGAGTAGCATTAAAAAAATGTAATATCAGTATTTAATTGGTGAAAATAAATTAGAATCAGGAGGGAAGCTGTAAGGATAGAATTTGGTAAATGTATGAAATGTTTCTAGAAATTACCAGTGACTGTAATAATGAGTAAGTATTTAAATATTGATAGGAACAGGAGAGAGGAGGACGCTGAGACAGACAGTTAGCAGTAGGTGAGTGAAGAACTCCATGGCAAGCAGTCAGAGATAGAGTTCGATTCGTTGGAGCTAATTGGGGCTGGGGCTGGGGCTGGGAATGGGGCTGGGGCTGGGATCGGGGCTGGGGCTGGGAACAGGGCTGGGGCTGGGATTGGGGCTGGGATTGAGGCTGGGGCTGAAATTGGTCAGAGAAAATAGCTAGCTTGTTGTTGAGTCCTGACAAATGATTACAGACTTTTCTATTCTTACATGTTAGCATAATGTTCATGGCAAATTGGTGGTAAAGTAAATAAAACATATAAAAGCATAAGTTAGTGAATAACATAATTAAACTCATTAAAGATGGCATTTCAGCTGATGTTTCAAGACACAGCACATGGGAGTTCTTGGATACTATTCTGATCCAGGGTAAACAGATTTTCAATAAGTTCAAGCAGCTTCAGTTCAGAGTTTATGAGCTGGAGTCTGAACCACAAGCACTGTGATGCCTCAGGGAAGGAGGATAGTAACTTGGATTCTGTGAAGCTGCAAACTAACAAGTCTTATGTGCCCTGACGGATTTTATCTCAGTGCCTTAAAAGACGATGCTGGTGCAGTAACAGATCAGTTGGTGTCCATTTTCCAAAAATCTCTAGATTCAGGAAAGGTTCCCTTCAGGCTAAGAAGTAGCAAATATAACCTTTTTTATTCAAGAAGGGAGGCAAATGATAAACAGGAAGCTATAGGTCTGTTAGTTTAATGGCTGTCCGAGGAAGGTCTTAGAATTGAGCACCAAACAGGTTATTGCTGTGCACTTGGTAAAACTCAAAATATTTGGGAAGAGTCAGTATGTTTTCATTGAAAGAAAATTGTGGTGAACTAATTGACTGGCGTTCTTTGGAGAAGTAGCACATACTATGGATAAAAAGGAGCCTGTATTCATGCTATGCTTGAATTTGTAGAAATCACATGGTAAGGTACCACAGGTTATAACAAAACACAAAAGCTAATGTTGTAATGGCTAATATATTAGCATGGATAGAAAATTGTCTAGCTGGCAGAAAATAGAGATTATGTAATTAAGGTTTTTTGTTTGAATGGCAGGATATAATCAGTGGAGTCCAACAGGGTCTGTGTTGGGGCATCAAATGCTTACAATTTACACCAAAGATTATGATGAGGTGACTGAAGGCTTGATAGTTGAAGTCACAGAAAACAATGAAATAAGTAGGAAAGTGTGCTGTGAAGAGATATAGTTGCAGATGAATATTGATAAGTTGAGTAAGTGGGCAAAAATCTGGCAGAATATAATGTGGGGAAATGTGAATTTATTCATTTTGGGATGAAATTATAAAAATAAAGCTGGGTGTTACTTAAATAGAGAATGTCTGCAGAATTCTGAGATGCAAAGGGCTTTATGTGTTCTGATGCAGGAGTTGCAAAATATTTTTACATATTTACAGTGTGAAATCAAGAAGGCTAATGGGATGCTATTCTTTACTACGAGAGGAACTGAACATTTCCGCACATGCTCCCTGGAAAGACTCCATCTGATTCTCCCAGTTTCATGATTTCCTTTGCATCTGTTAAGATGATGTCACCTTCCACAGGGATGCTTTCCACGTGTCTTCCTTTTGCCTCAGCCCTCCCCCTTCCCCACTGCCCCCCTCCACTGTGATTGACAGGGTCCTCAGGCATGTCAAACACATTTCCTGCATTTCTGACCCAACGCCTTCCCCTTCATCCAAAAGCCATGATAGAGTTTCTGCATTTTCTACCCTACCAGCCTTTGTAATCAAAGGATCATCTTTAGCCATTTCTGCAACCTCCGGCAGAATGCCATACTCAAATAAATCTCCCCTTCCTTCCTTTGTCAGCATTCTTCAAAGATCATTCCCTCCATGACACGCTGGTCCGCTCCTCCATTCTACCAACACCCCCTTACCACAACCCATGAATTCTTACCGTGCAATCACAGACGTTGTACTCATTGCTCTTTTGCCTCTCACCCCGCAACCCCCCTCACTATGCAAGGCCCCAAAAAGTCATTCCAGGTGACGCAGTATACTTCTTTTGATCGAGTCAAACATATTAACTGCTCACAATGTGGACTCCTCTACCAGGGTGAGACTAAATGCTGACTAAGTGGCTGCTTTATAGAATGCATTCAACTCTCTGGAAGAATGAACCCCGAGCCTCCCAGTAACTTGCCATTTTAATACATCTTCACCTCATGCGAAAATTTTTGTCCTGGTCCTGCTACATTTTTTCTAGTAAAGCTCAATGCAAGCTGGGAGAATAGCACTTCATTTTCCAACTGGGTACTTTATGTCGCTTTCAAAGACCAACATTGAGAGCATCCACTTCAGACCATGAACGTTGAGTTCCAATTTGATTACATCCCCTCTCCCAAGCTAACTCCATGTATTATTTATCAGAGTTTGATCTTCGCAGAGGTAACCTATATTCTATCATTCATACCTACTATGAACACTTGCTCTGCATTTCCATGTCTTCTATGTCATTGTTACGGCTCACTTTGTCTTTTGTTCTAGGTACCCTCAGCATCTGTTCCACTTACTCCTCCTCCGCCTTTGTGAACCGGATCTCAAATTCTGTTTATAGAAGGATATAAATGCAATGGATGTCGTTCACTGGAGGCTGACAAAATTGATACCTGGAATGAGTAGGTTGCCTCATGACAAGCTGATAAGCTGGGCTTGTTTCATTGGAGAGGAGTAGGGGTGACTTCATTGAAGTGTTTGAGCTCCTGAATCATTTTGGCAAAGTGGTGTGGCAGGGATATTTCCTCTTGTGGGTCAGTCCAGAACTAAGGGACACTATTTTACAATCAGTGGTCATCTTTCAGAACAGAGATGATAAGAATTTCTTTTTCTCAGAGGGTTGTTCAGTTTTGGAACACTCTGCCTCAGAATACAGCAGAGGCAGTGTTATTGAATATTGTTTTCAGACAAAGGTAGATGGTCAGTTGTTAGGTAGGGGGACTGTGGGATTCAAAACATATCAGCCATAATCCTATTGAATGGTGGAGCTAGCTTGAGTTGAATAGCTTACTTCTGCTCCTGTTTTTATGTTCATATGCTTATGATATTAAGCTGTCTTGAGGTGTTAAACTGTTTACTTGAAAATAAGTTAACACCTCCATTAATATAATGGAACAAAGAAATACCATTCAAACTTATAAGATAATAAAATGTGAGGCTGGATGAACACAGCAGGCCAAGCAGCATCTCAGGAGCACAAAAGCTGACGTTTCGGGCCTAGACCCTTCATCACCCCTCTGATGAAGGGTCTAGGCCCGAAACATCAGCTTTTGTGCTCCTGAGATGCTGCTTGGCCTGCTGTGTTCATCCAGCCTCACATTTTATTATCTTGGAATTCTCCAGCATCTGCAGTTCCCATTATCTCTGATACCATTCAAACTTATTACAGGTTTGTTCATTAGCTTTTCCAACAGAGGTTTAGCAGCTATGATTATGTTAAATTAAACAGCTCTTCCATACGTTAAAAAATAGGTAGCTCACTGTATTAAAAGTTAGGACTGTAGCTTAGTCCTAATTAGGCTCAAAGCACTTGATTTGTTTTCTTCTTCAACAAAAACCAAACTTTACAATTTAGAGAGGTGTGTCTCATCCTAGCTGCAGTGAATTTTGCAAGCTAAATATGAGTCAAATCAGTTGATGAGGTCAAAAAGAGCAGGGAGGGATTACTTGGAGTAGGAAATGAGCAGGAGCACATAATCTGTGTGCATGCAGAATTTCTGCTTTCACTTCCTGCTCTGTATTCCCTTGATAGGGGTGGTGCAAAACTGCTATAGGCAGTTGTTTTAGTGCCAAAACAAACAACCGGGAGGATAGGACAATACTTACAGGTGCCTCTGCACAGAATGAAAGAAACTACAGGCTGAATCTCAAAGGGGCCTAATGACATGGATTATGGTGACAAATTGGCAGAATCATGCAAGAAATCCAATGATTCTTATCTCAATGTCAGGAGCAACTCACTGCATCTTGTAACTTAGCTCTGAGGATCAAGACAAGATTCTTGCTAGGCAGTGGCACATTACCAATTAAGGGGATTGATGTTTGTTCACCATGTATTAACTGCATATTTCTTCCCATTAATGGTGCAACTTCCCTTCCTTACATCAACTGTGAGTAAACCAGATGTTGAGAACTCTTGAAATAGAAACCAGGGCTGGTACCTGGCAAGATAACAAAGTGTGAAGCTGGATGAACACAGCAGGCCAAGCAGCATCTCAGGAGCACAAAAGCTGACGTTTCGGGCCTAGACTCTACATCAGAGAGGGGGATGAGGAGAGGGAACTGGAATAAATAGGGCGAGGGGGGAGGCGGACCGAAGATGGAAAGAAAAGAAGATAGGTGGAGAGGAGAGTATAGGTGGGGAGGTAGGGAGGGGATGAGTCAGTCCAGGGAAGACGGACAGGTCAAGGAGGCAGGATGAGGTAGAAGGTAAGAAATGGAGGTGCGGCTTGAGGTGGGAGGAAGGGATGGGTGAGAGGAAGAACAGGTTAGGGAGGCAGAGACAGGCTGGGCTGGTTTTGGGATGCAGTGGGGGGAGGGGACAAACTGGGCTGGTTTTGGAATGCGGTGGGGGAAGGGGAGATTTTGAAGCTGGCGAAGTCCACATTGATACCATTGGGCTGCAGGGTTCCCAAGCGGAATATGAGTTGCTGTTCCTGCAACCTTCGGGTGGCATCATTGTGGCACTGCAGGAGGCCCATGATGGACATGTCATCTAAAGAATGGGAGAGGGAGTTGAAATGGTTCGCGACTGGGAGGTGCAGTTGTTTATTGCGAACCGAGAGGAGGTGCTCTGCAAAGCAATCCATTGTACCCGGTGTGGCTTCCTCTACATTGGGGAAACCAAGCGGAGGCTTCTCCCAAGAGGAGGTGTTCTGCGAAGCAGTCTCCGAGCCTCCGCTTGGTTTCCCCAATGTACAGGAAGCCACACCGGGTACAATGGATCGCTTTGCAGAACACCTCCGCTCGGTTCGCAATAAACAACTGCACCTCCCAGTCGCAAACCATTTCCACTCCCCCTCCCATTCTTTAGATGACATGTCCATCCTGGGCCTCCTGCAGTGCCACAATGATGCCACCTGAAGGTTGCAGGAACAGCAACTCATATTCTGCTTGGGAACCCTGCAGCCCAATGGTATCAATGTGGACTTCGCCAGCTTCAAAATCTCCCCTTCCCCCACCGCATCCCAAAACCAGCCCAGCCTGTCTCTGCCTCCCTAACCTGTTCTTCCTCTCACCCATCCCTTCCTCCCACCCCAAGCCGCACCTCCATTTCCTACCTACTAACCTCATCCCACCTCCTTCACCTGTCCGTCTTCCCTGGACTGACCTATCCCCTCCCTACCTCTCCACCTATACTCTCCTCTCCACCTATCTTCTTTTCTTTCCATCTTTGGTCCGCCTCCCCCTCTCTCCCTATTTATTCCAGAACCTTCACCCCATCCCCCTCTCTGATGAAGGGTCTAGGCCCGAAACGTCAGCTTTTGTGCTCCTGAGATGCTGCTTGGCCTGCTGTGTTCATCCAGCTTCACACTTTATTATCTTGGATTCTCCAGCATCTGCAGGTTCCCATTATCTCTGGTACCTGGCAATTTTAGCTTTCTCCAAAGGATCTCTAAGTGGGACACCAGGCACTGACGTCTCAGGGCACACGCCATGGGCAACAGTCATGTGCACCCTTCATCATAGGACACATTGGCACCCAACATCTGCCAGCCTCTAAGTTCCTTCATGGCACATCTTTGATCCAATTACAACACACTTCTGCACTTTATTGCTGCACCTCAGGGTGCAGTGTAACTATTGTTGGAATAGTGCAGCAAGGACATTTTGTGCTTTGAGCCAGGCTGCACCTTCAGGCTATTTGCTTGCTCCCTTATTTTGAACCTGCCTACATGCCTTGCTTTTTTTTTGTATCTTGTCCCTCAGCCAGAGATACCAAGATCCCAATATTCATAGCTCTGCAGGTCTGGCAGCATCTGTGAAGAAAAAATCAGAGTTAACGTTTCGGGTCCAGTGGCCCTTCTTCAGTTCTGAGGAGAGGTCACTGGACCCAAAACACTAACTCTGATTTTTTTCTTCTCAAATGCTGTCAGACCTGTTGAGCTTTTCCAGCAACATTGTTTTTGTTCATTATTTACAACATCTGCAGATCTTTCGGCTTTTATCACAGTATTGATATATTGCCTTGCAGATTCCTGCCATGCCCAGGTCAAAAAAATGCTTCCTCAAATCCCTTCTAAACATCCTGCCTTTCATCTTAAAATTATGCCCTCCCTTCAGCTAAGGGAAGATGTGGAAGTGTCAGTTTTGGACTGGGGAGGACAAGGTCAGAAATCACACGACACCAGGTTATAGTCCAACTGGTTTATTTGAAAACACAAGCTTTCAGAGCCTCAGTCCTTGTTTAGGTGTTAGGGAAATAGCTGTTTGCTTTCCACTCTGTCCATGCCCCTCATAATCTTATACACCTCAGTCAGATGCCCCATCAGCTATCCCTGTTGTAAAGAATATACCCGAGGCTATCCAAATTCTCTTCAGAATTAACATGTTGAAAGCCAGGCGTTACCCTGGCAAATCACCTCTGCACCCCCTCCAGTGTAGTCACATTGTTCCTATAGTTTGGCAAGCAGAATTGCACACAGTCTCCAGCTGTAGCCTAACCAAAGTTTTGTATAGCACCAACATAACCTCCTATTATTTTAATCTACCCAATCACTGATGACAGCAATTATCGCATAGCTCTTCAAACCACCCTATTAACATGACGTGCCACATTCAAGGATCTAATCCCATGATCCCACTGTTCCTCTAATCTAAAGATCCCTGTGAGCTTCTGATCTTCCTAGTGTTCCTGCCATTCATTGAGTTCTCCCTTGTCTTGTTACGTCTTCCAAAGAGCATCAAGTCATATTTTTCAGGGCTACATTTGATTTGTCGCTGATCTGTCCATCTAACCAACCCATCTTCCGGTATTCTATGACCTATTTCCCCATTATTAACCACCATCATCCATAAACATATCATCCCCCACCACCCTCCACATTTTCTTTGAGGTCATTTATATGTATCTCACGAACAACAAGGGACCCAGTACTGATTTGTCAGGGATATCAGGAACAGATGTTTCATTGGGAAATGATTTCTCTATCAGTGTGATACTCTCCCCAAATAGAAAAGGGCAGTCTAGACCATCTGGGAAGAATGGAGAGAGCTAGCAGCAGAAAGAATAGGAAAAGAATGAAGTTTGCAATTCCACAAGAGGCAATAAAACCCGTGAAGTTACTGGTAAGGGCGTTACAGTAACTCAGTGGTCAGCACTGTTGCCTCACAGCACCAGGAACCCGGGTTCAATCCCAGCCTCAGGCAATTAAATGTGTGGAGTTTGCACGTTCTCATGTGTTAGCTTGGGTTTCTTCTGGGTGCTCCAGTTTTCTCCCACAGTGCAAGTATGCACATGTTAGGTGGATTGGTCATGCTAAATTGCCCATAGTGTTTAGGGATGTGTAGGTTAGATGGATTAGCCACGGGGGTTGCAGGGATTGGGTAGGTGGGTGAGTCTGGATAGGGTCCACCTCAGAAAGTTGGCGTGGATTTGTTGGGCTGAATGTTCTGTTTCGACATTGGAGGGATTCTATGAGAAAATGACTAAGGAGGGGTCACTCAGATGAAACACTCTATAAGTATTAGAAAAGATGAGGGCATTGCTCAGAGGAGTTATGTCAACCACAGCAAAAGAAGGTCAGGGAACATGACAAATGATTACAGATAGAGCTGTCAGTTGGATGGCAGGTTTTTTCATGTGAGCTTAATGCAGTACTTCAGGATGATTCAGAGAGGCCTAGAGAAAGTGAAGGAGAAGTCTCATTTAGTGGAAGACCCACAGAAAAGTATGGCAAAAACTATGCATCCACCTTAAAACAGCAGTGTTCTGGGAAACTGAAACCGGCTAGGGGAAAATACAGCTTCGGGGAAACTTATTGGCTTCTCAGTGCTTATGCAGCCTTTTCACTATTGTTGATTGTTTTCATTTTTTCAAAGGCAAATTTCCCCATTCCTTTAAGAGGTGTTGTTGCCTTTAAGTGGCATCAAAACAATAGATATCCCAATAGATGGGTAACCTGTACTGACTGCATGACTGCATATTAAAATATAATGCAATATTTGTGCAAGCCAAATTACAGTTAACACGTCTACACCAGAACATCTTTCCCCTCTTTTATGTCCCTCCTCTCTTCTCCCTAGTTACTGAATGTTAGTGGTTTTGTAGGTCAGAGCTCCAGCCTTGTGATTACATTTACTGGAGAAAGAAAATTTTACTATATTTTATGTGTTAATTACAGATTAGTTTCGTTTTAGACAGCAAATGTTTTCGCCTTTAGCATAATTAATTCATATTGTTATTTTACAGGAATTGCTGTTGACAATATGCCAGACCCCTGTTTGTAGCATCAACATAATCTACATAATACTTCAACAGCTGTCAACATCAGTAAATTTGCAGAAACACTTCGTAGTTCAAATTGCTATGATGGTTTTGTATTAAAGTCTTTCAGGGCAGTCAATGAACTGTACATTTCTTAAAATATCTTTTTGCTCATAGAAATCATACAACTTGCATTGTTTCTATTTTGAGGAAAATAAAGAACTTTACTCCCCTAGGTTATTCCCAGCATTATTAAAGTAAAAACAATGCATCAAACTGATCAAAGAGCAGCGCAAGTTCTAAATTCTTTCAACTTCTAGCAGTGAGCCAAATGTTTGAAAATACTTAGAGATTCCGCTTAAAGGGAGAGGTTGCTGAGGTACTGACCTACGGAATTTATTCTTGGTGTCTTAAGTGCTTACGCTTAATTTCGCCTTCCATAACTTTTGTTGCTTTTATGTTGTTACAGCAATTCTCATTTACAGTTGTTCCCTTGCGCTCTGACAACATCCATTTCCAGCATTTGTGCAATTGGCAGATAAAATCCGTCAGGGAGGAATGGCAGTGATGGTTGTGATTTTCATTTTTTTCAAAGACTTGAATGTTTTTAAACCTCCTTTTCATTATCCACCTCAGTGCTAGTAACAGGGAGGGTCTCATTCCCTGGAAAGGGAACACCAACAGGAAACAAAATACTTGAATTTCAAATGCAAAATTCTGGTTATTCACCTTTGTGTACTGCACAGGTTGGAAAATCTGCAATCTGTAAACTCAAAATCAGCTTGGTAATTAAAATGTAAAATTACACAAAGGTAGAGCATTAAAAATGTAGGAACTTAGCCTTTACAGCTCGAAAGATCGTGTTTCAATCATTGTAACTATTTGCTGACAGTTAACAGGATTTAAACTAATGACAAGAAGCTCATTGTTTCCATGTTGTGCCATTTATCTGTTGCCCCCAGAGGTACGTTTTTGAAAATGACCATGACAACAGCCATCTTCTACTGATTATCTTGTGTAGTTTGAATCCAGTCTTAATGGCTGTCTCTTGGGTCAGGGCTGCCTTTCACAAAATTGAGAACCTATGTTATTATAATAGCTGGTATAAATCCACTGTAAGTGTTAATTGTCAGATATTTTGGCGAAATATTCATTTCCCTTTTTTTAAATCACAGAACAAATTGTGCACTACAAAATACCCCTTGCAGTCTAGGAAATTAAATTTGCAAGGTTCTGTAATGTGTTTAGAAAGAAAATCTTTGCTCTCAAAGTCACAGCAAATTAATTCTGTAACCACAGTGACAAATATTCAACTCATCTAACATAGATTCTTTCCAACAAACAAAAACCAAAATTGTTGGAGATATTGCTGGTTGTTTTGTGTTTCTATTTTTGTATTTGTTTGTTTTGGATCTCCAGAATCTGCAGTTCTTTGTTTTATTATAGATTGTCTCCAACTCAGTGTCCAACTATAATAATTACACACCTGTGCCATGTATAATTCACCAAGGCCACCATTCTAGTGACTGAATCAGTGCACGATCATAGAAGTCCTGAATATTATGAAACAAAACTATACAATTTTGCCACATTGTGCCCAGGCTGGTTTTAGCTCTTGATCAGGAGCTACTTTTCCAAAATATCTATTACTCTACTATTATTATGTATTTGTATATATTCATAATTTTCAAATACTTGTTCAATTGCATTAACACTCTCATGCTGAATGTGAACTTGAGGAATTTAACTCCTCTCCAACAGACACTGAGTACAGTAAGAATTAAAATTAAGTGATTCAAGTACCAATTGTGGTTCTTAAAATAACTGTATTGCATACCAATTTCAATTCCTGAACGTTGTTACTCCAGTTGGGCAGAGAATGGGCACTGCAGACTAGTCCTATCAGATTCCTGCTCATTTCAAGACCCCTTGAAAATTCTGACCATGTCATGGGTGGGGCATGAAAGTTCTACCTGAAGCAGGTAAAATCCACATTAGCATATATCAAAACCATTATAACCATGATGGATTTTATACCAGTTTCAATTCAGTGGGTGTACTGCATCAGACAGTTCCTTAGCATGCTCAATGGAACTCAATGGCAAATATTTTAATCTGCTACTGTCTGCATCTCCTCTGCTTTAAGATACTCTAGCTGTTTCTGTTTCATGCTCTCTACCTCTTAAATTGCTGAAGACAGCACAAGACAAAACTGCTGCCTATTTGTGATATTCATACATTACAGGGAAATCCATAACCTGATGTCAAATTGGCTTCCTTGCTCCTCTTCCTGTAAAGATGGGAAATGTATTAGCTTTGTATCTGACTATAAGTGCTAGTTAGTTCTCTCAATTTCCTCTCACCTTCGAAGTTAATGGGCAGTTTGCAGCACAACTGCTTATAACTCAATAACTGGAAGCTCTTCAGCTTTGAGGTTGCCTGTTCACAATGGGTCATGTTACTTCATTAAAAGAAAGCCTGCCTCCAATGGTCAGGAGACAGTGTTGCCTGTTTAACCAAAACGTCATGAAACCAACAACAATTTTTGCACGGCAAAGCAAGTTTTGGAAACAACTGTTGGAAGCTTCCTTCTCAGTGTTTGTATCACCAGAGTGGCAAAGCTAAGCTGTGCCATCTCCTGTAAGGATAACTGTGACTTTCATGGAGTCATTTTCATACGTGAACACATATTCTGTAGTGGAGCTGTGGAGCGCCAATGAATATTAACTCTTTTTGCAGGTATTCCAGACTGCACCAATTTGATCTCAATAACCATCCAAAGGGAAGCCACATTCTGAAATATGTTTTCACTGATCAGTAAACCTTTTCCTAAAGCTTCGATTATATGTTTGTATTCCACATGGTACAATGGACTTGTCAAGTGCAGGAGGTGATGCTTAAAGTTGTGCAATATGCGATTATTATGCTGTATGTTACTGATCTTTGAATCCACTGAACCAAATTAAATCCACTGTGTACGTTCGTGCAATAAAACGAGAGCTGGATTTCGAGCTAAGGCAACTGCAGTTGTTTATTGATTTTTATGCTCATTGCTGTTTTAACTGGCTTACATGCTGGAAACAATCAGTCCTGAGAAAGAAGTTTTGCTAATGCTGGGTCGTTGCTCATTGATTGGTGTTTGCAAAGTCCAGCATGAAAACATTAACAAGCATTTAAAGTTTTCCCTGCTGTAGTCTTAGCCAGTTGATGATTACCCATTTGCCTTTATGCTGCCAGATTTAATTAATTTAGTTTTGCTTTCCATAGTCTTAGTTTAGTTTTATTGTGAAACTGAAAGAAAGTAAGTGTTGCCTCATAAATGTTATGTCTGTGACAGACAAATGAAAGTTATACATCATTAGAAATGATAACAGGAACAGTAAGAGCTCCGAAAAGATGACAAAAGAGCCAACAAAAATAGAAATTGCTGGGAAAAACTCGCCAGGTCTGTTAGCATCCGTGGAGAGAAGTCAGAGTTAACATGTCAGGTCCAGTTCCTGAAACATTAATTATGATTCTTCTCCACAGATGCTGCCAGATCTACTAAAGTTTTCTTGCAATTTATGTTTTAATTTCTAATTTCTAGCATCCACAGTTCTTTTGCTTTTTAACAAAAGAGCCAAACTGTTTGAAATAAGGGTAAAATTTAGAACCTGCATTTTATAGCACTTTGAGTTTTCTCATTATGGAATTGATAGCTTCCAACAATGAATGCATTGCCAAGACTTCCACAAATCCAGCTCTGTGAATGATGTTAGAAAATTCACAAGATTAGATATTGAACACTTTCATTCCCCTCGCCCTTTTTTGAATAGGTCTTGGCGCTTGTTTAACACCTTTCTTTGACTTAGGTAGGTAGATCAAAATGGAAGAAAAGCTAATTCCAAGGTTTTCTTAGATGGAAGAAAGTGAGGTTTTAATACGTACTACCCTTAAAAAGTAATTAAACAGAATAACATAGACAAATACAGGTGACAAACTTGCAAATGTAAGTGGTGGGGGTGGAAGTCTAGATGAGACAGAAAGGTAAAGGCAAATGCAGTTACAGATTTTAAGATTCCTTTGGGTTGCAAGAATGAAAATACCAGAATCAAAATGTTTAGCTGCCGTCTTATGCCCTCCGTAACGTTAAAGGTGCAGATTTTATGGATTTCTCATTGAATTTGTGTTGCTCCAAATTTCTTCTTATTTGCTAATTTTTGACCTTGAGGGAGATTGAGAGAGATTGAGACAGACAGAGAGGAGTTTCCAGTACCTTTGCTGTTATCAGTTCATGTTGCTTCATCTCCTTTTTTTTACTTTCAATCTGCTGTTTATGTACTATATACTTGCAGATTCTGATGGACTGTTTCACTTTAAGATGAATAGATCTCGATAAACTTTTTATTATTTTCAGTTTGTGCAGGTATCTTTCATGTGTGAGGTAAACAAGATGCGGGGAATTTCTTGAGATTTCACTGAGTTTCAGCATCTCGCGATTAAATATAGTAATTCGAAGGCAACCATTTTCCTATATGCCAAATGCGTTACCTGGGCTTGTCAGGTGATCATAGCTGCCCTTTTAGGTCAGCAGTGTCTATTTTTAAACCATTTTTAGTCAACAAATGTGCACTTATTGAAGGTAATTGGTAAAAGTTGAATACTGATAGTTTTCACTGTGATTGGAATATCATTCATCCTCCATTTCCAGCGAAGCCACGGCACTAGAACAATTGCATGATTGTTATTAAATTGCTGTCGCCCTATCCCTGAGAATTTTTTTTCTAGCATAGATCCCTGCAGGATTAATAAATTTACCTTTTAATTTCATTAGATGTGATTTACCAATCTATACCAATGCTATACATTCTCAAGCAAATTTGAGTGATGTAAAATCTTTGGTAAATACATTAATCATTTCTTGGGTTACCCAAAATATGTTCCTCTAACTGATTCTTTAAAAGGACCGTTTCGGTCATTTAACATTCTGCCATCTTTGCATGTCGCCAAACTATTCCTGCTGCAATTTACAATTTGTTTTTCTCTTTATACTTTTCTTGCTCTAATATACAGTTATCCTCCACTGACTCTGATTCCCAGTCCTAATTACTTTTTGATGACTTGAATCTTTTAAAATAATTTTGCTCAGCCTTTAGGTTATTCTGAACCTTTTCATTCAGACACAATGATACTTTCCCCCATTTCCTCTTAGGGATACACTTCCTTTTCACATCCCTTAAATTAGTCATTAAAATTCTTCATTTTACTTCATTCATTTTATTTTCTTACACTGCCTCCTACTTATTCCTCCCTAGAACCTTCTTCATCGCCTGAAAGTTTGCTCTTTTAAAGGCTGACATATCTGCACTGTTAAAGTCTTAATTGCAATATCAAATTGAGCTCTCTGATCATTACTAGAATCTACAAGCTCACCCACCTTCCATGTTATTAATTATTTCTGGTGAAATGCTAAATATTAACCCAATATCTTCCCTGTACCCTCCTCCACATGTTGTGTTCCTTTTGTTTTGTCAATGAAATTGTGCTTTTACCTCTTCTTCTTATTTGCCCACTTCTCCTCTGGGGAATTAAAATTCACTTGTGATTATCACATTTTCTGCAGCCTCTTATTGCTTAAACCAACTGCTTTCTACCTGTTCACCTTGAGGTGACAGTCAATGGCAGTTTCTCGTTGTCACACTTCACACAATGTGGATTGAAATTTGAACTGCAGCACTGTCAGTGCTCTCAGTATTTCCAGTTAAGTCAGCAATAAACCCACTGCTATGTCCCAATACACCAACATTAATACAAACAAAGGAGGAAAGACAAACTGCTAATGGATTTGAAAGGAAAAAATGGGTCAAGATGCTGAACTAAAACATCATAGTAAAGGCTTGTCAAAAGTAGCGTGGGAAAAATATTTCTTTTTTATGCTCAGGGAACAATGGGATGACATTGACTTTCTGGTGCCTGTAATCCAGATAGTGATTGTTAGCAACAATGGAGACAATCGCAAATAGTCCTCCATCAAATTGTTTGCAAACTTTTCACTGCATCTTTGCAACATATTGGTTACTAACAGAAACCTTGGCTGATTTTAACCCCTTTATATCTTGTAAAACTGCTCAGGTATGCTTAGTGTGTTCAATGCAGGGCCTTGGAGAAGTGCGTTAGGAGGGTAATCAATGCTCTAAGAGGACCTATGTTCATTGACCCAATGCTAATGTTCAAAATATAAGGGGGCAGGGGACAAATTTGACCCCAAATACCTGACAAACTTCAATCACAGGGCGATGAATGTTGCCCCTGTATGTAGAAAGGTGATACTGTTCAGATTTTCAGCAAAGCAGACCAACAAGATTATTAAACATGCATGCTCAAAACTAAGATTCAAGATTTATTGACTTCTTAGGGAGGAAATGCCTTATTCTGCTGGGAAGTAGGGTTGGATCAATGGATTTTGTTTAATTTCAGTCAAAGACAAATGACTTTGACTTTGTCAAAGGTGTACATCAGACAAGATCCACAAGCCAGTCATTGTCATAGATCCATTGAGGTCTAGAACATAGGAAAAGACCCTTTGGCCCATTGCATCTGTGCTGGTCAAAAACAATCACCTAACTATTCCTAGATAATAAAATGTGAGGCTGGATGAACACAGCAGGCCAAGCAGCATCTCAGGAGCACAAAAGCTGACGTTTCGGGCCTAGACCCTTCATCAGAGAGGGGGATGGGGGGAGGGAACTGGAATAAATAGGGAGAGAGGGGGAGGCGGACCGAAGATGGAGAGTAAAGAAGATAGGTGGAGAGGGTGTAGGTGGGGAGGTAGGGAGGGGATAGGTCAGTCCAGGGAAGACGGACAGGTCAAGGAGGTGGGATGAGGTTAGTAGGTAGCTGGGGGTGCGGCTTGGGGTGGGAGGAAGGGATGGGTGAGAGGAAGAACCGGTTAGGGAGGCAGAGACAGTTTGGACTGGTTTTGGGATGCAGTGGGTGGGGGGGAAGAGCTGGGCTGGTTGTGTGGTGCAGTGGGGGGAGGGGATGAACTGGGCTGGTTTAGGGATGCAGTGGGGGAAGGGGAGATTTTGAAACTGGTGAAGTCCACATTGATACCATATGGCTGCAGGGTTCCCAGGCGGAATATGAGTTGCTGTTCCTGCAACCTTCGGGTGGCATCATTGTGGCAGTGCAGGAGGCCCATGATGGACATGTCATCAAGAGAATGGGAGGGGGAGTGGAAATGGTTTGCGACTGGGAGGTGCAGTTGTTTGTTGCGAACTGAGCGGAGGTGTTCTGCAAAGCGGTCCCCAAGTCTCACATTTTATTATCTTGGAATCTCCAGCATCTGCAGTTCCCATTATACCTAACTATTCCTAGACAGTTTTCTGAAGAAGAGTCTAAGCCTGAAATGTTAACTTTCCTGCTCCTCTGATGCTGCTTGGCCTGCTGTGTTTATCCAGCTCTACTTGTTACCTAACTATTCTAACCCCATTTTCCAGCACTTAGCCCTTTGCCTTGCATACCTTGGCATTGCAAGTACACATCTAAAGTGTTAAATACTTTTTGTATGAGCTTTCAGAACAAGTCCTTGAATATAGATACTGCCATCTTGTACAAGAAGTATTTTTTAAATCTCCTGACATTATGATGAAATGATGGTTTTGACTAAATGCTCAGATCACTGGCTAGATGAATCCAATTTGCCAGTAGTGTTTTAATAAAATGTGAGGCTGGATGAACACAGCAGGCCAAGCAGCATCTCAGGAGCACAAAAGCTGACGTTTCGGGCCTAGACCCTTCATCAGAGAGGGGGATGGGGGGAGGGAACTGGAATAAATAGGGAGAGAGGGGGAGGCGGACCGAAGATGGAGAGCAAAGAAGATAGGTGGAGAGGGTGTAGGTGGGGAGGTAGGGAGGGGATAGGTCAGTCCAGGGAAGACGGACAGGTCAAGGAGGTGGGATGAGGTTAGTAGGTAGCTGGGGGTGCGGCTGGGGGTGGGAGGAAGGGATGGGTGAGAGGAAGAACCGGTTAGGGAGGCAGAGACAGGTTGGACTGGTTTTGGGATGCAGTGGGTGGGGGGGAAGAGCTGGGCTGGTTGTGTGGTGCAGTGGGGGGAGGGGATGAACTGGGCTGGTTTAGGGATGCAGTGGGGGAGGGGGAGATTTTGAAACTGGTGAAGTCCAGCACATCCCTCACCTTCCTGGACCTCTCAGTCTCCATCTCAGGCAACCAGCTTGTAACTGATGTCCATTTCAAGCCCACCGACTCCCACAGCTACCTAGAATACACCTCCTCCCACCCACCCTCCTGCAAAAACTCCATCCCCTATTCCCAATTCCTCCGCCTCCGCCGCATCTGCTCCCACGATAAGACATTCCACTCCCGCACATCCCAGATGTCCAAGTTCTTTAAGGACCGCAACTTCCCCCCCACGGTGATTGAGAACGCCCTTGACCACGTCTCCCGCATTTCCCGCGACACATCCCTCACACCCCGCCCCCGCCACAACCGCCCCAAGAGGATCCCCCTCGTTCTCACACACCACCCTACCAACCTCCGGATACAACGCATTATCCTCCGACACTTCCGCCATTTACAATCCGACCCCACCACCCAAGACATTTTTCCATCCCCACCCCTGTCTGCTTTCCGGAGAGACCACTCTCTCCGTGACTCCCTTGTTCGCTCCACACTGCCCTCCAACCCCACCACACCCGGCACCTTCCCCTGCAACCGCAGGAAATGCTACACTTGTCCCCACACCTCCTCCCTCACCCCCATCCCAGGCCCCAAGATGACATTCCACATTAAGCAGAGGTTCACCTGCACATCTGCCAATGTGGTATACTGCATCCACTGTACCCGGTGCGGCTTCCTCTACATTGGGGAAACCAAGCGGAGGCTTGGGGACCGCTTTGCAGAACACCTCCGCTCAGTTCGCAACAAACAACTGCACCTCCCAGTCGCAAACCATTTCCACTCCCCCTCCCATTCTCTTGATGACATGTCCATCATGGGCCTCCTGCACTGCCACAATGATGCCACCCGAAGGTTGCAGGAACAGCAACTCATATTCCGCCTGGGAACCCTGCAGCCATATGGTATCAATGTGGACTTCACCAGTTTCAAAATCTCCCCTTCCCCCACTGCATCCCTAAACCAGCCCAGTTCATCCCCTCCCCCCACTGCACCACACAACCAGCCCAGCTCTTCCCCCCCACCCACTGCATCCCAAAACCAGTCCAACCTGTCTCTGCCTCCCTAACCGGTTCTTCCTCTCACCCATCCCTTCCTCCCACCCCCAGCCGCACCCCCAGCTACCTACTAACCT
Organism: Stegostoma tigrinum; assembly: GCF_030684315.1. Taxonomy (NCBI): domain Eukaryota; kingdom Metazoa; phylum Chordata; class Chondrichthyes; order Orectolobiformes; family Stegostomatidae; genus Stegostoma; species Stegostoma tigrinum. Next base: position 41,906,284 of record NC_081364.1, on the reverse strand, counting down.
CATCCCACCTCCTTGACCTGTCCGTCTTCCCTGGACTGACCTATCCCCTCCCTACCTCCCCACCTACACCCTCTCCACCTATCTTCTTTGCTCTCCATCTTCGGTCCGCCTCCCCCTCTCTCCCTATTTATTCCAGTTCCCTCCCCCCATCCCCCTCTCTGATGAAGGGTCTAGGCCCGAAACGTCAGCTTTTGTGCTCCTGAGATGCTGCTTGGCCTGCTGTGTTCATCCAGCCTCACATTTTATTATCTTGGAATCTCCAGCATCTGCAGTTCCCATTATCTCTGCCAGTAGTGTTTTTACTGGTTTAGTCCTACGCCTGTACCCTGCTCATCTGCATGTTGCTCGGCACACACCCTAAGGCAAACACTCCCTTAAGATTGCTTTGTCTGCATAGCTTGCTTCTTTATTAATCAGTACCTATCCATCAGAACTTGTCAGTCAAGGGTGTAATATATAATATATTATATAGAGAGGGCGATTATGGATGCCGTACATATATGTTTATAGACACAAATATACTGACCTGCCAAATAAACTGATCAAACACACTGGTGCTGATGGTTGTCACAGCTAAAATTAGGCATCCACATCCTCCAATAAATTAACACCTAATCAACCTGACAGAGGGAATCTGCAGCAGAGACTGTCACTGTAATGTAATGGGCAAGCTCCCATTACAAAATATAAATTAAAAGTACAAAACGAAATCATTCATTCTAATGTTCCAATAATAAATTAGAAAATCTAATTACAGTTAGTACACTGAGATGGGGATTTAAAATAAGTAAAGTAAACTTTGCTCTGCCTTAATGATGTATCAAAGTATGATACAGCACGTCTTTTCTACAAAGGTGCATAGTGCACGTTTAAATTATGTTTCTCTATGTTTTAATATTACAATGGTGCCCTCAAAGCATCCTTTGTGCTGAGCATAACATGTTTTAATCAGTAATCTTGATATCTTAAGTAAAATAGATTTATTGTATTACAGTACAGGATATAATGTTGCTCATTGAGAAAAATCTTGCCATTTGTATTAGAGAAAGTAAGTGAAATTGAAGATTGAGCCAACTCCACTATCTCCTGTTAATTTCATGCTATCTGAATAGGCCACCATCTTCGTGGAAGAGTGGTAAACCTCCAGATATTTCCAGGTGGCACTTAATGTGAACATTTGATTTGCAGTATTGAATGAAACAAAAAAATAAGAAGCAGATTTAAAAATCATGAACAAAACCTGAGAAAATAGAAATATCTAACATGATGTAACCACAACCAAATTCTGCTAGATATGTATTGCAACAAGTGCATTTTAATCATTAATCATTCAACATGAATGCCAAATTATATCAAGAACAGAGCATACTCCTTGTTAGCCTCTTATATGACAGGCACAAAACAAACATCTCACACCAATCTATGAATCTTCCAATACATCACAGAAAATATCCATGGGATGGCTTCAAGGATTAAAGTCCCGTGTTTGGGATTGGAGAATCTGTAATTGCAGACACATCTAGAATATACCTGGATATGTATTCAAGTATTAAATATTGCAATTTAAAATTTAGTTTACATTATATGCTGCTACTTTGCACCATCAGAGGAAGCACAATAAAAATCTTTTAACTGATAATTAATGCCAAAAATGATTCAGTAAGCAACAGAATATATGCAAAATTGTGTTAATAAATTGAGTTTGATATTAAACAGTAAGATGAAATTTATTATAATTTAAAATAGTTATATATTGTAATTATCTTAGCATAAATTTCTGAGGCAAGTAGTTCAGAATACCAAAGAAATTGATTTTTTATTCCTTTGAAATCCCTGTCCTATCCATATCATTAGCAGTCATTTTTCTATGACATTAAAGTATAGCTGTACTCATTATCATTTTAACTGCATGCACTGGATGTAAAATTCTTGAGTCCCAGGTGAAGTATATACTGTTGGAATTCTGTATATTGCCTTTGGAGTATAATGAACAAAGCATTCAAAACATGGATTTGATCGAATACGCCGTATTCATATGCTGTTTTGAATAGTGCAGACAATTTCATTTTTCAACACAATCCACAATTCACTATTCAGTAGTGAGCCATAAAAGAAGGTAAACCAACAGCTGAGATTATAGGAAAGATTTAGAGATAATAGCTTCCTTCCATGCGTAGGTGTTTACAATGGCTATTAAGGTGGCCTGCATTATTGCAAGATATATTGTGAAATTTTGATTGTGGAAAAAAAATTTGCAGTGAACTTATGTTAAACTATTCATATTTCAAGAGCTTTTATTATTATTTTTAATTAAACTTTTAAAGTCAGCTGTATGACTTGAATTAAAGGTATTTCATTGCATTTTAGAAAAGTGTATTATGATAATTGGATTAATAGCTGGTGCTTTTCCATCCAATTAATTGAATTCCACATATATTTGTTAAATGATGAGATACTATTTATGTAAAGTGCAGAACAAGTGGTCTGAAAGATCGTCCGTAATTGTCTTCTATAAGTTAACATGGAGTTAAGTGCATATGTAAATATGTGGCAGAAACTTATAGGGGGCTGAGTGATAAATGCTATGGTGAGATTTGTGGCAGAATTGGACAAGAAGTCTGGTGAGGCCTATCTTTACATAGGAGCATCTTGCTGCATCTTTCATAGTGCTGAAAAATGGTGTGGTAGGTACCTTAGGCCATGGCAAATTGTCAAATGTGGGATAATAAAATGTGAGGCTGGATGAACACAGCAGGCCAAGCAGCATCTCAGGAGCACAAAAGCTGACGTTTCGGGCCTAGACCCTTCATCAGATGAAGGGTCTAGGCCCGAAACGTCAGCTTTTGTGCTCCTGAGATGCTGCTTGGCCTGCTGTGTTCATCCAGCCTCACATTTTATTATCTTGGAATCTCCAGCATCTGCAGTTCCCATTATCTCTGTCAAATGTGGGAGTTTGTTGTTTGTTAAAGGCCTTGATAATCACCCAACATTCAACTTTTCAGAATACGGCCAAATTTAATATTTTCAGAAATATTCACTTCCTATCAAATGCACCAAGCTAGCTAAACATTGAGGAAACCTGACATGAAAATCAAAGCAGATAACTGATGAATTCAGCTCACTGCTTGCTCTGAATGACCTCTGTTTCAGGGAGGAGACACCAACATCTCAGGGCATGTTCCATGGATTCCAGCCATACAAAGCTCATGTCCATGATCTATAAGCCAAAGCTACCAAGCTCATATTACTCTTGTTTTGCCTGGCTGTTTAGCACAGGTACAAACGAAAGAAGCCTGTCATTGTTTTCAGCAGACTTCAGCCTGGTCAAGGAATTTAGTCTTTGTTCAGGAAGCTCTGGCACGGTAAGTCAAGGGCAGCATCTCATGTCAGTTTACTGGCTAGAACGTGATCAGTTCTAGCCAGTTAAAGTCAGAATCACGTTCTGGAATGAGAGAGAGAGATATTAAGAGAGATCAAAGTGGGTGATACATCTGTTACTTTTGCTTCAGTTGGGGAGGTCTCCTGAGTGACTGAGAATGCAACACAGAAGGCATACATAGTCAGTGATGTTGGGGATTGATGTGGGTGACAGCAAGTGAGGGAAAATGTTACTGGCAATAGTGAGAGTTGTAGAGCATGAGCCGTGGTGGGAGTGGGAGCAGTGGCAGAGATAGAGTGATTGTAAGGTATCAGGGAGATGATGATGGCACTTATACTGGTGGAGTGGAGTGGAAACGGCCATTGATCTTCTTACAGTACTGGGCAGCATCTCCAAATGGCTGAGACTACTGTAATTCAGGTGGTAATCGTTATGAGGTTGAAAAAGTCTGATCTGCTGATCCTGGAGTAAGAGGGGGTAAAAAATAATTGCATGTAATTAAGAATGTTATTTTATTTTTAGCACTCTTATTGATGCTTTAAGAAAAAATTATATTTTTGAATATTCTGACTGCTTCTAACTATTCCTGATATGTTATTGGGTATTTGAATACACATTTATGTGCAAACTTTGTCTGATTAATTAAATATTGAATATTATGAAGTGAACAAAGCCATTTTAAAGATTTAAGATCTGAGGTGCTGTTAATTCAAAAGACATAGGAAAAATGCATTAAAGGTTAATTAGGAAACTGTTCTATATGACTGTATTTAGTTAGGTAGCATAAATATAATATTTCTAATTTGCATGTAATTTTATATTATATTCTAACTAAATATATTAAATAGTAAATGTTACTGTGAAATAAAATGACTATAATTTAGTGAAAAGTTATGATCTTGCAAACCATGACAATTTACAAACATTAGCAAAATTCTTGATGCTGAATATTGCAATAACATTCCCAAATTTTATATTGTTGTTGGTAGGATCAAAATGATACTGGATTTGTCAATCTTGTAATTCTGCTGCCACCAATCTGTCAAAAATAGCTTTAAAAATAATAAAATTATTTCAGGTCACTTTTGAAATGGGGCAGCTGACTTGAATTCATCTTATGTCCTCATCCATTTACAACCTGACCCGGTCACATGGGGCAGCTGATTGGATTATTGTTGCATTTGTCAAACTAGCTAATCAAGAGATCTGATGCAATGAGGTTGAATTTACTGCGTTAATGGGACAATTTTCTAATTCTGGAGATTTAAAACACAAACCTGCTCTCGGGAGAAATAGGGGCTAATGAAAGTTCCATTTAATAACCAAAAAGATATACAACTCCCTCTGTTCTTTTACATAATAGATGTTGTTTAAGTTGTGCTGTGACCTTTTGAAGGAGTATTGTGCTTGTTTTTGTTTCTCATCAACGGTTCAGTTTGACTAATTGTCTTGATAGCAATTATCCATGGAATCAATTGGATATTGTCAAAGCTAACAAATACATCATGATGCCGCATTAAAATTGTGCTATGGTCCTTTCAGAAGGATAAAATCAGGTTATTTTCTTAAGTAAAATATTCGTGAATTTAATACTCAGTAAGTCTAATAGAATTGTTCCTGTTCTTTTAAATTGTATCATTATAAGCAATAATTGAACATAATGGGCCAGAATTTACTGTAAAATAATGGTGAGGCTAACAGTACTGACCATTATTTATGTGCAGATTGGACAGCCACTTCAGGCGACCACAGATACCCGGTTAAGTGAAAAAAATCAAGAAGTTGCTGTTCAAGATGCAGTGCTCATCCGTATGTAGTGGTAGTAGCACTGGCTAGAGCCTGAGGACATGGGTTTTAATCTGAAAATGGCAGGTAGTTATTTTTTAATTTAATAAAATCAGGAATTAAAAAAACCTGAATAATGGTGACCACATAACTATTACTTATGATTGTAAAATCCTATTTAGTTCACTAATGTCATTCAAGGAAGGAAGTCTACTGTCCTTATCCAGCCTGGTCTACCTGTAATTCCAGACACATGTGGTTTTCTCTTAACTGCACTGTGAAATGGCTCAAGGTGCCAATAAATCCAAGGACAATCAAGGATAGGTCACAAATACTGGCTTGTCTGTTTCAACCAGTTTAGTGACATTATAAATCTCCAGTATTACTAAATAACCTCTATGACACTGAAAAATAATGTATGCAAGTCTGAACTCTCAATCCTCAGATTTTAATTGTTGTTCAGAGATTTTCTTGAAAAGAATCATTCTACCACCCACACCCCAACCCCTTAATCTAATGGCCCTTAATTCATCCTTATTTAACTTTCTGAGACTGATTTGACATAGAATTCAATATTCTAAATGAAAGGTCCCTCTTGTGGCACAGAAGTACTATGTCTATCCCTGCATCAGGAAGCCCAAGTTCAAGTCTCACCTGATACATAATAACATTTCTGAACTGGTTGATTAGAAAAATAGGATTAAATTCTCTTAAAAATTCTACTTGACATTTCCTGGTGCAGACTCTGTGCTGCTTAATAAGGTTGCCTCAAACTAATTGGTTAACAAGACACACAATTGCTTACTTTGTTCACACATGTCTCAGATGTTCATGCAAGTGGTGTGCATTACACGAGATAACAAGGTGTAGAGCTGGATGAACACAGTATGCCAAGCAGCATCAGATGAGCAGATGCAGATGTTTCGGACCTAGACCCCAAAACATCAGCCTTCTACGCCTTGTTATCTCAGATTCTCCAGCATCTGCAGCTCCAACTATCTCTAAGGGCTTTACACTGTTTGGATCCGTAACTTACAGCAGATTCCAATACAACAGGTTATAGAGATTGAATGGAGACAGGCAAATTTAATTAACAAACCATGCCTTCATTCATTAGGATTTTATTCAATTATCTGTTATCCCCGAAACACGAATTAGTTCATCATATAGATTGTTTCCTAAACAAGGATACATGGCACAATATCCTAAGGATTATTTTGAATGTCTAATTAACTTTCTTTTCTGTGATAAGTCCTTTCCATGAGCTCTTTACATCATGAATCCTGAGAGAACTACACATCTCCATCAATGACTCAGTGTCACTACATGATTCACCAACAGGAGGCGGTTTCAATGGAGTGAGTCTGAAAACATCAGCTCTGGCCTCTCCATCCCCCAGCCTTACAGTGAATTTACCTATCAAGGTTGTGTGACAAGAAGTCCTGGGGCCCATCCTTGTATTTCAAGCTGCATATATTTTTTTCATCAGACACTGGAACTACCAAGCATGTCCCTAAATACAATTTAATTTTAATAGTAAACTTCTCAAAATGTGAGGGAACCTTTTTAAATGACAAATTAGCATTTAAGGCCATTTAATTAAAGAAATCAAAAGCTGTTAATAATGCGCAGAGATTGCTTCATATTATTAATATTTCACATTGTGTCAGTTCTGCTAGCTGGATTTCCAGTTTAATTGTAGAAATTGATATAAAACAAGCAAAAATCTGCAATTCTTGCAAACAACGTGTTTTTAAAATGTAGAAGTACATAATAAATATTGTATACTTTGAATTAAACAACATGCCAAGCTTCATTAAGAAGGAATACTTGATGATGCATAAACATGAATGCCATTTGGCTGATAAGGCTGTGTCAGTTGCTTAACAATGGTATGGTGTAAAGTATAATTAAAAAGCTGCCGTTTAAATGTAATGAACTGTGTATAAACTATGGAGGAGGGGGTGTTCTGGCATTACATTGTTATACCATTTCATTTTCTACCATAAAACTGTAAGTGGAAATTAAATGCTGGCTCAAGAGCATTCCTTAGAGGTTAGAACATTAGCAGAGACAATCTCTAGAAAAAAAAAGAAGCTTCTGTGTCAGATATTATCTTTGTGTATCTCCAGACCATATTTTTCTCAAAAGCAGTGGCTAAATTAATCATACTTGAAGCTCATTTTAATTTACTAACAAATAACTATCGGTGTGAGCCATTTGTGTTTTCTTGAAAATTGAAAAGGAATGTAATGTTCTTTGTTGTAATTTTTCTGCTGCTGAGATAGAAACAACCTTTCATACAAGTAAATGGTGAAAAAAAACCCTTACGGGACATGAGGGCCTTGACATAAATGCCAGAGAGTAATGAAAGCTATTCATACAAGCAGTGAAAGGTTGAGCATTTAAGAGCCTACTATAGTATTACTACGAATTGTGTACATTACCAGTGAATATTGAGCATTCCAATGTGTGTCTGTTTAACATCGTCTACTAAAGTTCAATCATAGCCCAATCTGTGTGGAAAGGCATTTAAATTATACTTAACTGGGATTTACTTAGCTGATCAATAAAAATGGTCCCCTATAATTTGTGCTGCCATTTTTCATTTGGATTGTGGTACTATGTAATTTTCCTAATAGTTATGCTTTGCCCATGAGACAAACTCATGATTTGTTTGGCAATAGTTTGTCACTGTGCAAAGATTCTATACATATCAGCAATCCAGTTAAACAACATTCACAGTTCCATTACATTTTCTCACACGCATTTACAAATCCATCTTCTGTCTATTGAGTTCCTGTGCTGAGTTTGTGTGTGAATATAGCAGTGTATATCAACTTAAAAATGATTTCATCGAAATCTAAGATGAAATTGTTTAATTACAAAAGTGAAGTTAAAGATGGCAAACCTTATTAATGCAACACTATTTATTGCTCAGTTAAGTGAAAAAAATCCCTCAAATAGTTTATATTCAACAGTTTTGTCAGCTACGTTGAGAAACAGCTTTATAAGATCACTTAACACAGAGTGCAGTATACGCTCTTAACAACGTTAATGCAGCAGCACCAAATGTGTGATTGAACCTGGTTGTGAATTATTGTTTTTTTCCCATTCAGTTCCATTTTTCTGAGGTGAAATGAAAACTTGCATAACAACAAGATTAAATCTGGACAAGAAACTCAAAAATATTCTAATTTCTTCTCTTAGATGGGCATTGGTGCTTTTATATATTACATATCAAAAGAATGATCAGCAACGAAGAAAAGGGCTGATATGAAATTTCGCTTTGCACTTTTCATTTCTAACCTGTGGCAATTCCTTCAACTTCTTTGAAAAACAGTAAACATCAAATTCCTTGGATTTTTTTTTTGAAAACAGGTCAGCCCACAATTTTGTTGCTGTACCAAGAATGTGTGGGAGGAAGTGGCAAGAATAAAGCAACCCAGATGAAGTGTTACAGCTTCCCAGGTGAATCTTAACAACACTAACTACAAATTATTGAAAACTTTCAAATTTAGTTGTCAAATTCCCTAAAATATAGAGTTGTCTTTTTAGCCTGATTAAATATAAAATTATATGAACCATCAATTTTTCCCCAAAGACTAACAGAACTCCCTAGTATTTTCTTCTCATATTCTGGCAATAGTGGTTGATGGATAGTTAAGCTACAGCCATCAATTATTTTGCAAAGATTGGTCAGTATCTTGAATTAATTGTAATTAAAAACTTCTTTTGTCAGTCTAATAAGACTTCTTCATTTCATTTGGTAGGTATAGGAGAAGATGGAATGTCCTTTCCTAGTACCTTTGTAAAGAACTGCTGAATCATCCTGGAATGTAAAAATAATATTAGATGCTTACCACGTACATGTTTGTTTATATTAGTCATAGTGCAACCTATCAAAAGTCACTGCAAATCCAGCTTTGCCACAGCATAATTAACTCAACTGAGCTGGATTAGTACGCCATAACTCAAGACACTGAAAGCCCAAATACTAGGGTGGATCTGAGTAAAATGAAACAGGCTGTTGTTTTCAATGTATCCCATGACCGTTACAACAATAGTAAGCCCGATCAAGGTTGGCTCCTTTACTGAGATAATACTTCAAAAAGAATTGAACCAAGAACTGTGGTCAGCACAACTTCCTATGAGTGTGCTCACTGAAGTATGCAAAAGATGACAGAAGGGATAAAGGACAATGGTGATCTAAAGGAAGAGAGGTTTACCTTGAGCAGACAAGCACTTTTTGGCTTTGACACAATCTGGTTTGGTCTCAGAAGGGACACTGTCATTGGCATCTGTCACATACAATATTAAATGCTGATTTGTAATTACCCTAATTAGTAGCAACATCTTCACCTACAAATGTGAAGGTAATTGCAGTGATGAATTTCTGTGTCACAGGTTCGTTCCAATCATGAGGGAGTGTACATTGGCATCTCACAGCCAGTCAAGTCCAGAGGCATCTTCCAAGTTGAATTTTAGACTCAGCCATGTCAAAATCTAAAGATCTAGAAACCATGAGAACAACAAGACCAAAAAAGGGCTAATCTGCCCATTGAAGCTCATAAATTCAGTTATGTAGAATCCAACTGCATTTTAAAACCCATTACAGGTTTAATTCCCTCTAGTAATTACCTTGCCTAATGCACTCAAGTAAAATTGCATAGTGGTCTAACTATTTATTCTATTTTTATATTTGCCTTGTTCTCCTGTACTTTTCCTGGTCAATTATTCCAAACAATGCTCACCTAGAACCACACAATAGTCATTGACTTGCAGATATTAGGCTTTTTGTGGTCATCATGTGACTCAATATCAGTGGTGCATTTGTTTAACAGCAGGATACTAGACGACACGGCTGACTCCTTACTCATCATGGTGCTGGACTCAAATCAATGTAATGTTCTTTGCAAATCATAAACACTTGCACATTTCTGTTACATTGAGCTACACAAATACCTGAGTTCTTTAAACATTCCCAGGATTTAGAGAATTGAGTGTCCATTGCATTTAGGGCAATAAAAGATTAATCAAGCAAGAATTATATGCTTGGTCTTGAAAGAGTCAAGCATCTGTGACAGACTGAATGCTGATTTGTCAGTATCCTCATTACTAACAATTTCATTACTTACAGATTGTTATGATCTCCATAGATACAAGGGCAGCAGATGCATTGGAACACCACCGCCTGGAGGTTTCCCTTCGAGCCACACAGCATTCTAACTTGGAAATGTATCATCATTTTTCTCCATTGCTGCATCAAAATCCCAGAACTCCTTTCCAAACTGCACTGTGGACATTCCTACATCCCAGGAATTCCTGTGGTTCAAAAAAGCAGCTCACTGCCACTTTCTCCAGGAAAATTAGAAATGGTGATAGCCAGCAATACCCATGCCCATGAATACACACAGAAAAGAGATTTCCTACAATCTCAGAAAAGAAAGTGATGACTTTTAAAAGAAATTGGAACTTCCAGCCTTTGGTTAAAGAATGGCAAGACTTAAGGCATTTATCTTATCAAAAGACTAAAAGCTATATTGACTGAACACTATCTTTATTGGTAATATATAATTTAAGACACAGAACTGAAAACCCCCCTTTTATTTTAAAGCACACAAAAAAACACACTTTACCAACATTTGTTACATTGCATTTTAAGTAGACATTAAATTCTCCCCAAATCCGTCGAGAGTTCATTTCCAAGCTTTTCATTTCCTAAACTTTCATGGGCATGTTTTCATTTTGATCTATTCCTCTACTTAATGCTGGACAAATCTTCTAGGCTCATTTTAGCTCTACATTAATTTGGCATTTCCAATTTGAGGGAAAGCTCCCATCTGCATTCCTACATGGTGAACCACAATATGTTGTTGCCAATAGCTGTTCTTCCTATGCTGGTTCCTAACAGACTAACTTAAATGTAATATTCAGTAATAATTCAGGAAAGCCTATAATCCAATCTCACAAGAGTTTAATCTGCATTCTTCTCATCCTAAATCCTATCACAGTGGCAATACAAATCACATGGGCCTTGTATCCAGATAGAACATAGAACATAGAGATGCTGACTAGCTGTTCTTAGGATCTTAAATCATTTTAAGCTTAAAACTAAATGTTCATTTTAAAGCACAACTGTTTCCAATCTGACAATGTCAACACATTTTGCTGGGACATGGACACTCACACTTTATTCACTGTAAGTAAATAGACTGCCGTCATTGCACCTTCCTCCTAATGAAACCATCTGGGCTCCTTTAATCTCTAATAATGAATCCCCCAGGTTTGCTGCCAGGCAACATTCAGAAAAAGACACATAACTCCATTCACTTTATACTAAATCAAAAACACATTTCTGAAACATAACAACGCTTACAAACCTTATAATTGCATCAAGATGAGGATAACTGTTTTTGCACAGTGGGCAATGATGGTCTGAAATTATTACTAGAAAGAGATTCAATATAAACTTTCACAAGGCAATTGGATAAATGCGTGAAAAGAAAACAATTCACAGCACAATGTGCAAAGCACTGAGGTGTTGGTACAATTGTAACAAGACCAAGCTAGTATTCTGGGCTGCTGTCCAAATCCCACTTTGGCAGGTGTCATTTTACTTCAATAAAAGTCTGAAATTAAAAAGTTAGCCTGATGGCAAGCATGGAACCATTGTCATAAAAACAATTGCCATAAAGACCCAAGATAACAAAGCGTGGAGCTAGATGGACAGAGCAGGCCAAGCAGCATCTCGGGAGCACAAAAGCTGATGTTTCGGGCCTGGAACCTTCATCAGGGAGGGGGATGGGGAGAGTGTTCTGGAATAAATAGGGAGAGAGGGGGAGGCGGACCGAAGATGGAGAGAAAAGAAGATAGGTGGAGAGGAGAGTATAGGTGGGGAGGTAGGGAGGGGATAGGTCAGTCCAGGGAAGATGGACAGGTCAAGGAGGCGGGATGAGGTTAGTTGGTAGGAAATGGAGTTGCGGCTTGAGGTGGGAGCAAGGGATGGGTGAGAGCAAGAACAGGTTAGGGAAGCGAAGACAGGCTGGGCTGGTTTTGGGATGCAGTGGGGGAGGGGAAGAACTGGGCTGGTTTTGGAATGCAGGAGGTGTTCTGCAAAGCACTTCCTGCGGTTGCAGGGGAAGGTGCCGGGTGTGGTGGGGTTGGAGGGGAGTGTGAACCTTTCCCTGCAAACGCAGGAAGTGCTACACTTGCCCCCACACCTCCTCCCTCACCCCTATCCCAGGCCCTAAGATGACTTTCCATATTAAGCAGATGTTCTCTTGCACATCTGCCAATGTGGTATACTGTATCCATTGTACCCGGTGTGGCTTCCTCTATATTGTGGAAACCAAGTGGAGGCTTGGGGACCGCTTTGCAGAACACCTCTGCTCGGTTCGCAATAAACAACTGCACCTTCCAGTTGCAAACCATTTTGACTCCCCCTCCCATTCCTCAGACGACATGTCCATCATGGGCCTCCTACAGTGCCACAATGATGCCACCCGAAGGTTGCAGGAACAGCAACTCATATTCCGCTTGGGAACCCTGCAGCCCAATGGTATCAATGTGAACTTCACAAGCTTCAAAATCTCCCCTTCCCCCACTGCATCCCAAAACCAGCCCAGTTCTTCCCCTCCCCCCACTGCATCCCAAAACCAGCCCAGCTTGTCCCCGCCTCCCTCCACTGCATCCCAAAACCAGCCCAGCCTGTCTCCGCTTCCCTAACCTGTTCTTCCTCTCACCCATCCCTTCCTCCCACCTCATGCCACACCTCCATTTCCTACATACCACCTCATCCCGCTTCCTTGACCTGTCCGTCTTCCCTGGACTGACCTATCCCCTTCCTACCTCCCCACCTATACTCTCCTCTCCATCTTCGGTCCGCCTCCCCCTCTCTCCCTATTTATTCCAGAACCCTGTCCCCATTCCCCTCTCTGATGAAGGGTCTAGGCCCGAAGCATCAGCTTTTGTGCTCCTGAGATGCTGCTGGGCCTGCTGTGTTCATCCAGCTTCACGCTTTGTTATCTTGGATTCTCCAGCAACTGCAGTTCCCATTATCACTGCCATAAAGACCCATCTGGCTCACCAATGTTTAGGGAAGGAAATCTGCTATCCTTACCTGTTCTCACATAAGTGTGACTTCAGACACATAACAATGTGATTGACTCTTAACTACATTCTGGGCAACCGGGAACAGCCACTAAATTCTGACCCAGCCAGTGAGGGTCTCATCCCATGAACCAAAATAAAACCAGATAGCTCTTTCAAAGAATGGGTACAGTGTGTTGAATTGACTTGTTCTGCGTTATGTGATTCTATAAGCATGTTTGGTAGGTTTAAACTTATTTAATTAAGCCATACCAAAAGGTTACATGACTAGACACAAAGGATGGCTGCAGATGATAATTCAGAATAGCTACAGCAGGAAAGGATGCCGTAATATTGGCCAATAAAATACAGAAAAAGAATCGATGGAAATTTCATTTAAAATAATTCCAAACTATAGAGAAAATCAACCTTAGATGTCTAGTTCTTACTCAATATTATTCTTTCAGACACAGTACGCTATCCTTAAAGGGAATTACTTTTTAATTTATCATTATTAACTAAACAAATAATAATTTGCTCAATAAATGTTTCATCCAGTCAAAAAATATCAAGTAATATTTCTGTCAAGTTAACAGAAAATTGTTATGAACTTTTAGTGTTGTGTTTCATTTGTTGTTGTTGGCTGTAGATCTCCTAAATACTTCAATCTTTTCATCAAATATCTGGCAATTAAAAATATTCAGAGATTTTAACTAAATATTTTTAAAAATATCTTCATGTCCAACAATGCATCCCCTAAGCAATTGACATAGATTTTCTCGATGGTTTCAGGTTTTCAGCCTTAAAGATCTAAACTGGTACAAAGCAGTTGTGGCATTAATTTTGTGATTCTGGGACAATTATGGCTGTGCACACCCAAGGGGTGGATGTGAAGTGATGGAGTAGGTGGGCAGCTACACTAAGTTTACAATCAAACACTGACTGCTACATTTGCTAAGGCTGCCTTGGAAAATTCACCGAGATTCAAGCCTGTAAATATATTAGTTGCCAATTGCAAAATCTGGAATGTATTCTGAACTTAATGCTTGTTGCTTGCTTTAAAGTGAAACACTTTGGGGGTAATTTTAAGTTTTAGAGACTGGGAGGTAATGTGATCGTACAGATTTTCTGTTGCAGAACCTGTCCAATTTTCTTCTTATTAAAATCAAACAGGATGCTTTGTGAATCACAGCATTGAGCTGGAGGAACACAGCAGGCCAGGCAGCATTAGAGGAGTGGGAAAGCTGACGTTTCTGGTCGGGACCCTTCTTCAGACAAGGGACCCTTCTTCAGAAATCTTCTTTCTGAAGAAGGGCACCTACACGAAACATCAGCTTTCTTGCTCCTCTGATGCTGCCTGGCCTACGGTGTCCCTCCAGCTCTATACTGTGTTATCTCTGACTCCAGCATCAGCAGTTCTTACTATCTCTGAAGGTTTGTGAATCAAATGTATGAGAGCTGGAAAAAAAATGATCTTTATATAAGGCACCTTAATCTTAAAACAGCCTGAAGCCTTTTAGAGGAGACGAGATGCTTTTCATTATACTCACTGCTTTAATGAGTTAACCAATCATTAGCCAGTTTTCACATAGCTATGTCTTACAAACAGCAATGATTGGATGAAGGGCCTAGGCCCAAAACGTCAGCTTTTGTGCTCCTGAGATGCTGCTTGGCCTGCTGTGTTCATCCAGCTTCACACTTTATTATTTAGCAATGATTGGATAATCTGTTTCTGTGATGATTATCCACCCTTTCCCAGGACACCAGGCAAACTCTTCTGTTCTCTTTAACATAATACCATGGCTTCTCAGATAATAAAATGTGAGGCTGGATGAACACAGCAGGCCAAGCAGCATCTCAGGAGCACAAAAGCTGATGTTTCGGGCCTAGACCCTACATCAGAGAGGGGGATGGGGTGAGAGTTCTGGAATAAATAGGGAGAGAGGGGGAGGTGGACCGAAGATGGAGAGGAAAGAAGATAGGTGGAGAGAGTATAGGTGGGGAGGTAGGGAGGGGATAGGTCAGTCCATGGAAGATGGACAGGTCAAGGAGGTGGGATGAGGTTAGTAGGTAGATGGGGGTGCGGCTTGGGGTGGGAGGAAGGGATGGGTGAGAGGAAGAACAGGTTAGGGAGGCAGAGACAGGTTGGACTGGTTTTGGGATGCAGTGGGTGGAGGGGAAGACCTGGGCTGGTTGTGTGGTGCAGTGGGGGGAGGGGACGAGCTCGGCTGGTTTTGGGATGCGGTGGGGGAAGGGGAGATTTTGAAGCTGGTGAAGTCCACATAGATACCAGTGGGCCGCAGGCTTCCCAAGCGGAATATGAGTTGCTGTTCCTGCAACCTTCGGGTGGCATCATTGTGGCACTGCAGGAGGCCCATGATGGACATGTCATCTAAAGAATGGGAGGGGGAGTGGAAATGGTTTGCGACTGGGAGGTGCAGTTGTTTATTGCGAACCGAGCAGAGGTGTTCTGCAAAGCGGTCCCCAAGCCTCCGCTTGGTTTCCCCAGTGTTGAGGAAGCCTCACCGGGTACAGTGGATGCAGTGTACCACATTGGCAGATGTGCAGGAGAACCTCTGCTTAATATGGAAAGTCATCTTGGGGCCTGGGATAGGGGTGAGGGAGGAGGTGTGGGGGCAAGTGTAGCATTTCCTGCGGTTGCAGGGGAAGGTGCTGGTTGTGGTGGGGTTGGAGGGCAGTGTGGAGCGAACAAGGGAGTCATGGAGAGAGTGGTCTCTCCGGAAAGCAGACAAGGGTGGGGATGGAAAAATGTCTAGGGTGGTGGGGTCAGATTGTAGATGGCAGAAGTGTCGGAGGATGTTGCGTTGTATCCGGAGGTTGGTGGGGTGGTGTGTGAGAACGAGGGGCATCCCCTTTGGGTGGTTGTGGCGGGGCTGGGGTGTGAGGGATGTGTTGCTAGAAATGCGGGAGACGCGGTCAAGGGTGTTCTCGATCACTGTGGGGGGAATGTTGCGGTCCTTGAAGAACTTGGACATCTGGGATGTGCGGGAGTGGAATGTCTTATCGTGGGAGCAGATGCAGCGGAGGCAGAGGAATTGGGAATAGGGGATGGAATTTTTGCAGGAGGGTGTGTGGGAGGAGGTGTATTCTAGGTAGCTGTGGGAGTTGGTGGGCTTGAAATGGACATCAGTTACAAGCTGGTTGCCTGAGATGGAGACTGAGAGGTCCAGGAAGGTGAGGGATGTGCTGGAGATGGCCCAGGTGAACTGAAGGTTGGGGTGGAAGGTGTTGGTGAAGTGGATGAACTGTTCGAGCTCCTCTGGGGAGCAAGAGGCGGCGCCGATACAGTCATCAATGTAACGGAGGAAGAGGTGGGGTTTGGGGCCTGTGTAGGTGAGAAAGAGGGACTGTTCCACGTAACCTACAAAGAGGCAGGCATAGCTGGGGCCCATGTGGGTGCCCATGGCCACCCCCTTAGTCTGTAGGAAGTGGGAGGAATCGAAAGAGAAGTTGTTGAGGGTGAGGACGAGTTCGGCTCAGCGGATGAGGGTGTCGGTGGAGGGGGACTGGTCGGGCCTGTGGGACAGGAAGAAGCGGAGGGCCTTGAGGCCATCTGCATGCGGAATACAGGTGTATAGGGGCTGGACGTCCATGGTGAAAATGAGGTGTTGGGGGCCAGGGAATTGGAAGTCCTGGAGGAGGTGGAGGGCATGGGTGGTGTCACGGACGTAGGTAGGGAGTTCCTGGACCAAAGGGGAGAAAATGGAGTCCAGACAGGTGGAGACGAGTTCGGTGGGGCAGGAACAGGCTGAGACAATGGGTCGACCAGGGCAGGCAGGTTTGTGGATTTTGGGAAGGAGATAGAAACGGGCCGTGCGGGTTTGGGGAACAATGGCTTCTCATGTAGTTTTGCAATTAAAGGCACGTGGAACCTCTGATCAATGGCCCATCAATGTTTGCATGTGTTGGCATGTTATTCTTAGTTCAATCACACCTCATATTTATATCCTCCTATGAATATTCCCTGTTCTCCCTGCCAGATTGAACAGCGAGAGTGGTACTTGCTGACTCCAGATTGCTTCTTGCTTCTCCAGTCGTCCATCTTGGGCAGCAGTTAGCAACATTTCAAGGCATGTTTCATGGCAGTGATCACATACACCCCCTTCCATGAATGTTGGCATCAAACACAAACCTGCATTACCACATCCTCGTGGCACATCTTCAATTCACTTACAACATAGTTCTGCATTTCAGTGTTGGACATCAGCACTTTTCACAGTAAAACTGCTGTCAGGACACTTAATGCAGAGCAATAGGCGCCCAATCCATGAACTTGACAGGATGCATCTCAGGAATACTCACTTGCTTTCTTAGTGCTGACTCACTTTCTATTTACTTGGATCCTCACCGTCTCTCTGTCTTGCCTTGCAATATTTTGCTTTACCCCCTCAACCAGACCTTAAAGGCTCACAGTGCTTCTGTCTTGCCTCATGGTTTAGTACAGACACAAATCCAGGAGTGATGCTTGAAATGTTAGCTATGTTTTCTTTACACAAGTGCTGCCAGACCTGCTGAGTTTCTCCAGAAATTGCTGTTTTTGTGCGTTTGGGAGGTTTATCATACTTGTCAATTGTCAAGGGGATGGACATGTTGTTGTCTGGCACTGTGCTATGTCATTCACACACCTGCACAATGTGCCAACAACATATACAACATATTGCATTTTCTTCAACCATACGGCCATGTCTCAAAGGCTAAGAAGAGTAGTCCTCAGTTAGGCCAAGAGAGACAGCATTGACTCAGTGTGGTCCTACTGCAGTAAATCAAGGGCAATATCCGAAATCAATCCAGCAGTTTGGACACAGTCATTCGGTTGCTTGGGTGGACTTGGTCCATGGGTATGTACCGCTGCTATCTGCGAATAAGCCATAAAAAAACTGTCATGCAAGTCCAGTCTAAAAGACCCAAGGAGTTGCACACAGATCGGTTAGGGGTCCAAACACACGTCAGTCAGGGCTTTTCTGTCCAAGCTGATCAGATGGGTCAGCCAATGGTCAACTTAATGAAAATTGATGGGGGAGGATATTATCAGGGCTATTGCTGTGGTAAGGAAGTGGGGAAACTCAATAACTGTGATGGGGTAAATTCAACATGTAAAGCAATGGAGATGATAGAGCATTGGAAGATAAGGTTCAATGTAGATAGTCGGGGTCATTGACATTCATGGCCACACCGTCCTTTTTGGCAACACATCACAGTATGAAAGTTATCTGAGCCTGTGGCTCACTCTGCCAAGTGTGACCTGTGTTGTCTTCCATCCTCATGTGATTTGCCCAAAGCATGTTGGAAATGGAAAATGCCTGTAGGCCTACCTGGAGTGAACACAGAAAGTATTTTTTACCTGTCTGAGCATAAGGACTTTATTGCAAGCAATGAGAGGGGTCTTTCAAGCAGCAGTTACATTAATCAGGCACTTATACAGTGCAAGTATGACAATAGTAATCATTGAAATCTGCATGTGAAATGTATGGGATACAACTGCTGATCAGAAGTAATTCTCACTTTGCCACTGGTCTTTGCAGATTGAACATAGTCATCTCAGGCTGCATCTCACAGATGATGTTTAAAGTTTCAGTCTTAGGCCACAATCCAAAAATACAATACAACATCTCATAGATAATAAAAATGAAACATGCTGGAAAAACTTAGCAGGTCTGGCAGCATCTGAGAACAATGAAACAGAGTTAGTATTTTGTGTGTAATATGATTCATCTTCAGATCTCATAGGTTGTACAAAGGCACAGCACTGACACCCTCCTACTTTAAATTGTAGCTATTCACCAAAATGCTCTAAAATGTAATGCTGACTTTGTTAAGATGATGTTGGGGATGAGAAGGAGGATAAGGAGGGGGTGATCATACTGTATTTACAAACTCCGATCTTTTCTTTACTCAAGATGGCTAGTGCAGAGTTTGTTGAAATAAAGTCCCTATGTCAAAGGCAGAGGTAGTCCATGGGCCTTCTCATCGATGCTCCATGTCCCACTGTGTGAAGGAGTATGGTAAACAATCAAAGACTTTCATGCATGGTTACTGGGAGACAAGGGTTACCATCTGGGACAATGACTGGTATCTCCAACATAGAATCCCCTGTCTGAGGCCAAGCATAGACACAGTGCTTTGACTAGGGCCATGATGGAATAGACCATAGAGCCCCTGAAAATCAGGATATATTTCTTAGATTGTTTTAGGCGAGACTTGCCTAGACAGCATGTCCCACATCAACCTGTCGTGATGGGCTGTACATAACTGAAGCAATGCTTTTTGACTCTTCTAATTGCACATTGAAAGAATGTATATAGTTTGTAATTTCATGCCAGCATCTAAGGTTATGGACACTTGCAAATAGTTTCAACACAGATTGGCTCTTCCGAGCTTCATTATTTGTCTAGTCCTCGCTTCTATATAGATGTCATTTCACACCAAACTGAGCTGTTGGTATTATGTGCAATAAGTTATCAGGAATATGAGCAGGAAGCAGAGCCTTTGTTTTCAGCTTGATAAGGATATTCTGCCATCTACAGAAAATGTGTGATTTAGTTGAGTAATTTACTGTCCACATACAATTAACGTATAGAAATGATAGACGCACTCAGGGATCAGTGGCAAGAATGGGAGGCTCATACACATTTACTAACAGAAGTGCTTTAACATATGTGCAGAAAATGATTCTCCTTACAAATAAACTATTACGCCAAGCAGAGGTATATAGGAAAATCCTGCCAAATTCTTAGCAGCAATAAAATTCTCCTCAAGATTGAAATAAATAGAATGACTAACTTCTAGTTTCACCACCAATGACATGTCAATCAAAAATATCCAGTTCTTCATTTTTTAAAAAAAATTTCAAATAATGAGTCTCCTGCAAACTTGTCAAGGCCGATATTCCCAAGTTGTAGTTTGACACTTTTACCCAACAAGTTTATGAGATAGTAGTTTAACCACTATCCCATCATTAACTCCACTTTTTGTGGAAGGAAAGTAGGACTTGGAAATTTCACAGTGTGCTGAAGAAACTACCTTTTTTTTTTGAGCAGTTGCTAGAGTACTTTTTTAAAATAAAAATCCCATCTGGAGATTGAGGAGTGCCTTTTGCTCATTAAATAAAAATCACAAAAAATAGCCATACCACTCCTTTAATGCAAAGTAGATGTTGCAGATCTCCAGTTTAAAGGCCATATGTGATCATAAGATTTCCATTTGTAAAAACAGATCTTTCTTTCTCACAAAATGGGTTTGGCTTGGCGCAGATGGCCCTGGGTATAAAAGTTCAGTTAAATTCTCAGTGTTAAGATCATTTTGGAGAAATGTAACAATGTCGTACAAAAGATTCAGAGCGATGCTATTTGGAAAACCTCCAAAGTGGTTGATTAATCACTGAACGTATAGCACTGCATTCTATTTTTCCAGTGGTCATTTCCACATACTGTGGGAATGATCCAAAGACAGCAAATTCCATAGCAGTAGTTTTTCCAGGAGGTTTGACTTTCAAGACTGCATAGTTTTAGCCAATCACATAATGTTCCCTTCCCATGCCCTAGTAAGCATCCCCAACTCATCCGTCATCAATTCCTTTTGAACTAAATCCAAAGCGTTATTTCTCCACACTTAAATTTCTTTTTTCTTACTTAATTTTTGGCAACTCCTTATTGTTTTTCAAAGGTGTGCTCTTTCTTAGTTGGGGAAAAAAACCCCTGATTTTCAGACAGTTTTTGTTGTTACACATAGAAGCATAAACGTCAAAATCTTAGGGAGATCAATATACGGAGAATTTTGTTTCAAGCTGAAGGAATTTTAACTTGGTTTCATGCTTCCTGTCATGGAGAAGATTATTTCAGTTCTCTTTTTCAACTGTCAATTTAATTTGAGACATTTAGAGTCTTATTTTGTTTCCTTTCTCACTGTTTGTAACAATGGACAAAGCTCAAATGACTACAAGCTTTGGCTGAAAGGGCCCATGAAAAGGCTGGTGTGCTTATGTGCAAAAATGGCTGCAGTCATTAATTCCAAACCCCTGAAGTAGTTTTTCTTTGCTCTCTCTGATCCTGTTCCCAGCAATGAAAGCTGCCAGTTTCTGAATTTCTAGCAAAAACATTTTCTGGCAAGAACATTATGCCTACAACAGTTTAAACCTGTCCTCTATGAAATTAATGCCATCGATGGTTCCATCTGGGACTTTGTCAGGTAAGTGCCTTGCTTGAACATACTATCTATGTTCCTCAGTTCTCCTTGGCAACTGAGAAGTCTCACAGAAGCCATCCCTAAAGTTAACACTTGGTAGCAGGTCTGCTGTGTGTTATTTAGAAGCAAAGGAATTTCCTGTAGGTTTCTCTGATGGCTATATGGAAGTATACATTTTCAAATATATGAGGTACAACTACTCCCTCAGGCACACTGATTGCAAGATGGTGAACAGAATCAACATTTTGCATTTTCCTGTTGAGAGTTTGTTTAGACTGGACTGAAATAGTGTGGATGTTTGGCCAGAAGAGAACAGCAATGTTAGAAGCCACACCTCATGAAGCTCTGGGGTGTTTTTGACTTGATTTGATCGGACAGTACAAAATATCCATCACATTAGTTTAAATGTTACTAGATAACTGATTGTACTAGCTGGGTGTGTGTGAAATATATTTCACTGATAGTTTGCATCAGCTGAATGAGATTGAAATATAGTCAGCAGATTTTGGACGAGCACTTGGATTTTGTTGGGCTCATACACTGAATCAGTATACTTCCTGATACAACAGGCAATGAGGTTGTCCGAGCAAGTTTAGAAATCAGAATGCTTTTGTAATAGCTATCCTTTCAATCGTCCGAGTTCTCCAGCCAGGAAGTATACTTACTGCTAGAGCTAGGAATTAATCCATCCAGTGCACTGCTTGTAAACATTGATATATTTATCTTTCATCATATGGTCCAAAAGATATGGAGAACATATATCTCTAATGTGCTGTTTCTTTGGAGATGCTTATGTTGAAACTGATGATCCTACTTCAAATCAATTTAATGATCCACCTTAGTTAGTGAGAAGACATCAAAACAGACTAGCAACTGTAATTTGTAGTCTCCAAAGTATATTTTAACCTTGATAGCTGTTTTCTGTTTCAAAATAATTCTTCTCGAGGTTGAAATGAGGGGAGATATTTTTTAAAGCAATGTTAAATGGAAGCTCAAGGTTTTGGTAATCTGTGAATTAAACATATCCTTATCTGAATACTTTTCATATGCATAAATATTTTGGCTGCAGTTCCCCCAATGATGATTTAATTGCTAAATGTACTATACATAATGCAGCAATGTGCTATAAACCAGAAGGCTTGCTGGCAGCTTACTGTTCTCCATAATTGAACAAACAGCTAAAACTCACACATGCGAACAGCAACTGTTTGAAAAAGTATTAGAAGACTGACAGCCTGTGACGAAACAAAACCCTGCAAAAATTAGCACCAGAGAATCAAAATGACAAGTTGGGAAGGCTAGGTAATAGGAAAGAAAATTGTTTAATAAGCAACCACTGCCCATATAGTACAAAAAGAATTTCTAAAGAAGGGTCGTTGGACTTGAAACATTGACTCAGCTTTGACTCCGCAAATGCTGCCGGGCCTGCTGAGTTCTCCAGCAATTTCTGGTTTTGTTCTACATAGTATAAACCTAATCACAGTTGAATGGTATGAATTACTAATTGTGCTGATTTGTAATTTTGCACTTTATTGAACAAAATCACACCTTGCAACATCTTTGCTGGTTCAGCTGGTTTAACCACAATGCGTGTGAACAGTCTTAAATTCAAAATGAAAGCTAGAAATATTGGAAACACTCAGCAGCCCTGGCAACCTTTGTGGAGAGAGAAACAGAGTCAATATTTCAGGTTGATGAATCTTTCAAAGGATCATAGACTCCCTGAGCTAGAGCTTTTGATCAGCCATGCTGTAATTTTGTCATTTTTCTATTTTAAAACATTAATGCCTAATCTGCAGAGGCAAACTCATCGGCAAATAAATGTTTCTGGCTGCATCTGGTGCATCCACGATTTGTCAGCTCCCTAACTGGTGCCAGCAAAGGAAGGCTACGGCCATAGTGGGGCCTAACACATCCTGACAAATAAGACAGGCAGCTGATCAGAAGGCAATAGAGGATAAACGATTGCCATCATCCTGCACTGATTATCTGAGGGTCCAGTGACTTACCTTGTCAGATAATGATCTTTTCTTTGGACCCTCAACAATCCCTACAGCCAGACTGGACAAATCCACCAAAACAAGGTTTTTAAGACTGCATTCTCTAATGCTCCGGTCCCTTAATAAGCTTTTTAAGGAGCTTCATGAACCATTAGTTGGCAGCAAGCAACCTTCCCCACCCTGGTAGCTTCTTGAAAATTCGTAGGTCTCCTCAAAGTGTCTGAAGATGACCTCTGGGACTGCAATTTGCCAATGTTGATCACATCAGATCGTTGCACCAAACTCATTTGTAAAATTGGCTCAAGATGCCATTGACACATAGAAGGATGCCATTTTGTCCATTACATTTATGCTTGCTTTCAGTATTGTGAACTAATCAAGTCAGTTCCAATTTTTGACTCTATACCTGTAACCCTGTAAATTTATTTCCCTTAAGTGCCCACCCAATTTCTTTTCAAAATCATTGATAGTTTCCATTTTCATTACCCTCAAAGGAAGCAAGTTTTAAGCCTCAGAGTTGTCCTTTGTTTTTGTTTTCTGATGGTAGCTGCTCTTTGTTCTGCCATTCACACCTTTTCTAGGCACCACATTCTGTTTTATTATCTAATCTGCCCTGTTTTCTACCCTACCAAGGATCGTACCCCTTATTCTCTTTTCCATCCTTGGAAATTTCACTTACTTGAAACTTATTCCATTTATAGCTTATCCAAGTTTTTATTGAATCATTGATCCGAAATGTTAACTGCTTCTTCAAAGATTCTGTCCGACTAGACGAGTATTGCTGAGATTTTCTGCATTTCAAATGTCCAGCATCGGTCATATTTTACTTTGCTACACTGTTGGTGCTTTTATCTTAAGTTGAGGCACTGCTAAATGCAGAACCATTAAATTGTGATGTGTCAGTCACTCAGAAATTTGTAATCCAACTTGGATTTCAAAAGCCTTAGGAATGTAATTTAGGAAGGAATCAACACTTAAGTGGAGGAAAAGTACAACCGCACAGAAACAGCTAGAACCTCATAAAATTCACAGAAGCTGTATAAAATGACATCTTGTTCAAAGTATTGTCTTTCTTCATTTATGGTGGAGTGTTAAAGGACTGATGCCACTGATGGAGAAAATGATGATAGAAAGTCTGAGAGTATTTGTGTAAGTCAAGGAGATGTCATATAATGTGTACCTACCCCTTATGAACCACAACGAGTCAAGAAGCAGATCACCATCACCTTCTCAAGGCCACTTAGGGAAGGGTGATGGATATGTGCCTAGATCTCAGCATCAATCCTATGAACAAATAATAAAATATATGGTGATGTAGTATACTGTTAGGCAATTGTATGGAGACTTACCCAAAGTGTTTGGTATCTTTTATTGAATAGTAACGTTATTCCAGGCATTCGGCCAGACTCCACTGTTACTGCTGCCCTATTTTTAAGCTCTTAGATGGAGACTTGTCCATGAGCATTACCCTTAAATTTTATAAAAATGTCTGTTATTTTACCATGAGGCATGGTGGAAATGGCACTTGCCTGTCAGAGGAGAACTGCAGTGCTGAGTCAACCCATTTGAGGTGACAGAAACACACGCTTAAATACCAAGTCATAAAAGTCTGTGAATGAGACCCAGCAAGAGCTGGGCAGGAAGGTCCTCTGAGAATAGGTACACTTACAATGTGGCCTCACTATTTACGCTCTACAAAGTGAGGACACCCAATATTGAAGCAGAAATGAAGACTTGAAAGAGAATATTGATTTTCCTACATGACAGTTATAAAATTCAGTGAAAATACAAAACGTTTATTCTGTGAATAGATACATACAAGAGAACAAAGGAAATCTAAAAGTTTCAACATCAAAGCTGTACAGGATTTGCATTCCTGTCATTGTTTTTTTTCACTGATCCCCAGCTGTTGTCATCACCATGGTAACAGCAGAGGCTATTCTAAATTGTTACTATGATTAACCAGCTTCTCCCCAACATCATTCTCCTTCCTCCTCTCCTCTTGCCCCATTCCGCACCCACTCCGTCCCGACACAACTGCACATGACTTTAAAAGGAGGATCAATACCATTGGGTCTGAGAAAGGGAAGTAGGTGTTCAGCATGTGTTACCAAAATTATAGGAGCAAAAGCAATGAGAGCTGTTGAGTGGATACATTATAGCGTTATTTTGTAGTACTTATGGCTCATAACCTTAAACTCTTTGCTTTTCCTGCTTTGCATTCTAAATATAAATGTATACTTGACAGGGGATTTTGTGCTACTCATTGCACTCTTGTTCTAAGGATGTGGTTTGTGACAACAGTAATGATTCCACTAGGCACTGTAACTGTTTGAAACTCCGCAATGTTGTAGATTGACTTAATATTCCAGTTATGAAGGAATTTTTGACCAATTTAGAATCAAATATAAGATTTAAGTCTGATATAACAACAGAAAGTCCTTTTATATGCTAAATAATCAGTGTAACTCTGACCAATAACATTCTAACTTGTTTGTGCAATACACTTGTGAAAGTCTATCGAAAAGTTTGATTTACAGACAGAAGAAAATTAAGTTACTAGCATCCACAGATATACAGGCTGCAGTTCACCAGCATCTTCTCAAGAATAACAGTGAGATCCTGAACATCCAGAACCCATTCCTGATAGCTTTTCCCCTAGATTTTGCACCTCCCTGGGTACCTACACTATACATCTACTTGAGTCTTCATCTCCCCACATTCACCATTCCCCCCACCCCAACTATGTCATATGATTTCATCCCCAATTAGTCTTTTATTATATCTCCTTTGAAACCAGGATGCTCTTCACCATGAGCAAAGCTTCTTTCCATATTACCAAAAGAATTATTTTCTTGATCAGTATGTTTCCAGCCCAATGAGAAAGGAAGTGTTACTAGATCTATTCCTAAGAAATTAAATGGATTGATTGGGGAATGTCACAATCAAGCTGCATGTCAGGGATAGGGATCATAGTGTCAAAGTTTAAGGAGAAGGACCAGGGAACAAACCAGAATGAAAATCCCTACACGGACAAAGTCTCATTTACCAAATTGATTGGGAACCTGGCCAGGATAATTTGGAGGCACAGACAGGCAGAGAGCAATAAAGGACCTTGAAAAGGATTTAATTTGATTACAGTCTTGAGTGCATTCCCAGAAGGAGGTAAGGTATTGCTACCAAAGTCAGAGCAACATTGATGACAAAAGAGCTCTATAATAGGATGGAGCAGAAAACAGGACCATTTGACAAATGTCAGCCTGGTTATAAAAAGAAGAATCGAGATGAATATAAAGAAATCATTGAGAAGTGTAAAAGGAAATAGGAATGGAAACTAAAGACTGTGAGAATAGTTTTGAGAAGATTTGTAGCTCAGGTTGAGTTTCTGGATGTGAGTTTGCTCGCTGAGCTGGAAGGTTAGTTTTCAGATGTTTTGTCACCATTCTAGGTAACATCATCAGTGAGCCTCCGGTGAAGCGCTGGTGTTATGTCTCGCTTTCTATTTACCTGTTTAGGTTTCCTTGGGTTGGTGATGTCATTTCTTGTGTTGGTGATGCCAAGAACAGGAAATGGCATCACCAATGCAGGAAATGACATCACCAACACAAGGAAACCTAAACAGGTAAATAGAAAGCGAGACATAACACCAGCGCTTCATCGGAGACTCACTGATGATGTTACCTAGAAGGGTGACGAAATGTCTGAAAACTAACCTTCCAGCTCAGCGAGCAAACTCACATCCACTGTGTGAATAGATTTGTACAAAGAGTAAACCCAATGTCGCTTGTCAGCACATTAGCAGTTAAAAAGTTGCCAGTGGAGTGGTGCGTCAGTTAAGAGCCTAAATTGAGATCTTTTGGAGGTTGAATCCATGCGTAGAATTCCTGTTAATTATCTTGCATTGGTATGTTACAAGGAATGCAACCTATAGCCAATGAAGAGGTCACCAGAATACTGGAGGAGAGAAAATAGTTTTAAAAAGTATGTACTGAAAAACCCTGAAGTGGTACGATTTATCTTTAGTAAGGATAGAAATTGGGAAAATGCTGGCCACAAATCTTTCAAACATTCTTCGACAGCAATGTGGTACCAAAAGCCAAGAATTTGTTACAACTTTGTTCAAAAGTGGGGGGAAGCATAAAAAAAATCAGTCAGTTTAACTTTGACAAAGTGGAAGGGGTTAAAAAAGAACCTAACCATGAGAAAATTGACAGCCACTTAGAGAATGAGGACCAATAAAGCAAGATAGCACCCATTTGTTGAAGTGTGTCGCTATTGTGTTAAAGGACTTTCAAAAGGCAGTTGATGCAATGCAGCAACTTGTCAAACTTCCTTCGACAGCACCTTGTAAACGTGCAGCCTCTACTGTCGAGAAGGACAACGGCAGCAGATATATGGGAAAACCACCACCCACATGTTTCACTCCAAGCCACTTACCATTCTGATTTGGAAATATATTGCCATTCCTTCAATGTCAATGTGTCAAAATCCTGACTAAAATCCTAACTTGTGGCTATGGTAATACCACATGGCCACAGTGGTTCAGGAATGCAGCTCATCATCACCTTCTCCAGGGCACCTAGGGATTGATGATGAATGCTGGCCGAGCCAATGAAGCCCACATTCTGCGAAAGAGTACAATAAATAAGTTGAGTATGATGCACTAGGGTTCTCAGCTAAATTGAAACCTACAGGATATAAGAGGCAGCTGCTGAGTATTGCAAAATTGACTATGGAGAGGAAACAAAGTTGTGGAAAATGGCTGCTCTTCAGACTGGAGGGAGATAAACAGTAGCATTTCCCAACTTTTAGTATATGGACCACTGACATCTTCGATACAGATCAATGTCTTGGACTTGGAAGAACGGAATACAACTTTGAAATATGCACCTTAAAATTTGGAAATGTAATAACAATGAGCAAGATACTAATGGATTTCAAGAGGATGTAGAGGCGCTGAAGGAATGTGTGGGCATATGAACATATGTTTTACGAGTTGGACACTTGGTCCATCAAGTTTGCTCTGCCATTTAATAAGATCATGACTAATCTGATTACAGCCTCAATTCTATGTTCCCTGATAATCTTTTGCCTTTTGCCTACCAAGAATCTATCTACCTCTGCCTTACTAATACTCAAAGACTCTGCTTCCACCATCTTTTGAGAAAGAGAATTGCAAAGACTCACTACCTCTAAGGGAGAAGAAAAAATACTTCCTAATTTCTGTCTTAAATGGAAGCCGTTTGTCTTGGCCTCTTGCTTTGCATTCTCCCAGCAGAGGAACCATCCTTTTCACATCCATTCTGTCAAACCCCCTCAGGACCTTATTGGTTTCAATCAAGTCATCACTTCTTCTAGACTTCAGTCAGTATGCATGGGACGGGTTAATTCAAAACTGAAAAGAAAACTTGAAACAGAAAACTTAGGTGATTTGTTTCATAGGAAAAATGAAGAGAGACAATACAACTTAAATGGTAGAGCTTAAGATGTTGTGCAAGTAGAGCAGAGCCTGAGTGTGATTACAAATTATAAATCTTTGAAGGCTCAGGGTAAGTTCACAATGTAGTTGCTAAAGCAAATGGGATTTGGGATTTTATATAAGGAGTATAGACTATCAAAGTCAGGAAGTTATGCTAAACCAATATAAAACAGTCGCCCCAGTTGGGTCATTTACCAATTCTGGATACCATACTTTGGGGAAAGACATGAGGGATTGGGAACAGGAGTATCTAAGAAATTTACAATGAATGATTAATTTACATAGAATAGCTCTGGGCATGAAGGATTACAATTGTATGGGTGGACTGGAGGAGCTAGGCATGTTCTTCTCATAGAGAAGAAGACTAAAAGGATCTTTGATAGAGATGTTTACATCAGGAAAGATGGAGAAAAAATCAATAGGAAGAAAATGGTTGGACAGTTGATAACCAAAGGGCATAACATCAAGGTGATGGTCAAAAGAACCTGATACAACATGAGAACAACATTTTTATGCTCAGACTAGGTGATATTTTTAAATATGCTGCTTAATAGTATGCTTGGTTCTGAGTCAATAGTAGCTTCAGCAAGGAGTTGGACAATTGTTTGTAGGAGGAAAAGCTGTCAGAATAGTAGGACTAACTGTATTGCTCATTCCTACATCTGGTGCATTCTCAATGGAGAATGGCCTACTTCTGTATTGTCCTTTATTTATGATTCTATGACTAAGCCATATAAATAGCTTGTATTCGTTCATCACACAATAACATACACAGATTCAATGCTTCACTACATCAGGTACATGCTTTGACCTTGACTCTCACGGCTTATAACTGCCACCTCATATAATTTTTTTCAAATGCACGCTGCTTCGTTTGTACGATCTGTAGCTATGTGACATCTACTCAGTTTCTTCAGTGAAGATGTTTAGCCAGCTGCCATGGGTTTTATCCACCCAGGGTTTGGGTCTCCTCCCATTGTGAAAGAAGGGCCATTCAGAGTGAAGGAGTAGGAGCATATCAGGACCTCAGGAGCCACAAAAGCGGCAGTCTAGGGGTCCAGCACTGGAGAAAGTTATAAGGGAAATGCCAACTGCCTTCTCCAGAGATGTTCTCCAAAAGTGCACCCCCTGAGGTGACACTCTCTTCAAATAACTGAGCAGCAGTGTGAGCCAAGATTGTAGTTGCTTAGGGCACTGGTCCCCTGTGCCAATCGGCAAGATAATCATGTGGATTAGTGGGCACACAATGGCAATGGCGTTGATGATCAATGGTCCACCATCAGCTCTTTCTAGTAATCTACTGGGAACTGTTATGGGATCTCCCAGGCTGCAGCCCATCACGGAGTTGATCTACATCATGGGCAGTCAGGTGGAGAGGATCATCATCTTTGGGACCAGCGCTGGATTCCCCAGGTGAAAAATATCACTGATTGTACACATGGGGCCAACAAAGCACCCAAAGATCAACCAAGTGGCTTTCATCAACAGGAAGGCCTTCCGTTCCATCAATATTCTACTGTTCTACAGCCACCAAAATTAATTTCTTTAGATTTGTACCTTTTATCTGGGAAGTAGAATGATGATCCACATATTGCAGCAGATGCAAATGCCACAGATTTTTAGGAATCCCTACTGCATGCCTTCTGGGATACATAGTCAAAGACAAAGGCTATCCTTTGTGGACATGGTCACTGATGTCCATGAGAATACACGCCCATGAGATGCATAGGGAGAGTACAATACCTGAAAGGCCAAACAGTGGGCCAATCAGTTTCTTAGACCAATTTGATGAAGCTCTTTAATATTTCCCAGTTCAATATTGCAGTTTTCTGCAGGGAGGTGGAGCTTTTGATTAATAAGGACATCATTGACCATGATATCTCCTCCAGGATGGAGATATGAAGGGGTCAACTGACCAAGTGATGGAAGATAAAAATTAAACACTTTGGCTCACAGGCAAGGTGCAAAGAAAAATGAGCAAAGAAGACTTGGTACACCCAAATGAATCTTAAAATTTAATCAGTCCTGCTATTGTCTCCTTCATTTTACACTCCATTGCTCACTACTCATTGCTCAGCAGATGTCGCAAGATCCTTACACACTGAGTGGACATGTTTTATCCATTGTATGAGTCCAAGGCTGTAGCTGAGACAAGATTGGGCAGCAAGAATGGGAATGAGAAGCAGCTAGTATGAATGAAAGATTTATTGAGATGCACAACAGAACTAAATCTTCATATTTACATAATCTTTCCACCTATGAAAGCCAAATGCAGGCTCTTCTTAGCACTCACTGGCATTCCTACCTAATGCTCTGTCTGTGCTTGCAGTTAGGTGCAGGAAAGTTGCCAATCAGGCTGCTTTGTGGCAAGGGATGGCAACTTTCCTCCAGTTGCTTGAGATTTAGAAATTCCTGGTATTGCACTAACTTCACCCTGTTCTGTTGTCATGTCTGCTTGAGGCACTGGCAGAGAGTTTAAGAAACTGCCCACTGAAGTGTTCCAGAAGAAATAAGTGGATGTTCCTCATTTGCACTTTCCTGCTAACTTAAGATGGATGAGCAACTGGGGAAAACTCTAAATGCCTTGGTTGAATTCAATTTATGGATGAGGTGGTGGCCCACATGTCTATGAACATCTGCACTATCCACTGGTTATCGACTTTGCTGGATCTAGATTGACATAAAAGTCGTGAATTTCCTCACAGAGGATGTCATGTGCCCTCAAGCAGATAGGAAGAAAATGTACACACACTGCGCTGTTTTCAACTTGACAAAATAAGTTTGCCATTCGCTGAGTCTCTAAGAAGAAGAAGAAGAAACCTACAGCACAGGAGCAGGCCCTTTGGCCCTCCAAGCCTGCGCCGATCAAGATCCTCTATCTAACCTGTCATCTATTTTCTAACGGTCTGTGTCCATTTGCTCCCTGCCCATCCAAGTACCTGTCCAAATATATCTTAAAAAACGCTAACGTGTCTGCGTCTACCACCTCCGCTGGCAACGCGTCCCAGGCACCCACCACCCTCTGTGTAAAGAACTTCCCATGCATATCTCCCTTAAACTTTCCACCTCTCACTTTGAACTCATGACCCCTAGTAATTGAGTCCCCCACTCTGGGAAAAACCATTTTGCTATCCACCCGGTCTATAACCTTCATTATTTTGTAGACCTCAATCAGGTCCCCCCTCAATCTCCATCTTTCTAATGAAAATTATCCTGATCTATTCAACCTTTCTTCATAGCTAGCACCCTCCATACCAGGCAACATCCTGGTGAACCTCCTCTGCACCCTCTCCAAAGCATCCACATCCTTTTGGTAATGTGGCGACCAGAACTGTACTCCATATGTGGCCGAACCAAAGTCCTATACAACTGCCACATGACCTGCCAACTCTTGTACTCAATACCCCGCCCAATGAAGGAAAGCATGCCATATGCCTTTTTGACCACACTATTGACCTGCGTTGTCACCTTCAGGAACAATGGACCTGAACACCCAAATCTGTCTGTTCATCAATTTTCCCTAGGACTTTTCCATTTACTGTATAGTTCACCCTTGAATTAGATCTTCCAAAATGCATCACCTCGCATTTGCCCGGATTGAACTCCATCTGCCATTTATCTGCCCAACTCTCCAGTCTATCTATATTCTGCTGTAATTTCTGACAGTCCTCTTCACTATCAGCTACTCCACCAATCTTAGTGTCATCAGCAAACTTGCTGATCAGACCACCTACACCTTCCTCTAGATCATTTACACATATCACAAACAACAGTGGTCCCAGCACAGATCCCTGTGGAACACGACTGGTTGCAGGTCTCCAATTTGAGAAACTCCCTTCTACTACTAACCTCTGTCTCCTGTTCCCCAGCCAGTTTTTTATCCATCTAGCTAGCACACCCTGGACTCCATGTGACTTCACTCTCTCCATCAGCCTGCCATGTGGAACCTTATCAAACGCCTTACTGAAGTCCATGTATATGACATCTACAGCCATTCCCTCATCAATCAACTCTGTCACGTCCTCAAAGAATTCTGTTAAGTTGGTAAGACATGACCTTCCCTGTACAAAACCATGTTGCCTATCACTGATAAGCCCATTTTCTTCCAGATGGGAATAGATCCTCTCCCTCAGTATCTTCTCCAGTAGCTTCCCTACCACTGACGTCAGGCTCACCGGTCAATAATTACCTGGATTATCCTTGCTGCACTTTTTAAACAAGGGGACAACATTAGCAAGTCTCCAGTCCTCTGGGACCTCACCCGTGTCTAAGGACACTGCAAAGATATCTGTTAGGGCCCCGGCTATTTCTTCTCTCGTTTCCCTCAGCAACCTGGGATAGATTCCATCCGGACCTGGGGACTTGTCCACCTTGATGTCTTTTAGGATACCTAACACTTCCTCCTTCCTTATGTCAACTTGACCTAGACTAAGCAAACATCTATCCTTAACCTCAACATCCATCATGTCCCTCTCCTTGGTGAATACCAATGCAAAGTACTCGTTAAGAATATCACCCATTTTCTCTGAGAAATGCTCTGACCAATAAGCATCAACATGCCCAGCTTAAAATTTAAACAAACCTGGCTGGTAATTGTCAATCATCATTCAAGAAAGCATCTCTACCAATCAAAGATAATAAAATGTGAGGCTGGATGAACACAGCAGGCCAAGCAGCATCTCAGGAGCACAAAAGCTGACGTTTCGGGCCTAGACCCTTCATCAGAGAGGGGGATGGGGTGAGGGTTCTGGAATAAATAGGGAGAGAGGGGGAGGCAGACCGAAGATGGAGAGAAAAGAAGATAGGTGGAGAGAGTATAGGTGGGGAGGTAGGGAGGGGATAGGTCAGTCCAGGGAAGACGGACAGGTCAAGGAGGTGGGATGAGGTTAGTAGGTAGGAGATAGGGGTGCGGCTTGGGGTGGGAGGAAGGGATGGGTGGGAGGAAGAACAGGTTAGGGAGGCAGAGACAGGTTGGGCTGGTTTTGGGATGCAGTGGGTGGAGGGGAAGAGCTGGGCGGGTTGTGTGGTGCAGTGGGGAGAGGGGGCGAACTGGGCTCGTTTAGGGATGCGGTGGGGGAAGGGGAGATTTTGAAGCTCGAGAAGTCCACATTGATACCATTAGGCTGCAGGGTTCCCAAGCGAATATGAGTTGCTGTTCCTGCAACCTTCGGGTGGCATCATTGTGGCACTGCAGGAGGCCCATGATGGACATGTCACCTAAAGAATGGGAGGGGGAGTGGAAATGGTTTGCGACTGGGTAGTGCAGTTGTTTGTTGCGAACCGAGCGGAGGTGTTCTGCAAAGCGGTCCCCAAGCCTCCGCTTGGTTTCCCCAATGTAGAGGAAGCCACACCGTGTACAGTGGATGCAGTATACCACATTGGCAGATGTGCAGGTGATCTCTGCTTCATGTGGAATGTCATCTTGGGGCCTGGGATAGGGGTGAGGGAGGGGGTGTAGGGGTAAGTGTAGCATTTCCTGCGGTTGCAGGGGAAGGTGCCAGGTGTGGTGGGGTTGGAGGGCAGTGTGGAGCGAACAAGGGAGTCACGGAGAGAGTGGTCTCTCCGGAAGGCAGACAGGGGTGGGGATGGAAAAATGTCTTGGGTGGTGGGGTCGGATTGTAAATGGCGGAAGTGTCGGAGGATGATGCGTTGTATCCGGAGGTTGGTGGGGTGGTGTGTGAGAACAAGGGGGATCCTCTTGGGGCGGTTGTGGCGGGGGCGGGGTGTGAGGGATGTGTTGCGGGAAATGCGGGAGACGCGGTCAAGGGGGTTCTCGATCACTCTGGGGGGAAAGGTGTGGTCCTTGAAGAACTTGGACATCTGGGATGTGCAGGAGTGGAATGTCTTATAGTGGGAGCAGATGCGGCGGTGGCGGAGGAATTGGGAATAGGGGATGGAATTTTTACAGGAGGGTGGATGGGAGGAGGTGTATTCTAGGTAGTTGTGGGAGTCGGTGGGCTTGAAATGGACATCAGTTACAAGCTGGTTGCCTGAGATGGAGACTGAGAGATCCAGGAAGGTGAGGGATGTGCTGGAGATGGCCCAGGTGAACTGAAGGCTGGGATGGAAGGTGTTGGTGAAGTGGATGGACTGTTCGAGCTCCTCTGGGGAGCAAGAGGCAGCGCCGATACAGTCATCAATGTAACGGAGGAAGAGGTGGGGTTGTGGGCCTGTGTAGGTGCAGAAGAGGGACTGTTCCACGTAACCTACAAAGGCCCGCTCGGCCCGTTTCTATCTCCTTCCCAAAATCCACAAACCTGCCTGCCCTGGTCGACCCATCGTCTCAGCCTGCTCCTGCCCCACCGAACTCATCTCCACCTATCTGGACTCCCCTTTTCTCCCCTTTGGTCCAGGAACTCCCTACCTACGTCCGTGACACCACCCACGCCCTCCACCTCCTCCAGGACTGCCAATTCCCTGGCCCCCAACACCTCATTTTCACCATGGACGTCCAGTCCCTATACACCTGCATTCCGCATGCAGATGGCCTCAAGGCCCTCTGCTTCTTCCTGTCCCACAGGCCCGACCAGTCCCCCTCCACCGACACCCTCATCCGCCTAGCCGAACTCGTCCTCACCCACAACAACTTCTCTTTTGACTCCTCCCACTTCCTACAGACTAAGGGGGTGGCCATGGGCACCCACATGGGCCCCAGCTATGCCTGCCTCTTTGTAGGTTACGTGGAACAGTCCCTCTTCCGCACCTACATAGGCCCCCAACCCCACCTCTTCCTCCGTTACATTGATGACTGTATCGGCGCCGCCTCTTGCGCCCCAGAGGAGCTCGAACAGTTCATCCACTTCACCAACACCTTCCGCCCCAACCTTCAGTTCACCTGGGCCATCTCCAGCACATCCCTCACCTTCCTGGATCTCTCAGTCCCCATCTCAGGCAACCAGCTTGTAACTGATGTCCATTTCAAGCCCACCAACTCCCACAGCTACCTAGAATACACGTCCTCCCACCCACCCTCCTGCAAAAATTCCATCTCCATTCCCAATTCCTCCGCCTCTGCCGCATCTTCTCCCACGATAAGACATTCCACTCCCGCACATCCCAGATGTCCAAGTTCTTCAAGGACCGCAACTTTCCCCCCACAGTGATCGAGAACGCCCTTTGACCACGTCTCCCGCAACACATCCCTCACACCCCGCCCCCGCCACAACCACCCAAAGAGGATCCCCCTCGTTCTCACACACCACCCCACCAACCTTCGGATACAAAACATCATCCTCCGACACTTCCGCCATCTACAATCCGACCCCACCACCCAAGACATTTTTCCATCCCCACCCCTGTCTGCTTTCTGGAGAGACCACTTTCTCCGTGACTCCCTTGTTCGCTCCACACTGCCCTCCAACCCCACCACACCCGGCACCTTCCCCTGCAACCGCAGGAAATGCTACACTTGCCCAAACACCTCCTCCCTCACCCCTATCCCAGGCCCCAAGATGACATTCCACATTAAGCAGAGGTTC
This sequence comes from Stegostoma tigrinum, assembly GCF_030684315.1. Taxonomy (NCBI): domain Eukaryota; kingdom Metazoa; phylum Chordata; class Chondrichthyes; order Orectolobiformes; family Stegostomatidae; genus Stegostoma; species Stegostoma tigrinum. Next base: position 41,869,870 of record NC_081364.1, on the reverse strand, counting down.
ACCTGCACATCTGCCAATGTGGTATACTGCATCCACTGTACACGGTGTGGCTACCTCTACATTGGGGAAACCAAGCGGAGGCTTGGGGTCCGCTTTGCAGAACACCTGCGCTCGGTTCGCAATAAACAACTGCACCTCCCAGTCGCAAACCATTTCCACTCCCCCTCCCATTCCTCAGATGACTTGTCCATCATGGGCCTCCTGCAGTGCCACAATGATGCCAGCCAAAGGTTGCAGGAACAGCAACTCATATTCCGCTTGGGAACCCTGCAGCCTAATGGTATCAATGTGGACTTCTCGAGCTCCAAAATCTCCCCTTCCCCCACCGCATCCCTAAACGAGCCCAGTTCTCCCCCTCCCCCCACTGCACCACACAACCAGCCCAGCTCTTCCCCTCCACCCACTGCATTGCAAAACCAGTCTAACCTGTCTCTGCCTCCCTAACCTGTTCTTCCTCCCACCCATCCCTTCCTTCCACCCCAAGCCGCACCCCCATCTCCTAACTACTAACCTCATCCCACCTCCTTGACCTGTCCGTCTTCCCTGGACTGACCTATCCCCTCCCTACCTCCCCACCTATACTCTCCTCTCCACCTATCTTCTTTACTCTCCATCTTCGGTCTGCCTCCCCCCTCTCCCTATTTATTCCAGAACCCTCACACCATCCCCCTCTCTGATGAAGGGTCTAGGCCCGAAACGTCAGCTTTTGTGCTCCTGAGATGCTGCTTGGCCTGCTGTGTTCATCCAGCCTCACATTTTATTATCTTGGATTCTCCAGCATCTGCAGTTCCCATTATCACTCTACCAATCAAAGCCCACTTGCCAACCAATCGGCATTGATCTCATATGCAGTATAAGTGTTGGTTTTCCCTTCGAATTGGTGTTCTTGCAAAATGTCCCGATGAGTGCAGGTCAAAAGGTTTCAACAATATCTGCCATTTTTTTCAGCAAAGTTCAAGTTCTCCTCTACCAAATGATCAAACAGATGGATGCTTCTTCATACAACCCAGCCTGAACCCCTACAGTCACTGACTGGGTGATCAATCCATGTGAACCAAATGCACCTTCTTACTTACAACATTTGAAGCCCAAAGTGCTATGGAGTACATTCCTTAGCAATCCATATATGGTCATTAATACACTGTGCACTACTGAATCCAGGTTCAATTAAGACGGTGGTGGAGGAAGTGCTGCCAACTTCCTCTGCATTGCCACCTGGGAACTTGCTTGGTTAGGTAGGCTCAACATCTCCTCTAAATAGTGGGGTCTCTTTGCCTTGACTGCCTGGAGTTGAACATGTAGGGATATATCTCTGAATTCTGGCACCATCTGGGATCTTCCTTCTGATATTGCTGAAGGCTTCTGCTGAGCAGGTGGGTTGTACAGACAGCAGTCAGGGAAGAGCACATGAAGGATTACAGGCACCAAAGCATTGCAGCAACTCTGCAAAGTGGCAGTGAATGCAGTTTGGGTTGCCCTTCACATATATACCTGGCATATGTCATGGCATCAGCTGACGCTGACTTCACTCTCTGACTGCCTGCTGGGTCTGTAATTAGACAGTCCCCATTCCTGCATGAGTTAGTTCACAGGCTGCCAAAAGATCATGTGCAGCTGCCCCCTGGATGTTCAGATGGAAATGCCACCATCTTCCAGTGCGACTACCACGACCTGTAGCCTTGTCACTAAATCCAGCCTTGCATACTTAGTATCCTGTCCTCACAATTGTTACATCACATTTCCATTATTGGCATTATGTCATTTTCGTACATAGCTTAAGAGAGATTATAGTTCATCAAAGTTCATGCACAATGATTCACCACATATGCACTGCATGCATGCATTCTAAGCTTACCTTTGATATTGTAGTAGCCCTTCCGAATCCAATTCTACTATGATACTACCTCTTTCTCAAGTACATTTGCTTTATGCATAGTATTTCTCTTTTTTAATTCCATATGCTGGTGTCTATAACTTCCTAATGTTATATTTATGATATTTATAAAATGAATTATTTTGGAACTGCAGCTTTAAATGTAGGGTATATGTAGGGAATGGTCTGCTGAAGTCTGCCTGATAGTAAGTTTAGGCAGGTTGATTGAAGAGCCAAAGGGAAAAGATGTGAGATTTTTCTATTTGGAGAGAGTATCTCTGAGCATTTGATGAGTAGAACTTGAGTTTCCTGAGGTCCCCGAGAGGTGGTGTAAGTATCAGGTTGTAAATTCTTGTGCTGTAAGTTACTCAGTTACTTGTCAGATGAAAAGGAGTTGATATCAATGATAGCTAATTAGCATTTCTACCTGAACGCAAGTTTAATGTGTTTTACGTTGTCAAGGGTCGGGGGGTGGGGGGGTGCGGGGGGGAAGAGGGCTGAGGAACCCATTCTGAGATCAGGTCACAGGCTTCCCTCCAAATTAATAAATATCATAACAAAGGGTTTTTTGTGCCAGACAGAAAGCTTAATTTTTTTGCTGAGCACAATGAAAAATCCTTTTGAAAGTCCTCCACTATTCCTCATTAGACCCACAATATAGTCTTTGCTCCCAGTCTACCTTAGGCAACTCCTCTCTCATTCCACATAGTCTTCTTTGTTTAAGCACAAAACACAGTACTGGATTTTACCTCCTCACTCTCCATCTGTATTTTTCTGTATTCAACCATGCAGTGACGGCTTCTTCCGAGAAGATCCATAACTATGAGATCATTAAGTATTCCTGTTTAAATTACACAGGGCCAGATCTAGGATGGCTTGCTCCCTTGTGGACTCCATTACATATTTCTTGAAGAAACTATCATGGATGTATTCTATGAACTCCTCTTTAAGGCTATCTTGACTGATTTGTTTTGACCAATCAATATATAAATTAAAATTTCCCATGATAATTGCCATACCATTTTTACACGTATCAGTTTTTTTTGCTTATTGTCCACCCCACCATGGTGTTGATATTTGATGGCCTATACATTTTGCTCCACAGTCATGTACTGCAGGGAGATAGTCTTATGAACGAAGTGATGCACCCTGCAGCCTTTGATGGTTTCTGAGAAATTTGCTACAGCATGGTCAGTGGTAAGAAGTATCTTGCAAACAGGTTTTAGCATAGGTGATGAATTTAAGCAACTCTCTGAAAACTGAGGGAAGTATCTCGAGCTAGCCAGTCTAAGTTAGTAATTGGCAAATCTAGGATTTGGTAGTCAATTAGAGACTGGGGCAACAGTGGAATATTTACACTCTCCATGGGATTACAGTCATTTTCGCAACATGTGGTATATATAAAGGCATATTATCATTTTTTGCCAAGTATAAAATGCCTGCAAAAAGAATTTTACTGCATTTTTATTCATTTGTTACAATAAAATGTTTCAAAATTTGAAATATAATTGTATAATTTATTTTCAACTGTCAACTGGAAATTCAAATCTCCTTTTGTAAGTTAAACCAAGTGTGCTAATGAAACTCCACACAAAGACATTTGTCCCAATTCTACTGAGACCCAATCTTCCCCTTTTACCTAGATCTGCCTTGGGCCAGAATTGATCTCAATGGCCCAGGAATCTGAAACAAGTTCCTCAGTACCATTCTTCAAGCTGTACAATGATCCTCCCAAGCTTCCTATTTCAAACCTTCCAATGGGTGGCACTTGGAGTAATCTAAAAGTTACTTTGCGCTACTACATTTTAACTCCCTTCCTACTCTGCAAATTTGACTGTAACACCTGAATAACTGTGTTCTGTCTGATGTTAGTACTAAAATGCATCAAAATGTTTGACTTACTCCTTTCGCTTTACTGAATATTTCTGCACGCCCCTGAATGTCCTTTATCCTGGGAGGCAACAAATCATACAACATTCACAATATTGTTTATCAAATTGCCTAAATATTTAATCAATAATTAATTTCATATAATGACTGCATTTTATCCATTTTGTGTTCCTCCCTTGTGTAGTCTCTTGTGCATTTGTGAAATGGTCTGGGCTGGGTTCCTTCAAAGGATTGTCATTCTCAACCGAATCTGGTGCTGAGTACTGGTTTAACAGTGGGCCATACGCCAAAGAATTCTGCACTTGTCGTGTCATCCCACTGACACATCGCAAGCCATCCACCATCTTAAACTTCTAGCATCTGTGGGCTAACTGCCACCTACTGGGATGTCCAATCCAGGAAACTGTCAACCTTCCTGATAGCCTGCAATGACTCTAACTGCACTTAACCGACAGAAACCTTGAACTTGAATTCAAGCAATTTCAATTCATGCATCTAGATCTGCTCTGTGTTTAGACATACAAATTCACTTACCGTGATTTACTATGTGATTTTTTTTTCCCCTTTATCCTTCTTGCTCATATTTATTCCATTTTGTGGTCCAATCCCTGAATGCTTGCAGCTATGTACTCCTCACCTTAAAGCTGTCTGAATACCCAATCAGTTACCCAGTGCCCTGTGATGTCACCCCTTCATATCTTTGTTGTTGATTTGTTCTCACTATTCTCTCTCTGTCTTTTGCTGACTCCCCTCACAGACACTTTTCTCGGAGTCTCCAGCAATCATTTTCTCTCAGGTTTGTTCTCACTCTCTGATTTGCCAAGCATTCTTTTGTGTACACTCCTCAGGCCATTACTTAGGTCTACTCATCCCCATCCTTAAACCCCCAACAAAATAGTCAACTCTCACACTCAGCCTTTGCTTCTCTTGCCCCTGTGCTTCAGATTCAGCTTACGTGAGTAGTGTCTCCTCCGCAAAACAGTCATTGTGATCACTCATACCTCACTACTTTCTTTTCTTGTAACCTGATGAAAGATACAAACTAGGGGTAGAAAAGGTGTAGGGGCATCAAGAATATGTTGGTCACTGGCAATGCATATCTCTCTGCTATCCTGCAAAAGTCTTTTTAAGGTGTAAACGTTGGTCATTTCCTACCACGTGAGCTTGGGTGTTTGGAGGCATTTCAAGAGAACTTACCTTCAATGTCTATCCTCTTTGGCTGCAGAGGAGCATGCAAACTAGAAGCAGATAGATGTTGCCATTTGCTGGTGCAGCTCCCACAACTGCTGCACATGATGGCAATCAAGTAGCTAATGTTCTTCTACATCATCAGAGGTGGAAGGCAGGGCTTGATGCACTGCTCCCACACTGCGGTGAAGGCTGACACCAGTGAACTGCTACATAAATGAAGTGCCTTCCACAAAGTTATCAATTACTGGTCAAGTTGTAATTGCAGTCTTGGAGAGAAGTACTTTGAAAAGCAGTTGTTAACCTGACAATGGCTGGAGCTGATCAGTGTAACTGGGCAAAGTGTTTAAAGCTTATTAATTCCACTCAAGATAGGCTGTGGAGTGTGTACACACTTTGGTGACCCTGGCGATCTAACAATGAAGCACAGAAATGCTTGAATAGAAGGAATTCATTGCTTTATCAGTTATCTTAATTGCTTTCTCATGAGATACAGAGGGTGGGAACATAAAACTATAAGACATAGGAGTGGAAGTAAGGCCATTTGGCCCATCAAGTCCACTCCAACATGTTGGAGTCATGACCAAATGTCAATTTCCAGACCTTAACCACCCCACATGCTCAGGACCTTGTCTCACCTGGATGGTAACACTCTGCTCTCAAAAATACATCCCGACTGCGAGAACAAATAGTTTGGAACCTTAAGGTAAAGTATGGTCATTAAATAATAGCATTTGCACAAAGCTGCCATGTTGTGAAAACAATTATTAATGATTGAGATAGCAAAAACTGCTGATCCTGGAGTCAGAGTTGATACAGTGTGGAGCTGAAGAATCACAGCAGGTCACACAGCATCAGAGGAGCAGGAGAGTCAACATTTCAGGTCAGGGCCCTTCTTTGGAACTGGGGAGGGGTAAGGGAGCTGGGAAATAAATAGAGGACAGGTAGTGCTGGGGGAAGGTAGGTGATACAGTGATTGGTGGTTGCAAGTTAGGTGTGGTGGGGATTGGTCAGTGGAAAAGCTGTGGCAGATAGGTGGGGAAGATGATGGTCAGATTGTGTCAGGTCAAGGAGAGGGGGATGAGAGAGAGGGTTGGACGTAGGTTGAGGCCAGGGATGGAGAGATTTTGAAACTGGTGAATTCTACATTTAGGCCATCAGGCTATAGACTCACGAGGTGGAATATGAGGTGCTGCTCCTTCAGTTTGTGTGTGGTGTCATTATGGCACTGGAGGATGGCTAGGATGGACATATCACCAAGTGAGTGGGAAGGGGTATTAAAATGGTTAGCGACTGGAAGGTAGTGTTGTTTGTCGCATACAGAGTGCAGATGCTGCACGAATTGGTCCCCGAGTCTGCACTTGGTCTCACTGATGTAGAGGAGGCCGCATCGGGAGCAGTGGCTACAGTAGACCAGGTTGGAGGATGTACAGGTGAACCCCTGTTGGATGTAGGAAGTTTGTTTCGGGCCTTGGGTGGAGGTGAGAGGAGAGGTGTAGTGGCTGGTATGGTACCTCCTGCTGCCACAGGGAAAGGTGCCGAGTGTGCTAGCATTAGTGGGGAGCGTAGAATAGACAAGGGAGTCGCAGACTGAGTGGTCCCCACAAATGACGGATGGGGTGAGCGGGGAAGTATCTGTTTGGTTGTGGGGTTGGATTGTAGGTGGCGCAAGTAGCGGAGGACGATATACTGGATGCAGAGGTTGGTGGGCAGGAAATACAAAAGAGGGCATGTTTGATCACCAGTGGTTGGAGGGTTGAGGAGTTGAATAGGAGGTCAACTGGGATTTACGGGAATGGAATGCTACATCTTAGGAGCTGATGTGGCGGATGCAGGGTAATTGGGGAGTCAGGGATTGTATTCTTGCAGGAGGGTGGATGAGAGGAGGTGTAGTCAAGGTAACTATGGGAGTTGGTGGGTTTGAAATACATGTTGGTGCTCAGACAGTTACCAGAGATGGAACTGGAAAGATTCAGGAAGGGCAGGGAGGTATCAGAGATGGTCCAGGTGGATTTGAGGTTGTGGATGAAGGTGTTAGTAAAGTTGAAGAGTTGTTCAAGTTCCTTATGGGATCATGAGGCAATGTCGATACTGTCATCAACACAGCGGAGGAAGTGGGGAGGGATTTCATCGGTGTAACAGCAGAAGAGGGTCTGTTCCATGAATCTTATAAAGAGGCAGGCATAGCTTGGAACCATATGGGTGCCTATAGCCACCCCCTTAGTTTTTAGGAAGTGGGAGGAGTTAAGAGGAAAAGTTATGCAGGGTAAAGACATGCTGCATTAGGTGGACAAAGATGTTGGTGGAAGGAGACTGACTGGGCCTGCGGGAGATGAAGAAGCAGAGAGCTTTTACACCAGTGGGAGATACAAGTGTACAAGGATTGGGTGCCAATGGTGGAGATGAGGTTTTGGGTGCCAGCGAATTGGAAGTCTTAGAGAAGGTGGAGGGCCTGGGTAATGTCCCAAATGTAGGTGGGCAGTTCCTCGACCCGGGGGGGGAGAGAATCAAGGTAAAGGGTGATGAGTTCAGTGGGGCAAGGGCAGGCAGACAATGGGTCCGCGTATATTCACAATAAACTAGTAAAACTGGTTGTTGGTATTGCTAAATCACCAAGGAACTTATTATTTTAGATTGAATTTTCTTGTAAAAAGATGTCCAAGTGTTGTCTTTTAAATGCAATAATTATTCCAATTGCAAAAGTTCTGCAGGTTCCACTTGCTGAGACAATTATAGATTAGACTTTAATTAAACACTTTTAAACTACTAAAAGATTAATCATTCCTGAAAGATTCCATCCTAATTTGATGCATTGTAACCATAACAGACATTAAACTAAAACTAATAACCATTTCTAAACTGCCTATACCTTTTAAACTTTTAGTAAGCTTAACTCTGAATGCACATTCCTAAACTCTTTGGTGTAAGGCTCATAACCAAGGAGCAGCTGCGCCACTCTGGCTTTTGTAAGAGAATAATTATAAAACCTAATGAAGTGAGAATAGATTTTAACTTTTGAAAACAACTCTTGCACATTCTAATTAAAGGATATTTTTCAATGTTAATTTACACTATTAAAAAACAGCATCATTTAACCCCATCATCTGTGCCACAATGTCAAGTTTTGTCAAAGTGTTTTGTAAATGATATAAAATACTACTCCTTATTATTGATTAAATATTTTTCAAGACCACATAAAAGTCCATTGTTTGCAATTTTAATGTACGTTAGCTACTTTACTTTAGCAGTGCTAACTATTAAAATAGCAGGCAGAGAGGAATTCAAATGTAGCAGGTAAATGTTTGCTGACACCAGAGTAATTTCTACATTTGTGAATAATGTATGTTCAATGATAATTAATTATTTTTAGTACAAATGCAAACTAAAACCAGCGGTATTAGCTGGTTAAGTATAAAAAGGATATCCAAGAACTTAGCAGAAATTTACAATCCATCAGTATAGGACTTCAATCAGTACAAGGTGAACTTTATATGTGTATCAAACAATTTTAACCACTAATGGGCAACATAGATTTCCTTTTTAGTGCCGTTCACCTCAATTTACTAAATTGGGTGTTTGTAGTCTATTTAAGGTCGAGAAAACCGGTCTATATATATATTTTCTAATTGCTTTGACAGGTGCAGTCTCGTGAATTTAGTGTGTTTTTATCTGGAATGTTGGCTAATGCTACTGCCATATAATCAACATTCACCGAATAGATGCAAATAAAATAGAAGAAAAACAGTTTTGCATCAGATTTTATTAACAATTATTGCACAGTTACAGTGCAACAGATGTTTATAAGGATTTATTTCAAAACACACAATTTAATAACCCTCCTCGTGTGTTGTTTAGTATTTTTAATTTCAAAACTGATTAAGTTCCATTTTAAAACAGATCTTTTCAATAAGACACGTTGCAGCTGTTGAGTCTTGAATTGTTTGTTCTCTTTCAGCTCAAGTATTTTGAATTATTCAGCTGTGCATGTGCCAGAAACATTCCGCACTGCATGGAAATTCTCTGAATGTGGATTTTCTACTTGGGCTCAGAATAATAAGAAGCATGTGTATTTTAAAAAGGGGTCAACTTAATGAGGAATGCACAAAGTATAGAGTTACTTCAGTATCCTATTACAACATGTGATAATATTTGCTAAACAAATTTTCTGAACATTTGTGCAAAACATCTAAAGATATTTTTTTGAGCAACCTGCCAATCCAGCAAAATGCGGATTCCGCAGAGGGGGTTTTTAACAATAGTGAGCTAATCATATATTTGATTGCACATTTCCTGTAGTGACCCTGATCGTTCTGTGACCCAAATTAAAATTATACCCCCGACATTCATAATACTAAGCAATAAGATAAACTGGAAACAATTCATGTCACCTAAAGCTTTTTAACAAATCAATGCAACTATTTGTAATTGCTTGTTTCACAAGATTAAAAGTGTACAGACCTGACCTGTGTACTCAGTTTTGTGCCCAACATGACCTGTGCTTTGGTCGTTAAAACAAACCACTTGTGGTCAGCAATAATTTCCATCAAGAAATCCATATTTCTAATATTTCTAGAATTCTAATGCAGTTAGAATTTATAGCTGATCAAATGCAGTCACCTAAATTGCTGTTACAAGGAGACAGTTTAACCACCATTATTAATTACGGGAAAATTTAATGTTTAAGTACTGGCACTTGTATTGGTCATCTTTATAGTTAGGTCAGGAAAATGTCAGAATAGTGCTTGATAACTAGCCATTTCATCTGTTACAGAGGAATTTTAAATAATGTGTGATGAAAATGGTAACAATACTGAAAAACAACTTTGGGCCTGGGAGAGATCAACATCATCCTGAAAATGACAACACTGCAAACGGTGTGAACAACCAGCATTTTTATTGCATTTGAGAATGCTAATGTCAGTAATTAGTACTGACTACACACATGAAATTTTTTATTGTCTGCATCAACAGACATGGAATGATGGATTACACTGATGTAAGGAATGAGTTCCTGTATGCCTCTACAATAATCTCTTAACTGGCAGCAACATCGTTCAAAGCACCATGATAACACAATGTCCTCATTCTGTACCATTTCCAAACAACCTTTAACAAACAATCAGATTTGTATTCACTGGCTTTTGACAGTATAGAAGGCTGTGACACTCATTCCTGACATTGAAGTTACCTGAATCATGGTACTTCGATCATGATAATGTATGCTTTTCTTAGAGAAAAAGCATGTAACAAATTATCTTTACATCTTGGCACCTTGTAAAGTTCTTATTTAAAAAAAAATATTCAACAGGTTGACACTCCCCAGTTTTAATAATCATTACTTCACTGCAACTGGCCCTGGAATTCATCATGCTAAGTATTCACGACAGCAGGAAAAGAAATGACTTTTTTAAAATTGTCTTCTCCAAATCCTTCAAACTTTTAAGACAGCTGCAGAGGGCAGTGGTTGGACCTTTGTAAGCGGGAAGTATCAAAACAGTCTAACACAAACAAAACTGTACAAAATGCTTCGTTCAATGGTAACTTAAAAATCTGTCAACTGTACTACAGTTAAAGCAAAAAAAAGGGATTTTCTCCCAAATGTCAGCAAATAACTTCTGTTATTCTTAAAGCAAGGATTAATAAGTAAAATACATGTGCAGAACATTTGCAGTTTCAATACATACAGTAGTTTTCAAAGCTTTCTTTTAATATAGTCAATACAAAGCAGTTGCTCAAAAGCAAATGTGATTTAACAGAGATTTCTTGTTTTTAAAAGAACAGTGTTTAAAAAGAAACAGAAAAAGACAAAGGCTTGCACCAACACATTGGGATATTTATGTACAATGTAACAAACCCCCACCCTTTAGAAGCAACCGTATATCCAAACGGATATGGTGACAATGTTCAATCATTGAAATCCTGTACATAAAGAGCCTGAGGTTCAGAGTTGATTCTGCTGAAAGGCTGTGGTACCTGCTAGATATGCAAGCTCTAATTTTGCTAGTCTTTAGACTAAACATGCAAGACATACAACTAAGTGCAACTGAGTGAAATGTTTTATTTATCATTCCCTAAAAGTTTGAACTGAGGTATGCGTACTAACAGTTTCTCATGCTGTTAACTTTAGTCATGTCTAGCTACACATGCTGAGAATGTACTAATCTAACCATCTTCTATTCCCTCAAATACAGAGTTAACCGACAGGCCACTCAGTTTGAAATCGTGGGATCTCTTCTCATGATCCCATTTAGCTACTGCCTGCACATCCTCATGAAGCTGCCTGGAATGCCATTACAAATATATATTTCAAAAGACCACAGACTGCCCATTTAACAGAAAGTTGGATTAAGCTTAAAAAAAAACTGCTGTAATGTCTCTTGTATCAACCTAAGAGTGCTTTTGCATGAAGAATGCGGGAACAAAACTGAACAAATTTGAAGATGTGTGCCAAGGCAAACCAAAAATAAGTAATCTTGGCACAGTAAAGAAAATTGGTCTCCAAACAAAAGTGGCACACCATCTTTCAGTTACAGCTTCCATAACAAGCATTGTCCTAAAACACTAATACATGGTCCAGTTCCATCATGGAAGCTATTCCTTTTCTCTCTGTATTACCATTTGAATCTTGCATCTTCACCTTTTCATGTTACTCTTATCAGCACAGAAAGGATCTACATTCACCTTCCCTTGATGGAACGCTCCCTTTTTTGTGGCCTCCGTGATATCAGTCCTTAGTTTGGTCTCCAATTATATCTTCCTACAGTGAGCAAACTTGGTCATTATAGGAAAGAGAAAGCTGGATTTTCAGAGATAATACCTTTGGTTCAAACATCCACCTGGCCCGTTGCAGATATTGTTAAAAGGAGACTTAAACATCACAGGTTACTGTCTGTGCATCATTCCATTTTTAGCCATTTCCCCCTCTTGATTCTGCTACCTCCTTTGATCAACAATAAGAGGATATTTGGCTTCATCAGATAAAGCATCAAACAGAGAACATATAATTTACCTTTTAGATCATCTTTGGTAATCTCAGAAAAATTTATCTGGTTTCAAAAAAAAGTAAAAATAAATAAAGCTCTGAAAGCTTCTTCAACTGCCAAACTATATAGTCCTAAATAAATACAATGGGGGAAGAGGGGAGTGACAGAAAAGTGACCAAGTCGCAGTCTTGAAACAGCAAAGATGTTGAGTGTTTTGGAAAATAATTCAATGACTTCTATTAACAGAATTACTTTCTGTACGTAAAGTTTGCTTCAGGATCACTATAAGCTCGCAAAGTAAGCTCTAGTGACATTGCTTTCAATTTTGTCATCTATTGTGAAGTTTTCTAAGTTTGCTGAAATAACAAATTTCTACCTATAGAGCTACTTAACACAGCACTAGACATAAACCTTAACTGAAAAGCTTTGCTGCAGTGTGAATTAATATTTATACAGACAAAATTTTTTATGTTCTACTTTCTTTGACTCAACTCCTGTGTCTCCTTAGTACTCGTTGAACCTGAAAAACAGGAATCATTCAATGGCGTTATGCAGGAGACAAGGGCTAGTTACTAATATCATCTTTTTATTTCTGTCATTCTGTCCCCTGGTTCATTTCTGCAGCTTTCCTAAAAGTGAACCTTTCTCTGGAGTCATGGAACATTGATTCCGCCAGTTGATATTAAAAGTTGGGCCTGTTGATTGCTGACTGAAAGCAAATGAAATAAAGCAGTATCAGTAAACAGAATAAAAGCTGGTCTGAGGTTTAATTTCTCTCTCTCTCTATATATATATATAAAAAAAATGAAGTTAAGGGGAATGAATGACAGAAAATCTACCACGTGTGTTACAAACTGATGTCAGGCATTTTGTCCCATTGGTTAAAAAAAGACTTTAACATTCAACCACTACTGCTGAACATAGAGCTTAATGAGGTCCTCCAGAGGCCTGTGGCCTACGATTATAAAACTGCTTGGGTGCAGCAGAAGCAAACAGTGTCACAATAAAATTTCGGTTAATTATTTTTCACAAATTATTTCCCTCTCCCCTGCCCCATGGAAACAAATGTGGATTAAAGGCAGTGATATTTTAATAATCCACTTCCAGTACTGTGCAAATCAGTTTTAGCCTCAGTCTTCCATTTGAATATGCAAGTTCTGGGAAGAGCTCTACCTGCAGTTTGAACTATGAACAGCTTTGATCAGACCCATGAGTCCAACTTGGCAGGACTGCAGTCCAAATCTGCTGCAAAGTCTGTGTGTATGACTGTACAGTTCAGTAACTTTCAACACTGATGTTGACTTCAGGAGAGAAAAATCCCAAGTACCAAACAAGTCCATCCAATGTATGTAGAATACAAATTCCATTTTTCCAACAAAAAGTAGAAAAAAAATCAGAAACATTCCCCAACGGGATTCTTAATGGCACTAAAAGTCATTTAAAACATCTCATTACTTTGTCAAAAAGGGCTGAAAATTCCTCCAAACTTCCACATCATGGAGAGATTTCACAGGTTAATCTGACGAGCTCTCTTTGTATATGAATTCCATCTCAGGGAAAGATGAGAAACATGCTCATTCCATGTCTTCATTGCCTGGGTCCTCTTCAAATTCTCTGTCATTGTCAAGCTCTGGACTGTGATTTGCTGTTGTCACTAAGGACAGAGGCCCTTCCATTTCTTCTGGGTCCACTGGCTCCTCTTTAACATGGATAGGATACCTGTAACAAAGCCATTTTACAGTTAGAAAGCAACAAACGGACATGTATTTCAGGCACTTTATAACTGATTAAGAAAGTAATCATCACAGCATTTGGGAAATAATGTTGATTATTGATTCAATCTAAGAGTTCCAACAAACTGATGAACTAACAAACAAAAATATTTGTACCTGACGAGGATTTTTTAGCTCAGAGAACAATATATTTTGCAACATTCAGAAAACATAAATTAAATGAAAATAAGTACAACAAAGCAGCTGTTTGTCAAGAACCTTGTGGAGGCTGATCACTAAACACTGAGTACTGCTGCTCTAGTTAACATGCAGAACCTGTGAGCCTTCTCTCTAGAGGATGACCCTGAGTGAGGTTCTATCATTAATCAACTTCAACCAAACACAGCAACTAGACACCATGATACATGTTTTAAACTCCAAATTAATGCATATTTTTACAAACTGTCAATAATGGAAGAAAAGCACTGCCAGGAAACACAGGCTGAGGGGAAAAAGCCTGCTAAACATAACAGTGTGATAAGAAACTGCATTCCTAACGAGAATAATAATGCTGTCAGTTGTAAACAAGGCAGAACATGATCCCAGCCCTTGGACTGGGCAAGGGATGCACTAAGGAGATGAGATCTGCCAAATTCTCATTACTGAATAGCACATGAATAACCCATAGGGGGAATGTGGGTTGATTTTATGAAACCACAGTGATAACAATTGAAAATGTCCTGTGTAAATCACATTTACAACAATCTAGTCAGAAACACAAATAGATTTTGGGGTGGCTTTGTCAGGAAGCTCGTGTAAACATGCCAGTGAGCAAACAGTGCCTTCCTGAGTGACCAGAACTTTTAAAAAAAAAGACAGTATGGTCAAATAATTTTGTTTCTTTTGCTTAACTATCTTGCACTGAAACAGGAAGTTAAGTCGAAAAGCAGAGAACGCCCTTGCTGCTTTCAAAACAATTCACTTTTTAAAAAGGCATTCATTGTTTTTTTTAAGCTGAAGTAAATGATTTTGTCTCCCTCCCTTCACTGCTTGTTGACCAACTTCCACTATCCGTGGACTTCTCTGTTCTTCATTTCAAGTAGTAATCATCGCCCTGCCTAAGCTATATTTCCAACCCTTATTTTCTGCACTGTAATTTTTCACTTATTTCTTCAGTCTAAGGAGGCATGACTTTCAATGAAACTCTGCTTGGAGCCTGTATATTGTGCTTCACCATCGCATACTGTGCATGTTTGCTTTGTAGCTAACTTTGCAGCACGTCAGGATGAAAGTACTATCCTGGAGCAGTGATTATTCTAATGCAAGTGTACTTTCCAGAATTTCAAACAAAACAAAAAGCTTCAGTGGTTTGTAGCCACAATGAGAAAATGTCTCGATTGACAATATCTACTTTGTTACTGATGTGTTTGAAGAAGGATGCAAAGCTTTTAACAGCATTCGAGGGGGGTTTTAAAGAGTGCTGCAACACCAGCAAGTGGTTTGACATAACGATTGCTGTATACATATTCTTCACAAAACACTTCACCTGTGTAGTTTTCACATTAGGTACAAAGCTATGTTGATTTTATCTATGCTACCGTTCATGCACAACATACCAGATGTGACACAGTAAACAAGATGTACACAGTTTAAAGAGCTAATGCTTCTGCAAAACGCTAACCAATATTGAATGCCTGGTAACAAGCTGAAGTATGTATAACAATTCCCCATAGAAAGCCAAGCGTTGTATACTGGACATCATCACTCAACTTGGTATCAAAAATATTATTAAAGACTATTTCTCCGTTTGAATGTAGTTACCGGATTAATTTCTGCATGGGATTCAAACCATTGGACATAAAGCAGATGCATACAATGTAACAAAGAACACCATTTAATCACAGAATCTAATCTTATATATATGGAAACTTCCTCTTATACTGGCAGTTTTAAAGATTACATTTAGATACATTTTTCCAGAGTCAGCTGGGGAATATGCTCAATAATCCCCATAAATACTGAATATCCAGAGGGACTGCACACCCACCCATCCTGCCTTACCCTTCCTGTTACAGCATTCTGCCCTCAACACCATCCATACTTAACATGGACAGCAATCTCCCATTACTTCATACTGTTATATATGCGCTCATTATACTGCCGTCTGGTACTATAATGCTCCTATTAATTTTCCTTTTGATATTTTAAGAGTGATCTATAAATCATGTAGCCTTTCATATGAGCCACCATTAATGTCTGGCAATGATGCTGTCTGCAGGATATTATTTTAAGCTTATAATGTAAGCAAGTGAATCAGTGATTTTATTCTGCAGAATTTATTACAACTTTTAGGTTTACAGTGGCTACAGGCAAAATTATTCAACACCTTTGTTTCAGTGCTTGTTTTGTTATCAACATTGTTTGATACAATTTGCTATGCAAAATGATGCAAAGGATCGTAGTCTAACCAAGTTCTATCAAAAATGAGAAACAAAAGGCTCTGCTGTAGGCTATGTTGGATCTAATCATTCCGCTTTTGAACTTGTGTACTCAACCTTATTTGAATGGTTATTTTTCAACAAGATCACAGGCTGTATCTGTGGAATACATACGCACACTGCCACATAAAGTGCTCATTACAGAGTGGCACGTGCTAACATGATAGTTGTTCATCTTCTGTCAAGTTCAACACATTTTGTTTATGTAACTACTGCTCGAAGCATGACACCTTTTAAAGAATCCTACAGTACAGCTTAAAATAATCTGAGGTTTTTCCAACTGGATTTGATCCTGAGATCACCTACAAGCAATATCAAGAAGGAGATTAATAAAGAAAAAAAATGTTTCCTTGCATTTACTGACAGATTCATTCATTGTTCTGCCACAGCTGTAATGACACAAGATTATGATGTCAAGTAAAGGCATTACTGATAGGCAATGAATGAATGATAGCACCAATAACCAGGGCTAGTGATCTGACCTGTCTTTTAACAAAGGTAGGCAATGTTGCAATGAAAATAGCATAGATGTTAGCAGTTTGATTGTCAGCAGGGCAAAGTTATATTTATATCACTTAAATAACAAAATTTAAAATCCATCAAGTGTTCTTTGGTGGTTCTTGCTACAGTTGAAATCCAGCACAAATTTCATATCGGACAGTAGGGAATTTGATTAAAAGCCAGCTAAGTCACTAAAGGCTGTGAATTTTTTTTTGCATTATCATTAGTTGGTACAACTGCAGTAAGGAAATGACAAAAAAAAGCTTAACATTCATACTGATGCCCGTTGTAGAAAACTAAAAACTTTCCTCACAGCATTTGCAAATGTCAACTTCAGCACTAACATATGGTGAGTTTATTTCTACCAACAGGTGTGTTTTTTTAAAAAAAACATTTTGTATCGGGTGGTGCAGTACATTAGAACACCAAACAGGCCTTGCCAAGGGTGCGGTAGGATATGGTTTTGTATTTGGAAGTTCCCCACATGCTGGCTTCCTGATCTCAATTACATTGTCAGGGGAGTTGGTGAATGGAGGTCAAGGCCTTCCTGGCAAATGGCAAGGAATAATTATCAGCCAAACAGCATTAATACACTTTCTAGTGGACATTTATGTGACACATCAGTGGTGATGAGGCCAACATTTCCTACCCATCCTCCTGAGCTCAGAAACAGGACCTAGAAATTGAAAAACAAAAAGGGTTGGGGTGTACAAATACATTCAGAATGTTTTGAGATTATAAGTGACGCACTCAGAAAAGTGCTTACACAGCAACATACTTTACAAATTTATTTTTTTAAATTGATAGCTGCCAAAAATTAGTAAATAATCTGATTTAACTTTTGTCAGAGCTTCCTTGGTAAACTTCCACAGAACACATTAATCAGCGTGAATACTCATGCACTAATATACCAATGCTCTGCCAGCTTAAGGCCTATGTTATTCACACTTGCAGCAGTAAGAATTGAGTCACTCAGACTGTAAGAAGTCTCATAGGTCAAGAATTCATAGGACAAAGTATGAAAAGCTATACTTTGCTTTTCCAAGACATAACAACTGTTCTCAATTATTTCAAACAGGCCTAATTTTAAGGAGACTACCTTTCTGACTTGATGAGCTTGCTGCCAGAAAAATAAATTTGCTTTATTAGCTGAAAACAATGATCGGGCCTGCAGAGTTTCACAGATAGGTAAAGGCAGCCACGACTGGAATCTAAAGAGATGACAAAATAATTGCCTCCTGTTTGAAGAGTGTTGCAGACTTAGAACAATGTACCATAATATATAAAACTATACTAAAGACAGCCCGCCAAAAATAACATTAAAAATTGACTTTGGCGTCCCAAGCGAGAGAAAATCTAGGAAATGGCAAGTTTTAAGAGCATCACTGGCTAGGCCTTATAGCACAAGACAGGAGGATTCTGAGTAATAGCACGCACTTAGATCTGAAATAATTGTGAAAATATGTCAGAAGTGTCTGATCACTGGAGACCAGCATTTTTACAATAATTATAAGTATATATTTTTATTAAATCACTACTAAAAATAAAATGGCAAACACTAAATTCACTATTTGTGGAAAAATAATTTTGTTAAGTACTTAAGCACCTATCATTTAAGTTTATGAGAGTGCATCTTCCATATTATTTAAATCAGATTTATTACGACTAGTTGACAGAGTTTAATGGGTGACCTTTAGCAATAAATGCTGTTTCAGTTCTTCAATGGCCTAGTATAGCACTGACCCAGATGATCACAAGCTCCTGGCTTGTTAAGACAATTTAAAGCACTGCAGCCTTTGTGGTATTAAAGCTGACCTCAGTACCTCTGGAGTACAGGGGAAAAAAGAAACAGGCATTCCCAATCCTAATTACAATGGTAATTAATGCTGAAAAGCACAAGTGTGTGGATGTCAAGTGAAAATACGGCTAGCTCAACCATGATGCCATTTACATCCAGTAGACACATGGGCATGGTTACTTAGGTGAAGTAGCTGAGGCAGTTTTCTCAAGTGCTGCACACTTTCAACAGACAATGTAAGGAAACTGTAAATAAACATCTGGTTTTAGCTGAGCCACGCAGACATATATACTCCTAGATAGATGCTCAAAGCAGAAAAACCTGGTGATACTCAGAACGCTGGCAGCATCTGTGGAGAGAGAAATAGATGCCGAGTCATTTGGTAGACACAGCATTGTCTAGATGCATTAACATGGGCACACTCAAATACTAAGGATCAGTGTTCAGTTAAGAACCTTTGCATAAATATCAACAAAACTCTGAGGGGCAGTGACAAAGACTTGGACATTTAATACCTTGAAATTTTAATGCTGTGTCAAGAAGGGATGAAGGGTAGCATATGGTCATTGGGAGAAAATGGCTCTCCACAATTTTTCAGTTCTTCACTGCAAAGCCTAGACATTCCACAATCATGACCATTTCAGAGAAAATTATTGAAAAACACAGTTAAGGCAAAGACAAAACCAGAAAGCAATGCTTGACTACTCACATTGCTTGCAACGGAGAACGTCCTGGACTGCTGTCACTTTCATTGCTGTTTGAATGCTCCACTGCACCATTTAGCTCCTCATGAATAGCACCCACCATGGTGGCTACAGTGGGATTTCCCATGGAAGCAGTAGTGTATAGAGGTATGTTATTCTCAGTCATTGAAGCCTATTGAAATACACAATGAAAGTAAGCTTAAAAACTGATTCAAATGAACAGTAAATGTTCTCTGACATTCTTGGCTTCAGTTTTAGAACAATTAAGATTCCTTAGTTTGATTTGAGAAATGTATTCATACAATATTCAAGAATTTCATTACAACTCCAATTATAATAAATCTTACAAGTGCACAGTGCCTTCAGACAGTTAATTATTTATTTTTAGGCTACACAGATTTTCATTTTGACAGCACCTTCCAAACCCACAAAAGCTCTAACAATTGGAAGAACAAGGACAGCAGGCACCAGCAGTTCCAACAAATTCACAGCTGGTGGTGTGGAAATATATTCTTGTTGCTTCACTGTAACTGGGACAAGTCCTGGAACTCTTTCCTTAACAGCACCCTAGATGTACCGATACTAAAAGGACAACAGTGGTTCAAGACAAAGGCTTACCACTACCGTAACAGCAATTAAGGATGGGCATGTTGCTCTTGTCAATACTGTAGGCAACAACAATTTTTTTTTGTTCATCCTTAAATTATATTTCTGTTGAGAAGGCAGTGAAAGGATATTTAGGAACTAGTTTACAATGTTAGCAATGGTTATCTATACAAACTACAAAATTAGGACAAACTAAATGCACTGGGTGAGAAACCAGCATCACTCTGTGGATGATTTTGCTGTTACATGTCCCCTTACTGCTTGAAAATGGCATCGCACACCATGTGTGTATACTTGGGGGATCAAGGATGCTTGGTGTCTAACTGATGGGGCACATTCCAGGGAGTGAATGCCCATAAGAGCTACACAGAGAACGTAGGTCATGACATAAATGTGTGCTATGCTGATTTCATACAAGTAGTGCCATTTTGGATGTCGGCATATGCAGAGTTATAGGTTTATAACTCTGGGCTCTGTGTACCTGATGGGCAGGATGGTCTGCTTCAACACTGTATGGATTCTATGATCTGATCTGATTCATTGTTACACATATTTATTTGCACAAATACAGTGAAAAGTGTTGTTTCGTGGAGCCGTCTTGAACACAGAATGTAAAGCCAGAAAAATAAAGCAATAAAGTTCATCTTACAGTCTTATCTCAGTAAAGTGAGGTGGGCTTTGCAACAGCTCCCATTTCTAGCAGAGTCATAGGCTTGGATCCAGGCTCCTCCACCCTGATGTTTTGAGTCCCTCCTGCTAAACTGGTTGCAGGTGCTAGAGTGATGTGGCACACTAGCGTACAATAAATGAACATGCCTTTGACTGAATACCATTGCGCAGCTCAGCACAGGTGCCCGAATCCACGTGATACCTGTACTCAATGTAGTTAGGTACTGCTGGCTGCCAACGAATCCCACTAGATGTGCCTGGCCTTGCAGAGCAGACATGATGCGCAATGAAGAATACCAAGATGGTGGCGAACATCTGGTGCCAATGTCCATGATGGATGATATGTGACTGCTGCTCGTGGCTAATGCCCTGCTCTGTATTTTAGCCATGCACAAAATGGGGAAGGTGGCAAGTTGAACACGTAAAAAACCCACTGTGGTTTCCATTTTGAGGTTTTCTGATAGTTACTGGTTTGGTGAGTTTGGCATAAGGGATCCAAGGCAATTTGGATCAAAATTGGAAGTACAAAGGATCAAAGGGACACCTTTGTGTCTGTCGATCCTTGAAGGCAGCAGGACACATAGATAAAGTGGTTAAGGCAGCATATGAGATACTTGCCTTCATTAGTCAAGGTATGTGGTTAGGCCACAGCTGAGGTACTGTGTAAATTTCCAGTTGTCACACTACAGAAAGAATGTGATGTCCAGAAGAGATTCACTAGCCTGCTGCCCAGCTCAGAATGATTCAGCTATTAAGAGGACATAGATATGCTGGGGTTGTTTTCCTCAGAGCAGAGAAAGCTGAGGGGAGGGGAATATATTTGAGGTCTATGCAATGCTGAGGGCATTGACAGGAAACATAGGCACAAACGTTATCCCTTTGTAAAGAGGTCACTAATTGGGGAGCATAATTTTATGGTAAGGAGCAAGATGTTTAAAAGGAATTGAGGAAAATATTTTTCACCCAGAGGATTAGGTGCCTGGAACTCATTGTCTGAAAGGTTGGAAGAGGCAGGGCCCCTCAAGACATTTAAGTGCTATTTAGATGAAAAATTGGAATGACATTGCATTCACAGCGAAGGGCCAAGTGGTGGAAAACAAGACTAAAACAAATGGATGCTTGATGACCAGTTTGGGCTCAATGAGATAAATGGCCTCCTTTCATGCTGTAAATGCTCCATGCATCTTTAAGACTCCAAAATCGGCATCTGCCCAAGAATATGGAAAATGGCCCTATACATCATGTGCACAAACAAAACAGGGCAATTCCAACCCAGCCAACTGCCTCCAAAGTGATGTAAAAAGGTCACTGACAGGGCTACCAAACAGCACTTACAGTGGAATATCTACCAGGGCCTTGATCTGAATGTGGGCAAAAGAGGTGAACTCCAGAAGTGAGGTGAGAGACACTCCTCTTAACACCAAGGTAGCATGTGATGCCAATGTTATTAAGGGGCACTAGCTGACAGAATACTCTGTGTACCTGGAAGAGTGCAGGTCCAACAATATTCAAGAAGTTTGACACTATTGACGACAAAGCAGTTCACTTGATTGGCACCCATCCACCACCTTCAACGTTGACTCCATCACGAGTGACACACAGTGGCAGCAGTCTGTACCATCTACATGCACTGCAGTAACTTACCAATGCTCCTTCAACAGCATCAAAACCTGTGACCTCCTCCATGCATTACACCTCCAAGGCACTTATCTTGGTTTTACCAAGATGCAAGTGCTCAATGATGCTGGCACTACACTTAAAGACCAGATGTGCACCAGTTAAAGTCTACAAGCAAGTTATAGCTATTCATGGTTCCGGTGTAGAAAGAAGTTCCCCAAACAGTGACCTGGGTGTCCCGATGTATGGGATGATGCAAAGCAGAGCTGTCCTCTTCATGAAATTGAAGCCCTGTCTCTTGAGGTACCGTACCAGCATGTATGGCAGAAATGAACACCCACAAACAACGCAAGAAAATTACTTTAAACTTTCTAAATCATGGTTTAAAGGGTCCAAGGCATATTTGATGCACACACAGAAATTCACACTCCTCCCAAAAATCCTGAATAATTTAAACACAGCCAACCATTGCATCACTGATAGGCATATTATACAAAACTCATGGCAGGGAATAATGCCGGTGATTTTGCAATTGCTAGGCGAGGAAAGTAGAGAAGGACAAATACAGGATATTAATTTTTGAAGTGCTAAAACTACAGATGCTTGAAATGGTGAGTGGAGATCGTGTAACATGTCGAGAAAAGACACACAAATTCCAAGTAACCACTAGCAATAGAGCTCAGACACTTGTGTTATAGGTGTGTGAAACTCCCAGTACTAGTGAGCTATTTTGTTAGGCTTTATTACTTTGAGCTAAAGGGTCTGTACTCTCTATAAAGTTTGCTTTTGAACAACTGACTTGTTAAGTATTGTGACACAAAACACTTTTGTTACAGCTTTTCATACTGAAACCATCAGGATATATTCACTACCAAAATAAAGGAACATTATTGCACTGTAATGAATTTTAAAAAGTGCATGTCCTGGTGGCAAGTGGACTCTCTTTGGCAGAAGCATTGCTAAAGTGAATGAACCAGTGAGATGATAACAGATAGTTAACCGCTAAGTTTGTGTAAGTGTAAACCAGGCAGTTAACTCTGAGACAACAAGGTGTAGAGCTGAATGAACACAGCAGGCCAAGCAGCAGAGAAGCAGGAAAGCTGACATTTCAGGTCTGGACCAAATGTCTAATCACAGAATCAGAATCAAATGTTGGACACAGTGACAAGAGCTTTTCAAACACAGGAAGGTTGTGTTTGGTCAGTATACTGAATGTTGTTTTTGCACAGTGCAGGGACATGCAGTTTAATATGATCTGCCAATCTATGGGATGTATAGGCCAAATACCTAGCACCACACTGGCACTAAATTTGATGTATACGATTGCTCGTTGGTGTGACAGGCAAAATGTGTTTTTGGCTTGATGGCTGCGTGACGTCAACAATGTATGTCACTCTTGATGATACTGTCTAGTAGCAGCGTGAAACAGGTAGCTTCAGCTGTTACTCTGATTTCTGAGGTATCCTGAATTTGTGTTAAATACAGTGACAAATGAACTGATCAGAGTAGGCATTATCTTTTAAGATGGCCCTGACGTGTCCTAATTCAGTATCAAGTTTGGGACGGCCTGAAAATGGCCTTATTTATGAGACTGCTGGTAAAGGTGGAACCTGTGGGAATCCAAGAACTTGTGGGAATCCAAAGGCCTGTGCTGCCCAGTGATGGTAGATTTGCAGGAGACAGTGTTAGAGAACCTGATGGCAGATTTTGCAACAAGCATGTCACAGAAAGGGAACTCATTTGACTCCTCCATTTTACTTGATGAATTTAATCACAAGATGCAGTTATTTAAGAGATGTAGGGAAATTTTTGCATGCAGCTGTGGATTCAACATGCTCCTCTCAACTGGTCTACAAAAATATTGTTCCTCTTTACGTTGGCATCCTTGCAAACTATGATGAAAAGATTTGACAATTTTTTTTCAGATCTGTTCAATTTCTGCGCTATCAAATGACTAACTGATGTTTAAATTAATTATAGAGAAAGCCATCATAGATGGAATGAGATAAACATAGTTTTGTTCAGCATTTGAAAGCATGTGATACGCATGTTCAATGTATTTTCTATTGAGATTGCACTATTCAGCAATATAAATGCTGACTGTATGATGCTGTTAACAAATTAGTGCCATTTTGATACAAAACAGGTCAGGGATTTCGCTATGGCCTGTACAGGGCCAAATCAGCCATTTATAGTGTTATTCAAAACAACACAAACCTGTGGGGACATTTTTTGGAGATCATTTTGATTGCACTGAGCCAGGAGATCATTTGAATACCAAGCAGTCAATTTTGACCTCTGTGAAGAGTCAAAGTTGAGAATGTGGGGGAGTGGAGAAAAGAAACCTTTGTATTTCTGTTTGAGCAAGCTCAGGGAGATGCTGGCTACTGCAGATGATGGAACTCATCTTGGTCATTCCATTCTAACATTGGAAAGAGCAGAAAAATGAACTGTTGTAACATGACTAGGCCTCAGTGCGTTGCAGTTAACTATGAGAAAGGCTGCACAGATAAGGCCAGCCAGGGGGCCTACTTGGCCAGATCATAGGTTCAATACGTCAAAAGCCATTTAGCCCATTTACTTCTTTTCTAAAGAAGTTCTTAAGGAGCTAGCATCTCTACCAGCTGTATAGGTCTGTGCTGCCTCTTAATACTAAATTCAACTATCACAATTATCACTGAATTTCTTGTGACAGGTGATAGCAGCATTAGCCAGGCTGCAGTTTATGCCTGCAAAAAAAAATCATGACCAACACCTAATTTGCAAAAGCCAGAATCACAGGCTTACCTTCTGTATGGAGCATTAGAGATTGAGTCCATGTAATGTCAAGCCCAGCAAGCCAGCAACGAACAAGAATCATAACAGCTTTCATTCCATTTATGTCCAGCAAATCATGCAATTCTGGGTCTACTTTCCTTGCAGTTATTGTATTGGCTTCATACTGCACCAGGTCTAAATTTTCCCTGCTCTGTGCTTTCCTCCAACTGCAGGTTTTGGCACAAAGTTCAGAGGTTGAAGGCTTTGGGACAGAGATATCTCTTTCACACTTGGTGCAAAGCACTTCTCTATAATCCTCACTTCAGCGCCAAGCAGACAACTCCAACACTAAAACGTTTCTATTGTTGGTCACTCAGAGATCGTAAGAACTGCCGATGCTGGAGTATGAGATAACACTGTGCAGCTGGAGAACACAGCAGACCAGGCAGCAGAGGAGCAGGAAAGCTGACGTTTTGGGTCATTTCTGAAGAAGGGGTCCCGACCTGAAACGTCATCTTTCCTGCTTCTGATGCTGCCTGGCCTGCTGTGTTCCTCCAGCTGCACACTATGTCCCTTCTGTGGTTGGGATGGGTTTAGGAGCTTCCTGCAATTCAACATGGAGAGGAGGCAAGCATCAGTCGCATTAGTCACAACCTTGCTACCTGAAAATTGCTTCCATGTTAAAATTCACTCTCTTTCGTAAGATGAATTACAGCACAAGGCTGGCATAGCCTACATCAACATATTCCTTGAATTATGTGGAGACTCTCTAGCGTAAGCCATGAAACTGCAATCTTTGGACTCCAAGATTCTGAGTCCTACCACTGTGCAATGGCTGACACTTACATGCACAACTGAGAGCACACTGCATTGTTGATGAGAAGTTACATTTAAACCCTTTGTGCCCTGGTAGAAAGACATGAGATTTCCTGGACAGTGAACAGTTGGGAATTCTCCTGATGACCTAGTTAACACTAATCCCTCAGTCAACACTACTTTAACAAATCAGACCATCAGGTCATTTCACATTACTGTTCATGAGATCCTGCTCCAAGCATACTTCTAAACATATACATTGTCCTATTATGATTTACAGTGATGACATGTAGACAATGTGAAGCCATGAAAAGTGTTGTAAAGAAGGAAGGTGTCTTCTTTTCTTGTTGAGGAATAACAATGTTTGGTTATAACTTGACCAACTGGCAAACCAAACAGGATACAAAAAGCTCACCAACTGTTGACATGACTAAATCTGATGCAGTTACATCAGTTCCCAGGAGTCTGACCTGCTAACACCACAGCTTTTGGAAGTGATGCCTGCACTCATGTGTGGAACACATGTACAGTAGCCCACAGTCAGCTGGCAATTCCTACGCTTTATTGTAATTGCACGACTGAAGAACATCTTTGGGGATTGATCTGACTGCGCATAGAACACTGAGCAAACTATGTGCTGTTTGAATTCATTTGCATAGCCATTTCTAATGGTTTTCCACTGCCTTATGCTTTCCTAGCTACACCACATACATTACTGGCAAGACGTTTATGCATTTTCTGACACTTATTGCCAGATTGAGTGGTTAAAGGTGGTACAGTAGTGATAAGTTTCTGCCTGTTAAGCTAAGAGCCTTCAGTATGTAGGAGGAACGTTGCAGTGCCAGTGGTGTTGTCATTTGAGTCTTGTATTGCTCTGAAAAGTTGTATTTAAAAAGCTCCTTGATACAATTTGTTCACTTGATATCCTAGTCAATATTTCCCACCAAACAATGTCACCAAAACAGATCATTTATTTGTTCTTTTCGTGCATGAGGAGAGGTTTATAGACTGGGAGGAAGTGGTTTAGAATCCTTACCGTTAAAGAAAAGTGCTTGTGTTTTTCTTATCAATAGTCACCCCAATCCATTACCAAGACATAGCTTGTTACACCCTGATATTCTGAAACCTTTTGCTTTTTAAAAACAAATCTAAGATCACTTTCTAACAGTGGAGTACCTATCAAATGTCCAACTCTTCTGCCTTACTTTTATCTGTCTTTAAAGGCAAAATGCATTTATTCCTTCCTACATTTGACTTGCTATTCATGTCAGGCTTAAGCAAACTAAACGTGTCCTGGGAGTATGTTTTAATACTATTCTGCAAAATGTGAAACCTGTTGCACACTGTGGAATTACTCTGTCAGTAGAGAAAACTGTCTAGTCTGCACTGAGAGAAACATAAACATTACTTTTGAAATTTCTCATCACCGCACTGTTTAGGTCATCCATTAATTGAATGGTTTATCGAGCAGCAAAACATGAATCATTCATAAAAAATAACAGCATTTGAATAAGCAGTTGTCATGGTCATCAGCAGTGACCAGTCCGATGGGTGTGTATAATCACAGTATGGCGCCGTACTGTGTCCATGTCAAATCTGCACCACTTGCTAGCAGAGAACAGGGCAAACACACATGTGTATGTCTTAAAGTCTAAGGAGAATGGTCCTCAATCAAGGGAAATTGTCATTAATCGGGGGGTCCCAGCAGTGTAAGCCAAAATGTACTGTTCAATCTCAAGCCAAGGGCTTAAACACAGTCATTTGTATGCTTGTGTGTTAGCGTTGAGGACAGTGAGTGCCGTATCATGACAATGTGAGCAATGGGCCACAATTAGTCCTGCAGGTCCAGTGCAAACAGGCAGGGGATTCATGGTTCATCATATAGAAAGTGGAAAGATATCAGTCAGGGGTCTGGTCATTCATCAGTCAGGAATGTGCATCAGACAGGTCACTGATGGTCAGATGTAGGGATCAGCTCAGTGTAAGTTAAGCATTGTTATCAGGGTCCACTGCTGTGTGAAGTGGGAGAATTCAACTCTGGGGATTAGAGACTGCAAACCAGGAGGAAGAGAGGACAATAATTTGAAAGAAGGCAAAGTCATCATATAAATAGAAGGCAACTATAATCAATTGGATGGTACTGGAGACCTTCACAGTACAATAGTGGCCGTAAGAAAATCAGAGGCTCATGTCTGAGAGTGTAATGACAAGAGCTGAAGACACAATTCCAAGTGTTGTAGGTGGGAATGTGTGGAGGAATATTGGTGAGTTTGCCAGGGACGGCCAGCAAGGAAGGAACTTGGAGGTCCTTTGATGATCAAAGGCCGATCCTGAGACATTCTGTGCTATGGGGGATCAACACTGCATTCCGTGCTCACGTGACTGGTATATGCACACTTGGAATGAAAAATTAAAGCCACCACACTTAGACTGGGTGGTGCAAAAGTTCATTTTAGTCTGAATGTGTATGTTCAATTTATTATGAATGTGAGGCCCTTTAATCATTAATCTGGCAATTACTTAGCACAGGGTGACATCATTAATAATAGCACCATTAAAGGTGAAATGCACACATTGTCCAATTGTGTGGGGCACAAATGGTGGTCACAAACAAATGTGCGCAGGTCAGTGGTCAATGAAGACTGAAGATTGTCATCTCTGAAGCAAGTGTAACCACACACGACTTTAAAACACACACTTGTGGAGCACAACTGTAAAGATAACGTGAGATCTCATAGGCTGCATATGGGCACAGAACAGATTCCCTTTCACCGTTGGTATTTTCAAATGTGCTTTCATGTGCAATAATCCCTTTCTTGGATGATTAGGGCTGGGAGGAATCTCAGTACTCATCCAGCAACTACAGTGTCTTTGCTACACAATATGCTGCATTCAGAGTAAAGGTCCCTTTCTCAAATATCCACAGAGAAGCCTTTCCTTGTTGGAGTGCTCCATGTCCTACCGTATGGAGGACGATGACAAACCATTGTTTTAGAGTAATGCAAGTGCTAATTCCTCATAACTATGGAGCTGTTCTCTTTCTTACAATACTTACACAGCTTCATTAAAAATGTGATCACTGCATCCAGCCACTGCAGGGGTAACTGCTGCTATTGCTGACATTCTAGGAAGGTACAGACAGTTGCAGGAGAAACAGATAAGTCAGCAAGCCCAAAGCCAACAGCACATTCCAGCAGATGCTAGATAGCCTCCACATGAAGATACTGCATCTGAAGATCCCCTCATGATGCAGATCAGCTTCATAATCTATCATCCATCATCCTCAATGCCACTTTCTGCAGAGGAATGAGATGCAGTGTTGTCACAGACAGACAATATCCAGGCACACTGTCACAGAACGGTGCCACGTGCTGCAGCAGGACCTGCAACATACAGGGATGGTGGTGGTAGTAGTGTTGTTGGTGGGTGGCGGTGGTGCCCAGGGTACTGGCCTTCAAGATGGCCGCTGCACTAAATTTTTGACGTGGCCAGCTCCTTCTAAGAACCCACTTAGAGCTGATTGGGACCTTGAAACCCTTAGCCCACAAAATGTAACTAGGCTGTTAGCGATGCAATTTGTGCCAGAATACATCACTTCATCTCATTTCCCTATTGATGGGCTCAGGGCTGCAGCCTGGACTGTCTACTTTGCTAGCACAGGGGTCTGCCCCCAGATGCAGAACCTGATAAACCCTATGTACGTTGCATTGAGAGGGGCCAATGATAACACAGCTGAGCTCATCCACTGAAAAGGATTCCATTCCATCAATGTGTTATTCGCCTGTAATCACTGGCACCGCAGCCTAGAAATGTGCATCACCTATCCAGGAGTTGCCATGATATAATCTTGAAAAAATTCTCATGATCCTGCTTCACTTTAAGGGCAGCATGCCTTACGAGGATCATTACTGGAGTCAAGGGTTATAATCTGTGACCATAGCGGGTGAGGTTATTTCACAATTCCCTGAATGAGGCTGCAGGCAGTTGCAATGCAGCTCATCCTTCAACCAGGGCATTGATGGAGTAGGCAATTAGCCTCCCAAAGCAGAGATTCCATTGACCCTGGCATGCTCTGTCCTGCACAACAGCAGCAGGAAAATTGTGAGCGAGTTGGATGGCGAAGCGCTAGTCAGTAGTAGCCATCTTCCAAGGAAGGAAGTGAGGACATTGAGCAGGAGGGACATCACCGTCAGCACAATACAGCAGGTCAGCATCAAGGGCAATATGCCTGACAGGAGTTAATTGACATGCACCTCCAGTAGCTGATAGCTAGATGCACTGATCAACTAACAACAAACTTACAGTCAAAAGGCAGTCTAATACTGTTCCCAGAGACAAACAGTTTCTGTGTTTGGGTTTTTTTGGTTCTCTTTTGCTGTTACTGAACAGAAGTGAACATTATGAACTTCCGGAAGGCTTTTCTGCATATAATGATCCCACACCAAACATGGAGAAGATGCTCAGCTACATTCAACATTGGAAAATAAATAGCACTGACTTAAACAGGGTTGAAAGATGGGATGAGGCCAAGGTAAGCTGTATGGCTTGGTTCTTAAAGTGCAATAGATAACAAGTGTGCACATTACATGCAACTGAGTGTCAGCATGCCATCTGTGAGAAGCATTTGTTTGTGGCTCCTTTCTATGTGCACTGTGAAGTGCAACTCTACACTGTCAATGCTTGATCGGGTACATGGCTGGGGTCCAAGGATGGCCCCAGCACCAAGGATCCCTGGATATCCTTGTAATGGTGAGTGCTAGCTCCTATGGCTAGTTTGAGAATGCAATGAGCTGGGCACCATAGGGCCATGATGCATAGGTAATAAGGGAAGTTTGGGAACACAGAACAAGAAAACATCCTAGGTATCATGGAGTTGAAGCTGCCATGAATCTTACTAAAATTGACACTTAGCCAATTTCTGAGAAAATTCAGCATGAAGGGTGACATGTTGACTCAATGCTTAGGCATTGCTGTCTCAGCGCCAGGGATCTGGGTTCGATTCCAGCCTATCGTGGCTGTCTGTGTACAGTTTGCACATTCACTGAATATCTGTTTGGGTTTCCTCCTACATTCTAAAGATGTGGAGGTTGGATGGATTGGCCATGCTGAATTGCCCATTGTATCCAGGGATGTGCAGGTTAGGTAGATTAGCCATGGGAAATGCAGGGTTACAGGGAAAGGATAGGGAGGTGGGTCTGGGTGGAATACTTTTTGGAAGGTTGACATTGGCTGAATGGCCTGCTTTCACGCTATATGGATTCTATGATTCTAAAAGTTCCAAAAAATTGTCACAACGTTCTTTATTCCCTAGCTTTGCAATTCAAATGCAGAAGAAAACTCCATCGTACCTCATCTCTTGCAAATTACACTAAGATTAGTTCAGTCACAGCAACCTGTGTCAACTTTACATACGCCTTCCTACCAGATAGTGCAATGTATGAAAATGCACAGCTCTTGCACTATACTACGCTGCCAGATTTTCCAATATGCCCAGTCTGCAAAGTGGGCTTCATAACCTTGCTGTTCAGTCATTTCTCAACAGCCTTCACACTCTACCACTGGATTCATGATCATCTCATCATTTTTACCGGTAAAGTGGCTCGTTAGTTGCTTGAAAAGCGTTAATGGATCATTATTGTAGGTGTGTTGTGATTGACTGCTATTTTTACTGTACTGCTAACTAAATTATATTTCATAAAACTGCTCTTAAAAATTGGCACATCTCCCATTTCAACAATGGATCATATAAAAACTACTTGAAAATCAAAGATTATTAAAATGAGAACACTGCAGTGTACTCTGGTTTACACTCTCTTTAAAACTGCTGACAGAAATAAATGCATTGTGTTATAGTTTTCTCCTTTGTTAAAAAAGATTTATGCCCTTTTCACTGCTACTTATGGCATTTTGTTTAGAAAAGCACAAATAGATGGATTAAAAATGTCCAATTTTCTTGAATACAATTTTGGTTGTCGGAAGCAAAAATGTATAACCTACAATACACCTTTAACAATGAATCTTCAGGAGTTCCATCTGAACTCTTTTGAAGAGCCAAATATCCCCTGAATTAATTTGAGGCAGAGGTGGATAGATTCTTGGTAAACAAGGGTTGAAAGATTAGTGAGGGTACTTAGGAATGAGGACCTGAGGTTACAGTCAGTCATGACCTTGCACATTCCATCCATGGAGCAGGCTCAAGGAGACTAATTCATCAGTTCATGTATAAATAGCAAGTATAATTGGTTACGGGATTGCTGGGGAGGGTGTGTAGTCTCTCCTTGACTACTGGCCTGGCTTTGATACCTGTGTTGCCCAACCTGGTACTGATAGTTTCAGCAGGTAACCTCCTCCTGGACAACTGCTGGAACACAATCAAAGCCCATCTCAACTGATTGAATTCAGGACAAGCATGTCCCAGAACACAGGATGTAGCAGCAAATTATAGGATGAATAAGAGAAAATCCAGAACAGTTGATCACTTCATGCACAATATCGTTACAACATTACTTAGTGCACACTTTAAAATTCTTCTTCCCCTACGATGTTCAACATGAACTTGTGAACTATACTATAGGTGTCTAACACAACTTCTAAGATATAGTAGGACAGTCCCAAATGTGGTACAGAATACGACAATGCAGATAATACAGCCTTTATCCAAAACCCTTTGAGAATCTGACAGCAAATCTGCACAACCAAAAAGAAATAAGCATAAAATATGAATATTGCTGTGAAGCATCAACACAACATACATATGGAAATAAGGGTAGAACTTTATAAACGTCATATGCAAGAAATACACTGAAATGTTCACAGGGATATAGCGAGAAAGATTTTACAAATGCAAATCACAGGCTAATGTAAATCACATAATATAAAACAGTATGGCAAGCAAATATCCTATAGGAAGAAACTCCAAGAGGACAAATCATCCTATTATGTGAATTTACACTGCTTGTCTATCAAGAGCAAAACTTACAAGAGACTGTCAAGCACAGACTATAACACATAGTGATGTCTATCAGCAAAAAAAAACTCTCACTAAACAGAAGGAAGGAAAAACAGATTTACTTTGTGAGGCTACATATAATACTTGTCACAATGTCTCTGATATATCACGTAAATTATATCAATGTGTCAATATTTACAGATGGTATGTAACAAGTTAAAAAAAAATTAAAAATACAATGCTCAAAATAGCATGTATTTCTTACTTTGTAGAAATATATTTTTCTTGGTTTGTTAATATTGGTGAAAAAAATGACATGTTCCCTGACTTTGTTATTCATGGCAACTTTCTTTTGGTGATCTTTCACGAATATGGGAAGAATCATTTTTGATTCTACACTCAGGTTACACAGGTTGACAGTGTATAAGAAGAAATGTAAAGTTCACAATTTCCAAATGATGTCCCCACAAAAAATGACTGCCAGTGGACAGAGTGAACTCTGGGAAAACCCAAGTCAAAAACAAACTCAATGGTGTTTAACGGGCCTGTTTTTTTAATGAAGGATGTATGTAAATTGTCCACATTATCTTCATAAAAACAACAGAGATAAGTTTTTTGGAAGATTTATCTAGCCATTTGCTGCTGAGCACTGGATATACTAACTTCAGTAAGACAGCCTGACACATATGGTGTCTCTCAAACAATTTTGTGCCAATTGCTATGAAACTTCTGCTGCGATTGTTTCTCAGAACCACAATGTGAACTCACATGAATCACTGGATTACACATCACTGTGACGAAAGAGTTCAGTGACAACACAGTTGGTCTCCAGCAGTTATAAAAGAAATCAGAGCTGAACCATTTGAACCCTGTAAGCCCACCCTACCATTTAAAAAGATCATAATGATCTGATTATAGCCTCGATTCCACATTCCTACCTATCCCTAACAACATGTACCCTTAAGGTTATCACACTGGTGCCAAGTCAGAAAATAAGAGTTAGTGATTCCAGCAAAGGAAACTGATACAGATGTGTGTTAATTAAAGGCACAGGTAACAAACCTTAGGTGTCTCTTAAAGATGGTCATCTGGCCATGCAGTTACTTAACATATTCATTTAACCAGAGACTCATGATAAGAGGCCACATAATAACCAACAAAAAACACAAGCAAAATTCATTAAACACAATACTAAAAGTAAGTAAATTCACTCTTTAGATTTTGCAGATAACTATCTTCTACCATGCAGAAAATAAGTCAACTGTTCAAAAGCAAACCAAAGGCTGCATTAATAGCTCCATGCAACAGATAGAGAAGTATTGCGACTGCATAGAAATTCAGAGATTCAACAACAACATTCAGTATCACTGCAAAAAGCTTACTGGAGGAACTGTGTAAGCAGAACTCGACACAACTATGTCCCTAATTAGAATGGAAGTTTGGCTGACTGCTGTTTGTGCCATAATCTTTGTTGTGCTCAAGTTTATTCAATTAGTTCTTTGTGAGGCATTTAGTAATGGCATTATTATCTACTATGAAAATCACCACTGTCAGTCTATACTCTACTACTGTATTTTGCAAAACTGGTGATCTCTGGTTTATCAATTTGTGTCAACACATGTTCTGCTAGTACAAGAGTGCTGTGAGAGTTGCGCAGCGGTATAAGTGTATGCCATAATGTTAAATGTCTTTCTTTGAAGTGCTCTGGATGCTTTGCAGTCTCAATAATGAAAATACCAGGTATATTTTAAAAGCATCAGGCATTTAGTTATTTTCTTATGTGGGTTGCGTATTTTTTGAAAATAGGTAAAAGTCTTTCCTATTTAGGTATGCGATAGAACGGATACAAAAATACTTATACACAATCAATGATGTTCTTCACTTTGCAAAGGTCCTAATTCATAATATATTGACTAACTGTGCCGGTGATGCGTAGCTTTACTAAAGTAGCCATTCATCAATACAGGGCTTAAGTTACTGTCTAATGAAGTGCCTGGCAAAGCGACAGATGGGTGAGATGTCCTGTATAAGTTCTTAAATGCGGCTTGTGGCAAGTCTTCTTCAGTCAGATAGCAAATTTCAGCTAGTCTCCCAACTGAACCTAATTTCAACAGTGATCAGTTTGTCATCATGCCTGTGCAGCTGATTGCATTGCTTTTGTCCCCGACATGAGTCATGCACTTCCTTTTCTCTCCATGCATAGTACTAATCTACTGGGAGATACTCAGCAATGGCAGCTGCTTGTGTGCAGGTCAAAAACTCTGTCCTGCTCTCAAAGACAGTATTCTGAAATCAGGCTTAGACAATAATGCCTGCTAGAAATATTTTCCACATTGTCCAAATGTATGGGTTTTTCATCAATAGGCTTTAATGAGTAATAACTTAACTTGCCTCTTAGATTTACAAAACTTTATGAAATGTATTTTTGGATTGATAGTTTGCTAATAATTTTGATTGTCTACATTTTTGTTAGAATTACAAATCAGGAGTAAAAGCCCATAGCAAAATAAAATATTAATTTTCACAGGGGAACTGCCCATTATGTTTGAATAGCCTGTTGGAACTTGCTGAATGTCTTCACTGTTAGAGAGAGTGAGGTTAGGAACTAGCGAGTAACCTATAGATCTGGAAATGTGTCACATGTGAATCAATGTCCCTGTGGAAAATTGTAGAGAAAATTCTTCAAAAATATACATCTTATCTCAAACATAAACTTGACCGGCGTACATATAAACAAGGAATTTAGAGACTGATTTTTGAGATTTAATGGCATTAACATTTGCAAATTATGATTACAGAGATGACAGACTTTGCTGTAAATTGAATGGCTACAATCTTTTGTCATGGCCCCGTATCATGATGTTTAAAGACAACTAAGCAACTGGTTCCTTCGACCGAACTGAACAAAACCGTACGCCTTGCTCCAACCCAGCCTTCACTTGCCAAACATTTGTAGCTTCAAGTTACCAGTGTGTTTCTGCCGAAAACACAACAAGCAGTTTTAAAGTTATTGTCTGCACCTTATTACTGTAATAGATTGGCTTGAATGGTAGCATAAACTAACCGTGTCTGTAAGAAACGTCAAGCCATTGCTTTTCTTTATGATACACATGTCACACACAACTACATGGTCTACAACCTTACTAAGGTTAAGGTTCAGAACACAGTACATTTCACAATTTCTTTACAGTGCTCAAGACTTGAAACTCAATATTTTATGCCTCCTATAATCTTTAGTATTTTATAAACCAAGGTTGGCACCAGCAAATCATAACTTGGAAACTTAGCTCCAACTAATCTTCATGAGATGAATTTTTCAAGGGGCTCTCTCCATCATTGGTGCTAATTCTAGTAGAAGAATTAAACAAAATCCTAGCAAAAATTCATCAACTAACACTTTTCAACTTTCTATTTCTTGGGTTTTGATTGCAACTCTTACGAGTCAGTGCCAACACGGAAGTCAGACTAAATAACCCTTAAGTGCTCTGGTTCTGCTCAATAAAAGGTAATGTTAACTCACTTTCCCTCTCTGCTAACACTGTCAGGCCAGTTTTGTATTTCCAATACTTTTCTGCTTTGATTTCAGATGTTCAGCATCTGCATTATTTCACTTTAGTGTCATCCTAATTAATGTTCACACTATTTCGAATGTACCTGCATAAGATGCACATATTTTGTAACCCACAGCAAATCATGGTAGCCTGGTAAGCAAGGTTAGATGACAGGAATACAGGGAGAACTAGCTATTTGGATACAGAACTGGTTCTAAGGTAGAAGGCAGAGGTTAGTGATGGAGAGTTGCTTTTCAGACTGGAGACCTCTGACCAGTGGTGTGCCACAAGGATCGGTGCTGGGTCCACTGCTTTTCATTGTTTATACAAATGATTTGGATGTGAACATAGGATGTATGGTTAGTTGGTTTGCAGACGACACCAAGTGGACAGTGAAGAAGGGTACCTCAGAGTACACCAGATTCTTAATCAGATGGGCCAATGGGCTGAGGAGTGGCCGATGGAGTTTAATTTAGATAAATGTGTGAGCTGCTGCATAGTGCAAAGACAAATCAGGGCAGGGCTTATACACTCAATGGTCAGGTCCTGGGGAGTTTGCTGAATAAAGAGACCTTGGAGTGCAGGTTTGTAGTTCCTTGAAAGTGGGGTTGCAGGTGGATAGGATAGTGAAGGTGGTGTTTGGTATGCTTGCCTTTATTGGTCAAAGCATTGAGTATAGGAATTTGAGGTCATGTTATGGTTGTACAGGACATTGGTTAGGCCAATTTTAAAATACTGTATGCAATTCTGGTCTCCCTGGTATAGGAAAAATGTTGTGAAACTTGAAAACGGTTCAAAAAAGATTTACAAGGATGTTGCCAGGATTGCAGGGTTTGAGCTCTAGGGAGAGGCTGAATAGACTGGGGCGATTTTGCCTGAAGCATCAGAGGCTGAGGGGTGACTTTATGGAGGTTCAAAAAATCAAAGGTGGCATTGATCGGGTGAATAGACCAGGTCTTTTCCCCGGGGTAGTAGCACCCAAAACTAGAGGGCAAAGGTTTAAGGTGAGAGGGGAAAGATTTAAAAAAGGGACCTAAATGGAAACATTTTTCTCACGGAGGGTGGTGCATGTAAGGAATGAGGAAGTGGAGGAGGCTGGTAAAATTACAACATTTAAAAAGCAGCTGGATGTGTATATGAATAGGAAGGTTTAGAGGGATATCTGACAAATGCTAGAAAATGGGGCTAGATTAATTTAGGATATCTGGTCAGCATGGATGAGCGAGAACAAAGAGTCTGTTTCTGTGCTATATATATATACATATATCTCTGACTCTGGATGTCACAGTACTCAGATGTCAATGTTCAGATTGGCCCCCTAACCCTATCAGCTGCATCTTCTCCATATCATGGTTTTAGTACAAACTGACAAAATGCTGAAGCAAGCTTCTTTTTGGAAACTAGTCCCTCCTTTCCTTTCATTACCATAAAACATTCAGTATGAAGGGATGAACTCTCTGTCCTCAGGGGATCCAATCGGGATTGCATTTTCTTTTGTGTCTCTATGCAGATAAGTTTGTCTTTTTCACTGACCTATCATTGATTAAGAATAATAGGTTATAAACATTTAAGGACCAGTTCTAGAAATGTCTCATCTTGAACTGAATTTGGCCTGCCAGGAAGATACATGCTAGCCAATATGAAAAGGCAGAAATCAGGAACTTATCGTGAATGTGAACGTTGATCTGAAACATGGCCTATTGCTTTTTGGAAACTCTAGATCGGGTTTCAATGTGGTACTTCGTGGTCAGCAGCCCAATTTTATTACTGAATGTTTTCTTTTTCAATAGTTTCCAATTGTATGCCTATTAAATATGCATATTTTATTGAATGTTTTAAACCACATAACCATTATATTATTTGCTTCAGTGGGGCAGCACCCAATTGTAAATATATTTGCACTTTGGCATTGTAGCAAGTATGTTAAATGCTATGATTATCCATGGGTTAAACACTAAGACGATATGCATGAAGGTTAGTGATTGCTGGCAGCTTTATTTTATGCCTCTATGGCTCATATATATAAAAAGCTACAAAACTGCTTACAATTTTTAAATATCTCCTGCAAGATAAAACAAGCTTTAAAGCTGTTTCATGTGTCTCCAGAGATTGCAAGCTGACAGCAAAAGATATTTACTATTGTTTTTCAAGGCACCTATTAACATTTTTTCTCATTTTCCTAATGTTAGAGGTCAACACATGCTTTGGTAATCAAAACACCAAAAGAATCATTAAGTACATTGCTGATGGCATTCATAGACAAAAGTGCTGCTTACCCAAAGTGAATGTATTTTACTGACTATAACACGCGTTCAGGGGCAGCAGCAGTGTTGAATTTTCAAAAGTTTAGTTGGAAACCCTACAGATGAGTCACACAACCGTGCAGCTTTTTTTTCATGCCTGCCAATGGGAAAGAATGTTGTGGATCTGTACGCTGTGCAGCACTGGATGAAATGCGTAAGCAAACAGGGGATTGTCCTTTGGGCCATACAGATTACAGATTCATAGGCTAAGGGCATTAAAGCATCAGCACTTCAAACTGAGAGCTCGTCAGATCTACTCAAGCCCCGACTCACTCTTGGCCCCAATGCAGTTGTGTGTGTTGCAAGATCTTAACACCTAGAAAACAGTGCAATAATAAAGCATTCTTTACAAATGCTAATTATTAGCAGTTTGGCTAATCCCCTAAAATTGCAAGAAAAAGTTACTACTTGAAATGCTCCCTTGCTTGTTTGTCTATATCCCTTGCCTCAGCTGGGCTGTCAGCATTTAAACATGCTGTACAATGGTGATGTGTTCCAATACAGAGGGAGGAATATGTAGCAGGACATGAGCTGTCCCTACTGCAATTGCACTTCATATCACAAACAATCACAGGACACTGTGGAGAAGGTACATTACCTGTAGCCAAAAGTGGCTGAATCAATCACACCAGTGGAAGAAAAAGATACTTGTGCCAAAATTCCAATTTAAGTAATATTTGTTACTTTAGAAAACACAAACTATGTTAATGATAAAAGAGGCCGAGCAGAATTCAAGCTGTCTTCACGTTTCCTCCACAGCACTAGTAACAATAGGGGGTCATGTGACACTGTATCCCATCATTGAGTCATTAATAGTTGTGCTGGAGTAATTACACTTATGGTTCTTTTCCCTCTAGCAAATTTCTGAAATAAGATGGTGGAAATTATGTTACCACTGATAAATATTAATAAGTGAACTTTTAATTTTTGCCACAATATTCAAAATGTGAAACAACCAGCTAATTCTCTAGTGAGTTACAACACATTTGCCCTTAGGCTTATTGCTTTATACACTTAAAAAGTTTTAAAGAAATTAAATTTTAATATCTAATTAGTGAAAGACTCAATGTGGAGCAAAGGCTATGGGTACTGTGGACTTTACAGACTGAAGGCATTTGTTGATCTTACCTGTAAAGCAGCATTAAGTGGTGATCCATATGCAAGGCTGGTTTGTATATTTTTTATAATAGAAGGGTTGCTGTGTATAAGGAGACAAAAGATTAGTAACATTCATAATCCATTTTGAATAAGTAACTATGTACTGTAGGTATTAGTGTATTAAGTCCCATTCTTCTAACAGAGAAAAAATACCTTTATAATGGTCTCAAAATTGAAAGAAGCTCTTTAACTGACACTGCCAATCTTTTGGCCAATTAATTTGAATTTAAAGTTACAGTAATGGTTGCGGTTCCAGTTAAAGCACAATTTATTAAAGAAAAGCTTTTAAATAGCTTTTTAAACTAAACTGCAAACTATATTTATTTATTAACTTATTTGGATATCATTCAGCAAATGGATTTGTCTCTGTAGATCTTTGATGTAGACAGAGGACAAAAACATAATCCTATTTAATCCCTATATAATTTGATTCAAAGTAATGTGCCAGAAATAAAGTGGCACGCTATCCAAATGCATATAATTCAAAGTAAAAAAAGTGGCTGTATATGTAACGTTAGCAAGAATTCTGATATTGTTCAGGGATATGTCTCACAGAAACAATGTTCAGATTCCAGATTTTGCAACTATTCAAAAAAGTTTGGAGTTGATGCGTATTAGTTTTCATGGCTCAGAGTATAAAGGTGCTGGACACTTTTTTGCATGAAATGGTTGCATGCTGAAGCCTATCTATTACCTTGGTCTTTTGACAAACAAATAAATAAGATTAGGGACAGTATTAGATTAACCAGATTTATAAAAGTGAAATTGGAACAGTTATATGGAGAATGAGAAAGAATACTGCAAGATACAGATATTAAGTAGGTGACATTTTGTAAGATGACTGGCAGAAAATAAACACAATAGGAATAGTAGATAAATGCAAAAATTGGGATGTTAAAAATTAAGATTATGTGGGATGGGGCAGGCTAATTTATATTTACACTAACCATCATCATTGCTTTGTTAGAGGTTTACTAAGATACTATGATAAAAAAAAACTGACTGGCTTGGAGGAATTTCTGCCAATATAAATCAAATATATACTTTCACAATACACAAACGAATCTTCCATGACGTTGTTCATGATCAGTTAGGAAAAATGCTGATTTTTCTTTATTTCAGATAAATTTATATCATAAAATATCTTCAACTAGATATTCTCATTCCTTTGTGCATGAGGTGATGGCAAAAAGAGTGATAAAGTAGTGTAGAAGACATCAGGTAGCATGCTCAACACTTTCCAACATTAGCAAAATGGCACGGGGAAAGAAAGTAGGTAGGTCTGCCATCTACCCAGAGCCCAAGTGAGCCACATTCATGATCAGTAGACTCCTTTTTGACACTCTGCACCCCAAATAGGAGCCACCTGGGATCAGGGGCTGCTCCACATTACTGACACCGAGTGCTGTCAGCAATTCCATTTTATCATTTATCTGTCTTCAGGTGACAGCTATCAATGTGTCCTCAACAGGCAGCTGCAGTCCAGCACTCAGTCACTGGTGTTGCCGAGTTGCCAGCCTACTAATTGAGCTCCCTGAGGGCACCTCCCAGGAACAGGTTGCAAGAATGTTGCAATTCAACGACAGGGCCGTGTGGAGGAAATCCTAGAGGCATGAACAAAACAAATTTGGCAGAGAGGTTATCCCTCCACTGCAAAGTCTTCACAGCACTGGCTCCCTATTTTTGGAACTGCATTGATATTTCTAAGAACAACTTCATTTTGAAGTGCACTCAAGCTCTCCATCTGATTGGAGCAGTATTGTGATCTCCTGGCAGGGCTGCCAACTGCTGTTATCTGTAAGCCTCAGGTTTGAACCTACAGGCTCAGGTACCTGCACAAAATCCTACATTAGGATGCACACACAGAAGCAACTGGTTAGATTATCACCTAGTGGAACACTGCACTGGAGGGCAGACTTGTGTTAGTACCTAGAAATAGTCTTCATTCCTTAGAAGTTATAATATTTTATCTGATATTGCAGATTGCAAGTATCTACCAGGCATCTAACGGCAATACAGTAGTGGATGGCATTGGGTTTTGGTAGTGGTCAGGTCAAGGATAGGAAATTCCTGGGTTTAGGTAATAATGGATATAGCTCAAGGTTGTGTAAAGAAGGACAACATGGGAGCATTTTGTTGGAGACGCTGATATTTTCCAGGACTGAAGTCATTGTGGTGTTTAAAAATAGAGGAGTCCTGAAGTCTCAAAATACATTGGGAGGACAGGGTCCTGAGATGTAGCAGAAGCATGAGATGGAAGAATGACTCTAATCAAGTATGATAATGCCTCCAATTACCTATACTGTAAACTGAGCAGCATTGTATGTAGAGCAATTCCTAATTATCAGTTGCAATACAGAGACTAAGCAGCTGATTTAAGGTGGTTTAAGGTCTCTCTGATGAAGGGTCTAGGCCCGAAACATCAGCTTTTGTGCTCCTGAGATGCTGCTGGGCCTGCTGTGCTCATCCAGCCTCACATTTCATTAGCTGATTTAAGGGACTTCTTTATCAGATTGGTGTATTGTGCAGTGCATTTACTACTGAGCCAGAGACTGAGTTTAAAAAATACAGAAAAAAGTGATGGGATAATAAGAAGACTTTCTACAAGTCTGAAACAATTGGATTACCATAACAGCCTAATTTGTATTTGCCTGGACACAAAACAGTTTTATGTCTGTAATTGAAATATTTACTGAGGCAGAGTATTTTTTCACTGTTTGGAATGGACTGGTTGTACATCATATGGATTTTAAAGTATTAAAGAAAAGGTTCATGTTATCATTTTAGTCTAATTACCTCGTCAAATAAGAATTTATTCCTTAGTCACCATCTATTTATACCCATATCCTAGAACGCACGCTTCCAACCGTCCCACCTCCCCCCCAACTTTATTTAGGTTTTCTGCTTCTGCAATCACATAGTGACTTACTCACCCAGCAGGGAGTGTGATGTGAAATCTTACAGACATATAATGGAATACAATGGTAGTTCTACCATTAACAGTTTGTCTTCCCCCAAAGTGAAGTCCTCCACTATCTTAAACAACTCCATCAATAGCTGGACAGAATCTAGTGAATCTGACAATAAGCTTCACTATGTCCTGTAGCAATTTGAAGGAGTACATTTGATTAAGACTTGAATATTTTAATAGAGGATTATTCCAGGATTCTGTCTTTCCACAATTTTCATCTTTTTTCCTCAAACAGCTGTTCTGAAATTAAGCACAAATGTATTGAATGATATGCTGCTGCATGGGGCAAATGGCTGAAATACATTACTACCCACAGTATGTTAAAACTTTGATTGAAAATTTCACTGTGTACAATCTGCTGTGTATTGCAATGAAATGAATGAACTTGTACAGAATTTACTTTATAACTTACAGTTCCAATGGTAGAAATTGTGGTGTCACCTAGCAAAACAGTTGAATATTTGTGTAAGCGTAGATCAATGGCTGTGCCTGCATGGTAGTGAGGTAGGCTCTACTTGATGAACAAAGTTGTTGAATCTTTTAAATTTAGTTTAGAGATATGTGATCATGTTACCCTAATAGACTTGATGAATCATTGCATTTCAAATCATGACTAGTTAGTTTTAGTGTTTGACTTCATTTTTACATCATACATGATCGTGGGATAAAGGCTATGTTTCTTTGTTGAACCCTTGCACTGGGTGAAAGTGACACTGCATAATATGTTGTTACTTTTCACACTTGAAGTGGAATAATACAAATATTGAAAGCATTGTGCTGCACTTTTCATGATGAGTATTTGCAACCTGTTGAAACGTGTGTGAATTAAATTGCACTCACGATATCTTCTGATAATTTAATGTTTTGCTTCATTGATCAATTTTTCAAAAGTCATTCACAGATGATTATTCTGTATTGTCCACAAAAGTCAAAGGCTAAATTCCTTCTTTACCAAAACTCAGCTGTTAGGATTCTTAAGAGTTCCTCATAAGAAATGCTTCTTGTACATTTAGACCCTTGAGATCAGACTGTGTAAATAATGGAGAACAGTACTAATAATGAGTTGAGTTTGGAATAAAATTTCATGACATAACCTGAACCTTTTCTTTAATGAATTACTGGAAAGACTTTCTAAAATAGAGCTTGGTTTATTACAGAAATATTGCACTTTAAATAAACTGCAACTTGGTCAATAACAGGATCAACTTTAATGCAACAACATACACTACAGTATAGAAACAATTATTCATATTTAATTCAGGGCAATCTGACAGATGGTAACCATGCAATGCAAAGCAGAAGCAAAATAGTAGCAAGCAAAAGCTCTTACTGTGCAAACTGTTCATCAAAGCTTTCATCAGGGTAGTATTTTCGAGGACGGCCTCGTTGAATGTGGCGACCACGTTTAAATTCTTCATCATCAACAGTCCAAAAGGACC
The DNA here is from genome assembly GCF_030684315.1 of Stegostoma tigrinum. NCBI lineage: Eukaryota > Metazoa > Chordata > Chondrichthyes > Orectolobiformes > Stegostomatidae > Stegostoma > Stegostoma tigrinum. The sequence goes on along the minus strand of NC_081364.1, from coordinate 41,825,887 downwards.
CAAACTCATCCTCTACTCTGATAAAGCACTTATGTAGTGACAAATTGGTGCGTATGGCACCCTGGGATTATAGCAGCAGTCAAGCAGATGCGATGGAAAAGACAAACAAGGGTAATCGGATTTGGGAAGAGAACAAAAAGATCACACACAAGGGTTGGGTAAGGGAAAGGAGAAAAAAAAATGAAATAAGCAAATGGTTTGTGGGGTTAATATGTGTAGCCTGCAAGCAGAAGCATATGATGCAGAACACTAGGCAAGCAGATGGAAAGGACACAGGGTAGGCACCATGGCATACACAGACTGGAAAACAAGGGGAAAGGACCCTGTGACAAAGCACTTGCTTTCCATGCCCCACATTTCCTAGATAGCAAGAATATAACCAAGCGACACCCTCCCCTCCATCACCTGCAAGCAGCCATTAGCTGTAGATTAAACTACATGGGAGCTAGCTATGCTAGGAGTTTCAAGCAATCAAACATGGTGGACATACCCACTGATCTTTTGTGGCCTTCGTTTTTGGAATTCTATTTCGTCCACTGTCCATACTGCCCCTTTAACATTTTCTACTCGAACAAAACACTTGTGAAGACTAAGATTATGGCGCACTGCATTCTATAGTGAGTACAAAGAAGAGAACATTCAATATTGTATCTAAAAGAAAGGAAGTATAAATTGTAAGTGTTGCCAAGGCCAGGCTAAAAAAAATCATTGAATTCAATTCTGCTGAAAATGTATCAATAATGGCAGTCTTGTCAAGCAACCATATTTCATCAAAAATTAAGTCTTTGGTCTTCACCGGAAATTTATGGGAAAGGAATGCATATGTGCCATTTTCCTAGAGTCAAAAAGTACAGCTTACATGGTTTATTGTTAACCACTGTGACAAATGCTGTAACATACAATCTATTTTTTCCTGTACATGTTTTTATCAAATTCAAAAAAAATGACAACGCATGAGACAGCAGTATTTTCCATTCAATGTCTGGCATTAGCAATCAGTAAGGGGAATCTGAATATGCAGTTCAACTTTATATTTCTGATTATTTATAGCACTGGTGGTCACAACTTATTTTACTGTACGTCTTTGGGATAACCAAAATGATACATGAACTGAGGAAGTCTGTAAAGGGGAAAAAATCATGAACTGGTCTGAATTTGCTAACTCAGACTAATTTTGAAGCTCACTCCTAAGTGGCAAGTCATTCAAACCACATTATGGGTACCTTTCATTGTTCCGATCATGCTGTTTAAATACTATTGAAATACTTTACTTTTTAAATTACATTAACCCAAGTGGTCTACCTTTGCAAATGTTGAACAATTGATGACAAACACAGAAATTGCTGGATAAATTCAGTAGGTATAGCAGCATCTGTGGAGATAAACACCACTTTCTGTGGAAGGGTCACCCAACCCGAAATGTTAACTCTGATCTCTCTCCACAGGTGCTGGCAGATCTGCTGAGCTTTTCCAGCAATGTGTGTGTGTCTTTGGTTTACTGCATCCACAGTTCTATTGGTTTTTATTTAGTATCGAACTACTGATTACCAATTTAGAGCAGAATTCAGAGTCATTGTGAGCAGGTAACTAAATTGGCCAGACTAATTCTACTGAAGATCCAATAGCCTTCAAAAGATGCCCGAACAGGACTTAAATGTTGCTCACCATGTTGGGAAACAATGTTTATGTACCATGTCACCCAGGGTTGATTTATAAAGCCACTACATTAATAGTCGAAACGTGCCTGTATCGAGAAAGTTCTTATTCTTGTTGGATAAAGTAAAAGTATTGGCATTTGTTCATATATCTAATTGTAAGACCAGTTCGTGTGCATTACGCAGCCATGGTTTGAAAAATAAACGTGTGGCAATGTTCTTCAATCTCTTCTTTTTGCCAATCTATTTAATAAGTTGCAGTAATTTATCAAAGACTTAATACCAAAATAAACTGACTCAAAAGTCTTTATGCTTTCCCTCCAAATTATTACTTCAGAATAACTGCAGGATCACTCATTTTGAGTTGTCCTACAGAAATCTCACCCATAATCTTGCAGCACTAGAACCTAATTGTTAGGCCATATTCCATTCTTAATGAAATTGCATAAGGCTAATGTAAACGAAGATTGCTTCCAATTTGAGGCTTCTTCGATACAGAAGTATGTTTAAAGAAATGTCAAGGAATGGATCACAAGCTATTACTGAAGGCACACATATATACATTTGCTTTTCACAGGCTATTTATATTCAGGCCGGCTTTTCATAAATAGATGGAAGCCACTGTTATACGTAGCTAACCAATTCTGTGTTTTTGCAATGCAGCATGCTGCCATGCAGGACTGAGTCACAGTAGGAAAGATGAATGCTCATCACTAAAATGTGCCCCACGGAAGGACTGTCAGCAGTTGGTGGAGCATTCTGTTAAAGAGTTGAATGAATCTACTGAGTTGATACTTGTCAAAGTCACAGCTGTAGATGTGACATGTTGAAGATGGACTAAATCCGTTATGTTATTTAAATAAGGTATACAATCTTTACGTGATACGTGTCATTTTTATACAAATGGGCAGGCTGCAAAATACTAGAAAAAAATGGAGCTACATTTTGGTACAAGCAATATTTAGCATTTAAGAAACAAATATCAAACTGATAGCACTGCATGTGTTAAGACAAAAAAAAAACTGAAGGGTAGTTTCATTGCAGTTTTAATTAATATTAAAGGTCAGGCATGACCAGCTACCAAGTTAAAAACCTGAATTTTAATTGTCAGTCAAACTCATCCTTTCTCGAGGAGGCATGGTATGGTCACTATGTTTTCAGGCATCATTATATCTGTGAAAGATGATCGACACAAAGCAAACAAATCTATTTCACAAGGTGAAGAGGCCAAAAGAGGCAGGTTCTGCTAAAAGAACTGAATGTGAAGCTACTAGCTGACATTATGGGATGTTTCTTTTGACACCCACATTTGATGCAAAGCCATTGGTCATTTTGGTGGTGCATGCCAACCCATAGGAGGTTTTGCATTTACTTTTGATACCAATAGTAATCCCAGGTGCAATGATCAATCTTTTACTATCATGCCACTCTTGAAAGTATTCTTGAAGTAGAGATTTGGGCACCCCACAGGTCACCTGGCTCCATCTAGCTCACCAGATAGAAGGCCCCTCATTACGTGCCTGTTGTCTATCCTGTGGGCATAGAGAAACCAGCGAAGTCACCTCTGTTTGATGAATGCCAACAAAATTGGATACTTTGCTTTGAAGAGGACTGCACTTTTTGTGATTGTGTCCTGCCAAGCTATATTTATAACACAGTGTAGGTAGTGCAGATGGAATTGTTAAGCTTCTTTTCAAAGAGTATCTGAAAAACCATGTATGCAAGATAAATCTTTCTCCTGCAAGGGAAGCTCAACAAACTTTTGATTTCTGGTATCCTCAAACTTTTAAAATAATCTTCCCTTCTGAAAATTCAAAATTACAGAAACAGTATCCAACATTTAATTACTCTTTTATTTACTAACTTAATGCAGGTAAATGAATGCAACTGAACTCACCTGCTCTATGGTATGCAATAATGACTTCCTTTGTATAATTTTGAATGAACAAAAGACATTCTGGGCTTCAAAAACCTTAAGTGAATTGACGGGAACTTTGGAAATTAGTTGCTTTGTCATGTAGGATACAAAGATTTTCCAGGCCTTGTGAAACAAAATAGGGACTTACCCTTGCTTCATAAAAAAGATCAATTTTCCATTACTTATTCTGATTTTTAAAACCTCATTTGATTCTACTTCTAATATGAAGCAAAAAGATCTAACTGCAAAGCAGATAGTCATATAATTGAGCATAATATTCCAAAAGTATGAGTGGTGCTTTTATTTTCACACATTAGTCAAGATTTTCCAATCATAATTGTTCAAGAACTAGGAATTTGTTATGTAACATTATTAATTCATTTGCAATGAAATTTCTGGGGCATTATCTGTGACAATCACCTTTTAAGTTAGACATAAGCCTAAGAGTTCTAAGCTTGTGGCTAGATTCTCTATAATTGGAATGGGAACTGTTTCTGAATGAGAAATTGTGTTTTTGCTGTAATTTTGTACACTGTTCAAATAACAGAATTGACCTCATGACCTAATGGAATCAGATTAAGAGTACAGCATTGAGTTGGTTGTGCATCGAGCAACATCTGATGCAGCAAGTCAGTCTGCAGTGGTGAACAGCACGAAGTTTGGGCCTGAGACGGATTGTGGGAAAAGTGCATCCTAAACTCAAACTGGTTTCAAGCCCTCCACAAAGTGTAAAGGCAACTGAATCAAAAGAGATGGAGAAAAAGAAAGAGACAGACAATATGTATGGTTAAGAGAAATCAGGTGATCTATATATAAATCAAGTATTCAAAAATAAGGGAAAGAATACTAGAACTAAAGCTTTACAGAATAGTAGTAAACTTTTTTTAACGTTATGGTCAAAACAATAAGGACATGATTGTAGAGTTAACAGACAAGGTACTTAAACAAATCAAAAAGTACCAGAGGACATGTAAAAGACAAAGAATTAGCAAATGCAGGACAAAAAGAAAAATAGATGGAGAAGTGTTGCTACATGCAAATACATGTTTGATATACCCAAATTTAGCTTCCAGGAAAGCTGGAGCATGTCCCTCCCAAAAAAAAAGCCACTTACTTGCATTCCCAGAATTTGGAACATACATCATCTATTTATTGTACATTACTTTGTGATGTGCAAAATGAAAACACAGCATAATACAAATACAATCAGAAGCAGTTGTGTTGGATCACTGAAGAACAACTGAGCTATAAACACCTGGAAGGCCAGTTAGCCAGCCAGTGTGCAATCAGCCAGGAATCAGAAGCCATTCAGTTTCGAAAGGCCACCTAGCCACGATCATCCGTCAACTACAAGGAGCTAACCAATAACAATAGTTAGCCAGTGATTCACCATCAGCACAGCTAAGAGCGGAGCCCTGATTCTTCAGGTTATGAGTGCAGGGCAATGGAACTATCAGAAATACCATAGAAAGATGTGGTGGAGCTGCTTATTGTATCAGTTTATCTTTAGCCCTTCCTATGAACAATATGCGCACGCCTGGAGCCATGGATTCCCAGTGTCAGCATAAACTGTGGTGCAAGGTGTGGCCATACGATTTTAGCACAAGAATTGTTACTCTGCCCTCCTGTCATGATGTGAATAAAGTGAAATGTTATAAATTGGGGTTGGTGTAGCAAGCTACATGCTTACAAATCCTGCTTTGCCACTGACGTTTGCACTGGTCTCTATAAACGTTACCATTCGCACCATTAAAATGAAACTAAGCTCAAAGCTGTAAACTTTTGCAGTGTGCACATCCTGTAAAATGAAAACCTGTCAATTGATAGGATAACTGATACTTCCTTGGATAATAACTCCTTTAGGCAAGGGCTCAGTTGAGTGGCATTACGCTCTATAATTTGAAAATAAAATGGAGCAATGACATTATGTTAATATATTGAAACACTAAAGTTACCAGGTCACTCTGTTTTAAGTTTGCAACCCAAAAGTTCCACTACCGGTGAAAATATTACACAAAAGTCACCTTTTTGTTGATCTTATGCAGCTGTTAAGTTTTCTGCTTTTAGGGATTGCTGAAAGCTTTTTTCCAAATGAATTTTATGTTCTGCATTAACCTGATGAGCCAGACCTTCTGATAGAAAAGTGGCGCTTGCTGATGAACTCAGTTCAGGTATGATCAGAAATCCTGATGCACGCACAGGTGCTGAAATTGCTGAGAACTTTAACATTTTGACAGGCTGATTCGCATTACCCAGGATCCTCTGTGAATGCTTCTATCATTGATATCCCTGCTGGGGCTCTGGGGTAAATAGATCCGATTCACCCGCATAGAATTGTTACACTATTTAAGATACAGGCCAGTGATTATGTGCTTATGTTAATGTATGATGCTGTACATACCCAAACTATCCCCTAGATGTGTGTATCCATCTCCCTGCTATCTCTAACCCAACTATCCACTCCAACCTACCGCCAATCCATCTGACCCACCCATCCACCGCTGCCACAAATCCCTACAACCCTTGAGCTGACTGTCGAACCCAAACTGCCCCTAAACCATTCACTACACTTATCCAACCATCTAGACACTGCAGTATTTAAAACACCTGAGGAGTTTTAACACTTACCCCATCCTCTATGGATGGCTGTGCTGACACATGACTACTGCAGGAAGTCTGCATAGGAAGGACACAATAAAATAAGGGTGAGGGTGATCTGCGCATTCGGCAATGGCCCTGGCATCACCATTGACTGGAAGGTTGAGGCTGGTACTGATACCTTTATCCTTTATTCTACAGGTTCCAGATGAACAGGCACAGCTCCAACAGTTGTGCAAGTACAGACTATGGAATGAACTATGGCACGTGGAGAGGACGTGAAACACAAGGACAAATACTGCATCTTCTGTTTGCATTGCAAGGCAAACAGCCATTCTTTCATCTAATTAGTGTATCACGCCTGAACATTTAGCTCAGGTGACAGCATGATTATCTAGTACTGCGGTGTACTAGCAGTGTCACATGTTTATTATATAGATAAAGTACAATAAAGACCATGGTGACTACTGCAGTTTCTTTCATCATCTTCTATAGATCAAAGGAATTTAATTGTGAGTCACATCATACGTGTTTAGATAGCTGAAATGTGAGACAAATACCTGAAGGTCAGATGCAACATTTTGTTTGCTTTGAACAACAGAGTAGCTGGGATACTTAGATTTTAAAGCAAGAAACTTGTTCAGAACATTTTTTAAAAATTATAATTACCTTCCATGTAGCTGCATTGCGTCTGAAGTAGGCAAACATTCGTGTAAACCAGTTATATATTTCATTTAGTGTTAGCTGCTTTTCTGGAGATTCAAGAATTGCCTGAGACAAAAATACAGTTGGTGATATGATAGATGTTTCTTTTAATCAACAGAATTATATGAACTTAACAGAAAGAAATTAATATTCTTAAATTACTTGATTTCAACACTGTGTTTTAACACAGAAAGAGAAAAGTAAATCAGTTACAAAGATATTAGGGGTTGGTTAGCTCAGTTGACCGATTGGCTGATTTATTATGTACCGTGATAGCAACAGGACAAAATTCAATTGCAGCACCAGCTGAGTTTACTATGAAGGTTTCATATTCAAAAGCTCTCCCTTCACTTGAGGCATGGTGACTTTCAGGTTAAACTCACCACTGGTCATCTCTCTCTGACGAGAGGGAAGCCCTATAGTCCTTTGGAACAATGGTGACTTTAGCTTTAATAGACCTCGAGTGGATTATTTTTACAGTGACTTAATTATGCATTTCTATTAATGAAAAAGTGTGACTACAGAAAGAATACTTCAACATTTTGACTACAATAATAATTTATTTGTTGTTTGTCGATTCACACATCTGCTTTCATGGGCTTTAAGTACTTGACAAAATTGTGTTCAAAGTTAAGTATCCAAACATTCGGAATGTTCTAAAAAATTACACCGTTTCACTCACCTGCCTTATTAATGAAGCATACGTGAAAGGGGGTCTAACATCTGCATTCTTGTAGAACTCTTGATTCTGAGCAATGTCTGTAGATAGCCACAGATGTTTATTAAATTCTGATATATTTAAAGTTGCATTACAAAAAAATTAGGAGTTGACACATTCCCATTATAACTTTAAAAGTGACGTTGCAGCAGATAATAATTACAAAGTGGTGTTTTTGGCTTTCAATGACAACAGGAAAGAAAAGGTCCTACCTGAGGATATTGGCACATTGTACTTGTCAGGGTACCGCCTCCGGATGGGTCCCATGTTATGCATGCTGGTTGGGGTAATAACAGAGGGTCCTTGTGTGACAGGGGTAATAGGGGTTGTTGGTGTGGTAGGGGTGTGAGGTAAGCTCTGTGGAGATGCCTCAGACACAGTCTTTGATAATGTGACATTCGATACCAGGTTCAGCTACAAAGATAGATTTGAGGGTGAGATTGGGTAATGGTGGGGAAAAAAAGGGAAAAAAAGGAAAGCTTTAATAGGCTTGACAAATAACAGTATGAATCATACCTACCACTGTGCAGCTACTAATAAGCTACAGAGGAAGCAGACAATCTCAGAGCTAATTAAAAGATGAAATTGTATTGAAAGGACTCTAATTAGAGGATGCTTATAGAGGTGATCTAATGATTAAGCGCTGCAGCAAACTGACCCCATCATCAACTTATAGGTGACACAAGATGTCTGAAGAATTCTTATTGAAACAGTAATTTTTTTGAGGAGGCAATGATATTAGCAATAATAGCTGAGGTAAACTAATTAAAGTGGAGCTCTGAAGCCACGGTGGCTGTCAGCAGCTGTTCTGTCCTTGCTTGCAGCTGCAGCCATTCCAAACCAGCTCCAAATCTCAACAGAGGCTCTCCAGTCAACTGGAAAATTTCAGACTGACCTCTGCACTTGCTATTAATTTAGAGGAAAACTAATGACACATATACATAGTCCCACAAAATTGTCTTAATTGCTAATTTGCCAAAAGGAACAGTGCTTCCAAATTAAATATGACTGAAGTCACTGGAAAAGGAATACACCAATACAGGCATCGCGGGGAAAGGTGTTTCATCTTGTGAATTGCGTTAACAAATTAATGGAATGTCAACTCTGTCAATTGCTTTTGGAAGTGTCACTTTTCAATTTTTTTTGATACTGGCATCAATTACTGCTGATGAGAATCAGCCTGCTGTAGCAATGGAGGTAGAAGAGTTCAGGTGAAAAGTGTATAACCCATGTTTAACACCTCACCTTTCTGCACCTCCTTGTTCACAAGTTCTCCAATTACCAGAGTCCTGCTAATAGTCATTATCTGGAGGTTATGCACTTGCTTACTTAAAAACACCACACAATTACAGAATTCCATCACAGATCAGGCCTATTAAATAACCTTTCCAAACACAAGTGAAGAACTATAAAGGCAAACAGACATTGTTTAGTTTTGTAATTTTCAAAGCTATTTGGTTTTCTTTTCGATCACCTGGCTCACTGCACAGTAAATAAAATTTTAATCACATGCCTTGTCCTCTATCAAATATTAAGATTATGGAAGCATGATGTAATGAGATAAACCTGAGATCTGTTATCAAAAAAACAAATAAAAATAAGTCTTCATAACACAGCTTTAAAAAGACTAATGCATATTTAAATAAGGACAAAAGCTGTAATTTTTTAAAATAATGGCTACATTCCCCAGTAAAAGAATAGTTAATGTGTTGTTAGTACAATATGATGGTGTTGTGTTCACTGATATAAAAATCTAGGATCTCAAATGGCTAATGCTGAACATCTAAAAATATGTCCCAATCTTTTAACAATATCTAAGAATATTTTTTTTTAAAATTTCAACCAGCTGCTGATTGTGTGCTCGGGTTAAAGAAGAGTCACTATAGACAGCCAGGAAACTGAGGTATGGCCTCATCCTCTCGCTATTTTCAAGCCAGTCACAGCACCACTATTTTCTTAACATTTTTGGTAGGATTTGACCTTTGCACTTATTTTTGTTTACACTATCCTTAATAAACCTTTAAAATGAGGCTCTTTGGAATAAAACTGGTCACACTTCAAAACAAAGACTAAATTTCTAAGCTGCTTGAAAACCCATTTTGAATTTTGTGTATTTAGGTCGTATCCCTGACTGCATTTTCCATCAGAATTATATAAGTCAACTCAAGTGCAGATATTTACCATATTGTAGATTTTCCACTAGTTTAGCAAATTTAGTTTGGAAATAAATTAATCTTCAAGACAACATATACTGCATATTTCATTCTACAGCTGAAACAGTTCTGTAAGCCAAACATATTAATTTTTATATTGATCACCTGTTAGGTGGTGTTGAGCAGGTTTAGAAGTGTCTTGAATTGTCCATAAATCCCTGGCAAGTATTTATGTTTAACTGTTGCTACAGATATCATTTTTATGATTAACTATGTGAAATGAGAAATGTATTACAGCTAGTGGAAATATCATACAATTTTCAACATTAATGCTGGTCTGTCTGTAACCTTCCAGATTTGAATGAAGCAGTAACTTGCAAACTGAAATCTCTCAACAACAAAAATTGGTATTCTCAACTTGCTTTAAAGGTAACACTTAATGATGCATAATTCTGCTAATAAAACAGTATGCTCACATTCTGACATCTGTTACCCAGGACAATGATTAATCATCAGAGCCCACTTCTCCTTGGTAATAAGGCAATATTAATATTTATCAATTGCATGGGTTATACTGTTCGTCATCGGAAAATAATTACTAAGTTACCAAGTGTGCAAGCTCAAACTCACTGGCTATGAAATATAGGTGAACTATCAGTATATTTTGTGTTGAGGTGTCAATTGAAATTGCCACATAAATTTCAATTTTACAAAGCAAAATGTTTGTAACAAAACAATGTGTGCTCGTTTGATACTCTGAACTGTAACTGCCAAGTATTCTGCACTCCTATTTACAATGACATTTCAGCCTATTGACATAAAATGGCATCAAAATCTAGACAGCACACAGAGACAGATATATTTCATGTTTGTTAAACAAAGCTTTCCTTTAATGGAATTTACAATGTTGGGAATTTAATCCTTATTCTGATATGAAATACAGATCTAAAGATCAAAACATTTTCATACAGGGTGAGATCTGTTTAAAAAAATACAACGATACAAATAATTTGCACTTTTGACAATGGAATACCTTAGGCTGTGAGGCTGTTGTTTCTCTACATTAGAAGTTCCATTATTTGACAACTATAAAAAGAACTATAATATTAAATTGTATATATGGTTGTTTTAGTTATAGTGGTGTATGGCTTGCACTGTGTTATTTTTGCTGAAACTACTTTTTTAAACACTTGTGTAACATGTCATTAAAAGGCTGTCATTCAAAGCACTGCTTAATCCATAAACAGAGCCACGACAGTTCTGAATCTTGAGCACTGTCTCTTTCTCAAATTCACTTGGCTTAGTTTGGTGAGCTAACAACATTGGAGGCAAATGTGAGAAAAAGCACCACAACTTACGAGGATATCTGACTTTTCATGGGAACAGGGTTGGTAAAAAAGGGAGAACCCACCCCACTTTCCAAATTCAAAACAAAAATAAATGAGTGACACTGACAACCTGTGTTGGGAAAGCTACTCTCTTAAGTTGTTTTACATTTCTGATTGGCGTTTTTATTATTTGGTTTATGCGTAATGGAGTGGAAAATACTATTTTAAAAGTCAATGCCTATCATTAAGGCAAAGTCCATTTTACGCAAAAAGATTATAATGCCCTGGATATAATGCCTGTGCATATTTTTAATTGTTAAATGTAATGTGTTGTGGACATGTTTAACTCAAAGTGAAAAGTTTGGACCTTTTCCACATATAACCTCTCCACACATTGTGACAGCATTTCTCAATTTGCAACAGCTTTAATTATTTTTGAAATGTTACAGGCAAATTCTTTTCTTTCACCCTGAACAATTAAGTTATAGATTCATATATCACAGAAACAGACCCTTTGGTCCAACTAGTCAATGCTGACCAAGTTTTGCAAATGAAACTAGTCCCACTTGCCTGTCCAAATGTCTTTAAAATGTTGTAACTGCAACTGTACCCTCTACTTTCTGTGGCAGTTCATTCATATATAAACCATCCTCTTTGAAAAAAGTTGTCTCTCAAGTACCTTTTTAATCCTTCTCCTCTCATCTTAAAAATATGCCCCCTAGTTTCGAACTTCCCCACCCTACGGAAAAGACCTTTGCTATTCACCTTATCTCTGCCCATCATGATTTTATAAACCTCTATAAAGTTCACCCGTCAACCTCCGACATTCCGGTGACAAAAGTCCCAAACTATCCAGCCTCTCCTCATAACTTAAACCCTCCAGTCCTGGCCACATCCTGGTAAATCGTTTTGAACCTTCTCCAATTGAATAATATGTTAAACCCTTAGTGTCCCATTTACTCAGTCATTCCCTGGTTGGGCATTTAAAAAAAAACAGCATCAAAACTGAGTAATATGGTAAGTCCGAAAGGCTCCTGAACACCATGGCCAATGGCAAGTCAGCTGGAAAATATGGTGAGATCAGAAAAATTAGATTCTCAGTCGATAAAATAAGATATCAATTTTCTACACAGGTTCGGAATGGCCAGATAAGGGCCTCACTACTGAATGGTGAGTCCTATTTGCATTCATTAATGACTCCTTCATATCTATTATCACCTGACTTATATATAGTTTGCAATTCTCCCACATGGCAGAGAAAAAAACTAGACATTGACAACTATTGACGTGAAAGTCAGAGTGGATACCTGGCTCATTGCTTTGCTCGTCTGGGCATCACCTTTGGTTCGCAGTCACCAACACCCTAGGCATGTTTCATGGGCAACAACTGCCTGCACCCCACCATCAGGGATGAAGTTTAGTAGCAGATATGCAGAAAACTCAACATATTACATCTCCGATTCACTTAGAATACAGTTATCTACTTCAATGTTACACTTTTGAACTCATGGAAACCTTGTATTGCAATGCTGCTGCCTGGCAAACACTTGTCATGAACCTCAGGGTTCTTCACATGTTATTGTTACATTTAGGCACTTTGCAATACTTGGATGTTCACAGAATCACTACCTTGCTTTGCCCTGATAACAAGGTGTACAGCTGGTTGAACACAGCAGGCGAATCAGCATCTTAGGAACAGGGAAGCTGACATTTCGGGCCTAGACCGGTCCTAAGATGCTGCTTGGTCTGCTGTGTTCATCCAGCTCTATATCTTGTTAACTCAGATTCTCCAGCATCTGCAGTTCCTATTATCCCGCTTCCTTTGCCCTACCTTTTTAGCACTTTGCTGCCTTATTCAGAACTTACAGGGTCAAAGTTCTTCTCTTGTCTCGCCTTTTATCGCAGGCACAAATATAAGCTGCTTGTCACTGTTCAGCAGTGATCAATCAAGGAGACAGGCATCTTGCTGTACAGAACCAGGCTCTATCAATCCTGCTCCTACCTTGTGTGCCAGCAGCTTATACAGCAAACACAGTGTAGATCCTTCAGCCAAATACAGATGATGTTCTTGGGCTGTGGAGATGAGGGGTCAATGTTTTAGGAATCCCACCACATTTATAATCTTCAACTGTATCTGCACAGCCTGGCTTGTGCAGCAGACATCAAAATAAGATTTACTTTGTCAAAGGTCCTTCCACAACTTTTTATGGACCAAGCCCCTGTAGGAGCCTCCCTAAACAACTGTATAGAGGGTAATGCTGAACTGATATTAGTGTGTGATGCAGGTGCTGACTGGTGACCTTAATGAGAGCCTCTGATTTCTGATATTCCCCACTGAAATAAGTTCACTAGAACCGAGACCAAATGGGCCCAACCACAGTAGTATTATTGTCACTGGAACAAGTATGCCAGCAAGCCCAGAGCCAGCAACAACTGTCAACAATGCTAAACAGCCTCCAAATGAAGAAATCCTAACTGCCAGTGACTTCTGGATGCTGAGGAGCTACAGGAAGCTCAAAGTCTATTATCTGTGTTGCCATTTCCTCTGGATGAACAAAGTTTTTGGATAGTTTATCTGTTGCATTTTTCTAGGGTGTTTAAAACCTACACTAAACATGACCACTGAAATTTCCAATATATACAGAAAGGCATTAGCTGAATTTTACCAAAAGCTGTTATAAATTTGAGGACTTAGAAATACTGTTGTTATATGGAAATTGTCTTCTTGGGGGAAAAAAGGGTCTTTCCATGTTTAAGGTTAAGTTCAGATCTATCCACGAACTAATCTTTGCAATCAATTCCATATCAAACAGCGGTATATTTCTGGGTGAGCATGCAAAGTTCAGCAGTAATCTGTTCACTGACACTCAATTCAGCTTCTGCCAGGACCCCTCAGCTCCAGCCTTGGTTCAAACATAGACAAAAACAGCCAAATCCCCAGCTACCACAGCCTTCAATCAATTCAATTCACTACATGCAACATTAAGAACCGACGGGAGGCACTAGATAATGCAAAGGTTATAGGCCCTGACAACACTGAAGACTCGTGCTCCAGAACTTACCCAAGCTGTTCCAAGTACAGCTACAAAACTAGCATTTCCCCAAATATGTGGAAATTTGCACAAGTAAATCCTGATTACAAAGTGCAGGACAAATCCAATCCAGCCAATTAGTGCACCGTCTACTCTTAAATCATTAGAATGTAAGAATTAGGAGGCCGAGGCAATTCAATCCCTTGTGTCTGCTCCGCCATTTACTATAATTATTGCTAATTTCACAATGACCTCAACTCCACCTTCCCAACCACTCCTGATAACACCCTTTAACTCCTTACTAATTAAAAATCTGTCTATCATCTCCTTAAATATATGCAGTGTTCCAACACTCTTCCACAGCTTTGTGATCCTTTGAGGCAAGTAATTCCTTCTCATTGCTATTTAAAAATCTGCCACCTTCTAGACTAAAACTAAGACCTCCACTTCGAGATTGCCCTGCAAGGAGAAGCTTTACTCTGTGCTTATTATGACAAACCCCTATAGCATCTTACTTACCTCAATGAGATCTCCTGTCATCCTTCTAAACTCCAGCAAGCGTGGGCCTAACTATTCAATCTCTCCTCATAAAATAAGTCTTTCATCTCAGAAAAGCCTTTCATTATTGGAAAGTGATAGCAGATGTCATCAACAGTGCAATCAGCATCTACTCAGCAATAGCATGCTTACTGACACCAATTTGTGTTTTGACAAGGTCAAATTACAACATTGGTTCAAACATAGACAAGAGAGTGTAATTCAGCAGGATAGGCGAGTGTGAAAGCCCTTGACGTCAAGAATGGCATCAAGCGGTCCAAGCAAAACTGGAGTCAAAGGGAATTAGGGGCGAACTCTCAGCTGGTTCGAGCCATACACAGTTCATACAAGTTGACTGTGGTGGAGGTCAGTCATCTCAGTTCCAGGACATCTCTGCAGGAATTCCTCAGTGTAGTGTCCTAGGCCCAATCATATTCTGTTGCTTCATCAACAACTTTCCCTCCATCAGAACATCAGAAGTTGGGGACGTTCGCCGATGATTGCACAACGTTCAGCACTATTCCTGACTTCTCAATACTGAAACGGTCCATATTCAAATGCAGGAAGACCTGGACAATATCCAGGCCTGGGCTGACAAGTGGCAAGTAATATTTGCTCCACATAAATGCCAGTCAATGACTTAAGTTAAGTCACCATAGTTGTACCAAACCAGAGGGCTGCTCTCTGATTAGAGATAGATGACTGGTGGTGGTTTAACTTGAGGGCAACCACATCTCAGGCAAGGGGAGAGGTTGAGGAGAGTCCTTCATGGCATCCTCAACCGGTGCAGGAATTGAACCCACACTGTTGACATCACTCTACTTTGCAAACGTAAATACATCACTAACCCTCTCACTTAGCATCAAACAGATATGGAGTAAAGAAGTTCCACAATGATGGAAAGTGTGGTCTCCAAACTTTGTGCCAAGCCTTGTGAAAGGGCTATGGGTGTCCTACCATGCTCTTTGACTGTTGGCTACTAAACCTCCTACCATTTACATCTGAATGCATTCATCAGCTTTTTTTATGTATTCTGTGTCATCAAAGTCTTCATCTGATTTCTTTGTCCTGACTGAAGTCCACTAATACCTAGTTACAAATCAAATGGAGATGTCACCCCTCAGTAACTGTCTGAAGTACATGAAAGTTACTAACACAAGTACATATCTAAGTGTCAGATCAAGTGGCGATTTTTCATCACCATTAGTCTCTTGTGCCTGTTCCACTTCATGTTCTTGTGCCACTGTCTGGCCAGGTGGAGCTGCCTGGATATCTGAAATGGGAAAGGCAAAAAGCCATGGGTGTGGAGAGGAGGGGGAAAAAGTAGGAGGTGCATATTTAGACCTACTCTAACTTGTAAATTAGAAAAAGATTATGGGACAAGATGGAGGAGTGGGATGTGGGCATGAGGATTAAGTATGTGTATACCGTCACCTTTAATGTTGCAATAACATTACCAGCTACAGGATCATACATAGTCACTACATTTATGAAAAATATTGTCTCCTCCGTTGATACAGAAGCATGCTCTTATGCTTGTCTTGGGCAGCTGCCTGCACTTAGACACCACATTACCATGTGAGCAGTATGCCGGAGATCAAATCTGTTTGGGTGACATGCCTATCGCAGTGTTACAGCCAGAAATGAGTGCAAGGTATTGAATGTGGGTATGAAGCTGTGCAAAGCCTGGAGGTGAGGAGAAGCCAGGTGGGTCAAGGTTAACAGAGAATGTTGGTGCAGGAGTGAAGTGGAGTAGGTAGGTGTGGTGAATTCACCCACATGTGCACATCTAAAGATACATTTATTCACTGTGACTACCTGTGAGGTCACTGACCTTGCAGTACAGTATTCACATTCTTGGGGTTACATTGCTGGCAACAACCGTGATGTGTACCAACTCACAATATTCACTTCACTATTCTGGATTCCTCTGTGTAGAAGGCTTCTCTCCTCCCATTCCCCACTTGTACCTTGGCACTGATGATGCTTTGGAGAATGGTCTTTATACTTTTCACACTTATTCATTATTCCTGTTCAAAATCTTCCCCACCCAAATCCAGCATCTTCCACAGCTTGAAGTATTGCAGTCAAGATTTAACCTCTCTTATCTTGGATAAACTTAAGCACCTATCGAGGCCTACAGCCACTCAACAGTGCATTTAGGAGTTGCCCACGTGTGCTAATCACTGTAATGAGTAGGTAGCACAAAGGTTATGTGTGTTGGTAGGAACGACTGCTGTGATGCCCCACTTCTGATCTGGGGTAATTGCTTTGTTCTTAGCCGTTTTCAGTTTTCCAACTGTTTCAACTTTCTCTCTAATGGTTAGATCTAAGAAAGTATAAATAGTTCATGGTGCAAGTCTTTGGCAAAAGGAACAATGGTCATGCAAGGCAACCTTTAATGCTGACTTGTTTTTCATATCTTTTTCAATACTTGTATATTTAATTATGAACTGTCACCACGTAGTGATTATATTTTCACACTGTAAAACAAATTTAACAGTTTACTCCTAATACTGGAACATTTTGTTATTAAATCTTTGATTATTAACAGAATGATATTTTACTAATTATAAATAATATAAGAATATAGTGTGTATCATTTCAGTCCGTTACTTGTGAGACAACTACTCTATACAGATGAGCCACTAGCCTATCTTGCATCAACACATATTGACTAAAGTTGCAAGTGGCAACTAAAGGCCCAGTCATGCTCAATTAATTCTCACATATTGATGTCGAATGATACTGTTGGCTGGGTACCTTCAAAGACTGAATAATACATGTTTCAAACAAGAAATAAGGTAATCTTTCCATTATAATTGATTAGTTCATTTAAAGAATTACAGGACTGTAGCAGAATAATGATTATGATGTAATCTGTTACCTGTTAACATTAAATGGAATGACATTTTTGTATGAACATTATTAGAAATTTATTGAACTCTATCTAAATTCTTATTAGGTCTTTCTGTCTTTTGTTTTCCTTCCTGATCTAGGCCAAGAATGCTGGTTCCTTCTGTGTGTCTGTGCGCAAATGTCAGTGCACAACTGTATTATGTATAACTATTCGATTACAAATTATTTATTTACCTTATTCTTTGGAATGGTCAAACATAGCTCCTTGATTTTAGGCGTCAGAAAAATCTTAAAAAAGAATGAACAATTGTATTTTCACCTTTTTTCCCTTCTGAATGTCTCATTTCTACCTTCCCCCACAGGAATATTGTTAAAATGTTTGCTTCCTTCAGTTAGGAGGATTGAATGCTTTTTCAAGGATTATCATTCACACCCCACTATGGATGGAATCAGAACATGAGTATTTTGCATTTGATACAGAGTACCAGCCGGATTTAGTACTTACCACACCACATGGCAAAACAGCAAAGAGAAGATATAACTCATGCATTGAAACTGGTATGTTTAAATATCAATGAGTAGGTAAGTAAATAAACTAGTTGATTATAAATCATTTACAGCAGGATACACTCCTGACCAGAGTTTGAACAATTTTTTTTCAAATTGAATGTACTTGTGAATCTGTCTACAACTGTGAGCCAGTGGTATACATGAAGAAAATAATAATGGAAAACGAAAATAAAGGTTACACTAAGTTGGCAGGAGACTTAATCTAAAACCTATTCAGAAAAAGAATAAATATGGTGCAAGTGTATCAGTCGATCATTCTAAGCATTTGTCACCTTGCTCTTCAATCACTACTTACAGGCTGAGGAGTAGATTTTGGTTCAGTTGACTTCACGTGCAGGTGTGTCATCATTGCTTGCAGGCGTTCTTTGTCTTTTGCGAGCTGAAGAAATAAAACATTTTAGCTACTGAAGTAAAACCACAACAATCATGAAAAAGGAGGACTTATGAATCATCCTTAGTAAAACTTTCAGCCTCTGCGTCAAACCAGTTTTTTTTCTTTGACATCTGCTGCATATTCCTTTATGTCAACAATTAATCAATGGGTTGCTTAATGGAAACTGAGATTTTAGGCTTTCTACTTTCCAATTTACACATTGTATATAAACATAAGAAATATGAGCAGGAGTAGGTCATTTGGCTATTCACATGACAAAATACATACAGATATGGATCATTTTATGTCAATTAATTTGCAAAGCATCAGACTATCAAACACCATGAGATGATTTTATGTGCAGACCAAATTCAATATTGATGAGTGTACTATATGAGCAAGAACATCATACGGAACTTTCCATGGAATTCAGTGAAGAGTATTAATTACTACCTGGTTTACATCTATTCCTAGAATGAATTAAACCCCTGATCAGAGTAAAATAGCTTAACAGTTGAAATCAAAAATTACAACGTAACATGAGAATTAGGAACAAAATTAGACCATTTGGTATATCAGGCCATCTCTGCCATTCAATAAGGTAATAGCTGATCTGATGGCTGCTGTGACTCCATTTTATTAACTGCCTCCCTTAACCCGAGACTCCGCTCTTGTAGATCAAAATCTGTCTAACTCAGTCCTGAAAATATACAATGATACACAGCCCTCATTGCTCAATAGGGAAGAGAATTCCAAACACTAACAATCTTCTGGGAGAATAAATGCACCCTCATTTCCTTTTAAAAGGGACAGTACTTAGAAACTATGCTTCCGAGTTCCGTATTCTCTCATGAGGGTAAACATTCTCTCAGCAACTATCCTATCAAGCCCGTTCAGAATCTTGTACATTTCTATCAGTTTATCTCTCACTCTTCCAGAATTCAATGATTATATGTGCAATTTTATACACAACAGAAACTGATCCCAGGAATCAGCTGAGTGAGCCTTTTCTTAACTGCTTCCAATGAAAATCTCTCTAGAGAAAATGAGAAAAAAAACTGCAGAGTACTCAGGTGTGGTCTCAGCACTGCCCTTGTACAGTAAGACCAAGGCCTCCCTACTTCTTTACTGCCTTGCAATAAAGACCAACATTTAGCTTGCCTTCCTAAACATTCGTTGCACCCGTATGCTTGTGTTTTGGTGATTCATATGCATGAGGACACTCAGATCCCTTTGTACTGCGCCATCTTGTTGTTTGTCTTTCACTATTCAAATAATATTCTACTCTTATTCTTCATGCCAAATTGGACATTCACACAACTGGTCCTTTCATCCATGTCATTAGCACATGACAAATAGTTGAAGCACAGCACTGATCCCTATGGCATTTCAATAGATACAGTTTGTCAAGGTGAAAATGACCCATTTATCCTGATTCTTTGATTCCTGCTAATTAGCTACTTCTCTGTTATTGCTAATCTAGCCCCTCCAATATGGTGAACTATTATTTTGGCTTTACATAGAATTGAATCCCTACAGTGTGGAAACAGGCCTTTCGGCCCAACAAGTCCACATCAACCCTTGGAGCATCCCACCCAGACCATCCCTTTATAACCCACCTAAGCCAAACATCCCTGAACACTACAGGCAATTTAGCACAGCCAATCCACTGAGCCTGCACATCTTTAGACTGTGGGAGGACACCAGAGTACCTGGAGGAAACCCACGCAGACACTGGGAGAATGTGCAAACTGCACACAGACAGTCGCCTGAGGGTGGAATTGAACCCAGGTCCCTGGCACTGGGAGGTAACAGTGCTAACCACTGAGCCACACATGATTTTTTGTGATAATCATTTGTGGCCCCATAGTGAATGCTATTTCCAAGAAACATTCAAGATGGAAGAATTCTGGAAAACCAAAAATACATTACTTGTTTCCTTCTATCCTTGAATATGCTGAAGGCGTAGTAAGATACATTCAGACCGATAAGCAAAGGAATGATTAGTTATTTAGTGTAGTTATAAATGTGCAGCGGAGATTATAGTCAGATCAACCTTGATCTTATTAAATGCCAGAGCAGGCCTGAGGGGTCAAATGACTGACTCATGCTGCTAATTCAAACTTCATATCCCCCCACTTTAGATTCTCAAAGAAATCTACAAAGTTTGTCAAACACTATTTCCCTTTTACAAAAACTGAACAGCCTCTAAGCGATTTTCTAAATGTCATGTAACTACCTCTTTAGAACGGGAGTCTACCTTTTTCCCTATGACAGATGTTAAGCAAACTGGCCTAAGATTTCCTATTTTCTGTCCCTTTTCTTTCTCATTACTTTTTCTGTAGTGCTAATGATTGTTTTAAGTTCCCTTTTCTATCTTTATTCTTGGGTTTTATTTTGGATTCTATTGCAAAGATGATACAAAGTAGCTGATGAACAATGATACGCTCAGTCTAAATTTCACAGTTTGCAAAACAAAACAATTACTCAATGCTTCCTCAAAGCTCTAAGGAATTGTCCTGTATATGAAGAGGAAAAATTGGATAAGGGCCAAAAATTATCATGATGCATGATTAACCCTCTTCACTCACCTACTACGTGTGTTTGGGACTTTAATTCTCTGCCTCACAGTGCAACTTCACATATATTGCAGCAATTCAACACGGTAGCCACATCACCTAAATATATTACAGCAAACGTACTGACAATTTCCCTTTTTGTTGCAGGATTAGCTGTCTTATAACTAGTGGGAGACAGATAAAACTGCATTTCCACACTTTGATAAAGGAAACAGTACTTGGTGCCATTGGAACAGTGACAATAGAGGTCAGGGCCAGTGGCATGCTGGGAATGATTGATGATGCCGGTGAATTCCTACCCAGTTTTCATTCTCACAACCTACTTATCTCCACTGATTTACAGCATTCAGATGATGAAAAGAAAAGCACCTCATGTTTTGCCTCATTGGAACTGCCTTTCTCCTTTCAGATACCTGACAACTGTCATTTGGCATGACAATGGCACAGGAACAGCAAGTTGCTGAGAAAAACACACACTGTCAGTAGCTCAGATACTGACACTAAGTATACTTTAGAATGTCTGAATGTGGTGAGCCACCAGGCATTAATGGCACGCAAGGAGTGTCCATGCAAAAGATGGAATAGTTGCCTGCTCCATGGAGAGCAAGTCTACACACCAGTTTTGTGACAGAGGCCTCAGTTGAAGTATTTGATGGAAAGTGTACTGAAATGGACTGATGGTCTTGCACCATGACGCGGTAAGTGCACTGGCAGGCCTGACAGAAAGCATGTTAAGGGACTCAATTTACAAAAACAGTTGTGAATGCAGCCATGCTATAGTGTCTGATGGCTGATGTGTCAGTTGTCATTGCAGTGCAAGCAGAAGCCACCCAACATCTGAGCAAGTTGTGGAATCTCAGACTGAACGTACGCAGTGCAAGCATGTTGTATTGTAGGCTCAAATGGCTGCAATCATGGCTCCTCTGCTGATGTCCAAATGTTTTGCAACGTTGTGTAGTAGTCTAGCAATCTGTTTTCCAACAAGTTACTGAAACTACCAAGACTGGCTGTGGCTCCTCAAAACACAAAACTGCTGTCCACTGTCTGGATGATAGCATGCATCCTCCTGTTGCTACCACCATTGCCCTCATAGAATCTCTATGGTATGGAAAGAAGCCATTCGACTCATTGAGTCTGCACTGACTCTTTGAACAGCATCCGACCTAGACGCCGCTGCCACCCCCAACCCTAAACCTACAACCGTATATTTTCCACAGCTAATCCACCCAGCCTGCACATCCCTTGTCACTACGGGGCAATTTAGCACAGCCAATCCACATAACCTGTGCATCTTTGACCCTCACCAGAGCCTGTCAGCCAGCATAATTTGTTGCAGTTATTCTCAGGCCAGAACTGCATGAAAATCTTCCCTCAAGGCCATTTGTCAGCAGCCTTCTTCCAGCCATGCTCCAGCATCTAGACAGCACTGCTCAGGAGCACTAGGACATGCAGAGGTATGAGAAAGGCATGTAAGTAGTAAACAAGTAAAAGCTGGTTTTGCTTTTACAACCAACATGCTGGAGAAACTCAGCAAGTCTGCCAGCATCTGTCAGAAAGAGAGTTAATGTTTTGAGATCTTGAGTTCTGAAGAAGTCGTATTTGGACTTGTAACATTAACTTTGTTTCTCTCCCCACAGATGCTGCCAGACCTGCTGAGTTTCTCCAACACTTTGTTTTAATTTGGATCTCCAGCATTTTCAGTACTTTGCTTATATTAAAAAGGTGATTGGTTGAGCTTTGCAAGAAACATTAGATGGCTTGGTTGAGAAAGTTGGTATATAAGGTATGTTTTGCAGTGGCCTTTCTTTTAGTATTGTGGCCAAGAGGATATTGTGAAAATCAGTGACACAGGGAAGATAAGGTGTGGGGCTGTTGCAGAATGTGGAATTGCAGTTGCGATTATTGCTAGTGCAGACAGATCAATCAGTCACAGACATCCTGGACAGAACTGGAGTGTGTTGTGACCTTGTTCCTTCTTTCTCAGCTGCTTGCTTTGACCTCGTGGTAGCTCCCTTGTGCAGGATACAACAGATCACAATGAACTGTGCCATGCTCTGGCAGGAATTATTAGGCTTCTCCCGCGACACAGCAGAATCACTGACTACCATAGAAGAGTGCTTGATGACATTTCATGCTGTAACAAGACTTTCAATATACGCACTCTGCTCAAGTGAAATCTGGAATTGAAAGAAAGTTATGAACTAGGTGATCAGTGGATAATTTGTCCGCAGCAGCCACTCTGATTTGACATGGTGGCTGAAATTCTGATAGCACAGAGCAATTGCATCAAGACAGCTGCCCGGGAAATAACAATTTTAAACTCATAGTATGTACAGTATACCATTCCTAACTGTGAGGATATACAGAGGACACAGTGATTATGACAGACATCAAACACAAAACACCACAAACAGTCCTAGAGGCAAATCTTTTATGCTCCATTAGTAAGCCATCAGGTTAAAATACATATCTGGTAAAATGCTCCATAGGAAATACTTCAGTCTGTGTTTTCAGACACAATTTTTTTTTTCAGCCACTAACTGGAATAAACCACATTTAAACAGCCCTAAAGTGTGTCACTTCTGTCTGAATTAATGCAAAGTCTTCTAAACGTCTACTCCTTTTTAACTGTTATACATAAAATGTAACTATTTTATTACCTGCTATGAAAGATATTGAGACTGTATTGTGGCATTTTTACAATACAACCTCCTTGTATTTACTCTGAAAGCAGAACTATTTGAGTTGTTCAGCAGCTTACTCAGTGTACTTTCGGCTTATGTGCGAGGTCAATAATGCAACTGCTTCCAATATTTCAGCCATACCTGAAACGGATTTGAACTGAGTATTGTCTACAGATGAGTTACTGCTGACTGGGCATAAATAGCAGACTTACACTGCACTTTTGACTTGAACTTGCAGCACAAGATATTACTACATGATTCCTGCCACACTGATCATTCTCCTCCTCCCTTACAAAGGTCACTTTCCTTTCTGCCTTCTTCATATACATAGGACACCTGGTACAACTGCATAAATCCTGGAGCTACTACAGCACGTGGAGACATGTTTGGAAAAGTTGCAATATGTAAAGGGACTCAGGTTTTGGCAAGTAGAACATTGACATAACTGAGTCTGGAAGTGTTAAAGAGTTTTGGCATGGAACATGGGAAATAGGAGTTCTAATCTCTACAGTTTCATTGCCCTATAGGTTCTCCCTCAGAAAAATCTACCATTGCTGCCACTTTATCAGTCGACATAACCCTGAGCTTCCTGTCACTTGTCAATTCATTCTCCACCTTGTACCCAATCTGACCTTACTTTCCTTCACCTCCTCCAATATTCCAAAAAAGCTTAACACACTTGCAATAAACCTTTTGACTTGACTGCAGTATTCTGCAAGAGCATAGCTTCTGCTTCAATTTTTACTTCTTTAAAAACATTTTTGAATCTTCATTTTTAATGCTGGTTTGATTTTTCTCATTTCTGTCATTACTCATTCATTTTGCGTTTAGATGGCTGTTGGCTAGACATTCACACCCTATCTGAACATATCTTTCTTTCTTTCCTCATTATCTGTACCAAAGAAATCTTTCGTCATTAAATCTCTCCTGATCTCTTGCCCGCCAGCTTATCATTGACATTTCCTTTGGTCCTTTCCCTTTCCTGCACATCACATGCTCTATGGCTAGCACGTGGCCTGGTCAGTGCTCTACTTTTTTTTTTGTTTTTGTCTCATTTAGGGAAAATATTTTTGTTTGTATTTTTTTAAGCTGTCATTTGCTCACTGTATAAGTTAAGGTGTCTACATGTGGCAATCTCCAAGGAACTATGCATTTATTAGGAAATACACTTGTGATAGCATGCCCAAGTGGTTTAAGAGATTAATTTAGATTCCAGTTTCTGCAGAAGCATGAGTTTGAGTCCCACCACTGCCAAAGTTTCAGTTTGTTCTCGATTCAGGCACTGCAACAAACACGTTTAGCTGAACAAGTGACAGCTCAGATTTAATGGAAATCTCTGTGGTTAATGCATTCTGTTGCTAACCTGAAGACTGGCGGCTTAATCATAGCCACAAATGAAACCACTTGCTGCTTTGTGGAAGTCTTGTGGCTCAGTGATAATAGCCCTGCCTCTGAGTAAGAAGGTCTGGTTCAAATTCTTCCACAGAACCTGATGGCCAAGAAATCCATGTCCATTACAGTTTTGGCTCAATCGTGGGCAAAAGAGCTGAAGTCTATAAATGAGGTGACCAGCACTGCCCTTGAGTGTGCCATTACGGAGCCCTTGCAAAACTGAAGTCAATGGGAATCAAGGATAAACTCTCCACTTCTTGGAGACTGTGGGGCAGCACAGTGGCTCAGTTGTTAGCATTGCAACCTCACAGCGCCAGGGACCCAGGTTCGATTCTGGCCTCAGGCAACTGTCTGTGTGGAGTATACACATTCTCCCGGCGTGTGCGTGGGTTTCCTCCGGGTACTCCGGTTTCCTTCCATGGTCCAAATATGTGCAGTCTAGGTGGATTGGCCATGCTAGATTGCCTGTAGCGTGCAGGGGTGTGTCAGTTATAGGGGGATGGATCAGGGTGGGATGCTTCAAGGGGCGGTGTGGACTTGTTGGGCTGAAGGGTCTGCTTCCACACTGTAGGGAATCTAATCTAATCTAAACTGCCCACAGTATTCAGGGGTGTGTAGGTTATACGGGGATGGGTCTGGGTGGGATGCTCCAAAGGTCAGTGTGGACTTGTGGGGCTGAAGGGGCCTGTTCCCACACCGTAGGGAATCTAATCTAATCTACATGGCTCTTAGGGAGATTGGTCTGGTTGTTGGAGATTCTCAGTTTCAGGTCATCTCTGCAGGAGTTCCTCAGGGTAGTGTCCTACGCCTAACAATCTTTAGCAGCTTTGTTCCATCGTAAGGCCAGGAACGGGGATGTTTGCTAATGACTGCACAATGTTCAGCACCATTCGCAACTCCTCATATACAGAAACATCCCACATTCAAATGTAAGAAGATCTGGACAATATTCCGGCTGAAAAGTAGCATTAAAATTTGCAGCACATAAATGCCCAAGCAATGACCCTCGCCAAGAAGGGGTAGACTAAGCATTGTCCCTTGACATTCAATGGTGTTATACTCCACGATCTAAGGCATTATCATTAACCTGAAACTGAACTGGGCTAGCCACATAAATACAGTGGCTACAAAAGTAGGTCAAAGGCGAGGAATATTGCAGTGAATAACTTACCTTCTGACTCCCCAAAGCTTGACCATAATCTACACAGCACAAATCAAGAATATTCCATGTTTGCTGGATGATGCAGTTCCAATAACACAAGAAGCTTGACACCATACAGGACAAAGAGCACACTTGATTGGCAACACACCCACAAACATTTACTCCCCCCATCACTGACGCTCAGTAGCAACAGTGTGCACAATCTACACAATTGATTGCAGAAATTCATCAAAGCTTCTTAGAAGGCACCTTCCAAACACATGACCAGTTTCATTTAGAAGAACCAGGGCAAGAGATACATGAGAATACCATCCAAGACATCCAACATCCTGACTTGGAAATATGTCATTTCTTCAGTGTCACTGGGTCAAAATCTTGAAAGTACCTCCCTAACATCTTTGAAGGGCTACCTACAGCACATGGATGGTAGCGGTTCAAGAAGGCAAATCACCACCATCTTTCCAAGGGCATCTAGGGGCAGACAATGAATGTTAACCAAGCCAAGAATGCCTAGATCCAGTGAATAAATAATAACAATGAAGCTAAAAACAATCAGTGCCAAGCTGCAAGTCCTTCCAGCACACAACAATGGCAAGTGCTAAGAAGGGGACAGATTCTTGCTCAGCCACGTGACATTAAGAATGCTGGCACCACTATCAATCACTACTGATAGCTCAAAACTATGATATGCATGTTCCCACAACAAACATTTACACACCACCTCCAATCCTGAACTGCTGAGATCAGTTGCCAAACTTCTGTTAAGCTTCAGCCACGTCACAATGGGATGCCCTCTCAGCTCCGAATTAATAGGAAATGGTTTCAATTTCTACTTTAGATGCTTCAACAGAACAACTGACACTGAAGGTGGTGTGTTGCCCTGTCAGGAATATTATCCTTAAACACAGTACCACTTACCTCTGGATTTTTCATTCTCATTAATTTTCTTTTGCAGCTTCTATAAAACCATCAGAGTGACAGAAATGCAAAGGCTATTGTGATCTAATATCTTTCTTGCATTTTCTTTACATGCTAATCAGTGAAAGGTCTGTATTATTATAATACTAAATTTACTGCCTTATTCCAAAGTGTGATTTTGCCTGTTGGTGTTCAGATCTTTTGTGCAACAGTTGTACACTGCACACTCAGAATCCCTTAAGATTTATACAGGTAAGAGTTTCGGCTGGAATATGCTATTATTCCCAATGCAATTAGCCCATAATTGATCATAGCAGTGTAAAAATATTGCAGAAATTCCCACAATCTTTCATTAGTTTATAAATTACTTTGCTCGAAGCTGCCCCACCCAAATGAATTAATCACCATTGAGAATTTCAGCTAATTGCTCACGTTTATGCTCTTTTGAGAAAGCTCTTAAAATTGAACTGTTTCTTCTGGGTGCATTGTCCTTCAAGGCATTTAAAAGCTTTGAAATTTTCACAAGTGATATTGTACACCAATGTGACTAGCAATTCTTTGTGTCTAGCTTCTTTCTTCCCCTCAATAAGTCATTTTCAGACTTTTTATTGATCACAAATGTTGAATTTTATTCCAGCTGAGGCAGAATTCAAACTCAGCCCCTCCAAGTTATTATTTAATGTCTTGTCCAACTAATTCTCGGTGTCTGCACCCAACCCTGTTTTTCTCTTTGCTTCTGCCCTGTTCAATTTCAAGCCTCTTCAAATCATAGTGTGCAAATGAAAAGACTACTACTAAATGGGATTATAGCATAAATACAACGTCTTCACTGACACTAAGGATATGGAGTTCTTCCCTTTCTTTTGTCATTGACCAAGAGAGAAAGAGGACCAAGTAACTGACACTGGAAGTCAAGCAGGCCAGGAAAAGAAAGCACAGATATTAAAGTGGAGGGCGAAGTACCGAGGAACAGTAGGTTTTCTGTTTTTATACAAATTCTTGATGGTAAATTGAACAGATGTATACGCCAGAATGAAAAAAAAGACTTCAGCAAAGTACATTATTTGAAGAGTGGCGATTATTTCATAGTCCTACAGGGTGGAAGGTCATACATAAATCAGAATGATAATAATAATTCTTGACTAAATGTTATCTAATCAACCTGTTCAGAAATATTATCAGACACCTCTGGAGCAGGTGGGGCTTAAACCAGGGCTCACTGGTTCAGTGATAGAGGCATATCCATTGTACCACAAAAGCCCTCTTTACCCCCTGACTATATATTTTCCAATCAACATGTTAGAAGATGTTACACACTTCTAAAGTATAAGGCAGGGAAGCAGAAGTAGACCACTGAACCTGCTTAACCATTCAACGAGATTATGGCTGATTTGACAATCCTCACCTCCACTTCTGTGCCTTTTCCCATAAAGCCCCAATTCTCTTAATCTGTCTATCTCAGCCTTGAATTTACTTCATGACCCAGCCTATCTCCACCTACTGGTTAAGTGATGGGACAACTGCTCTACAAGTGACAGCTCCTGACTAGTCGATATTTTCTAATTAATCCGTTTAAAGATGTTGGACCCACTGCAGGAGGAACTGGGACTTGAGCCTGGGCTCCTGGTTCAGAGGCAGGGAGACTATCACTGTGCCAGAAGACTTCTGACTAGATATCCTCTAAACAACCTGTTTGAGATGCTAGGGCATACTTCCAAAGCAGATGGGGTTAGAATTCAGACATTCTGGCCCAAGAGCTCCTCCTGTCCCTGATTATTCAATTCTTGATATTATTTTAATCAATCTGTTTGGGCATATAAGGATATACTTCTGGTGTTGGTAGGACTTGAGCCTGGGCCATCTGAGCCAGAAGTGGTGATACTGTCTCTGTGCCCAGAGAACTCTAGCCCCTGACTATCTCCTTTTGTTACAAACACAGTAGTCTGTAGATATTTTCTAATTAACCTGTTCAGAGATGTTGTTATACATCTTTGGAGAAGGTGAGACTTGAACCTGGGTCTCCTGGTTCAAAGGTTGAGACACTACCAGTATTCCAGAAGAGCCCCTCACCCCTGACTACGGTAAAGAACTTAAATTGAAACAGATGATGGGTTTTGCAAGCTTGTTAATGCAAGACTTTTCATGATGGTAAACCAGTTAGGTAATTTGGTGAATACGTCTATTTCAGAAGAATACCAACCTGGAGTTCCAGCTGTTGTACAACTTGCATCTGTACTCGACACTGTGCCGTACTTCTGTCATCCAGTGCATGCTCATTGTTGAGGTGTCTGAGAAGAAACAAAAATGTGCAATATTCAGATAATCAACATTTTAAAAACATAGAAAAGCTGCTGAGACAGAAACAACTCATACACAGTTGCACAATTTAATTTTTTTTAATTTTAAGAAAAGCATTTAATATTTCAAAATTGACCATAAAGAGTCTTTATGACTTGCAAAAAAAGCTAACAAGCCAAAAATTGACAACAAAAATGAGCTGGAATCAACATTTTAATGTGAAGAGAAGGTAAAATCCCATCAACCTGTGAAAGTACTGTTTTGTAATTCTCCAAAATGACACAGAATGATTTTCTTCCAGAAATGTATGACTGAATATGTATGGCACATAAAGCTTTTGGTGCCATTAAAAAGCAACCAACCTTTTTCTTCTCAAAGGTCTCCTTATTTTCTGAGCTTTAACAGTTAATTATGTCATCAAGATAACAGAAATCAAATGAAGCCAGAATGAAGGCAAAGGACAACAAGAATAAGAAAGATGGAATCTGTCACAAGCTTGAATTATGAATATAATTATGCATGATTATTTTATACTGCAAAGATGTTCCCTTTTTCTGCACGTTTATAACTAATCTAAATAAGTACCTTGCCAGCAGACAGCATATTTCATGATTTATATAAAATGGTCTAGATAAGGTTCACATGTGAAGGAAATATGATTGGAGGATTTTTATCAGCCTCTGCATGAATTACTGTTTGAAAATGCTTATGCAGTAGCATTTCATTAATCATTTAATCATAATCCTAGCAGGATGTTTGAACTGATTTCACAAATACCCTTTCATTTCACTACTTCATTATGCTCACTAATGGATCCAATATATTATATATATCATAAATTATATCAGATCTTCAATGACCATGTAGGTCACTGTCACTAAGCATGCCTTCATGCTCAGCTCGTCAGTTTAGCAAAATGTCGTTTGTGCTTGCTTTCTAAAATTCATTTCTGTCATTTACTACACATCACAGCAGTGGACTGACCATACCTGGCCATGGTTACAGTACCGTTCAGGAATCTTCTCCCATCAGCAGGAATGTCCAACAATTCTTTATGGACTTTGTCACATTAGATGGGTCACTCTCTTCCCGTAATGACAGCGTGGGTCACAGTGCATAATTAATAGGAAATGAAATATTCAAATATGCTCTAATGCAGCTCAGTGAAATGTGGTTGAAATAAAAAGGCTATAAAAGAGTGGAACTGACATAAAGAGAGACTATGAATGTTGGCATGTGTCACTTTTTAGACCTCAGATGAAGTGTATGCAAAAGCTTTCTAGTGAAATGACAGTTGCTAATGTAAATTGCTACAATAAAACAACCAACTAAATGAAGACCCTTTTATGGGACAAAGCTGGGCTTTCTTCCATTCTAGTCAGTTTATCATCACCACCAAGGCTTTTCTATAATTTTACCGTAGTACAGATAATAATGTTAATATATCTACAAAAACGTTGCACATATCTTTACTCAGTGGTTTTCCAATCAGTTAATATCAGCAAACAACCAAGGTAATTTATTAACGTAGGAAACAATTCCAATTTAATAATTAAGCCACAATTATTTTTAATTACATATTAGATGAGAATAGCAGTTGAAACCTAAAGCTAGGAAAAGGTTTCCTTGAGCACTGATTGATACGACTATTTATTTTGGCTGGACTGTATTTATAGGTTACAGACAAGAGGGCAAAAAATAGAAAACTGACAACATCAACCTTAGCTACAGAGTTCTTACTACCCAGGGATATTTAAAAAAACACAGTATTCCCTGTCTGAAAATACTTCTCTACCTTGACACCAATTTTAACCTGCTATCACCCTGATCTTGTTTGGTGTCCTGGTAAAACTCCAGTCCCTACTTTAATAAAGCTAACTCTTGTAGACGCTTTTAAAACCTTCAGGAAACCAGTTAAAAATTTCCAGTTGTACATTTCTGATAACGTATGCAAAAATTGTGGTTTTGAAGAGCTATATGGAAGGCTCATCGTGCAATTTCAAATACTTCAGATATGACTCAAATATGGTGAAGAGGGAGGGCCCCCTTTTAGCTTTTACATCCCCAGGTTTGACACTCAAATTTCTGAGTATTATACAGCAACACTGCATAATTTGCTTCATACTAAGATGTACATTTATCCATAGGTCATAAATTTGATGGACAAATCTGTTGATTGTCATACAGTCGCACAGCATAGAAGCAGACCTTTCAGCCCATCAAGTTATGGCAAACAACAAACACCAAACTACATTAATCCCATTAGCCTGCACTTGGTCCATGGCCTACTATGCCTTGGTATTTGAAGTACACTCAGTTGCTTCTTTCATTTTGTGAAAGTACCTGCCTCAACCACCCTCAGGGTGAAAAAGAATTTCTCATATCACTTCTAAACCACTAGCTCCTCATCTTAAATTTATGTCTTCTGGTTAGACATGTCTGCCATGGGGAAGAGATTCTCATAATCTACTTTGTTTTTGCCTCTCATTCTTTTGTATAACTCAGAATCCCCCCTCTGCTCTGAGGAAAACAAACCCAGCCTATCCAGTCGCTCCTCAAAACCAAGACTTTTCATACCAGGTAACATCTTGGTGAATCTTCTCTGCACCCTCTCTAGCGCAATCACATGCTCCTGATAATCTGGTGACCAGAACTACACACAGTATTTCATCCGTGGCCTAAGCAATGTTTTATAAAGTTGTGAAATTTCCCTGCTCTTATACCCTCAGCTCCAGCTAATGAAAGCAAACATTCAGTACGTCTTCTTCACAACCCTGTCTACCCGGACTGACACTTTCAGGGATCTATGGGTTAGTGTTCCAAGTTTATTTTGTTCCTTAGTACTCCCTAGCAACTTACCATTCATTGTATATGTCCTTCCCTGACGAGACCTCCCAGAATGCACCACATCACATTTTTCAGGATTAAATTCCCTCTGCCACTGCTCTGCCCAATTGCCTAGCTGATAAATATCAGTCTCCAGCCTGAGGCTATCCACCTCGGTATCATCTGCAAAATTACAAATTATGCCTTCTCCATTCACAAACAAGTTGTTAATAAAGTCATTAACATAGTCATATATTGTCTTCAGCAACAGCTTGTTTCTTTGGTTGAAATTTCGACTCTACCCTTTTTTTGTGGGATGTAAGCATCAATTGACAAAACTCACTGCTCCACCCTAACTGCCCTTGATAAGAGGGTATTGAGCTGTCTTCTTGATTCACTGCAGTCCACGTGATGTAGGTAGACCCACAATGCCATAAGAAAGGGAGTTCCAAGATTTTTATCCAGCAAAAGGGGCTAGCAATATGGTTCCAGGTTGGGATAGTGTATGCCTTGGAGAGGAGTTACAGGCAGTGATGTTATCTTGCATCTGCTGCCCTTGTCCTTCCAGGCGGTAAAGTTTGAAAGATTTCAAAGAAGCCACGGTGAATGCTGCCATGCATCTTGTAGATAGTAAATACTACTGCTACTATGCATTAGCAGTGGAGGGAAGATGGTTGATGAGGTGCTGATAAAGGTCCTGGATTATACTGAGTTTTAAGTCCTGTTGGAGCTACACTCACATACAACTGCCAAGTATTCTACTACACTATTGAGTTGTGCCTGGCTCTTGAAAGTCAGGTGAGTTGGTCAGCAGAGAATTCGCACCAGCTGACCTGCTCTTATAAGTTTCAAGCTGGATCAATATACCACTTTGAGCTAAAATCATTAGAACTTTTGAAAGCCGACCACGGTCACACAATACTACATCTGCCATTATACAAGCATACAGCCTACATTCCCTCCATTCTTATTTTCTTCAGTGTGAAAGCAGAACTCAAGTGAGGGCAGTATTGACATGCCATCTGGGATGCACAGACCCTCAGACTGGCCACGCAGTTTAGACGGAACATTTTCCGCCAGCTATGTTGCCTGAAAAATGGGAAGAATAGAATGGGGTCCTATTCTTATTTCAAAGCACAATTCCTGTTAATCATTAGAGGAGAGCAAACAGACAGATTTTCTTCAACCCACAAAAGCTGGATTATATTAGATTGCTGGAGCAATTTCAATGATGGCACAAAACATGACAACTGAGCTTTGCAGGAACGTTACAAATAGAAGTTTCGAACATTTTAATAAAAGTGTAAAACGTTATGGTACTTTCTCTGATGGAAAAAGTACTGCAACGCATGACAAGGCTTACACGATGGTGGTCAACACCACTGAAGGAAAGATACCTATGCGGAATCACCTCAAATTGTAAACAAATCTACAATATTAAAAAAATCATCTTATGGTGATATGTGAAGGTGTGAAAAATTTCACTTGCCTTTCAGAATGTTTTTGGCCCTCCAGCAGGTGTTCTCCCATTGTTTATGAACTTTCCAAATATAACCACACAAGCACATGAAAATTACATTCAGAAGAAAATGTAATTTTCCAATTGTCCCTACATTTGGAAACTGACATCAGAAAGGTGCTTGCGCACTTGTAGTCAAGACTTTCCTAACCCAAAGAAAGTCCAGATGAATATCGGGTTGGAACAGGAGATATAGTTCCCTCCCCTTCCCTTTCATAAGGACCGTACGCTCCGAGACTCCCTTGTCCCTTCCACACTCTCCACTAGCCCCACCACTCTCGGCACCTTTCTCTGCAACCACAGAAATTGCTACACCTGCCCCTACACCTCTCCCCTCACCTCCATCCAAGGAACAAACCAAATTTTCCACATCAGGCAGAGGTTCAAACGCACATTTATCAACTTGGTCTACTGCTTCCGATGCTCCCCATGTGGCCTCCTCTACATCTGTCAAGCCAAACAGAGGTTCGGAGACCATTTTGTAGGGCACCTGCGCTCTGTTCATGACAAACGATAACCCTTTCCAGTCGCAAACCATTTTAACTCCCCCTCCCATTCCCTGGGAGACATATCCTTCCTGGGTTTCCTCCCATATCACAACGGCGCCACCTGCCTCAGGAGCCTTCAGGCAAATGGCCTAAACGTGCATTTTACCAACTCCAAAATCTCCCCACCTCCAGCCTCATCCCATGACCAACTCTCCCTCCCAGCCCCAACTCCTTGACCTGATACAACCTGTCCATCTTCTCTCTCACTTATCCGCTCCTCCCACCTCACTGACCAATCCCCACCACTGCCTACCAGCACTCACCTGTCACCATCCTACCTACCTTCTCCGAGCCTACTCCTCCTCCTCTCTCTCTCTCTCTCTATTTCTGAGCTACCTCCCCTCTCCCCTTTTCTGAAGAAGGGTCCTTCCCTAAAATGTCAACTTTCTTGCTCCTCTGCTGTTACCTGGCCTGCTGTATTCCCTTAGCTCCACACTGTGTTATATCTATTTATATTCCTTTACTCCTTATTTAGTGGCCAAATGCCAGGTTCCCTTTAGAGCCCTGGACCTTTAATGCCCTGCCTTCTTATTATCCTCCATCATATTTTCTTGCATATTTCCTGAAATCTTTTCTTCCCTGTTGCTAGCATCATTCTTCTGTACCCGATCAGGCTGTACCATCAGCTGGGTGCCAATGAAAGCTTGTGCTCATGAGATTCCAAGAGTTTGAATCCAAGAGAACACCATTTTAAGCAAACATACTAACATATTATATGACTTTTTTGTCCAACAGTTTATGTGTTTCTCCTACTTTTCCTTAAAATAAGGAAAAGTTTTGTTTAAAATAAAAGTTAAGGAAAGTAAGTAAGCTAAGATTTTGTGTAACATTCTGTCTTCCCTGACAAAACCTACGGATATTTAAATAAAGTGAACAGGATCTTTTTAAAATTGTGAGGAAACCTACCACATAAAAAAAAGTTATCTTCCTTTTAAGTCTGATATCACTAGAGGGCACTGTGGCATACGGGTCATTCTGACCTCTTTAGACCACTCCATGAAAGGTTTAACCAATCAATATTTGGTTTTGTATACAGCAAGATCTTAACTAATACCAATATGCCTGATGAAGCTGAGGACCTCAAGTACATGGCTTAAAATAACTTATCTGGGGGAGGAAAAAAACTCACGCTAGGTAAACAAAGTGAAACATTTTAAAAATTTATCTTGTTGTCCTGACAGTCAAATTCTTGAGAAATGTTGAGCAAGTTTAGAATTTATTATACAGATTAACATTTTTCCACATACATAACAGTCTAACACAGTCTTCTTCAAA
Organism: Stegostoma tigrinum; assembly: GCF_030684315.1. NCBI lineage: Eukaryota > Metazoa > Chordata > Chondrichthyes > Orectolobiformes > Stegostomatidae > Stegostoma > Stegostoma tigrinum. The sequence goes on along the minus strand of NC_081364.1, from coordinate 41,790,240 downwards.
TTAAAAACAACAATACTGCAAAAGCTCATACGGAAGCGTTTCGAACCTACAGAAAATTTTGAAGGCCTTATGCTCATGGAACATATTAAATAGAAGTCTCTTTATAATTCAAGTTTTTCTTTAAATGCTTGCTGAGTTTGAATAGTCTAGACAAACAACTGAACTACACCATAGTGAGCTAATAAAAACAAGTTCAAAAAATCACTCATAGTAAGTCTTTCTTTCATTTTCCATACAGCTTAAAACTTATTTGGGTGCATTTTATGTGAAATTTTATTAAAAGAAGCTGGTGTAAAAAAATACAACGGTCAAGTGTCAGTAATTTGTTTTTAAGTGTTACATTCCATTCTCTAAAGCTGTTTGTATACTTCAGTATTAAAAACAGATGGGATTGTATCACTGTCTGCAAAATGACCTAATCTCTTAGCCATTTCAGTACTGAAATGTTTTCAGTATCCAAAATGAGACAGTGGTCTGATTACTCAACCAGTATAATTTTTGTGAATATGAAGTAACAATTATTAAATAAAGTCACAATTTCTTAACTCAAGACAGGGATCATCATTTGAACACGATGAACACTTTCTGTAACTACCAAGCATCTATTATGTATGAATGTAGTTCACAAATGGTTAAACACTATAACTTTGGTTGACTTTGTACACAAGCTCTTTTTTAAAAAACCCTGGTAACATTAAAAAAAACTAATTTAATGTAAGAATTAATAACATTCAAGCTTTAGTAATGGATCTGTTGAGAATGCCATATTTTAATTCCTGTGCAGAAATGGTTCTCAAGCAATGCTGTTTATCGTATAGAATAAGAGTTCCTGCTTGCACTGCAACAGTTGGCCAATTATGTTTAGCAGTTAATTAATAACCAGGAGTTTATGAACCAGCACTGCAGCTTGCTCAAAAAAACAAATAAGGAAATAAATATGCATGCTACTTACAATGTCTGCTTTTTTTTCCCTGATACATCATCCATTACTCACATGTAGAATTGCGGATGTTCATTTTCTTTTCAACTAGCTTAAGTATATATCAGCCAAGATACATAAATTAACGGGCATAGTGCAAGTATACTGTACTTTTCTTCCTCCCCCTCCCTCCAATTTACCCTCCATTTAGTATAAACATGGGACTATCAGTTTGATTCTGACCATCACTCCCATGACTGCCATTCTAATTTTACAAGCTAGTTTACTGCAATTCTCTATACCATAGACGGTATTTTATTTGGGTCAATGGCATTCTCTCCTAGAGTCCCAAGTTAATCAAATGTCAATCAATCTTGAGCAAAAGAGAAGGCTGGACTTACTTTAGAAACTGTCCAAAATCTTCACAGACTGCTTCACAACCAGGCCATTTACACACACCATGACCATATAAAGGATGATTGCAACCATGCTCCTCATGGGATAAACTGAAGAGAAGAAAGCAGAATATATACATTTTAGCTACAGCTAGTACTATATACACACAATAGAGTCTCTTCATCAAGCTGAAATGTACAGAAGTCATACAAGTCATACTACAGCAAGGAAACTTTAAACCAGGCAATAGTGCTATAAAATAATGTATCCAAGATTGTGCTGTACCAGGGTTTTAATAGTTTAAGCATTTACATTATTTCCCAGTCAGACATCTGCTACGAATGCAACAATGTGGTATATCAGAACTCCATGAAAGTGGTCCACACATCGTGCTTGTTCAACTACACCAATGTAATGTCAGTGTCCTTTTCAAAAGCTCAAAACTTATTAGCATATAATCTATTTTCAGTAGTTAAAATTACCAATAGATTAATAACATCAATGCACATTGGGTAATTCAGAAATTGGTAAAAGGTTGATTATGAATATTTGCTATGTGACTGTAACAACAGCCGTTATCATTCCAGTATAAACTTCATAAATCAGTATTGGTCATTTATTGCAGTCTCTCTCCCAGATCACTGGATTTCAAGATTTTTTTTGCAATCTTTCACTCATTGCAAATATTGAATTTCAGAGATTTCTCAGAATAGTTTCCAGTTGTATTTACTACACAGCATTCAGGTCAGGAAGCAATTATTTACTGCTGAAGGTTAACTTTTGCAAGGCTATTAATAGACTACATAACTTAGGAATATTTCAAATACAGCAAAGATAAAAGACTACGTCTGTCATATTCTAAATATTAGGTTATTCATTTTTCCAGAAACAAAGCACTATGTTTACTCTGAAGAAGTAATGACTTGGTAACATCACTGGATGTGGTCTTGATAAACATTAATGATCTATTCAGCCTAAAACAATTGTGGTGAATTTCATCTCTGATAGTTGTAGATAGAGTCGTTTCTGTATGACAATTGAGATAAATTCTGCTAACCTGTAGCCAGTTTGCAACTGGATGTGATTTTTTCATGGGTTCTATTACAAGTCAGCAACAGAATGAATACTTACTTTTGTCAGCTGCCCTTCATACTGGAGAATTATGCTTGGGATGTGAGACACTGAGGAAATCGGGGCAAGCTAAAATAAATGTGTGGGGCTGTAAAAATAAACTTCTACTTATAACTTCATATTAAGTGCAATTATCTATATTGTTCATGTTTTATAGCCAATCTGTAAGAATAATTTGACTTCACTTGTCACAAGCCACAACTGATCCAAGTCATGTGGTGAATGGTCAGATGTTATCTCTGTTCAACTGAGTAATAAACGATATTCCCTTTCATGCATTTCAATACCATCAGGGCTTTGATTAGTAAAATATATTCCAGAAGTCTAGTTGAAATAGCTTACTCAAACTGTAGCTCAACAATAATGTCAGCTGCATACTGACAAATCAGAATAGTAGGTTTTGCTTCCAAGATAAAACATGAAATTAAGTTAAACTTTCAATCAAAGCCAGGTTAACATTTGCAACTGGAATGATAACCCATCCCTGTCTGCCATTCCATCCACTATCCACACTTTGGAAAATCAGATCACAATGCTGTGTTCCTCCTCTCAGCTTACAGGCAGACTCTGAAACGGTAGGATCCTTCACAGAAAGGAACAGAATGCTGGTCTGAGGCAGCAGAAGTGTTTCTCCGGGACTGTCTGGATTCGGTGGACTGGACCATATTCACGTACGGAAAGGAAATCTGGATCAAGTATGCTACCACCATCACAGACTTCATTAGCAAATGTGTGGAGGACTGCGTGCCAAAGAAGTCAATCTGGGTGTTGGAAACCTCAGATGAACTGGGACACCTCTGCAAAGCCATCAGGGATGAGAAGAGGCAGTACTGTACTAAAGTACAGGCCCAAACCAACTATACAAACTCCATACTGCCTGTGATAAGGCCTAAACAATATAATGGGGTGCAAAATGAAGCATAGCAAGATAACAGGCAAAGACACATCCCTCCCTGATGCACTCTATACTCTCTATTCTCAGTATGAGCAGAATGCCAGCAGTGTGGTGTCACCTGCCCTGACAGCCCTAGATGCACCTGTTTCTTCTGTTGCTGCAGCTGTCAGATTGGTCTTCCTGGGAGATAACCCAAGGAAACCGATAGGCCAGACAGAGATCTCGTGCAAGGTATTCAATGACATGTTCAACTTCTGCCTCCAAGTCGAAGTTTCAACTTGCCCCAAGAAGACCACCATCATCCTACAAACGCACATGGAAAATGGCTTAATGATTACTGTCCACTGGCTCTGACCTCGATAATCATCAAGTGCTTCAAGAAGCTGGACAGGACCCACATCAATTCCAGTCTCCCAACCTGCGTCAAACCTCTACACTGTGCCTACTGACATAAACAGGTCCACAGCAGCCACCATTTCCCTAGACCTGCATTCATCCCTAGACCAACGGGACAATGAGGACACCTTCAACACCATTATCCCCCTCCAGGCTGGTCTCAAATCTCCAAGACCTAGCTCTCAGCTCTGTCCTCTGCCACAGGATCAGCTTTCTGACCCCACAGACTGCAATTAGTGACAACTGCATCTCCTCCATGACAACACACAACATGAGAGCTCCCCAAGGATACATCCTCAGCCTTCCCTACTGTCCTCCCTGTACACTCTAGAATTCTGAATGTCTGCCAATTACAAGTTTGCTGATGACACTACCATGGCAGGATGAACATCTATGATGAGTCAGAATGCAGAATGGATATAGAGGGCTTGGTGATGTGGTACAATGACAACAACCTCTTTCTCAATTTGGCAGAACTAAAGAACTGATTAGTGACTTCAGAAATAAAGGAGAACATTGCTGTCATCTATATCAACAGTGCAGAGATTGAGAGGGCTGAGAGTGCCAAGTTCCCAGGATTAGTGATAACTGACAACCTGTCCGAGGCTTCTCATGTAGTTGTGACAGTGAAGAAGACACAACAACACCTCTTTTACCTCACGAGGCTCAGGAAATTTGGCATGTCTGTAATAAATAATAATGAATAAACAAAGTTAGAGATCAAAATCAGTAGGAACGGCAGATGCTGCAGAAACTGAGATAACATGGTGTAGTGCTGGATGAACACAGCAGGCCAAGCAGCATCAGAGAGCAGGAAGGCTGACATTTTGACCCTAAACCCTTCTTCAGATGCACTTTTACAGATGCACCACAGAAAACATACTGTTCAGGTGCATAATAGCCTAGTATGGCAACTGCTCTGCCCAGAATTGTAACAAACTACAGAAGGTCGTGCACACAGCCCAGACGATCATGGAAGCCAAGCTCCCACTCAGACTCCATTTACACAAGTCATTGCCACAGAAAGGCTGCCAACACCAAAGACCCATCCAACCCAGTAATGCTCTCCTACAACCTCTTCTGCGAGGCAGAAGATAGAAAAGCTTCTTCCCTGCTGTTATTAGACTGCTGAATGGACTGTCCAATTTCAAATAATGCTGATCGTGTTAATGTTGATCTCGCTAGTGCACGTTCTGTGCGGTGTAACCTGTATGCCTCATTCTGTCCAAGTTTCTTTTTCACTCTATGATCTGTATGTCCTGGCTTACTATGATCTGCCTCGACTGCTCACAAACAAAGCTTTTCACTGTACTTAGATGCACATGACAATAAATCAAATCATGACACAGGCAACACAATTAATCCTAACTGCATTATTATTATTGCATAGACTTATTGCACTGAGTCTTTGAATTGTTCCCAGGTTTAAGCCAATGATGCTTTACAATCAGTTGCTGAGTATTCAATCATCCACAAGGAAAACTAAAGTTTTTGATCCCTAAGATAACAAGGTGTAGAGCTGGATGAACACAGCAGGCCAAGCAGCATCACAGGAGCAGGAAAGCTAATGTTTCAGGTCCAGACCCTATTTCAGAAAAGGTCATTTCTGAAGAAGTGCCTAGGCCCAAAACGTCAGCTTTCCTGTTCCTGTGATGCTGCTTGTGTTAATTCAGCTCTACACCTTGTTATCTCAGATTCTCCAGCATCTGCAGTTCCTACTATTTTTGATCTCTAACTTTACTTATTGATGAAAGGTGGCATTCACAACAGCATCCTGCAAGGGCAAGATTAAGAATGGCAAGTCTGTTTATTATAAACTGTGAACGAGCCTACTGTGGCAGAGCATTGGAATCCAAACATATTAGTACAAGCACCATCTCTCAATGTTACAGCAGACAATTTCAGATTGATGAAGATAGGCTTCATGTTCATGGACTATGCTAATAGCTCTCCAAGAGATAGAACAAACAAGTAGTATTTACAAACAGATATCAAATCAAGGTTTTCAGAACATCAAGACAAATCGGTAAGTTAGATAAAAAGAGACTGTTTCTGTCAGTTGCTGGGGATGGATTAGGACTCAAGAACATAGCTGAAAACTGACTGACATCTTTCTGGAGCAAAGTTTTGAAATACAAATGATGATAAGGGTTCTTGGAGGGTTTGTTACTGAGAGTTCTCGCTTTAACTGATCAAACTCACCTCATTAATTACCTATCATAACCCAATGGAGTCACTCCCATCAGATTTCTGTCCCATCTCACTATGCACTGTTCCTGGAACAATTCGCCACTCAGCACACATGCCAGAAGTCATCAGTATTACATGCACCCCATGCTATCATATTTAAAAGCATGCTGTGCACCCAGAGAAGTACTTCATTCAATAGCTTTCTCACATGGTTCTTGAGATTTGCTCACATGTGGCAGATGGGGGATATCAGTGTTCCATTTTGCGAGCAGTGACATGGGCGGCCTGTTAGATGGAATAATGTAGATTCAGGATTTCTACGTCTGCCAGGACCAGCAGCAATGGCTGTAACACCAGACCATTCCGGCCTCATTCAAGGTTTCCACCTGGGTTAGACTTGGTTATTACTGAATCATCATAGAATCCCTACAGTGTGGAAACAGGCCCTTTGGCCCAACATGTCCATGCCAACCCTCAGAGCATCCCACCCAGACCCATCCCCCTATAACCTGCCTAATCTACATATCACTGAACACTATGGGCAATTTAATATAGCCATCCTGTACATCTTTGGACTGTGGGAGGAAACTGGAGGAAACCCACGCAGACATGGGGAAAATGTACAAACTGATAGTTACCCAAGGCTGGAATCGAACCAGGGTCCCTGGCGCTGTGAGGCAGCAGAGCTAACCACTGAGACACCCTATTGTGTGTTTATAAATGCTCTGCTATTACATCCGATATAATAGGCTTTTTCATTTTCACTGCATCATTTTCACTACGACAGACGTTAAGCTACCTGGCCTACAGTTATCTGCTTATTAAATATGGGTGTTACACTGGCAGTTTTCCAATTTTGAGACTTTTCCAGGACCTAAGGATCACTGAAAGATCACTGCGAGTGCACCCACTAACCTTGAAGCTATAATCTTTAAAACCTTTCGATGCAACCCGTCAGATCAGTAGAATATTGGCCTTTGGCCCCATTAGTTTCCCTAGAACTTCTTCTCTAGTGATAGTTATTATGTTTATTTCCTTCCCCCACTTTAGTTTATGCAGTCTATGAGCTGTTTGGAGGAATGCCCAACACAGTTGGAAGAAGATCAATGTCCTTCTCTACTCCTGTAATTTACATCCTCTTTTTGACAATATCTCACAATCAATGCTGGCTGCAGTACTCAATACCGCCTCCACCCCGGCCTCTCCAAAAGTCATTCTCTAGCACACTCATGATTGCTGACAATATCCCTCCCACTCATTCTCCCTCCCTTAAACGCTACACCACTAAACCTGCATGTCCTCTATACTGCCGACTCACTCACTCTGGATACCATCCTAGGTGTACCAACAATCAAAGCTGGGGCACCCTGTTACAGCTCATGTAATACTTCTCTTCCATTTCATGAGGAAAACAGCCCAGAAAGAGTTAAGGGTGATGTGCAGCTTGTCTATTGGCTAGTCACCCTTTGTGCAGGACAGATCCTGAGTTGGACTACCCCGAGCATTTCACAACATTCAAGAAAACTGCTTCAGTTTCTCTTACCTGTAGCATTCTTGTAATTTTTGGCAACTTTTGGCTGACCCCAGTGTTGATACGAGCATCATTCAAACTTCAAAACACAATGGAAGTGACTGATATGTTTGCTGGGAGGTTTAGATTTTATCCAGCTATAGAAAGGCATTTTTGCATATTTTATTTTAAAATTATACAGCTTACTTTTTAACATTATCCCTCTGGAAATCAAATTGAGTATTTAGTGAGCTTTGATTCCAAGGATCTTGTTAATCTGCGATCCATCAATCTATGATTGGCTCTAAGATCCATTTGTTCCTCTGACCCAACAAGAAATGTAAATTCAAAATTATAAATATTCTTTCCACCAAAATGGGCCATCTCATTCTGCCGAGCTTCATTTGCCACTGATCTCCCTAATCTGCCACTTTATCAATAACATTTCTAGCAGCCCCCCTTAGTATTGACCATATCACATCCAATTTAGTGCCATCTACAAGTTTAAAACTTGTGTTTTGATTTCAAAGTGAATGCAAATTGTAAACAGCTTTAGTCCCTTTTGCCACTCTGAATGTACAACGACTCTGTTTTCGGTCTTAAGCCAAGCAGTAAACCATTTCTCCACATCTCCTTACACCAGATTGTCTAACTTTTTTCATTAATATATTCCTGTTCACCTTATCAAAGGTCTTTTAAAATTCCCGATACATCATCTACTTTTCTGTTTTCTGCCCTTTATGTTGCTTCCTCTAAAACACTCAATAAAACTGATCAAGCAAGATTATCCTTTTTTCAAAATTCAATCTTGACAATTCATTACAAGTTTTTTTTACTTTTATTAATGTTCCGCTATTCTCTCCTTAAAAAGGGATTTCATTGCTTAAAATTAGTGATAAGAAAAACAGAGTGTTCTATAATTCACCAGAAATATTTTGTCCCTCGTTTTGAGTACAGGAATTACATTAACTAGCTTCCAGTTATTTGGAACAATAACCTTTTCTAATCAATTATTAAATATATGTTGTAATATCCCTGCTATCTCTTCCCTAGTTTCTTTTAAAATGCATGTAATACACTCCATCCAGACCTGGGGTTTTATCCTCTAAGCCTGATTAAATTGTTCGGTACATCCAATTTCTTCGAATGAACTGATCTTTCTCTTCACCTCGTTATTCAATGTTTCGTTTACCTCATTGTAACTCAGCTAATTCAGCAACATAACTATTTAATAATACTGCACCCTCCTTATTATTGCCTATGGTGTCATCCAGTTTATCTCCTAGTAGTCACATTTCCAACTTAGTTTCCTCTTTGTAAATTATTGCACACGTGAAATATTTAACTATTTTGTTTTACTTTCACTGTGGCCTCTTGTTTTTTTCAAACTTATCTTCCAGCAAATATCTTCGTATCTTCTCTTATAACATTCTGCTCGTGGCCATATACTCCAGTTTTTCTTGGTGACGCTCAGTTATTCCCTAGGTCTTCAATTATCCACACAGCCTCACCAGTGTTCAGCTTTACCTTTCTTTTGAGCAGACTATATTTCTCCTGCGCTCTATTTAACAGTTTTAAAATGTTTTCATTGCTGTCTGATTTTACTGTTTGCTTGCATGGTTGCCTATTATTTTCACAAGTTCTATCCTAAATTCCTCAAAATCAGATTTTGTCCAACCTATTTACCTGGTTTTCATCATACTTAGGTGCATCTCCCTTACCACGGTCACTATTACTTCAATGCTTCCATCCTTTTAGTTCTCTGATCTGTTCTGGTTCACGTCCCATTACACAGTTCATTAAAAAAAAACTGCCCTGTTCAGAGTCTTGCATTCTGGTTTCATGGGAATTGTGTACAGATTGTGGAAACTCTATTTCCTTATCCTCTTTATCCACTGTCTAATCTTCTGTCTAATTAATAACCGGGATAGGTGAAATCACCCATGGTGTGTTTTTTTCACGTGGCTCTCCAATTTGTCTTCATTTTCTTCTTCCACCTCCTTTTCACTGTTACATCATCTGCAAAAAAATTCTATAATTGCAATTGATGCTATCCAGAGGATTCGAATACGTTCCCTTTTTGAATCAACACACACCCAACTTTATTGTTTGTGTATCAGCCACAATGGAGAAAAGAACAAATTCCTGATTTTTCTATACCTTCAGTGAAAATGTTTTCTTTTGGCATTCAGTTCCCATATTGGAAACCAGTGGACAGCATCAATTGAGTTAACAGATGCTCTAATCTGGATGATGTTGTGCTTCTTGAGTATTGGTGGAGCTGTTCCATCTAAGCAAGTTAACAATGTTCCAACACACTCCTGACTTGCACCTTAGAGATGGAGGACAGGTTTTGGGGAGTCGGGAAGTGAGAGAGTTATATACTACAAAATTCTGAGCCTCTGACCTTCCCTGTAGGCAGTATTTACACAGAATCATAGAAATCCTACAGTGTGGACACAGGCCATTCAGCTGATCGAGTCCATACTGACCCATTGAACAAGCATCCCAACCGGACCCAGCCGCTTACCATATCCTGGTGACTAATGACTAACCAATGACTAACCCCCCCAGCCAACACATCCCTAGATATTCCAGGCTATTTAGCATGGCCAGTCCAGCTGACGTGCACAAATTTGGACTGTGGCAGGAAACCGGAGCACCCTAAGGACAGAATGTCTGTGTGGAGTTTGCACAGTTGCCCAAAGATCTTTGGCACTGTGAGGCAGCAATGCTAACCACTAAGCAACCATTCCACACACATTCCTGATTTTTCTATAATTTCAGCAAAAATATTTTCTTATATGGTTGGTCCGGTGAAGTTTCTGGTCAATCATAACACCTAGGATTTTAACAGTGGTGGCGATGCCAACAAACTTCTAGAAGCAACAGTTAGATTGTCTCCTGTTGGATATAGTCAGTGTTTGGCACATATGTGGCATGAATGTTGCTTGCCGCTTATTAGATCAAGCCTGAGAGTTGACCAGGTCTTGCTACATATGGATACATACTGCCCCATATCTGATGAGACATAAATGATATGGAACATTGTATAATTATCAACAAGATCCTTGCTGAAACAAGTGAAGATGATCAAGCATAGGATACCATCCCAAAGAACACCTGCAGTGACGTTTTTTGACTGAGATGACTGACTTCCCACAAACCATAACCATTTTCCTTTGTGCTTGGTATGACCACAAACAGCACATGACTCTTGTAGCACAGAACTGTCAGGGGATGGCAAATTATGTCCCTTCTCACAACAGTCAGCTCTTGTAATCTGACATTTAAAGTTCCCGACAGCTACTTTGACAGCTGTTGTCGAAACCACATGTACACAAGATAAGTGTGATGTTAGGGTGCTAGAAACCTTCCAATGTTTCTGAATTAGATGGAGACTTTCAGAGGGTTTCTGGTGTACTGGAATTGCCTGGCAGAAAATTCTGGGGCAACTGCATGTTGGAAATTCTGCAGTGTTCCCCACATGCACGCTGCAATGAAAACTGTCTAGCCATCAGAAAATCTAGGCCATTGACTGTCAGGCATGATTTCATGAGTGTGGCTATGTCGGGCTGTTGCTGACTAGTCTGTTGGACAGGTCTCCCAATTTTAGCACAAAGCCTCAGACATCAGTAGAGGTCTTTGCAGGGTTATCAGAGTTGAGTTTCCTGTTGTTGTTTTTGATACCAGGCAGTTTGTCTGATTTTATTCCTTTCTTTAGACTTTGTAGAAGTACAATATAACTGAGAGGCTTTCTGGGTCAGAGAGTTAACAGAGCAGTTAAGAGTCAACTACATTGCTTAGGTCTGGACTCACGTGTCGGCCAGACCAGATATAGATGACACATTTCCTTCCTGAAAGTACATTATTAAATCAATTAAACAGATTTTTGTGATAATTGACAACAGTTACAAGTTATCTACTAAACTACTTTTTAAAATTCTAAACTTTACCTAATTAAAATTTCACCATAGTGAGATTCAAATATATGTTCCCAGACTATTGGCTTGGGTCTCTAGATCACTGGCTCAAGATTTAATAAGTACTAATTATGATACTCTATTTTCTACACACATCCTCTTTGCCACCATAACTTCAGTGGAATTTGTTGGAAAACAACGTAACCAGCCATTTAGATACCACCTTCATGTACCTGACAGTTTCTTGCCAGTGCAAAAAAAACCAAAATTTATATAGCCTACTTTATGACCTTATAAACTCACTTGTCCTTAGGCGCTGGTTCAGCGATGTAAGTCTCTATATGTATAGGGAGAACTGCCCTGCTCTCCTTTAAAAAGCGCCATTTGTGTCCACCCGAGTTCTGATAAGGCCTTAATTAAATTTCTCATCAGAAAGAGGACACCTCAAACAGTGCCCCACTCCTTCAATACTGTACTGAAGTCCCTACTTATGTTCACGTCAGGGCTGTGGTTTCAACTCAATCGTCTGCTTTTGGAGAGGTGAGTTTGACACTGAAATAGCAAGGAAAACTCCTATGAGATTCAGACTGTTTTTGTTCAATCAAAGCTTAATAGCACATAGTAAAATGTCCATATCTTGATATTTTTTACATCTGAACTGCATTTCAAAAATGAAAACTGGTATCAAGGGCTAATTTTCTGTGTATATGTTGGCATTGTACAACGTTGCCAACCAGTATATCAGATCAGAAAATTAATCAGCCTGAGTGAACAGATGAGAAAAAGCCTCTTGTCCCTAAGTCATAGGTTGTACCAACAACGTGCATTTAAGGAATGCCTGAAAAATAATAAGATAATGCTTCGATGAAATGCTTTGAGCTATCAAAAAGAAATTGTCATCACATCACATCAGGAGCTATCAGACCAGATGCCGAAAAGCTTGGCTGAAGGCAGACGTTTAAATATGGGAAGGAGCCCAGGAGAGGGTTGGAAAAGTCAACTCTACAGATAAACAAGGTTTCCAAGACTAATTAAGTTGAGGGGCAGAGTCAGGTGGTGGATATGGATGGTTTTACAGAAGGTGCGGGCATATGGTCAGAAACTCACAGTATAAAATAAGACACAAGGGGTTAAAAAGGTTTGGCATGATCTCAAGAGGGGGTGGAGTCAATGGTTTCAGGACAATTCGTGGCAGTGACCGAAAGTTATTTACTTATTTAGCATATCTGAAATAAGAAGCAGTGATCAGTATTGGTAACCACAAAACTACCAGATAACTATGAAACTGGTGAGGTTCGCTATTGCCCTTACCTATTCTGACCCATCTGCGACTCCCATTGTTTGACTGACTTTAAGTGCCCTCTGAAATGGCCTTGTCAGGCATTAACATTGTATTAATGAAGCTAGCCCACCACATCCATTTCATTAGGGGTGTATAATAAATATTGGTGTTGCCAGAAATGCTTCTAGTCCTTCAATGAATAAAGAAAAAGATTCAGCCTTCCTAGTATTTAGATGGAGGAATCTGCAGCCCATCTCGACAATTGTGATAATTCAGAGACAGTGGAGGAGGATGCAAAGGTGCCGATGAGGCAGGGGTAACTTCAAGAATATAATGTTTTCAATATTAAAAATTCTCAATGTTCTTTGCAACTGAAATGGAGAGAGAAGGGAAGACATGAAAGAAGAGCATGAAGAAGTGACAAAAAGCTTAGTCATCAGCTCTCTAGGCTGCACAGCTTTTTTGAAACAATCTGTTCTGGCCCAGGCATAAGGGCACTACCACTCTGCCAAGCCATAAAAGCCCCGAGCTTCACATTCTTTTCCAGTTTTTTTTTATTTTATCCTATTCTGCTAAGCACCTGTTCAGAGATGTTATTGCACACCTTTCGAGCAGATGGGACTGGAACCCAGGCCTCTTGGTCTGGGGTAGGGATTCTGACTCTGCACAACAAGAGCCCCTTGAGCTGCACATCCTTGAAGCCCATCCTTAAATATTTTCATCTGCATCTCCTTCATTAAGATCCTCCATAATATCCACCTTTTGATCACTGATTTTCCATTTCATTCCCATGAACCTTTAAAACATCTTGCGAAACTTTTCTACATAAATGCATGTTGCCGAATGGTGCCTGAGAGGCTTTAAAAGGTGGATAATAAAAATACTAAGGTAGAGAGGTTTAGAGAATTTGTTGCAATGTTGCAGTGGAAATTGATATTCCACCAAAGGTGAAATGGGTAAGAAAAAGGAATCTATCACAGGAAATGAAAGCATGTGGAATGGGATGTAGAATTGGACCAGTTTGCAGATATGGCCCTTTTTCTTCCCTTTATTTATTCATGGGATGAAGGGGTCACTGGCTAGGCAGCATTTATTACCCTGAGTGCAGTTAAGAGTCAAACACATTGCTGTGGTTCTGGAGTCACACGTAGGCCAGACCAGGTAAGGATGGCAGTTTCCTTCCCTAAAGGACATTGTTGGAAAAATCCATCGGGTTCACCAATCGACAATGGATTCATGATCATTATTAGACTCTTAATACCAGATATTTTATTGAATTCAAAATTCCACCATCTGCTGTTGCAGGGTTCAAACCCAGATCCCCAGAACAATATCTGGGTCTCTGGATTAACAGTCCAGTGATAATACCACTAGGCCATTGCCTCCCCCAATGGGAGAATTTGAAAAGAAGGATAAACAACTTCCATCTAAAGTACAATGGGACAGTGGGAGACAATTCGGTATGCAAGTTTGTGAACTTGAAATAACAGGCAGTTAGTCACATTCTCAAACTTATGGAGGACAGGAGGGTGGTAAGGCTACCTCTAGAATAATGCACATTAAAAAAGTAACAAAAATCATAAGCATTCTGGCAACAAAAAAGTGACGTTAGGGATTAAGGCAAACAAAGAGGCAGGTGTGATGATGCCAGTAATAACAGAAAGTATGGCTTATGGACCAGCTCTTAGTTTAACCTGATAATGGAAGCTTTGCATGTCAGACTTTCTTTTATTTTTCGACAGAATCCCTACAATGTGGAAACAGGCCCTTCAGCCCAACAAGTGCACACTGATCCTCAAAGCATCCCAACCAGACTGATCCCCCTATAAACCCATATAATTTACACATCCCTGAACACTACAGGCAATATGGCATGGCCAAACCACCTCGCCTGAACATTTTTGGACTGTGGGAGAAAACCAGAGCAATCAGAGGAAACCCACACAGACATGGGGAGAACATACAAATTCCACACAGACAGTCACCTGAGGGTGGAATTGAACCCAGGTCCCTGGTGCTGTGAGGCAGTAGTTTTTACCACTGAGCCACTGTGCTGCTGACATGGTTCAGACTAATCATGTGTGTGAAGGAAGAGTCAAAGTTCTTGAAGGGGAACAAAATTAGTGCTTTTGTCTGCCCATGTGCAAGTGAAGGAAGATGACAGCAGCACTGATGTGAAATAGAAAGTCTGACATAATGAAGGGTGAGTTGAAACTAGTAAGAAAGATAAAGCTGAATGTTATCAGCGCTGTATGATAGATGACTGTGTATTGATGACTGAGGACTACTATTTATGGAAAAAAGAAAAGTGTCAAATCTACTTCATGAGTATTCTGGAATCAGTGCTGTTACTTTACTCAGACCATAAGACTATAAGAAATAGGAACAAGACTAGACCATTCGGCCCATCGAGTCTGCTCCGCCATTCAACAGGATCATGGCCGATCCGTCATGCCACATGTCTACTTTCTGCCTCTTTTCTTTAACTCTTGATTTCCCTACTGATCAAGTATCTATCTCAGTTTTAAATATACACAAGAGCTTAGCCCCTTAGTTCTCTGTGGCAAGGAGGTCCAAAGACCCACAGCCCTTTAAGAAGAAACTTCTCCTAATCTCAGTCTTAAATAGGTGTCCCTTAAACCTGAGACTATGCCTTCTAGTCCTAGACTCTATCATGAGGAGAAACATTCCCTTAGCATTTACTGTGT
Source organism: Stegostoma tigrinum (assembly GCF_030684315.1). NCBI lineage: Eukaryota > Metazoa > Chordata > Chondrichthyes > Orectolobiformes > Stegostomatidae > Stegostoma > Stegostoma tigrinum. The sequence goes on along the minus strand of NC_081364.1, from coordinate 41,774,890 downwards.
CAAGCCTGTTAATTATCCTATATATTTCAATAAGATCACCTTGCATTCTTCTCAACTCCAGTGAGTAGGATCACAATCTTTAGAGCCTTTACTCACAGGACAATCCCTCCATATCAGGGGTCATCCTAGTGAACTCTCTCCAATGAAATAATATCTTTTCTTAAATTAGGAAACTAAAACTGCATACAGTACTGCAGACGTGGTCTCATTAGCACCTTATACAGTTGCAGTAAGGCCACCCTACTCAGAAGCTACTAGCAAAGTTAACGCACAAAATATTTTACTGTAACAAAGTTTAAGCTACAAGTTCAAAATGGAATAAAAACCTGAACAATTATCACTAACAAATAAAACTAGGCTAAGACTCTGAGGCCAATTTATAGATTCAAAGGTAACAGGTTTGTTTATTGAATACAATATTTTACAATTTTCAAATAATGAAAATGAAACTATTCTTAAATCCAAATATGATTTAATTTAGTTTGGGGGAAACAAATGGAGGCTATGTTAACTTGATAAACTGCGTTCGCAACATTTTGGATAGTACTAGCAGAATTTAAATCAGCCTGTCACTTCAGGAAATATGGCAACTGATCCATTTCAACAGTGGCCATATCTCAGCTTCCAAACAGCAAAAAATCCACCTGGGATTAAATTGAAGGTGGGAACAGGCCAATGTGGTCTGCAGCAGAATCCCAATTAGACTCATAATTGAGGCAATAGACACCAAATATTCTGCAAGTCTCTTGAAATTTAGTGGTGGCTCAGGAATTAAATGTGAATTAAATCTCATTGTGGCTTTCCAGAAGCCATCCTTCTTTCGAAGGTATTTACTGCCCCATTGTGGGAGTTGGGATTAGGAAATGAGGTGCCTGCTGAAAGCTAATACCCTGCCCGAGCTTCAGATCCACCTGCCCCCCTATATCACCGTTACCTAAATCCTGAGCTAAACTGATAGTCCCTGGCAAAGTGCCCAGTACCAGCCTCTGATTGGTCAGCAGCTGTAAACGGGCAGGATTTCTGCACTTGCAGTTGTCCTAAATCCGAAGGAAAGCACGACCGGAATGTACTAATGCTGTCAGACCTTTCCCACTGAAAAAAAAGATGGGTTTCCCACCAATTGGTAGGACCGTCATTGACAACATTAAATTTTGCCTAATATTTTAGCAACAGATTTTATTCATCATGCTGCATTCTGAAAATACAACCAAAACCATTTTAATACAGAAACTTAAGGAGATTACATATTGAACAAAAAAAGTTAGAAGTGCTGATATCTAATAAGGAAGCAAATATTAAAATATATTAAACTCAGCAGACTAACGTATTTTGTCTTTTCTGAGCTAGAATTGACCATTCCACCTGCAGGCAGGACTCCAGTGCCTTTTGCAGACTGGGACATACTGCCATATGGGCTCAGACAGCTTACAATCTGTACATTTCTGGACTACAAGTGCCTAGGGGTCTGTCCTATATTAGTATCACCTGTGCTAGCAAATCGCTTTGAAAGTCTGAACTGGCTACTGGGGTCTCAAGAACATATTTCACGTTTTGAGCTAGGTCAAATGCACACAGACTGCCACACTTCGAAAACAACAAATTTGTTTTGATTTGCTAACTGAAACAGCATGAATTCACCAAAATAAAATTTACTCTAGATAAAGCTGTACCGCAAGTATTTAATTGAAGGTGTTGTAACAGCTTTACTACAAAATGTATAATTACTTTTAGATATATTGCATAACAAGTCATAACTGCAGTGCAATCAAAAACTACTGAAGCATTTACAAAAGTATTCAACCATACTTTTCCAAGAGAATCATTTCTAAAATGACAATTACATATTAAGAATGCACATTGTGATTTAGTAAAGAGGCCTGCAAGCAGAAAAATATTGAATTCACTATAATATTTTGCCTGTTCCATAAATTTGGTAGAAATAGGAATATCATTTTGAATTATTTTAAGTAAGTTATCTTTAATCAATTAGTTAAAGACTTCAAGGGAGAATATTTATGCGAAGGATTGGAAGAGTCAGGCTAATTGGATAGCTATTTCAAAGACGTGGCACTGGATTGTTTAAGCAGCCTCATTCTATGCATCATTGAATGATTTTTACAGTATTGTTTTGAGCTGAAAATATTTTAATGATAATGAGAAGGATGGGGTCATTCAAAACTCTGCTGCCCAGATTTTGACTCACACCCATCTCCCAATCACCTGTCACTCCCGTGTTCACTGACCAAGACTGGCTTCCAGTCAACTTCCATTTTGATTTTAAAATTCTAACGCTCCATATTCTATTCTACCTCTGGCATCTCCTGGAGCCCCATACCCTCATCAAATTCCAGCCTCTTCAGCGTCCACAATTTCAATTGTCCTGTTGTTGGTTACCATACTTTCAGCTCCCTAAACTCAATGCTCTGGAATTTCCTCCGATCAGCTCTCTGCCTAACGACCTCACTTTCCACTTTTAAGACATTCCTCAATACCATTTGGTTTGTTCAAGGTTTTTTTGGTCATTTCTTCTGACATCAAATTAAATGGCTCAGTATTACATTTCGTTAACTCTTCTCCAATGAAGCACCTTGGAATGTTTTATTCTGTTAATGGTGTTATATAAATACAAATTATTGTAGTTGTTGATTCACACCAAACATACTACTGCTGAGAGTATCCAAACTTAAAAAGAAGCATTGATGAAATCAGTTTTGGACAAGTTTATTGAGACTGTGCAAAGCAGGAATATAGAATTAAACATCAGAAAAACTACGTAGAATTAATGTGTGAACCGCAATATGTACACACTAAATTTTAATCAGTTTATACAATCAGTTATTTAAGACATGCATTGTAAAATGGTAGTATCGGACCTCAAGGTAAAATATGTAGAAGATCAATTTCAATGTTACTTTGTTTTATCTCTTCTGTCATAGTATATTTTCAGCGTTCCTATCTGCAATATTCAATGGGTACTATTTTCCTATTCACTATTCCTATTCCAACAGTTGTTGGAATCAAGCCACAGCTTTGCTCAGTCAACAGCTATACAGTAAAATCACCCATCAGTGCCCAGTGCCATTCTAGTATGCTTGATAGAACTGACAGAAATAGTTTTAAAATGATTTTTCTTCTTTATAACCAAAATAATACACATAATAAAAAAATGCAGTTTTTGGTGAAAAACACAAACTGTGCAAGCTAATAAGGTTTATTTCAGCTGTTTGGTTGCCTTTCGCACATCAACCAACCATTTTTATTACTTAATTTTAAGAGTTTTGAATTGAAAAATTTCATTTACTACAGAAATGCGATTCACTCCCATGTTTTTAATTTTAATAATAAAACTAATCAAATATCTTCATTAAAAAAACATGGATGCTAGTCTTTACCAGCAACGTCCATCAAGATGTTTTCCTACTATACTCTAAAGGGTTTTACATTGAATCATTCGATTATAATTTTCCTTCTGTAAGGCAAATTAGAAAGATGAGTAGGGTAGTTAGGCCAATTCAGATTATTTTTCTCCTTACCAGATTTCAACAGCCCTAAAAACCTAAGCTACTGGGCAGAAAAGAAAGATCAAAATATTTCCTTACTTAGTCCACAACGGAATAAAAATGATTTTTTTTTAGACTGTCATCCTCTAATACATCAAAGATGGTCTTCCGTTTTGTCGATTTTATTATAATCCCTGTAGAGACTGACGACATTTTAAAAAAAACAAGTGTGAACTTCCAGTGATAGCTGAAAGAATAACATGACAAGATTTTGTGTTTTAAAACTTTCACTGTAATAGACAGACTCAAAGCACTATATAGTCGAAATATCACATTAGCTTCATCCATAAATCAGAACGTCCCTGTTCTCCTCTCAACACAAGGAAAACAGATTTCACAGATTTACTTTTGCAGGATCCGATTAGTAGTCATTCATCTTTTTTGCAGCCAGTTTAGGACGATTCCTGGCTTGCAAATGTTACAGTTCTTTTCCTTTCTCAATTTGGTATGTTGCAATCTTAGAAATGTCATTTATAGTAACATTTTTTTTGCCCACTGAGCACCTTCCTTCAACATAAATTAGAATCTTACAGCTTTAGTTTAAAGCCTCATGCTTTGGTCCTTCCAATGGAGTGCAAACTCCCATGTCAATTCAGCACTTTGAACCATTTGTAGTTTTGAACTCTAGCTACTATCTCTCTCCCGAATCCTGACAGACTAACTTATCTGAGAGTTTCTAGGGATGCCTCTGTCAATGTTAATTTCCATGGCAATATGAATTACAAGGGTCTCATATCAAGGGGGAAAAGTTAATTAGTAATCCCTTAGAACCCTATTCTATTCTGGGACTTACAAGACTAGTCACTGTAAACACAAAAGCTGTTCGCATTCTCTCCAAGTGTGAATACCTCACACCTTCTTCCCAGCAATACAAAATAGGCTTCCTTTAATAGTAAACAGCCCCCCTTTCACCTAGTCTTGTCATCAGGTGGACTTTGGAAAAGGTCACAGAACCCCTCCATTTTCCCTGAAAGACACAGTCCCGCAAAACATAACCATCTTGCAAATTTCATCATTGTAACATTTTTCACGGCAGCTAAAAATGATCTGCCCTCCTGACAGGGTGTTTGCTCCTGGACTTATCTTCATTAATAACAGAACTGAGTACTTTTCAGCCAAACATGGAAAGTTTCAGTATCATTTGAAGTCTGGTCAGGCACTGCAATGCCTGACAAAAATGAAACTACAGTCTTAAATGCAACAGTAGGCATCTTTCCTTTGTTCATCTCCAGCACTACTTCCAGACCACAGCTGTAATTCAATACTTTGAGCAAATAAGTAGCATACACCTACCAGGTGTGTTCTAAAATGCGCACTTGATTCCACAAATAGAAGATGCTGTTCTCACTAAAGTAGTACATTTTTATAAGCAGCATGGTACTGAAGACAAATGTTGCTGCATCAGATAATATATTATTTACCTCAAGCGATTCTCAAAACAAAGATAACAAGAATAAGTCTGCAGAAAAAAAAACAGATTTTTACTTATTACAGTGCAAAGCACATAGGCTTTAAATGCCCACAATTTTGTCTAACATATCAACTCTGTGTGAATGCTGAGAGAAAAAGAGAGAAGTGGTGCTTGACCACAGTGTGGTAACTGAATCCAGTGGTCATTATCACAGGGTTTCTGAGAGTCATCATGCCTCAGATGACAGGCAAGGTTGAGAAGTGAAGACCATTGTGCCAATCCCTCTCAGTACAGGAACTGAATCCACCTTGTTGGCATTAACCAGCATCGTGAATGAGCCGTTCTGCTAACTGAGCTAAACAAATTCCCAGCTAAACGTGTACAGGAGTAGTGGTGAGTAAGGGCTAATTAGCAGCAAATCTTCAGCAGTCCAATGCACAACAGAAAAAAAAACGAAGCCGAAATAACAACTTTGGTCGAAACAGTGCAGCAAGAGACAAACACCCAATTAATTACAAGCTGGGTAAACTGAGGGGAACAGATTAAACCAATATCTATATTAAGTATTCATTCTTTTGCACTTATTGTGATAAACTTAACCAATTCTAATGAACGTATGAAAAAATAGTTGTAACTATCATGTAGCTAATCAAAACTGAAGGACATTGAGAATTAAATTTATAACTGTAACTGGCTTATGCCTACAAACAAAAAAAAACACTCTGGACCTGAAAGTTCTGAAAGCCTGTCTGACTGGGATATAGTAAGGTAGGTTTTTAAAGGCGCCATTACATATTGCAGTAATTCTACACTGTTCAACGTTTTTTCCAAATAGGTGCACTAGGAAATGGCATAGGATTTGGTAACTCATGTCATGTGGGTAGAGCTCAGCTACCTTCCTTGCTTAACCAGCAGAGGCCTGAGACAGCAGGCTTGATAAGAAGTGAGTGACTTCAGCAGTCATTTATCCATCACTGTCCCAATTTCACCAAGGCTCTATGTCCTTCATTCAAGAGCCATCACTAAAATTGGACGATCTGGTCATCCAATCAATTGCCGCTTCTTTGATCTTACTCTGCACAAATTCGCTATTAGGTTTGCCTATAAGATAAACGTCACTGCAATTTAGTGCACTGCAAAGTGCTTATAGATATCACGCAGCATTACAAAATGCTACACAATTAAACTTGCATTTGTTTATTCATGCAATAAAGACTCTCTTAAGTTTATGTATGCAAACCTAAGGAGTGAAAGATGAGTGAAGGGTGCCAGAAATATGATTTAAACTTGATTCTAAATATTTGTTATGAAAGGTAAATTATTAAGCATCACAACATAACTCAGATAATTCTTCAACTTGAGATTAGTGGAAGTCAATTTGTTAATGGCGGTGATGGTCACGTTACTGCTGTACCATTCTCTTCAGAAAATAGGACAGCAACAAACTGTACATTCTTTGTCCTAATACATTACTTTGTGCAAAATTCCATTAACATTGCATGGCTACTTACCCACACAATTCTTCTGAGATCTCATTTTTTTCATATAAAAAAGAAATACTAGCAGGATAATCAAGCATCATTACACATAATAGATTATGATGAATGAATAGACATACCACCAGTTAGACAAGTGGGTGGATATAAAAGGACTTCAGATTTAAGAGTAATCAGTTAGATTAGTGCCAAATGTTAACAAAACTGTCTTATCAATACCTACCATTCCCTTTTTGGAGTGTGACCCGTAGACTGTCCATTCATCAGGGTTACTGGTAGTGAGGTCTTAGGTGGTGCAGCGGGAGAGCAAAGTGAACTAGTAGAAAGGTCGAGGCTGCCATTTTTGGTTACACTTTCTTCCACTGTGGGAGCTCCAGTGACTTCTTTCCATAGCTGCTGTAGTTCTGTTGGAGTCATGCCTATATCAAACAAACAATAATAGTTCCGTACTGTATAATTAGATTCATGAACAGCAGACTTATCCTTTTTCACACACTAATTACCAAACCAAAGTGTATGTAAACAAGGTCTGATTTTAATTAGGCAATTCCTAACTATAAGCTGCAATATCTCTAACAAGGCACACTGTAACCCACCATATGTTAATTTAATGTTGGTAATTAAAAGTAAATTCTTCACATGTATGCAATAATTGATCTGTTCAAATTGCAACACAACCAGTCTGCTCTACGTAGCTACTTTCCTTTTGAAATCAGGCCACCTATTATCACAGAGATTTTGCAATACCTTGATGGCAAATGCATTCCTCTTTAAATATGAAAAGTATAATTGAAAATAATGTGCTGTAAATGTAACCAATTCATGTGCACCATATTCAAAGGCCTTTTATAATTTTACTACAAAATTAGAATATTATGTCAGTAATTATTTTTTAATCACCTGTCTTTATCATTAAAATTTGATTTCATTCAAAAACCAATGTGCAAATTTGAAAGCAGAAAGCAAAAAAAAACTGTGGTTCTAACTATATTTTAATTACAAATCACAATTAAATATTCAAGCACTTCAGATCAGGAAGAATACCAGGTCAGAATCTAATTTATTACTTTCATTTTGGGTGCAAGGATTGGATAATAATCTCAAAGTGATCAGCCAAAATATCTTTACTTTACTAAACTACTGCTAAAGATTTTAATTACGGTAGCACTGGAGAGTGTAGGTCTAATAAGGCAATAGACTCCTGAGAGTCTGAGTGGTTAAGAAGTGTGAAATGAGACTGATAGGATTTTTACATGTTCTGGGCAGATATTTTGCATATCAAAGAATAGTAAATTATAACAGGACAGTAGAACAACCTTCCAAGCATTAGCCGAGCAATAACAACTAGCAAATCAACATGGAAGGTCACACCACAGTCTGTCCTTTTTTTTGCACTGTCCTTTAATTTTCAGTCATTATACTAGATTTTGTTTCAGCAAATATGCTGAATATTACGCTTGTCTATTAATAATTACTGCCACAACTGACCATTAAACCACAAATTATTTGCTGAGAACATAAGTTAATACACATGCTTGCCGATAACACACTACAGTACAATCTGAGAAAGTAGATGCCACATGTTATTTTTATTGGATTACCCTGAAAAGGATCCACTATGATGGATTTTATCCTATATTTATTTCATTTCGTTTTAAACACATTCACTGGTGTTCCTCATTATAAAAAAAGGCACTACTTTGAAAAATGTACGTTGTTGGAAAATGTGATTGATTACTGTTCACAGAACTCAATTTCTCAATTCCAGGTAGTCCTGGCTGAAAGACAAACATAGTTGCTCAACCTTTTTCGTCCTTGTACCTCTATACTCAGGTGACCATGTTCAAGCAAGCATAAAGTTGATTTAAGGTCCATAACGACATCAGTTTTGGGCTATTATCGCAGTGATAAAAAATTGCTTTGTATTTCTGCCTGTCCAAATTCTCCGTTGCTTTCCAAAGAATCCCAGTTCCACAGGGAGAAATGTCACTGCTATTAGTTTACTGCACCAGCAAAACTGTAACTCTGAAGTCACTCGGTGGGTTCTTTGGTCAATAGCTTGCAGATAGACACCCTTAGGCTTTAAACATGCTTCTTAAACACCAAAGGAGCAGGCTAGTTGTAACATACAACTATTCAAATCAATCAATGACATGGCTGTTGAATTACCTAAGGGTGTCCCTGATGTGTTGCTGCACAGATTACACTTCATGCTTCGTCTCATTCACAGCTTTCATATTATACGCTGGTGTGTCCTGTCACTGCTCAATTGCCCTCTCCTGAACAACTTAACTGCCACAGCTCAGCAGTTCCCATTTGCACAACCAAACTTAGAGGCCTGTTTAAAACAGCCTTTCTCCAGGTTTGACACTTACCTTGTGCCAGTGTTTGCAGAGAGAGACCTGGCTGTCCGGACTGCACTGTGAGCAAGCCACAACGCTGCATAGTCATGATGTGTTGTTGTTGAAGCTGCTGCACCTGAAGAAGCTGCTGCTGAAGGGCTAAGTGGTGGGCAGCTAGTGGTTGTTGTTGCTAAAATAAAAAGCAAAAGTTAAAGATTTTGAATTAGAGATTGGATACATCGCAGCAGCTTTTGTGATTTATTTTTAAAGTATTACTGTACTTGACAGGAATCAGAATAATTTTGTCCTGGGAACATGGACGGCCTTTCATACAAGTTTGATCTAACTATAAATGCTTGAATCTAAATGTTCACTGAGCTATTTTGATAATATCTGCTAATTAAAGATGTCCTATGTACGAGGGTTGTTGACTGGAAATGACAATGACCCCTAAAACTATCTTAACATCCACCATAATAACAGCCATCAATAATATCTGGAGCTGAATTTTACCATTTTTTGGTTCGAGTTATTCATGGCACCCAGTGCATCATGACGCATGGCAACTTTTCTTATGCAATCTTCCACACTTCAGCTCAAAAATTTATATAGCTGGCCTCTTTAGTAAGTTAGGCAAAATGCACATCACCGTCAGGATTCTATGATGGTTAACCACTGGTACCATATTTAAACTCTAACTCTGAACTAATCCCACAGAGCTAGGAAATGCCCTTCAACATTGGTGCTTTGGTATTATCTCCGAGAAACGGGCCCGAAAAGGGAAGTTAACTCCTCGGTTCGGTGATTAAGAATCTGGAGGCGTTGGGACGATTGGGTGCAGTGAGGAGTGCAGTGCAGTATCCCGATGAGTGGCAAAAGGAGGCTACGTTAGCAGACTCAACCAGCTTGAGGAAATAGCAAACCAGGTCAGTGAAATGTCGTGGGTGAAAAACAAGGCAAAACAGTAAGGTAGAATGACCACCTCTACTATGCAAAGGAATGTGCTACTCTGTCAGCGACAAAGCAAAAGGCCACCATTCACTGTAACTCTGAATCTGCGCACACAGTTCACCATGGCTCCTAGTCTACAACTCATTATTGCATGCATCATGCTACTCAACAGCTCCTCATTCTACTAACCCTTCCTGCAGTCTGTGGTTCTACTCACTCACTGCAGACACTTTATCGTTTCGCCTGCTACACATCACCTCTAGCTTCTTTCCTATTCACTATCATCAGATGCAGACCATCTCTTTGTCTCAGTGCAGGGAAGATTAGCCCACTCTGGGGGCTGATGTTTCCACAGCACCCTGAAAGACAAATCTGCAATCCTGGACTGGTTGTACATAACTGCAATCAACTCTGCAGGCTGAATTTGACAAAACCCTTGGCTGACTGCAGCAGATCTGCCTGACTTATTGAAGTCCACCTCGACCCCATTATAGAATGTTCACCTTTAACCTTCACGCTTGACCATTTGATTGAATCCCATTCAGTGTGTTGGCCATGTCAGCTACTGGCACATGCTGCAAGTGTGACATTGAAATAATAGTATTGTAAACCAACATGCTAATTTTCTGAAGACGAGTCCAGGCTGGAAATATCAGCTTTCTGGCTCCTATGATGCTGCTTGGCCTGCTGTGTTAATCCAGCTCTACACTTTGTTATCTCAGATTCTCCAGCATCTACAGTTCCTACTATCTCTGCTCATCCTCCCGACTGTTCAGTGCTCCAACATCATGAAGCTGTTGCCTCTGTGTACAATAAGAAGCAATGGAAGCCACAGTGCTGGCAGCCTCTAAGTACAAAAAGAATGAGCACTAAGAAATAAAGCTAAGGACTCCAGGAACGGGTGAGCTTGCTTGCAAAGCAACCTGGCTGAACCATGTACATCATAAGTGTCATGAAACTCCAAGAGAAATCTTTGAAGGATGAAATGGAGAGAGAGTTGGTCTGAAAACAGCCATGGTAATGTAGTTGAGGCTGGAGGTTTACCATTGCCAATTTGCTTGGATGAAGGGCTAAAGGAAACAGGGTCAATGGAGCAATGCAGGACTGTAGTGGTTAACACACGTTTGGATGAAAACTTGGGAGATGCAAGTGGAAAGTTACAGCCATCGGGTTCCTACTCTGAATTTCATTTTGGGAATTGGCAGCATCTAGTTTTTCAGGGAAGGAGAGCAGATTTGGGAGAGGGGCAGAAATCAGGTGAGTTTAATCAGATGCATGTGCATGGAATTAAGGTATCTGTCACTCATTTTCAAGCTTCAGAAATCTCCTTGTTCATCACAAGGAGAAAAATCAGAACATTTTTTCTCATCACAAGAATCTAGTTTTTCTGTTTTTGCCATTTGTTTTAACTCTCTTGCTATTGTCCATGCCATTAAAGGGAGCAGAAGATTGCCCTAAATAAATTATCTTTTAAATTTTCAACCTATTTATGAACCACAAATGTGACCTTCATTCAACCATTTTGTCTACAGGACTGACTGGTCTGCAATCCAAAATTCCTGTTGACAATGGCCCTTTAAATAAATAGAAAAGTCAAAGACTTAAATAAGAGAAAGTTAATTTAATGTTGTTAATCAGCCATGACAAAACATGAAATAACTTACTAAATCATTTATAGAAACAGCCTCTGGATTTTAATTACAGACATTTATAATTTAGCAAACAGCATCTGACTTGAATATTGGTATCCCAATATGTCATTCAGTTTCTCAAAGCCCTTATATTGATTCAGCATATAGTAATATACTCATATTTATTAATTTTACTTTTCAGAGTCTACTTTTCCACTCCCCCTTCCACCTCCACTAATTGATTTAACTATGCAACTGATTTTTAAAAAAAAAATATCAATAAGTACACTGTTTAGCTAATCTATACCAAATTTTCTTGGTAGTGAAAGACACATTAAACAGGTTTAACAGGTAATTACAGTGATATAGAAATAGAAATGAAAATTGTGTTTAATAAAGTAGTATTTACGCTTTCTGGAATTATTTTCACATCTACTCATCTATAATATTGCATTATGAATTTAAGTTGAAATGCTACGTGGCATGGTGAAAATTATACACAATTCCTGTCCGAAGCAAGTAGTAAATGGATGAAGCCAACTGAATGAAAGCTAGAAATTACAATTTATTAGAAATTATTGTTAAATCCAAAAAGAAAAATTGAACAAATATCCTCATAATTTGTGTTTTGTGAACTTCTGTTACTACTGTATTTGCATTTAACACTCGTGTCTTCCTTGACACTGCTTTGGCCAGTTAAAGAAGAAGCCGTTACATAAAGGTAAGTATTAATGCAGGATTCATTGTATCACATACGTAATTTTCCTATAAGATTTCTTTGTGTTTTATTTATACATAAATAATTGTTGCAGCAAGATGTCAATGCATTAGGAATAGCAACTGTGAGCCAGACGCAAAAAATGATACAGAATTTTGCATATGTGCAATTAGGAGGGTGGGACTATCTTCAAGAAGAGTAATCCATACACATAAAAGACTATTGGATAAAGTACAGATTCAAGAGACTTGGAATCATTTACAAAATGGCTGAAAATTGTAATGGAGACACTGCAGCATATTTAGGATTTGTCTTTATGTATATTCGCACAACAAAGTTTTTCAAATTGCTCAAAGTGCTAATGGGCTAATATTGACTCGTAGGGGTGTACTTTTTAATTTTAATTTTTTATTGTGTATTTTACATGTATTTATACTTAAACCAATTTAAGGTGTAAAACAAGAATTGCAAGATTGCCATCAAAATCAATCATTTTTATTTTCTTCAACATGATTCAATTTTCAAGCTTAGTACTCTAATTGAAAGCCATTATGAAGTTCTGTGCTTATATAAACAGTTAAGTAGTAAATATTCATCCAAGAATGAAGGAAGATGCCCCTTCTGTCACCTGACCAGTCGGTCTTGTTAGAAATGAAGATTGATACTCAGCTCAGGAGACATTAATAAAGGAGACTATTTGATGTAAATAACTTAGCTGTTTTAAACTATTGTTTTCTTGAATCACAGCAGGATTACCTCTGTACTAAAAACTCTCATCCATTTGCAGGTAGCTTCAGTAAGGATAAGCTTGCTCAGCCATTCAAAGTCATGAGATAAAGTATATTAAAGCTTGAAAGATACATACCCATCCATTAATTGAAATGATAAAAATAGAGCCAAGCATTCAGTCTATAATCATTGATTATTCGCTCATGGTTTTGCCACCATCTCCGTGCAAAATTATTTATATTTAGGTAAAAGCAACATATATTTCAGATTCGTTGAAAAGTTGCGGTGGTGTGAATGAGTTGAGTGACGGTCCGGTCTGCTGTGCGACTCTTCCAAAAATGGAAATAAAATTTAGGACAGATGTAAAGTTGGCGGAAGATTCACTGCAATCTGTTTCACAACATCACCCAAAGTAAAAATCTGCCCAACTTACAACTAAACAAGTCATGACTTGTTTAGTTAACACTGATACTAATGTTAAAACAGGAAATGCAAAATCAGAAGGAGTTAACAGCTTAAAAGGCTAATATCTAGATTTGCAAAAAAAAATCTCCTGGACAAGCTTTGATCACTGAATGTGGTTGGGAGAAGAATTTCCAGGGTATGTTTTCCATTATTGGCCCATGGTTTTTCTTTTGTTTGTCTCTCCCAGGTGCATGTAAGGATATGGTGGGATTAGAGCACATGGAAAGAAGGAAGAAACAAATCTTTAGCTCTGCAGTTCCAGTCAGCTGCATTTTGAGGTAAGTTGACAGATAAGTTGATCTTTTGCTGCCTGTCAATTCTATATCTTTGAAACTATCTTCAGTCATAATTGTAGCAATGGTCCAAGTCATTAAATTCCAGTTGAAAGAAGTCCAAGTGCCACCAAAACCACTTTCAGGTAATCTTGTAAAGACACGTGAAATGTTGAAATGACTGTTGAAAAGACTTTTATTGAACTGTACTAAGCAAATGTGTTAGAATCATTCAAATTAAAACACAGTGAACTCGCATAATAATGGAGACAAGTATTCTTCTTAGTGTAATCAATAAAGCAAACTGCAGGGATGATTATGGATACAACAGTCTTGCTCATGTCGCACCAGCTAAAGACCTGGGATTCTGTTGTAATCAACAGTCACAGTACTCCCCAAGATGTTGGAAAAATTTGGGCACAAATATCTTTTCATATTGAATAGATACATATTTCTGGGGAAAAGAAAATGCTAGTAATCCACCAAAGTTCAAAAATAAGGCCACAATATATATGTGTCCTTCACTTTTACAGCAATGAGGATTATTAACATTCACTAGCCTAGCAAACCAGCAAAATAAAATGAATTGGAGATATACATACAAACAGGTCTCTTTACAAACAGATTGACAGCTCTGGGATCCAGGGACCTGGAACTAAAGCATTTTTTATTAATGTCAGTCATTCACATGTAGGTGATCTAGTAGCCTCTGTGTATTTAAAAGCATATTCTCTTGTGTATATAGATGCCATATCCATGTAGTGTTGCTGTATTGTGGAAGGATTTTGCACTCTTTTAGTTACTGATAGATTCCACATCTGCTCTGTTATTTACTAAACCTGCACTACTTACAGCTTCCTGAGAAAACTGGGAGCAAAAGTCAATTAGGATGATTATGAAAACCATAAGAACTGCGGATGCTGTAAATTAGGAACAAAAACAGAAGTTGCTGGAAAAGCTCAAAATATCTGGCCATTTCTGTGAAGAAAAAGTCAAGAGTTAACATTTCGGGTCCAGTGACTCTTCCTCGAAACTTCCAAGTTCTGAGAAAGGGTCACTGGACCCAACACTAACTAGGACTATTATATATTGATTGTCAGTCTAGGAAGCATGAGGCTGAAAGTACACCTTACTGTTCCCTTTCTGGTGGAAAACTTGACACCCCGAAGCACACTACCAGCTGGAGGAGAATGGTTTTACACTACATGATAAACAGCAGACAGAGGCCATACAAATAGCACCAGTGCAATACAAGCGCCGGGATAATACAAGAGTGGTATATAATTAGATTGGAAGTGGTATAGTCACCTCCAACTTCCTTTTTGCCTAGGAGTAATGACTGCAATAGTCAGCTGTTTATCCCATCCACATTCCTCAGCTGTTTCTGGCTGGTAATTCTATACTTTTCTTCCTTAGTGAACTAATGCAATGACATGAATTGTCAACACAAGCCTCATTACGTCCACAGATGTAATGCTAGAATCCCTACAGTGTAGAAACAGGCCATTCAGCCCACCAAGTCCATACTGACGTTCCAAACAGCATTCCACTCAGTCCCACCCCATGCCTGTAAATGTTGCATTTCCCAGGGCTGATCCACCTAACTTACACATTCCATGGACACTATGGGTAATTTACATGGCCAATGCACCTATCCTGTAGAAGGAAACCAGAGCACCTGGAAGAAACACATGCAGACACGGGAAGAATGTGCAAACTCCACAGTCAGTCACCTGAGGGTGGAAATGAACCCAGGTTCCTGATGCTGTAAGGCAGTAGTGCTAACCACTGAGCCGCCGTGCTGCTATATTCAAACAAGCACTCAGAAGAATTCAGTGGTGTTTGTACTTGTTTAAATGCTTTATTTTGTATTCTAATTTTGAATGAAAGCAAGGAAAGCTCCACATGTACAGCAGCACTTAAATAGTCAAGGGAGACTTGTTTTGGTATATTTATGTTGCATTTTCACTGCAGTTTTTTTTGTTATAATGACCAGGTTTTGACAAAATATTTTGATGACTACTTCTGTTCTTTCCTCAAAGAAAGTTTAGATTCAATATACTTAGAATAAGGACTTTATGGTTGAAGTGGTTTCAGAGAAAGAAAGATGGTTGCTAAGATTAGTAGAGCCGTCCCTTTAATTCTTTGTTTGAACACAAAAATCTACAAGGTGTTAGTTGATTTTTAATAGGAGTTAGAAGTTTCCCTACAAGACAGAGGCAGCTCATAATGTGAGAAATTTAAACAGGCTTATATAAGATAGCAGTATTATTGTTATTTAATTAATTTCATTGGATTCTGCATGGCAGGCGAGTGTATTACGTGCTTTGCTGCTGAGACTGCCCCTTGTGTGTTGTGGGCTTTTCTACTGGTTCTGCATGAGTACTAGCTTTAAATGTTCCTCTAGTTGAAGGATCCACTGGTGGATCTCTATTTGTAATTAGCCCAGATGTTTCAGTAAAGATTTCAAGGTCATACAACAATGGGTGTCTGCACTGAAATCTGCCACTGGCAATGTCAGTAGCATCTGCAGTATTGATCTCAGTTGCACAACAGCAGCACATTTCCTGTGAATGCTACTCTAACACTGTGGTCACTTTGAAGTCCACATTTCAGGATTTACCCTGGGATTTACCCTGCTTGGGGAAAATTTAGAGATGAGCACGGGAGTAGGATTTAAAATAATTCATGGTGCCCAGAGTTCCACGCTCTATCAGAAGGCATCTCCTCATTGAACTTGGGCTCTTGTGGTGTGCAGTGGTAGTATCCCTACCTGAGAGCCTGGAGGCTCAGATTCAAGTCCCACCTGTTCCAGAGGTGTGTAATAGCATCTCTGAACAAGTCGCTTAGAAAACAGATCTTTTGAACTTGAAAGCCTACTTTCCGTTACCAAAACTTCTCCCTGAAAGGCTTCACAAATTTTGGTTTGTTTGTACTGTGAGTTTACTTCCAAAGGTCCTTCTATCTGATGCAGCAATATTGATGTTATCCCATAAAATAAGAATGTGGATGTGGAGATGGTGGCATTTAAGAATCCAAAAGTCATTTATTACAACTACCTAATATGTCCAAACAATGCATTCCTCACGTACAGAAGTGTCTGAGCTACACTAAGCTGTTAATTTACAAACAGAGAGCCAAGTCTCCAGTAGAGAGCCATGCTCATGTGGTCTGCAGTAAAATGGAGAATCAGTCCTTTGTACCCTCAGCTAACAAGCTGAGATACAGTGACATCAGCAGAAGAATATCTCTTCGAGGCACACTGACATTCTGACCTGTCACATGACACAAGTGTTCTAAAGGGAAGTGCTGATTTGACTGCTGTCATTATGCAGAGTATTCTATGCAAGATGGATACAAGTTTGACTGCAATTCTTCAGTCTCACACACACCTCAAAGAGATGGGATGATTGGAATGCAAGTCTCACTAAGTCAGATTTTCTTCTACACTCCTGTTTGATATCAGACCAGCGGCAGTGACATTTCGCATTCTGTGCATAAATTGATCAGTTTCCCTGTCAATTTTGTCACAGCCCAAAACTATGTAAATACACGATTGTATTCCGCAGAGTTATCTGGGGCTTTGCATAGGAAATACAAAGAACAAAAAAAATTACAGCACAGGAACAGGCCCTTCGGCCCTACCAGCCTGCGCCAATCCAGATCCTCTATCTAAACCTGTTGCCTATTTTCCAAGGATCTGAATCCCTCTGCTCCCTGCACATTCATGTATCTGTCCAGATAGATCTTAAAATGAAGTAATCCTGCTCACCTCTACCATTTCTGCTGGCAACACATTCCAGGCACCTACCACTCTCTGCGTAAAGAACTTTCCACGCATATCTCCCCTAAATTTTTTCCCTCTCACCGTGAAATCATGACCCTTAGTAATTGAGTCCCCGGCTCTGGGGAAAAAGCTTCTTGCTATCCACCTTGTCTATACCTCTCATGATTTTATCGACCTCAATCAGGTCCCCCCTCAACCTCCATTTTTCTAATGTAACTAATCATAAACTACTCAACCTCTCTTCATAGCAAGTGCCCTCCACACCAAGTAACATCCTGGTGAACCTTCTCTGCACCCTCTCCAAAGCATCCACATCCTTTTGGTGAGAAGAAGGATCTCGACACAAAATGTCAGCTTTCCTGCTTCTCTGATGCTGCTTGGCCTGCTGTGTTCATCCAGCTCTACACCGTGTTATCTCAGATTCTCCAGCATCGGCAGTTCCTACTATCACTATAACATCCTTATGGTAATGTGGTGACCAGAACTGTACACAGTATTCCAAATGTGATCAAACCAAAGTCCTATACAACTGTAACATGACCTGCCAACTCTTGTACTCAATATCCCACCGATGAATGAAAGCATGCCATGTGCCTTCTTGATCGCTCTATCAATCTGTATTGCCACCTTCAGGGAACAATGAATCTGAACACCCCAACCTCACTGTGTATCAATTTTCCCTGAGCTTTTCCATTTACCTTACAGTTCACTCTTGAGTTGGATCTTCCAAAATGCATCACCTCGCATTTGCTGGTATTGAACTCCATCTGCCATTTCTCCACCCAACTCTTCAATCTATCTATATTCTGCTGCATTCTCCAACAATCCCCTTCACTATCTGCTACTCCACCAATCTTACTGTCATCTACAAATTTGCTAATCAGACCATCTATACATTCCTCCAGATCATTTATATATATCAAAAACAAGAGTCCCAACACGGATCTCTGTGGAACACCACTGGTTACAGTTCTCCATTTTGAGAAACTCCCTTCCACTGCAACCCTCTGTCTCCTGTTGCCCAGCCAGTTCCTCATCCATCTAGCCAGTACATCTTGGGATGTCACATTCTTCATCAGCCTACCATGGCGAACCTTATCAAACGCCTTACTGAAGTCCATGTAAATGACATCTACAGTCATTCCCTCATCTATCAACTTTGTCACTTCCTCAAAGAATTCAATCAAGTTGGTAAAACATGACCTGCCCTACAAAAAACCATGCTGCCTATCACTAATAAGCCCGTTTTCTTCCAAAAGTAAATAGATCCTATCTCTTTATCATCTCCAGCAGCTTCCCCACCACTGATGTCAGGCTCACCAGTCTATAATTACCTGGATTATCCTTGCTACCCTTCTTAAACAAGGGGATAACATTAGCAATTCTTCAGTCCTCCGGGACCTTATCCATGCTCAAGGATGCTGCAAAGATATGTTAAGGCCCTAGCTATTTCCTCTCTCAGTAACCTGGGATAGATCCTGTCCAGACCTGGGGACTTGTCCACCCTAATGCCTTTTAGAATACCCAACACTTCCCCCCCCCCCCCCCCCCCCTTATGCCGATTGCACCCAGAGTAATCAAACAACTATCCCTAACCTCAACATCCGTCATGTCCCTCTCCCCGGTGAATACCAGCATGAAGTGCTCATTAAGAATCTCATTCATTTTCTCTGACTCCTTGCATAACTTCCATCCTTTGTCCTTGAGTAGGCCAACCCTTTCTCTAGTTACCCTCTTGCTCCTTATGTACAAATAAAAGGCTTTGGGATTTTCCTTAACCTTGTTTGCTGAAGATGTTTCATGAACGCTTTTAGCTCTCTTAATTTCTCATTTTCAGATTGGTCCTACTTTCCTGATATTCTTCCAAAGCTTCGTTTGTTTTCAGTCACCTAGACCTTATGATTGCTTCCTTTTTCCTCTTTGCTAATCTCACAATTTCATCTGTCATCCATGGTTCCCTAATCTTGCCTTTTCTATCCCTCATTTTCGCAGGGAAATGTCTGTCCTGCACTCTGATCAACCTCTCTTTAAAAGCCTCCCACATATCAAATGTGGACTTACCCTCAAACATCTGCTCCCAATCCACATTCCCCAGGTCCTGCCGAATTTTGCTATAGTTGGCCTTCCCCCAACAAAGCACTCTTTGAGGACCGCTCTCATCTTTATCCATGAGTATTCTAAAACTTACGGAATTGTGATCACTATTTCCGAAGTAATCCCCTCCTGAAACTTCAACCAACTGATTGGGTTCATTCCCCAACACCAGGTCCAATAAGCCCCCTTCCCGAGTTGGACTATTTACATACTAGAAAACCGTCCTGCATGCTCCTTACAAATTCTGCTCCACCTAAACCCCTAACACGAAGTGAATCCCAGTCAATGTTGGGAAAATTAAAAACCTCCCATCACCACCCTGTTGCTCCTACATCTTTCCATAATCTGTCTACATATTTGCACCTCTATCTCATGATCATTGTTGGGAGGCTGGTAGTACAGCCCCAACATTTTATCACACCCTTCCTATTTCTGAGCTCTGCCCACATTACCTCACTGCTCGAATCCTCCATAGTGCCCTCCTTCAGCACAGCCGAGATATCCTCTTTGACCACTAATGCAACTTCTCCAACCCTCTTACCTCTCTCTCTCTATCCCGCCTGAAGCATCTTTATCCTGGGATACTTAGTTGACAATCTTGCCCTTCCCTCAACCAAGTCTCAGTAATAGCAATAACGTCATACTCTCAGTTACTAATCCAAGCCCTCAGTTCATCTGCCTTACCTACTACACTTCTCGCACTAAAACAAAATGCACCTCAGACCACCTGTCCCTTTGCATTCATCATCTGCTGTCTGCCTACTCTTCCCCTTAGTCACGTTGACTTCATTATCTAGTTCCTTACAGGTTTTATTTACTACCTCTTTACTGTCCACTAATCACCTCATTTGGTTTCATCTCCCTGCCACATTAGTTTAAACCCTCTCCAACATCATTAGCAAAAGCACCGCCTAGAACATTGTTTACACATGGGCGGGACTGGAATCAGTCTGATTTGTAACAGTCCCACCTCCCGCAGAACCAGTCCCGACATCCCAAAAATCTGAACCCCTCCCTCTTGCACCATCTCTCAAGCCAGTCATTTATCCTGCCTATTCCTTTATTTCTACTGTGGCTAGCATGTGGCACTGGTAGAAATCCTGAGATGACTATCTATGAGGTCCTACTTTTTAACTTGGCTCCTAACTCCCTGAATTCTGCTTGTAGGACCTCATTCCATTTATTACCTACATCATGTGATGCATGTACGCATCACAACAGCTGGCTGTTCACTCTCCCCCCCCCCCAACCACACCCCCTCCCCCCTCAATGATCCAACCCTTCAAAATGGGTAAGAGTTGCTTAGATTGCAGACTGACTAGACAAAATTTTGAAACCATCACAACAATCTGCAATCTGGCACTCATTCTCTGATGCAGAGAAAATAATAAGCTTGATTCCTTTGCCAGAAGCGAATTATGTTCTAACAGTGTTGACAATGGGCAGATCAGATGGCACCAAGATCACTGTAGAAGGGGAGCTGGTACTAACTGTTTTTAAGGTAATGACAGGGATGCAATTCTCAGTGGGTTCACCCCATCGGTTGCTGCATCCCTTGATGGGATGTTGTGCTTTTAAACAAAGCATGCACTAGGGTGACAAGTAAACTACAGAGGTTTGCACATTGTTAACACCAGTGCTAGTCGGATTAATCAATCAATTTCAAAGGGGCTTCAATTGGGAGTGGGCTCGGAAGAATGCTCATGGTTCTTTCCACCACGGGCTTGATTGGGTCTGAAATCTGAAAGGCGATATTAGATATGCAAATTAAATGGTCGTTTCTGCAGGCCATGAATGTCAGATAGCTGAAAAAATTACTTCAGGGCCATCTGCATTTGAATCAGAGAAAACACTGATATATTTCTCAACACAAACAGTAGAACAGTAATCGAAAGAAGGGTGAAATTAAGTAGGAACTAAATTTTTTTGTGGATGGAGAGTGCATAGCTGAGGTATTCATGGAAAATTAGGATGCTGACAATGCAACAGAAACTCAGAAGAAGTAAACATGTAGAATAAAACAAAAATAAACACAATGTAGTTGAAATTCAGAGGACAGTGGTATAATGGGGATGACATTTGCTTGGACGCAGGTTACGGAGAGAATTAGTTATTCAGTTTCATCGGAGTAAAAGGAATCTAGTATGAGGCATTGTTGTAAATGGAATCTTGCATTAGGCATTGCATACAACAGCCAGCAATCTAATATGTCCCTTTCTGTGTGACTGTCCGTAATAAAGTTCTACCGTAATACATTTAAAAGGCTAGTAGATCTGAGAGTAGACGGGATGCATCTTCATTTACAGTGGGAAATAAATGAAAATTTTGGAGCTTCTGGTCACAATTTCCCAAGCCAATTTAGGGAATTGTGTGTGGGCAGTTCAGGTGGTGGGCTGCCACAGCAGATTAGTGATTGCAAATGCTGCACTTAGATTAAAAGAAATGGAATAAACTTGGTAGAATATCAGCCTGTCAGTGTAGTGTCAAGGTGATAGAGGAAGCTTTCATTTCTAGGAATTCACTAGCATTTGGAGAAGTGTCAGTAAGCAACTGTAAGTTATTAAAGCACATCATTTGGGCCTGAGCACCTACACCCATGTCGTTACCCTAACCCGATATACCAGGCTTTTTCATCAAATGACTGCTGCCACATCCACCCATTATCAGACACTAAGAGTTCCCATTAGAAGCTACTGATTCTCCCAAGCTGACCTTTACCCATGTGAGGCTGGATGAACACAGCAGACCAAGCAGCATCTCAGGAGCACAAAAGCTCTGCTGTGTTCATCCAGCCTCACATTTTATTATCTTGGAATCTCCAGCATCTGCAGTTCCCATTATCTCTGACCTTTACCCATCCCTTGTTTGTCCAATTGTCCATTCAAGCATAAAAAAGGTTGAGAGTAGGGAGGTCCCAAATAAAGTTTCAGGGACGCAAGATGGCACGGGCAAGCAAGAAGTTGGTTTGAAGTGTGTCTACTTCAACGCCAGGAGCATCCGAAATAAGGTGGGAGAATTTGCAGCATGGGTTGGTACCTGGGACTTCGATGTTGTGGCCATTTCGGAGACATGGATAGAGCAGGGACAGGAATGGTTGTTGCAGATTCCGGGATTTAAATGTTTCAGTATGAGCAGAGAAGACGGTAAAAGAGGGGGAGGTGTGGCATTGTTGGTCAAGGGCAGTATTACAGTTGCAGAAAGGATGTTTGGGGACTCATCAACTGAGGTAGTATGGGCTGAGGTTAGAAACAGGAAAGGAGAGGTCACCCTGTTGGGAGTTTTCTATAGGCCTCCGAATAGTCCCAGATATGTAGAGGAAAGGACAGTGAAGATGATTCTCGATAGGAGTGAGAGAGACAGGGTAGTGTCATGGGGGACTTCAACTTTACAAATATTGACTGGAAACACTATAGATCGAGTACTATAGATGGGTCAGTTTTTGTCCAGGGTGTGCAGGAGGGCTTCCTGACACAGTATGTCGACAGGCCAACAAGGGGCGAAGCCACATTAGATTTGGTACTGGGTAATGAGCCCGGCCAGGTGTTAGATTTGGAAGTAGGTGAGCGCTTTGGTGATAGTGAATTCTGTTATGTTTACTTTAGTGATAGAAAGAGATAGGTGTATACCACTGTGCAAGAGTTATAGCTGGGGGAAAGGTAATTACGATGAGATTAGACAAGATTTAGGGAGCATAGGATGGGGAAGGAAACTGCAGGGGATGGGCACATTAGAAATGTGGAGCTTATTCAAGGAAAAGCTCCTGTGTCCCCTAGATAAGTACGTACCTGTCAGGCAGGGAGGAAGCTGTAGAGCGCGGGAGCCGTGGTTTACGAAGGAAGTGGAATCTCTGGTCAAGAGGAAGAAGGCGGCTTATGTTAGGATGAGATGTGAAGGCTCAGTTAGGGCGTATGAGCATTACAAGGTAGCCAGGAAAGACCTAAAAAGAGAGCTCAGAAGAGCCAGGAGGAGACATGAGAAGTTGCTGGTGGATAGGATCAGGGGTAAACCCTAAGGCTTTCTATAGGTATTTAAGGAATAAAAGAATGACAGGAGTAAGATTAGGGCCAATCAAGGATAGTAGTGGGAGGCTGTGTGGGGAGTCAGAGGAGACAGAGGAAGCACTAAATGAATATTTTTTGACAGTATTCACTCTAGAAAATGACAAGGTTGTCGAGGAGAATACTGAGATACAGGCTACTAGGTGGGATTGAGGTTCACAAGGAAGACGTATTAGAAATCCTACAGAGTGTGAAGATAGATAAGTCCCCTGGGCCGGATGGGATTTATCCTAGGATCCTCTGGGAAGCCAGGGAGGAGATTGCTGAGCCTTTGCCATTGATCTTTAACTCGTCATTGTCTACAGGAATAGTGCCAGACGACTGAAGGATAGCAAATGTGGTTCCCCTGTTCAAGAAAGGGAGTAGAGACAACCCTGGTAATTATAGACAAGTGAGCCTTACTTCAGTTGTTGGTAAAGTGTTGGAAACGGTTTTAAGAGATAGGATTTATACTCATCTAGAAAAGAATAATTTGATTAGGGATAGTCAGCACGGTTTTGTGAAGGGTAGGTTGTGCTCACAAACCTTATTGAGTTCTTTGAGAAGGTGACCAAACAGATAGATGAGAGTAAACCAGTTGATGTGGTGTATATGGATTTCAGCAAGGCGTTCGATAAGGTTCCCCACAGTAGGCTATTGTACAAAATGCGGAGGAATGGGATTGTGGGAGATATAGCAGTTTGGATCAGAAATTGACTTGCTGAAAGAAGACAGAGGGTGGTGGTTGATGGGAAACGTTCAACCTGGAAACCAGTTACTAGTGGTGTACTGCAAGGGTTGGAGTTGGATCCACTGCTGTTTGTCATTTTTATAAATGACCTGGATGAGGGCGTAGAAGGATGGGTTAGTAAATTTACAGACGACACTAAGGTCGGTGGAGTTGTGGATAGTGACGAAGGATGTTGTAGGTTACAGAGAGACATAGATAAACTGCAGGGCCCGGCTGAGAGGTGGCAAATGGAGTTTAATGCAGACAAGTGAGGCGATGCATTTTGGTAGGAGTTACCGGAATGCAAAGTACTGGGCTAATGGTGAGATTCTTGGTAGTGTAGATGCGCAGAAAGATCTCGATGTCCATGTACACAGATCCTTGAAAGTTGCCAAGATAATAAAATGTGAGGCTGGATGAACACAGCAGGCCAAGCAGCATCTCAGGAGCACAAAAGCTGACGTTTCGGGCCTAGACCCTTCATCAGAGAGGGGGATGGGGGGAGGGAACTGGAATAAATAGGGAGAGAGGGGGAGGCGGGCCGAAGATGGAGAGTAAAGAAGATAGGTGGAGAGGGTGTAGGTGGGGAGGTAGGGAGGGGATAGGTCAGTCCAGGGAAGACGGACAGGTCAAGGAGGTGGGATGAGGTTAATAGGTAGCTGGGGGTGCGGCTTGGGGTGGGAGGAAGGGATGGGTGAGAGGAAGAACCGGTTAGGGAGGCAGAGACAGCTTGGACTGGTTTTGGGATGCAGTGGGTGGGGGGGGAAGAGCTGGGCTGGTTGTGTGGTGCAGTGGGGGGAGGGGATGCACTGGGCTGGTTTAGGGATGCAGTAGGGGAAGGGGAGATTTAGAAACTGGTGAAGTCCACATTGATACCATATGGCTGCAGGGTTCCCAGGCGGAATATGAGTTGCTGTTCCTGCAACCTTCGGGTGGCATCACTGTGGCAGTGCAGGAGGCCCATGATGGACATGTCATCAAGAGAATGGGAGGGGGAGTGGAAATGGTTTGCGACTGGGAGGTGCAGTTGTTTGTTGCGAACTGAGCGGAGGTGTTCTGCAAAGCGGTCCCCAAGCCTCCGCTTGGTTTCCCCAATGTAGAGGAAGCCGCACCGGGTACAGTGGATGCAGTATACCACATTGGCAGATGTGCAGGTGAATCTCTGCTTAATGTGGAATGTCATCTTGGGGCCTGGGATGGGGGTGAGGGAGGAGGTGTGGGGACAAGTGTAGCATTTCCTGCGGTTGCAGGGGAAGGTGCCGGGTGTGGTGGGGTTGAAGGGCAGTGTGGAGCGAACAAGGGAGTCACGGAGAGAGTGGTCTCTCCGGAAAGCAGACAGGGGAGGGGATGTAAAAATGTCTTGGGTGGTGGGGTCGGATTGTAAATGGCGGAAGTGTCGGAGGATAATGCGTTGTATCCGGAGGTTGGTAGGGTGGTGTGTGAGAACGAGGGGGATCCTCTTGGGGCGGTTGTGGCGGGGGCGGGGTGTGAGGGATGTGTCGCGGGAAATGCGGGAGACGCGGTCAAGGGCGTTCTCAATCACCGTGGGGGGAAAGTTGCGGTCATTAAAGAACTTGGACATCTGGGATGTGCGGGAGTGGAATGTCTTATCGTGGGAGCAGATGCGGCGGAGGCGGAGGAATTGGGAATAGGGGGTGGAATTTGTGCAGGAGGGTGGGTGGGAGGAGGTGTATTCTAGGTAGCTGTGGGAGTCGGTGGGCTTGAAATGGACATCAGTTACAAGCTGGTTGCCTGAGATGGAGACTGAGAGGTCCAGGAAGGTGAGGGATGTGCTGGAGATGGCCCAGGTGAACTGAAGGTTGGGGTGGAAGGTGTTGGTGAAGTGGATGAACTGTTCGAGCTCCTCTGGGGAGCAAGAGGCAGCGCCGATACAGTCATCAATGTACCGGAGGAAGAGGTGGGGTTTGGGGCTTGTGTAGGTGCGGAAGAGGGACTGTTCCACGTAACCTACAAAGAGGCAGGCATAGCTGGGGCCCATGCGGGTGCCCATGGCCACCCCCTTAGTCTGTAGGAAGTGGGAAGAGTCAAAAGAGAAGTTGTTGAGTGTGAGGACGAGTTCAGCTAGGCGGATGAGAGTGTCGGTGGAGGGGGCCTGGTCGGGCCTGCGGGACAGGAAGAAGCGGAGGGCCTTGAGGCCATCTCCATGCGGAATGCAGGTGTACAGGGACTGGACGATCCCCTATTCCCAATTCCTCCGCCTCTGCATCCCAAAACCAGTCCAACCTTTCTCTGCCTCCCTAACCGGTTCTTCCTCTCACCCATCCCTTCCTCCCACCCCAAGCCGCACCCCCAGCTACCTACTAACCTCATCCCACCTCCTTGACCTGTCCATCTTCCCTGGACTGACCTATCCCCTCCCTACCTCCCCACCTACACCCTCTCCACCTATCTTCTTTACTCTCCATCTTCGGTCCGCCTCCCCCTCTCTCCCTATTTATTCCAGTTCCCTCCCCCCATCCCCCTCTCTGAAGAAGGGTCTAGGCCCGAAACGTCAGCTTTTGTGCTCCTGAGATGCTGCTTGGCCTGCTGTGTTCATCCAGCCTCACATTTTATTATCTTGGAATCTCCAGCATCTGCAGTTCCCATTATCTCTGATACTATTTTATCCTTGAAAGTTGCCACCCAGGTTGACAGACATAGTGTTTTAGCTTTTATTAGTAGAGGGATCAAGTTCCGGAACCATGAGGTTATGCTGCAGCTGTACAAAACTCTGGTGCTGCCGCACTTGGAGTATTGCGTACAGTTCTGGTCACCGCATTATAAGGAGGATGTGGAAGCTTTGGAAAGGGTGCAGAGGAGATTTACTAGGATGTTGCCTGGTATGGAGGGAAGGTCTTACGAGGAAAGGCTGAGGGACTGGAAGCTGTTTTCGTTAGAGTGAAGAAGGTTGAGAGGTGACTTAATTGAAACATATAAAATAATCAAAGGGTTAGATAGCGTGGGTAGGGAGAGCCTTTTTCCTCAGATGGTGATGGCGAGCACGAGGGGGCATAGCTTTAAATTGAGGGGGGAAAGAAATAGGACAGATGTCAGAGATAGTTTCTTTACGCAGAGAGTAGTAAGGGTATCGAACGCTTTGCCTGCAATGGTAGTAGATTCGCCAACTTTAGGTACATTTATGTCATCATTGGAGAAGCATATGGATGTATATGGAATAGTGTAGGTTAGATGGGCTTCAGATTGGTTTGACAGGTTGGCACAGCATCGAAGGCCGAAGGGCCTTTACTGTGCTGTAATGTTCTCTGTTCTATGTTCTCTCTCTCAGCTCATTTCCACCTATCACTTACTCCTTTGCCACCCAATCTTCAGCCAAAATACCAACAATGCAAGGGCTGCCACAAACACTACAATCAGACAGACTGGAAGAAAACTGGCCACAAAAGGTTTATGAACAGCAACTAACAATAAAAAGACACGACCAATACTCACTCATCTCCATTCACATGGATCAGGAGAACTACCAGTTTGATTGGGACAACACCAGGATCCTAGGACAGGCCAAACAGCGACAAGCACAGGAATTGCGAAAAGCCTGGTTCTCCACCAAGAAGGCCACCAACAAACACATAGAACTAGACCTTATATACACACATCACTGCAAAGGAAAACCAGATATGACGTAATCAAATGCTACAGAGTTTATATACCAGATGGGAAAGTACAATAGCGCTTCATCGGAGGCTGCACTGATGTTACTCAACAGGGTAATGAAACATCTGCGAACTAATGAACCAACTTGCAAGCAAACCAACCACAACCTTTACTTAACTACAATCGGTTCTAAAGGCGAGGTGGGGTGGGTCCACTGGATTCGAGAATTAACTTTACCTTCTTTCCACAGATGCTACCAGAACTGCTGAGCTCTTCCAACAAAAGGAAAGGATGTTATGCTAAATCTTTATAAAATCCAAGTTAAGCATTAGCTTCAGCACCAATCAGCTAGGTTTTAAAAGAAAGGGTGTATTTATTTTAACTTCCCAAAATTCTGTAGATGTGTGGAAGATTCTGTAGATTGGAAATTAATATCTTTTCTTCAAAAAAGGAGACAATAAACAGAAAACTATACACCAGTTAGCTTAACATATCTCAGAGAAAATATTAGAAGCTATTATTTGAGACAGCAGGGCACTTAGAAAGGTTCAAAACTAACAGGCAGAGTCAACATCATTTTTGGGAAAAGGATATTATGTTTAAACAAATTATTGTAGTATTCTGGATGAAGAGGAATCAGTGGATGTACTGTATTTAGATTTCTAAAAGATATTTGATAAAGTGCCACAGCAAAAGATTTTGCAGCAAATACAATTTCAGGGCAAAGGGAACAATGTACTAGCATTGACAGAAGTTTGGCTAACTAACATGAAACACAGCTGGTGTAAATGGGCCACATTCTTCCTGGCAAGGTATAAAGGGAGTTGGGAGACTAAAGCCATGGTTGTTAAATTTACTGATGATACCAAGATAGGTAGGAAAGTACTTTGTAAAGATGACACAAGGGTGTTACAAAGAAATTCAGATCAGTTGCGTGGGTGGGCAAAGGTCTTACAAATTATTACATGGGACAATTTGAAATCATCCACTTTGTTCGGAAGAATTAAAAATAAACAAACTATTAAAATGGTGGGAGATCGCAGAGGTCTGAGATGTAGAGGAACCTGGGTGTCCCAATTCATGAACCACAATAGGTTTGTATGTATGTACAATGAGTAATTCAGAGAGCTCACAGAAAGGTACTGTTCATTGAGAGAGAAGTGGGATACAAAAAGGTAAGGAGATTATGGTCAGTTATACAACACGGCTAAGACAATATCTGGAATACTGCGTACAATCTTGATCACCTTACTTAAGGAAGGATGTAGTGCATTGGAGTTCGGAGAAGGGTCACTAAAATGACCAGGTTGTCTCATAAGGAAAGATCGGAAGTTTACAAGAATAGGAGGTGACATGATTGAAATATTTAAGTTCCTAAAGGGTCTTGTTTGGGAGCATGTGGAAAAGCTGGTGACCAGAAGTAATTGGATATTTGTAACAAAGGGCTTGTACAATGGGCTGAATGGCCTCATTCAATGCTACTTTATCTATGGTTCTCTGCAATTAGATAAAATAAGCCAACCAGCATGTTTACATCAATCTTTAACTAACAGCAGGAATAGACTAAATGGGTGGGCCAAAGAGTGAGCAAATCAAGGAAGTTAAATATATAAACTATCAAGAGCGTTCCAAGGTAAACTCTTATCTAGCAAGTGTTGGTTTGTTGGGTTTACTGAACTGACCTTGAGTTTAATTCATTATGTGAAAGACACATAAAAAGTGTAGAAATTTGCAGTAGCTTAGGATCAATGTCCAATTTGTTACTGAAAAGCTTAACAAAATAGAAGGGGCTTTATCCTAACATCAAGAGTACTTTTAATTGTTTTGAACTGAAGAGCAATTAAATGGCATTGAAGTGTTTCAAGGGTAAATAATCAAACAGACCTGAAATGTAACTAACACCATAAAGAAATTGTGTAATTATTAAATATGTCAAGGTGTGTGCATTGAATGATGTCAAGGAATAATTCATGTATTCAACATAACAAGAAATTTGTAACAAAAATAATAACATTGTATACCAATTTAAAGAGAAAGATATTTGCTAAGAACTATTAGTTACGTCGGGCTTATCAAAAGTAACACCCACCAACAACCTTCACCCACATGTAGAAAAATTGTATACTCAACAGTGGTGCTTGTGGGAACTATATATAATCAAAAAACCAAATACAGCCACATGCAAATACAACAGTAAACTAACGATCTTTCAGTAGAATATTTGCTTAAGGTTTCATTATTTTATCATGTATTAGAAACAAAATTCTGGGTATTGAGTCAAAACAAGAAACAAAAAGACAACTATATTAGTCAAAACTCACTTCTTCCTACTCACAATGGGAAGAAATTAAAGCTGTTGATTCAAGTATCACTCTTGAAATTGGTGACCACTTAGTGGCTGATAATCTTAAACAAATTTGATTAAAAAAGACTGTAATAAAATTCTGGAAATTAGTCACATGGATGGTCATTAATTTTTTTTTTCCAAAAGGAACTGAACTGTCTTAATGAAGCACTTCTGATAGAAGGATAAACAATGTCAGTTCTGATTTACTTCCCTCTACAAACAAGGTGAAGTCAAGCTTGTAAACTCAAAGACTAAGCAACTTATTGAATCTCATTACCACAGTTGGCAATTGTTTCCCTTCCCAACTTTACATTTTGAGGAAAACTTGTTTACAGATTTGATGTTATGTGTGGCCCTGAATTTTGTTTTGAAATAGGATGTATTAAATCATAATCAATGAAAGAAAAAGCAACAGGTCATACAATAGTTTAAACAGGAATAGTGACATAACAAGTTGGTATCAAACAATAAAACACAAAAGAATAATTAAGTAATTTGGTCCCTTCAATTAGACCATGGCTGATCCATTCATCCTCAAGTCCAGTTACCTGCCTTTTCTCTAGAACCCTGATTCTCTTCATGATCGGTCTACCTCAGCCTTGAATATACTTAACACCACAGCTGTTACAGCCCTCTGCAGGAGAAAAAAAATTCAGATTCACAACCCTCACAGAGAAGGTTCCTCCTCATCTTTGCCTTAACTGGGTGATTCTGAGATAATACATTCTAGTCTCTCCACAACACTCCAATGAGTACAAGCTCAAACTCTCCGCTTGTGAGAATTCTTCTATGCTTGGGATCAACTGACTGAACATTCTCTGGACTGCCTCCAATGCCAGCATACCTTTACTTAGACAAGAGGGCCAAAATGAATACAATACTTCAGCAGTTGTCAAACTTGAGCTTTGTACAGTTTTAGCAAGACATCCCTTTTTATAAAAGACTCTAGTAGTTTTGAAATATAGGCCAACATTAAATTTGCCTTCCCTATTATCTATTGAATTTGGCTGCTAGGTGACTTTTGTTATTCATGTACATTGTACTCCAAAAGCAATCTGTGCAGCAACTTTCTACAGTCTTTCCCCCAATTAAATAATATTCAGCTCTTCTATGCTTCCTACCAAAGTGTATAAGGTCACATTTTCCACACATTATATTCCATCTGCTAAATTCTTAAGCATCTCATTAAACCTGTCCATACCTGTTTACAGTGAAAATGGGAACTGCAGATGCTGGAGAATCCAAGATAATAAAATGTGAGGCTGGATGAACACAGCAGGCCCAGCAGCATCTCAGGAGCACAAAAGCTGACGTTTCGGGCCTAGACCCTTCATCAGAGAGGGGGATGGGGTGAGGGTTCTGGAATAAATAGGGAGAGAGGGGGAGGCGGACCGAAGATGGAGAGAAAAGAAGATAGGTGGAGAGGACAGTATAGGTGGGGAGGTAGGGAGGGGATAGGTCAGTCCAGGGAAGATGGACAGTTCAAGGAGGTGGGATGAGGTTAGTAGGTAGGAGATGGAGGTGCGGCTTGGGGTGGGAGGAAGGGATGGGTGAGAGGAAGAACAGGTTAGGGAGGCAGAGACAGGTTGGACTGGTTTTGGGATGCAGTGGGTGGAGGGGAAGAGCTGGGCTGGTTGTGTGGTGCAGTGGGGGGAGGGGACGAACTGGGCTGGTTTTGGGATGCGGTGGGGGAAGGGGAGATTTTGAAGCTGGTGAAACATACCTGTTTACAGATTCCTTGTGTCATCCTTACCACTATATTGTCATCCACAAACTTGGCTGTAATACATCCCCTTTCCTCATCCAAGTCAGTAATATATGGTCATTAATATAGTATAGCGGCTCCAGCACTGATCCCTGTGGCACTCCGCTAGTTATATATTGCCATTCTGAAAATGCCCCTTTATTCCAACTTCCTGTCTTCTATTAGTAAATCTTCTACCCATGCTTATCTGCTATCATATTTTATGAAGTAGTCTTATGTGCAGTATCTATGAATTCTTTCCAAACAATTCTTGAAATGTGAACCCATGTGAAATTAGTGAACTGTTTTTGGAATATTTAATTTGCTATATAAAAATAATGAGAGACAACCTTTAGCTTAATTGGTGACATTCCAACTCAAGACGGAAGGCAAAAATGTTTAAGCACTCACAGCCTTGGCTAATGGGAGGATTTGCTCTGCGATATGGTCTCTAAATACTGAATTATCAAAGTATTTGCATACAATGGATACAAAAGGAGTTCCTCAATGTCCCAACCTGTTCACCCTCAAAGATGAGCAGTGTTCTTTAAGCTTGATCCTTAGAAGTAACCAGTGAAAGCTGCCATCAAAAAGAAAAATGCACTTAAGAACACTTTGCTAAATAATTCCACCATTTCACAACAAGGAGTTGGTTCAATGATAGAATCAATGTTGACAAAACAAAACCAAAGAACTGCAGATGCTGGAATTCAGAAGCAAAAACAGAAATTGCTGGAAAAACACAACAGGTGTGGCAATATGTATGGAAAGAAAGCAGAGTTTTGGGTCTAGTCACTTCCTCAGACAGAACAGAATTCTAAAGGATCACCGCATCCAAAATGTTAACTCTTTGCTCTCCACAGATGTTGCCAGACGAAATACTGATGTTCTTTCTTCCTCCCACCTTCCAGATTTCCTCTGTTACATGTCATTTTTTATTCCTTTCCACTACTGAGTGATAAACATTCTCTGAGACTGAGACGGTGTTTTCCAGTAAGATCCTAATGAGGCCGACAGACCACTTTTTCAACGCCCCTTCATTAAGTGCACACTCTATGAAATACAACTGGAATGCAGCCCTGCCTGGACACAATCCAATTTCTAGGTACCCATGCAAATGATCAGTTAGGATCTGCCCTAGTGGAGAATGCATTGGGTGGGCAGACTTAACTTACATTCACTATCTTCGATACAGAAGTGTGAATACTACTGGGGGAAGAGGTGAAGAGATTTGGAAGACAATGGAAGCAACGGCAGAACAAATGTCCAAGAATAATAAGTCACAATGCTGGCTACAATATAGACAGAATTTTTTTACAGATTTCCTATAATAATTATCTGATTGATATAAAGATAATAGAGTGCTGCAACTATAAAGAATGGAAGGAAATTATTTAACATGCATAATCTAACTTAATTCACAACAGACAATGTTATCTAAATCATGCCAAACAATTCTGGCAAGTTAATTAGCTACAATAGTTAAACTGTTTTTTGATTACCTTGAATTGTACACAATTGGACAAATTACACACTTCAATTCTGTATTAACTCTCATACTCTTGTTCTTGTTTAATACATTTGACTATTGGTAAATTCAAATTACTTTCAATTAAAGTCAGGATATAAAATATACAGGACCCATTGTAAGGGAAAGAATTTAAAAGCACCAAACATGCTGCCAAACTGTAGTCCCCACCCAGTTATCAAACACAGGATACAACACAGTTTGTTTACTTCTTACAATTGAATCCATACAAAAAAGGTCCTTGCACAGCTCTGTTGTCAGGTCAATAATCGGTGTTGAAATACTGAAAGATCCAGATAAACTTGTACCTTACTTTCCTCCATCAAATACTTGTCAAAGGTCTACATTCTTTGCCTGCGTTACTTCCCATAACCATTTTGTAAATTGTCAGTTTATAAAGGCTTCATGAGGCTTGCAATAATAATCCTTAATTTGCATTTACAACTGTGATTTAAACTCTTTCAATTTTTTGATTTTTTTCAATACCATCTGAATATTGCACAGGCAGCACATTTATATTTACATGCTACTAACTATAACAGATCAAAGTGTAAGTAAATAAGATGTGGTATTAGTAAGAAAATTGCATGCTGATCAACTGAACAGCACCCAAAAATGGACATGGGGTCATGGTGCACAATTAACCCTTGCTTACTGATTGAACTGCAGGCAGCATGCCAACTTCAGATGGGGGTCCACGCTGCTGTGTGCAAGCTGCTCAGCAACTTCCTCCCAGCTCTTCTTAAAGTTAGCCTGTGCTTCTAAATGGAAAGTTGCAACGTGGCTGCAATATGCACTGGCAGTCATGCAGGAAGTGAATCTGACCTGGGAAAGAATGAAAAATGGAACTGATATTTTTCCACTTTGCATAGTGTGTTTAAGTGAAGGAGAAGCAGATAGGAGAGGTGGCCCACATCCACAAGGGATCATGAGGCCACCAGTCACTTGGTCAAACTGGATCAGACTACTGCAGTAAAGGTTAGTGCAAGCAGTCTAGATAATTGAATTTCTTGCAGAATCCAGGTAACTCAAAAGAATAGTTAATGTCATTGAATGCAACTCAAAAAGGCACATTCTCCTAACTCCACCTCTAGCCTGAGAGGGTCCTTAATTCACCATGCCTCCATGAGTCAAATACCAAATATCTGCATCAATCAGGCCTCATACCTAACATTCAAATGATTCATTGCAGTCACAGAATTACCAGCTTGAAAAGAACATCCTAGAATTTAAACACACCATTCAATTTACATCATCCATCAACCTGGGGCAACAACAGCTAACCAGCTCGTGAAGAAAAGGTTTTGGAGCAGGAATAAAAAAAAATCAATTCAAGGTAAAGATATTCTATCTAATCTTCATCCTCACTCTCACATGATCGCAGTCAACACACTTTTAACACTAGCATACAATTCTTACACTCCCTCAATCTCGCTTCTTGTGCTTTTCTCCTTTATTTTACTCACAAAGTGCAACCTCAGCAGGCAATGGAAGAACGTCAAATGAGAGAGTGATGATGAAAACAACATTACTCAAATTCAAACTCTCAGCAGCACAGATAGTCACTTGTGCAGTATTTACATGGTAGCATGGGGCAATATGTGCACATGGTGAGACATTGTGCCTGTGTGTGGCAGTCAGAGCAGAATACAATGATAGTTGTGTGCCAGCTCAGTAGAGGGCATGTAGGCACATTAATTCAGCAACAGAGATATATGTTGAGCACTGCAATCGATCACCAACAGTAGACAACTTTTGATGTGTATTCATTCTGAAAAGCCCCATAAAAAGCTGCATTCACTATCAAAGAGCTTGCTAGTGTGATGCACAAACCTGGCACAGGGGTTTGTGCCAAACTGAGAGTCTATTAACTCCAGCTTGAAAGTGGTGGCAACTCCTTCAGCAGGCTTTGTGACATCTGAAGGTTGATTTCACAATTTTGACCAAAAAGTGGGAGCACAGAGTGAAATCGTTTTGGTCAGCTTTTTTAATACCATGGTTGTGTATAAAGGTCTTTGCAGGTATCCAGCAACCTATCCTGCAATGGTGTTGGAGGGTAGCAGCAGCATATCTGTGGAGAGGAATCTGTTGTGTTCCCTCAGTTTGACAGTATCAGTGCTTCCAACTCCATCACTCTACTAGGGGTCTTTCCTGCTGCCTTTCAGTCAGCCGGCTAGCCCAGGCTGTTGGTGTCTATGTGAAAATGATGCAGTGCACAGAGAATGAGAGTGAAAGCTGCCTTCTTGAACTAGTTTATGTGGTGTCAGGTAGAGTGTTCTGTGATATTGACTCGGTTGCAGTTAAGGAACAACACTTTAGTTCCCTTGGGGAATATGAGTGGTTTGGCATGGAACTTGCAGGTAGGTGGTAATGCGATGCATCTTTTCTCCTAGTCCTTCCAAATAGTGGAGACTGGTGATTTGGAAAGTGCTACTGAAGAGCCTTGGTGAGTTGCCAGACAGCAAGTTGCTGTAACCAGGAAGGTTGTCTTCCGTGGCCATCTACAGTCTCCACCACTGAAATAGACTTTTGCCTATGATTTGAAAATCCTTGGAGTAGCACTCTGTAGGAGCAACGGAATCATAGAATCCCTACAGCATAGAAGCAGGCCATTCAGCTCATCAAGTGTACACTAACTCTGAATAGCATATCCTGCAGGGCTAAACCAGCTAGCCTCCACATCCCTGGACACTATGGGCAATTTAGCATGGACAATCCATCTAACCTATACATCTTTGGACTGTGGGAGGAAACCCACACAGCACCTGAAGGAAATTCATGTGAGAGTGTGGAGGGAAAATAAACTCCCCACAGACAGTTACCCAAGGCTGGAATTGAACTTGGGTCCCTAGCGCTGTGAGTCAGCTGTGCTAACCACTGAGCCACCGTCCCACCTGGAAGGCACCATGGAAATCACAATGGTCATTAGTTATATGTATATGCATGGCATATACTTTTTAAATTTGATGCAGAATGCTTAATTTGTGATCACTTTTACTTTTGATTTGCAACCCAGATGACAATTTGATTGTTTAATGGAGGAAATGAAAAACTGTGGGACTACTCATGAGCAAGAAATTGGAATTACGGTTACCAACAGTATTTCAGAGACAGTACATTTTCA
Organism: Stegostoma tigrinum; assembly: GCF_030684315.1. Lineage (NCBI taxonomy): Eukaryota > Metazoa > Chordata > Chondrichthyes > Orectolobiformes > Stegostomatidae > Stegostoma > Stegostoma tigrinum. The sequence continues at coordinate 41,738,312 of NC_081364.1, read as the reverse complement.
TGTACAGCAACCGTGAAAGGAGCACTCTCAGTTGTCATTTTCCGCATTCCTCCACCTTCCTCTCTTCTAGCAGTTTATCCTGCTTTAAACCAGCCTCGCTCATTGTCCCAGTCAAGCACTCTTTCAGAAGGAGTCGTTGTCTAGTGCACCTGATTTGTGAATTCAGGCCAAGTCTTATAACACTTGTCACACCATTACTTGTACACCGTTGCAACTAATAATAACTATGGAAGGCAGGAAACATTTGTAAAATTGTTCCTACAGCCAGAGCAAACAAAAACCAACATCAATTAACTGATGACCTCTTTCAAATAGCATTGGTGGGGGTTCTTCCTGCTACTTAATTCACGTTCAATCATGTGAATTAGTGATGATGTTGGTTGGAGCGCTAAGAGACAAAATGGCACTGTTGATTGACATGCAATCAGTGTTGCATAGGACAACTGACAACCATCACAAACTGCTTTCTCTATATACTTTGAACAAGCTGCACACTAATGCATTTATTCCAAATACATTCAGCACAATTTCAACTGCAGCTGTGTCTACAAACATTAGGTGTCATTTTGGGTCCAAAATGACACCAGTAGCTTAAACATCAGGTGCTACTGACCTGAATTTCAAGTCTACGGCGCCTTACATTTGAGATGAATGACATCAACAATTTTTTTATTATTCAGCTTCAAATATAATGGTAAGGATCTGAAAAGAAAGATCTGATGCCTTTAAAAGATAGTTATACAAAGTAACAACAGGGGGTTATGGCTTGTAAACCACAGGAGAAATGCTAAGTAATTCCTATCCACTTTTGATGGCTGTTAGAAATTCTATTTAAAAAAGCATCACCAGAAAGAGAAAGCCTCTTGAGGTTACAGCCATTTCCTGTGATCAGGCATAATGTGTTTCAAGAGTTGGTTTTCTACCAATTCAGTTGATCAATTGCACCTTCTTCAGACTTTCTTTTTTCTATCATGTTTACATCTGATGTGACTCAATGACAAGTCTGTCTGGGCATGAGAAGTCAGCTTGTCATGTTGATTTATGAGTGCATCAAACTGCAACTTGTCCAAACTGAAGCTCACAGTTCATTAATTAGATCGTTGTGACTTTGAAGACTACACTCGGACTGTGGGGTTTTAATATTTGCTTTAATTTATGCGCTCTGAAATGTGTACCTAAGGAAAACTGAAAATTCCCTGTCTGCCTTTGAACTTCTTTTGACGACATAATAATCATATCTTTGTCCATTATGAAGACTGCAACTCCAAGTCATTACTGCACATTGAACTGCAGCTGATGTAGGCCTTTCTGAATGAGTAAACAGAAAGGAAAGAAAGATGAGAGACCACTAGAAAAACAGCATTCACTACAACATATCTCAACATCATGCCCCTTCTTTTTTCTGCCACTTCTATTTTAATTATTGAATGTTATTCTTTTCAATACATTTTACATACCTCTTTAGTTGGTTTCCCAGCATGTTGTTGCTGCAGAAGCTGAAGATGCAACTGCTCTTGCTGTTTCTTATAAAACTCCTGAAGCTGTTGCTGTTGTGAAAAGGTTATAAAATAATTACATCAGAACAAAATAAACATTTAAAACATTTTTTTAAATGCCGTAACACACAGGCCTGAAATGAAAAGAGATACACAGTCACGTTCTCTTATCAACACTTGAATGACCTTTTGAATCAAAACTTGCCAATAAATCCCTCAGTGTGTGGACTATTCTTAGCATTATCATTTCAGAACTAATCTTCAAAATGAACTGATGAAAACATGCCATTTTCCACACTAACTAATTAAAATATGGCAAGAAATGACCTTTGTCTGTCTGAAGAAAGCCAAAATATGCCCTTGCTGAGAATACATGGTTATTCACGGAGCAGTCAACGTAATAATTCATAGGAGCAATTATTAGCAATTTTCTAAACAGGTCACTCAAAAGTGATCTGTAAGCACGAGCAGTCAAGCTCCTCTAATATATCTGGCACAAGGGCATAACACCAGAATTTGCAGCATTATTTCAGCAGCAGACTCACCGAAAAGAAATGTGAATTCAATTAAAGTCTGAATTTGACAAAGGCTCCATTTTCAGATGGAGTTAATAGCAGTTATCCAGTTTTGATCAGCATGGTCCAGACTCACTTACTATAATACTTATCCCTACTTGTGCTGCAACAGAGAAAACATTTTCTACAGGGGAGCGCATGGTAAGTATTAGGGACTCAGGCAATCTGAAACATGAATGATGATTAGGGAAGCTACAACTTGACCAACTCAACAGCATTCAAAGAGAACACTCTGCAGATCTTCCAACACTAGAGAACACAGCCCAGTTTGTCAAGCAAACCAGCCTTCCACACACTGATTCCATCTCTACTTCCCACTGCCTTGGGCAAGTAACCAATATATTAGAGATTCCTCCCACCCCAGTTACACTCTCTTTCATTATCTTCTGTTGGCCAAAAGATATAAAAGTTTGAATATTGTCTAAACAAATTCAAGAACAGCTTCTTCCCCACTGTTAACAGACATTTGAATGGATCTCTCAAATGTTAATTCTGATCTCTCTCTGCACCTTCTCTGTGGCTGTAACACTATTCTGTGCTCTGTTCTGCTGCCTTGATGCACTTTGTATGGTACAATCTGCCTGTGTAGCATGCCAACCACAACTTTTCACTATATCTTGGCACATATGACAACAATAAATCAATCAATTTGTAGGACTAAATTGGATAGTCCCCCAAAGCAACCACGGGTATATGGGCAAAACTGTATGTTGTGCTCGGGTTACTATATCCGCCACCACCAACCGTATATGAATGTTGGCAGTGAACCTGTCCTGCTTCCATGAGTTTCTCCATACACTTTCTGTTTGTTTCAGTGTGAGACAGTCATTCAATTCTCAGAAGGAAATCTACTTGAGTCATACAATCAGAAGAGTTACACAGCACAGAAACAGACCCTTCAGTCCAACCAGTCCTCGCCGAACATAATTCCAAACTAAACTATGCGCATCACCTTCTGTGTAAAAATATTTGCCTCTTATGTCTTTTTTAAAATCTCTCCCCTCTCACCTTAAAACTGTGCCCCCTAGTCTTGAAATCCTCCAACCGAGGGAAAAGACAACTGCCATTAACTGTATCTATGTCTCTCATTATTTTATAAACTTCTATCAGGTCACCTCTCAACCTCCTACACGCCGGTGAAAAAGTTCCAGCCTATCAAGCCTTTCTTCATAACTCAAACCTCCCACACCCAGCAACATCCTGTTAAATCTCTTCTGAACTTTCTCCAGTTTGACAATATTCTTCTTATAACTGGACGACCAGAACTGAACACAGTATTCCAGAAGAGGCCTCACCAATGTGCTGTACAACCTCAACATGATTTCCCAATTCTTACATTCAAAGGACTGAGCAAGAAAGCTATCTTGCCAAATGCCTTTTTAACCACCCAGTCTATAAATGAACTTGATAGAATTATGTGCCTGCACCTCTCGGTCTCTCTGTTCTGCAACACTACCCATTAATTGTATATGCTCTACTTTTGTTTATTGTGCCAAAATGCAATATTTTGCATTTATCCAGACTGAACTGTATCTGCCATTTTTTAGCCCATTGACCCATTTGATCAAGACCCCTTTGTAATCTCAGAAAACCTTCTTTACTATCTGCTATGCCACCAATTTCGGCATCATCCGCAAATTTACTAACCATGCCTTCTATAGTCTCATCCAAATCATTTATATAAATGACAAACAAAACAGAATCCAGAACTGATCCCTGTGGAACACTGCTGGTTACAGGCCTCCAGTTCGAAACACAATCCACCACTATTAATCTGTCTCCTGCTGTTGAGCCAATTATATATCCAATTGGCAAGCTCATAATGACTTCCAGGTGACCTAACTTTACTATATAGTCTACCATGCAGAACCTTGTCAAAGGCTTTACTAAAGTCCAAATAAACAATGTCTACTGCTTTGCCATCATTAATCTTTATGGTAACTTCCTCGAAAAACCTAACCACGTTTGTGTGACATGATTTTCCTTGCATAAAACCGTACTGACTATCCGGAATCAATTTTTCCCTCTCTAAATGTCTGTAAAATCTTGTCTTTTATAATCTCTTCCAACAATTTACCCATAATCGTAGTCAGACTCGGAGGTCTATAGATCCCTGGTTTCTCCTTATAACCTTTCTTAAACAAAGGTACAACATTAGCCACACTACAGTCCTCAGGCACCTCACCCATGGTTATAGATGACGCAAATAAGAGAGAAGCTGGTCCATCAAATGACAGTGGAAGCAGTGGCCATTGCAAAAAGTGCACCAATCCGCCAATTCTAATGAACCTGGGAGTGAGAATCTGCAAAGGAGCTACCCCTCTCTGGAGATTAATCGCAGGAGAAGATGGTGTAGTAGTAATAACACTGAAGTAATATTCTTGAATCCCAGGCAATGAGGCATAGGTTTAAATTGAACCATGCAGATGGTGAAATTTAAACTGATTTTACAAATCTGGAATACAAAATAAAATGAGACCAGGGACCACTGCTGATTGTTGTAAAAGCAACCTGGTTGACTACTGGTCTTCAGGGAAGGAAATCTGTCTCCCTTAACTGGTTTGGCCACATGTGACAATATGGTTGACTCTTAACTGCCCACTAAAGAATAGAGGTGAGCAATTAACCTGAGCAAAACAGGCAGTGTCCACATTTCATAAATGAAAAGATATTGGCCACTTAAAGGGTTTGACTGGTCGAGGCTGGCAACTCCTCCCATGTCACAAGAAAAAGTGCAGTGGAATTGGAGCAAGTTTCTGTAGCAGCACAAGCAAAAGCCACCCAATGTCTGAGTGCTGCAGGGCGGATCAGAATAGTGCTATGCAGGGTTACCTTGCTGCTATCAGATTGTGACTCTGAATTCTAGCACTGAAAGGAGTCAGCAACTTGTCACAGCAATTTATGTCCATCAACATATTGCTAGGATTGCTGAGGTTGCACATGGAATGAAGGTTCTTCAATTCTCAGGAAGACAGTTTTAATTCTCTCAACAGTGCTCTCTGCCTGTATTGTTGCTGTCAGGTCAGACAACCAGTCAAGCTGCCATCCATGCTGAGATAATAGACTATAGCCTGTCTAATCTGAAAGCATATCAAGGCCCTCCTGCAAGGCCAGCTAAAGATTCCTCCACTAAATGGCTTTGCTGTAGTTATAATGGTATATCATAATATGTAACAGGACTAAGCCAAACTAAGGTGAACAGATAATGAACAGTCAGGGAATGCACAGAGGTGATCAGTTGATCTTTGCAGATAATATGGCATGACATTAATTGTAAGTTTGCATTAGAAAATTTAGTCAATGGTTTATTTATTTTTGCATTGTGGTAGCCAGTGGAAAAAAAATGAATAGAAGACCTGCTAATGGTACTGAATGGGGAACTGGGGTTACAGTCACTGGAATTGCACTTTGGTACGTTAGTGCAGACTGTCCACTGGGACAAAAGCTATCTCACTTGTCCTAAGCCTTGCTCTTACCCTTTTTCGACTACGAATGCTCATGCTCTTCAGTTGTTTATCCTTCACAAAGTCTGTGGCCTCATGATGATGAGTTTGGGCATCTCCAGCAGAACAACATAAAGTTCGACATCTGTTCTGCCAAGTGCTGCAGGGCTGTTCCAGGGCAAATCAGGCTTTGGGAGTATGGCACATTGTATGTGTGGGGGGTTGCCTTTCATTTTATGGATTATGCACAGATGCATATGTATTGTGCACTAGAGTCATTAGCCACGGCCCTTTTGCAATACAGCCAAAATCACGTACGTGGTATCAGGGTGACTTAACTTTGCTGCTTTTTTTTGTGGTAGGGGAGGTGTGGGTAAGGATGGAAGGTCAGGAAAGCAATGACAGTAGGGAACTCAATAATTAGTGGGGAAGAGTAGCCTTTCTATGGCACGGACCTAATTGTAACTGGTAACAATCATAATTTAGTTACATTTACCAGAAGTAACATTTACCGTACTAAGAGTAAATAACGGGAAAGAAGAAATACAAACCAAGGATAAAAGTCTTAAATGAGGGACAGAATATTTTACTAAGTTGTGGTGTGATTTAGCAAAAGCAGATTGTAAGCAATTGAAGGGTAATTAATGTCATACCAGTGGGAAGAATCAAGATTCAGAACAAATAAATTCCCGTAAATCAAAAGAATGGATTTCACAAATCTAGATCACCACACTGGATTTTGAAAAGCATACAACAGGTAGGGTTAGGCATAAAAAGAAAGTTTGTGTTTGGTCTTAAAAGTTTAATACAACAGGAAACAGAGAAGTAATGAAAATTCAGGGATAAAGATAAAAAATGAAACTATCAAAGCAGAGAGAAAGTCTGAAAAAATAATAACAATAAATAATAATAATAAAATCAAGGGAAGTCCAAAGGCGTTTTATAAATAGATACAGAGCAATGGAATAAGTAAAGACAGAACAGGGTCATTAAAAGACCATGAAGATAACTTGTGTGTAGAATTGCAGAACATGGACATGATTCTCAAATAATATTCTGCAACTGTATGAGAGGCAGGATAAAGTTACGGAGGAGGAATGTGAAAGGTCTGATGGGCTAAACATACGAGAAGGGAAATAGTAAAAGTTTCAGCATTCTTGAAAGTGTTTGGATTATCAAGTTCAGATGAACTGCATCAATGTGTGGCAAGGAAGTCAAGCAGAACTAGTGGAAGCTCTGACTATCAGTCTCCAATCTTATGTGTCTACAGTACTTGAACGCTAGAGGACTGCTAGCATTGTAATAAATGGAAGAAAGGATCATACTGAACGATTACAGGTCTAAAAGGCTAATTATAAGGGAAAAACAGTGATGATAGAAATGGTCATTTAGGATGCCTCAAATTAATCAAGCACTTAGATTTACGAGGGGAATCTTATGTCTGACTAACTTGATTGAATTTTGAGACAAGTTAATGAGGAAGATGGAAAAGGTAGCATCTTTCATGGAGTTGAGCATGGCTTTTGATAAGATCTTATATGGCAGACTGATTAGAAAATTAAAAATCTTAGGGATTCAAAGCAAAAGCAGAACAGGTTGAGTAGCATAAAGCAAAGAGTTGTGGTTATGTATTTTTATGATTGGAAAGTTGTTTCCGTGAGGGCTTCACAGGGCACAGTATAGGGTCCCCTGAATATAAATTAATAATTTAGCCTTAATCACAGGCAGCACGATTTAGAAGTTTGCAGGTAATAAGGAACTTGGTGAGTATGAAAGCCGGACATTGACAGGCCAGATAGGCAGTAAAGTGCAAAAAAGAATTCAAACTGGAGAAATTGGAGGTGAGTAATGTGGGATGGTCAAATGCCATTAAAACACAAAAAAGATAGAATTCCAAGAACTCCAGAGGAGCTGGAAGACTTTGGACTGCACATCTACACAGCCTTCAAGATAGCAGGGCAGACATATAATGTGGTCAAGGAAGCATGCGGGATTCTTTTCCTTTTTTGCTAGAGTATAATAGGTCATCCTAGAACTGTAGGGAATGGTAGTTAGACTATAATTATCACGCTACATAGTGTGCTGGTTACTGTAGTAATGAAGTATGTGATCACTTTAGAAGATCACAATGAAGGATGCCAAGAATGGAAGTTGAATGATGCAGCAAGCATGATTAGGCTAAGGATGTGTTCTTTGGAACAGAGGAGTCTAAGGGGAGATTTAATTGTGGTGTATAAAATTGCAAAAGGACATAGATAGAGTGGATAGGAGGACCAATTTCCATGAGCAATGAGGTCAATAATCAGATGGTATGCATTCAAAAATAATCGGTTGAATGACTAGAGACAAGTTGAGAAATAATGTTTTTCATCCAGAAGGTGGTGAAAACCTGGAACTTATTGTTTGAAGGGATTGTAGAGTCAAAACCCTCATCAGACAGTAAAACACTCTGGTTAACATCTGATACAGCATACACTGTAGGTTTACAGACAGAGTCAGAAAGTAAGAGTAGTCTGGATAGCTCTTTCACAGCTGCATGGATATAATAGGCTAGACAGCCCACTTCTAGGCAGTCTCTTTTTAATCATTCAGTCTCTCAATAGATAATGTTGATGCCTAGGATGTAACTTTTGGTTTGCCGTGGTGGTTCTAATGTAACCAGCATTGTGGGCTGTTGCAGAATGTAGGTATCATGACTACTAGCATGAAACTAGGTACAAGGCATTGGTCTGGATGATTCTATGCCTATCATCATGAACTGGCTAGGTGTTAAAGGGGTGGAACCCCTTCAATTTCAGTACATGTATCATCTGCAAAGTGATGAGCGTGTAGTCAAATAGCATTTGACAACATAAAGATGTTTGCAATCTCAGCAACATTGTAATCTTGCACTGTCTAACAATATCTGACAAAAAGGAATGAAATAGGTAGCTGTCTTTACATAGTGAACTTTCATGACCTCCTTTATTCCACATTGCACAGAAAACTGCAACTGTGTCAAATAACTTCAGCTTCGGTGCTTGCAGGAGCCATGCACATAAAAGTGCATCACCACTGTTACAATAATAACTCAATAGTAATGAGGTCCTCACCCTGGTCTGAGGTTGCATCTGCAAGTGCAGAAAATGTCAGGTTTCAGTGAAGTGCAGACATCTTCACTTTGCTCCTTGCTGATGATCAGGTAGGAGAACTGGTCACCGAACGCTTTGCTAAATACGTCAATCTGCACAGAGCTCTTTCCCCACCACCACTCTCTCATCCTCCAACAGTTTGTCCTGCTGCTGTGCATGGCCTCCATTTCATTCAGCAAGTGACACTATGTTTCAAGGTGAATAGCTACTACTCCACTCAAAGTGGCTTGTGAGGAATCCGCAAAAGTCCACAAGAAGTCCTCTACCAGACTGCTTTTGTAACTTGCAACAACTACAGAAAGCACTAAATACTTACAAAATTATAGAAATTGAAAAACTCAATCAGGAACTAACCAGTCAGAAGCTGATCCCTTTAAATAGCACTAATAAGTGTGTTCAACTGTGTGAAGTTAAGGGCGAGCACCAACTGGTGCACTGAATTGCTAATTGCATCAGTGATTGACATCATGGTCTGGCTATTTTGTTTCCTTTGGTTGATATTTACTAAAGCATAAAAGCACCTGGCATCATTCACCAACAGTGTGCTCAGGTTGTGCGAATATCATTTTGGACAAGATACTCACAGCACATTAAGAAAAGGTGCCAATTCTTGAACTTGCATGATAAAAATCACTTTTACTGAGTATCAGCAACGTACTGAAGCAGAATAGCGGGTGTTAAACCCGTGACTGTGTTTTAATGTTTAAAAAAACTCAAAGGTAATTTGTATTATTTATTTTGTACAGTTTCATGCAAGTGATTACTAATTCAGAATACATTGTGCTACTAATTGGGCCTAACACAAGTCTCCAGGGTAGTATTCAAATTATTAGCTGATTTAGAATGTTTGTCTAATTACTGTAATAAACCTTCTTAATTTTGCTTGTCATGAATGTATGTACATAAATGTGTTATTTGAATTGCTTTGTGACTTGGCTTTTTGGTAAATTAAAGTACTATGCTACAAAAACAGGAGTGCAGGGGTTAAGGTTCGCAAATCCCCTAGCAATGTGTTCCCAATCATACATTGTTATATCCTGGTAGGCAACAGGCAGATAGCCAGGGAGGTGTGGAGGAAGCAAATGGGCAGTGGGGTTGGGGGTGTGTGTAATGTTTAAAGATGGTCTACATTCAATAGCCCAAACAATTGAAAACTTTATGCTGTCTGTTCATTATAATGGCTGCAGCATGTGACCAAGTATGCCTCAGTGTGACACACAAGTTTACGCAAAGCTAGAAATACTTAAAGCCAGTCCACATTGCTTTGACCTGTTGAAAGACTGAAATGGTCTGGAGTAGCATGAAATGTATGACCAGCATGATGTGCCAAACACAGTCACCAACAACACATTCAATGAGCATTCATCCCATTACTATTTTTATGCATTTGATCATTGAGATGAAGTGTCCATAAAGCTGGAAGGGTCTATTCAACAGCATGTGACACCATGGGGTATGTGCAGTCTTCTCCATCCTCTCCGCTTAGAGAAAACAATAAAATTTCTTCTCCTGAAAGAAGTTCTTGTCATTCTGCTGAAGTGGGAACAACAAATAAACTGAGAGATGACAGTCATATTTCCTGTTACAGTCTTAAAGTAACCAGTTACAAAAAAAACTGAAGGCTGCAGACCCCTTCACAGTCAACGGTAGTACCATCCTTGCCTGTTCTGAGGCTGCAGGTCTGGTTCCAAGAAATTGCAGAGTACTTCTTAACCATCTCCTTGATGAATCACAAACACATGAGCTAGGGAATAGAAACTGTCTTATAAGACATAGGTAGGTAAGAGTTCCTGTTAAGAGTGCTTCTCCCATCCTCTTGCCTCTAAGAGCAGCTGGTTTTCTTAGTCCATGGCTCTGCACCATCTGACTCTCATGATGCTACTACAGATCCTATGATTGAGAGCAGATAGTGCACTCAGTGCCCCTGCAGTCACAAGTAATGTCTTCCTCACATGCTGCACCACTCTCTGCATACTCCTTCAAGTACTGTCCAACTCTCCAAATGCTTAGTACTTACACCAACTCAAACAGTGCCAGCAGAAAGAAATCAGCAAATAATCCTGTTAAATTGTGCAAGTTGTGGATTTGGCAAGCTGAGGAACACATCTTCAGGAATGCATGTTTAGGACTGGTTGTTAAGTAGATTTGAGAGGTCCAAAATTACCAGTCTAATATCAAATTAGTATGACCGGCTGGCTGATGTCATGATAAGCCAACTCTGCATACTGTTACTGCATGCACATTAATGCTCACACCAATGCTGTCACCAAGATGCCAATGCTACCAAGGTGATGGAGCTGAATTTTGCAGCCACGTTATTGTGGCATCATGAATTTTTGATTGGCAGACCACACAGCCTTCTATGTTATGTGATAGTGCTGCCCCAAGCCTGGAAATGTCTGAGGAATTACCTAAAAAAATTATAAAGCAAAAACACAAAAAGGAAGTTTAAAACAACCAGGATTCAGACAACATGGCTAATCATATGGAAATCAGTATGTGACACAAGAATGTAATTAGTTAGGCATTAGTGCTTGTGGGCAAAGAGGAGTAGGACATCAACAGCCTTTTAAACTTACTACCTTCTGCCAAGAATACAATGAAATTCCGAGTAATCCGACCTGTGCCAAATCTACATTAGTGAATTATCTAAGGTATATCAGTGATACCAAATGTTTACAACAGGGTACTAACGGGAAAACCTGATAATGGGTTGAAGGAGAATCCTACAGTATGTACAGTGGATAACAACCTGTGGAGTATAATTTTTGGTGAGCTTATTGCCAGACAGTGTTTGGACAAGATCACAATGTGTCTTGAAAAGGACAGAAAAGTACAACTATAGTGAATACTTTCTCCCTCTATTGCTACATGTAGAGTTATGACCAACCTTTTGCTAAATGCATACTGCAATATAACATTTTTGCCAAAAGCAGCCATCAGTTATTCTATGGACAAAATGTGACCATTGGTATTTTACCTGTTATTTTATTAATAAAGGAGTTATTTAAAATGTATTCTGTTAAAGATCATGATGTATCATGTACATTTATAAGTAGAATTTGCTGGTTATTTCTGGAGTACAAGTGATTAAAGCAATGTAGGAATTGAGCCAAGCAAAGGTAAAAGAAAGTACTATTATGCAGAATGTCATAAGAGTCTAAAACCTTTCTTCCAGATGAATAGTTGCATAGCATATGATAAAGCAGCCATAATACCTTGCAAGATATTCATGCAAAACAGCTGTAAAAGCTCTTCAGTTCAGCAAAGCACTTGAATCATTAAAAGAAAACAGTTGAGTTGTATGTTGATGCAGGATGAATTGGATAGTATCATCAACCAAAGTTGTGTGCATAAGTAACACCCTGACATGGTTTATCTTTTTTTAACAAAAGATTTTTCATCCTGGATGGAAGATAACGGTTTAGATATTCCACACCCTCTCAACCAAGTGTTTTTTTTGCCAGATTTGTAGACAGCAGTGAAATGTAAACCAAATTTTAAAATGGTCAATACAGCTTTATAATGTTGATCACAGAACTGTGTAAGTGTTTGTCAGGTCCTAGTGCCAAACATTTAAACCTAAATAGAGGAGATGTTAGAGATAATGGGAACTGCAGATGCTGGAGAATTCCAAGATAATAAAATGTGGGGCTGGATGAACACAGCAGGCCAAGCAGCATCTCAGGAGCACAAAAGCTGACGTTTCGGGCCTAGAAGGGTCTAGGCCCGAAACGTCAGCTTTTGTGCTCCTGAGATGCTGCTTGACCTGCTGTGTTCATCCAGCCCCAAATTTTATTATAGAGGAGATGTTAGGTTGTTTTTGATATTGGAACTTGTGGTATTAGTCTTATAATTATACAATATACAATTCCGAAGAGCTACAGCCGATGTTATTTTAAAGGAGTCCAATCTGTTAGGCAGTTGATCGATGACTCTGCCTCATGGCATTACTGGCCTTCTGTTTTGGCTGTTTGGTATGACACCACATTAGACTCAAGGAGACCCGCCCCTGATGTGCCAATGACCTTGAAACTGGACTCAGCGAGGTAGCTCTGTACTGGGTAGAAGTTCCACCTTGCCAGAGACGTTCCGCTCTATCAGAAAATTAGGCCAATGTTTTGGTTTTCTCAATGGCAACTTGCAAATAAATTGTGCCTTCAAGACAGGAAAACAATCAAAGGCATTTCACAATAGTGTAATCAGACAAAAATGGACACCAAGCCAAACAAATTAGACAATAGATAGTAAAAAAAAGTGAGCATTAAGTGCGGTCTTAAAGGAGGAAATAGAAATGTGAAACAGGAGAGATTTGGAAGTGAATCTACAGTACAGAAAATACAGATATTTCAGTCCATAAAATGGATGCAAATGGAGTTAAAGTCATAAAAATACAGGATTCTTTCGGAATAAGAGTAGCTGTCAGGACTGAAGCTCGAGAAAAAGGCCATAGTTATGAATAAACATAACGATGAGAATTAGAAGTCAAAAGGTGTTGGTGGCTAGGAGCCAGTATAAGTCAGTAAATAAACAGCAGGTGAATGAGTAGGATTTGCTCCAGATAGGATATGGATCGTAGCATTTTGTTGAGCTGAAGGTTATGGAGGTTAGCCAGGAAAGGAATGGAACAGTTGAAAGCGGAGGTGACAAAGGCACAGAAGAGAATTTCTGCAACAGTTGGGCTAAAGCAGGTATGGAGACAGGCAATGTTATAGAGGTGGAAGTAGACAGTTACACAATGTTACTCACTATTTACATTAGAAAAATTGCTTGCCTGCCTGATTTTAAACAACGTGAGAAGAGTTATATAAATAATGCTATCCCGTTTTGACTGAAAAAGAACTGAACTGGTTCAGGTAATGTGACTGTAAATTTGAGTTAATAATTGATAGTGAAGTTACCTGCTGTAGCATGATAGCCTGTTGTTGCTGAAGCAAAGCTTGAAGTTGCTGAGGAGTCAATACTTGTTGCTGTAAAATCTGTTGCATTTGCTGGGGAGTTATCACTTGAGGTGTCATCATAGCCACTGATACTGGAACCTAAAGACATAACACATGAAGATAAGGGACAAAATATTTCTAAAGCTGTACAAGGACCGATAACAATTATCATCGAACAGAAATTTGCTTAGTGAAGTGCTGAGATTGTCAAATCAGTTTCAAGCTGTATCCCAACATGATTCAATCAAAAACTGCAATGGAATGCAGTATGTTAACGTCTTTCTCTTTATCTTAACAAAGGTTAACCCCTTAAGTTATGTTTTTTTTAAAGGCACTGACCTTACTTTCTGTGCCAGTGCTTGACAGGAATTGGGCCAAAGGACAGATGCTGGTGGCTCTTAAACATGTGACATATTAAAAAAATCTTTCCAAGCCCCATGATTGAAACAGAGTTTTAGCAATTAGCATGTTTCAATAACTACAGTATTCAAAAATATGAAATCCTGTATGGAGTACTCTAGCTTTCGAAAAATACTATGAAATGTGCAGATTTACCATATAAAGTATAAATGATAAAAACAGTGGTGATATTTCTATGACTAATATCAATCTATCACTAATAGAAATTGTATTAGGCTGGTTCTGCACACGAACATTGCTATTTCTTAGAAGAAGTCTCCAATGTGATCTCAATTGTTCATATACTGATTTAAACTATATAGCTGTTTATAGTACCAGATATTTCATATTGCTGACATACCCAAAGCAACTTTTCTCACTGACATTTCAGTGACAAACAGTTACAGTGATAAACCTGATAGCATTTCACATTTGCAACTATTAACTTGTCCAAGTGCATGGACCTCCTTCTAAACTGAAACTGAGTAACTTGCATATTATGAATGAAAAATGATGTCTTGTTCTGATAATGAAGCCGACATTAAAATGACAGTCTGTCTCAAACAACGTTGCATTGTTATTTTCATGCTAACATTTCATAACAATATCATAAATTTTGCACGTTTGTAGAATGAAACTCAGTTTTCAAATCAATCATTATGTTTTGTTGAAATGTTGAGATATTGAATATAACTTTCAAGCTCATCAAAATACAAAGCTTTTTCAATGTTTTTTCTAAAACTGAACAGATTTTTAAAAATGTTTTATCAGATGGCAAGTATTAATATCATTTCTGATTAAAATTCATTTGGTTCCTTGTATAATTAATTTAAGTGTCACTATTATTTCAAAGAAATACAGCTTAATTTTTGCACACCTAAATTCTATTTGGTTTCAATGCACTTCATACACAAATGAAAATTTCCACTGATCACACAATAGTTGGAATATGGAAGTGTAACCTGATTTATATCATTCTGAGGGAGTATCTTCAACCCTAAAAATAGGCTAGTGCCAGTGAAAGGATTTAAAAAGGTATTGAATAACAAACCCTAATACAGGGTCCAGCAAACAAAGTTCTGCATCTTGATGCTGTGATGATACATTTCAGTATTTCTGTAGTTAACAGCTCTTATTCTATTTTGTCACTGATTTCTTCTTCCATTTGCATAGCGCATTCACTTTCCTAATTTCACAGTCATTATGCACTGATGCCCTGATTTCTCAGCATCACTAATCTCGACAAGTTTAAAGCACTGATGAAGGTCAGACAGACGAAGGCACATTCTAAACTCCACACAGCTTTCTTTCTCCATTGTACTAATTCATTTCTATTAAATAGCTGGACTCACCAAGCTTTCTAGTATTTTCAGGGTGGAGGGGTAATGGAAGTTCTCACTGTAAATGTACAAGTGCTATCCTATTGTCTTTTCAGCAATAACTAATGTCAGAAATCAAAGAGCATGCAGCATTGGCAGTAGGCTATTATAGCACACACATTATTACACACTACTACAGAGGTCATTAGCAGCAAGAGTGATTGTATTGTTCTTAACCTATTGATCACTCCAACTACTGCCATTTAATCCCTTGTTGAGTGACTGAAAACTGCTTTAAGGCACATTGAAGGGAATCCTTTAACAAGGCAACAAATAACCCAAGCCTTGAACATCATAAACAAATGTAGAGAAGTTGTAACAGAAGGTTCATTTACACAAAAGAAAATCAAAATATGAGTCTAGTAGTAACCATTCATCAACATTAACCTACACTCAAGACACTCTGAAAAGATTTCCAGCTTACAAAATGAAACTAAACAAAATAAATTCTAAATAAAAAAAGTTAACCAATGTAACATTTCTTCTGCAAGATTTTAAATTTAATGCTATAATGTTTATAAAATGCATAATAATGTGTAAAAGCATTGCAATAAATGACTGAATAAACTTACTTCATCATAATTTAGTAATGAACATTTTTGAAAAACCGTTAACATTTGTTTCAAAGATTTGCTGTTGATTTTGAAAAAAAGACATTTCATTTCACAAAGTGAAATAAAATTCTTCAATTTTGTACGCTAAAATACATCATACCTTAAGTTCATGCCTGGTGATAATCAGATATGCGAGATCAAATTCTGATAAAAACAGCTTAAAAAGCAGAGACAGATAATAACGAGTTAACTTGAGAGTTAAAATATGATTTGAAGTTAAAAGAACAACCACAGAGTGATGTATTTTCCTGTATGAAATTTTATTTGTGACCTTATGAGTTTTTCAAGAGTAATTTATATCATGCAGTAAGTGGTGCAACAGAATCCAAAGGCATATATCCATTAAAAACAAAGATCTTTCATCTGCTGTCTTGCAAACTTATACCTCTACTTCCTTAAGAAATGTAAAAATCAATTTGCTTTTAAGATAATGAAAGTTATGTGATAGAACTAAGTTCTTAAATCCAAAAAGGTCTGCTCAATTGTTAACCAGCCCAGATATGACTTCATTAATTGCATGAGTTGCTCAATTCACCAGGCAGTTATTGTCTATCAATCATATATTTAATTCATCACAAAGTTCATAAATACTATCACATTTATGAGAATGAACAACTTGTATTTGTAGATGCTTTATACATGCATTGTGTATTGGAATTTGGAAACAAATGTTCCCAAATTAAAAGTGCTGCGTGACACAAGATTGTAACCACACTCATACCTTCAATTAAAAAAAACTGATTTCCGAAACTACAAATAATAACCTGCCTCAAGTGAACGGTTGCACTCATGCTAAAAGCCATATGTGCATGGAATAAGAACAACTAAATACCTTGATGCATAAATATCATTTTAAATTTTAACTTTAAAGCCACAGCCAAAGAAAAAAAGAGTTTTAAGCCCCTGAAAACATGATAAGTGCTTCAAAGCCAACCAAATACTTGTGAGATATAATTAGCATTTTTTTCAGGCTATCTCAACAGGGAATCTGTAAAGCGAGATCCCACAAACTACAAACAGATAAATAACCAATAAATTAATGGAGTGTAGAGGGTGAAGGAAGAAAGCTAGATAGGGTACCAGAACTCCCTGCTTAACTTCAAATATTGTAATGAGTTCTGCTACATACACGTGACAAGTAACTTGAATTAGACCTTGAATTAGTTCCACACTGTTGACAAAACAACCTCCATCAATAATTCTGTGACGTGCCAACCTGGTATATGGTCTTGACCCCAAGATCTTCTGACTCACAGCTAAAGAAAGTGCTAATGAAGTTTAGCTGATACTGTGTAAAGGTTCAAATATTTTACTTGACTTATAAATTAATACATTAAAGTTTAAAACATTTCCTGCTCACCCTTTAAATTTTAACAAACTGCAGTTCACCATTCAGAGAATGCAACTTTTGAACAAATTTACAAATTGGGCTGTGTGAAAAAGACATGATATGGCCAACTTTATTTTTAAAACTTAACCACAGATTCATTTCGCTACCTAACAAAGTAAAAATTCTATTTTCCAGTTGCTTTTTACTCTAAATTTGACCCCAAATTTTAGCCCCACATGTAGAATGAGCACATGCACAGAAATAAAACCCACCAAATAGAGATAGATCATAAAACAAACAAAAATTGAAAGTGTCTGAAAAACTCAGCAGGTCTAGCAGTAGCTGTGGAGACAGAATCAGAATTAACCTTTTGAATCTGATATGACTTCTTCAGAACTGAAAGTGTCAGCGCTGGAAATTTGACAGGTCAGGGCCATCAAATGCATATGTGAAGATCACATGCAGCTTTGTCAAAATCGAAATCAGATTGACTAAAATGCACAGTAAAAACTTTAAAATCAATGGATTAAAGGGTAGGCATCTTTAATATGTAAGGTGAATATTGTTACAGGAAATAGCCAAAAGTATCTTATTTGATGAGGGTGATGATAACTCAAATGATGTAAAATGAAACCAAAGGCTTTAAATGATATAAAGTTGCTTACCAAGTTTTCCGTGAAGTTTTTAAGCAAAGTGCCAATATGTAAAAATGTAACAAAGAATGTCTTTGCTAGACGCGCATGATAAATGGGGAGAGGACAGTGCCATTTTGTAAATTCCCAAATTTCTACTGTGAATCTAAGAGAATTACAAACAACCCCAGACAAAAGATATAACTTCTTCCTATCACTGATGGGAAGCTAATAGGCCAATTAATTTAGTAATGTTGAAAGAAATGTATGAAAATTTAAAATAGTAGAGAACTACAACTGGTATTAAGAGACATTTATCACATTCATGAAACCCTGCCAAAATCTTCAGATTGTGAGACTTCACTAAGAACACTGACATCATATTTAGTTTCTTGAATACTGCAGAAATTATTTTCTACAGCTTTCACTTTATTGTGAAGTCTGCAAATATTTCTTAATCATATATCTCTTTTCATAATAAGATCAAGGAATCACTTATACCACTATTAGTTCTGATAGTTTTTCTTTGAATCTTCAACACGAGTTTATTTTCTTCAGTTCTCCAAAAATAGAAACAGAATCAATTAAAGCTTTTAGAGTAGTGTTCATCTTAAGCAATAACTTTTTTTTACATTCTTTATTCATACTATCGGGCACAAAGAAGACTCTTGCTCTACATAAATTAATAGTTTTAGTGCCATCCTTAGTCAAAAAGTGTAAATGCCAGTGCATCTGAAGTGGCTGGACTAATTTACAATGGATTAGGAATTGCAGTAGTTTATTTCTAGTTATATATTATGTAGTCTGTGAATACTCAATCAGGTAAAGTATCAATACTTGACTGAGGTGCTGCAGACTTATTTTGTAAAAATGTGTATCTGTGCTAATTCCATTTTTCGTAATCTTTCAGAAGTTAAAAGTTAAAACCTGATTCATGAAAACAAGTAAAACACAAGAAAGTTACACCCAATCAATCTCTGATAAAAATGAAGGAAGAATGACAACTATACAACTAGATTGGTAACATTTGGCTGTCATTGCATCTGGATTACACATCTTTTCTAAAATTTAATATGTTTTATTTGCATATTATTGCAGCTCTGATATATTGAAACTGCAAGAGAAAGACAACAAAATGAATAGTATATTGGAATTCATAACATACAAGGGAAAAAAGGGGAAGTAAAAGCTCACTTTTGTTTTTATCATATGGGTTGGCCATATAATTGAGACAGATCGGAGTAACTATACATTGATCTAAAGTGATATCTTCACTACTTTTTCTGTTGGAAAGGAACATAACTAGATTTTCCAAATCCTGTACCAAAAGATGATCCTTCATCATCTGCATGACAAGGAGTACAAAAAATTGGCTTGGAGTGATGTGGTCACTTTTTCCTCCCTCCTTTCCTATGGAGAACTGCTTCACTTATTATGCCTTCTTCTACAACTGTGCCAAAGTGTGTGATTTTCTTTTAGCAAAATTCATGCCCTCCACAAAGGTATCATTCTTGCCTCCATTCATAAACGTAAACCTCCAGCACAAGAAGTGAAGAGATTTATTTCAAAAGTGAATCAATATTGAAATCATCTTCTCTACCATATCAAAAGCATAAACACCATTTCATTTAGAGATTTCACTGCCTTTCAAATGACTGTATTCTAAAATTCAACAGAAATTCATCAACAATCATTTTCACAAATTACTAATGAACACATAGATGTCATCATTAAATGCTTACTTTAAAGCAAGTATGCACTGGAATAGATTTAATGAAGAAAATGTTGCTCGCATCTGCTTTTTCAATAATCCAAGCAATGACTTGGTCATTCCAATTTATGTCAGTCTGAGGTTTCAATGTCACTGCAATTACGTAATATGAAACTAAAGTTTTTTTGTCACGAATCAAGCTTATCTAAAACAACAGAACTGGTCTTATCTAAAATCGAAGTTGTTCCAACGTAAATAAAGCACAAGATGTTTTTATGTCAGGTAAATTTCTAATCGTAATAACATTCAAGGCAATCAGAGAAACAGTAGATTCCATTACGGTTAGAAACCAAGAAATACTATTATGCAATCAATAATTACCTATTTAATAAATAAGACATACTTTTCAGGCTTTTGCTTTAAATAATCTGCACTAGGTCAGACAGAGAAATTATTTACAAAGGCAGTAAACTTTTAAGAATGACCTTATTGAAATGACTTTATTATTAAAAAAAAGGAAATGCAACGTGCATTCTTGACATTTACAGATCCTGTATAATGAAGTTAATGATATTTAGCTTGCAGGTTTGTTTTTAAAGAGAAAATACAAAACTCATTACCTAGGAACGTCATCAAAAATCGAAGATCTCTCTGACTACACAAAGCATATTTGTTTTACCTGTGTCACTAAAAAAACCTTGATACCATCATACTGTATTTTGTTACAAGGCAGATTAGCTGTAAACATGCTGATCAACCACATTTTTGCAGAAATGTAGCCATCTATAAAAGACAAAATATAGATTCTGAAAAAATGACACCATTAAAAGAAGGTGAATGTGTGCCAAATATTTTACTACGGCAGCAGAAAGTGCCCCTTCAGCAGCTTTTTTCAAGTAACGAGAAAAACATCATTCAAATCTTTCAGCAAATTAAATTAAAATATTATATTGTTCATGAAATCTTTAACAATTCATGAGGCAGTTTACAGATTTTTAGCAAGATTTTAGCATAAGTTGCTGAGCTTATAATTGCCATTCCAACATTGTCATTAAAAGAAACATGTCTGACTGTGTCCAATCTGGGGCATGGGCCCGCATACTGTTACATCCCTCTAACGGGTCCAGTTGTACAGCCACAGCAAAGTGGCATACAGCTTCACTAAGGAAGTAATGGCCAACTGCAGCTTACAGTCACAGCTTTAAAGACATTTCGCTGGTGACGGAGTCCAGAAAGTTCATTCGGTTCATATGGTGGCTATAGCACCCTAGTGAGATTGGGTAGGGCACAGGTCATTCAAGTTGGGGGGAGCAGGGGGTGAGTGATGAATGACTGTTTAAATACGAAGCAAATACTTTAGCTCTTGCTTTCTTTGCCTCCACAATAAGGACCAGTAAAATAACTTTTTTGTTATGGGTGGAAATATTCAGAATTCCCTTTCAGGACAATGGTGTGGCTTTGCTGCATCTGTAAAAATTGAATACAGTAAGCATATTGTGCAAACTGTGGTTAGTTGCAGAACTTTTCTACAAAGGGATCAGAAGTAGACATTGTATCCATTGCATATGCATTCTGGGAACCTAAAACCTTTCTCAGGCAGGAGTCCCTGAGCACTTACCGATCAGTCCGAACCAATAGGGCAGTTACAGAACTTCTAGAACAGAATGAGTGCGCACACAAGAATCTATCATGGTAGATTCTTAGGCATTTGTGAAATTGGGATATGGTGATCCAATTTATCGTGTCTGGGAAGATATGTTTAAATTGCTCTTAAATATGTTATATCTACAACAATGATCATCTAAAATGACCTTCTATCAGAATGATTTCTGGTGATCTTTACAGCCAGGTAATCTCTTCATATAGGCTCAAGTGCGCTTCACTCACAGCTGGCAACTAATGCAAATATCACAAGAGAGCGATGGTCTGTCAATATGTATATATATTCAGTAATGCTGACTTCAATTATAATACTAAATAGTAATTACATTTCAGCACAAACATTATACCAAAGGGATTTGAAAAAGTGGAAAAGCCAAATAGTCAATCAAAAGAAACAATGAAAAGCAAATGTGGAGTGCAGATTTGTAGCAAATGCAATCTGTAAAAAAAAACTAAGCTAAATTTATCCCAATATATCGCACAAAATATTTAAAAAAGGTACATATCCTAGATGTCATTGTAAGAACAATATAAACAGCATCAGCCTAGCGTGAAAATCTGGTTCATCCACACCTCCTTTCATGCTGGATATTCACTCTATTATTCTGCTAGTCATAGTTCAGACCTTGCTGAAATATTTTAGTATCACAACAGTAAAAGCTGTATACTGTTACTTGATGAAGGAAAGTTTACCCCAGCTGTTTAATCAGTCTCTTAAATTTTTAATTTTCATTCAATCATCATTAAATGGAGAACAGTTAATGGGCCATGTACACAGTAGCCTATGTATGTGCCTTGCATTGCTCTACATGCCTGCAGAAGATTTAATTGAAAATAGCCTCCATTATAATAAGGAAAATATATTACGTATATTTCTGAAGACAAGGTAAATGATGTAATTAATAGAATACTCCGACAGTATTGATTTACAAGTTACGGGACAAAATCAATGGTTGGAAGCATAGATGAGGGGCTATAATTTTTAGTTAATTGGTTACAGCAACATATAAAATGCATATTTCTAACTGCTACTGCAAGGGAAATTTCTATGCTTAAAGTCACTGTACAGCACTATATTGCAAAGGAAATGGTATACATCTGTCTATTATGATAAGATGCCAATCTTAATTTGAAGAAGTGCAACAAAAACCAAAAGGTTTTCTGCAAATAATTATGTACTGTTTTAGGTTTTAATAGAAAGGCTGCTAGAGAATATTCTGGGAGCAGTATTCAAAGCAGAAAGTACGAGACGACTGGTAATCAAAACAGGACAGCCAAGACATGCAGTCAGAAGCTACAAATCTCAGATATGTACTCATGCATGCATCAGAATTATGACATTCCAATCAGAATTTTAGCATAACAGTTTGCTCATTTCAGTCATTCTGACATTAGAAAGCTGAATATTTCAGGTTCTGTATTGAACAGTTTTAAACTTTTATTTAGTTTAAATGCAAAGGAAGTGCAGCACACAGCCTGCTCCAGACATATCCTTTGGGTAGATGGGCTATACATCACTTCTAAGCAAAAGGGTGCAAATTAGATTCTAATGAGAAAACATCAGTCGCTCCTCTGATGATTTCACTATTCACTGATTCACTCCTAATGAAGACACACTCTATCCAGAATGCTCTTGAACTGTCAGAGGTCAAAATGAATTCAAAAAGCCAAAAGCAAATCAAGACAAAAATCGGAAGCACTGAAAGAAACCTTTTTCAGAGTGGTGTGGCAATTAAAGTAATTGCACAAAGAGACAACTTCTATCAATGGCAGCAGAAATTAAGCTGCCAAAGTTGTAACAGGTTAGATGAAAATCAGATTTTAATGTATGCTTCCTCATGTCATCTTGTTTTGTCAGGACATCAAATAAAATTGAAAAGTACAAAATAACAAGCCCCAGAGAAAATCAGAGAGGCTGACCTTTCTGATATTGTTGATTTACCATGTTCAGAAATATTTTAATAATAATGAAGTTGACTTCAGTAGCAAGAGTAAGTCATGCAAACAAGTCTTGTTTCATCCCTTTAAAAAAGAATATTTCCTTAAGTACAGGCATGCTTACAACAACTTGTGAAATTCCATGAAAGCTGGTGCACAACATTAAAAAAATAGAAACACTGACTACTGCATCTTCATAAATTTTCAATGGTAAAACATCAATTCATGACTAAATACAGCAAGATGATAGCATCTGTGTAATGTTTATCTAATAATATAACTACGTTTATTTCCTAGAAGAGCATCATGCCATTTTAAAGCGCAAGTATTCAACAGCCTCTCAGACTGGAATAATCAGAAATACATTATGTTTTTAGAAGGGTTTTTATTCATTTCCTTCCATTATTTTTATGGCCCCATAATTGAAGATCGCTACCACCTGCTTTATACTTTAGGACAAATAAAGTATAAAGCCTTAATTTGTTTCATTTAACTTTTCAGCTTATAGCATTTTACAAACAGGAAACCATATGCACAGATATGTAGCTTAAACATAGCTTTAGATTTTAATTTCAGCTCAAATTGACAACAAAAATCATGCTAGCATGGAGTTTCACTGTGAATGGTCAAATGCATTCATTTAATAATCTCCCAAAACAAACAAATAATTTTCCTCTGAAGGTCATTTTTGTTTTCTTTTGAACAAGCAAACCACTAAAAAGGAACTAGCTAAGCCCTTCACCTAAAAACAACAAATGTAGTTAGTGGTGTCAGGACTTTCCCACAGTCAGCTCTTGTTACCCACAGGTGTTTACAGCTCCAGCACTAGCAATTTTGAAAGGGAAAACACAAGCTACAGTTGGTTTAACATCTTATCTCAGCACTCAGATGTTTGGAGACTCAAAGGCTGCAGACAAAATGTATACTAAAACCAACATAATAAGAGGCAACACAGCAGTTTTCTTTTCAGCCTTTCCTTTCTCTTATGAGACTGTTTTAAACAACCCCGCTTTTACATGTCAAGGTGGATTTTTATACTGTGCATCAGGTTGATTTTTTTTTGGCATTCACTGTCTTAAAACTACACATAAAAATTAAGGAAAAGCCATGTTCAACACCTCTTCCTATCATGTAGGCAGATGATTTATGGTACATCTGCTCAGTAAGGTTATGCAACACTGCATCCCTTCAGAAGCATTACTTGAGTCAGTTGAGATTTAATTAAGATCACAGCCCTTAAAATCCTTGCCCCATGTAAATTCATAGAAGACAATGCACCCTGGTGCAACATCACACATAGAATCAAAACAATCATTTGTAACAACACAAGTTAATCCTCATTTCCATGACAACATGTTGTCAAATTTTGATTTAACATTCTGTTGTTGTTGCTTACAGTGGCATCAATTAAAAAATGCACACAAAACAATAGCCAAAGAAAATATCAAACTCTGTCCTACAGTGCCAATGTCCCACTCAGTATCATAATATATGGCTGCCAATGTCGTGGTAAAGAAATGACAGGTGCTAGCAGTCTCTTTGGTTGACAGGCCACTGCACAAATAACTGCCTTTCCTGAAAGGGCTAATGCACTACTAATGAACAATAAATCAACTTTGATTATAAACTGTCAGACAAATCAGTTCTCAGTTCAGCACTCTGAGATTCTATGCCAAGTCAGCTGCACATTGCTGGAATACATCATCTACATTTAGTTTTGTTCACACAACAATGAAATTTCAAATTGAAAGTAGAAGCTGAAAATCAAAACAAACAATCCCCCCGCCCCACCCCACCCCAGAGAGTATAATTTGTCTGCTTCAGTCCAGCTGTGAATTGGGGGCTCATGTAAATTCTTTAACCACAGTGCTCCATAACATAAAAGCAATGTCTCTATCATCTAAGTGGTGCTTAAAGCTCCTCATATCAATCGCAATCCACTCTAGACAGAGTTAGTGCATACAGCAACTTGTAACTTAACACTGTATTTGGTTTAAGATTAAAAAAAAGTGATAGAAATTTGAAAGTCAAAACCCACTTCAAAAGATAAAACTCTGAGCTAACAAAGCACACAGTGCACATGAACTAAAAACAAACAACATTTAAGAAATCTCTCCAGCAGATGATAATTCAAATGGTCAAGATAGGATTATCCATTTCCTTGCAGTAAGTACAGTGCAGGCACAAGAGAACATGCCACTTATCTGTCTCCTAATTAATGCTTTTTGATGTGACTTTTAAAATGATTGCTGACAACTCAAGATAAAATGACACAAAATGTGGAAACTCCCTTCTGTAAAAACAAATGGAGCTATAACAGTTCTTTTGCAGTTGAAAAGCAGCATCATCTAAACTGTATATGCAATTTTCAAAAATACCATCCTTCCATTACTTCATTTCCTGAAGGCTTCCTTAACTGTGACAACATCCCAGTTGATTCTAAACAATGTAACATTGACAGTCAAGTTTCTGGCATCTCACATCCTATTGGGCAATCAGGAATGTGACCACGTTCAGTCAAAGAATACATACAGAATAGTGTATACTTTACAAGAGACAGCAGTTGACATAAATTCTGCATTCATTTTAACTTAATCCATTCATTTTCACTATTATCTCAAATGTACAATATTTGACACATGGGCAGTTGGCTCCTGAATGACCATATAAAAATATTGAAATAGATTAAAGAAGGTTATAGCTAGCAACAAAGAACATACTTGTTTGTTTCCTTTTTATGATTCAGACACGTTATAAATTGCTATTAAATGCAGCGTAAATGAATTCTCACAAAACCTGTCCCTGCTATTGAAAGACACAGTAAATGACAATGGTTTCAATGATGAAAAGAACTCTTAAAGGAAGCTGATGAATAAAGTAGCAACAATGGTAAAATATTGCACAAAGGAAGTTATGCTGCTTCTTTTCTCCTAGATAAATTAAATTGTCAGTTTTACAGAGGAAAGGTACTAAAATTGCAGAATCAATCATATTGACAAACCTGACAAACTCCATTTAGCTGCCGCAGTAAACAGAGTGGTGGGCCATGAAACACTAATAAGCCTCCTGTATAAACTCAGCTTTCTGCAGATACAGACAGATTACACTCGCAAGAGTGAGCACAGACTGACATGGTAGAAAGCCAATCAGCCACACCCTACTCACCAATCATAGTTAACTACTCACCAGAATCAATCCTTGAGATTCCGATGCCTTTTGTAGCAGCCCTCCTCTTTTGAGACGACAGGTAAAACAAAGTCCTTGTGTAATTGAGATTTCATGGCCAATTATTTACAATATGAATTCCAGTGTATTTTTGTACAGAAAAATGCTGCTTCATAGTTTTATCAATTAACATCAACCAGCTCCAAGTGCTACTAGAGTTACAGCTTAATAATCCAATGACAACATTGTACTGAAAACTGAAGTACAACCATTTTTATTAAAAGTAATCAGCGCTGCATTTCTAATGTCAAACTGTTCCCACTTCCTGTTTTGTAAATAATTTTCTGAATGAGCATTTGCTTAAAAACAAATTGCCTTTTTTGCGCCAAATATATGGTTTTGAATGCCCAACATGCACACAAGTGTGGAAAGAACAGATTTCGTGAATGTATGTTTCAGTGGAATTTTAAAACTTTATTTGACGTTTCAGATGATTTAAACATAGCAACAACACAAAGGCAAAGTTTACAAATTATTCTTTACTGACAATTTTTCTGTTGAAATGCAACTCCTGAATTATCATTTGTTACATGATTTATGACACTTGTACAAACAAAGCAACAATTAAAGTGTTGACTATCACATTTCTTTGCTGACATCATTTTGTTCTCTTTGCTCCCCTCAGATTTCCCTGGGAACAGAAGGATGTCCCAGCCTTTCAACTTGTATCATATCTCGATAAATATGTAATTGATTTAGAGAAGGGATTCTGACATTAAAAAACTCAATTCTCTCATGCCCTGCCGAGCGTCCAATGCAGACAAATTTGCTGATTGCATATTAATGGATGCACATATTTATGTTCCTGGTTCCCACTGTGCAAAACTTCTGTCTCAGCCCATCTTTCTGTGCAAAGGAGAAAAGTTAAGATTGAGGCCTCCAGGACTACTTGTACTCATCTCCTAATGGCAACCAAGTGATCAAATCACAGCTCTGCCGTGTTGTAAATGATGTTGGACAATTAACTTACAAGAGGATGGGGAGGCTCCAAAGGTATCTCCATCCTCAAAGACAGAAGGATCCAGCACTTCAAAAGTCAAAGCTGAAGCATTTGCAACCTTCTTCCTCCAGAAGTGCCAAGTGGAAGAACTATCTCAGCCTCAACTGAGGTCCTCAGGGTCACAGATGTCAGCCTTGACAGCCAATTTGGTGACTCCACGTGATATCAAGAAATTTCTGAAGGTGATAATACCACTAACGCTATAGATCCTGGCACCATTCTGGCAGTAAAACTAAAGACTTGAGATGCAGAACTAGTGGTAGTCCGAGCCATGCTACTCCAGTCTAGCTTCAGAACTGGCATCTACCTCACCATGAAAAACCATCCAGATATGTCCTGTCCACAAAAACCAGGACCAATCCAATCCTGCCCATCAATCTATTCTCAGTCATCAATAAGGTGGTTTAATAATCAGTATTATCAAGCTGCACTTACAAAGCAATAGCCTGCTCACTAATGCTAATTTGGGTTCTACCATAGTCACTCAGCTCCTGATTTCAATAAGGGCTTGGTCCAAATGTAGAAAGAAGGACTGACCCCAAGAGGTGAAGTCCGAGTAATTTCCCTTGATATCGAGGTGGTATTTGATTCAATGGGGCATCAGGTAGCGCAATGAAAACTGGACTCAATGGAAATTGGGGAATAACTCTCCATTGGTTGGAGTTATGTTTTTTATTGCACAGTGTTCAGTAGCATCTACAATTCCTCGGCTATTGAAACAGTCTGCCTCCATGTGCAGCAAGTCCTGAAAAACATTCAGGCTTGGGATATTGAGTGACAAGTAAGATTTGCATCACACAAGTGCTAAATAATGACCACCTCCAACAGGAGATCATCTAATCATTGCCCCAAAACAACCAACGGCCTTATCATAGCTGAAACGGCCATAATGAACATCCTGGGGGCTACAACTGACCAGAAATTTAACTGGACTAACCACTTAAATACTGTCACTACATGAGCTGGTAAGAGCGTTGGAATTCTGTGTTGAATAACTCAACTGATGACTCCCCAAAGCCTATCGACCGCCTACAAGGAACAAGTCAAGAATGGATGCAGTAGTCTCCACTTGCCCAGATGAGTGCAGCTTCAACAACACCCAAAGCTTGACACCATAAAGGACAAAGAAGCCCCTTTGATTGGTACCCCATTCACCATCTTAAACACTCACTCCCTCCACGATTATGGTAGCATTTTGTAGCATCTACAAAATACATTCCAGCAACTCAACAAGCTTCCAATGACAGTGCCTTCCAAACTAACAACGTCTGCTCCTAAAAGAACAGGTGATGCAGATACATGGGAACAGTATCCCCTCCACACCACGCACCATCCTGACTTGGAAATTGTTGTTCCTTTTCATTGTTTCTGGATCAAAATCCTGGACTTCCATTCCAAGCACTATCATGGGTGCTCCTGCACCAAATGGACTTGAGGTTCAAAAAGGCAATTCATCACCACCTTCTCATTATCAAATAGTTATGTGCCACAGATGTGCCTTTATTGGCCAAGTTTAGAGTTTGAGAACAGGAAGGTTACGCTG
This sequence comes from Stegostoma tigrinum, assembly GCF_030684315.1. Classification (NCBI taxonomy): domain Eukaryota; kingdom Metazoa; phylum Chordata; class Chondrichthyes; order Orectolobiformes; family Stegostomatidae; genus Stegostoma; species Stegostoma tigrinum. The sequence goes on along the minus strand of NC_081364.1, from coordinate 41,709,294 downwards.
CAACTGTAAAAAAAATGTTGATATAGGCCACAGCTAGAGTATTGTGTGCAGCTCTGGAATTCACATTATAGAAGGGATGAGATAGTGTGCCGATACTATGGCTTTAAGAAGTGTATTTTGTCCTGTATTTTGTGCAGAAAGATTGAGACAGGCATAAGTTGTAGTCTGCTCAAAGCCAATAAAGTAAACAGCATGTGAGGCCTCAGGTTTTTTTTAAGTTAGAATAATAGAAACAGACTGCATGGGACGGGGTGGTAAAATCAAGCTCCCATAAAACCAGGGTTTCTAGTTTTAGATTTTTGCAGTTGCTGGGGATCCTGAAGCTGAATGCGGAAGCTCTAATTCCTCTCTCTGTTTCAGCTAAAACCTGGGGTTCTCTTCCTGCTGTTAGAATTGCAAGAGAGGCAATTTGAATTTGCCTTTGCCAAAGGTGCGTTTATGAAATGTTGTTATATTGCAACAGTCAATTAGTGGTAGTTTTATATATATATAAAGATATATGGGATATATATATACTTTTTAAGCATTTTGAAAGAATTACAGTTCAGCCAATTCTTTTATTTTGATTTGTTTTCTGTATTTTAACTGTAGTGTTAAAATAAAATATGTTGTGCTTAATGTCAAATTGTATGGCCAATTGAATTGCACCTGGAATGCAACGCCTCACACTTAGCTTTAAAATAAGAAAAAGTCAGATTCTAGGTTAGCTTCTTAACATATTTTCAGGGGATTTCGTCTGCTCCTTTAAAACAGCACTGGAAAGAGCGCAGAGGAGATTTACTGCTATGTTGCCTGGGCAGGACGTGTCTAATTATCGAGAGTTTGGATAGACTGGGGTTGTTTTCCTCGGAGCAGAGGGAGTTATGGCAGGTCATGAGATGGATAAAATTATGAGGGCATGGACAGGGTAGACAGAAAGAAACTTTTCCTTTGGCAGAGGGTTCAATGACTGGTGGTATAGGTTTAAGGTAAGGGGCAAGAGGTTTTGAGGGCTTGAAGGGAAAATATATTTTCATTCAAAGGGCTGTAGAATTCTGGAACTCATTGCCTGTAAGGGTGGCAGAGGCACAAGACTGGCACAAACTCATAGGACCAAAGGACCTTGTTTCTGTGCTTCATCGCTGAGAGTTACAGAAGGCTAATATAGCCAGTGATATCCAAAATCAGCTCAAGAGTAGCTATACCAAGGATCAACCCGGGAAGACCACTCATGCTCCTTAACATTATTGGAGTTCTGTGCTGGAAATCTAACAACACTTAGGTTTTGTAGGAATTTTATCAACCACAAATGCATAATTTTCCCATTGCTAACTCCCAAACAAAAACAAGTACGAGCAACAGCACGAGCCCATGAAAATATGAATCTTATGTGATGTGGAATTAAGATAACCATATCCAGCATAGTAAACTGGTAAAGCTAACCCATGCGTCTGCAGACTCAAAGTGATCCACAAGTGAAACAAAAACAAAATGCTGTAATTATTCAGCAGACTAGGCAACATACGTAAAGAGAGAAAGAAGTTAATGTTTTAGGTCAAGAAACTTCCTGATGATCCATTAACTTTGTTTCTCCACCCACAGATGTCACCTAATAATTAGTTCCAGCATATTTTGTTCTAATTTCAGATTTACAATAGTCATCGTATTTCGATTCTGGTCTACAAGTGAATTCATTCAAGGTCCAGTCTACACACCTTGTGGTCTGGAAACAAATTTTGTATGAATCTCTCTTGTTTAAGAATGCAAGGCCTTCCAATAACTCTGGCCATATCAGAAGCTGTTTCAACATAATTGATATGAGACATAATTTTGAATTCTTGGGCATCTCCCTGAATTGGTCTCAACCAGGATCTGAACACAGCAGCAGTATAAACAGGGAAGAATGATGTGTGTCGTTCCTGGTCCCAAATATCAAAACTGATTTAATGTAAAAGCAACACACAAATGTAGGATGGAGTGTTAAGTTTTCTGGTTCATTTTGGAAAGAAATATCACATTATCACTTGTATTGCTGGACAAATGTGAGGTTATTTCTCTCACTCCCCATGTATCTGGTGGATTAGTAAATTGTTACTCAGAATTAGAGAACTGTCACATTGTAGAAGGAGGCCATTCAGTCCATCTGCACTCTGAGCATTTTATCAATCTCCTGTAACCCTGCACTTTGTTTCTATTGAAATAATCATCTAATGTCCTCTCAAATGCCTCAAATGAACCTGCCTCCACCACATTTCCAGGCAGTGCATTATAGACTCTAAATCCTCGCTGCCTGCAAGTTTGTTCTCATCTCGCATTTGTTCAATCTAGAAACAAAGCACTTTAGATTTATGCCCTCTTGTTTCTTGATGCTCTTATAGTGGGGACAGTTTCTCCCCAAGTACTCTGTCCACAGCCCTCATTATTTTGAAAACTTCTACAACTTATCCTCTTCAGGGAAAACAGTCCCAACTTCTCTAATCTATTCTCATAACTGACATTTCTCAACCCTGTACTATTCTTGTAAACCTCTTCTGCTCTCTCTTCAATGCATTTGCATCCTTCCTAAAGTATGCTGGCCGGAACTGTACACCATACTCCAGCTGACGTCTAAATTGTGTCCTTTACAGGTATGGCATATCCACCCTACGATTGTATATTATTCCTCCACAACAGAAGCCTAGAATATTGACTGCTTTATTAACTGTTCTCTGTACCTGTCTTGCTACCTTTAGTTACTTATTTATATATAAACCCAGGTCTCTCTGCTCCTCTGCACCCTTTAGAATTGTACATTTTAGTTTATACTGTCCCTTCATTTTCTTAGTACTGAAACATATCATCTCACATTTCCCCACATTGAACGTCACTTGGCACCTAATTTGACTACTCTGCTAATTTGTCTATGCCTTTTTTGAAGTTCTACACTATCCTCATAGAACATAGAACATTACAGCACAGTACAGGCCCTTTGGCCCTCGATGTTGTGCCGACCTGTCATACTGATCTCAAGCCCATCTAACCTACACTATTCCATGTACGTCCATATGCATGTCCAATGACGACTTAAATGTACCTAAAGTTGGCGAATCTACTACCTTTGCAGGCAAAGCGTTCCATTCCCTTACTACTCTCTGAGTAAAGAAACTACCTCTGACATCTGTCCTATATCTTTCACCCTTCAATTTAAAGCTATGCCCCCTCATGATCGCCGTCACCATCCTAGGAAAAAGGCTCTCCCTATCCACCCTATCTAACTCTCTGATTATTTTATATGTTTCAATTAAGTCACCTCTCAGCCTTCTTCTCTCTAACGAAAACAGCCTCAAGTCCCTCAGCCTTTCCTCGTAAGACCTTCTCTCCATGCCAGGCAACATCCTAGTAAATCTCCTCTGCACCTTTCCAAAGCTTCCACATCCTTCTTACAGTTTACAATGCTCCTAAGTTTAGTATCATCCATAAACTTCCAAATCATACACTGCACACCAAGATGTAGATACTTATACGTGAACCCATGTAGAAACAGCATGGACTCAATACTGAACTCTGCAGAACTCCACCTCAAACTTTCTTCCAGTCTGAAAAATACCCTTTAACCAGAATGCATCCTGTCCCTCAGCCAAGTTTGTGTTCATGTTGCTAATGTCATTTTTATGCCATAAACTATAGTTGTTCTCACAAGTCTGTTGGGTGGCATTTCTTAAAATGCCATTTTGAGGTCCATGTATAGCACGTCAACAGCGTTACCCACATCACCTCTCTGTTACCTCTTCAAGAAACCCCAGTAAATTCTTTAAAAAATGATTTTCCTTTAACAAACCCATGCTGGTTCTTTCAAATTCACCCACATTTTTCCATGCAGCTACTAATGCTATCCTGAATAACTGTTTCTAATAGTTACCCTGCCGCTGGAGTTAAGCTGATTGGTTTGTAATTGCCAGGTTTATCTTAACAACCTTCTTTAAACGAGCATATAATATTTGCAATTCTCCATAACTCTCACATCACCCAGATCCGAGAAAACTGAAAGAATATGGTCAGTTTTCACTTTCACTTCCTTCAATATCCTAACGTTCACTCCATCCAGTCCCAGTACAATATTGACCTTAATTAGCAACAATCCTCAACATTAATTTCAAACCCTTTAGTGACAGAATTTCATCTTCTGTCACGATGATGAGTGGCTTCTGCCTGGTAAGTAAAAGAAATGTAAAGTGCTCATGTAACACCTCAGCTGTGCCTCCTGCTTCCATATTTATATCCCCTCTTTGGTCCTTAATCGGTCCTATGCCTCCGTTTTCATCCTTTAACTACTTCTGTGCCTAAAGACGATTTTTGGATTTTCCTGGATGCTAGATGCCAGACGTTTTTCTTGATTCTTCTTGCTTCTCTTATTTGCTTTTTCATGTCCCTTGGCGCATGAAATGAATGTGACATCTGTGATAAAAATACACAGAACAATTGTGTGGGGAGATTAGATGGTGAGATACTGGCAATGTCACTGGCCTAGTAGCTGAGAGGTTCAGCCTAATGATGTGGGGCAATGGGCTAAAATCCCATCATAGTATCCAATGAAACTTCACTGCAATTAATACATCTGGAATAGAAAGCCAGTCTCAGTCATGTTTACCATGAGAACTACTATTGATCATTGTTAAACCCCACCTGCATGACCAAGATGTTTCTGGGAAGGGAATCTGTCATCTTCACCCAGTCTGGCCCACATGTGAATCTAGTTTCAAAGCAATGTGAATGATTCTAAAAGCCCTCTTAAATGACTTGGCATCCAAGCAAACAGCCTAGAAATGTGTATTCAACTTAAGGGTCATAAACTATCTGGATATATCTTTCTATATACTCATATCCCATTGGGTACTGTGGTCATCCATTTTGTTCAGTAAATTTCTTCAGTTCTGTAACTGAAGGGGCTTCTGTTCTCACATATCCTTTCATGAATTAGTGATAATGGGAACTGCAGATGCTGGAGAATCCAAGATAACGAAATGTGAGGCTGGACGAACACAGCAGGCCCAGCAGCATCTCAGGAGCACAAAAGCTGACGTTTCGGGCCTAGACCCTTCATCAGAGAGGGGGATGGGGTGAGGGTTCTGGAATAAATAGGGAGAGAGGGGGAGGCGGACCGAAGATGGAGAGAAAAGAAGATAGGTGGAGAGGAGAGTATAGGTGGGGAGGTTCAAAATCTCCCCTTCCCCCACCGCATCCCAAAACCAGCCCAGTTCGTCCCCTCCCCCCACTGCACCACACAACCAGCCCAACTCTTCCCCCCCCACCCAGTGCATCCCAAAACCAGTCCAACCTGTCTCTGCCTCCCTAACCTGTTCTTCCTCTCACCCATCCCTTCCTCCCACCCCAAGCCGCACCTCCATCTCCTACCTACTAACCTCATCCCACCTCCTTAACCTGTCTGTCTTCCCTGGACTGACCTATCCCCTCCCCACCTATACTCTCCTCTCCACCTATCTTCTTTACTCTCCATCTTCGGTCCGCCTCCCCCTCTCCCTATTTATTCCAGAACCCTCACCCCATCCCCCTCTCTGATGAAGGGTCTAGGCCCGAAACGTCAGCTTTTCTGCTCCTGAGATGCTGCTGGGCCTGCAGTGTTCGTCCAGCCTCACATTTCGTTATCCTTTCATGAATTCCTTGCTTAGCAAACTGAATTCATACCGCTATGATGATTGTTCTACCTCTCAACTCTTTCACCTATTAGATAAAGGTGAACTTTGAATCATACTTTGATTTGGACCATGAGATACCATTCCTGATGACTGTTGATCAACCAGATCCCAAAATATGTCATGGTTTGCATGATAACTATGGCTTCTGGTTTCTATTACTTAGAAATGTTATCAATTACATTGAATATATTTTTTTCAGCTCTCCATGGGGCTGATAGACTAATGGAGCGATACATTACTTGACATATGATTGCAATGCAACAGCGAATGTGGCACATTGGGATATTTATTCAGATTAGAATTAGTTCCTGGCTCTTTGCAAATACTAATATGAGTAATCATAGGACAAAAGCTAATTTAAAAAATCTAAACTCAGAAACATAGCTCAAACTGTTAATATAGCTCGTGGCAAATCATTCATGGTTATGGAAAGTCTTCAACTACATCTATGTAAGCATTCACTTTTACATTTTTGATGACAAAGGAAGTCCAGTGTAAGCAAAGACATAATGAAAATCCTTCACTGATACTATGTTGCATTGGCAGTATTCGGACTGGACCACCTCAGTCATTGTACCGCAATCATGTTGATGTGCAATATGGCTTTTAAGACACTGTGCTCTGTAAGCTGTTCAGTCAAATTTACAATTTTTTAAATGGTTTGTGGCAAGTATAATTACATACAATGCTTTGGCAGGTGTACACACTAAACAAAAAGACAAGTAACTGGGCACACCCACCCCACACCTGCCACAGCCCCCAGTGGTATGCCAACAGGACAACAGTTGTCTTTTAAAGATCAGGGTTATGTATTGTAAGTCCACAACAGCTGCTTTTCATTTTTAACTTTTTAGAATGACATCCATGACCCATCTTATAGGTCATTACAAAATATAGCTTCAAATAATATAGAGTTAGATAGCTAAATACACAATTTTTTTTGGAAAAGGATGAAAATAGTTTGACTAACTTTAGTTCCTTGCTCTAACCTGTTTATAGTATCAATCCAATTCAATACATATATTTCAAAACTCTGTCTCACAAATTGCTAACTGAGAAACCAATCTCTGTCAATGATGTCAGTATCCCTTGACTGTGATAAGTCATGTAACAACCAAGTTTGCTTTTCTTAGTTTTCAGTTACGACAAAAAACATGAAAGATATTGGCATCGTTTTCCTTATGTCTAGACTACTTAGCAGTAACTTAACATGCACTGCAAAATGGCAAGTGATCTTTTAAATTGTAACATTATTGTGCTGAGATCACAATCTACATTTGCTTCATTTATTTAAAACTATATATTACATTTAACAACAATGGGGGAGGTTTGTGTGTGTTATTTGTTTATCAATTGTGATCCTGAAAATGAAATAACTTACAGTTCAAAACAGCACAGAATTTCCTACTATAAACAGGCCAGAGGATCCAAATCTAAATTAATGAAAACATAAAGCAGTAAAATGTTCCGGCAAATAACTTTTGGGACGAAATATCTGTAGCCATTCATTTGTCCATTCCTGTAGCTCCAGGAGTACACTAGAAGTACATGGTTTGAAATAGTCACTGCTAGACCTCAGCTTCATATTAGGGATTCCATATAGCCTTGTGTGATCTAGATTGTGCATGTACAGTAATGTTTATAATGTGTCTAAAGGAAAGGACTTCAACTAACTGGAGTTCCATAAACTCAGACGGCATCATTGTTACTGTGGCAAGTCATCGCAGGCCAATAAATGGTCATAGTCAAACTCATCTTGAAATCCAGGCCAAATGCTGGCGTACATGGATTTCAGCAAGGCGTTCGATAAGGTTCCCCACAGTAGGCTATTAGCGAGTTTTGAGAAGATTTGTAGCTCAGGTTGAGGTTCTGGATGTGAGTTTGCTCGCTGAGCTGGGAGGTTAGTTTTCAGACGTTTCGTCACTTTTTTTTAAATTGAAAAAATATACTTTATTCGTAAGATGTACAAAAAATAAAACACATTTACACACCTACCCAGTCATGCAAGCCGCTCCAGGTTACTCAGGGGGTAAATACACCAACTAAAGGAAATAAACAAAGAAGGAAAAAAAAACAAAGCAAAGAAAACGCCCCGACAGTCGTCACCCCGCACAGTCCCAGTTGGCCCCCTGACCAGTTGGGGAAGGCGCCAGCTGGGCCCAGTTACCAGATAGGGTTCTTTTTTCTATTCTGGACGAGGGGTTTCATACCGTGGTCTTTCCCCACCGCGCCTTGGCGGCGGCTGCCCCAAGCTTTAGCACGTCCCTCAGCACGTAGTCCTGGACCTTGGAATGCGCCAGTCTGCAACACTCGGTCGGGGTCAGTTCTTTCAGCTGGCAGCCCAAAGAGCGTCTTTCACCGCATTGATGGTCCTCCAGGCGCAGTTGATGTTGGTCTCGGTGTGCGTCCCGGGAAACAGCCCGTAGAGCACGGAGTCCCGCGTCACGGAGCTGCTCGGGACGAACCTCGACAAATACCACTGCATCCCCCTCCAGACCTCCTGCACATAGGCACACTCCAGAAGGAGGTGATCGACAGTCTCGTCCCCCCTGCAGCCACCTCGAGGGCAGCGTGCGGTGGTGCAGAGATTCCGGGCATGCATAAAGGATCTCACTGGCAGAGCCCCTCTCACCGCCAGCCAAGAGATGTCCTTCTGCTTGTTTGAAAGTTCTGGCGATGAGGCATTCTGCCAAACGACTTTGGCAGTCTGCGTGGGGAACCACACGACGGGATCCACCCTCTCCTTTTCCCGAAGGGTCCCGAGGATACTACGTGCTACCCACTGCCTGACGGCCTTGTGGTCAAAGGTGTTTCCCTTCAAAAATTTCTCCACGAAGGACAGGCGGTACGGAACGGTCCAACTACTCGGAGCGTTCCGCGGCAACGAGGCCAGGCCCATCCTTCGCAACACCGGGGACAGGTAGAACCTCAGTAAGTAGTGACACTTGGGTGTTTGCGTACTGAGGATCTACGCACAGCTTGATGCAGCCGCACACAAAGGTAGCCATCAGGGCGAGGGTGGCGTTCGGTACACCCTTTCCCAGGTCTTTGTACATGGTGTCCCTGCGGACCCGGTCCATCCTTGACCCCCAAATGAAGTGGAAGATGGCCTGGGTGACTGCAGCGGCGCAGGCCCAGGGAATACGCCAGGCCTGCGCCACATACAACAGCACCGAAAGCCCCTTGCACCTGACAACCAGGTTCTTACCCGCGATGGAGGGGGACCGGAGCGTCCACCTGCCCAGCTTCTGCTTCAATTTGGTGATATGCTCCTCCGAAGTCTTAGTGCACGCCCCAGCTCCACCAAACCAAACACCCAGCACCTTCAGGTAGTCTGTCCTGATGGTGAAGGGGATGAAGGGGATGAAGGAGCGGTCATCCCAGTTCCCGAAGATCATGGCCTCGCTCTTACCCCTATTGACTTTGGCACCCGAGGCCAGTTGTCCAATAGTCTACTCACCGACCGACGATCGGTGCAGAAGACGGCGACATCGTCCATGTACAGGGAGGTCTTGACCTGAAGGCCTCCGCTGCCTGGGATAGTCACGCCCTTCAGGCTCATGTCCTTCCTGATGGATGCGGCGAAGGGCTCCACACAGCACACGAACAAGGCAGAAGAGCGCGGGCAGCCCTGCCTGACTCCAGATCTAACAGGAAAACTGTCTGATTCCCACCCGTTGATCGAGACTGCGCTAATGATGTTGGCATAGAGCAGCCGGATCCAATTGCGGATGCCCTCCCCGAACCCCAATTTGGAGAGGACGTCCCTCATGTAAGCATGAGAGACCCTGTCGAAGGCCTTCTCCTGGTCCAGGCTGACAAGGCAGGTGTCCACCCGCCTGTCCTGTACGTAGGCGATCGTATCCCTGATGAGCGCGAGACTCTCAGCGATCTTCCTGCCCGGCACAGCACAGGTTTGGTCAGGGTGAATCACCGACTCCAGGACAGACCTGACCCAGTTGGCTATGACCTTGGCCAGGATTTTGTAGTCCACGTTCAATAGTGAAATGGGATGCCAATTCTTAATTTCTTCCCTCTCCCCCGTCCTCTTGTAAATGAGGGTGATGATACCCTTCCTCATGGACTTGCACATTTCCCCTGCCCGAAGCGCACTATCGTACACCTCCAGCAGGTCCTGGCAGACCAGGTCCCACAGAGCGGAATCCAGCTCGACCGGTAAGCCGTCGCTTCCGGGAGTCCTATTCCTCTCCAAGGACTTGAGGGCTCTCGTCAACTCGTCCAGGGATATCGGCCGGTCCAGCCACTCCCTCGTGCCGTCGAAGACCTCCGTGATAGACGAAAGGAACGACTCGGAGGCCGTGCTGTCCGTGGGCTTCGTGTCGTACAGTCCGGCATAGAAGGATCTGCTGATCCTCAAAATGTCGGGCCGAGACGATGTCACCGAGCCGTCGTCCTCCTTCAGCCGGCTAAGCACAGAGCTCTCTTTGTGCACCTTCTGAAAGAAGAAACGCGAGCACGTCTCGTCCTGCTCCACGGAGTGGACCCTGGACCGGAAGATTATCCTGGAGGCCTCCGCGGCGAACAGCGAGGCTTGCTGGCCCCTCACCTCGCGGAGGTCCTCCGTGACATCGACCCCCATCAACTGCAGAAGGAGCAGGTTCTGCACCCTTTTCTGGAGTAGCGACAGCTTTCCCCGCCTCTCTCTTGCCTTCTGAACACCCTTGAGTACAAAGAACCTCTTGATGTTCTCCTTCACTGTCTCCCACCAGTCGCCTGGAGACTCAGAGGGGTTTCACAGTTCTCCAACCGGCATACTCCCTCTTAAGCTCCTCGACGTTCTCTGGGGTCAACAGAGTCGTGTTGAGCTTCCACGTCCCCTTGCCGGCCGGCTGGTCGTCCTGTAAGTGACAGTCGGCCAGCAGGAGGCAGTGGTCAGAGAAGAACACCAGCTCGACGCAGGTGGACCTGACCGAGAACATCCGTGACACAAACAGGAAGTTTATCCTTGAGTGGATAGACCCGTCTGGCCGCGACCAGGTGTACCTCTGCTGCGCTCCATCTGCAGGGGTGCTGAAGATGTCGAACAGCTTGGCGTTCTTCACCGTGCCCATCAGGAATCTGGACGTGACGTCCAGTTGACTCCCCCCAACCACTGTCCCCATGCCAGATCTTCCATCTGCATCAATGATGCAGTTGAAGTCTCCGCCTAGGATGACCGGCCTGGACGTAGCCAGCAGGGGTGGAAGCCGCTGCAGGACGGCCAACCGCTCACTCCGTACCGCTGGGGCGTACACGTTGATCAGCCTCAGGGGAGCGTTCCCAAAGGTGATGTCAGCCACTAGGAGGCGCCCCCCCCACCACCACCACCTCCTGAACTTGAGAGATGGTGAAGTTGCGCCCCCGCAGCAGAATAGCCAGGCCCGAGGAGCGACAGTCGTTACCCCCCGACCAGATCGAAGGCCCACACGTCCAGGCGCCGGACCATTTCCCGTACCTGCTGAGGTGCGGTATCCCGCACTCCTGCAGAAACAGGAGGTCTGCCTTGACGGTGGTCAGGTAGGCCAACATGGACACACATCTTGCGGTTGACTTGACGCTGTGCACATTAATGCTCGCAACTCATACTCCCATTGTGGGCAGTGACCGCATTACCCTCCCCAAGTCCAACGTCCAGCCCCTCCATCTGTCCCTGCATGCCCATTGCCCGGGCTAACTGCTGGACGCTCTCTGGGCTCAGGAAACCGACGGTGCTGCCTTCTGGGTGGCATCCCCCCGTCAAGGGTGCGGAGGCAGGAGGGTCCGGCTCCGGGTCAGGCTGGGGACGCACTGTTTCCTCCTTCCCGCCTGGAAGTCCCGGGGGGCCCTCCAGTGCTCCAGCGGCACTTGACTGGGTGTTGGAGGGAGCCTCAGGACGCCTCCCGTCACCTGGAAGCGGGGTGCTGCTTTCCTTCCCCCTCGAGATCTTTAACTTCTGCTTCGGGTGGGCCCTCTCCGAATCCCCCTCGTCAGAGGAGCTCTTATGGCCCCCCTGTAGCTGCCTCTTCCCGCCTGATGGTTGCGGTTCCTGGGTCCGTCGACGCACCTCCCTCCTTGCTTTCCGGACTATTGTCCACTCCCTTGGGTCGCCTGTCACCGCCTCCATCGACTCCGGGTTGTCAGGGGGGAAATCGGAGCCTGCAGGGGTGCTTTGCTGGCCTCGGGCCCATCCTGCGGGGCTGGGCCCCCTGCACGGCCTGGCCCTCCTGCACATTAGTGGGGTCCTTGCTGGGCCCTGGTGCCTTCCTCTCCTCCAGGGTGGCTGGCCCCGCATTGCCCCTGCCGGCGACCTGGGCGTAGGTGGTCCCCCGCCGCGGGCATGCCCCACAGAGGTGGCCCGCTTCCCCGCAAAGGTTGCAGCTTTTCTCTTGGGGGCAATCCTTTGCAAGGTGTCCCTCCTCCCTGCAGTTCCTGCAGATGGTGGCTTTGCAGTCGGCTGCCACGTGACCTGACCTACCACAGGCATGGCAGACTTTAGGTTGCCCTGCATAGGTCAGGTAGCCCCTGCTCCCGCCGATCGCGAAGCTGGACAGTGGGTGTACGACATTCCCGTCCGCGCCCATCCTCAGCGTCACCTTGACCTGCCTCTTACTCGTCCAGATGCCAAAGGGGTCCATGATGTCAGTTAGGTTCCCTTCCACCTTCACATGCCTTCCGAGGAAGGTCAGGACATCAACTGCTGGCACATGCGGGTTGTACATATGTACAGTCACCATACGGCTCCTCTGTGCTGGCATCACAAACAGCGGGACAGCGGTCAATACAGAGAGGGGGCCCTCACCTTCTTTCTCCTCGAAAACCTCCAGCAAGTGCTCGCAAAGCTTGGCGCTCCTGAAGGTCACGTCGTAAAAACCTCCTCCGGGGAAATCCTGCAGGCAGTAAATGTCCGCAGCAGCAAACCCACAACAGTCCAAAAGGACCCTCTTCACGAAGAAGGTGTGGTCCACAGGTGCACCTTCATCCACCTTCTTTACAGAAACACGGATGGTGTTCCGGACCCCCGACCTGGGGCATGGGCACTTGCCGCAGCCATCGTTGCAGGTTGGCTGCTCCCCTGAGCCAGCGTTAGGCCGAAGCCAGCATTAAGATCCACTGGTCGCAAGGGTGCACAGCCAACCCGACGTCCTCCTTTTACCTCCAAGACAGCACGCTCCTCCTCTCGGTCCACAAGAGTGGGTCTTTATTTTGTTCCGGATGTAAGCTGGCTCACTGAGCTGTAAGGTTTGTTCCCAGATGTTTTGTCACCATTCTAGGCAACATCAACAGTGAGCCTCCAACGAAGCGCTGGTGTTATGTCCCGCTTTCTATTTATCTGGTTACGTTTCCTTGGGTTGGTGATGTCATTTCCTGTGTTGGTGATGTCATTTCCTGTTCTTTTTCTCAGGGGATGGTAGATTGGTGGTAGATTCGCCAACTTTAAGTACATTTAAGTCGTCATTGGATAAGCATATGGATGTACATGGAATAGTGTAGGTTAGATGGGCTTCAGATTGGTATGACAGGTCGGCACAACATCGAGGGCCGAAGGGCCTGTACTGTGCTGTAATGTTCTATGTTCTATGCAGGGATTTGTAAGCTTGTTGATTTTTTTGGCAAGACATTCTTATTTTTAAAGAAGATTCGTTCAAACAGAACCAACAAAGCAATTCAATTGCCATTCTGGGAAGCTGTGACATCAAGTCCCACCTTGAAACAAACATTCTAATGCTGTAACTGGGTTCTTCATTGGACTAGAGCATGAGGTGCAACATAGTTGTGGAGTTGACTATCACTGGCAAGTTAATCTATGTCTATCCAACTGACCCTTCAAACTCTGTGGTATCAATGGCAAAAGTCTTACGCTGAGATGAACCTACATAGCAGGCACATTTTCACTTCTGTGAAATACACTGTGCAGGTTTTCTTCATAGAATCCCTACAATGTGGAAACAGGCCCTTTGGCCCAACAAGTCCATACCGAACCTCAGTGCATCCCACCCAGACCCATCCCCCTATAACCCACCTAAGTTACACAACCCTGAACACTATGGGCAATTTAGCATGGTCAAACCACCTAGCCTGCACATCTTTGGACTGTGGGAGGAAACCGGAGCACCCGGAGGAAACCCACACAGACACAGGGAGAATGTGCAAACTCCACACAGACAGACACCTGAGGCTAGAATCAAGCAGGGGTCCTTGGTGCTGTGAAGCAGCAGTGCTAACCACTGTGCCGCCCATTTTCATTAACTCAGGTAGTTAAGAGGTAGTTAAGAGTTCTGAGCATTCGGGTACAAATGTCATGAATGCAATCCTGGGTTACTAGCTGGCCAGATGAGAAGCTGTGATAACCATTACTTGGATTTTAATGGCAGATACTTTTAAGAAATCATTAAAAGTCTGATGTGTCCTGCTGAAAGCTTTTCTTATTTTAGTCAGTAGTTTCCTGCAGTATTGTTTGGCATGAATAGGAATTTACATGTTCTATATAAATGTGGTGAAGAAATTCACTTGCACAAAAACAACTGAGGAAGAAGTTTGAAATGACCAGTTTTTCAACAATCAGGCACTTCTTAACGAATGGATTGAAAATAAATAAATACATACAGCACTGCATGGGACTGCCCCTGAAAAGGGTCTGGTGTTCACAATGACATTAACCCTTAGCAACTGATTGTAAAGCAGGCTCCGCACCAGCATTATTCTGCATGCTCATTAAAATGATTGCCAAGGCACAGCCAGCACTAATTGTGTTCTTCGCTGGCTGCACATATCAGCAGGTGGCCAGCATCTTAACTTCCGAACATCACTTAAAGCTAGCCTGCAGCCTTAAAAAAGGAGGTATACTGTGGCTAGGGCAGGTGCTAGCAATCATGCAGCAAGTGAATGTAACTTTGGAAACAGGAAAGAATGACACAATGAGAGAGAAAAGAGAGCATGTTCCAAGGTTGTCTGATGTGGACTGGAAGCTTGGTGGATGAGGTGGAAAACAAGAGAGGTGTTCCATACTTTTAAGGGACCAAGAGGCCGAAAGACATGGTCAACAGGAAGGTAGAGGCCAATGCCAGGAGTCAAGACCGGAGGATGTGGATTCAATGCTGCCAAAGATTCAATAACCTCACATGACTAGCCATGCCTGTGAATGCATCTTGAAAGGAAATATGCGACCATATGAACGAATGGCATATGAGGCTCCTCGAAAAACCATACACCATTAACAATCTTTATCAATTAGGAATCAAGCCAACATTCATGAGTTCCTACCATCCAATCTCTACACAACACTGCTGCAAGCCTCATGTACTCAGCTGATAGGGTTGTACACACTAATGCTATCTGACCATGGCAGCACAAGATTGCATGGCACTCACTGATACAGTGCCAGCCAGGAGATAAACTGAGGGGAATACATGTGTCTGCATGTTCTACACCAGTGGGGAAACTATGCTAACTATAATAGGGTCAGCCATTTGCTGAACCTCTGGCCAATACCAGAACTGAAAACATGAAAGATACCCGTATTCTCAAGCCTCATGCTCTTTCTCATATCTGACTCCCCAAACAGGCCCATTACATTATTTTCTGATTTACAAGCTGAAGGTGATGCAAGTATGTACTTTTGGTTTTCTGTACATTCCTGCATCTTAGCTGTGCTCTTATAATTTCAGATACCCTCAAGGTACCACCTGTACTAGCAGGGGAAGAACAGCAAGAGTTATGAAGAAGGCATGGCACTATCAGTTGATTTTGCACTTGCAGATTTCATCTCAGATAGTGATGCTGCCTCGACTTCATACAATAAGTTAAACAGATGATTTGCAATTTGTCAGAAGCTGTTCATAGGTTGGCTGTAGACAGATGTCATGACTATGAAGCAAGTGTCTGGTACACTTGCCTTCATTGGTCAGTGCTTTGAGTATAGGAGTTGGAATGTCATGTTGAGGTTGTACAGGAAATGGGCAAGGCCAGTTTTGGAATACTGTGTTCAATCATGATCACCCTTCTTTAGGAAGGATGTTGTTAAACTTGAGAGGATGCACAGAAGATGTAGTAGGATGTTGCCAGGGTTGGAGGGCTTCAGCTATATGGAGAGGCTGAATAGGCTGGGGTTATTTTCCCTGGAGCGTCAGAGGTTGAGGGGTAACCTTATCAAGGTTTAGAAAATCATGAGGGACATGGAGGGTTAATAGCTAAGGTCTTAGCTTCCAGGGAAGGGGAGACCAAAACTAGAGGGCATTTGGTTTAAAAAGTGAGAGGGGAAAGATTAAAAAGGGACCCAAGGGCTAACTTTTTCACACAGAGGGTGGTGCGTGTATAGGGGAAATGAGCTGCCAGAGGAAGTGGTGGGCGTTGGTACAATTAAAACATTTAAAAGGTATCTGGATGGGTATCTGAATAGGAAGAGTTTAGAGGGATATGGGCCAAATGCTGGAAAATGGGAATAGATTAATTTCGGATATCTGGTCAGCATGGACGAGTTAGACCAAAAGGGTCTGTTTCCTTGCTTTAGAACTCTATGACACTCTAATTCAATGGGATAGCAAGACTTGGTTTTCAATGCACCACCTGATTCATGACAAAGTTTGGGGTTCATCCAGGATTGAATGATTTGAAACAGAGGCATCAAGGATTTAGTTGTGGGAGGAGTAATTGAAACGGGTGAAGGAAAATGCCAGGTTCCATGTTGCATTCAACACATGGCACTGGAAACAGCACAGGATTTCCTGCAGGTGGCATAGTTGTTCCTGGCAGTCTCAAGGGAAATATCACAGAAGATGACTTGATGGGTATACTAGGGTAACATGCTAGAAATCAAGCCTCACTATTCCTAGAGTCATCACAAAAGGTAAAGGTTTTAGATAAGGATGCAAAACCTCCCTAATTTATCTGATTTACAGACCAAAGTTGACAGAAAGCACACATAAGTTTCTGTACTATTCCAAGTTGTAACACACACACACACACACACACACACACACACACACACACACACACACCCACCCCACAAAATAAAGATGGGTTATGGAAGAATGGAATAACTGGGAAATCAGTTCTTTTGGTCCCATTGAGCTCATTCTGGTAAGGTCGGAATGCTGCTTCTCAGTTATCCTTCTGCAGATACCTCCACTAGTTTGCAGAAGGCACTGACTGATTGGTTGACTGATACAAGTCATGGCTTAGAACAACTACTGAAAGAACAATACATTAGTTTCCTTCAGGTTTAAGTGGCTTATTGCAGAGAACCAAGAGGGAGCTCCTAAGCTGAAAGAGCTCCAAAATTTTCTTACACCTTGCTCACAGCCACATGCTGTTTAGCTACCAGAGAACCAATCACAGAGATACTGTCAGGCAGTTGGTCTTTGCCATTCATAACAGGTCACTTGTCACAAACCAATCTGCTACTTGTTACCATCCAAACCTCAATCTTTGTACAGCCATTAGCTCCAAACTAAATTTAATTCACTGCTTGGAAAGGAGCTGTAGAAACAATGTCTCCCCGAGTGACAGGTTATTTGTTTTTGAAACATGCAGAAAACCTTGATTTTACAAGTTATTTTCCTGGTTCAGTCCACAATTTGTGAATGTTCACCAACTTGTACCCAACCACAATACCACATCTGCTGGCTGATATTGCAGCTTCCACTGCAGCACCAACAGAGGCCAGCTGACAGCTAATGGTCACACTGGAAGATGAAGTTGCTGTCATGCAAAGTCAGTTCATTGTCAGCATGGCTGTGGGTTACAGTATACAAAGGAGCTTGCAGAGCCTCAGAGCCATCCAACAACTTGTCCTCCAACAGAATAATAAGATGCTTGATGCACTATCAAGGTTAGGGGCAGGGGCAGTGACACCTTGAGCATGAGCCCGCTGTCCTGTCTCAGAATAGTACCATTCATCCTACCACCCCCTGCCAGTCCCTTTATAGATCTCTGTCAGACAGTCGGCTGAAACTGCTGCCATCCATGCCACAGTGGAGAACATTGCCTGCGGGAAATGTAGGCAAAATAGAACTACTTGAGGTTGTCTTCTAAGGTCACCTCCAGTTCCCCCTACCAAAGGTCAGTAATCTTCCATCAGCCATGTAGGTAATCCTGTGTGAAAACACTAGGCCATGCAAAGACACTAGGGGAATAGGCATGGATTATTCATTAATACTTGTATGCAATATGGTAAGATTTCATTTATTTATAAATTTGTTTTTACTGTTTATTTTACGATGATTTACACTTTTTCATTGTGGCTAAGTAATTATTGTCATAGTTAGTAGCAGACGGAAGAGAAGGTATGGAATGCTGGTGAAAGAAAAATTGGAACTTTTTTTTCCAATATCATCCTCAGATGTGTTCTTCACAGGCAGACTGGTGAAATTGGGAATTTCCCCCCTGCTTTTATTCATTTTCCTTCTGCTACTTATCCTGAACCAAGCACCCCATTCTGCTCTGAGTATCCTCTTTTTATACTCCAACTTAAATTGTATTCCAACGAGAATCTCTCCTACAATGCCCACACTTGGGGATAACTGGTGTGAGCAGAGGCAGTGAAATCAGCAAAAACTTAATCAGCATCTGCATTATTTAATTGAAAATCTTTTACTGTAGAATTTTGTCAATTGAAGCGATCACAGAAAGCACTAAATAATCATACAATCTTAACTTTATCCAAAAGGAATCAACCAGCAACTAACTTGTATGCAGTGGATGTGTAATTTTTAGTAGAATTAGTGAAGGTCTTTTTTTTGGTGGGGGGGGGCTTCCTGCTGCTGAACCTTTTTTGTTTATGCAAGGTTAAGAGACTGCATTGACTGGAGTGTTGAGCTCTAAAATGGCACTGCTGCTCTGCATACCTGCTGGAATGTTCACTATATGCACTAAAGCTCAATGTGGCACCTGTCACTCCTCAGTGTACATGACACGTAATGTATTATGGAGTTTTGATGGCACTTAAGGCAATCAAGAAACTGGGTTAATGAACATTAGACATGGCAACTTTTTTTCTGTTTTACAGGTTCGATATCACACACTTCGCAGTTTAGTAGAACAATAGGTGATTCCTGGGATTTAGCAACACTCTGAAGAAAATACATGAGATTGAAAGCATCAAGGTCTGTCGCTGGCGACACTGAACAGAGGGATCTCTGGGGGAGGACTGTTTGGTAAAACAGGCGATTGGATGTGAGATTGTGAGTTTTGTTCGGTGGAGGATTTCTGGAATCTTTCAGCACTGTGGGAATGGTTATAATAGCACAGGAATATTTGAAAATGACAAGTGTCACTTAGGCAAGTGTCATGGTCTGACAGCTTTTGGGAGGAATGTTTAGGAAGGCACCGAGGAGGGGAGTGTGAAGCAGCTGATAATTTACTTTGCCTGACAAGAGTGATTGATAGGTACGGAACAAAGAGGAACTCCAAAACGAGCCTTTAGAGAGATGCTAGGCCTTCACATAAATACCCATAATACAAGTCCTCGAAAACACAAGGGACAATTTTATTGTTAAAAACATAATTATATATGGTAGAATGTGATTTTTTAAAGAAAAAACATGCTGCCTTGATTTAGTTCTCTTTCTAACATGGACAAAGGTCTTCCAACAAGTATTTTGTGATTCTGAACTGTCTTCTCATTTATAAGAAAATTATATGATTAAATTACAGTTAATGATAATTAATAAACAAGCATATTAAATCAATCAGCTGGGATACATTTACAGCGAATTGGAATAACTTTGCGCATAAAAATTATGATTCAAGGAACTGTGAAACTGAGGAGTAACAGAAACTGTGAAACTGATGATTAACAAGTCATGCATGAGATATACTGATATTTATTACAGCATATCTGTTTGATGCTGAATACACGATAAATGAAAGAATAAAACAACCTTATTATTTGTCATCTTGGTTTTATTGTTTCTCCATCCACCATTCTTCCAGAGTCTGACAGCTGTTTCTGAAAGCAACTTCTGTTTTTTCTCTTGCTAAATTCTCCCAATTTCATACTAATCAATACCTGTATATTCTTCTACCACTTACTTCATTGTTATTGCCTCAAACTTTACATTCAACAACTCACAATTCATCTCACTTTTGTTGTGTTCTCTTTCTTCTCCAAACTACCCATCCATTCTATTTCTTTTAAAGAAGCTTTCAGTGCTTCAAAATTCAATTTCCTTGTGAGTACAATGAGATGTGGGATTTTGGGTGACAAAAACACAGTGGTCAGATTTTTTTTATTGGGAGGATGCTAGTCAGCAGGGTTGAGGGGAGAGAAAATTAAGCCTTGTAGATCAGAGCAGTAAACATGGATGGATTGGAGTGGACAGCAGGGCAAATGGTTAAGAATTAATTCTACCTATTTCCTAGAATTGTCGAACAGGCTTTCTCACAGTCACCACAGTACATTAACTCAAAAGTATGTATCTAATTGGCAAAGACACAAATAAAGGTGTTACACTCTTAGTTAGTCTCCAGAGATCAACGCACATGGCCTTCCTGGTCTAGTCACTGACATTCCCATTTGTGCAAGAATTAGTGTAAAACATACTAAAACCTCAGAATTACTTGGAAATTTCTTTGCAGTATACAAGAAGACAGCTCGGTGGCAATCTTTTGTAGCTGATAGGGGTCAAACAGGCATGAGAAGAATACAGTTTGATTCTATCACTTAACTCCAGTAACCTATTACAGACAGGTGAAAGAAGCCAGCAATATTCATAAAATTAATCGTTATTAAAATTACATTTGTATTAGATTTCTACAAAATTATCCACTGAGAATCATTTGGGATCAAATGCCAGAAGGTATGGGCATCAAAATGGAGATGATAAATGCAACTACCTCCAAGTTTAAAGTTTTTGAGAAGATTTGTAGCTCGGACCGTATAGCCACAACCAATAAAACTAACGTAATATTCAAAATACCATGCAAGGTGTGTGAAAACATTACATAGGCCAAACTGGAAGAAAACTAACAAGAAGTATACATGAACAACCAATTCTCACTGGTCTCAATACACACAGACAAAGAAGGTGGATACAAATTTGACTGGGACAATATGTCCATAACAGCATGAGACAAACAGAGACTTGACAGGGCATTCCTGGAAGCCTGGCATTCCAACAAGAACTCTATCAACAAACACACTGAACCTGACCCGAAATACAAACTACTGAAAAACAGAACCGCAAGTAATACCAACCACCCCAGCAAACCGAGGCATATAACTAACAAGAGGGACAGAACACCAATGCTTCACCGGAAAGCACACGGACAATGTTACCTCACAGGGTGACGAAATATCTGCAGCCAAACACACCGGCTCAGCCAGCAAGTCCGCAGCCTTACCTCAAAGTTTACTAGCCGGTTTTGAAGAAAGAATAGATAAATCCCTAAGTGAAGGTGTCCTTAAGTCTCAGCAGAGCAGTCAAGTTACAATTCTCTCTTTTCTTCTTTCCACATGTGATCACCAGCTGGTCTTAAAACAGCAGCTGCACAACACTGCACAATATTCCAACTTGCACAGCCCTGCATCTTCTCTACTTCCCTAATCCCAAAGATAAGGATCATCAATTCTCATTTATCTCCTCTTGTCTGCAGATCCAGTACAACAACAGGCAAACATGAGGAAGAAGCTAAATGATGATAATGTTGAGGAGGATAATTAGGAACACACTGACCAGGAATTGCAGCTACGTGATAGCATCATCTGTAATAGCTGGGATGGACGTTTCATAGCACTACAGCAGTGCAACAGCGAAAGCTACAACAAGTTACCGAGAATCAAGTGAAGATAAGAATTTTGTGTAAAATGAGCAGCCAACCAAGTCCTATAAATCTGAGTCCCAAATAGCATCTTGAAGACGAGAATAAGTGCCCTTTTCCTGTGGATAAGGTGTGGAGAAGGCTAAAAATCAAGTTAGTGCTGCGAAAGTCAGATTAAGGTGCACAACAGCAAAAGGAAATCTCAATACTTTTCTATATTTCTTTCTACAGAAATATGAATTCAAAAAACTCCTCATTTCTCCTTTCAACAGCAGTTCCTGATTATAAACTGCCCCAAATGCTGCAGTGGTCCAAATCAGGGAAACGTAAGTTGCTTCACCACTAGCCTCACTTTGCTAGGTTCAAGTGATGCCACTAGTAACTTGGTGGAGCATTAGCACTGTACGGTAATGAAATGAAGAAATACTTTATAGGGAATAATAGTGTTGAGGTAATGCTACTGGACTAGTAATCCCAAAACATTTCCTAGGAGATTTGGAGGTAGAAATTTAAACCTTACCATGGTACCTGAGGAATGTATGTTTGGTAGAGGTTTTAAAAAATTGTTCAATTAAAGAGTATCAGTGAAATGTATGGACCAATGGATGTAAAAATCCATAAGGTTTATTAATGTTATTTAGAAAAGGAATCTATTGTGTTGATCCAGCCTCGCCTGTATGTGATTCCAGACTTACTGTAATGTGGCAAAATATTACCTTCCTCTGAAATGTCTTAGCAAGCCACTTGATTAGGGACCATAGCGATGGTCAAAACATGTTAGCCTTGCCAGGAATGCTCACACCCTGTGAATGAATAGAAAAAGCCCCATACTTAAAAGGTTGAAAGCCTCTAAAAATGTCTGCTATTCCATTTAAATGCGTTTGAAATGGCGCATCTTGTTTTTGCTAAATGAGAGATAATTTCAATTTTTTTAAAAACAAATTTTATTAAAATAACTGGTTCCATATGGCAGTGAATGCCTCAGCATGTCTAGGTGTCTGGTGGTGATGACAAGATGCACACCGAGGAAGAGAAACACACTTGGAACCTTTTGTTTAAGTCACTCACACGGTTTCCCTGCGCTACAGACTACATACAGACGAGCAAACAAATGCTTCTGAGATGTTAGTATAATGCGTAAAGTTTTGTTCATAATCAGGTATAACCTTTATAACAGTAAAAGCATAAAAGTAGTAAAAAATTAACCACGATATATTCCACTAGATTAAATTTATAGCTCTTATTTCACAGAAGGAAGATAGAGCTATTCCTATAACACTGGATTTGGATTCACAAGTCAGTCCAAATCCAGTGTTATAAAGGATAGCTATATCTTCCTTTTATGGAATAAGAGCTATAAATTTAATGTAATCTAGAGGAAAATGCCATGGTTAATTTTTTACTACTTGTATGCTTTTACTCTTATAAAGGTGACACCTGGTTATAAACAAAATCATCACAACTAAATAAAATAATCATTCTTCAGTTACCAAATTAAGGACCTGACATAGAGGCTCATGTCATTTGCAATGAACAAGTGACAGAAATTGAAGTGCTTTGCTCCATTCACAGTCTCACCAAATATTACAGACACTGCTAAAAACAAGAGCTTCCTTAGAAAAATGGCTTATGATTTTGGATATGAAGGTAAGATCTAAGCAGAGCCTAGAAATTGTAAGCCATTAATAAATTTTTTTTGATTTTTGTATATCCTTTAATACAGTACTTTTATACAATGTAATATACAGTAAAAATGCTAAGTGGGATGCAACAATACAATCAAAACACATTGAAATTCTTTTCAGTGATAATGGGAACTGCAGATGCTGGAGAATCCAAGATAACAAAGTGTGGAGCTGGATGAACACAGCAGGCCAAGCAGCATCTCAGGAGCACAAAAGCTGACGTTTTGGGCCTGGGCCCTTCATCAGAGAGGGGGATGGGGAGAGGGAACTGGAATAAACAGGGAGAGAGGGGGAGGAGGACCAAAGACGGAGAGAAAAGAAGATAGGTAGAGAGGACAGTCCAGGTGAGGAGGTAGGGAGGAGATAGGTCAGTCCAGGGAAGACGGACAGGTCAAGGAGGCAGGATGAGGTTAGTACGTAGGAAATGGAGGTGCGGCTTGGGGTGGGAGGAAGGGATGGGTGAGAGGAAGAACAGGTTAGGGAAGCAGAGACAGGCTGGGCTGGTTTTGGGATGCAGTGGGGGGAGAGGACGAGCTGGGCTGGTTTTGGGATGCAGTGGGGGGAGGGGAAGAGCTGGGCTGGTTGTGTGATGCAGTGGGGGGAGGGGAAGAACTGGGCTGGTTTTGGGATGCAGTGGGGGAAGGGGAGATTTTGAAGCTTGTGAAGTCCACATTGATACCATTGGGCTGCAGGGTTCCCAAGCGGAATATGAGTTGCTGTTCCTGCAACCTTCGGGTGGCATCATTGTGGCACAGCAGGAGGCCTATGATGGACATGCCATCTGAGGAACGGGAGGGGGAGTTGAAATGTTTCGCGACTGGGAGGTGCAGTTGTCCGCTTGGTTCGCAACAAACGCTTTGCAGAACACCTCAGCTCGGTTTGCAACAACTGCACCTCCCAGACACGAAACATTTCAACTCCCCCTCCCGTTCCTCAGACGACATGTCCATCATGGGCCTCCTGCAGTGCCACAATGATGCCACCCGAAGGTTGCAGGAACAGCAACTCATATTCCACTTGGGAACCTGCAGCCCAATGGTATCAATGTGGACTTCACAAGCTTCAAAATCTCCCCTTCCCCTACTGCATCCCAAAACCAGCCCAGTTCTTCCTCTTCCCCAACTGCATCACAAAACCAGCCCAGCTCGTCCCCTCCCCCCACTGCATCCCAAAACCAGCCCAGCCTGTCTCTGCTTCCCTAACCTGTTCTTCCTCTCACCCATCCCTTCCTCCCACCCCAAGCCGCACCTCCATTTCCTACTATCACCTCATCTCGCCTCCTTGACCTGTACGTCTTCCCTGGACTGACCTATCCTCTCCCTACCTCCCCACCTATACTCTCCTCTCTACCTATCTTCTTTTCTCTCCATCTTCGGTCCGCCTCCCCCTCTTTCCCTATTTATTCCAGTTCCCTCTCCCCATCCTCCTCTCTGATGAAGGGTCCAGGCCCGAAACGTCAGCTTTTGTGCTCCTGAGATGCTGCTTGGCCTGCTGTGTTCATCCAGCTCCACACTTTGTTATCTTGAAATTCTTTTGTCAGATCTTGGCATAGATAGAGCCAATTATAAGAAGTTCAACGTTTGTACCTTCTTACACCAGTCTGCTTCACCACAATAATAGTTTTGATTGTTAAATGCCACTTAACATAACTTGCGAAAATTTTAACTTCTAGGGTGTGATAATGGCTCTGTGGCTAGCAGTCCTGTTGCTGAACCGAAGAGCCCAGTTTCAAGTTGCACCTCAGGACTTATCCTCCATCGAAGAACACTGCTGGTGAAGGCAAGCTAGCATGCAACAATGTTGGTTCTCAGTCTGGACAAATGGGAGGTTGGAAAGTTTGGTAGCAAAAAGGATTTCCAACTGAAAAACCACATCCCAAACCCAAAATAAAATGCAGGCTAATTTGAAACTTGACAAAAAGAATTGTGAAGACACAACTGAACATGGAAATGCTGTTTACGTGGTTGATGACTCCGCTGATCAACCCATTTGTACACCCTGAGCACATAAATCCGTAAAATAGGGAAAATTAAACAGGGTCAGATGGAGCAATGGCTGGTATCGTGCAGGAACCCCGTTTAAACATTTAGGTTGACAAATTCTAATGAATCTACTTAGTTTGGCAACTGGCACAACAGCAGAGCACTACGTGGCTGTCTGTGTGATGTTTGAAATAAAATAGTTATGGACCATGTCTCAATCTCCTCTTTCACAAGCAAATGAGTGTTGGCAACTGCCTTGAGGGTAATGTGGTATGCAGTGTTCAGCTTTTCTAGCCATCTAATAAGTCTTGAGGGCTATTGTCTAAACTCACTTGTTTGTGCTTGGCAGGCAACTATCACGAATTTAAGAAGGAAGTTGAGGGCTGTGCAGGCTCCCCTGCTGAGCAGTGAGCATAGCTGCTTGTAGAGAGTGTTATGATAATAAGTTTATTTGCGTATTGTAATCTTCACTAATACTGCTTTTCAACATGAGGTTAATTCTTCTTTGGTCATATAGTTGGACAGATGCAGATTGCATGGTAATGTCTCTCAGCCATTTAGGGCTGTTTGACAAAACAGGGACTGCAGTCCCTGTATCCAACTTAAAGTGTATGCTGTGGTAGATGGCAAAATTATTAACTATCCTGTTCAGAAGTCCCCAAGAATGAACGTTTGCTGTGCAGGTGTGCCTTCAAAAATATTTGCCTTTTTTTCTTCTAATATGAACTCCTGTGATGAATGAGAAATGCTGGAATTGAGTCCATGTGTTTCTGTAATTTGAACAGAGCCTTCTTTCCATCTGTGGAACTTCTTCACACTGCCTTGCGAGGTTTACAAAAGCAATTGGCACCTTTTCTATCCAGTTGCCTTGGTTTCTGTTGTGGTATGAATTCAGTTCTGCACCCTCTATGGTGCTGCCTGGCCAATCTGGAGTCCTACAATGTCCAGAAAGACAATTGTCAGGTTAAGAAAGAATTCAAAGCTTGCCCATGATAGTCGATATCCTGCAGTTATTTTTTTCAATCTGTAACTTGATCTGGTGATTCAGGTCGTCTTAAATGCCCTCTCTTCTGTTTGTAATGCCATGCTCCTTGCTGTGGACGTTTGTGGGGCTTTCCTCCTCTCCGTAGATCAGTATCTGGATGGACCTCAATGTCTGTCACATAGTGCTGCCTGCGCCTTACCTCCAGCTCTGTTTGTTTAATCACTACCGCCATCTTGTAATAACGTGAATTCTATATTCTGGTGAATTAACTGCAACAGGCTTTATTGAATACAACCATACAGGCAGGTCAGTACGAAAGCATACCTCATCTAGAGTCCTGCAGACTCAGACTCCAGTTCCCTGCGATCTGACATCACTATGGCATAGATCCTTTGAAACACAATGATAGCTATTGCTAGCGTATAACTAAGACAATACAATTAACTCCACAGCTGCTACCAAACTTGAATCAGTAGTCCCATGGTTGATTAACAGTAGAAATGGGACTAGACCCTTAAATCTTGACTAATTAAACACTTAAGAACCTTAATTAGCTTCCAGAAGTGATCCACAAGCTTTTCTGTCTGCACTTAGACGTACAGAGGTGGTGCAGATTATCCACTCTGTACCCACCCACCCAATCAAATACACACCTCATTAAATTCTCAAGTTTATTCTAGGGCATCGTTCCTCACAATAACTTACCTACAGTTGCGCTAAACATATTCTGTCTATGCACTTCCTTACACCCACAGATGTCAACCAACACTGAAACTCAGCTTCGTGTTTATGAAATGACATGCTTTTCCTCATTGTCACTCTCAACTGGTGCTGTTCATTCTTTTGTTCAAGATTTGCCATTATTCTCCATCCTTGGTCTCTTCTTCCCTCCATTTAGAATTAAGCACAAAACACCATGAACAGGCAGAGAACCAGAAGTGTTTTTAACAATTTTGGCTTGACAATTTTAATTTATTGCCCTTAGCTTCCCACAAGGCCTCCAAACATCTCACAGGAGGCACTCTAGGAGGACAACGAGGACCTCTTGGATGTGTTGCTCCCTCTGAGGTGAGCTCTGAGGGTGTACCATCTACTGCAGAAACATATCCTCATGCTTTAGTTGGGTTTACACCTGGGGATTCCAAAAATTCAAATGAACAGGACAGAAGGTGAAGGCAGGAACAACAATGAGAAGGACATAAGAAGCTCGAAGTTTTACTCAGCTAGATGTATCTTCTGAACATTATGGGTGGGCAGATGGGGGGAGGTGAGTACTCTGAGAGCAGCATTATTGCAGTTCAAGTGTGCTGGTATAATGAGCATCAGTGACAATGGACCTTCTCCATTACAAGAGTGCATGAAGCATCAAACATGGCAAGTAAATCACATTGACCTTAATCGATAGTTTGCACACAATAAATAACATCTCAAATAAGATTAATGAAGTCCTAGCCATGGCTATTCACCACCTCACTGATCTGCAGAAAACTGCTCTCCTGCTTCATTCCTAGCAGGCATGAATGGGTGGACAATCAGGGCGATGGTTGTGAAAGAGAACATGGAAGTGGTGAGTTTAGTCACAATCAGCATTTTGTCTCATTTTATTCCCAGGCCTCTAAGGTCTGTGCATGGTAAGGAGAATGCTGCAAGTGGCGTACTGATGCCATCTGCCGTGTGTGGTACATTAGAGCAGCTATGCACAAAGCTTAAAGGGAAAACTGATTACAATGCTTCCACTTCTCAGCTATTGCCACAGGCAATATCACACACACTGCCACTCGTTCCAATTACCAAGTCTGTAGGTGTACTAGTGGAGGACCTCCAAAACTCATAGGAATTTTGCCAAGATGCTCTTGGCCATCAGACAGTTCCTTGAAATTGGAGTCACAGGTAGATAGGATGGTGAAGGAGGAGGTTGGCACACTTGCCTTCACTGGTCATAATACCAAGTATAGGAGTTGGGATATCATGTTGCAATTGTACGCGACACTGGTGAGGCCACTTTTGGAATACTGCAGACAATTCTGATTACCGTTCTAAAGGAGCATGTTGTTATACTTGAGAGGATGCAGAAAAAAATTACAAGGATGTTGCCAGGTCTGGAGGGTTTAGCTATAGGGAAAGGTTGAATAGACTGGGACTATTTTCCCTGGAGCACCTTATTGAGCTTTATAAAATCATGAGCGGCAATAATAGGGAGAACAGCCAAGGTTTTTTACCAAGAGTGGGGGGGGGAAGTCATGGAACCGCTACAGTGTGGAAACAGGATTGGTATTTTTGACTACGTTGTTAAATATTTTGAGGTAATGAACATTGGTTAAGGCCTAAGATCATATATAAGGACAAATCAGTCTCAAAAGAGTATAAAGAGAGTCACAAGTGGGACACTAGAATAGTATCAGTTCTGAGGAAGGGTCACCGGACCCAAAACGTTAACTCTGTTTTCTCCTCCACAGATGCTTCCAGACCTGCTGAGCTTTTCCAGCAACTCTGTTTTTGTTCCTGATTTACAGCATCCACAGTTCTTTTGTTTTTTTTACACTAAATAGTATTAGGAGGCTGAGATGTGTAAGACTACATTCTGTGATTGAACCTACTACTAAGGAAAACAAAGACCCTGTTACCTGTTTCATCGTCTGGCTCGGCTTCATTCAACTCTGCTGCATGCGACAGAACCTCACACCATAAAGGGGCAGCCCTTGAAACAAGTGGAGTGGAAGGGAAACAGAAAAGAGAAGGAGGAAGGCTATCTCGACTTGACCCTTCTGTCTGTGCTGCCCACAAAGAACTATCCAAAACTGACAGAAATGAAACCAATCCAAACTCTCAGTTTACAAACCAACCAACAGCTTACCTTTCATATGTCCATGTTGACAAGATATGCTTGTGACTAAAATAAGAGAATAAACACAATTTTATCAACGTTTTAATCAAATAATTCCAAATTGCATTGGAAAGGCAATAAATACACTTGTTCGTTTAATAACTATCATGGGTGCCTTTGACGGCCTTGTATTCCTACTCAAGGTTTCAACAGAGTGTGTGTGGCCTCATCTTCCAGTGAATTGGCACATGTAGTATTCTTGCCCCTGTGCTAGTTGCATCCAGAGCCAGCCTAGTATCTCATATCTGCAGCTCCCAACTCAAAGTCGTCATCTACATTACAAACAGTTTCAGTTTTGGAGATTGGTGTTGTGCAAACAATACGTGGGCATTTGGGTCTCATGATCACTATTTCCTTGTTATTCGGCCATTGCTGATGGAGTCAAAACTACCACTTCTCAGACATCTAATAGGGAGAACAAAGGCAAATGAACAAAATTGTTGCACATGGAAAGGGAGAAAGTAGGACATGCATACTTCTATCATCTGTAACTTGTAAATCAAACTGTCTGTGGGATCTGGAGTGCAGGATATGAGAGGTAGAATTAAATCTAAAGACACCCCTACTTGCAGTAGTTTTAGCCATTCTGTTGGCCGTGGTCTCAGCCATAAATATTCTAACAACTGCCATCACCATCTCCTCCCTGGGAATCCAGCTATAAAGGTACATCTGCCAACTCTTGTTATACATTACACAGTGTAGAAAGATCTTTTCATTGTGTCAGTAATTGTTATTCAATCTACTTCACTGTGGTAACTTTTATTTTTGATTAATGGGGAAGAAGGGGTAGAGAAAAGCAGTATATTATGCTGTGAAATGTGAATGTGAGGGTGATTTATTGACAAATTAGAGTTCCAGTGAAGTATATGAATGTTCGTTAGCTATAAGTTTTAGCAGAGATTGTTGGTAAACTGATTAATGAGTGAATTCAGCAATGTCTGGAGCAGGTGGTAATATACCGCATTTGAAGATGTGTTCATTGACTCTGACTGCCTGTGTGAGGCCACTCAATGTCTTAAGGCAATGCATCCAGATCCTCAGGGCCCGACTCCTGGCTTTGGCCTTCAAGCAATATGCTGCCTGTGCTTTGTATATATGTACTTGAAAGATCCTCTGCTACATCCTCCAGGAAGGTATCCTCTGCAAAATCTTAGAGCCTGCATGATCTTGTGAGTGTGCCATTTTCCTGTCATTCCTAGGTCAGATGCAGCTCCAAGTACTTCCAGCACTGCTCTAGCCATAATGAAGCTTGCAGGCTTGTTTAAATCTGCATTAGTTACTCACAATACTGGCCTCCTGCTCAGGCACCCATGCTGTTAGTACTGGCTGGATGTTCAGTGGTGTAAAATAGCATAACTTTTATCTTTGCTTGCACTGCAGACTATAGCACTGGTTAACAGTGCATCATGATGCCTGGATTTTAATTTGGGGGGGGGGGGGGAGGTGATGATCAAATTTAGACCATTGCAATTCATATTAGCTAAACGCTGCTAACATTATTTCATTAGGCTTTCTGAAATGTTGCCAAGTTTGAAAAATTAATGGCCTGATTAATTTTTTTTGTTTGTTTCAATTACAGATCGCTCAAGTAATGGCACATAAAGCAAAATCTTCATATTGTTCAATCAAAACTTAATAATGGCTTAATTTACTTTATGATGGAAAACCAAGAACAGTGCAGCACACATTTAAGATCATCATGATTAAATTCAACTCCCCTGAAAGCTTAGCCAATGTGTAACTGAGCCATTCAGATCAAGACAATGCTAAGTTTGATGTTCTCAACCAAGATTACAGCAAAGACATTTCAAGCAAACTTGGTCATTTCCCTTCACACTTCTAACAAGAGGCAGTTTAGCCGTAGTTTAATTATCTTAAGTATTATCTCGTAATAGTTAGAAGAAACTATATCCATGTGGATTCTCGGTGAGAATAGGCTGGGACCAGCTATGACTCCTCCCATAGATATCCTTTAAAGCTGGCCTGTCAATATTCACACGTGAATTGGTGGAGAAGCAAAAGCCATGTCTTATGAACCAAACCGGAGCATAAGAGACAAAGCCCTTATGCAAGGAGAGAAATTGGCACAGAAGGTTGAGGAGCAAAAGGTAGTAAAATTACAAAACCTCTCATTAACTCACTTCCAGTTTAAATAATACTTTACAGACGTAACCATTCCTCTTCACAATGTGATATTGTTTTGATTATGGGTTTGAGGCATATGGGTTTTGTGCTAGAATATGCTTTGTACTAAAAAGGTAAAGTCACTAAAATCCCAGAGAACAATAGGGCTGCTCTCTTGTTAGACAGAAACAACTAATATTAGTTTAACCTGAGGGTCACCATGCCTAGGTGACAGGTTAGGCTTAGAAGGTGAACTGAACGTTCATTTTTTTGATGTCACTGCATCACAAACCAGCAGTGCAGTCAAATCAGCGAACCAGCCTCTACGATTACCAACTCAGGGGTTTCCTTCCAAAAATCATGCAATCAGAAAGAAGGCACTGAGCCAAAAATCAGACTCAGGAGAAAATGGATGTTCTCTTGGTTGCTCTTGCAAGCCTCCTACAGGTACAATGAAAACTCATATCAGCAAACAAAGAAATTTGCATATAATCACTTGATAAAAATCCAAGTCTTAGCATTTTAACATGGATTATTTTCACACTTGTCAACTAATGACAATTTAATCAACTATAACTTTCTCTGTTCTTCAACAGAAAGAAAGCGTTATATATTCCCTCATAATGTCCTAAATTATTTGCCATTGTATATACTATTGCTTTGTAGAAAAATAACCAACTTGACCCTGGCAAGGTCTGCTTGACAGCATGGAGATGTATGTTTATTTCCCAATTTTGTACTGATAAAGAATAAAGATCATTGCAAAGTCACTGGGAGACCCCTTTGTTTTCTACAAACAAATTGTCAAGGCATCTTTTACATTGATGCAACAAAGCACAAGGGTCTTCGGTCTGAAAGACTGTCTTGGAGAATGACAAGCTCCATTACTGTCATACTATTAATTCATGTTTTCGCTGGAGGTTTCTTCAGAGGTTCACCCAATCAGCTGCTCTAATTTCAGACAGCATCCTGTAGACGTACGTTTCTGTGGTTTACCCTGATCTTTCACCACAGCTAAAGTAACCCATCAAGAGAGCCCCACACAAATTTCTGGGTTAAGTGGAACTCGAGTCCACAATCTTTAAGGCACTAATTCATGCTGTGACACATATCCAAAGAGCTGATTGATCTTTCCTGTATTTCACATCAGTGGTCATTCTTTGTGTGTGAGCTTCGGTAGTGCCAGGAGGATGTTTCACTGGAGGAAAATCACAATCCTTTGCTTATTTAACATCCATGTGTCCATTTTCCCCACGGGTGGCATTAGGCAATGACTACTAAGAAAGCTCTTGTTTTGGAAGTTCCTGAATTTTACTTAGGAGCCAGAAAGGTATGAATTCTCCAAAAAACGTGCCAGGCTATGATCTGTGTGAATCACACTGGTATTCATGTGCCTAAACTCATCACAAAGAATAATATTCCTGGGATGCAGATGGTGTAAAACTTGGTATTGAGAATGCTACTAAATGTCATAATGAGATGCTTATACTCTTTCGTGCTTTTCATGATTATGGCTGGAAGTTGTATGGTGAAAATTGTACTTGCCACTTATTAGCCAATGCGCAGAATGTTGTCTGTGATTAGCTTCATGGAAGGTTTCATTGCTTTAGGAACTAAAAACAGAGCTGGACACAGCAAGCATTAGTGCACAGGCCCACATTAGGTCTCACAATTAACAAAATCTTTGATAAAGCAGATGAAGACAGTTATGTCAAGGACATTGCCTGGAGAAACTCCAATGCTGTTGAAATGATTGTTCTCCAATGACCAAAGCATAATCACATATCTTGTATGATAATAGCCACTGAAGAGTTTACCCTATCATCACCACAGATTTCAGTTTTACTTGAGATTCTTGAGGCTTACACTTAGTTGAATGCTGCTTTACATTGAAAAATGACCCTCTCACGTCACCTAGAGAACTTATCTTTTATGTCTATCTTTGCTGAAGGTTGTAATGAAATTTTTGTGCCGGGTGTAGCTGACAGAACTGAATTAAGCAGATTGTTAATAAGTTACTCTCACCTGTTGAAAATAGTAACACTGTTGACACCTCCTTACATAATTTGCTAATATTTCAGAGTAGACTATTAGGGTAACAATTGTCTAGGTTAAATTTGCCTTGCTTTTTTTGTGGACAGGATGTACCTGAAAGTTTTTACATACAGTTGAGGGCTTTTGTTGTATGGGAACAATTTGGTTAGAGATGTTGCAATGTCTTCAACAGTTTTTGGTGTGTCCAGTGCACATAATTATTTCTTGCTATCAAGTAGAGTGAATCTAAAGATTCAAGTAGAGTAAAGCTAAAGATGGCATCTGTGACAGTGGAAAGATCAAGTGGGTATTGAGAAGAATCTTTATCTTGACAGATTTGGCCACAGATGATTTTTCACTCAGTGAACCAGTTGGTTCTTACAGAATCTGACAGGTCTAAAACTGCCATGGTGCAACTGAACCCTCATTCTCTGGATTGTCAGTTCAGTACCTTAACTGTACCAGTGTATCTGGTCAAATGTAAATTGTGTCACGCTAGCAAACTCTGTTGTACATGCTTGGGAAATTCCTGAATAAGCTTGGAGGAGAGAAGGCAGATGCAACATGTCTCCTAGCAGCATATAGAAACTTCTGTTGAGTGTAAAAGCAATAAGTGGTTTTGAAGCAATTCTACGTAACAACAAATGAAAAAGGGACTATTTATGCAGATTCCAGATTTCCACACATATGAAAAGACTGATAAACCATTTTTAGTCTAAACGTCTGGTAAAGAGGTGTAGGTGGGAGCCTGAGTTACACCAACATGATTTCACACTCCATTGAATTTGATGAAGCCAAAAATTGAATAGCATGTAAACTGAATATTCAAACTCAAAATGTTCCATTCTGACATTAGGTTGAACTCGAGGTTACAAGACTAGAATTTGCTGAGTGCTGCTCTCGCTCCATCTCCATAATTTTACTGTAAATTTGGTGGAAACTAACCTAATTTATGCCAAACTATTGCCTGAATTACAGCAGTCGTGTGGTCACAACCATTGGAAATTTAAAGGGCAAACAAATCTTGTTTAAACATTATAAAAGCAGAAAGGGCTGGATGAACTCAGCAGATCTGGCAGCATCTGTGGAGAGAGAAACAGAGCTGATGTTTGAGCCCGCCTGAGAGTACTGACGTAAAGAACAGGAATGTTAAATTCAAAATTTAACTCTATTTGTCTCTCCGCAGATGCTAACAGATCTGCTG
The DNA here is from genome assembly GCF_030684315.1 of Stegostoma tigrinum. Lineage (NCBI taxonomy): Eukaryota > Metazoa > Chordata > Chondrichthyes > Orectolobiformes > Stegostomatidae > Stegostoma > Stegostoma tigrinum. Next base: position 41,674,989 of record NC_081364.1, on the reverse strand, counting down.
TGTTTCTCCAGCACTTGTGCTGGAGAATTTTGAATTTATTTATTTATTGAAATGTTGTTACTCAAACAATTATTTCTGTTTATTTATTTCCATTAAATGCTTACTGTTAAATATATGGTCAAGGTCAAACACACAACTGTATGGTTGTGACAGCATACATATACAATGCACTTTTAGTCATGAAATTAATAGCTCCTGTTCTCACCTTCACAAATGTTGGTCTAGTAACTAGCAATTCATTAGTTTTAAGAATGAATGATATGCATTAGTCATATATTAACATATGAGTTTTCAATACTTGGAACACATATAAATTGTGCAAATTATTTGTGGGTTATCAGCATTAGCTTCCTAGATTCTACACATCAGAATTCCAAGTTTAAAGCCCTACACCTCTCCATCTCACTTTTCTGTGTTAAGATCCTCCTTAGAACCCAGGTGTGTGACCAAATTTTTAAACACACTCCTATCAGATCCTTTTTTAACCTTCCATTCATTTATTTTCTTCTGTCTCTGTGCAGTAATTCATTCTACTTTGTTGTAAGTTTTGTCTAATTATAAGATGTTGTTGTAAATGTTTAAACTGAATAATTGTATGGTGTAAGTTAAGTTTATTTAAGATTTTAAAATAAGTTCTAAAAATAAATACATCTAGAATTCGAAACAATTGCTGGTTTAATGTCAGCTGTAACTTTATTAATGTAATAATCGTACACAACTTAAAACTAAAACAGATAAGTATTGAAAATTGTCAATTCTGTCTTTTCTCCTTAGTTTTCTTTCTTAAATTCTCTTTTCAGCATTTTCATTAAAAAGTTTTATTTTCCTCAATTCCATCTAACTCATTCTAATGGTAATTTTTTGAGCATGAAAAATTCAAAGCCCAGAAGGAACGAGACAAAGGGGAGGTAAATATAAATTAACAAGCGTCTTAACTGAAGATGAAACAAGCTCAGCAAATTGAGTAGTCAATTACCATTAGCTTATTCTTATATAATACCATTGGACAAACAGCCCATTAATAGCATGATGGAGAACTTTGCCACAATATGGATGTTAAGTTCTGAAGTGAACACTGAAGATATTGTTATTTCTCCACTGATGCTAGAGATCTGAGTTCACATCAATCTTCTTCCCCATTTAATTGGGGAACAATATCATACACATACTTTCTCTGGATAAATCAGCTGTGACTAGAAACTAAAAGTGCAGGAAAACAGAAGTCATGCGAGTTAGAAGAAAAGTATCACTTCCTGTTTCGTTGTAGTTAATGTTTATTATAGCTGAACTTACTAACAATGTGCTGATTTGAATGATTTATTATCACTTGTATTTAACTGTGAACATCAAGTAAAATACTGTGTGAAGATTCAACTGTCACCCACAATCTAGCACCATTCTGAATATTTAAGAATGGAACTGAAAGAGAGTCTATCTTTATTCTGCTGCTTCTGCAATGAGTCCTGAGCTGGCTCACCAATGACGCCTGCACTGCCTCACTGCCACCTGTGCTGGACCAACCAACATAGGAATCACCACTCTTCAGGAGCTGTCTTTTCATCACTGAGCCCACCTTGCCAATGTCAGGTCCCATGCTGAACCCACCCTCAATCCGCAACCAGGATTACCTGGCTTTGCTGCTGCCTCACCAGAAACCAGGAGTCCCAGCTCTGGGCATAGGATACTGCTGCTACTGTAGCTGCTGCCCTTACCAACACCGGGAGTCCCCGTTCTGTGCCTAATGCAACCAGCAGTCCCTGGCTCCACTGCCAGAGCAGGCCCTTAGAAAGTTACAGTACAACAGAAGCAGATAGTGTTGGTGAAAGTTGGGGGTTGCCTTATTCAGGTATTGCTGAGGCAGGCAGAATGGGTTGAGGCAGTAGTAGAATTTACACCTGGATGTAGCAACTTGGGTCCAGGAAGCCTGGACCCTCTATCAAACATTTTGAAGCCAGAGGTAGATAGATTCTTGATTACCATGGGGATGAAATGTTATTAGATGTATGCAGGAATGTAGGCTTGAGGTTAAAATCAGGTAGGACATGAGCTTATTGGACGATGCAGCAGGCTCAAAGGGCTGAGTGCCCTAGCTTTGTTCCTTCTTCATAAGCTCATAAAACAATTAAGGAGCCAAGATGCTAACAGGAGGCTAGTGTTGTGATTTAAAGCCCATGGCACGAAAGTTAACAGATTTGGTTGGGAATTCCACTTTAAGATTTAAACATTCTGCCTTTACTCCGTCAATGCCACCAACACACACATGAGAATGGACATATTTGGGTAAGGTTGTTTAAGTTTATAATTCCTCTCCATTTTTGATTGCTGCATTTTAAACGGAGTTCTGCAGATGTGTATGTAAGTGGACAACCTGACATTTGAGAATAATAATGGAGATGTTCTACTTGCATGGACAGTTGTTTTCTTTAACAAATACTGTCCCAAGCAAAACAGGTTTTATTCCTGGTTTTGGTACAGATAGGAGAAATTTTTAATTCTAAATAGGGAACTTCAAATGGACTTCTTAATCCTTTTTCATCTTTCCTTGTTATTACAAACTCTGCTGTCTCCTTTTGAATTTTGTTTCAATTAAAAGATGTGTCATAATTATGCGAGCATGGAGATTTAGTTTCCCTGAATTCAACCTCCCTGTTTGTTCAGGATGAAGGCTTATGCTCTTTTTCTTCGCATTTGGTTATTTATTTCGCCAAGTAAAATGTAGTTAACCAAATTATACTGTAACAGTAAGGGAACAATCAAAGATTTTCTTAAGTTTAGACGTAGCAGGTTTATTACCAGTTAATGCCAAGGAAAATAATAAAGACGCACACACACACACACACACACAAACACACGTGCCAAGTTAAAAAGGATACAGTATTAAGCAGAAAGGAAGATAAAAGGACAAGTAACCTACAGCCTTTTGGGTCTCCTTAAGGCATAAATGTTGACTCTGAGAACACATTAATTGATTTCTGGAGCCTCCGGCAAGAGGGAATATTACGGGTATCTTTTAATATCTCACTTTCCTCATGTTTCTTTACAGTGGGTGTGGTCACCAGGCTTCTACTCTCTTGCTCTCTTTCTCTCTCAATAAAGTCTTTTCCAGCTTGTTTCAGTTCTGCAAAAAATCATCTCCACTGCATTTTCCCAAAAGGCTCCTTGAAAAACAAGCAAAGTTGATATATAGTATCAGAGATAATGGGAACTGCAGATGCTGGAGAATTCCAAGATAATAAAATGTGAGGCTGGATGAACACAGCAGGCCAAGCAGCATCTCAGGAGCACAAAAGCTGACGTTTCGGGCCTAGACCCTTCATCAGAGAGGGGGATGGGGAGAGGGAACTGGAATAAATAGGGTGAGAGGGGGAGGCGGACCGAAGATGGAGAGTAAAGAAGATAGGTGGAGAGAGTGTAGGTGGGGAGGTAGGGAGGGGATAGGTCAGTCCAGGGAAGACGGACAGGTCAAGGAGGTGGGATGAGGTTAGTAGGTAGCTGGGGGTGCGGCTTGGGGTGGGAGGAAGGGATGGGTGAGAGGAAGAACCGGTTAGGGAGGCAGAGACAGGTTGGACTGGTTTTGGGATGCAGTGGGTGGGGGGGAAGAGCTGGGCTGGTTGTGTGGTGCAGTGGGGGGAGGGGACGAACTGGGCTGGTTTAGGGATGCGGTGGGGGAAGGGGAGATTTTGAAACTGGTGAAGTCCACATTGATACCATTAGGCTGCAGGGTTCCCAAGCGGAATATGAGTTGCTGTTCCTGCAACCTTCGGGTGGCATCATTGTGGCACTGCAGGAGGCCCGTGATGGACATGTTATCTAAAGAATGGGAGGGGGAGTGGAAATGGTTTGCGACTGGGAGGTGCAGTTGTTTGTTGCGAACCGAGCGGAGGTGTTCTGCAAAGCGGTCCCCAAGCCTCCGCTTGGTTTCCCCAATGTAGAGGAAGCCACACCGGGTACAGCGGATACAGTATACCACATTGGCAGATGTGCAGGTTTGGAAGCAAGCTCTTTGGCCCATCAAGTTCATACCATTCCTCTGAATAGCATCCCACCCAGATCCATGTCCTACCCTGTCCCTGTAATGCTGCATTTCCCGTGGCTACTCCACCTAGGTGCACATCCCTAGACACAATGGGCAATTTAACATGGCCAATCCACCTAATCTACACATATTCTATCCACTATAAAAAGTCTTCTCTACTACTCTAGTTATTCAACATCTGCCAATGACATGTCCATCATGGGCCTTCTGCAGTGCCACAATGATGCCACCCGAAGGTTGCAGGAACAGCAACTCATATTCCGCTTGGGAACCCTGCAGCCTAATGGTATCAATGTGGACTTCTCGAGCTTCAAAATCTCCCCTTCCCTCACCGCATCCCTAAACCAGCCCAGTTCGTCTCCTCCCCCCACTGCACCACACAACCAGCCCAGCTCTTCCCCTCCACCCACTGCATCCCAAAACCAGTCCAACCTGTCTCTGCCTCCCTAACCTGTTCTTCCTCTCACCCATCCCTTCCTCCCACCCCAAGCCGCACCCCCATCTCCTACCTACTAACCTCATCCCACCTCCTTGACCTGTCCGTCTTCCCTGGGCTGACCTATCCCCTCCCTCCCTCCCCACCTATACTCTCTCCACCTATCTTCTTTTCTCTCCATCTTCGGTCCGCCTCCCCCTCTCTCCCTATTTATTCCAGAACCCTCACCCCATCCCCCTCTCTGATGAAGGGTCTAGGCCCGAAACGTCACCTTTTGTGCTCCTGAGATGCTGCTTGGCCTGCTGTGTTCATCCAGCCTCACATTTTATTATCTTGGCTGGTTTCCTAGCCTGGCTAAAATGTTAACTTCAGTACAAGCTTCCCTCTGTCTAATCCATATTGGATTTATGACCAATGGTTACACTGTGTGGTCACGTGATGCTTGTGGTCATTTTAATTGAGTTTAATTTAATTTTAATTGAATAACTAGAGTAGTAGAGAAGACTTTTTATAGTGGATCGAATGTGTAGATTAGGTGGATTGGCCATGTTAAATTGCCCATTGTGTCCAGGGATGTGCACCTAGGTGGAGTAGCCACGGGAAATGCAGCATTACAGGGATTGGGTAGGACATGGATCTGGGTGGGATGCTATTCAGAGGAATGGTATGAACTTGATGGGCCAAAGAGCTTGCTTCCAAACTGCATGGAATCTATGATTCTATGAAGGAATCAAGTGTGGGAAGTTGTGGTAAACCAAAGCCAACAGACATGAAAGAATGGTGTTAATATGGCTAATTATAGACAGACCATGACAGGAAGGAATGGAGATAAGTCATCATTACCAACATTGTTCAAGTCCCAAAAAATTTCAGCTTATAAAACAATAATAGGACAAAGCTAAAGGCTCTATACTTGAATGCACATGCCATTTGAAACAAAAGAGATGAACTGAAGGTATAAATAGAAATACAATTGTATAATCATTACAGAAGTTTTACTGCAGGCTAACACAGATTGGGACTAGAATATTTAATGGTCAATGGCATTTGTGATGGAATAAAAGGTAGAAACTGGTGGTGAACCGACTACATTAATTAGTGATGGTATTTGCACAATCAAGAGGGATAAACTAAGTTCAAACAACCAGGATATAGGAGCAGTTTGACTAGAGAGGAAGAATGGAAAAGGCAAGAAGTCGCTGTGGGCATGGTGCACTGGCCTTCCAAGAGAAACCACGCAGTATGATAGATACAATGGAAGAAATAATGCGAGCTTGTGAGAAAGGTACAATCAGGGCCTACACATCTGCTGCAAAAGATGGGCAAAGGTGGTCTTGCTAAGGAGTTCACAGAATGTATGAGGGACAGTTTTATTTTTAAACAGTAGTTCTGGAGGCAAGCAGAAATCAGGCTATTTCAGACCTCATATTACATTAATTACAGCCTCACAGTTAAGGTACTCCTCAGTAGCAGCAATCGTGATATGATTGAATTTTACATTCGTTTTGAAGGAGAGAAAAGTGGATATAAGATTAGTGCTTAAAACTTCTTTAAAAATGCATGGCAGCATGAAGCAGAGCCAGCTAAAATAAACTGGCAAATCCTGTTAAGGAATCAGAGAATAAAGATGCAGCAGCAAGCATTAAATGGAACATTTAAGAATGCACAGAATAGATACATTCCACCTGAAAAAAAACTAAATTGGCAAACCCACAATGTCTTCTTTACTAAAGAAGTTTCAAAATAGAAGAAAAAGCACATATTTGCACAAAGATGGGTGGAAGATTAAACACAAAAATTTAAAAAAGCAAAAAATAATATGGACAGCAAAACAGTATAAGGTAGAGTTAGTTAGAAATATTACCAAAAAATGGTAAAAAATTATACATATTTATAAAGAATTAAAAAGTGACTCTGGGAAATTAATAATGAAAAATGCAATAATGGCAGAAAAATTGAACAGATCTTTTGCAATAACCCTCACTACTGAGTGTTAGGTATAACATCACAGAAACTGCAATAAATCAGCAAATAAAAAACAGAGGGGAGGCAATGGCTGAGTGTAATTATTACTGGACTATTAATCTAGAGAGCCAAGTAATGCTCTGGGGCTCAAATCCCACCACAGTAGCTGGTGGAATTTGAATTCAATAAATACCTGGAATTAAGAGTCTAATGATGACCATGAATCCATTGTCAGTTGTCGAACAAAAACCATCTAGCTCACTAACGTCCTTTAGGAAAGGGAACTGCCATCCTTACCTAGCCTGGCCTACAAGTGACTCCAGACCAATAGCAACATGATTGACTTATAACTGCCCTTGGGACAATTAATGATAGCCGGGCCAGTGATGCCTTCATTCATGGATGAATAGAAGAAGAAACGATAATCAAGGGAATTGATATTGAACAAATTGTCAGAGCTGAAGACTGATAAATCCGTGAATCCTGATGCATCTCCTCCTAAGGCATTAAAGGCAGTGTCTAGTGTGGTAGAAGCAAATTATTGCAGATCCTGCAGTCTGTACCGAAACAAAAAGTGCTGGAAATCACAGCGGGATGGCATCATCCATGGGCAGAGAGCAAGCTAATGTTTTGAGTTTAAATGGCTCTTTATCAGAGCTTCATCGTCATCTAGACTTGAAACAGCAGTTTGCTCTCTGTCCATGGATGATGCCGTCCTGCTGTGATTTCCAGCACTTTTTGTTTTCAGCACAGACTCCAGCATCTGCAGTAATTTGCTCCTACTGCACTAGACACTGCCTGACCCATTGTGACTTCCAATGCTTTTAGTCTACAGTGTCAAGTGTATTGGTTTTAAATTTCCAGTATTTTGTAGAGTCAGGGAAGGTTCTGTTGGACTAGAAAATAGTAAATCTGGCTCTTTTATTCAAAAAGGGAGGGAGAGAGAAAGTAGGGAACTATAGGCCAGTTAGTTGAAAAACCGTCTTAGGGAAGTTATAGACTATTGTAAAACATGTTATAGCCAGAACTTATAAAATCTCAAGGTAATCATGCAGAATGAATATAGTTTTGTGAAGGGAAATTAATGTTTAATTATTTTATTGGAGTTCTATGAACAACATGTGTTGTAGATAAAGGCGAACCAGTGATTATACCGTACACAGTTTTCCAGATGGCATTTGATAAGGTGTCATATCAAAGGTTATTGTGAAAAATAAAAACTCGTGGTCTTGGCTTAGACAGAAGACTGGTTGGCTATGAGGAAAGCACGCAGGCATGAATGGGGCATCTTCCGGTTGGCAAGGCATACTACATAGATCAGTGTGTTGGGTACTAAACTTTTTAAACACAATGTAATTGATTTAAACGGAAAAAAAATTAAATATATAGTCTGGAAAGTAAGTTGTATAGAGTACATAAGGAGGCCACAATAAGCTATAGATAAGTCAAGTGAGTAGGCAAAGATTTGATAATTGGAGTAAGGCGTGTGAAAATGTGATATTATCCATTTTGATAGAAAGGATCCAAAAACAAGGATATTATTTGAATGCTGAGAAATTACTGTGAGATGCAGAGGGATCTGAGTGCTCTAGCTCATGAATTGCAAAAGGTGTTATATAGCAGCTAATTAGCAAGTTTTAGAGATTTTTTTTATCTTGATGGCAATGGTGAGACCACGTCTGGAGTACTGTGAATAGTACTGGCCTCCTTATTTAAGGAGATGTAAGTATGTTGGAAGCAGTTCATAGAAGGTTTACTGGACTAATACATTGAATTAAGAGGGTTATTTTATGAGCAAAGATTGGACATGCTAGAGTTATATTCGCTGGAATTTAGAAGAGGCATTTTGGTTGAAATATAAAACTTGTTAGTGGTCTTAGCAATGTGGGTATGTCCTTTGGTGGGAGAATCTAGAACAAGGGGTCTTTGTTGAAAAACTATTTAAGACAGAGGTTTCACTCACAGAGCATCATGTGTCTTTGGAACTCTCGTCCTCAAAAGGTCGAAGCAGAGTATTTGAATTTTTTTTAAGACAAAGGTAGGTAGATTCTTGATAAGAATAAGTGTGGAATGCTATTGAGGTGGGTAGGAATGGGGACACATCAGATCAGCAAATGGTGCAACAGGCTGTGTGCCTTACCCCTGCTTCTAATTCATCTTTTCTTACGTTCCTGTGCCCATGAAAATCCCAGGTATTAAATCAGACAATGTGATTCAAGATCAGTAGTCCATATTTTACATCACAATGATGAAAACAATACATTGCTCACACTTCTGGATAATCCTAACCTATTTCAAATCTATACTGGATTATTTTAACAAAAATCTTCTTCCAATGGGAATTTCATTCACAAGTCACAAGGCAACCGCAATAATTTCGTAACAGTAATTATATACTTTATTGCTATACAATTTTAGCTGTAAATGAGAAAACAGAAATGTGCAAAAGATGCTGAAATTTCTTTCTGCAGAGCTAAGATTCTCCAACGTTAATCATTTTTTATTAAAATATACTTACTCTGAGTGACATAATTCTAAAGTCTCATGAAGAATCCTAAAGCTTTCAAAACGGCAAAACATACAGATGGGAGCCACACCCCTTTCCCGATCTGTTTATGTAATGGACAACGGCTGTTAACACAAACATCAAAGTATCTCAGAAAGGGCAAAAATTTAATTTTCACCTTTCGTTAAAGATGTGTGTGTTTGAGGAGGGGAACAAACTTATAACTTAATTGATTACCCATAATTATAAAAGAAAACATACAACAATAAAAACTGCTTAATTCAAACAGAACTTCTAAAATCTGGTTCTAATATCTGATATATGTACTAAATTGTTTTTGACAAGAAAAACATTTTTTAAGTCCCCAATCTTTACTAGTTTAGTATAATTGTGAAAATGTATGCAGCTTTGCAAAGTAACTGTATATCCATAATAACCAATTTAAGTCATTAAAAATGAGCTACATGCAGCACTTGAGAGAAATCTTAAAAATACATAATTGTAGACTAAATTCTACACTACACAAGCAAGAAACAGAGCAGACTGATGTTGTCGCATTGCTTAAATGCATTCTCTTTCAAAAAAAAATCAGTCTCATCCAAGTTCGACACATATGGATAGCAGCAATTTTACTGTCTTGCTATCTCAACTAGCTTTCTTCACTGGGCATCATGCCAACAGGGGTAGACCGCCCCTCATTGTCACTTCTATAGTGTGGCGCTTGCACTAACTGCTGTTATTGTAGGCTTCAGGAAATATTCTAACCATTGGATGGGCTCCAGTGCTGTGCAGTAATGAGTTGCAGATTTGAACCGGTTGGTGTGTATATGCTGGGACAATGCTATGATATGTAGAGCACAGTAGTTCAAATGCTGTCTACATAAGCTGAAGGAAAAGGACCCTCAGTTCTAAACAGAAAAAGCCTCAGACTTCGAAGAAAGGTCAGGTTTCATTGCCCACTGTGATCTCCATTCAGTCAGCACTCAGAAAAGGCAAAACCACTACAGCATTTGACTTTAATGTGAAACCCTTTAACCCGCACAAAGGTTTTACATAATTATTATTAAAATGTAAAACATGTTTTCAGATTTTTTAAAAATAACTTTGTGGGTTTCTGTTCATAAAAAGAAAAATTAAACAATACTGAAGGCTAATTTACAGGCTATATTTTGAACTCAGTTTAGTTCTTAAATCCACTAATATTATTTTGGAAACAATGAGCATTGCCTGAAAAAAACCACATCATGATGTTGTCATCATTGCCTATGCATATGTTTTGTACAGCAGACACTTTTTAACCCCTTAAGAAAATGAAGAGTGCTTTTAACAGACAACAGTTTTTGGTCACGTCTCAATGTACAGACAATTTTCATGTACCCTAGTCCAAAATATGAGATTTTGTTCCACATCCTGCTACCCAGTTTTGTTTGATAGCTTTTTTGTTTCCACACAAACGAAAAAGCCTCAGAGTACATAGTTCTTGCATTACCTCATGCCTACATGCAATATGTTGACTTCACTTGTTTAAACTACGCATTAAGAAGTTCATTGTGGAACCATGTGGACATAACATCTTCAACACAGCTGCACATCACATAAACCGCAATAGGTGGCAGCAGCCTTCCCATGATTCCAGACAGAGCAGAATATTATTTCCACAATTTTAATGCCCCTGCTTGTAGCAGTGCTACAAAATAAAACTATATTTTTTCCACAGTACTAGTGGACTATCAGCAAGGGTCCAACGCTGTGGTTCCTAATTACCTTCTTCTTCACTCTTGATCCTGTGGCTCCTATAATTAGTTACCTGGGGCTGCAATCCAATTTGAAGTGATGACAAGAAAGTGATCCATGAAAAGTAATAAGTTAAATCCAATTTCAGTCTGCCTCTAATTAAATGCACATGGAACTAATGACTCAACCCTACCATTTCAGTGATAATGTTAATTAGCTAGGTGGGAGTCTCTTTTGTAAGATTCTATGGGTAAACCAAGTAGTGGGGGAAGGGATGTCCATAATTACACGTGACATTTGAGGAAAACTGTAAGCAATTTGCACGCTTATGACCAGTCCAGCACAGTTAGTTTGTCTTTTGCCCTTCCTAAAAATGTTATGCTGTACATCAAATTGGAGAATTATGTCATACATGTCCAGGCCATATTTCACATTCCAAAATGAGAAGCTGATACATTTTACACAATATCTGCTTCATATAATCCACCAACAGTATTCAAATTTATTTCTGCAAGCAACAAATGAAAACTAATGATGGCAAAAGAAGAATGATACTTTATTTACTTAAAGCAAGAAAAGCCCAAGTCTTAAGCTAAAGAAGGGTCAGCTGATCAAAAATTCAGACCAGCAAACAACAATTTATTGATCCAATTCACGCTAGAGAATGAATATTCCTATACCTTTCAACAAATAACATGAATATTAGTTCAGTGTAAATAACATTTTTTTTGCAACCAAATGCAACAGCAAACCCTAAATGATGAGCTCACTTTCACGATTACAGTTGAAATTGTAAGTCCATTATCCCTACCATTCTTGGTAGGGTGCTGAGGGTAAAGATATTAAAGATTCTCCAGTGTGCACAAAAATGAATGCAGCTATAGTTCATGACAGAATTTTTGTATGTATTGTCTTGTTTCAGCTGCTGAGGTTTTTCTGGTGTTGGAGGAGGAGGGAAGTAAGGTTCAAATCCAGTTTCAATTGTGCCAATCAATTAATTGCAAAAATGAGTTTCTTTGCTGCCATTTAAGTTACTAATTTTTTTTGATGTTTCAGTGAAGGATGGCATCTGTCAGCAATGTGAGATATTTTGTAACAGCCACTCAAAGTTTGCTGCCCACTCATAAACAGTCTCAATATTAGCCCTTCAGCAGCTGACAACCTGAAGCTTGAATTTCCTGAATTACAAATCTGATTTTAACTAAAAATCTTTTCCCAACATATGTTATGCTCACTGTCAAGAAATCTGTATAGATTATAAATGAAATTTGATCTTCCTTTAAAAGAACTGTAAAGTTAACCCAATGAGAATCCAAGCCCAACTGCTGGTTTGTGAGAAAACTACCTGATCTCTGACATTTAGGGTGGTAAACAGGAGTTGGTTCTTGGTCTCAGTCCTGATTGTTGGTGAAGGAATAGGGGATGGGGGAAGAGAGAAAGCTGTCATATTTGAGCTTGTGACAACAGCTCCACCTAATTGCATGGAGTTAGGCTCCCTGTCCAATTAAGGGCAGTAGGCAGGCTGTCAAGGCTGGAGGGTCATTTAAATGATGTTTAGCTTGAAAAGAGCACGTGGCTGCAGCAAAAGTTAAGTTACTGAGAGGATGCTTCAACCTGAAGGTACTGCTCATTGTTTTATTTTATAAGTGTGATTATGGATCAGAAAAATCAGCCAGGCCATCACTGCAGGTGGGCTTTGTATTACTTTGCTGAATGGCTTTATCCTCCTCCTACATCCAGACAGGCAGGGAGGTTTGTAGGCCTGTCCAGGGTGTTCCTGGCCTGTTGGCCAATGGCTACATGCCTTCAGGCAGTCAAACTGCTTCCTGTCATATCAGGAAGTTGGAAGCCAACAGGAAAGTCCTAGTCAGTCTTCTTTACCCTGGCTAACAAGGCTCTTAGTGAATCTACTCAAGCCCAAAACTACTTCACAAGAATGGTGGCACCAAGAACAGTGGGCAATTGGCAAGCCAGCCAGTACTGGTATATTTGGATCAGATATAATGGATTCTCCAGCATCTGCAGTTCCTAAGATAACAAAGTGTGGGGCTGGGTGAACACAGCAGGCCAAGCAGCATCTTTGAGCAGGAAAGCTGACATTTTGGGCCTAGACCCTTTATCAGAAAACCGAAACATCAGCATTCCTGCTCCTAAGATGCTGTTTGGCCTGCTGTGTTCATCCAGCTCCACACCTTATTATCTGGTATATTTGGACTCATTTTCTGTGCACAAACAGGTCCAGAAAATTCACCACAATGTGCACAGATGTCAGTAGAGGATAGGACAAGTTAGGGGAGATGCACATTCTTAAAAAGTGAGAACAAATTTCCAAACACATAATTGAAACTTCATATTTAGCTTTCTTTCTTAAGATTGAAAGTATAATAGCTGATATGAGTCCTTCTTTTCCAATAAAATGTTGTAATCCTAAACTGGGTTTAGGGAAATATGGAATATTTTTAATTTATGATTTTATTGAGACCAATAAAATGGTAGGAATTCATACGACTGGAGAGCATTTCATTTAATGTGGATTCTGAATGGGACAATGAAGAGAACAAAAATTATTAATACAGAATAGATGCAAATATAAATGCCAAAGATCTAAGGCAGCATTAGAATAAATATGGTACACATTTAATTCTTCTTGAATGCATTATTAAAACTCATATTAATAATGATCTCACATGGGGCGGGGGGGGGGGCGGTGTCCAGACTTGTTAAGAATTCACATGGGTTCTGTTACAGAATCCACTATAAAAGAACGTCCTCTGACAACATTCTTAGTTTGACTATGAATCTGGCTGGTTTGCTCATTTGAAAGTAAGTGAATTTGCTCAAATAAGGTGGTCAAAACAGTTACATTTTTAAAAATTCCCTTACAAAATGAAATAGCACTAACATAACAAACCACTTCCTCAGTACCTAGCATCATATTGAGTTTTTATCAATCTTTTATACTAATTATGTTGCATTATTCTAACAAATATGGTACATGGCAGTTATACACTGACATATTCTTCCATAATGATTCGAACACACACACTGTATATAATCTATAAATAGACACTTACCTGTAAGGTTGGTTGCTTGTCATTTCCCTTGGGAGACTTTAGCCCACTGGCTTGTTGCTGCAGCAAGAGCTGTCGTGCAACTTGAAAAGCCTACATAAAAAGAGAATAACATTCACCTTTTAACCATAAATGGACCCAATGGGACAGTTTACGACTCCATCACACAAAGAAGGGTTACCACAACTGGCACTTCATGCAGTTTGTTTTGCCGCTTAAACCAATGAGCTAACACCCTATTTTTTAAATAGATACATTAGATTTATTTCGTTTGACGACAGTGCCACATATAATTCTACCAAATTACATTCTATAAGTCTCTAAGTTTAAACAGAGCTTTTATTCACCATAAAGGTATATCAACAAAGAATGTTGCATGCCACTGTCTCCTTTCTCCATGAAGAGTATTCCATTTTCAGACTATATTGTTGGATGATTGTCAGGAGATATCAAATTTTCCAAAGGAACAATGCATTATGAAGAGCTGGCTAGCATTTTACAATATAGCTAAACCCAAGTATTCCTCATTGCTGTGAGTGGGAGACTAAGAAAATCGGATGTATTAGAATATTTTACAAATAAATAAAAAAAAGAGCCAACCTTAATGATATAAAAGGTTGGATTTAGAGAAAATTAAAGGCCAAACCATTGAATGGTAACTTTAAAATACAATGATACTTTGGATAATTCGAATTGAATTAAAGATTTCAGCAAAAGAAATCATACCATAGAATGCTGGCTTTAAAAGATTTGCAACGTACTAAACTATACACTGCTAGAAAAATAAAACCTAGCACAGTCGGTTTTATGCCCAAGCTACTCCCTTTTCCTTCTGATAAATAATCAAACATACACTGTCCAGAATAAACAAAACCAACAAGCTGGGAAATTCGATGACCATCAGAACTATGAAGATACCAACAAAAAACAACCCACAGTTCCCACAGTGACTTTCAGTTCCACACCTACATCAGCATAACATCTGAGTAAATAAATTCAGTCACTCTTTCCATTCCCCTCCCCCATGTGATTACTCCCCTACTATTAAACAAATAGTTTAGACCAGTTCCAAACATCTGACCACTGCTGATCACAAAAGACAACTTTTATGGAGTTAAATTTTATTTTACAAACATTTATTGTGCGTGCTTTGGCAGACTGGCTCTTCTTTGTCACTACCTGTTATTTGATTCTAGTAAGCAGAATTTTTTTGGTTGTACAGTCATCTCCATTATTTACATACAAAATGAATGATTAAATATAAAATTAATTCTTTGTAACATTTTCCTTATTCATCAGCATGACCTAATTTACCATCAATTTAAGGTTAAATCATAATATTTGCATATTTCGACAACTCCCCTGTTCAGCTCTTTGGGACAGTTTAATTGACAGATTTAATTCTGGATATGACACAAATAATTACAGAGTGGGGAAGTTTACCGAAAGATCTTAATGCCTCTAAATTTCCGTTGGCTTGCAGTTGTTCTTTGGCTGTTGCTGTAAAGCGGGGGCTGAAGAATGGTGTAAAGATGTTGAATAAACAGGAAGTGCTATGCAGCTGAAGCACTCTGAAATGAAAATAAACTGGAAGGCTGCCCTTTTTAGCCAGCAAAAGGCCTGTTTCCACAGTAGCAATGCCCATATAAGTAAATGACAAACATAAGTGTACAATAAGCCATCTTGACTTTGTTCTCAAATTTATCTTTGAGTCTTTTTGTGATACTGCTGCTTTCTGTCAGGTGAGTGCCTCAATACAACAGCTCCCCGTAAAGAAATCCAGTGCCTGCTTTGCAAGACTGCAAGGAAAGACAGCTTGTAAAAGGATGAGCTGCCACACAAATGTTTACAATAAAAATGGAGCAAAATTCCTTTAGAAATCTTATTTCTGTTGTGGCAACTGCCTGCTGGCACACAGGGACTGATTTGCTATTTTGCACGTAGTCTCTGCCTGTCTGTCATCCTGGGTGCTAATGCTCCAGTAAAATAACTCATTGGGAGCTGTCATGGGGATGTTTACACAAGACTGTTCCTTTCTTCATACAAGGAAAATTTTTCTGGAATTCATCTTCTTTTGATCTCACATTCAAAGCAACACCACTGTGATAGACATACAAGTCTTAAAGCAAATCCAGACACTAGAGATAAATCACCAGAGGCTGACAGACAGCAGCATCTAAAGCTCACAAATGGGGGTAACAGCATGTTGTCTGAATATGTATTATGGCAAAAGAAAGACATATATTAGATGAAGCTGACTGTCCATGTATTAAAGTTCAAGAAAGTGATTATATAAGCAGTACATCATCTTAGAAAAGCAGAGGGAGCATAAGGCAAAGTAACTGTATCATAATGATAGAAGTTTTGTTCTCACAACTGGTAATCCATGTACGTGGGATTCTGAAAACGCCGAATAGTAACTCCAGCATACAGGTGACATATTGTAATGCTGGCTGTGAAGATCACTGACAAAGTTTATTTATCTTGCAAAATCTTCTCACACCAGCTGATCATAATTATATTCTCATCCATTTGGAAATATATGTGAGAAGGCCACAGGCTTTCCCCATAACTTCTGATGCCAACATTGGTTTCTAATTTGGTAATCAGGAAGCCTGTACTTTCAGCAGTTCGTATTTTCCCTAGTTGGACGTGCCATCTAGTGGTTTGACTGTGAATGCATAAAACAAATTACAGATCCAAAATCTAGATTTGAAGTGAGGCTTAAAACCTCACTCAACAGTATGCAAAATGAACAAATGAATTCTCTCTAGTTCAGTCTTGAAGGCACCGAGTCACGGCGGACAATTCTTCGTGGATCCCAGCACTGCTTGGCCATCTTACACGTGACCATTCTTTTCCTGCAAGCCGAGACAGCTGTTCATCTGCCAAAGGGCATTTTGTCCTCATTTGACAAACACATTCACACACTCACGAGCAAACGTAATTGGACGTCAATCAAGAGCAGGAACCTCGGCTGATTTTTATCCCCCGTACTAAATTGGAGTGCTTGAGTTCTGTTACAATGTCTTATTGCTGTTCGTCTTAACATTAGCAGATTTAGCACGGGTGAGGTATCAAACTGAGACATCTTTCTCAAATGCTTAGTGCACAAGACATAGTGTACACCTGTTGAAACATCGAGGGTGCCTGGACATGTATTTGTGATGGCTAAAAAACTTTATTTTCTTTCGCTGTTAATACTGAATAAAAACTGCTGACAATAAACATGGATGTATGTTTTAATGATGCAGGAAGTAAGTAATAGATTGAATCGCCACCTACAGCAGCCTGATGGTCATCCTTCTTGCTGGTATCAGCTCTTTCAGTCTTTGACTTTAAATAACCTTTATAATTTTAAATAGATATTCTCGAACAATGTAAATCTAACTCACAATTTGCTGTTGTGTCTATATTGACAGAATGCCTTTATGCTGAATAGGTTACAACCTTGAATACATATTCATTAGTTGCCAGCATCAACCACTACATTGCTTTATGATGATGCAAAGATCAGCAAAATTAAATGCTTTCATAAAACAATCAATATTGAAACTATTTTTTACAAACTATCTTGAAAATTTAATTAAATAGAAGTTATTATTTTGTAATAAGGTAACTACTTTTTTATACAATAACAGAGTTTCACCATTTTTAGTGGGACGTTTAGATTTGAATACAAAATATATTTGGAATACCTCATTTTTCATCTTGCTTTAAAAAAGTATAAGATAATGGTGAATACATCATTTTCTGTGTCACAATGTAGTAAAAAACAGTGGGACAGATAAGTGATTGGACAAATTCCAGATTTCAATAGTCTACACTAGACCAAGAGGCAAACCCGTAACATCATCATTGCAGAGGTCTTTCAGCTTGTACTGTTTCGTCAAAGTGCGAATACTGATTTTTTTTTACTTTACTTAATGTAAAAGCAAAGTAAAAATAACAGAAGAAATAAGTGATAACATTCAGGATCTTGCTTAGCACTTCCTTCTTTGGGCTCTTGATCTAGTGCTTACAAAGGTGTGCAGAATTGAAGCAAGTCACTTTCCCAGGAGAGAAAAAAAACAGGCCAGTGGTCCCTATTGCTAAGCTTCTCTAAAACACTCCAGTTGCTTTTTATGAACCAAAGCAGGAAGAAAGGAAACAGCAGAAAAACTGGAGAATTTATTAAATGAAATCTGAAAGGCAGAAACACAAGCTAATTCAAAAATTAAAGGCATACAAAATTAAATTCAAGATATCAGGGAAACCAGAGGATGTAAAAAGAATCACAAATCAAGGATATGAAATGATTAAGATAACAAAGTGTGGAGCTGGATGAACACAGCAGGCCCAGCAGCATCTCAGGTGCTTGGCCTGCTGTGTTCATCCAGCTCCACACTTTGTTATCAGAGATAATGGGAACTGCAGATGCTGGAGAATCCAAGATAATAAAATGTGAGGCTCGATGAACGCAGCAGGCCAAGCAGCATTTCAGGAGAACAAAAGCTGACGTTTCGGGCCTAGACCCTACATCAGAGAGGGGGATGGGGTGAGGGCTCTGGAATAAATAGGGAGAGAGGGGGAGGTGGACCGAAGTTGGAGAGAAAAGAAGATAGGTGGAGAGAGTATAGGTGGGGAGGTAGGGAGGGGATAGGTCAGTCCAGGGAAGACGGACAGGTCAAGGAGGTGGGATGAGGTTAGTAGGTAGGAGATAGGGGTGCGGCTTGGGGTGGGAGGAAGGGATGTGTGGGAGGAAGAACCGGTTAGGAAGGAAGAGACAGGTTGGACTGGTTTTGGGATGCAGTGGGTGGAGGGGAAGAGCTGGGCTGGTTGTGTGGTGCAGTGGGGGGAGGGGACGAACTGGGCTGGTTTAGGGGTGCGGTGGGGGAAGGGGAGATTTTGAAGCTCAAGAAGTCCACATTGATACCATTAGACTGCAGGGTTCCCAAGCGGAATATGAGTTGCTGTTCTTGCAACCTTCGGGTGGCATCATTGTGGCACTGCAGGAGGCCCATGATGGACATGTCATCTAAAGAATGGGAGGGGGAGTGGAAATGGTTTGCGACTGGGAGGTGCGGTTGTTTGTTGCGAACCGAGCGGAGGTGTTCTGCAAAGCGGTCCCCAAGCCTCCACTTGGTTTCCCCAATGTAGAGGAAGCCACACCGGGTACAGTGGATGCAGTATACCGCATTGGCAGATGTGCAGGTGAACCTCTGCTTAATGTGGAATGTCATCTTGGGGCCTGGGATAGGGGTGAGGGAGGAGGTGTGGGGGCAAGTGTAGCATTTCCTGCGGTTGCAGGGGAAGGTGCCGGGTGTCGTGGGGTTGGAGGGCAGTGTGGAGCGAACAAGGGAGTCACGGAGAGAGTGGTCTCTCCGGAAAGCAGACAGGGGTGGGGATGGAAAAATGTCTTGGGTGGTGGGGTCGGATTGTAGATGGCAGAAGTGTCGGAGGATGATGCGTTGTATCCGGAGGTTGGTGGGGTGGTGTGTGAGAACGAGGGGGATCCTCTTGGGGCGGTTGTGGCAGGAGCCGGGTGTGAGGGATGTGTTGCCGGAAATGCGGTCAAGGGCGTTCTCGATCACTGTAGGGGGAAAGTTGCGGTCCTTGAAGAACTTGGACATCTGGGATGTGCGGGAGTGGAAAGTCTTATCGTGGGAGCAGATGCGGCGGAGGCGGAGGAATTGGGAATAGGGGATGGAATTTTTGCAGGAGGGTGGTTGGAGGAGGTGTATTCTAGGTAGCTGTGGGAATCGGTGGGCTTGAAATGGACATCAGTTACAAGCTGGTTGCTTGAGATGGAGACTGTACGTTACGTGGAACAGTCCCTTTTCCGCACCTACACAGGCCCCAAACCCCACCTCTTCCTCCGTTACATTGATGACTGTATCGGCGCCGCCTCTTTCTCCCCAGAGGAGCTCGAACAGTTCATCCACTTCACCAACACCTTCCACCCCAACCTTCAGTTCATCTGGGCCAGCTCCAGCACATACCTCACCTTCCTGGATCTCTCAGTCTCCATCTCAGGCAACCAGCTAGAAACTGATGTCCATTTCAAGCCCACCGACTCCCACAGCTACCTAGAATACGCCTCCTCCCACCCACCCTCCTGCAAAAATTCCATCCCCTATTCCCAATTCCTCCGCCGCATCTGCTCCCACGATAAGACATTCCACTCCCGCACATCCCAGATGTCCAAGTTCTTCAAGGACCGCAACATTCCCCCCACAGTGATCGAGAACACCCTTGACCGCGTCTCCCGCATTTCCCGCAACACATCCCACACACCCCGCCCCCGCCACAACTGCCCCAAGAGGATCCCCCTCGTTCTCACACACCACCCCACCAACCTCCGGATACAACGCATCATCCTCCGACACTTCCGCCATCTACAATCCGACCCCACCACCCAAGACATTTTTCCATCACCACCACTGTCTGCTTTCCGGAGAGACCACTCTCTCCGTGACTCCCTTGTTCACTCCACACTGCCCACCAACCCCACCACACCTGGCACCTTCCCCTGCAACCGCAGGAAATGCTACACTTGCCCCCACACCTCCTCCCTCACCCCTATCCCAGGCCCCAAGATGACATTCCACATTAAGCAGAGGTTCACCTGCACATCTGCCAATGTGGTATACTGCATCCACTGTACCCGGTGTGGCTTCCTCTACATTGGGGAAACCAAGCGGAGGCTTGGGGACCGCTTTGCAGAACACCTCCGCTCGGTTCGCAACAAACAACCGCACCTCCCAGTCACAAACCATTTCCACTTCCCCTCCCATTCTTTAGATTACATGTCCATCACGGGCCTCCTGCAGTGCCACAATGATGCCACCCGAAGGTTGCAGGAACAGCAACTCATATTCCGCTTGGGAACCCTGCAGCCATATGGTATCAATGTGGACTTCTCGAGCTTCAAAATCTCCCCTTCCCCCACCGCATCCCTAAACCAGCCCAGTTCGTCCCCTCCCCCCACTGCACCACACAACCAGCCCAGCTCTTCCCCTCCACCCACTGCATCCCAAAACCAGTCCAACCTGTCTCTGCTTCCCTAACCTGTTCTTCCTCCCACCCATCCCTTCCTCCCACCCCAAGCCACACCCCCATCTCCTACCTACTAACCTCATCCCACCTCCTTGACCTGTCCGTCTTCCCTGGACTGACCTATCCCCTCCCTACCTCCCCACCTATACTCTCTCCACCTATCTTCTTTTCTCTCCAACTTCGGTCTGCCTCCCCCTCTCTCCCTATTTATTCCAGAACCCTCACCCCATCCCCCTCTCTGATGTTGGGTCTAGGCCCGAAACGTCAGCTTTTGTGCTCCTGAGATGCTGCTTGGCCTGCTGTGTTCATCCAGCCTCACATTTTATTATCCACACTTTGTTATCTTGGATTCTCCAGCATCTGTAGTTCCCATTATCACTATGAAATGTTAAGTAGCTCATCTAGCTCTGATTATTCTTTTCAAATTCTACCATGGTGTCTTAATTATTCTTTTCAAATTCTACCATGATGTCATCCCACCCGATTTCTGTAACTTCTTCCAGCTGTATAATCTTTTGAGATCCCTGTGCTTTTCTGTCTTCTTTCACATCCCCAGTTATTACTGCTTGCCAAGATTCAGGCTGCCTTAGTTCTAGGCTCTGGAATTCCCTTCTTAGTCTATTCCTTTCTTCTTCTTTATGCTTCTTAGAAGTAATGGGTAGAATTTCACAGCCCTGAATGACATGGGCCATGACAAGAAATTTGAGAAAAATCAATTGGGTTGTGAGCAAGACCTACCCAAAAATGAAATTTTTCCAACCTATGAGGTTCTCTGAAAATCAGGGACTCCAGCTCAGTGCCTGTTGCTCTGAACCTCCATCTTGAACACCCGGCAGCAGCACCTCAGGACATGCTTATGGGCACAGCCCACCATCCACAGAAATTAGCATTCTATACATACCAGCCTCACTGAATTTTCAAGGCACATCTCCGTGCCACTTACGGTACGATTCTGCACTTCAGTAATGCTCTTTGGACCAAAGGTTCAACTTCATCAATAGAAATGGATTCCAATGTGTCAATGGGCAAATCATCTGTGATTGTTGCTCCCGCTATCTTGGAAATCGACGCCAGTTATCCTCGGAGCTGCCATCACTCGTTAGTCCTTGATAAGTACTGCTCCTGCTGTATTTGAAAGCCAGATGTCTTACAGGAATGGTTACTGAGGGTCAACAGCTACACTTGGTGACCACAGCTGTTGACTTCAATGCGTAAACCCCTGACTGAGGGTAAGCATCAATTCAATGCAGCCCATTCTTCATTCAGGGCTGTTGAAGATGAGGTTCTGATGCTTGGCTCTGTCCAGGGGGACAGTGCAGTGCATTCCCTACACAGTCTGCCACATTATCCTTGCATGTTGTGCATTGTACAAGTGCAGCTGACAAAGACGGCATTTGATGGAGGTGAAAAAGCTGGGAGAGTACAAACAGTTTTCTAATGAGGAGCACGAGCACATTGAGCAAGAGGAACATCATCTTCAGCACTATACAGCACATTAGTGTCACATACTAGCAGTCAGATGGGACTTAACTAACACTCAGCTCCAATGGATGAGAGCTGCATCCAGAGATCACTCAGTAACTATCGATATGTTTTTGTTTGCAAGGAAAGTGGTCCATTTCTGTTCCAAGAAGCAAATACAGCTTCCAGCAAATTGCCACAATGTCCATAGGCATTTTTGCACATGTTGTATTACTGAGCTGCACTCTCACAATAAAATTACTGGGTAAATTTATACACAGTGCCATGGGCTCAAATGCATGCACACTCCTTATTAGGTTAATGCTTCTATAGCCAAACACATAAGACTACCATATAGTTCATTAGAGAGTTGGTCATACTTTCCCAGTAATTTTAATGAATATCTGTCATGAGACATCCAACAGACACTGACATAAACCATAAAAACCATATATTAAACAGCATAAAAATGATAAGCCCTTCCATTTAAGTTGCTTGAATCTGGATCCATCATTATAATGCAAATATAAAAGTTTGTACCAAAGATGGGAAATGAAGTTGAAGCAGTGAATATAGAAAGGTTTCTACTCACTGTATATCTGAAGCCAACACAAGTTTGGGTCAAGTTTCTAAGCAGTTCAAAACTGGTGCATATTTGCATAAATGGTGGATTCCATGATTGCCATTCCAACTTAAGAAATTTCTGATAAATATTTCCCAGAATACTTTATTTCTCAACTGCAAATACTGGTACTCTAATGTCTGCTGACTGGCAGCCAGGAATGGAAACACTAGCCAATTTTCTCCTTCTTGACACAAGTTGTGCATCCTTGTCACTGACTCAGTTAACTCAAAATAAAATTCACATTTAAGTTAGCGGCTCTTTGACATGTGCAACCTGCAACGACGATGCAGTACATTTGATTAATTTCATAATAGTGGGTGTTCACACAAATAGTTGAAAATGAAGCAGTTGTGTCTATGGGAACAAGATGCCACCACTCTAATAACATGAAAACATTTTCAAGGAAAGCCACTAGCTGGTAGAATTTCACTTTGATAATCAGTTTGGTAGAGATACATAGGTGTGTGTTGTGCATTTAGAAAATGATTCCTATACTACCTAGTGTTCCCTAATTATTGTCGTAAGATAAATCCATAATTATTCAGATATTTAAAAATTATACGATGCTCCAAGATTTCTATTCAGTTGCTTAAGCAAATATCCCAATGTATTTTTTAACACTTCAGAACAGTAGTTTATCTATAACGTACGTTTTTATATATAGTTATAAAGTTATGGCAATATCACTGCTGAAGCAGCTATTCAAGATGATGTATTAGCTGCAATAAATCGTGTATTAGGCTGCAGCAAACACAGCTATTCAAATTAAAAATACATTTGGAGCCATACTGAATCAAACATGTGGATGTTTAGCGATCATGGCAACGTGCCTACTTTTGGAACACTTCCTTCCAAGCAGCAAACTACTCTTCATAAATGTCTTCATATTACATCAGCCATAATCAAGTGGCAGAGCACACTCATGGGCCAAATGGCCTAATTCTGCACCTGTATTTTATGGTCTTCTGATTTGGTCAGTGTTCAGTGACAGGAGGCAGGTATGGGTCCCAACACACAGTCATAGAATCATAGAGATTTACAGCATGAAACTGACCCTTTGGTCCAACTCATCCATGCCACCAGATATCATAAATAAATCTAATCCCATTTGCCAGCATTTGGCCCATTCTCTCAAAAGCCTTCCTATTCATATATACCCATCCAGATGCCTTTTAAATGTTGTAATTGTACCTGACGCTGCCAATACTTCTGGCAGCTCATTCCATACACATGCCACCTTCTGCACGAAAGAAGTTGCCACTTCAATCCCTTTTATATCTTTCCCCTCTCACCTCAAACTTATGCCTTCTAGTTTTGGACTCCTCCACTCTAGGGAAATAAAAGCTTTGGCTATTCTCCCTATCATTGTCCCTCATGATTTTATAAACTTCTATAAGGTCAACCTCAATGCTCCAGGGGAAATAGCCCCAGCCTACTCAGCCCCTCCCTAGAGCTCAAACCCTCCAACCCTGGCAATATCCTCATGAATCTTTCCTAAGTCCTTTCTGGTTTCACAACATCCTTCCGATAGCAGGGAGACCAGAATTTTATGCAATACTCCAAAAGTGGACAAACCAATGTTCTGTACAGCCACAACATCACCGCCCAACTCCTATACTCAATGCACTGACCAATAAAGACATACATACCAAAACGCCTTGTTCACTATCCTATCTACCTGCGTCTTCACTTTCAAGGAATTATGAACCTGCACTCCAAGGTATCTTTGTTCAGCAACATTCCCTAGGACCTTACCATTAAATGTATAAGTCCTGTCCTGATTTGCCTTTCCAAAATGCAACACCTCACACTTGTCTAAATTAAACTCCATCTGCTGCTGCTTGTCCCATTGTACTCTGAGGTACCCTTCTTTGCTGTCCACTATAACTGCCATGTTAGTGTCATCTGCAAACTTATTAACCATACCTGCTATGTTCACATCCAAATCATTTATATAAATGTCAAAAAGCAGTGGGCCCAGCACCGATCCTAGTTGCACACTGCTGGTCACAGGCTTCCAGTCTGAAAAGCAACCCTCCAGCACCACCCTGTGTATTCTACCTTTGAGCCAATTCTGTATCCATATACCTAGTTGTCCCTGTATTCGATGTGATCTAACCTTGCTTACCAGTCTACCGAGGGACCTTGTCAATTGTCTTACTGAAGTGCATAGAAATCATATCCACTACTCTGCACTCATCAACCCTCTTCCTCACAGGTAGAAGGGCAGTAGCCTCAAGTTTTTTTAACTGCTCAACAAGTCTGACATTCTCACAGCCCATGTAGTTGAAAGCAGTGGTTTCAGGCTAGATAAGCAAAATGGCTAAGGCACCATGATACATTCTATGGAACCAGAACTGTAGTGATAGTAAAGGACAAGACAATCAGGGAAGTGACATGGTTTTCTGCAACCCAATACATATGTCGTCTACTTGGGAGCAGGTTTTGGGACATCTACTCTGGGGCTGATGGCAACTTACACTGGAAGGGGAGGAGCCAATTACCATGGTCCATATAAACACAAATGATGTAGGCAGAACCAAGAAACAGATTCTGTTCAAGGGGTATGAACAGCCCAGAGGCTAAATTAAAAAGTATAACATCAAACCTCTTGATTGCGAGCTGAGCAAGGAGCAAATTAGCCAAAGCCAAATGTAATGAGAATTAAATGTGTGGGTCAAATATTGATGTGGGATAAATGGGTTTCCATCCCACAGAATCCAGAGAACTCCATGGAATTCCTACAGTGTGGAAACAGGCAACTCAGCCCAAAAGGTCCCTAACAACTCTCCAAACAGCATTTCACCCAGACTCACCCTCTTCCTGTATCCCTGCATTTCCCATGGCTACCCACCTAACCTACACATCCCTAAACACTGCGGGGCAATTTAGCGTAGTCAATCCACCTGACTTGCACATCTTTGGACTGTTAAAGGAAACTGAAGCACCTCGAGGAAATCCATGGAAACAGGGGGGTGAATGTGAAAACTCCACACAGACAACCACCCGACAGTGGAATTTAAACTGGGTCCCTGGTGCTGTGAGACAGCTGTGCTAGCCACTGATCCACCATGCCGCCCAAAATTCCGGGGGCACTGGCACCAGAACTGTGGAAGTTGTACTGTTGGAAGGATCTTCACTGAAAATATGATGGAACCAATATTTAGGTGAACTGTATAATGACAGCAATAAAGAGAGCTCAAATAGTGTTGCGGAAGATCAAATTTGGGAATGTGTGATAAATTAAATACAGAAAACAAGGCAAGGAACGTAATGTAACATTGAGGCAGTTATGATCAGGACATTGCAAGAAGAGACAGAGTATACAAACCTAAGAATGCACCAGTACATAACCTTACAGGTTTCAAAAACAGTAATAAGACAGAAAATGCACAGCATTCGTTATAAAACAGCACAAAGAGAATTGCATATGTATGACTTTGTAGCCATTACAGAGATATGGCTCCAAGATGACAGACTGGGATTGGAATATTCGAGAGTAGAAGACATGGAAGGACAGGAAACTAGGAAACTGCAGAGGACACATCTGTTAAATAAGAATGATAACAGTACAATAAAGAGAAATTAACATAGTTCAGAGATCAAGTTGTAACTCAATTTTGCAGCGGTGAGCAATAATAATGATAAAACATTACTTGTGGAAGTCACATATAGGCTCCCTTGTAGTCGGCACAAGATAAGGTGGAGTATACAGGAAAAACTAAAGAGTGCTTGTGAGAGAGGAACAGCAAAAGTTGTGGGTGATTTTTGTCTATGTATGGACTGGATGAGGATAAGGACAGCCTAGATGATGAATTCACTGAGCATCTTTGGGACAGTCTCGTAGAGCAACATGCATTACAGCCAACAAAACGGCAGGTTATACTAGCTCAAGTAAGGTTTAATGAGAAAGGATTAGTTAATAACCTAACAGTGAAGGCACCTCTAGCTAATAGTGATCATGATATGATTAAATTCTACATTCAGATTAAGGGAGGAGAAAAGTCGATTTAAGATTAGTGCTTTAAATTTAAATCAGGACGATTACGAAGGCATGAAGGTTGAGCTGGTTAAAGTAAACTGGGAAATTAGGTTATTGAATACATCAAAAGAGATGCAGTGAATGAGGTATTTCAGAGCATTCAGAGAAAGTACATTCCAATGAGAAATAAAACAAAACTCCAATGGTGAAATTTTCTTGAGGAAATTTTCACCCTTGAGAATCATGAGCAATGGTGTAAAATTATTTAAAAAGTGAAAGTTTAAAAAACGACTTCTTATTTCTGATTTCCCCATAAGATTTCAACTGGAAGTTCTGAATTATGCTACTAAACATTAGCCACTTTATTTCCACTGTATTTGAAACTTATCATTAGCTAATTTCCCCTCCTTTCTATGTGGCTTCCAATTCTTCCCTCCTTTCCTGAAAATCCAGATTCCAACCAATTCCCAGCAAGTTGGCGACAGCAACTTGCTGCTTGCTTCTTCAGCCCTTCTTCCAGTTACACCTTCACCACCATTCCCTACATGCTCCATGGACACTTCTTTTCAATTTTTGCTTGCACAAATATGCCTTGGCAAAAGGCCATTCTCACCACATCCTTACGGCTGCCTTCAGGCCAAATTACACATCACTTCTTCCCTTCACAGCTTCATTTTGAAGCTCAGGAACACTTGCACCTTGCCTGGTTCTGTAAGGTTGCTTGGTTGCAGGGAGGCGCAAGCACACACACATCTCGTGCATCTGCAGCTGCATCTGTAAAGATCAGTAACTTTCTAAAACAAATTCAACATTCCAGATAATTATGAAAGGGTGGCATCACACAATTACTTGATTTAAGACATTTATATTCATAAAACATGAAAGCACTTCTGTCTAAATACAATTTATGGGTGCAATTTATGCTCAACACCATAAAGCAGAGCAGTTTTTTAAAAAAATTTTAGCACTTTTAAAAACACACTTCACAAACCTTCTTTGTAGAGTCTTTAGATATTCAGTTCTCCTGCAGCCAGTGCAAGGTGATTCTTAGATCCTGGGATTTTGCTTCTGTTCCTATGAACTTATCATCTCAGAATTGGCTTTTATTGTGAGCTTTCTTTTCCAGAAATTCTTCCTCGACAGATTAAGAAAATCTCCCGGCATTGTTTTACCTCTTCATGAACCACATCATTTCAACCCAAGCACAAGCTCCCACACAGACTTGCATGGTGAACCACAGAGTTTTGTGGTCTGTAAATGTTCTCGCTTTCTCCCAAATCCTGCCAGACTGATTGGGCTGACCGAGTTCAGGAATATCCTAGAAACCATCCGATCTTCATGCCAGCCCATCACACGGGCCTTATACCTGGTAGAAATGTTGCTTAGTTCTCCATTACAGCCCAATGCTCTTATATCTTGGACTCAAAAAAGACAATCTGATGCAGAAGCTTGGTACATGGCTTGATACAAGCTTGGTATCTCTTTAATTTTTAAACAGTCACACCACTAAGCCCTGTTGTCAGGCAAACTTCAAAACGGTTCTTGTAACTCCCTTCATCTTTGCCTAAATTAAAAACACAATCCCAAAACATAAAAATTTCAAACCTCATTTTTGTGACTTCATGCACATGCCAACTGTTAGCTTTACTATCTTCACTATGATTGTATTGCAGCCCTCTGAAAAATTCAACAAAATGTAACCAGGCCAAAGGATGCTGAACTTACATTGCTATCCTTCATACTGAGTCAATATTTCAGATACAAAATGAGGAAATTCCTGTTAGGGAGGGAACAAAATTGAAGAGGTCTACCAAGTGCCATATTAATCATGGCTCAAAATAGGTAACAACTGTTAAGAACAGTTTGGGTGAGTGTATGTCTGTACCTTAACCCAGAATGAGAAAGGAAGGAAGATATAATTTATTAACTCAGAATTACTACACGTTAGCAGCATTTGTGCAAATTATCACTGAACAAAAGACACATTAAAATGTGCTTCTTCAAAATATGTGCATTGCTTCCACCAATTCATCAACTGCTGTTTTACTACAAACATCACACCATATTGGAGTATTACCAAATACAACAGCCAACATCGTGAAAACACTTACACATAAATTGAGTAATCACTACCTACTGCACTTACTCCAATTAATAACTAGTATCACAGAAATATACAATGTATTTTGCTTTTGTTTTACTGCAGTTCATTTTCACCATTTACTGTTTGTGAAAATATTAGAATGAGCATAAGGCAGACTCCACAACCTTACACTTGCTAATTTCTTAAATAACATTAGCAAAGAAACAGAAATAAAACTAATTAGTGCATGGGTGCCTCAGAAGCTACTCATTAAGGCATCTCACAAGAGGATTATTAGAAAAATTCAGGTGTGTGGCACAAGAGATATATGAGTATGATTGAAAACCGAATGATGAAAATGTATGACTAACTGGCTTGAACTGAAAAATGTGATGAACATTAGGGGTGTTATTGCATGTTCCATTTTTAGTTTATTTTGCTCTCACATGTACAAATCTTTGTGCTTGCAAATATAATTGTCAAATCTGCTGTTAACATGAGAAATGGAAATTCAGTAAATGATTTAAAAGACAGTAAAAGGTATCAGGAAGATATAGACAAATTAGTGGAATGGTTAATAACATGGATACAAGGACCAACATTTTGGATTTTACTGTTAAAACATAAAGCATAACTGTCAACAAATAAATAGAAATTTACACAAAACATTGGTAAACTAAAATTCAAGATAACAAAGTGTGAAGCTGGATGAACACAGCAGGCCAAGCAGCATCTCAGGAGCACGAAAGCTGACATTTCAGGCCTAGACCCAAACTAAACTTCAATTTGCATGTTTAGTTTGCCTACCCCACTATATAAAGATCATTGGGAGCTATATAGCTAAATTCACCAAAATGGTGTTAGAAATAGTAAACAATAGTTTTGATTTAAAAGAAAATTGTGGCAAATGAAAATTTCCATTGAAGTTGAAAAGGATTATATGAGATTTAATGCATTTTTAACATGATGAAAATTTTGGTAGAATAATGTTAAGAGATCGTCATTATAACAAGATTAAGAAATGAGATTGAAAAAATAATTTTTGAAGAAATTATAACATGTTTTTAGAGGCTGAGGCGAATGCTTTATCATGGTGTTGCCATTATGGCTGTGATCAACAATTTCCAACATGACCTGGGAGTTCTGGCACATATGAGAAATGTCATGTTCACAGCATCAAATGCACTTCTGTACTGTGGAGACAAGGATGAAAAGAAGACCAGGGAGTGATTGGAAGGGGAACCCATGACAACCAGGCAGTTGGTTAGTGGCTGTCAAAGCAGGAGGCTGCTACCTTTGGGCTACTTATCAGTCATAGTTTTCAGACACAGCAAAGAGGATCCTGTCCAGCAGTGGTGTTACTATTAGCAGACTCCAGGCAGTCAGGGTTCAGGAAAAGTTCTGAAAACTTAACAGTTGGTGGTGGAATGTCATTGACTGTGTTAGACAGAGCTAAGAAGAAGCACAGGGAGCCACTGATAATTCACTGCACTTAAGAACAAGAATGAAGGAAGCCCACAAGCACTGTTTGCTTGGTCCACTTGAGAAATACAGAGGTTTGACAAAAAATTGAATAGCAGTGACAGTTAAATGCAACTAATTGTCAAAACACCTCAAGTTGTCCAAAGACAGGGATAAACAGGGAAAGGGGTCAGATCCCATGTGTGAAGGGGCGCTAGTGTCTACAGCAGGTGAAAGGGTTTGGGCCTGGTGCAGGTAGAGGGGTGTCAGTGTGAGAGGAGTTGTAAAGCAAGGTGAAGGGGGACAAGTCCAGAGCAGGTGGAAGGTTAAGTGGTAGGAGATTAATTTTGTTGTGCGTGAATATGGGATCAAAGGTTAGAAAAGTCAGTTCCATTGTTCAGTTGGAACATTTCACAGTCTTACTTTTCCTGAGTAACTACTCGATTCCATCAGAGCTCTTGAATTTCTCCATTTATAACGAGACCGCTCTTTGGAGGTAGGGAAAATGCCCGGTGGAATTAAAAATTTCTCAAGCTATTCCTTTACAGTCTACTATGCTTGAGAATCCACAGGGTTCCCAATTCACACCTATCAGCTGATCAGAAAATCTGGATTATTACATTTTCCCAGAAGATATTGTGATGATCAAATATTAGTGCCAGTGGAAGACCCTTTGTGAGTTTCATTACCGTCCCCTCTTTTAAATTTCATTCCAGTTAAACATGTTCCAGGCATGAGAATAGACTAGTAATCTTCTCACAGATACCTTCTAATATTTCCCTGTAAACAATGAGTGAGAGGTAAGTGATATTGACCAGGATTACCCAAGTCTTTAACAGCCTATCCCTGTGTATCAATGCTCTAAATCTATCAATGCTCTAAATCAATCAATACCTATTTTAAAAATCCTACCGGGATTGAAATCTCACCTGGTGGTTACATTGGGATCAAATTTGCAAAGCACCCTCCACAAGACTTTGCACTGATGACGGATGTAAGTACAATCAACAGTTAACTGTTTTGTTTCGACAGGTGTGAGTTAGCATACCTGAAATCAACTGAGTGGTTTTAGGTTAAAGAGCACAAGGATTACAATTTATAATTCACTTATTGTGCTTGTAAAATCAAGTAACAGAAATGATTAAAATTGGTGACCTTTCTGGAATAATTTTACAGAAACAAACAGATCAAATAAACTGTTTCAGGGATAGTAGGAACTGCAGATGCTGGAGAATCTGAAGAAGGGTCTCGGCCCAAAATGTCAGCCGTCCGGCTCGGCCTGCTGTGTTCATCCAGCTCTACACCTTGTTATCTCGGATCAAGTAAACTGTCTGGTTAATTAACTCATTGTTAATTGTGGAATCTTATTGTGTGTAAATTAAGAGCTGTAGTTGTCCATATTAGAACAGTGACTATTTCAAAAAGAAGCACTTTGGACATCACAGAAGGGGGTCACCAGTGCAAATTACTGTCACTAAAATATATTGACGGAAGTAAGGGATTTGAAGTGCTATGGTATTCTACTTCAATATCAGTCACTATCACAACAAAATCCTTTTATTTAACATATAAAATATGAATGAAATAGTCTTCATTTACCGACTTAATTCCCGGAAATATAAAAATCCCATTGAACCAAGAATGCAGCATAGTAGAATGAATCATTTTTTTAGATGCAATACCAATTAGAAAAGGCACATTCTTCTTAAAAGCTGTTCCATATACAACAGTTTGAATTTCAGATACTATTGTGATGTTGTTTCATGCAACTGAGATAAATATTTTTAAAAGACAGCATTTCAACCAACATCTTGTTTCTATAAAATGTTCTGTTTTATGAACTAAAAGGTTGTTCTGAATTTCCTAATAACGACCGCTTCATTTTGAATACCACTTTAGACCTCGAATGTGAAAATGGACTTGAAACTAATTGATATAATTGCTTGAAGATGTGCAGGCAGGTGAAATCTGATCCCTTAGGCCATTGTCGAGACCAGGAACAACAGAGGAATGTTTACACAATGGTTGGAGTTTAATAGACAGGCAAGCCTAGCTTTCAGACAGTCAGCAAAAACATCACTAATAGGTGACCTCTTAATGTAGCTCTTTTTAAAAGTATGGCTTTGCATCCTGGCAGCCTGTGTCCCAAATGTCAAGGTTATCTGCTTGACTTTCTGAGGCGTTTCACACTTCTTCAGTACTTAAGGGAACTTGACATTTACATCAGAAATTCTATCCTACTATCGTTTGAAGATTATGGTTTAAACCAAAGAATTTGTCTGAAACATGTGTTTAAATCTGTCAAAGGGATTCGTATACAAATCTTCACAAACAAAATTACTACTATTTTAATCTTCAAATTGTGGACCATCATTTTAAAATTCCAGAAATTAAAAACTAGTCCAAATTCAAGAATGTATTGTATATTACTAATGGAAATCTTACATTACCATTTATAAATGTATGAAAAATAAAAAGACATCAAACAACTATCTGGACCAGTAATCCTGCCCCTCACTCATAATACCAACAACCAAGCAAGCTCCCAAGAAAACCTTTAAAAATGGAAGAAAAAGGTACTAAAGGAAAAAACTCAGTAAAAATAGAAGCTTATCACAGAAGTCAAAGCTAGAGGTATTAGGCAAACTATTATTGACAAAGAAAATCCATCATTCTCATTAACAAACCTTACGACCTAAAGTCAACCTAGTTTTGAAAAAAATCCAAAATTTGAGTCACTTACGTAAGCTTATTCTTTAACAAAATGTCAAATGTGTAGCCTACTGCAACAATCAAAAACAATATATTACATGTCACAAATGAAGATAATAATGTTTCTAATCTCAGATGGAGAAGTAACTAGTGTAGACAAGTTGGATACCAAATGCTAGAAAGAAAGCATCTACCATGTACCTCTCAGTAACAGAGCAAGGCCAACACTGCCAAATAAACTAGAAAAAAAATCAGCAAGTGCATGGCTTGGGATGAACAAATGAACAAGAATATGTTACCAAGAAAAGTCAGTGCTCCCAGGCACGGTCAGTGGAACACTATTGGACTGTTGTACATTTAGTACAGTACACCAAACAACCTGCACTGCTAATAATCCAATGGACTTTCTACATCACTAGTGTTGCATCACCAGTTTTTGATTTTTTTTCTTTTAAATTCAAATTGCATCCACCCCCATGTATCAGGTTAGTTCACTTTCTTCATTGGTCTCATAGCGAGATGCCATTTTCCTGGAAAATGCATTTAGATAATATCGCAAAGATAATAATTCTCCTAACTGGCAACCTAAAGACATTGTCCCTCACTAACTTTCATTGAAAGTCTTTTTGTTTCTTCTTGTGAGCATGATTCAGACATGGTTCATAGATTTTGGTCTTAAAATGTGGAGGCCTAATAATGAAACATTTACCGGGGGTTATTGATAAACTATTATGTTTACAAGGATTAGTCATTCTTCACCTTTTCCATTGTTTTATTAGCAAACCATAATGAAAACACTCCATCAGGCTCTCTCTTTCCTCTTACAGAAATGTTTCTCCATCATAAAAGGTAAAATATAAGCAAATTACACTATTCGAAAGCTTGGAAGTTCTGGATAAATAATTTAAAAGTAGAAATAAAACTGCAATTTAGGAAGTACAACTTTTAAAAATTTAGTTTTTTTCAAGTAATTTGATGAACTGCTTAAGAGTATTGTGCAAATTATTTGTGTTAGAGAAAGAATTTAAGACAAGTAAACATCTTCCCCTTCACCGGTCCCCTGCTGTAAGCTATAAATGAAGTGAGTGCCTGGTACCAGGTCAGCAAAGCTATGTCTAGCTGACAGGCTCAGTTTACAGGAGACCAGTACTTTGTTTGGATATCCTGACCTTGCTCACCACTGTCTTGAAACATATGGCGAGAAAAGTTCCATTATGTTAGCTGAATTACAATGGACATCAGTTGAAAGTACGGATGTTACCTTGCTTTAAAAAAACTGTATCAGTAAATCAGTGTTTTAACATGCTTTGAATTCAAGTGTCTTACATTGGAAAATTGAAAATACTTACATTATTTCATTGTTACATAATGTGCGAATAACTAAGATCAGTGCTGTATGGGTTAATAAAGATTTGAATATATAAATTCATTTACTGTTTATAATCTGTTAATTTACTTGATGCATTTATTGTACGTGGAACATGTACTGCAGGGTTAAGAAGGTCAAAGCACACACAATGCTAAACATGTCAAACTGTAATGAATATTTTCTCTTTTTTTAAGAAAGATAATGTGTAAAGTAATTCATTTCTGCTAATTTACTCGGGACTCTGATCCTGATATTTTTTTGTCCCTTAATTGACTCCATTACTTCTTTTTTCATTGTATATATTTGTTAAACTCCATCTGAGATTACAAGGAAACTGTCAACTAAATATTGTTTCATTCATGAGCTGCTCTTCCAAGTCAATTATATCTTTCAACTTCAGGGGCATTGTATGATAAACTGGCTGTAAAAATCATTCGCATTAATACATTATGGTGCCTCGGTTCCAAAAGGTAATTAAAGAAGTAAATGACTCATAAGAATAGACATATTAGCTGCAAAATGAAAGGCAACAGACCTGCCACATGAAAGTATGTACCATTAAAGTACTGCATTTTTACATACTTGTAGTCATCCACAGTTGCTTTCTGCATCTTTAACACCCCTGCTTTAAGTTAATTGAGAATGAGAATGCATCTTATTTCAACAATGTCAGAAATCTTACAGATAATAAATAGTGGAATTAAAAAGGAAGCTCTCTTTAATGTGGCAGCAAGCTTCTATGGCTGTTATTTGTTCATGAAAATGGTCTGGAAGCCTATTACATGTAAAATGCTTCTTTGATTTCTCATTTTTGCATTCGTTATACTGCTCATTACCTGCATAAGCAAACTCCTGCTATCTATGGTTCCAACAAAAGGACACAGTACAAAAATACAATTTCAACTTTAATCTCGGAGTTGCGTGTTGCACCTCCCCTCAACCATCCTACTTTAGATATTTAACACAATTCATCGACCACACTGGATAGAAGTCACTTTAGTACTTACTAAAGTGTACTTAAAATGCCACATATATGTACAATACTGTACTAAACACAGTTGTTCTGTTAGGCAAGCACAGACACTATCAAGGGCAAAGGACCTACACACTTAGGTAACAATAAATGACAGGCTGTGGTTCAAGCCCATTAGCTGCTATGCGAGAGTAACACCATTCACTAAACAGACGACCTGTGAAAAAGTCTAAGATGTGTTTAAATCTTGGAGTGGGAATGCTGAATTAATTCTTTTGAATTGCAATCCCTCAACCACAGAAAATTACCTTCATTAATGACAAAAAAAATCTGCCTCTGTAATAAGCAAAGGGAGGGGGGAAATCAGCATCATTTGACTATTACTATTTGTACTTCATGCAACTAGTAAGCTGAGTTTTACTGCACTGTGTGAATATCTTAGATCTATTATATGAAATTTTTGTGTGAATGTGAAAAGTGAATAACATGAAAATTTGGTTGCACAATATGGCTGAAACATTTTAAAACTCACTAAATCAAGACAACA
Source organism: Stegostoma tigrinum (assembly GCF_030684315.1). NCBI lineage: Eukaryota > Metazoa > Chordata > Chondrichthyes > Orectolobiformes > Stegostomatidae > Stegostoma > Stegostoma tigrinum. Next base: position 41,638,990 of record NC_081364.1, on the reverse strand, counting down.
AAAAATTTTAAATATTATAGAAACACATTTGAGAGATATCTGCCTATGCCACAGAATATATTATCCAACATCCCATGCCACAGAGTAATGTAGCACACATTTCTTGCTCTGACTTAACTGAAAATATTCAAGTGAAAGGTATTATGTTAGTAAGACATCACTAGCTTTTAGGAGACTTTATTTTTTAAAGCAATTTCATGAAGCTTAATAGACTGAATGAAGACAATTTTTCTGCTGAATTGCCCGTGTAGTAAAATGTACCAAATACAATAGAGGTTTTATATCCAGCAATCTTCATCCAGCCTTCAAATGATGTCACCAACACAAGGTTTATGAAAGCCCTCAATACAGGTCCATATTGAAGAATGCAATTACTTAGATTTATTCTAAGGTGGCGTTTAAGGATGGCGTGTATTTTAAAAATTAACCATTTGATTTCATATTTTTGCAAACATATATCTTTCCAATGTTGCTCAAAAGGAAACGATAGTTGCTTAAAAGCAGGGTCCCTCATCAATCTTATTTGAGGAACAATGCAGCAGGGTAAGGAGTTAAAGAAAAAAGAAATAAAAGCAAAAGTAAAACTGGTCTATGCATTTTGCAAGGCACCAGAAAATAACTGCATCATGACTTTCACTAATACAAAAATAAATGTCAGAATCCCAATTTAATTCACCTGATCTGCGTGTGCAAAAAAATCTAATAGAATCTTAGTGAAAAAGATAATCTACTGTTGTAAAAAATGTAGCACTTGTGGGATTCATATGTTCTTAGGGTAGTGTTCTTGACACTAATATTTTTAATGTCAAATATACAGTGAACAACTGATCCACACAGATATTCACATTTAATCCATACGTATGCTTAGCATTCTGCTTGCTGTACATCAATTTAAAACAGTGACACATTTGACATTCATCTTTAAACAAAGTCTTTCACAGAACATTACAACCTTTAAAAACATAACAACCTTTAAAAACATAAAATCTTGCTAATTAAGGCATCTTTTCGATGAATTTCCTAATGCCTTAGGTTTCTCTGTACTGCTCCTGCATTAGTTTATGACAATACAGAGCACTCTTCACACCTAAATTAACACCTGTGAAACATATGCCTAATAATGTCATTTTATAATTCGTTGACAAAGACTGACTAACCTCATGAAGTTATTGAGGTCTACTTTTGGGTTAATGACTCAAAAAGAAAGTCTATCAATTATCAATAGAAACATTCTGTTGTTTTTATTCAAGTGTATCCCTATCAGAGAACACAGAAATGGAAATGGATTTACAGAATTTTCATTCATGCCATCTGAAAAAGACTAATACAGATAAATTCTGTGTTCCAGCTCTCAGTCCACAGCCCCTTGAGAACATGGCAGATCAAGTGCATAGCAAAGTATGTTATTAAATGTGGTGAGAATTTCTGTTTCCACCACCCTTTCAGGCAGTGTGTTCCAGCCCTCCCCTCTGGTTGAAAAAAAATCACAATTCCTGTTGCAATCTTTCCCTCAGCCACTTTCAATATACAGCCCCTGGTAATTTCCCCTCAACCTCTAACACGTCAAACACCCTGAGCTCACCCAATATGCATATAACTAAAGATTTTCTTTCCGAGCAATTATAAATCTATTCTACAGCTTTACAAATGTGATCACATCTTCCCGACTATAACATTGAATTAACATGCTTACACAGTTCTAGCATAACCTCCCTCTTCTTATATTCAATAGTCAATAAAGTCTCCCTTAAGCTTTCTTGACTATGTCTCCCAACTGTCCGGCTACTTTCAAGAATCTAGAGCCATTACACTTCAGGATCCCCGTTTTCTCGACGTTTCTCAGAATCCTACCCCTTTATACACATTGCTTTGGCTTCTAGTCCTCCTGAAATACGTTTCTACAGACTGAATTTCATTTGTCATTTTTCTGCCCTCATAACCAGTCCACTGATATTCTTCAGAAGTTTAGATATTTTTCTAGTCAACCTGTTCAGAGATTTTATTAAACACTTCTGTAGCAAATACGATGTGAACTTGAGCTCCTGGACCAGAAATAGGAAAACTACCACTGGCCACAAAAACCCTCCTCAAGCAGCTTACAGTTTGCTTCCTATCAACCAGATGATCAATTATCAAATCATTTTAAAACATTTTTAATCATGCTGTCTATGTTTTAATCTAAAATCATTGATATACTTCATGAGCAGCATCCAGTACAGCATGCTGTGGAACCCAACTGGAAGTAGCCACAGACCACTAGTTAGTCATAAACTTTTGCTTCTAGCCTCTGCTCTGACACTTCCCCTCCCCCTCACCCCACCACCACCATCCTCCCTACACTCCATGTAACAAATCCAGTCTGGTTGTCTTTAATTTGTTAAATTACCTCTTTGCATTTTTTTTCCAATAATTTGCCAACTTTATTTACCAACAAGGTGATAGCCTTCTAACATTTAGAAATTCCCTTCCTCCAATTTTAAATAATCGTACAATGTCAACAGTCCTCCAGTACAATGTCTCTAGCTAGGTAAGATCTGACTATAAAGATCAAAGCCACCATTGTTTCTTTTGTTTCCCTTAGCACACACTCTCATACATTATATCTGAGCCTGCTGATTTATTCAATATTTTCTCTGGCATTCAAAGGTGCAGATTAATGATTCTTACCCTCTTTTTTTTTATTTATTGGGCCATATTTGTCCTTAGTCCTTTACAGCGATTCTTTGAAAGCTTCCCATCGCATTTTCCCAGATTTACCTTCAAGTAGCTGCCACAGTACACTTCTGAGCTCAGTAAAATTAGACTTTCTTCAATTTAAAAATCTTACTCATGATCTATCTCTGCTCTTTACCATTGTTATAATCTTGATACAAATCAATAGTGTGTTTTTTTTGTTTCAATAAATACAAAATATCAGTTATTTACAAGAAAGAATGAAGCCACAATATTCCAACGTGTAAGAAAAATATGAATCAACAAGCAAGTTATGATTACATAAACTAGAAATAGCACATTAATGGTAATACAATAAAACAGATTATTATGAATTGGCTCAACTGTCCACAGGTCATTAAACCAAGTTGCAGAAGTCTGTCTTCCTCATAGGAAATTTCAGCTCCTTTCCTTCAAGGAGTTAGCCTGATTCTCGGTCACTAGTAGTGCACAACCAACCCAAGTTCCATGGGCATCAGTTCCACCAAAACTGGTGTCTGCAGAGCCTTGGCAACTTGATCTGGGTAATACAGATTCACTGATGTTATCTTCAAGTAGCAGAAACAGCTTCAACAACTTACTCTCAGTTTCTGGATTTGGGCTCTGTGATGTTCTGCTTGTTTGAACTGTATCACTGCACAAGTAAGGATAATTCTACATTCCCACATATAGTCAATCAGTTTTAGCCTGCCCAGAGTTTTGGCTTCTAAACTTAGCTTCAGTCTTCATTTCTGTGGAAATTGGAATGATCAGTTCCTATTTTTTGTTTCTCTTTCATATTTTATGATCTCAGTTAAGGTCTGCCTCAACAAATACAAGCTTTGACAGACTCGATGACAATTTTTAAGTCAAGTTGAATTATAACCACTGCCAATAAAATGTTTTCTCACTTACACACCTCCCATTAGTTCAGTTTCATTTCCTAAAACTGAGTTCAAAGCTGGCCTTTCTGTTGCAGGTTCCAGTATAAAATAAAAAGCAGACAGACATTCTCCTCAATGCATTTTAAAAATTCTGTACTTCTTACAATGAATTTATTCCAATTAATATTAAGGAGTTTAAATCCTGTAATATTACTGCCATTTCTGCACTTTTCAGCATTTTACATACATTTTATTGTTCTACCTCCATCTAACTTGTTGAGAATCTATATTACATTCCCAGCAGTGTGACTGTCCTGATTTTGTTCTTCAATTCAACTCTTGTGTCTTCTTTTGATTCTCTTTCAGGCATATTATCTGTCCTCATTGCAATCATTGTTCCTCAAACCAACAATGTGATCACTCTCTTCTTTTTTCATGCTCGATCCCATCCAAAAATCATGGAACTAGGAAGGTGAATCATCTTCCTGTACTTTTTTGAGCCATTTTATTGTAGAATAGTATTATGTTTTCACATGGCTATTCCGTCTTCAGCTTACTTATCTTATTTGCTAGTCCTTTTGTATTGAAAGGAATACCACTTATAATGAACAATTCCTTTAATTGGCTATTTTTGAGCCTGCAACCTTCCATTGTTCCCTCAACCTTCTAATCTTGCTTAATAATTCTCTGCCTTCTATTATTGGTCCATTAAGTCTGCTCCATCACTCGATCATGACTGATATCTTTCGAAATCCCCATTCTCCTGCCTTCTCTAGATAGCTTTTGATCCCCTTATTCATCAAGCACCTTTCTGTCTCTGTCTTAAATATACTTAATGATGACCTCCACAGCCTTTTGTGGCAATGAAATCCACACATTCACCACACTCTGCCTGAAGAAATTCCTCTTCATTTTAGTTATTTCTAGTTTTGCTTCTGACTTATAAATCTATTTTCTGGTTACCATTCGCTAGCAAGCTAATTTACATGCTTCCAAACAGCACCAGCAAACCTCTCTGCAAACAATTTGCTCCTGGCCCCATTATAAAGATTCAGTCTGTCAAATGTCCATCATAATTCCATGGAAACCTAAAGCCATCCAGCCAGCTTCATCTCCTCAGACAAGCACACAATCAGCTGCACTACCTTCCAGCCTCTTCATTCACTACCGTATGGCACAGGGAGTTAACCGAGATATTACTGTCTTCAAAGTCCTATTCTTTCCAAGCTACCTGAAAGATACTGGCAGGACCTCTTCCTTCTTTCAAACCATGTTACTGGTGTCAACATTGATAATGATCTCCAGCTATTAATTCTCCTCTCTCAAATTGTGGGCATTTTTGACCCTGGAATCATGATGTCAGCCACAAAATGCCCATCTGCTCCCCTAACAAATGAAACTACTATCAATATTGTTGTCCTAACCTTCTTCCTACTGTTGCTCTGTCTGACCGCCATCTCCTCCAGTTGAGCCAGTTACCGACTGCTCTGACTGTATATCTGGAAGAAACAATCGCCCTTAACCATGTCTGAGATGCTCCAGGGAGCTGTAGTGCTTTCTGCTTCGTCTTCAAGACTGTGTGGAAATCATTCAATCCTGCAGAACCTTAAGCTGTGGAATTGTTAAATTCAAAAAGTAGCTCATAGTTTTGCTGAAGCATGACAGGGATACCAGGTGCAGCACAACCTCAAAAAGCCAGTGCTGAAGCTCCTTTAACTGATGGCATGTCCTGCATATAAGCATCTTGCAGAGTTTCTTTTCAGAGCTGAGGTGTCTCCCATATCTTGATTTATTAGAATGACTTAACAAAAACAAAGTACGTCCTAGTCGAATGTATGTTAAAAGACAATGCAGGGTTCCCAAACTGAGAAGCTGCTGCATTAAACCAGCTCTTCTGGGCCTAAAGCTGGAGGTTGCCTCAAAGGCCATCAACTGTGATGGTCAGCAACCTTTGGCCAACTGTGGCGCAACCACTACAGAAGCTCAAAAAAGTGGCACAAGACAAGAAAACAGTTACAAAAAGGCAGGTATAAAGGGCATGCAGAAAGGAACTTAACGTATAATTTGATTTTTAAAATTATTTTTCTTCGTTAGCAAGAGGTCAGTGACAGAAGAAACAGAAGAAACTTCATTGATGAGAAGGTGTGGTTCAGGTTGCCCATATTGTTACTTCTTTTGTCACAGATAGCCTGAGCACAAAGGGGATGCCACCTTCTCTTCCTCTTTTTCTCAGCCTTCTTCGCACTTCTCTCTTCATATGCTTCTGCTGCTCAGATTCTCATCTGATTTGTCAATGGCAAGAGCTGTTACTTCATTACACCACCAACCTTGATATTACTCAGTTATGTAGAACTCCTCTAGAGTGATCCAGAGAGCCACCCAAAGTATTTCACATTAAGCCCACCCTCTTCCCACCTCCAAGCCCCGTCCACTCCAGCCTCATCAAAAGTTACACATTTCTAATGTGGTATTGTACATTGGATTGCTAGTGGTTGCTTACATGTCAAGTGGAAACTGGATGAAGTAATGCAACTAATACAGCTTAAGGACAATGAGCGCCTTCACTGCACCCTACAATGTAATCCTTGGTCTTCTGAATCTTCAATTGTGGTGTAGCAATCGGGAAAGTTGTCACAACCTTCTTGTGAAGTGAAGACATTTTGAGTCCTCACTGAGATTAAGGTTAAGAGAAATCACCCCTGAAGTTCCTCAGTTGATATGGCCTCCTGCTCCCAGCCCATTGTTCTGGACCCCCTCCCATTTTTAACAATTTAATCTGCATGCACAGTTTTCATTCTCCCAGTCATGTACAATTGTCAGAGAAAAATCTACCAGTGTCACTCACATTCTAGAAGCAAATTTTATCAGTACAACAACAAATTCATTTATGCAGCCCCTTCAATGCATTAAAAAGTTACCAGAGCATTTAAACTTCAAACAAGTATGGGAAAGCTTGGACTGACACCATCAGTCAGAAGAAATAACCAGCAACTAAACAAAAAAGTGCTCTTAATCCATATAAATAGAGCAGACAGGAGGTTTATATTTTGTTGAACACATGTTCAGCTTTGCAAGGTTAAGGCACAGCATAAACTGATATACAGGGCCCAAAATGCTAGCCTGCCTTCAAACCAACATTGCACAATTGTGGAATTAATACCAGAATATGCCAGCCCTGCATTCTGCCAGCCAGTGCTAGGCGTTCACAGGCAGAATCTTTTATCAAGATCACGCTGGCTTGCTTCTCACAATATATCTGCTTGCACATCTCAGACTAGTATATTTACATAGTGCAGCATTAGTAGAAGGAAATATATTCCGTTTTTGATGATTATATTTGCAGCTAACATTTGCTGATAATCCATTTCTTGATAAAATTAATTAGTTTAATCCATTATTATTCTCACACAATTTCAACATTTATACTCTTTAATTAGTTGCAAGCTGTTGCTATCAATACTGGAAAATTTCTTTTCTATTACAATATTCTCTAAGTAAACACAAAGGAATGTTCAATAGTGCTTGAAAAAAATAGACTAATGAGTAAACATCTAAATCCTTGTTAATGAAATTGCAATATATTTATAATTACTCAAAAATTACTGTGAACCATTTCCAGATATTGCAGTTGACACAAAAACTACAAAAAAAAATTCAAGCAAAACTAAACATGATCGAAGTCCCATAATGTACAGTAGTGGATGATCCAATGCACTCTCTTTTATCCCCTGCAGTCAATACTCTTAATACAGAGTACGTTCCAAGTTTACAAAGGTTAACCTCCTCCATAAGCAGTTGGGGGCATTATAACAACATGAGTGGACTTCTGTTCTGGCCTTGTGATGAACCTAAACTCCTATGTGTTGAAATGTTTTTCTGTATTACTGTGTGTTATTTATAAAGCATGAAGAATGACATTGTCATGGCAGCAAAACAAGTAACAACACAGATTTCCTCCAGCAAGAAGTCACTCAATAACTCATTAACCCTCCTATAGCCAAAGCCATACCTGAAAGTCAGAAATCCTTTATTATATTTACAGATTGCTTGTACTGATTTATAGAAGTAGTTTATATTCAAGGTATATAGCTGAGGAGCATAAAGCAGTCTTCTGGAAGGAGGGGCTCAACTTTCAAAGATTTGCTGATGACCAATTCAGTTGACACCTTTCATAGTTCAATTTCAGATAGCTAATAAATGCAATTCATAATTTTACTGGATTAGTACAAAGATATAATTTTAATAATAAAGCAACTATTTAATACATTTTCAATAGAAATACTGCAAATACTTTATATTCAACAGAAACTAACATTGTGTTCTCCTGAATTAAGCACTGAACTGAAATTATAACTTTCCAAAGCACTTTGCAGTCTCTGTAAAATAATATTAACAAATTAAAATTTTCCAAATTTTGAATGCTGAGAAGTGCAAAGTACAATTCACTAAAATAGTACTAATATATCATCCAAAGTCCTCACTTCTTGAATATAAATTTAATAAACATTGGACGGTACGCACATCACTTTACTGCAAAAGAATTCCAAAGAAATACCCATCATGAAAAATCAAAATACATGCATATCACACCTCAAAGGCACAGGAAATGCACTGCATTACATCAAGGGCTGAAATGTCCACAACTGTAACACTACTGAAAGAGAGGGCAAGTCCTCCTAGTTTCCTGACCAACATTTAGCCCACTCCCAAACAATCAGAACTGATTAACTAACCACTTACTTGATGCCCTTTGCCATTTCCTGGAGTTGTGCAGCAACTATACAAATGTATTTTCATTTGTCCCTTCTTTAAGCCACTCATCTATCCTCAAATCAATATGCAAGTCATATTTACACACTAACAATTTGGATTCAAAACTGGACCTGTGACCAACAAAGCAAGAAACACTGAACATAAATATATCAGATGTGTAGTTACCAAAGCACCATGAAAGATGGGTACAAATTGGCATAAAATGGATGGACCTTTGTAAGAACAAATATAAAACCAATGGACACCATGCCTAGAAAACTGTATCCGCATCTAATAAACTATAATCCAAGAAACATAGCCAATGTGCATCAAGAAACTCAGGGACATTCCCACTCATCCAAGAAACCCAAATATATTCTTGATCGCCAAATATACATCAGACACACAACTGACTCAGTCACCAGGAACATAGTCACAACCATTGGGAAACCAGTATATTTCCATGAAACCAATAAGTAAACCAGGCATATTCCACATATGCATCAAAATGACTAGAACATCAGAGATGTAACCAATAAATTAGCAGTAAAAGTAAAAACACAATCTTTCCGATCAAGGAAACCAGAAATAAGCTATTTTTAAGAAAATAACTGAGCACATGCTGAGTAAAATGCCATGAAAATGGAATCATGATAACTAGAAAGTAATGCCTTTGCAGTCATATCTAACAACCAACAGTCTGTCCAGAAGAACTGAACATTATCGGAAATTAAAATGGCACCACAAATGCATACGTTGGGTGCTTTTCAGAAAGCATGTTTATCCAAAAGTGAAATCTTTTGATGATACGATACGTTTTACAAGTATCCAGGTATTTCAAATATTTATGTCTTGGAATTGGGGTTAATGGATATTGGGTTTTGTCAGTCATTCTTTGCACGAAATTAAGACTACAAAAGTATTGTGGCTGTGAAATAAATAATTATATATTTTTATGGAAAAAGCTGCACCTTTGCAAATAGCCTTTTATTTAGAGACATAGTGATGTACAGAATGGAAACAGATCCTTTAGCCCAACTTGTTTCTTACACAGCTAATGACACTTGAAAATACAGCAATTTCCATAGCAAATCAGTGTTATAGATCTTTTTTCAGGTAATAAACAGGTGTATATAGTCAAAGATGAAAATTTCAGTGAATGAATGACATAGAAAAATCTATCACTTTTGCGCTATTATGCCTGTCGTGTCATTGTCTGTTCTGCTCCATTATAACTCATTTTTACTACACTGAAGATGCTGAGTAATCATTTGTTTCTCTCTTATTGCTGGTTCAGAATGGAAACACTCAAGTTAGTTCCAAGTGTCATACTTAGTACAGATGTTCAATATATAAAGGGAGAAAATATAAAGATAACTATACTACAAAGAAATATGACTTTTTGTATCATAATAACGTACAGAGGAAAATTATGGTTAAAAAAATTGCTATTACTCATTACTTTTCTATGAGCTGCAATACAAAATCCACTAACCAAGATTCAGATATAGCTATAAGTAATGCCAAAAATGGTGCAAACAGGTGAAATACTTTAAATTCAAAGTTTTTATTTCCATTATTTGCTATGTTTCCCTCTGCATCAGTTTGAAATAAACAGCAGCCAATTGTGTTTCTGGCTCATATTCAAGTGTTTGAAATACAGGACAAACAGTCTACTGTGCATAAACTTTATTCCAGCAATGATTTTTTTTTATTAACTGCCTAGCATTGCAAACAGAGTATCACCGCTTTTGGTCCCCTTGGAATCATCCAAGAATTCGCTATTTATTAATTCTGGTGACCAAGTACTGTGTAGATGAGTTCAGACTTGTCTGCAATAACTTCACATTTCCATAGGCAAGGGAGGGAAAGATACAACTAGGTTCTGTTTAGTTCATCATCCATACATATAAATTCCAAATTGAATACCAGCTTTCTGCATAAATATGTCATTCTTATCCAGGAGGCCCTGCCAATGAAAACAAGTCATACAGTGTAGGGGTGTACTGTTATCATTAAAACTGAACTCTTCCACTTTATGCATTTCATTCAAATGTAAGAATTTTTCACAAAACAATACCTGTATTATAAAGATTACCCCAGACAGTACTCCGAATAGTCTAGCAGCACCGCAGGATAAAAGAAAAAGGGAAGGACAGGAACTAGGATAGGCTTACATCCAGCACAGCACAAGGTAGGGGTGGGGGAAGAGTGTGGGCCTTAATTCCCCATGGCACCTATTTCAATTTAACTTACGTCACTCAACTGGATTTTGGTAACTCTTTAAGTCCATTGATTATCTGACACATTTACATTAAAAAATACTCACCATGCCATGACTAAAGTCTTACTGTTTTTCATCTGGAGCACTGTTATGTGATATAAATTTTCCTCACATACTTGTGCCATTGTTAGTAAAAAGCCACAGCTTTTTACACTTCTTCTGATTCTTTCAGATGATTAGGAGTTAATTACAAGCTATACCGAAGAGACCTGTATCAATGTGAACACTATGCAGCACTTTTCTGATACTCTCTGCAATTAACAACACAACTCAACACTGACAAGTCTCGTACACTTTGTATCATTTGTACTCTGGGGTGAAGCCAAGTTGTGTGGAGAGAGAGGATGTGATTTCTTGCCATTTTTTCCATTCTTTTCAAGAAAAGTTTATAATCCACACACTGCGTTACGTATCAGCTTAATCATACATATTTTCTCCATAGTTCTTTGGTGTCTCCATTTTTATTCTTCACATCTGTGTTTTCTGCTTATCTATTGTCCTATAAACAGACTAATCTAAAGAATACCATATTTCTAAATATATTTTAATCCTACAGTATCTTGATTGAGAAATCTTGTGCACAGTTACTGTTCATTCCATCATTCTGTTGTCCTATCTTCCCATCATTCCTCAGTTCTAAGGAGCTCTGTATTGCCCTCAACGCTGATTTTTGGATTGTGCTGAATGGAATATAATATTTATCGATGTCGTTATCATTATTTGTTACAAGCAGAATCAATCAATCACATTGCTTTATCCTTCTATATTCAAAGCACATCCTTGCTGTTTTACGCTACTGGATCAGAATGCTATCCAACTGAATTTGATCAGCAAATGCAGTTCCCTGCACCACAGTGATCTCTTGACGAAGATGTTATTAAGTGAAACTGAACAAAGTGATGAAAACAGAACACAAAAAGACAAGCACAGCTGGACACTCATTGTAGTCTGAATTTTTTTTTCCATATTACCAAAGGTCAGCTTTTCTGTTCCAGAATTTCTTTTAAAACTATAGTTCAAGAGTGATAAGATTACAAACATCAGGTGTCAAATAAAGAAAGTAAAATACAGGCTTAAAGATAGACTGAAAGCTCTAAAGTGAAAACTGTGACAGATACTTAAGAGAACTGTACTAGATATTTTATACAAATTGCCATTTAAACTTAAATCCACTTCACAACTCAGCAGTGCAATAAATTACAAAAAATGTGGATTATTCCCTGATGTCATACTGATCCATTCATCTAATATAATTCCTGCCCATTCACCATATCCCATTGTTAGCAGCTTCCTTGATGGAAATATAACATTTACCTCCTACTTTAAATTTTGCATTGAAAATCATAATCTTCTACAAGATGCAATTCATTTTCAGTGTCCATGTCTTTCTGCAGTACCATTATCTTAGCTCTGCTTTAGCCACACTTTGCTGTATACCTTTTCATTTCTAGGTCATAAGGTAAACAGGCATGAAGAAGTGTTGGTGGTCAATGATCAAATCTGCAGAAGAATGAGTTACCATATTGCCAAGTAACCTACCTGTGTCCATCACTTCTATTAACTTCTCGACATCACTGCTCTTACAAAAATGGTACCGAAGAAGGTGAAATGGTTCTTCATTTGAAGCTGTCAGAAACTGGATGATGAACATACTACCTGACAAAACACCAGGCTTGTTGACAAGGCCAACTAATAATGTTTAATGGAAGTAAACATTAATTCTAGCTAGAACCATGCAGAATTTCATCAGGAAAAGATACTGTCTAATTTAGAAACTCATGACTCTCCCCTGAAAAAACTTCCAACTGATTTGCTGATTACAGTTTTTTTCTGGTGTTGTTCAATAATTATACAAGAACAAATGCCTTTAGGATTGATTAATTCTCCAGCCATCACCCCAAGAACAAAGGTTTTATCCAGCCACCCTATAGTTAAGAAGAGCCCTTCACTCGGAGACATTAAGGACTGCAGATGTTGGAAGCCAGAGTTGATTGGTGCGAGGCTGGTAAAGCACAGCAGGTCAGACAGAATCCAAGGAGCAGGAAAGTCAACGTTTTGGACAAAACCCTTCACCAGTACTGGGAGGGGGGAGGGGAGCCCAGAAATAAATGGAAGGGGCTACTGGGAGAAGGGTAGGAAAAATGGCAATAGGTGGGTACAGGTAGGGGACTATTGTGATTGGTCCATGGGAAGGGTGGAGCAGTTAGGTGAGTAGGAAGTGGACAGGTTAGGTCCCTGTGCTGATTGGAAGGTTCTTATGAAATAAAACCGTTTCAAACCAGTTCCTTAAGGGGATACCCAAAACTGGCAACACTACTCAATAAGTGACAAATGAAAATATTACAGCAGTACAGTAAGAGATTGGAACCATTTACCATTGCTAAACTGTGTTTTCAGAGTGGAAGGGTTGTTGTTGGAGAGGGGAAGGGGTAACAGTTCCAGCTGCCTTTGATAAACATGCCAGGAAGTGCTCAATAATGATTACAGGGTATCTCAAATTGGAAGTGTACTAATCCTTAGTGCTAGACCTTGGTGAGCACAAATATTCACACCTGATGTAGAATTATTGCAAGATTATGTTCAAATTTGTCATAAAAATGAACAAGTGACCTATTTTCACATCTCAATATTTAATTAACTTCAGAACCAAATTACTCACTGTTTAGACTATCTTATTGGTGAATTAATATGATACATTCACCATTTCCTAATAATTAATCAAAATCAGTAAATTATTCAAAAATGACAAACATTTATTTGACAGAAAAAATACTAGTTTATATGATATTAATTCATAATTACCAATGTCCTATCACCATCATTATTGGAGCTAGTTAGAAATAAATTCAGCAAGATCAAAACACCTACATGTGTAACATTCAGGCTGTTTACATCTTATAATGATATGACATATTTTTTTAAAGGCATTGTTTCAGTCAGAATTTCCAGCCATATTAATTAATAATTTATTAGTAAGTCTTTAAGGACTTAATTTTTGGAGGATATCCTGAAATAATTGTGTAAGAATGAATGTATGTGTAAACATTACAGTTGAAAGGAATTAGTAATACCATCCAATATTTCTTTCTTGAAAATAAATGAATGTTAATAGCTTTGACAACTCAAGTCTCACAAATCAGTTTCATCTGAACTTTCAGATACTTACTAGTCTGATCTGAGATCACGGGTTTTCTTCACAGACATGATTAGAAAAGAGAGTCCAGAATGGTCAAGGAAGGAGAGTATTACGATAATAGTCTCAAGGACTAAAAGCCTATTTCCTATCTGAATATACTAACTGCTACCAGACATCACAGGGATTTAGATGGACCTGAATGGCATCCTTCATGACTGGGCAAGCAAAGATGTTTTCGGGATTAAGTGGCTGATGGGATACAACACACTGGTAATTTGCTTGTTCTCTACTGCAATATATAAACTGTCTAATGGTTTGTTTTAATCTGCAAAACACACAAAGTCAAATGCTTCCAATAAATTGATGCTATTCATGACAAAGCCAAGTGCATCCTTGTATTGCACTTATTCCCACAGCAGACACTGCAATTGCAAGATTGTCAGCTTAATGGCTTCACCTACCAGGTGTTCAAATTTCTTATTCCTTTTAAAACATCCATCAGGTTCTGGCTTTGAGGGTTATTGAAGATTCGGGTGTGGCAAGACCAAAGATGCAAAGTCTGTTTCTATTACAACTGCCATGTTTGGTCAATGTAAAAGCGAACACGTGCTAAATTGATGACAGTACTCGAATTATCTATATTGTCAGTTTACCATTTCAAATGATCCATTTTATGACAGGCTTTAACTCTTCAGCAGTTGATATTATTGCATGTCTCTAATAAGAGAGCAGCCCTATGGCCCTCTGCAACTACGGCAACATTGCTGTAAGCCATATTTCAGACATAGTCTCACCAAGTACCCTGTACAACTGAAGCATAACATTCCTGTTTTTGTATTCAATCGTACTCATAATAAATAATACATGCTATTTTTAGGGACAAGGTGGTGTAGTAGTTCTGTCACTGGACTATTAATCCAGAACCTCAAACTCATTTTCTGAATACCCAGCTGCAAATCCCACCATGGTTGGTGATGAAATTTGAATTCAATAAAATCTGAATTTGCAAAAGCTAGCCAATGGCAACCCTTGGCATTGATCACTATAAAAATCCATCTTGTTCGCTAATGACCTTTAGGAAAGGAAATCTACCATCCTTACCAGGTCTGTTATGTTACACTACATTTTACTCCAGATTACAGAAAATGTGATTGACTCTTAAGCCCTATCGGCAAATATGGATAGGCAATAAATGCCGTTAAAGAATAAAAAGAACTCCTCTGGAACAGAATTAAATCTAAAAGAATATTGGAAATATTTCTTGCACACAAATTGTAAATCACAATTTGTTCTTGAAAGTAATTCTGCTGGCAATTATTGGATCTACTTTGCAGGTCTAGAATATTCTAGCATTAAAACATCAGTTACTTGGTCAAAATGCATAATTCAGCAATGACAAGAGTTCATTTATCCTGAAATTCAGGTAAGAATGTAAAGTGAAGTTTTTAGCAGATTTCATCTCTCTTCAAATCTGCTTCTTTGCTTTGGTTATAAGAAAGTCCACGGCCTCTGTTCAGCCCAACAGTCAAATGATAGTGATGTTTTACAATAATGCTGTCTAATGCACGTCTTTCTGTTTTTTTAAATCGTAACCTTGATAATGTTCACTTTTTATTCTTTGTTTAGCATTCCAACAGAAGGCAGGATTAAGAAAGGAAGTTCCTATGAAGTCCACAAAAAACACAAACTACACCAACCTGAGTTGTGTTGATCTCCAGATGAACAACTTCGAATTTATTCTACTCTAGTTTTTTTTATTTATCTGTCTCACATCCTACACTGTTACCATCGCGTCTCCGCCATTTGCCTTTGCTTGACATTTCCTCTGTTGACCTCACTGCTGCTTGCAGCCATAACCTATCTTGGGGTCCGCACCAAATTTGTGTTTTTTTCCAATACCATACAGTCACTTTATGATTGCATTCCGTCATGCATTTACTCATTCAGTTTTCCTCTTTAGCACTGTCATTCTGCCTCTCCATACACGCTTTGTTACAAATAAACACCAGTTCATTGGTAACATAGTTTGACTAAAATTTAATTCACTTTCAACACCTCCTCTGACTTCTGTTTAACATTCCTGTTTGGCTGACAGTTTAGTATTTATTCATTTCAGTTTCCCTCCTTTTGGTTCCAACCACCAATGCTATGACACAGACAGATGGGGAATATAAGCTGTGTATGTAACCACAAACATGTTCATGCATGCTTACTGGAGGTGGAGAGAAGGAAGAGCCTACAAACTTTTAGACTGAAACAATAAAGCCTTTTGTTACAGAAATGTAGTCTTACATGCCAAATAGTGGCAGAAACTTATTAACCAATAATAACCTTGCTATTCCATTGCCCTACAGTCATTTTACATTATTCAGTCAAAACTATCATCTTCTGAACCTAACTTTTTAAAATTTTAAATGTTTAATGACAGCCCTAAGTGATCTGTGGGTAAAAAAAATTGCATATCTTCTGACGAAAATCAGTAAATTAATCACAAGATTCAATCTCCACCATTACCATAATACATTCTATATATAGCCTTTACATTCTGGAAATCAGTGTCATATGAACAGCAGTGAGTGTGGTTCGTAAATTAACCTTGCTAATTATCCTTTGTGAAACTTGTCAGACTTAAGAGTCAACCGAATTAAAATAAAATTAATTGTTTCGCCAATCAAAGAAATTAAATGTAAAATAGAATACTACTACCATCTGCATTACTGTATTAAACATCTATTATTCTGTATGTTGTAAAGATTTTGTATTAAGATGTTTTTGAGAGGCAAGTAGAAAGAAAAAGCTGAT
Organism: Stegostoma tigrinum; assembly: GCF_030684315.1. NCBI lineage: Eukaryota > Metazoa > Chordata > Chondrichthyes > Orectolobiformes > Stegostomatidae > Stegostoma > Stegostoma tigrinum. Next base: position 41,622,441 of record NC_081364.1, on the reverse strand, counting down.
AGAGGAGTGTGCAAGCTTGGTAGAGACGTGTGAGACTGAAAGGATTGCTCATTTGATGCGAGATTGCAATAGATTACATTTACTGTAGTAAACAGCTACTGAGTACATGCACATGAATTAACTAATAACAAAATGATTCATTACCAATTAAAGCAGAAATCTGTCATCTTTTCCAATTTCATGTCCCTCTGAGATATCTGCGTACTCTGGTTCTGAACTTATTGTGATCGTACTTAGAAGTGCTCTGCCATTTGGTCCAGGCCTTCAGCTGCTCCAGCCCCAAACCCTGGAATTGCTTCCTACACCTCTTGGCCTCCTTACCTTGCTTTAAAAAGATACCTCTTATACCAAGCTCTTAGGTATTTGTCTTAATATCTCTAAGTTGTCATACTTTAGTTTATAACTCACAATGTTTCATTATGGTCGAGGCACTAAATAAATATTGTTTGTTGTTGGAAAGTAGAAGACAAAATATGGTAACATTTACAATCTGTACCATTTCATTTTGACCAAGTAACTGATGTTTTAATGCTAGAATATTCTAGACCTGCAAAGTAGATCCAATAATTGCCAGCAGAATTACTTTCAAGAACAAATTGTGATTTACAATTTGTGTGCAAGAAATATTTCCAATATTCTTTTAGATTTAATTCTGTTCCAGAGAAGTTCTTTTTATTCTTTAACGGCATTTATTGCCTATCCATATTTGCCGATAGGGCCTAAGAGTCGATCACATTTTCTGCAATCTGCAGTAAAATGTAGTGTAACATAACAGACCTGGTAAGGATGGTAGATTTCCTTTCCTAAAGGTCATTAGCGAACAAGATGGATTTTTATAGTGATCAATGCTAAGGGTTGCCATTGTCCATCTCCTAAAAGCCTGTCGTAAGATGGTTCATTTGAAATGTTAAACCGACAATAATAGTTCATTCTAGTACTGTCATCAATTTAGCACGTGTTCACATTTACATTGACCAAACATGGCAGTTGTAATAGAAACAGACTTTGCATCTTTGGTCTTGCCACACCATCATTATACTTGCTTGTCACTAAAGTTAGATCCTGCGCGCAAGAAGGAAGCCAGTTGTAGGGGAGGAACCTGTTCCTGAATGAAGTAGACTCTGCCATAATTCTAACTCAACCACATTATTGGAATGCCACTTGCATTTTATTTTCTGAAATGATGGGCCAAATATTAAAATGAAGGTTGCTTAGTTAAGGCAGGGATCAGAATGGTTAAACTATATATTGAATCCAGTGACCTCAGCAAGCCGCGAGAATGCAGACAGAAATTGGGAAGGCTGCCACCACACTAGTCTGCCCTACCCTGCCCCTGTTCCTTGACTATTAACAAGAGACTTTCCTGCTGGAGCTGAGTGAGTGAAGTGATGTTATAGAGTCATAGAGTCACACAGCATGGAAACAGACTCTTTGATCCAACTCATCAATGCCAACCAAGTTTCCCAAACTAAACTATTCCCATTTATATAGACATAGAGTTATACAGCACAGGAACAAACCCTTCAGTTCAACTTGTCCATACTGACCACGCATCTTTAACTCATATATTCTGATTTGCCAATGGTCTTCACATGGCCCATATCCCTCCAACTCTTTTCATGTATCTGTCCAAATGTCTCTTAAATGTTGAAACTGTACCAGCATCTACCACTTCCTCTGGCAGTTCATTCCACACACAAACCACACTTCGTGTAAAAAGGTTGCCCCTCAGGGTGATGTTTACCAAGGAAGGAGAAATTGACCAGCTTCTCTGAAATAACTCCACAGAGGCTGGTATCCTGTCACCAAGTAACCTTTTACCTGCACATACATAGTCCTTGATATTGGTCCAGCTTCCTCAGAGCCAGCTCTGAGTGATCAAAACCTCCTGTTGATATCAGTCAGCTAGGGCTCCCTGATTGGACCACTCTCTAAACAATCAGGCATGGATTCACGTGGCTGAGAAAATCAGCAGCTGAAATTTGGCTCCCTAACCTGGAGACAGGAAGGTGGGAAAGGTAAGTAGTTTTAAACAAAAGCTAGTTTCTTACCTCTTCAGAAATCCTTTCATACACTTCTGGAACAGGTAGGACTTGAACCTGGGCCTGCTGCTGAAAAGGTAGAGATACTACCACCACAGTACAACAGCCACTTAAACTTGCCAACCCTCCATTCTTTCTTTCCCAGCTTTCCACTACAAGGGACTTCCCAGAACAACATACCATGCAGCTCCACTCATTCCTCTTTTCAGCAACTGAACAGCCACATCTCACCTTCCGACAGCTTCTTACTAGCTCACGTTCAAGCCCCTCAATCACCTTCCACGGATACTGTTTCTCCCTCCTCTCCATTCAATTTATTTCTCACTCTCATGACTCTCTGCTTTCTCTTATTATTGGAGAACTCCTTGGACCTGCAGAGAACCAGGAAATGAAGGATGTATGGGTGCCAGTGACAACTGCCTTTACAAGTGCTCCACTAGAAAGGAGGACTAGGTTCGGAAAACAGCAGATACCAATAATGACCATGAAAACTTGAGCGGCCTGAGGAACTAGTACCCACACATGTTGAAGAGCCAGCATCCTCTCTCTAGACCCTGTGTTAGTGATCACTTTATCAGCCTGGGTCTCTGTGTCCATCTCCTCCAATCTGTGCAATGGCACAGCTGAAGGAGCTGAAGAAGGCTGAAGACTGCTGCTAGCATTGCTGCTGTCTCTGCTCTCAACAAAGAGGCAGGGAAGAAAAACACGGACTTCTCCTAAGCCATACCACAGATGTATATTCCACAGCTGCCTGGAGAAGACTCTGGAGTGTCACACTTGTAAGGTGACAAAGGAAGTTCAAAGGGAGGAAATGAATTGCAAACTGCATAGATGCACTGAGATAGCATTCCTGCTATGCTCTCTCCACACAGTTTTGGAAATCTATGTGCTGGCCACTGGAGTCAAAATTCTGGATTAACTGACATGAAGTATCACATTGGGCCAGACGATACTACCATTGAGGTCTTTAATCCTCTAATGTTTCACTTTAAAGATCACCTTCATTTTACAGCTAGAATAATACCCCTTGAATGAGTGTGCACAACCTATGAAACAAAACAGCTGAGATATTCCAAACAGCTACCTAGATCCACAGGTGTTAAAATCAGCCACCTACTGCTGGTGGTGTCCAATATCATGATCCAATGACATTGACTGGACCCCTAGTTTTAATTCGTAGTTTTTTTGTGGGGGTAGGGATCACAGGTAGAAAAATCCAGCCTCATGGTTCTGGCAGATTTCCATGGAATCCAAAAATAAGTGATTTTCACAGGTAATATTATTCTTAATGTGAAAACAGCGAACTTTAATTAAAATACAGTAAGTAAAACAATTCAGTTAAATTTAACAGTGCTTTACAGTATATTTAATTTGCACATATTTTTATTTACATTTCGCCCATACGGCTGGTTTGCAATGCAGAGTGATGCCAACAGCATGTGTTCAATTCTCACACTGGCTGAGGTACCCATGAAGGACTCTCCTTCGCGACCTTCCCCCTCTCCTGAGGCATGGTAACTCTCTGGTTAAACCTCTCTCTGATGAGACAGCAGCCCTATGGTCTGGTAAGATTGTAGTGACTTTACCTTTACCGGTCAAGAATAAGCTTAAGTGGGAAAAGTTTAAATATCTTCCAACTAACTGCAAGATATTTATAACATAAATATAGAAATTAAGCACAGCACAAAACATCAGGACATAAAGCCATGCAGAAGGGGCTTGACAGTAAATATTGTATGCAATCTCTCTAATCTATTACTTCTGATGACACTGCCTTGAAGAAGGAATCCTAGGGTTTTATTGTCCTAGAAAGACAACAATAATCTACAATATTTAAATTAAAAGTGTCCCTTTAAGGCTAAAAGGTTTAAATGCAGAGCATTCTTATACGAATGGATCAGTTCACTCACAAGTCAGATTGCAAATACGAATCTCGAATTGTGTGACAGTTTAATTAATAAAAAGGAGATAGTTTAGAACCAGTTTGTCCCTGGACAAAGCTAGCCAAAATATATAAACTTTAAAATTGCAAGAGGCAAGTATCAGAGCTCAAAAGTGTAAATTATTTCAATTATAAAATCTGTTGTTTTAAAAAAATGTTAACTGTTCTGACATACAAATAACTTGAAGCAATTCAATTTAAGGTGGTTTTAATCTACTTATGCTGCAGCTTTGATAAATCATCAGTTAATGTGACAGGAATAACCCAAACAGTTCACTAAGTTTTGAATACGTTTTCCCAGCATTTAGACCAACCTAGTGAGGTGGAAGCATTGCAGGAAGTGCACTGCAGCAAACAGTAAACACAAGAGTTTCAATATCTTACTAGCAGATCCCCTGAAGCACTGCATTGTGATTCAGAAAATTTGTTGTTTTCCACAATGTAAAAATAACATACAATTTATTACGGAAACCAATAAGATAGGATGATTCAGTCAAATTACATTTTTGCCGCAGAATATATGAGAGGAATATTACTGAAATGGTGTGGCTTGAGTTCACTCATTTTACTTGGTCTAGAAACCGTAACAAATAAGTTGCACAAGCTGATCACAAATTCCAGAAATGGAGTAGTAGGAGGCACACCATGGGGTAGAGAGGGGGACTTCAATCTCGGAACTAGTTGAAGTAGTTCCTGATTCCTACTCTTCACTCTGTCCTACTGAGTTATCACAGCCTGAGCCATGATCAGCAACATTCCATGATTAAAATGGTACAGAGGATAGAGAGGGAAGGTGAGAAATGTGATAGATTACGTCTGAAAAGTAGCCCTGCAGCTTCATAGAGACAGCTTCATGTGACTCAGAACTCAGGTTTCCCCTCAAAGTGGTAGTGTAGGTGCCAATTCAAGAGCCATGAGTTAGGCATCTCAGTTGTGAATGAAAACCGTCAATATAAGTTTGTCATGCTGTAATTTTACCCGTGTGAGTATGATATTATTGTCCTTTTACCTGTGAGAGAGTGCAATTATGGCAGTACATGTTTACACTGGCTGTTTTCATTTTAGGTTTGTCTGTAAGGATTTATAATGAAAAAGACTGGCAGGAAAATACAGCTTTTGAAGATATGTAACATAGTCTTGTGCAGATAGAAAACTTGCGTACAATAAATACATTTGTGCCTGCAAAACAATCTGAATGAAACACTTTACATGCAGATACACTAGAAGGATTTATAGAATTTTATACCTATAAAAGTATTAGTTTGACATTGGCCGGAAGCATATGTTTGTAAAGCTGATCAGTCAACAATAGATGGTTCATGGGGTAGAGCCCAAGCTTCGGTACTGCACTGCTTGGAAGCAAAGTAATTCAATTCGATACAAAACTGTGATGAGTTTGTAATTCATTATGATATTGGATATGTGATGAATGGAGGCAACAGCTGGGGAATCTAGGCATCTTTGCTGCATCTCCTCAGATTTTAGTTTTCAATTATGAGCCTTCCTTATTTACTTGGTATTGACTTTTACTGTATCCCTATTGTCCGTATGTCTCAATAATTGTATAGTTGGCTTGCCCAATGTACACAGGTTACTACACTAGTTGTCCGTTCCTTGTTCATACATTTACTTCAAAACTTGTATCATATTTGGCTTTACTTGGCTCTCGATGGTCTGGTCTTGTTTTCTTCATTTGATGTTTGCATTTGGGCAGTTCAATATTGAGACTGATTCATTGAAGACTTCATCTCATTTCCATTAGAAGTGGTCAGCAGTGAAAAGAAAACTCTTGGTACAGTGTGGCAGGATTTAAGATCAATGGGTATTCAGATGTAGAACCGACATTACTTTGAGTGTCAAAAGGACTCCAGGAATAGCGGTTGGAGTTTTAAAACTATCTAGTGTGGCCATGGCAAATGACACCACATCATCACCAATGGTGACCGTAGAAGAGAGATTAGACATCTAATACTAGAACTAGGTCATACAGAACCTCCCACCAACAAATCATAGTTTGTTAGGGCACTTTGCTCGCAAGTACAGGCACTAAGCTCATTTACCACAACAGAGTGCACTTCAAGGCTCTTTGCTTGTTTAATTAGAGCTGACTCACATCATGCTAACTTAAGACAGTTACAGCACCTTCACTTTACCTTTTTGCATTTTGCTGCAATATCCAGAACGTACAGACTCACAGTGGCTTACCTTGCCTTGCCTCAAAATGCCAACACAAAGCCAGGAAGCTTGCCCTGTTTCTCAGCAGTGATCTGTCAAAGGACTGAGAATATTGCTGTATAGCATCGTGATCCATAAATGGCGTGCTTACAGCATAGACCAACAGCTCAACCAGTTAAAAAAAAATCAACCAAGCAGCCTTGTCTCTAAGTATAGGGGAAGTAGTCATCAGTTAAGTCCAGTCAGAACATCCCGGTACAGCCATTCAAGGGAAGTATTTGATCGCAGTCCAGGGCTGGAACAGTTAGTCAGACCCCTGGATCAGTCAGGCTCAGGGGTTCCAGTCCACTCTTCTCCGAGAATTGGCCCTGTAGGTTTAGGGCAATCAGTGAGGGGCACAATGGTATGTCAGCTGGGGAGCTGTATAGATATTAGTCAACGGTCTGGTCATTCAGCAATTTGGGCTGTCTTTCCCAGTAGGTGAGTGGACGGACCACGGTTAGACATGGATATCTGTACCATGAAATTCAAGGGGAGGGGGCTGTTGTCAGTGGTGTTCCACATTTTCAACAGGGAAATGAAAACAGTCAACTGTGGTGACTACAAGCAGCATGCTGCAATGCTGTGGGAGCAACACAACAAATATGGGCGTGAGACAATACTGCACTGGAGAGAAAAGTTTACTGCAGAAAGTGAAAGGCCAATGCATCATCATGGTTCACAACTGAATGCTGAGGAATGAAGATCTAAACAGAAGCGCTGGATGGCAAAATGTGAAATCTCAGAAGTGATGAAATAGCTGAGGAATGACAGGAATAAAGGAACATGAAGGTGTGGCGGGAGGTTGGGGGAGGTGGGGGCTGTGGAATCAATTAAATTAACAGGCTTAGCCTGGAAATGGCTCTGCAAAGCATGATCTCTGTTGCTTTCCATTCTTATCCGAATTGTAAATCCGAAATGGAAATTCAAAAAGATGCTGTCACCACTCCCAGAATGGACCTTTTTTTTTCTATTCTGTTTGAGGATGTGATGTGAGGCTCTCTGGGGGCCACTGATCATGCAATTACACAGTACAGATTAAAGACATCTGTATTCATAAACTATGTGGAATAGATTCCTTGCAGTAACCAATAGTGTGGGATACAAATCCTGGCCACAAGCAATCTTTAGCATGTCGCTGGTCACTAAATTGATTACAGTCATCTCTGTGAAACAGAAATAAAGTGTTACCTAAGGGCCACAATTCACCAAGACTCATAGACTGCACAAAGTTGCGGGGCTGAGTATTTGCCAACATGCCACTTATATGCAATTCTGCCTTTCTTGTGTGATGAGGAGGATGGACTGAAATTTTTCATTATTGCACCTATAATTTCTAACTGTATTTTTACAACATGGCTTATGCAGCATATGATGAAATAAAACTTATTATACCAAAAGTCCATATAGAGATAGTTCACAGCCTTTTTTGTCACAGCTCTCCATGAACCATTGCAGGGAGGACTATGGTAAACTGTTATTTATGAGTGATACAACTGCTGACTGTCACATTGCTAAGAACCTGTTCTGTTTCTGATATTACTCACACAGGTTCTTTGGAACCATGATCAATGGATCCAGCCACAGTAGGATCATCATCACTATGGACAAGGTGCAACATGGCACATAGAAATTGAACAGGAATAAATATGCCAATAAATCTATGAGTGACTACTGAACAGCCTCCAATGAAGAGGTCGCAGCAGATGTACAACATGTTCACGGTCTATCATCTTCAATATCATTTCTTCCAAAAGATTAAGGCACATTGTTCCCACAGCAGGCTGTCAATGGCCCAGGACACCTCCACAGAACTATGCCAGATGCTGCAACAGGACCTCGGACCTGAAGTGGTAGGGAGGAGCCATCCTATCCCAGTGTACCCCAAGGTGATAGCCACACTAAATTTTTATGTAACGAGCTGCTTCCAAGAATTCACTGGGTATTTGTGTGGGATCTCACAATTCCCAACAAAGAAATGTATTAAGGCTGCTACCAATGCGATTGGTGCCAGATAACACCACTTCATCTCATTTCTCCTTGCTGAGGTCACAGTAGGCCGTGCCAACATAACGGCTTTCCCCTGATGCACACTATACTGACTGAACAGTCATTGCACCGAAATCATCAATAAAGTGGCTGACTTCAACAACAGAAAAGGGTTCAATTCAGTTGACACACAAGTCATCTGTGATCATCCCAGAGGCCCTGAGCTAGGTACCGTGGAAGCAGCCATGATGTGAACATTCTGAAGAACTCTCATGTTCTTGCTTCATCTCAAGGACCTAATGACTACAGGGATGATTACTGGGAGACCAAAGTCTACCCTCTGCATGCATGGCTGATGACTCCATTGCACAAACATCTCAGAAGTTTGAATGGCTGAATAAAATTACAAAGGGTGGAGGGGAGCCATTGAGGGATTATGAAACTAGAACAATTTTAAAGTCAAGACATTCTTCCCCAGGAGCCAATGTAGATCAGAAAGCACAAGGAGTAACAGGGGAACAAGACTTTCTGCGAGTTCCTTGAACTACTGTAATCCATCTGGTGTAGTACACCTGCAGTGCTTCTGGGAAGAAATCCTCGAACAGTTTGACCACGGCAAGATAGTGAAGATGGTGGTGTTCCTATGTGTCTGCGGAGTTTGTCCTTCTGGGTGTTAGTGGGTGTGGATTTAGAAAATGTTTCAACAGATTTCAGTAAGCAGTCTGAACATTTAGCAATAGGAGGAATATACTGTAAATATAAGATTCTATTCATCATAAACACATAATACAAAGTATTCTCCCCAGCTATTTGGGTTTTTTAAATGTTAAAGATACTGTACATATAAAAACTGTTGTTTTACTTTAAACAGCCACATTAAAAATAGTAAGAAATAGTTGGTTTTTCAAAATTAGTGTGGAGAACTGGTACAAGTGAGTTATGTCTTTCCTAAAATGAGTCTCCTTTAACTGCATCTGTATAAAAGTTGTGCATCAATATAATATTGCTCTGAGAATCTAGGTGTACATTACTACAACTCGAATTCCCACTGGAGGCACAACAGGAAGATTGTGGAGGTTGACAACCAGATCTGCTGGGCTTCCTCCGAGAAGGGTTATATGTGACATGGAGATGTACAAAGACAGCATACTCTGCAGCTTAGTTTCTTTCTTCACTAGTAAGTGCTGAAAAGAAGTGAACAATGTCTCATTGTAAGATTCAAAGTGTCACACCAAATTCTCAAGTTTTGCTCCTGTGGTTTATAGCATTCCAAATGTAAATTAGGAATTGGCGTATTCCTCCTGTATTGTGACAGCATTACAAGATTGACTGCATTTTTAATAAATGAAATACTTCTCAATATTAACATTTTGTGTTGTTTATCCTTCATTCTATGCAGTGCAGAGCTAAAACTTGGATACCTATTAAATAAAACTCTTGTGTTATAATTAGATATCATCCAACTACATAAATTTTATGATTTTCTAACAAATGCTACAAATCTTTATGCTGTGAGCACTTAGATTCTTTACAATTACATTTATAATTAGCGAGTTACAATTTGCAGAAAGCTCTATGTGAAAATAATTTTTATAGATGTTTTCCAATCAACCTGTTTTGACAGGTGTTACTACTCTCTGGAATACACCCCTGGAGCAAGTGGGACTTGAATCCAAGCCTCCTCGTTCAAAGTTAGGGACAACATACAAGAGGCTCTTAAAATGATATTTTATAAATTTTTGACACAAATCCACAAAGCCAAACTAAACTACAACAAACTTTCTTCTGACTTTAGTCAGGAATAGTCAGAATTTTTATAGTTGATGTTCTGCAATAGATATCTAATAAGATTGAACAAATCTTTAAAACTTTAAAGGATTTCAATTCTCAAAGTAATCAATGGGTTAAATGTAATGTGAAAGGTCTGAACAGAGATACCCATGGAGTTGAATCAGCAGACCAATCATCCATCTGTTACTTCTGCTATCAAACTGCTTATAAGTCACATCAGACTCATTTATTTATCAATCAGATTTTTGCTGTAAGATAGGAGGATTTTCATTGTAAAAGGAAAACATGAACTCAAAAGCAGGAAAAGGACTGCAATAGCTGCTATGGATAACTTAAGGATAGGATCCGACATCAAAGATTTCCCAATAACAGAGCTCTGGAGGCATTCTACTGTTTGATCTAACTGCTACAAATCATTTAACAAAGGAAATGGTCTGGCTGCTATTGGCTAGTCATTTCGGCTTCACTGTTGAAGTAATAACTAAAGTTTTAAACCTTACTTTTTTTTACTTATTGACTAAACTTTTTAACAATATAAAGACTTCAAAACTATAACCACTCAATATAAAATGTCTGCCCATGTCCCAATAAAGCACTTCTTTATCAGAGCAGTTACAATCATTCTAGGCTGAATTTGTTTTAAATCAATATCTCAGTTGCTTTCTTTGTTCAGTGTTACTGAAGTATATGTACGAGCGAGAACCTTTAGAAACTTATGTAATCCCCTTCTTTAAGCTCTACAGGCATAGAGGGGGGTCTAAATAATCAAAACCACTTTCTTACTTAGCCATGCCTTGCTTTAAACTACCCAAAACAATAAAGACCAAACAACTAACTCTTTGGAAAAGATGGTGGGTTTAACGACTTTACATAATAGGAACCCACCCGCTGATCCAGCTCTTTTGGTCATATATTGAACAGTTAGAAAGAGATATCTCAGCTTTAAAAGTATTTCTAGGTGCTAAAACTGGAAATAAGAGTCAAAAGATACAAAAGGTTCACAGAGTACAAAGTTAAAGATTAAAAGCTTTAGGTTGCAAAATTCACGTGCGCTTTTTCTGTTTTTGTCAAATATTCAATTTCCAAATATATTTGTTGATTTTACTTTACATGTTAAAAAAAAGATTTTTTAAAGCATAAAAATCCAAAAAGACAGTCTATTAGACAAAGCATAATGTGTCCTTTGATTAATTCAGTTAAAATTATACAAAGGTTAGAATGAAGGTTACGAAACAAAAAAAATGCACTCCATACAAAGAAATAAAACAAATCCAGCAAATGTGGATATCATGTCTTATTGAATTATGAAGCCATTTAAACCCAAATGGATTGCACTGACCCTAAAACAAACTAGAAGCACAAAAGGGAGAAATGTATTACCTGGTTCAATGCAGTAGCCAGTGTATTAGCTTTAAGCAGTTGCATCTTATATTATAAGGCAGATTATTTTGCCCCCATCACAGCACATTCTTGTCAACTGTATTCACACTAACAGTATTCTTCTGTTTTACTGAGCCATAATGGAAGGTTCTGCCCCTGCATCATCTAAACAACTCTGTTAACATTTGCCCAGCAGCAGCTTTTCTCTTTGTCCAGTCCCTTTTTTCTAACAGATGTCATCCAAATCTAATCAAGCATAAAATGGTCATAAATATTTCTTTCTGGTAGATTTCACATCTACATTTCATGCAGGGGCATGATATTTTCTAATACCTCCAGGGAGCACCTAATGCAAAAAACAGTGACTTACATTCATGACTCATGTTCCTATGGTAAATAGGGAAGCAAGTTCTCAGCTCAGTAAATGCAATACAGCACAAGAATGTTGATTTCCCAACTTTTATGTGCAATACATTACCTTTTCCAAAAAAGCATTACATTATATTCCTTTTTTAAATAATAAGCAAAACCAATTAAGAAAATCTAAAGAGTGATTTATACTTCTATGTTACTTTATCCAATTTACATGTTTTGCGCAAATAGATTTTTTTCAAGTTAGTGTTTCATTTTGGTAACTCAGTCTTGTAGGTTTGGTTTAAAAAATGCATTTGTTAGGTTCTCCAATTTGTGGATTATTTTACGTCGCAAGTGATCAGTACTGCATTCACAGATGACAGTGATTTTAAAAGCACTTTTTAAAAACATGACACATCTGGACAGGTGGCTAGTCCTCTGAGTTTCCTTGTCGTCATGCAGGGAAATGTCTCTACTTGATGATCTGGATTGTTTCAGGTACTGGCCATGCAGGGAATTATGAGTATAAACCATGTCTGATACTTTGGGACAAATGTGTAGTTTTTACATAGAATTTAACACTTAACATTTACAATCTCCAAAATCTGACCAAATACACATTTTGTCACAGCAAAATACCTAAATATTACTAAATTATATACTGTATGGATGCTGACAAACATTACTATAAATCCTTAGCAGTCCCTTTCATCTTTTTCATAGATAGTGCAATTTAAATATTTAATAAACAAAAATCAAAATAGCAACTAAATTAATATCTTAGTCCATTTTCTAAAAGAGAAGCTGTGAGTAATTAACTTTGGCAGTGTTTTGTCTTTATTTATGCATGAGCAAATTGTAAAGTATATCATAACCATGACCTAAGTGCACAGTAAAGAATTTCAAATTGTAATTCGGTTTGATGAGTTCAAATGTAAAAGTTTGGAGTTACATTTACTTGGTTCCATGTAATTATTGTTATTTTAAATATTAGAAGTGCTTAACTTAATCTGAAAAAATACGTTTTTTTTTCTATTCAGTCTCTTTGCCTTCTATTTCACAAACAATTAGCCCAGCTCTTCTATAGCGATTGATGAAGTGAAAGCGGCTTCAACGTGCACTTAAAGGGTGAGTTCTTTGAGGCTGGGATTCCTGTTAGTAAAATTAAGCTCCTTAGTAAACCAGTGGCATCAGATTTTGAGATGTATGCTATATAGACAACAGTATGGAACACAACTTTCAATTTTGTGAATCCCTAAAGGCTCAAGTGACTGCATCAACTGCAAGGGGTGATGAGTCAAACTTGCCAAGATGGTTTCAACAGACTAGCATACACTTCTCGCAGATATTAATTAAAAACTCCCACTGGTCTCTTAAGTTAAAGACTCGACAAACAACAAGTGCTCCAGCTGCATAAGCGTGCAGGCCCTGCATTAAGGTTGCTTATGACTGCAGTTGATTCGCTTAACTGAAACCTGTAAAAGTTATGTCTATAACCATTCCCAAAACCAGAGAGAATAAAAAACCCTAGCAGTTATCATCACTATGTCACTGAATAATTCCAAATGCTCAACTACTAGTTTCCATTTGATAAAGCTCAGCTCTCAAAGTATATTTCATATACAGTCCTATGGGAATGATATCTGAAGACAAGCTAATGCAAAGGAAAACAAACAGTCATTTTTTTTGTTAGTATCTTCGTGTTCCAGCTCACTGTTCCGTCATTCATTCCCTTCTAGAGCTCTGAAGTTAAAGTGGTGTCATCCTTAATTCAGACAGTGCATGTACATTATAAATAAGAAACAAAAGTGGCTTTCAGTACACTACTTCCACATTAATACCTGCCTTCTCTCTTTGTTGCTCTAACTCTAAATTTTACTCATTGCTATTAATACTAATGAAGCTTTCTGTACACAGAATGAATAAGCAGTTGAATGCCCCTGACGTAATACAGGGAAACAAACAGGCATTTATATTGGGCATGGTCTCAACTGAATTTGACTATTTAATAATCAATGCAACAGGCATATTATTTGCTAATTGGGCAATGCTAATTTACATTTTAGGTGCAGATGAATACAAGTCATGTATGTTATTTGTCCGAACATTTTGAATTAGAGAATAATTATTTTGCAATTGTCTTTGTGATTCAAATTAATTAATTAGAAAACAAAATGGAAGCTATATCTGCTGCTTTATTTTTAGAAGCATGCAATTCATGATTTTTTTTAAACTGAAAAATGTACAAAAAAAATTTGTATGTTATTTGTCTCAGGGCACTAAACAATTAAAATTAAAGGAGGCAAAATTAAAACAATGACAAATGTTAAAACCTTATTGGAATTGTTTACTGTTTGATGATCTATTAACTTTTCTACTTTGGTTGGAATACAGAGCGTAAAGGGAACTTACTTCTTCCTGATGAATCTCTTAAAATGTCTATAAGAGGAGAAAATAACTTGCAAGGTGTGAATTTGCATAAATCATTGTGATATCAGCCAGTCTACTCTGCCTCATTGGAAATTACTCATTTTTTCTTCATACTGGTGTTTGAAAACCAAATTGATTTCACATCTTAAAAACAGAACTTAAGGAACAAGATGCTTTATTTTGAAACACTTTCTTGTTTTCTCTACGGCAGTAGAACATGACCTCTTATTCCTTCACCATTTGCGTGATACATGGATTCAGAATTCCAAACCTCTTCTGAATAAAAGTGCTCTAATGAAATTTGACAATAAACTGCATACATAAAATATATATGTGAATTCAAGCTAAAACATCAAATCTTATAAATAATAGCCAAATTTCTTTTTATTTTTAGCATTTTAAAGACAAAAGGAGCAACTTTGTTTTGCAAAACAAGAAGATGCATACAGCATCATCAACATTCAGGCCAGGACATATCATGTTATTGCTATTGATGTTTTTCTCTCTGCCTCCACTCTATTTGACACACATTTGCTATTACTTTTCAAACACTTCAATAATATTAAGGGCCTCTAAATTTGAATCACACAGACTGATTTTTTTTTAAAAACTCAGAAGGTTTCTGCCTTTTTTTGCAGGAAGTGTACACGTATTCAGGAGCTGGAAGGACTGTCAATTTCTGCACACTACCCGGCATTCCCATTTTTTAAAACTGCAGAAAAAGTTGCCATGGTGAGTACTCATCCCTCCAAATAAGGGCAGGGAGGAAACAAATTAAAAGCAAAGTGTCATTTTTTTTATTATTAGGCTCTTCTGTCTTTTTGTACACAGAAAAATATGTGCTACACAGTGTTAAAGGTTAATTTACTTTGCTGTACATTTAATGTTTTGAAAATGTTTACTGTATTTGCTCCCACACGTTTCTGTGTTGTGAATTTCTCACTATTACATCACACAATTAAACAGTCCTCCAGGCGACAGGCCTAAACATTGCTGGATGGCTCCACAGCAAGCTGTTGCATTATACAGAAAACTATTTTTTATGCACCTGTAGCACTTCCAGGATTCACCACTGCTCTAGAACTTCACATGCATTGCATTAAAAAACTGGATAGTTCTGATTCTGGAAGCAGGGGTCACAATGCATAACTGCTAAGGTACACCTGAGGTGGGAGGTACTGAATACATGAAGTGGTGGACAGGGTGTTGTAAGTTTCGATAAACTGGGCAATATTGAAATTCTTTTGATTGTTGTTTGAACTTACTCATTCAGGCAATTGGAGAATAGTTTATCAGATTCCAATCTTGCACATTTTAGATGGTGGACATTTAGATGGAGGCTCTGTGGGATTAGGAAATGAGTCACTCACCGTGTAAATTCCAGTCTCTGACCTCCACTGTAGCCAAAGTAATCTTCTACTGGGTACTTGGTTTGCTTGGTCTGCCCCACCGAACTCATCTCCACCTATCTGGACTCCATTTTCTCCCCTTTGGTCCAGGAACTCCCCACCTACGTCCGTGACACCACCCACACCATCCACCTCCTCCAGGACTTCCAATTCCCTGGCCCCCAACACCTCATATTCACCATGGACGTCCAGTCCCTGTACACCTGCATTCCGCATGGAGATGGCCTCAAGGCCTTCCGCTTCTTCCTGTCCCGCAGGCCCGACCAGTCCCCCTCCACCGACACTCTCATCCGCCTAGCTGAACTCGTCCTCACACTCAACAACTTCTCTTTTGACTCCTCCCACTTCCTACAGACTAAGGGGGTGGGCATGGGCACCCACATGGGCCCCAGCTATGCCTGCCTCTTTGTAGGTTACGTGGAACAGTCCCTCTTCTGCACCTACACAGGCCCCAAACCCCACCTCTTCCTCCGGTACATTGATGACTGTATCGGCGCCGCCTCTTGCTCCCCAGAGGAGCTCGAACAGTTCATCCACTTCACCAACACCTTCCACTCCAAAATTCAGTTCACCTGGGCCATCTCCAGCACATCCCTCACCTTCCTGGACCTCTCAGTCTCCATCTCAGGCAACCAGCTTGTAACTGATGTCCATTTCAAGCCCACCGACTCCCACAGCTACCTAGAATACACCTCCTCCCACCCACCCTCCTGCAAAAATTCCATCCCCTATTCCCAATTCCTCCGCCTCCGCCGCATCTGCTCCCACGATAAGACATTCCACTCCCGCACATCCCAGATGTCCAAGTTCTTTAAGGACCGCAACTTTCCCCCCACAGTGATCGAGAACGCCCTTGACCGCGTCTCCCGTATTTCCCGCAACACATCCCACACACCCCGCCCCCGCCACAACCGCCCAAACAGGATCCCCCTCATTCTCACACACTACCCTACCAACCTCCGGATACAACGCATCATCCTCCGACACTTCCGCCATTTACAATCCGACCCCACCACCCAACACATTTTTCCATCCCCACCCCTGTCTGCTTTCCGGAGAGACCACTCTCTCCGTGACTCCCTTGTTCGCTCCACACTGCCCTCCAACCCCACCACACCCGGCACCTTCCCCTGCAACCGCAGGAAATGCTACACTTGTCCCCACACCTCCTCCCTCACCCCTATCCCAGGCCCCAAGATGACATTCCACATTAAGCAGAGGTTCACCTGCACATCTGCCAATGTGGTATACTGCATCCACTGTACCCGGTGTGGCTTCCTCTACATTGGGGAAACCAAGCGGAGGCTTGGGGACCGCTTTGCAGAACACCTCCGCTCAGTTCGCAACAAACAACTGCACCTCCCAGTCGCAAACCATTTCCACTCCCCCTCCCATTCTCTTGATGACATGTCCATCATGGGCCTCCTGCACTGCCACAATGATGCCAGCCGAAGGTTGCAGGAACAGCAACTCATATTCCGCTTGGGAACCCTGCAGCCTAATGGTATCAATGTGGACTTCACCAGCTTCAAAATCTCCCCTTCCCCTACTGCATCCCTAAACCAGCCCAGTTCGTCCCCTCCCCCCACTGCACCACACAACCAGCCCAGCTCTTCTCCCCCACCCACTGCATCCCAAAACCAGTCCAACCTGTCTCTGCCTCCCTAACCGGTTCTTCCTCTCACCCATCCCTTCCTCCCACCCCAAGCCACACCCCCATCTACCTACTAACCTCATCCCACCTCCTTGAACTGTCCGTCTTCCCTGGACGGACCTATCCCCTCCCTACCTCCCCACCTACACTCTCTCCACCTATCTTCTTTACTCTCCATCTTCGGTCCGCCTCCCCCTCTCTCCCTATTTATTCCAGTTCCCTCTCCCCATCCCCCTCTCTGATGAAGGGTCTAGGCCCGAAACGTCAGCTTTTGTGCTCCTGAGATGCTGCTTGGCCTGCTGTGTTCATCCAGCCTCACATTTTATTATCTTCTACTGGGTACTGTCAGGTTTTCAATCATTGGTAGCCCACAGAATGTTGACGGTGAGAAATTTGGCAATAGTTATTTCCATTGAATGACATGAGAAGATACTGGACATGGTAATTTACTGGCAGAGGAGAATGTTATTTGCCACTAATCGACCAAAATCTGAATCCTGACCAATTCTGCTGCAAGTGGGCACAGGCAACTTCATCATCTGAGGAACTGTGCATGGAACTAAACATTGCAATAATCACCCGACATTCTTTTCTGTTATGGATGGGAAGGCCAATGATGAAGCTGCTGAAGAAGGCAGAGCTGATGACACTGCCTTAAGGAAATGTGCAGCTATATACGGCCTTGTAACAATGTTCTTCAGGACACTTCAAGCTCAAATCCGTAGCGATGCCATGGAACATAGAGGTGGTCTTGAAATCTATCTGGAGTATATTTTGTGCCTTGCCTCAATGCTTCATCCAAATGGATTATCCAGGTCTATCCGGTCTTGCTGAAGGGTCTAAACCTTAAATATCACCTTTCCTGTTCCTCTGCTGCTGCCTGACCCATTGCATTACTCCAGCTCTACGCTGTACTGACTCTTGGCTGAGATGATTGGCCTCTAATATCACAGCCAACAACTGCTAGCCTCTTTCCTTTGCTAGGTACAACTCCAGTCAATGAAGGACTTTCCTCTCCATTGCAACTGAAGGATGGCCTCAATGTGAGGATGGATCTTCATCTTTACAGGACTGTATGGAGGCCATAAAGACAGTCATGACCATTTCCACCTACAAAACAGCTGGACTGATGAGGATCAAATCAAGTTGATTATTTTTTCGCTCATATTAATTCTCTCCCTCTGTCAGCTGCAAATGCTACCTTGCAAAAATGTTCCTCACGGCGCTTCAAGCTCAATCACTAGCAATGCCACTGAACAATGCCTTGAAATCTACCTGGAGTATATTTTATGCTTTGCCTCAATGCTTCATCCAAATAAGTGAGTTCACCCTCATCTCAATGGCTGACATAAATTACAAGATGTAGATGATATGGTCATGGTCCCTTGGTGTTCCATCCAGGTTTTCCTCACTGTAGCCTACCCCCTCGATGTTGCTGTTTTTAGATACACAAGTACTGCACACCAACTAGCCAGAGCAGTCTTATGAGGAAAAATGCAAACTGGCACATATCCGATGATGAAGCATCTTCTCTTTGATCTGAAAGTCATAGCTACCAGCTCAGATATAGGTACAGCTCAAACTTTATTGTACAGAAGTGAGATCAGCACACAGTGAGCCAATGGGTACAAACAAGTCACTAGCCAAGCCAAGGGAAAGGACAGTGTGATGGCCAGGTCCGCAGAAGATGTGGAAAGAATACACTATTACTGTAGTCCTCCTTCTCCATGAGTTGCAAGATAGAAATATTAAGTCAAATTCTCTTTCACTAATGTTAACTTTCTCTACAGTAGAACTGAAGCAAAAAGATTGATCAACCAGGTTCATGTAATATGTTATTGAAATATAGAAATATTAAGTCAAATCCTCTTTCACTAATGTTAACTGTCTCTACATTAGAACTGAAGCAAAAAGATTGATCAACCAGGTTCATGTAATATGTTATTGAAATATTATCAAACAAAACACACACACACACACACACACACACACACACACACACTCTCTCTCTCTCTCTCTTTTCAGGTAAACAGAGAAAAAAACAGCATTTTTTAAACTCTTTCTCACCAAGCATGGTTACACTCAAGGGCAAGAAGAATAAGGCACACAATGTTCCAAAGTCTGATGGTCTGAAATTCTTGTACGTAATCAAATCTCAAATCACATTGTCTCAGGCATCTTCACAGACCCAGTTTTCTCAGAAAATCAAACACTGAGAAGTTTTATCAGTCACTTTTCAAAATGAACACTCAAAATTCACATGAATTCACCACAAAGGTGCTTCAGATACAAGAGATATAAAATGAGCAGCTTGTTCTGGAGGAGACTTTCTTTACTGTGATCTCTTTACTATGAATTTTTGAATTTCCAAATCATTCCTATCACAATTTCTTCAGTTCAAATATGCCACAAGAAATATATTTTTTTTTCAATGACTATACTAATATTAAGTCTTCACAAATGGCAGAATTCCTTTCAAAAAAAAGAACAATGAATTTCAAGTTTCCTTTGATTAAGTTACTTTCAAGTAATAAGACCAATGGCAATTTTCAGTTAGTTTCAGCAATTGAGTTCAGCAGTTCAGCAGATGCTGGAGAGAACTAACCTGAAGCAAATGCACTTGAAACACAAGGGTAAGAGTTGCACAGTATGATGTCAAAGATAATGGAAGTACTACTCTAAGAAACTGTCTACAAATGCAACTGGGCATGTACAGGATTCCATCATGACTATTTTCAAGATTCTTCAGACAATGCCAAATTATTAAAACTAAAATCTGATTCCAGATTGGCAATTTTTCTAAAATTTACTAGTGAACACATTTGTGTTGTAGGGAATTAGCGAAATTTAAAACTCCTCAGAAGATTCTTGATAACTCACTCAAGCACTCCATTTAACACTATTAACATTTAACACTTCTAACTGGCAGATGGGAACACTCCGAGGGGAAATGTCATATTTTTGATTAGCTACTTGTTAAAGAACACAAAAACAAACTTGCATGACACTGTCCATCACCTCATCTTCAATAGGAATAGAAGTCTGCAACATCATCATCTATCACCAAAAGAGTAAAAGATAGAATGCTTATAGCACCTCACAACTGGTTTATTGCAAGGGAGGTTTACTGCCAGATTTCTGAATGAAATTGGTAAACCAGGTGGTTTGCAGTGACCCAAGTAAGGCAACAAAAAGCACCAAATTAGTAAAGAGCAAGACACAATGAAATAATCGACAAGCATAACCAATTATGGCCAACAAAGTATCATTCTTTGGAATCAAAGTCTGAAAAGACTGGAACGAATAGTCGATTTTGGGCAATCTGTTCTGTTAATATGAAAAATTGGTGAAGAATTCCTAGAACAGAACGAATCGGAAATATTTTAGTCAAAATATTTCTTGCTGTGAAAGGAGCTCAACAAGCCACACAATACTGAACAAACATACAAAAGCATTCCCTCAGCATGTCATTCACTGGCAGCTGTTCCCCGGCACCTGGATAATGTTTATACTTCATAACTTCAAGCTCCACATACTTATGGATAATGACAATAAATGGGAAAGCTTTAAAATGGAAAATGGGCTCCTTCAACTCAGTTTACGTCTGTTCTGCACAACAACTATCACTACCAGCATCTTCTATCAACTTGTTGAAAACCCTTTACAAAAACAAAGATATGATTCATTCCTTGGAACATTTTTGCATTCTACTTTTGTTTATAACAAGAGCTTTCAGCAACGACACAAAGGTAATTTTATGCATCCGAGTCAGTATTTTTTTCCAATAATGGCACTTTCCAAATATGAGACTTTAATGTGGATATGTTTTTCAATCAATATAATTAACCTCCAACTGTGTTCAATTATTTTCTGCATATTCTACACCATCTCGGATTTTTCTGTGCATTCAGCATTTTCACAATTTTATTCAACAGTTTTATGGACCCAGCCAACACTCCTGCAGTATTACAGAAGACTGTGCTCCTCACCTAGCAGTACTGGTAGGCAAGCTTTTCTAGCATAGCAACAACACTGGAATTCACTCAATAAAGTGAAAAATTTCCCAGCAATGCCCTGCCAACTAAAGGCAAGACAAATAAAATATAGTCAATTGTCACCGCAGCAGTCTGCTTTCAGTCAGCAACAAATCAGAAGGTGTCAAAAATAGTGCTATCCAGTGGCATTGCTCAGCATTAACCAGCTGACAGATGCTCAATTCAGATCCCAAAGCGCCATTCTGCCCCTTAGTGCAATCATAGACAAGGTCCAAACATGGACAAATGAACTGAACTAAACAGATGAAGTGCAAGTGGGTATCCTTGACATTACAGTGGTGTTTGACTAAGTGAGGCATCAAGGGACACTAGCAAAATTGAACTCAATATGAATTACGGGAAAGATATTCCACTGATTAGAGTCATATCCAGAAAGGGAAAGATGGTGGTGATTGGTGCAGGAAATCATCACAACATCAGCAGATTGCTGCAGGAGTTCTGGGGACAGTATCTTTTGCACGAGTATTTTCAGCTGTTTCATCATATGATCAGAAAGGGATTTGTCAAAGTTGAGTTGTATAATGTTCAGCACCATTCACAACTTCTCTAGTTCAGAAACAGTCCATTTTTATATATACCAAGACTAGACAAATCCAGGCTTGGACTGATGGCAGCAAGTAACATGAGCAGCTTTTCCAACAAGAGATAATCAAAACATTTCCATTTGACATTCAACAGCACATCACCGCATTCCTGCATTGTTAACATCCTGGGGGTTACCACTGACCAGTAACTTACCTGAACCTGCCACACGAATACTTATGACCACAAGAGCAGGTCAAGACACTGGCATTTCTGTGATGAGTTAGTTACCTCATGACTCCCCAAAGCCTGCACACCAACTACAATGCACAAGTCAGGAATGTAATGTAACACCCTCCATTTGCCTGGATGAGCTTTTGACATACTTGACAATTGATTATGGGCAGGTCATTTCACAGTTCTCATGAGCTTTGCAGTTAATGTGCTTTTCTAAATACACATTCATGTGTATTTCTAATCCTAAAAGGCCCCTGAGTTTTCCCAAACATCACTGAACCTCTCCCACATATAACTGGGACCATATCCAAGGGGTTGAAATGTACAAATGTTATGCTCTAATCAGGTCTACTTTACATTGTACACTGTGGGTATCACAGGCTTAGTCTACCAAAATTGAACTGAAGTCAAGGATTTTTGTGGTTTAAACAGACATCTGTTTCCAATGTCTAAGTGCCAAACCAAGCCCATTACCCCTCCCCACAAAACTTAAATGTACCATGTTTGAGGACCAGACTTGAGATTTCCAGGCTTGTCCTATCACTTCCACCATGACTGAGGCGCTGTATCATTACGAAAATCCCGACAATTGTTCTTCTGATCACAAGAATGCTACTAAATTTTCTAACTGCCTAATAATGTCAATATATGACTAGGCCGAATCTTCAAAAATATTGAAACAGTTCTTTTCTGCTTCTGGTTGTTTCCATCACTAACAAATTCGAGCCATTGCATCAAAGTCCAAAGTGTGCTGGACCCTGAGCCCACATTCCTACTACATCCAATTTGTTATCAAACTTTACATTGCCCATCATGTCTCCTACTTTTCTCCACCGCCGTGAAAACCTTATACTTTTGTTTTGTGACTTCAAGACTCAACTTCGCCAGTACTCTTCTTGCTGGCATTCTGGGCAATAAAACAAAACCCATACAAAAAGTCATGACATACTCAGGTGCATAAGATTTCCCAAATTCCTGTTATTCCCAAACAACCAATTTCCAAATCTTTCTCACCTTCAGCTAGCTCTATCACCCCACCTAACCTCATCTTCTTGATCTCCCCACCCTCAATATACACACGATCCTTGCTTCTCCACAACAAGTTTATTCCTCTCCTTTTACTCTTTACAGTCCACCAATGGAAATTATTCTGACATTTACTGTGCTGCATTTTGGATGAGATTTTAAATGGGTCCCACTTCCCTGTTTGTCTCTTAACAATATTCAAGGAGAAGCTGGTCAACATTGTGCTCTGTACTAACACCACTAAAGGCAAGTAATCTGCTCAATTATCTCACTTTCTAGAGTGAGACAGTGTCAATTGCAAAATGGTTGCCATGCCTGTCTACATAACAGAAGTGACTATAATTCAGAAGGAGTTTGTTGTAAAAGCTTCAGCATAAAACAAAACTCAGCGCTCCTTTCTTTTTGCCTCCACATTTTGATTTTTTCTTCAAATACCTTCATTTAAATTTGTGTGCTGCTTTCTTGAGATTCCCAGAAAACCTTACATTCAACTGTTATTTTGTGCCCTCACCTGAGTTGTTGCTCCAGCCCTGAGCTTTCAATTCCCCTCTTTCGATATTAATGTTTAATCATCATTCTGTTAAGTGCTTAGATATATCTCGCTATGCCTAGAGAATGCTAAGTTACTTTTGCCAAATGCTTTTGTTTATTGCAGTACTGCTTTGCTGGGGACTCCTCTTGAATATTGTCAAAGACACATCCAAAGTGTTTGACTGTGCTCCTTCTGAATAAAAAAAACTTCTACTTTAACCAAATTATATTCCCTATTTCCCACTACTTTACAATCATACATTAGGAACTGATGTGCTCCTCCAACATTCTCTCCACAACAAACAATGCCGATCATTAATAGCCCCATACCCTACTATTAACCTACACAAAATCAAATTAATTGGGAAACCATAACCTGTTAAACTAGATGAAATGATGGAGGAGGATTAGCCAATTCCAATGAAAGGCAAAATGGCAGAAGATTAAAAAAAAAGCCATTAAGAATGCAAATGAATATATAGATTTACTTTAAACAACTAACAAACCTGTTAAACACTAGCCAAGCATCTTGCTACTATTTTAGTAAGTTCAGTCAATATGGGAGCAGCATACAGTACAAGTGCACTGACACTTCAAATTATAAAAGATAACGTGGTTGCTTCCCATGAGTTTAAGTCTTGGCAAGCTGTATCATGGAAACAGCAGAGGTAAGATGCTTTGCTGGATGAGGAGAAGAACAACACCCTGCATTTTTATACTGCTTAACATATATTAATACATCAGCTTGCACTTCATACAGACTAAGTAGTTGTTGTGGGAGAAAGAGGTTGGGAAATAAACTAAACTAAATGGAGAACACAGGCAAGGTGGTACCTTTTATGAAAGGGCATGGTATCAACATGACTGAAGGGCAAGCCATGAAAGATGGGTTGGACAAATGGAAAACAAACAGCAGGACGAAGGGATGGCACGTTATGGCATGGCATGACCATAATAAGGCAGAAGATGAAACAGACCATTCAGCCCATCAAGTGTATTCCACCACTCAATGAGGTCACAGTTGATCTGATAACCCTTACCTCCACTTTCCTGCCTTTTCCCTGTAACCCTTGATTTCCTCACTGATTTAAAAACATGAGTTAGAATAAATTGCATAGGAAGGATGGGAAGGGTTAAGATGGAATTTGTAGGCCAGCTTTTTAAGTTCACAATAGTCTGGAAAAAAAAGTGAACTAAGGTCTGTAAGAAAAATTGTGACAGAAGACTGTGCCTCAGAGAATGCTGGGGAATATTAAGCAGCATTTTGAATTGATCTGATTCGGTTAAAAGAAAGAAACGGCAGAAATGGGAACAAAGCTGAATGTTCAAAATGTTTAAAAAATCTTAGAACGAAATCAAAGTAACAGGTAAAAATGCAGCTAATGAGGACAGAGAGCAACAGAGGGTATTTCAAGGTAGGTAGCAACTATCAGTTTTGATGTCTGGAAAGATGTACAAGGAAGACAGCTTTTGACAAAATGACCAGGAATTGGGCCAAGAAGATGAACCAACATGCATCTACGTCACGGAATGGAAGTGATGTCATGAGATCATAAAACCAAAAGATGTAGAAACAAACATAGATCATTCAACTCATCATGTCTGATCCGGCACTCAATGACATCATGGCTGATCTGATAATCCTCAACTTCACTTTCCTGCCTTTTCTCTATAATCCTCGATTCCTTTGCTGATTAAAGATGTGTCTATCTCAGCCCAGTTTTAACAGCCCCCTACAGTAAAGAACTCCACAGATTCATTACCCTCAGAGAGAAGAAATTTTCTTCAACTTTGTCTTAAATTTGTGATATTATACTAAATTATGTCCTCCGGTCCCAGACTCTGTGACAAGGGGAAATAGCCTTCCTGTACCAACCGTGCCATTCCCCCATCCCAGGTGTCATGCTGAGGCAAGCCTCGTAATGACAGGAATGAGAAAGAAGGGATTGAGTTAGCTCCATAAACTTCCAAAGTTATGCAGTACTCTACTGTTTTATATCAGCCATGTCTACTGACTACAATGACTCCTAGATTGGCAACTCAATTTTAATATTCTAACCTCCATCTTAAAATCTATTTGAGGTCTTGTCCCTTCAGGTCTACAACTTTTGGTAAAAATCTCTGCAATCCTGCAATTTCAGCAATATATGTAACCCCAAATTTCCTCATTGGTAGCTGTGCTTTCAATTCTCTAGCCCCTTAATTCTGGAATTCCCTTCCTAATCCCTTCGGCTCTAAAACACTCATGAAAACCTTGCTCTCTGAGCAACCTTTTGGACACCTGTCCTAAAATCTCCTTTGTTTGATTGATGCCAATATTTTTTGATGCTCTAATTACAGTTCTATGAAGTGAACAAGATAATAAAATGTGAGGCTGGATGAACACAGCAGGCCAAGCAGCATCTCAGGAGCACAAAAGCCGACGTTTCGGGCCTAGACCCTTCATCAGAGAGCTGATGAAGGGTCTAGGCCCGAAACGTCGGCTTTTGTGCTCCTGAGATGCTGCTTGGCCTGCTGTGTTCATCCAGCCTCACATTTTATTATCTTGGAATCTCCAGCATCTGCAGTTCCCATTATCTCTATGAAGTGAACACTTTGTTAATTGTATGTTAGTTATGTTTAATTATGTGTGGACGGTGCTCATTAATTTGAAACTCACTTCTGCCTCTATACTTAATAGACTAAGATTATAACTGTGGTTGATGGATAAGGAGATGGACGTTGGTAACATCTAAATGGAGTAAATGGATCCCTATAAAGGTATAAGAAGATTGCTTCCATCTTTATCCTTTATTAGCTGGCTGTCTGATTACAAAACCTTTCACTATTGTTGTACAGCGCTCCAAGGTGCAACTGGATTATAAAGGTGCTTTACCTGGGGATCTGGGTCAGAGAAGAAAAGAGGCAGCTGACTGGATGGTAAGACATAAATAAATAAGGGAAAATGAACTAAAATAAACAATTGTTTTGGTATTTCATATTTGATTGTGGTTTACTTGTATTTCACTATATTTCTGTTTCTTTAAGTCTCTCATGTGGTATGACTAGCACCTTTGACTTCAAACATTTAGAGGTGTCTGAAGTTCTTTAACAACATTGGGATTTTCATTGGTGTTGTCACTAATAAGAGAGGCTCAATTCACCACAAGGATCAAAGGAAACGTAAGGATTAAACTAAAGCCCACTTCAAGAGAATGGAGATTATGGATAGGCAACCATACTCAGCAAGCTCAAAATATTTGTATGAAACAGTTTAGTGGAGCAACATGTACAGATGGAAGGAGATGGATTCAACCTACAATGCAATAGTGCACACTAATTTATGGTATTTTTACAGAGTAGGTGTTATTTGAGATTTGAGTAAGCTAACAGCTACAGTCATCAGGTGAGTTCCTAAAAGAGTGTTAAAAAGAACTAGCAAAACTAAGGCAAAAATAAATCACAGCCCAGAGCAAGATGTGCTGATATTGTAGAAATGGATTCACATGACCAAACAATTAAACTAGGAAAGAAACTATCAACAAGAGAAAGAAAGGTTAACTCAAAAAATACTACCCAGAGAAGCATTTAGATGAGCAGATGATTCTCTAAAAAATAGATCTAGAATACAGACTACAAACATAAGAGTATCTGAAAAAATACTTGTAAATAAAAGAGAAGTAAAAGTAGAAATAGAGTATCTGACTGATAATTTCTAGAAAAGTGATTGAAAAAGTGAAAATCTGTAAGAAGGAAAGATTATATGGCAAGATAGCAAAGCACGATACATCATTCTGAGAAAGAATATGCTTATAAATACAGAACTGGTTATGAAGGCTATAATATATTGTTAGGGAATTTGCATTCTAAAGTGAAGGTAGGTTTGTTTCTGGTTTCAAAAGTCTGGGAAGGTGACTTTTTTTTAAAGGGGTCAGAAACTTGTTTTTTAGCTGTAAGTCAAAACTGCATTGCCAAGAAATCATCTGACTTAAGCTAAATAAATACAGAAACTACCTGGAGAGATAATGGTTTGAGTGTTTAATAAATTAAGATTAAGGCCAGCAGTAGGTCCTGTTCAGAAAAATATACTTCATACCAGCCTAAAAGTGGTCAAAGTAGCTGGGAAAAGTTTTTTTTTGTTACTTAGACCTCAGTGAAGAAAGATCAGTGAGTTAATTTGCATATGTGCGTCTCAGGGAAATGAAGTGAACCACATTCCGTTAATGTGCAGAAATGCATTGAAAGAACACCACTTGCACCCAAGCCAGTTGAGTAAAAAAAAAATTAGAATGAAGAATAGGAGTGATATTTTGTTGGGATTAAGGGTCTGTTGTGGGTTTGCTAGGAAAAAAAGCTGAATCTTTCTTTATGCTGTTTGTGACAAGTTCTTCTGAAATTGTCCTGTTTCCTATTATTTTGTATAATAAACTTATGTTCTTTTGTTATAAGTACACTGGCAGCCTCTTCTCAGTATGTACAATGACTGACAAATAGCAAAGATGAAGCTTAAGGCCTATCAAGGTAGATTTCACACTGGGATCTGATGTGTCTGGTATTAACATTAAGTGGGATCATAACAAAGTGTCACAAGAAAGGAAAATGATGGATGTGCAGGAGAAGAAAACAGAAGAAAAATAAGAAAGACTACCAGTCTACAGACTGGGGCATTAGTTCAGCAAATAAAAATATGCACTCATGACTGTGGTGTCACTAATTTCACAATGTCATTTACCTACGTTAAAAAAAAATCAAGGTTCAGTAGTTGGTGATTACAATTCTAAATTTTCTGGGTTTAGATAGGTCTAACATTATTATTTAGAACATAGAATTTAGTTGGATTTGATCTGGAAGTAACTGATGCCACATTCTTAAATGGCTGAGTTTGTTACATGAATGGTAAATGAATAGTATGAGCTGGTCATCATACTTATGTTTATCTATATGAATTTCAATAGGGTTTTGCAACTGTAATTAGCACGCCATTTCAAGCAACTATAACCTTTGTGAATAGGGAAATAACTGTGTATCTCCTTAACCAATCATACTAAAGAGTTATTGATAATATCCAGAGCCTAAACTAGGATGTAAGATGTCAAATCAAGGGCATAAATTGAAACAGAGGGAAAGAAAATTGGACTAGGAGAAGTAAAAGAGGCAGAAATCTGCAGCCATAATTAAAATCTGAAAGAATGAGTTGCCACAATTGTAAAAGTGAGTTTTCAGTTCACAAAGTTGTTTGGCAGCAATTAAGGTTAATCATATCATTAAAAATGCTGTTACACTGGTATTTCTGATGAAATCTAGTTCATGTACTACAGCTTCATACTGTTCCACATGCTTCAATGTGGATTCTCTAAGCAAGATATCATTATAGTGAAACAGCTAGAAGATGAGAACAATTTAGACAGCTACATTCTGATTTTTGTGTTTACATGCATAAGTTCAGACACCAGAAGTTGCTTCTGATCCATGTTTTATTAATAGTGAACACCATTAGCAAAATCCAGGCCAACGTTTATGCAATATGTGTTCAGCACATTTAAAAGGGTTTAGCGGGCTCCAGATCATCAATGAGAAGGATTGTA
Organism: Stegostoma tigrinum; assembly: GCF_030684315.1. Taxonomy (NCBI): domain Eukaryota; kingdom Metazoa; phylum Chordata; class Chondrichthyes; order Orectolobiformes; family Stegostomatidae; genus Stegostoma; species Stegostoma tigrinum. The sequence goes on along the minus strand of NC_081364.1, from coordinate 41,593,301 downwards.
TATTAGTACATTTTCTCCATGTATCACATGGCATTAAATAGTCTTTCACATATAGTTGTGACACTTAGGTTCTCGATTCTTAGTTCCTAGGTAGGTTGTAATCATAGAGGTTCTACAGGATGATTTTTTTTAACCATCTTGGCTTCAGAAAAATTTGTAGCAATTATGGAAAAAGGAACATTCAAATATTCAATTTATAGAGAAGGTTCTGTGTCATGAATAAGGTTCAAATATAGTACGCAAAGGTAAGATCTCTCAGATTTATCTAACTAAAAATCAACATATCGCTTCAAAGGAACTCTGACGCAGGACTTCTCTTGCCCAAGCATTCAAATATTGCTTTGTGGGCCCTCTAATTAAAAAAAGGGGATACCTGTATTCACAGAATACCATTGTTGTATTGTCCCAAGTTAAACTGTGTACTATCAGACTGCATTGTATTTGCTTCTCAAAGCTGAAGTTAACCCTCTTTCAAAGCAACACAATTGTCCCACTGATATTTAGGTGCAGTGGCCAAACAAAGGGAAATATAAGCTATGTTTTTCAACAGCTTTCAGCAAAATAACTTATTTAAAAAATGTGCAGCTGAACCAATCTAATAAAGACGACCAACATTATTGCAGAAAACTCCTTTTTGTCAGGCAGAAAGAGAGAGAATTTTAAAGGCTGATGTTTGAAATAAGAACTCAGGATGCTTACTAACTGAATAAGGCATGAGCCTTTGAAAATGAATACTCATGAAACTAGAAAATAATGACAGTCTTTTAAGGTTCTGTTTTTGTGTCAATTTGTCTCTATTAATTATATAATATTGCAAATAGGATCCTTGTAAAGACTACGTGCAAACTCTTTAAATCAGATAAAGACAATCAGAGTGTTGCAGAATTTGTAAGTAACTGAACTCTCATTTACACTATGGGGGTAAAATTGGTTTAGGAGTCACAGCTGTTTTAAATCAAAAGCACCATTTATATTTCAGCATCAAATTCACATTTGTTTTGAATTTGCAGCTGAATCTAGAAATGTGGTCAGACAATGGTGCTCAGCTATTTCCAATGATTCTATTTTAGAGTAAAAACTCCCACCTCTTGACCTCAGAACTGACCTGGATTGTGAAGAGGATTTCAACATCAGGATGGTATAAATGGCTAATACAAACCTCCTGCAGCAAAGTAGACCTCAGAGCATACATTATGCTTGTAATTAAACACCATCCAACACTGCTTAGAGGAATGCAAGGAGTCCATTCAAATATTAACATATAAAAATTCCCCTTGAAATTATTCCACAGATCCCATCACCAAGTCACTCTTAATTTACACTTGGCCATTTCTTGACACTGGTCTGGCTTTCTCAGAGCCAGTTCCCAGAATGAACAGAACCCTTGACACTCCTGTTTATATCTTTCAGCCAGGGTTCCCTGATTCAAACAGATTAACAGCCCCAATCAGTGAATTCAAATTCTTTGAGGTTTACCTGGTTGACCTCAATACAATCACTTCCCGTCTGAGTCTGAGGTGATAGCTGGTTCTTTTTTTGTAGCTCCTCCTGGGGCATTATAGCACCAGGTCAGGTTCCTCCAATTCTGCTAATGATACCGGCGACATGTAATGCACAGTAACTCGCTTCTTGCACCCGGAACATTACGGAAGAGATTCATTTTCCTCTTCAGCCAACAAAGGCATCAACACAGCAACATCCACCATGTCCATCTCAGACTCTGAGGTATCTTCAATGCTTGATGGAGAGGGAGAACTCACGGGTTCTAGAACAGTAGGAAAGGCAGTCAAAGAGCCAGTACGTTTTGCTCCAGCACCACTTGCAAGTTTGCAGCTTTCATACAGTCCACGTCCTTGTGCAGGACCATCGTACCTACCTGAACTTTACACATCACTGGACATGCATCTTACCCATGCAGGGCCATTCCCGTGGTTCCTGCAGCAAACCTGGACTACTAAACAATGTCTCTAGTTTAGCAGTATCTTGTGTCCAACACTGGCATTCCTAATGCTGTTTCAGTCTTCTGCCCCAGGGCCAGGAAGATCAGATTTAACCTAGCGTGGAGTCCCCTCCCCATTTGCAACTCTGCTAGAGCTATCCCTGTAGTTGCATGAGAAGTGGTCCTATATTCAAATAGGAATTGGGACATTTGGTTTCAGTGAAGCTGTCAGCTACTTCTTTAAGCATGCCTTCAAAGTTTGGACTGCTTTTTCCGCTAGAACATTAGATGATGGATGGTATAGAGCTTTCCTTATATGACGAATACCATTCGAATTTACGAAATCCTAAAATCCTCTGCTGGTAAAAGATGGTCCTGTTATCTGTGAGCAACACTTCTGGGAGCCTGTGTGTCACATGTTTTCTACCATCGTTCCTGTGTTTGATTAATAAACTCTATGCGTGTCCAGCCACTTTGAGTTGGTGCCACAATGACTAAGAACATTGAGCCCATGAAAGGACCTGCATAGCCAAAATGTAACTGAGTCTAGGGTTTACCAGGCCATTCCCACAAATGCTGGGGTGCTGCTGGTGGCAACTTTTGTCCTTGTTGGCACTCTGGGCACTCACCTGCATTGTCCTCTACTGTGATCTGATCTCTTCAGGTCCAGAAAGCTTTCCATTCTGGTTGCGTCAGCCCTTTGGTTTCGCCATCACTACCAGCTGTTTTAGTTTTGCCAGCAGAGTATCTTTCTGCACCCAAAATCTGATATTGTCAGCTGTGACTGGAAGTGTGTCCAAAAAATTTAAAACCACTACAGACTCTTCCAGTCTCAGTGCCAGCGGTGGTGTATCTGCCAGCGGAAGGCCACTCAATGCATCCACATTTGCTTCTTGGCCTCCTGGACGATGTTCAAACTTGTACTTTTAATCACTTATCATTAGAGCTCACCAGTGAATTTGGCCTGCAGCTATGGACGACACTGCTTGTTCTCTTTAAGTAGGCCTAACAGGCATTTGTGGTCTGTTATTATTACAAATTTACATCTTGACTCCAAGTATGGCCACCAAAACTTCCTTCTCTATCTAGGAATATTTAAGCTCTGCATTTGCAAAATCCTGGGCACATACGCTCTTGATCGCTCCTGTCCATTGGGCCAGCAATGAGCTAATCCTATCTTTCAATACCCAATCTCACTTTGGATCATAGTGTTCCAACACCTTAGAGGATGATAGCTGTTTTCTCATTTTCCTGAAAGCTACGGTTTGACTACGTGACTATTTCCAAAGCTAACCCTTTTTTAAGAGTTGGTGCAAAGGAGCCAAGACAGAAGCCAGGTTATGCAGGAAATTTCTGTAATAATTCACCAGACCAAGGAAAGATCTAAGCTCTGGTACAAACTTGGGAGCCGGTGTACCTTTGATCGCCCTCAGTTCATCTTGAAACTGGTATAAGCCAGTCTTGTCAACTCTGTAGCCCAAGTAGGTTACCTGGGGTGTGTAGAACACATATTTCTCCCTTCTAAAGCACACGCCTGCTTGGGAGAAAATCTAAGGGGTATGTACAAATTCTGTGAGTGCTCATTTTTGGTCTTCCCTATTATTGGCACATCATCTGGATAAGTGGCGACCTAGGGTAGACCTTGTAAGCTGTTCTCCATCATCTGCTGAAAGATTCCATACGCTAATGGTACCCCAAATTACAGTCTTGTGAATTGTGTATTAATTGTAGCAGACGTCTGGGATTCCTCCTCGAACCACAATTGCATGTACACATGACTCATGTCCAGCTTTGTGAAGGGCAGCGTTTCTGACAGCTTTGTTAATAAAACGTCTATGCAAGGAATGGGGTATTTATCCACCTATTAATGTTTGTTTAAAATCCCTACAAAGATGACCTGACCAATTGGTATGACCGGTGCCGACCATTCCTCCAAATGGATTCATTTGATGATTGCTTCACTTTCCAGACTTCTGATTTCTTCCTCAATTTTTGCCCATTAGGTAAATAGCTCCAGGCAGGTTTTGCAGAATCATGGATTTGCTTCCTAGTCAACATGCAAGGTGGTCTTGGCTCCTCTGATAGTTCCTAGACCTTCCTGAAAAACCTCCAGGTATTTACTTAGGACTTCACTCAGGCAGGCATTTTCTAATTGAAAAATATTCAGCCAATCTAGGTGAATGTTTCTCAACCAATTTTGTTCCATCAAGCTTGGGCCAGATCCTTTTACTACAATCAGCGGTAACTGAACCAGCTGCTTCTCATGAGACTAGAACTGAAGTTGTACCCTCAATCTATAAAGGATACCTAGTGCAATCAGCATCTCAGTCTAGCCAAGATCTTAAGCAAACGTAAAGGTTGGAGCCCAGAATGAGTTTTGTTAAAGACCAATTCTGCGATCTTACTGAAATGGCCACACTATTATTCATCTCCATTAAAACTGGCATCTTTATTTTGAGTGGTTCTGATTTGGATGTTGCTAAGCAATTTAACTGCTCCAAGGCAGATGAAAGTGGACTTTGCAGAGTGTGTACTATCCTGGATACCAGCTTATGTGAGTTCTCTTACTCAATTTGGATCTAGTTGGACGTGTTTGCTGTCTTGAGTCCATATCAAATGCAATGGTTTGTTGACCTGGATCCTGAAGAAAATTTTAACCCACTTGGCCGAGCCTTGACTTTGTTTTGGGCTTTTGCTGCAGGCTGACTAAGAATCCTTCTGTTCAGGATATGTCTTGAGTGAGGCTATGCAACTGCCTTCACTCAAGTAATGCTCCCTAAGCTCAGTGCAATTGGCGAGGGTGGAACTTCCATACCCTGCAACACACATGCTCCACTTGCTGCATTTTCCAATGATAAAGCCAGTTGGATTTCAGCTAGCAGGCATTTTTGCATGGTTATAACATTAATCTCACATATCAAATGGTCGCACCCGAACTCATTAGGGTTAAAACAAAGTTGTATGCTTCTTCCAGTCAGCTTAACCTAATCAAAAATCCCAACAGGGATTCCCCTGGTTCTCGAATTGCTGAGTTAAACCAAAAGCATCTCAGAATTACAGGAGGCTTGGAATCAGAATATTCCTTAAGTAAATCTGTCAACCTTTGAAAGGTTTTCGTGTCTGGTGCCGCAGGAACAGTTGTACTCCTAATATCTGAAAAAGTTGCAGGCCCACAAGCTATCAGGATAATTACTCATTGTTTTTCATCTGCCTCAATGTATTTGCCTGGAAAAAATAATGCATTCTTTACACATACTGAGCCCAGTCTTCGACAGTGGAATCAATCGAGCCAAGCATCCCAAATAATGGCATGATGCCAGAAATGCTTACCCAAATTAAACACAACTTTTGTGAGTGAATTTCTTCAGAAGCCTGCTTTTCTCTTATCACCACTGAAATACCTCCAGAGAGGCTGGTATCCCATTAAAAAGTTACCCTTTCTTTAAATGTGGAGAGTCCTTGACACAGATCCCCCTTCTTCAGAGCCAGCTCTCAGAGTGAACGGAACCTTCGACACTACTGTTTATATTCGTCAGCCAGGGCTCGCTGACTGGGCCAGATTAACAGCCCCAATTCAGGAAACTCATATTCTATGACGTCTGAGCTAACAAGGTGTAGAGCTGGATGAACACAGTAGGCCAAGAAGCATCAGAGGAGCAGGAAAGCTGATATTTCGGGCCTAGGGCCCTTCATCAGAAAATGAGGTCTACCTGGCTGACCTCGTTACAATCACCACACCCCACCATGCCCTTTCCAAAATGAATAGCCTTCATTCTACTCCATTTCTCACCTTTAAGAAAAAGGTTCTTTAAAAACTTCTTCAGCCTTCTGCAAAGGTAAACTAACTGGTTCACAAAGCGTTTCACATGATTCTGTGAAATTGGCCACACATAAGCAGTTTAGCAGATCTGTAATTTTCTTGGAGGTCCTGGCCGTTGGTGCCTCGAATGGACATTCAAATGAGATAACAAGCTGAAAACTGAAGCACGTTTTCGCCTGACCACATACACCCATCACCCAGCTACCAAATCTTTCCACCATTTGCCAAGCAATGTTGTGTGTGAACTAGGTAGGTGTTATCAAACCTAGGTGTTATCAAACCCAGCTGTTTTGGATAAAAGAACTTCCAAACGCTAGCAGAATGGATTTGGATCAGATCAACATAACCAAATTGAATTCACTATCCCTGTGTGAAAGAAGATGCTGGCTCACAAAGTGAGAAACTCTCCGCCATTTAGCAGCTCCAAAGCAGCTGTGTGCACTTCTTTTCTTTTGCGCTGTAAGCAAACGTCAGGGTAAACTGGCATGCACAACACCAGCATTATATTGTTTCACAGAAAACAGTCAGCATTTAACCTTTTACTAATAAAGTACTATACCAGCTCAAGTACACTTCAGATCCATCAGACATGCACTTTACCAACATTTAAATACTGTCTGCTCAGCGTTATTTGTCAACAAATGCTAGCAATTGCAAAATACCTGTGTTTATTTTCCCTAGAACACTGATACGAGCAAGGTGCAATATACAAGCATTGCAGAACAAATGCACATCAACCTTCAGCCCAATCTGAATTTTTTTAAAAAACTATACTCATTCCTCTTAAATATTCTTGTAATTTTGCAGAGAAATATATACATAACTATCTTATGAGACTGGCTGTTTGATGCCATGACTCAGAGGATTTGGCAATACCGTCTACATCATGAAGATCTTCTGTACCTGCAACAGAATGAAGTCCCTTCTCTATGGCCCTCTTGTGGCAGTTTTCACAGGCAGTGCCGTGATTACATTCTCACTAAACCTGGGGTCTTCTTGCACCAGCTTCCGGTCTTTATTCATTCCCACTGCTCAGCTTAATAATTCCAATGAAATCAGACTAAATCTATTCACAGTATTCTTTCCTATGACAGGATTTTATGAGTACCACCTTCACAATCCCAAAGCACATATTCCCTCCTATATCACCAACAACACTGGCAATACAGAAAAGCTATTCACCTTTCTCAGCTTTCTAAAGCATCTTAACTTCATGTGCCAAGACTAAAAGATTTCCAGTGAAATAGCAGCGATATTAAACAATAACTCAAAGCATGTGATCATATTTGTGGATACAAATGCTGAAGAAATCTAGGAGAAAATTCACCCTTTTAAACACCTCTACTAAGTAAAAATGGTAGCAGTTTTTTTTACCTTACTTTCCTTACAGTCACTATCAAGTAAATAGCTTTTGAATTATATGTTGATCAGGTCATTCTGAACTGAATTAGACATGGTTACTATTTCCAGAGTGCCTACTGAAACATGCACCAAGCCATATCAAATTACTAGTAAAATATATGGTTGAAGTAAGATATGCAACGTGATTAAAAAAAATTACTATATACAAAGCATTAGGGCACAACATGCCACTGTCAAAATGGCTATGAGAATCAATGTCCTTTGATAAAATTGAACCCTTACTGTGGCAGTGCCAGAAAGTATTAATCTTCTTTCACTATAAAGGTGAAATGCAAGGCTAGATTGTACACTCCCCCAAAAGCAGATGTGAAGGTGGGGCTACATGATATCCTGTGTGGGTCTTCCCTTCTCACTTTGTCATGTAGCCCTAAATTGTCTGAAATTTTAAGAGTTGGGGGCAGGTGATAGGCAATCTGCCCACCCTTGAACCTATTAATTGTCTGATGACGAATTAAAGGCCAGGTCCCATCACCACCAGCTCTTTACCTGGCAGCTATCAGATAATCAGAGGTGAAGGGGGGGCTCCTTTGTAAGCCTCCAGACCAGGAGGGATACCGCTACCCAAAAATGTCATTCCAACTCTTTAACTCTCTTGAGCCAAAACCTTTCCCAAACCTTGACACCAAATCTACATGGGTTCCTCATTGTCCAGAGACCCAGGTAATGTTCCAGGTATCTGAGTTCAAGTCGCCTGATGGCAGAGGTTGAATTTGACTTTTTTTAAAAAAACCTGGATGATCATGAAATAAATTGTCATTTGCTGGAAAAAAAATGATCTGGGTCACTAATGTCCTTTAGGGAAGGAAACTACTGCCATTGCTCAGTCCGGCCACACATGGTGACTCCAGACCCACAGCAATGTGGTCAACTGTTCACTGCTCTCTGGAAAATTGGAGATGGGCATTAAATACTGGCCTAGCCAATGGCATCATCATCCTGTGAATGAACAGAAGTTCCAGCAGTTGCCAACACTCTCACTCGTGCTGATGGGCTACAGAGCCACCAGCCAATCTGACTGTTCCCAGTGTTGACTTTCTGCAGGCAGCCACTGGGGTTTTGGCTGGTGCCCTACATTTTGTGTGGGGTGGGAAGAGGGGTGTATGGGAGGATGGAAGGCTCAACAGAATCCAGCTCTATCCTTGTGCATATATATCCCATACAACAGTGTGGAGAATGAATGAAGAATTGAAATAAATTCATTTGTATCATCATGCAGATTCAAATAATCTAGATATTTCTCTCAAAAACCTGATGAACCATGGCCTTGGTCTGTTCACAAGTTCAAATAAGGAACATTCTCTAACAAAGAAGTGCTCATCTACCCCGGAAACAATAAAGTCCTGTTCCCTGTAAAAGCAAATAGTCATTCTTAAAATTTTCACTGCCTCTGCCAGTTTTGGAGCTCGCTTAACGTGGTGGTCACTCTGCGTGAAGGACTTCCTGACACGAGAGATAAAATTTAGCCTTTTATTTGCTTGAATCTGCAACTTCTTGCTTCTCTCTCGCGTGTTAGTATGAAACAAAGATGCACTGCTAACAATTTTAAAGTTGCGGCAATTTCTTTTCTGATGACTTAAAGTCCATTGAAAATGTCTTCTATGGAAAACAACTGGCTTTTTCCTTTCAACAGGTATGGAATATATGACTGTAGACTTAAAAAGGGTGGCAATAAAAAAATTGACTAACTAGACTGTGACTGTTGTGCCTTAACTTTACATGGAAAAACCGCATTTGACATGGCGGCACTTTGAAAAAAAAACATTCTTTTAAAAGAAAACCGTAAATGCTTTTGACTAAAATAAAAGTTAAAAGTAGAAGCTGGACTTATGCTAGTAGCAATCCGGACTTCATGACACACCATAAATACACAGTTGACAGCCTTATATATATATATATTTCTTTTTATTTCAAAAAAAGGGCAGCAATTACTGTTTTTCGGTGATAAAATAAAGATTTTAAGTAAAGTCTTTTTTGAACAATTTGGATTCTGTTTTTCTGCCACACATTAATCAAAGCTATACCCTGTTGTCTTTGCACAGCGAATCAAATCTGCCCCTGGCAAAGAATGAGGAAAAGTCAACAGGAATTAAGTTTCAGTGCAACTGTTTACTCAACTGTGGCCTGCAGTTATTGAAATTTTATCCATGGTTTTGTGTGACTACAGCTGTAATAAATTCAGCATGACTGCAATTCTCTAAGTTATGGCACATTTATTTCAAGCAACAACCTGCACATCTATGTTGACTGAGGCAAACTGCAATCTGGATCAACAAGAAAAGCCACAGCATTAACTATACCTGTTGTTGCTGGAGATGAACCAATTCAGCAGCAGTCACTTCAATCGAGGATGAGTCGCCGTTTGATCTCCCTTCCCTTGTGCTACTGTCTGGATAGTGGTTACCACTGCTAACTTCGTTCTGATTGGCTGAACCGTTGCTTGCTGCCTCAATCCCAGATTCTTGCATCATGACTCAAAAAACTGAAAAATAATTCAGAACAACAGCTGTTAACACAGTAATCTGAGATTTTGTCCTCAGATTCTAAGTTTACAAAACCGTGAAAAGGTAGTGATTCAAAGCCTTTTCTTTCTTTTAAATTGCTGTGCATAGACTTTACAGTTACTTGATTACTGATGCAAAAAACATCTATTTTAGTAAGTCACACTGGCTGATTTTTAGATATATTATATAATTAATGCTACACACCATTATTTTCTATTCACTGGATCATAATATTTTTGTGGGAATTAATTTCACAGGTGTTATTGAAACAGCCATAAAACTAAAATGAATATAAGATTTCTAAGGGTTTAGTTTAGCTTTCTTTTGTATCAGTGCTACACAACATGATTAAAATCCAACAATACAGAATAAAAAGTCAATTAGGTTCATTTCCCTTCAGTAACTAATGTGAACAAAAAGGCAGAAACCTATTTCATCCTTTGCACTGGCATTTTTTGCTCATATTAGTGAGGGAAGGCAGAAAACGTCCCATTGAATCATGTGGTGTCAACATAAAATCCAGTATTACGCTGGTACCCTGAAGTTGGCTTGGAAGCTGTAGTTCTCGTATCCACATAATTGTACTCCACAGACTTGCCACATAATTGTACTCCCATTGCATTATTCTATTGCGTTATTTAGAGTAAGTAATTTTGTGCATGGACCAGTTTCAACAAAGGTTCTGATGAAAAACCTCTCTCTTTCCAGGTCTGCACCTTTCTGATGTGTTTCTAGGTTGGTACATGTAGAATGACTATGTGCACAAAATGCAGCGGGGGTCATCTGGTTTATATGGAAATATATACCTCAAGAAACACGATCTTCAAATGACAAGGGGAAATAGTGTAAGTGCTAAAGCAATTCAGGCTAGGTCCTGGTCCATTTAATTGTATATCTTCAGTCTGAAAACAGCAGTCTGCCAATAGCTATGGTGGTGTGACTGTTAAATATGCTTCTGCTTAGCTGCATTCATCACATTCTTCTTAGACAGCATTTTTTTTGGCTGAAAATTATTCTATATTTTTTTTAAGAGTGTTAGGTAATTAAGAAAGGTGGTCAGTAAATATGTCTCCAGGATAGGTGCTGCAGCTTTAATGAAGGAAAGAACTGCAGACGCTGAAGGTTTGAAGCAAAGACAGAAATTGCTGTTGAAACTCAGCACATCTGGCAGTATCTGCGGGGAGAAAGCAGAGTTAACATTTCTGGTAACAGAGTTAACATCAGCTTCTGATAAAGAGTCACTAGACTCGAAATGTTAACTCTGCTTTCTCCCCACAGATGCTGCCAGACCTGCTGAGTTTTGACAGCAATTTCTGATTTTGCCGCAGCTTTAAATTCAGTTAAACTATAGAAGCACTGTTAAGGAAAGCTAGCTTTTGCTGTAACAGTGTAGCTCTATTCTGAACTACTACAGATAATTGACTAGGTATGGAAAACATGCCAGAGGTTACATGGGTTTAATTTTTCTGATCGTTAAGAAATAAAACCTAATCAGTCTGACAAAAGAAATACCACCTCCTTAACTTTAGTTTGCCTTCAGCATTTGGCTTTTCATTCATTTCACACCTTGATGGTGATGTACTTGTGTGATCAAACCCAACAATAACTCTGCTTTGATGAGTTAACCTTTTTTTTTAGGAAAGTTGCTCTTCTCACAAGAAAAGACACTTTATTCCAGGACAGTTAATGAAGGCTGACCAAGTCAGGCTGAAATAAATTAACTTAACTGATCAATTATTTATATGAAGCAGAAAAAATGCCCTTAAAACACTCTGCCTAATCATCAAAGGAAGTGAAAATTGAACTAAACACAGATTTATAATATCACATGCTTACTCCTGTGGGAAGCTCAGTCACTGGAACCAAAATGGGACTAATAAAAGCTGACTGACAAAGATTCTAAATTAAAACAATTTCAAATGCTGTGTGACAGAACATGCCAAATAGTAAAAGAGTGTTTCTAAATCTGTAAACTGGAAACAAAATTATCCAAATATAATGTAGCTGTAATGCAGCTTAAAAATACTACACATCATTGTACTGATATTACACATGCACTGCCGCCCCATAATGAATTTTCACAATTATAAAAGAGGAGTAAATTTACAAATGCACAGCAGCTAAAAAGTAATCAAGAGAATGAGCCTAAAGGCTATTTCAATGTATGCAAAACTACTGACCCACAATAAACTGAAGGTAGCCCACAATGAATGCAGAATTATACCCAAATGCTAAGTACCTATTCTGATGAAGAACAGCTAAAATTAACACTCAATTAATTTTTGAATCGACAAACAAATGAAACTCATAAATCTACCTTCTCATTAATTTTACTGTGGTGTAATACCATGCCGCAATATCGAGAAGAAACCTTAAGTGTTATCCATCATGAATATCAAAAAAGGGTAGCACTAAAACAGCATAAATTATGTATATTACCTGTTGGTAAAAATGATAAATGTTTTATCATTTCCAATGCATAATGTGAGTTCCAGCATTATTGAAGATAAAAATATGTGATTTTCTTTGAATACTCATCTAGAGCAAAAGTGCATTAATTAATGGGGGGAAAGGGCTTGCTTCACAAACACATATGATTCGTCAAGGTCACAATGTCTGTAGTTTTTTTTCCCTCATCTTTGAACTGTTGTAGCATTCTGTTGCCAATGTTAACAGGTTCTGTCAGGTTTAAATGAACAACAAATATCCCGAAACAACAACAACAACATACAGTACAATAACATAGAGTCCTTGTGGAGGTTTCTAACTTGTTTACCAAACACCACAAGGAACAAACTAAGCATACGGTCACCTGCAACTGTCTCTTGCTCTTACAGCACGATATGACAACGGCCTGTTAAGTCAGCATTCATTGAACAAAGCACTTTCTGTCCATCTCATGTACTCAATGTGCCTCTGCTCCTCTTGTTCAGCTATGTCACTTTCTGTTCAGCTGGTAGACTGGGGGTTGGGGAAGGAAAAGAAAGCAAACAACTGCATAGATACCATTCCACTCTAAGGAAATCTAGTGAAGAACTAAACAGTTTGCTAATCTGCTAGCCCCTTCACTCAAGCCTCCGATAAGAAAAGCAAACCCAAGTCTGCTTGAATTGCATTCCACAGACAAGCTCCCTTCTGCTTTATCAAAACACCACATTAAGTTTTGTTCAACCATACAGGATAAACTGCTGCTCACACCCGTAAACAGAGGTATATTTATTTAATAACTGATTGCTGCCATAGCTACAGTAAACAACGTGCCTGCATTTGTGTTCATGAACAAATACATCATCTTGCAAGACCAATTTAACATTAACCAGGTGGAATAATCGAGGGATTTTGTAGGTGACACTCAACCAAGACAATGTAAACAGATTGAGAAGGAGAAAGGGGCCATTCTCAGGGAATCAAGGTTGAGGCAATGCATTGTGGCTTGAGTAAACAGTGGGAAGAACTTAAGACAAACAACTAGTCAGTCTTCTTTCATCCACTGACATTTATACAAGTGGTGATTTTTGTATATTAACATCTATCAGCTGCTGCCCACCATGAAATCAGTCAAGTGAGAGACCAGACTAATTTATTTACACAAGATTCTATTTACTCACAAGGAAGAATCATTTGTATCAACAACTTAGCCTTATCCATCCATTGCTAACCCCAGAAACCTGATCTATTTCTTTACTGCAGATCTATTGTATGTTAAAACAAATCTTTCAATGTTCCTTTGTTCCAGTTCACATGTGCTTTTTGCAGCCTTAATATGGATGCCACAACCAGGGAGCATGAAGGATTACAGATTTTTCTTGAATTAAGGAATTTTCTTTTTAAGTTGTCTGACACAAATATGATTTAAGTGTGCATTTAAACTCGTTTGAAATAAACACACTCATGGAGAGCAATGTGCTTCAGGCAAAACTGAATCATTTCATCAAACGTCAACATGTGGGAAAGTGGTCTCTCTGAGCATGTGTAGTTCAAAATATTATCGCAGTCTTGCAGTGTTGAGACATCACAAAGAGGGTAGATTTGAGGAAAACAAATGCAGTCTATAACTGTACCAAAAGAGACAATTTTCTTCACAAGTTCTGCATTATGAACTGCAGTCACAATTTGTTGGCAAACATAGAAAAATATATCATTAAGTTATTTCAGTTCCATTTTTACTTCATCAAAAGGTTGTTCTTCTTGCAATTAATTTGAGTTTTTGCAATTCAGCATACACGACCTTTTCCTGCAGTATCATATTAAGTCTTTGAGAGTATGCAGATTGCCATCAACTATTAAATGATTCCTCATTCCTGCTGTGTTCACTGTTGCCCAATATACATGTTTAAATTTACAGATACAGTAATCATAACTCAAAACAAAACAATTTCCACCAACTATATTTCACATTATGCACATCGAGATAAAAAATTTTAAAATAATCTTCAGTGAACTTTCTGATAAAATGCTTTGGAGAATGCATATCAAATTCAAACAAAGGGTGGAATTTTCCCAGCGCTTGAACTACATGGTCAATGGCAAGTCAGCTGGGAAAATATGGCGAGATTGGCAAAGTGGATTCTCAACACTTGAGGAAACAAATCTGATTTTCGACCTAAATTGTGAATGATATGACTCACACTAGTGAGTGACCACAGGCCTGTTTTCGTGCATTGACAGCTTATTATTACCAAACCATACCTCAATTATATGCAATTTCTTATTCTCCCACATGGCAGAGAGAATCCACACATTGACAGTTCTTGACATGAACAGCAGCATGGGCACCTGGTAGTTCCAGTTCGCTGAATGCTTCTCTGAGCCTCCACCTTGGCTGCCAGTCCCTAACATCTCCAGCCACACTCCATTGGTGACTGTACACTCTGTCAACAGAGATTGGCATCAGATATACACTTGCCTCAACATCTCAGCATGGCATTTCTCTGACTCACATATGATACAGCTCACCAATACTGCATTCAGAACTCACCAACACATTACACTGTAATATTGTTGATGCATCGGAGCAGGATGAATCTCAGGCCTCTTAACACGGACTCATTTTGTGCCACTTAGATGGTCACAGCATCTCGACCTTGTCTTGCTGTTGCCTCTTTCAGAACTTACAGCCTCACAGTACATCTGTCCGTGCCTTTCAGCATAGATTCACAGGTAGTTGCCTGTCAGGTTTGCCAGCAATGGCCAGTCAGCAGGGCAAATATGTCTTTGTATTAACACTGTATTAATGTCATACCTGCAACATGTGCCAGCAGCTTACGCAACAAGCACATCCATGTGTTTCAACCAAATCCCCCTATCGCAAAATGTAAGGGAAGTAACCCTCAGTTAAAGCTAGCGAGACCGCATACTATTTGTTACTACTGACAGTAAATCAAGGACTTTGAATCTCATTCCAGGGACTTGGGCCCAGTCAATCAGCTGCTTGGGGCACTCAGGATCAGGGATTCTGCATAATCACATTCTGAGGATTGGGATATGGCCAGTCTGGCAGATGCAGTAACCAGTCTGGGGATCAGCAGTACATTGATTCAGGAACTTCAGAGAAATCAGCCAGGGGTTTGGTCCCTCATCAATCAGACCTGTACTTGTCAGTCAAGGATGAACAACAGTGAGTCCTTGGGGAATGCCCACTGATACTCAAGGGGAATTATGAAGGGCCACCACTGTGTAAAGGAAATTGGGAAAGACAAATGTTGGGATTGGAGGTACAGGCTTGGACACAGAGGGGTTAATAATTTTTAAGAGGGGGCGGGCACTCAACATATAAAACTGGGAGTCCAAGTGCATTGGAGAGCATGGGTTACGGTGGGGGGAGCACTGACAGTCACTACCACCTAGTGTCCATGGAGGAATGTGGGGCAACACAGCATGATGGCTGGAATGACTAGTTTCTAGACAAGGGATCAGGAGAGTTAGTCTGCAGGATGAAGATTCAAATAAAAGTCTATAGTGGGAACATCACGAAACTGAAACCTGATAGCATCGACAGGGAGTGAGAGAAAGAAAGGGGCATTATGATTTATAGGGTTATCTAGAATGACAGTCAGATCCTGTGATGCACTCTCTGACTTCATCTGAATTGGTAATACACAATGAAACCAAAAATGGCTGTCACCATACCCAGAATGCACAGGTGTTTTTCCTCTGTATGACAGAACAGGCACTTGTGAGTAACACGAGTCCTGCTTCAAGGAGCAATTATATTAATCAGGCAATTACACAATAAAGGTTAGAGATGCATGTGAAATGCATGCAGTGACCAACTATGTGAGATACAAATCCAGCTTGCAAGCAATCTTGACTAAGCTACTGACTATTACAAATTGCTAGTAGCCATCTCCGTCAAGCAGAAGTAGCTACAGGCAGAGCTCCCTCTTAGTTGCCCGACCACAGAGTTTCAGAAATCTCAACTGTGCTTGGATCTTCTAGGTCCACACAGGAAAAAACAAAATTACCATGAATGTGGATCATAGATGACCTTGACAGTGTTACCTATGGACCACAATTTACAAAGACAATCCAAGGTCTCCAAGGCATGGAGCAGACTTCACATCACCTTGAACTTTAAGTATTTACAACATACACTGCTATCAATACAGCCTTTCTTGGGCAATGTAGGGAGTGGAGCGGGACAATCTCTGACTGTATTTGTATGAAATAGCTTGTGAGGTATACATCAAAATAAGGCTCCTCATATCAAAGGTTCATGTGCAGACACGGCTCTCCTTGTCAGAGTGCCCCATGTCCCACTGCATGGAGGGCTATGGTAAACTGTTATTTGTGAGTGACCCAAATGCTGACCACTCATATTATTCATACCATTCGCAACAGATCCAACCACAACAGGGCTTATCATCGCTATGGCCATAGGGCAACTGAGGAGGAATAAATTGTCCAGCAATCGCAGACCAGCCGCACCCACCAAAGTTGCCAAACAGCTTCCACATGAACAAGGCACAGTTCGTGGTCCCATCAGAATGCAGATAAGTTATAGAAGACCCATGGAAAATCATTCTCGATGCCATTCCCTGCAGATATGCAAGGCTGTGCCAGACTGTGAATGTCTTGGAACACCATTATAGCACAATGTCATCTGCTGCAGCAGGACCTGTGACATGAAAAGTTGGGGAGCCATCCCATCCCAGTGGCTGTCCAGATAAAAGCCACTGGCTCCTTCTAAGTATCCACTGAGAACTGCGTGGGATCTCACAGTCCCCATCCCACAAATGCATTAAGGCTGTTAGCAATGCAATTTATGCTAGATCAGACCTTTTCATCTCATTTCCCCACAATAAGGTCAGTGTTGTACCCCGGGTAAAGCGTTTTGCCAAGATAACTGACATCCCCCAGGTGCAGGGCACTATAGATGGTACAAGCATTGTGCTGTGAGTACCATAGCATAACACAGCTGACTTCATCAACAGAAAAAGACTCTACTCCATCAGTGTACAAGCTATATGTGATCATTCTTGTCAAATCTTCAAAGTCTGCATTAGGCACCTAGAAGTTACCACGATGCTTAAATCATTGAGAACTTTTGCTCCTGCATCAAGAGCAGGATAACCTACAAGACTGGCTGCAGGTAGACAAGGGCTACTCTCTGAAACGATGGCCAAAGTCCACATTACAGACCATGGTTGAAGATGCTTATAGATACAAAGCAGCCTATTCTTTCATGTCGAGCCATTTTGGAGCAGACTACAGGATTCCTGAAGTTGAGGTTCCATGTCTCAAGGTGTACAGTCCAGAGACTGGAACACAATCCTTGCATGCTGTGGCCTGCACAACTGCAGCAGGCAAACAGAGGATGTGATGGATGCTAAAGACCTGAGACAGTGGCAGTGATCTTTGAGAAGAACAAGGACCAGGATGCAGCAATGCAGAATTGGGCATAACAATGGATTTAAGTGACATTTGCTTTCAAGCGATATGGATTGGGTGAAGTGATCATTCATTTGACTGTAAATTTGTTGATGCTTGAAAAGCAGGTAGCCCTTGTTTATTCCCCAAAACAAATGTAATTTTATGTTTGTTCTATCTTTGCTTTTGCTGTTACTTTATAATAGTTAACAATCTCATCTGTCTGAAGGATTTCCAACATGTGGTGCACTTATAGAAAAAAAGGCAAGATTTAGGCTACAATGGGCATTAAGAAACAAGTAACACTCACTTAGAAGGGGTTCTAACATGGTATGCTGCAAAGGATAGGTAGCCTCAGTTGCTTCATTCATGTAGGCGTAGCTACTATGACATTCAATCAGACAGGTGATGCAAAATGGCAATGCATTTATGTTCATGAGAATCTATTTCCAATGAAGTGTCACCTATGGCACGTCTGTGACCTCTAAGCTTTTATTTTGTTTCCTCCCACTACTTACGAAAAGATGAAAATATTTAGTAAAACTGAGCCCAAATAAACTATAACATCAAAGAGAATCTGTATGACAGCCTCAATGCTGCTAATTTTTTCATGCAAAAATCTAATACAATTTCATAACATTACCTTAAAGGCATTTAGAAACAATTGTTTTAATGATTTAAATGTATGCTAGTTTTTTCTAACAACCCAAAGGGGTGATTTTCATTCAATTATCAAAGTCAAGGATGTCAGTCGTAAGGAGTAAACATATGGCACCTGTTGACAACGTGTAACTACATCATGTAATCCCAGATAAAGTAAACATAAATTAGATTTAGGGCAAACTGCACTGATACTGTTCCACAAACAAAGGTTTTTATTCTGAGCTCAAAAGTACATCCCTTGTCACCTTTCTCATTTCACAGACAATAGAAGTAGCATCATTTCATTCTGAAATCCACCTTTCTTGAGCCCACTATAAATTATCCAAACTCAATTCTTTTGAATTAAGTGCAGGTGAATGGACTTAGCTCAGGTGTCAGAGTGATTCAGAATTATTTGAACACCCACTTCTCAGTCTAAAGGTAATAATGAAATCAAGTCACGTGCTGAATACCTGAGCTCAAGAACCAGGCCAATAGACTAACTCAGAATTGAGACAGTCCTGAAATATCAACAGCACTGACTTTCGATAAGATGGTATTACAAGAGTCAGATGGAAATATTGGATCCCGTGGCACTATATTAAAAAAAGTTTTGCCAGTGTTCTAGCCAATATTTATCCATCAATCAATATCACTAAAACAGATTATCTCATTATTATCTGTCTGCTATTTGTCAGGCCTTGCTGTGTGCAAATTGGTTCCTTATTACTTACATTACAACAGTAATTACACTACAAGAGTATTTAATTACCTGCATAGTGCTTGGGGATGTCCTGAGGTTGTGCAAGACACTAGATAATTACAAGCCATTTCAGCCAGTAAGAAGTGATGGCTAGACTATATAAAAGTCCACCTTCCCCCATGTATTTGAGTGTGCATCGGCTGAAGCAATTTTTCTGGCCACTTATTGTGGTTCACAATAAGGACAGCTGATATTGACTGATTGCCCAAACATTAAGATTGCTAATGGCATAACCAGCCCAGCTGCAGGATAGGTTTGAGATCTGCAGTATTGAAGAACCGTGTCACATCAGCCGGAGGAGAAATTATTCTGCTGATTTGTTTTTGCCATTTCTCAGGGTGGGTTGCAAGTTCAGGGCTACAAGAAGAAAGCGGTGTACCATTTCCCGACGTGCTTGCAGAATTTGAAGAGTTTCATGGTTCAATGATGTGATAGTGAAAATATAACTGGAGGGCAGTGCAGAAGCAGATCTCCGTCTTCATGAACGTCAGAAATTTGTCCAGGCCCCTGAATTTGCTGTTTCAGCATGCTAATGACTTGATCCATGCTGTTCTGGAATTTCCAAAGTTTTCAGAGCAAGATCTTCCCACTGCACTTCAAAAGTAACATACAACACTTATTAGGATGATGACATGTATCATTTTTGTCTCCTAATGACTATCCATGGACCTGCGGCTCATAATCATGGGCTGATGCAAGATGAATAGATTATTGCTAACAACACAGATACAGCATAATTTGTAGACAACGGTCACATGCCAGTTGCAGATTGAAAAGAGTGGTGCTCTTTCAAAATCATGAAAGGTTTGGCTTATGTGAAACTGCCTTCAATTCTCTGTGCTCAAAGTAACAGGTTGGACTTTTGGGAACCAGATAACTACTACAAATCCCACTGCTCTGTCCTGTTTTTGGGGATCTTAAGTTTCTTAGCTAAGAAAAAAGTATCACATCTATCCCACAGGTGCGCATTGCCAATTACTAATGCATGCTCTGACCCCACTGGAGCCCAAAGGGACCCTGAGTGTATCAAGCACTTTGATTGGTAAGGACAGTGAGCACATGGTCTGGAAAGCTATCATTTTTTTCCGTAGTCTATTCTCAAATTCTTGAACCACTAGACAAATGATAGGTGGCATCATCAATTTTGCTATTACATGACACTTATGATGATTTGCTGGCTAATGCAAGGCTCACATTCTGCCAGGATCACTCAGCCCTAAACCTCATTTAGCCTTTGTGCAAACATGGACAAGACAACAGAATTCGAGTGCTCTTATGGTGAATGACAGAGTCTTCCCAAGACACCAGATATGCATTTGGCGCAGCAAGAAACCCTAGTAAATCAAACTCAATTCAAAATGGAAGAGAATTTTCTACAGGTTGAAGTTATACATAGGCCAAAAGAAGATGGTTGCGGTTTGGTTGTTGGAGATCATCCATTTTAGCCCCAGGCCATTATTGCTGGATTTCCTCGAGTTAATATCTGAGGTGCAAACATCTTCAGTCACTTCATCGCTAACTTTATGCTGCCAACTTCATTAAGATTGCAGCCCTTCCCCATGGTGCCACTCTCATACAATTTCACACTTGGGCAGCAATGGAAGAGCTTGTCAGTCCTACAGCTTTATGATATTCACATGGCACTTTATTTAAATGCTACTTCGCATCATTTCAAATGCTGCCAGCCTGGTCTGAAGTAGCCATCTAGGTCAATGCAATGCCAAGGTGCAGGAAGCTGCAGCAGTTCTGCAAGAAAGTGAATGAACATTCACATGGGTGAGTGCTACTGTCTTCTGTCTGCCACTTCATTATCACTATACCTCACCCATTACTATCCCAAGGGCAATTAGAGATATTCAATATTGTCTGTGGCATCCAGATCCTGAGAACAAATTTTACAAGAATCTTACATATACTTTATAGACAGATTAAAAGAAATTGCATCTTGAATCTGATTCACACTATATACAAAGTAGAACAGCTAGGTACCAAAACAGATTAATTCTCTTTCTTTAAGGGAAAGGCAAAAAGTGAATTTAAGAGATTACTAATTTTAGCTGGATCTTGTGTGGCTAAAGAGTAGTGCTGGGAAGAAACGACAATGGGAAAGCAGGAATGTTCTCAGATGACCCACAGTGGAGCTCTACAGAAAAATAAAAAGAGCATCACAAGTCAAACATGCAGTAAATTGTAAAAGACACTGTACAACTAGTGCTGAACTCAAAGCAGTTCTATGATGCAGGCTCACTAGATTAAAGCTGTCAAAATTTATTTCACTTGGGGCCTTATAGCTGATAAATAACAGAAACTTTTACTCCATCAGTCTTACTGTGACTTGAACTCAGAGGTGATGGTTATATGTGCCAACATAATGCATCGCCCATTTCTCTGAACTTAAAATTTAAATTTGAGGCAAAAAACACCTATAGAAATGTTTGGTGACCTTTACTATCCTACTACTGGACATGGCCTTACCCAGATTCCACAGAGTCGCTGTCTGTTGAGTCTGCCTAATTGGAATAGAACATAGAACATAGAACAACACAGCGCAGAACAGGCCCTTCGGCCCTCGATGTTGCGCCGACCTGTGAACTAATCTGAGCCCATTCCCCTACACTATCCCATCAGCATCCATTTGCTTATCCAAGGGCTGTTTAAATGCCCCTCATATGGCTGAGTTAACTACATTGGCAGGCAGGGCATTCCACGCCCTTACCACTCACTGAGTAAAGAACCTGCCTCTGACATCTGTCTTAAATCCATCACCCCTCAATGTGTAGCTGTGTCCCCTTGTACCAGCTGAAATCATCATCCTCAGAAAAAGACTCTCGACATTTCACTTACCACAGGGATGTTACATGATTACAACTCCATCCCCCCTTATCTGTCCTGTAATTATTTTTTATGACATACTGGGAGGAAATAAGGATTCTGGACTGAAAACAAAACAAGTATTTTTGCAAGACCAATGTAGATCAATTTTATGAAAACTGGACAGTACTCAAACAACTGACCTCCACCCTTCATCGTTGGGTTCCATCCAATAATTGAAGTGGCACACGAGTCACATACTCTGCACATTGGCTGCCACTATAAAAGCTGCAAAATCTTCAAAACAGATAGAAGCTTGACAGGAAATATTTTAAAAAGTTCTCTCCAAATTAGTTTCTTCCCCATTCTAGCTGTTCTTCTACTATGTTCAGTTCAAATAGTATGGATCACTCTCACACATACGGCTATGAGATTATATTAGAAAACACAGCCAAGTTAAATTATGTCTTAAATATTCAGAAACACGTCACTGGAAAAGCTCACTGACCAATAGCTAATCTGGGGACAATGAGCCAATTATAACCCGACTCATCAGTTTTATTCAGCGTAGGTTGTGGAATCAATTCCAAAATGTATAACTCAAAGGTAGATCTTTTCCTCAATGCCATCACAGAGTTTCGAACACTTATCAACAACTGTAGCATTTTGTCATTTTAAATAGCTTCCACTTTGTAATTAATGACCATGATATTGCAAATATCAGACATTAGTTTTATGATCTTATCAGAATCATGTAAGGTATGAAAACGTTCGTAGATATGTTGAGGGTGATGGTGGAAGTTTTTTTTGAACTGCTTTTCAGAAGTTTATAGTAAGCAAGGAAAAGAGCTATTGTTTTGATCTATCCTTGGAACCTGCTGAAGGTGCAAAGATATCTTTTTTTATCTTCACAAGGGTATTTTCACCCAATGAGGCAATCAATACTTACGTTAGCTTCTGTAACACAGGAATTAGACATGAGTAACATGGTACCAAAAGATTCGACTATCATTTCTCAAAGATCCTGGTATCTACATATATTATAATCACAGGTACTGCCATGTTGGGTTAGAATGGCCAAGTTTGGCTACACTGTTGCATATTTCCCTGAGCTCTTCCTGTAGCAAGTGATCCCTGCAAGATGGAGACTGATATCTTTGTACCACCAGGTAACATGCCGTGATACAGTGATGATATTGTGAGCATGTATCTTAAAGGTATATTGAATACTAACTAGGAGGCAGGATCCACAACAAGCTATGGCCCATGGAATATTAAGGATTAGCAAACATTGTTTAGTAGCTGATACCATTTCCATCCACAGGCAACTTAATAGACTTCAGAAGCTTGTTGTTCTTTTTCAATTTTTGTGCAGATAATTTCTGCTATTTTCTTCCCATTTCCCTCCTCTTCTAAAGCTTTCTATGCTGGGCCATTTGTGGACAAATAGATTCAAAACATCAATGAAGCTTAAGAATTGTTACAGAAGGTATTTCTGATTTCTGGGTTGCTGAAGCAAATTCAGGGAAAGGCAGAAGCCTAACTGAAAGAGCAATGTTCCCCTGAATTGAAATGACATTCCCATTGCAAGAACAGGTGCTGTAGCTCCCTAGGGTGGTGCACCGGAAATCAACTCCTGCTATTCCCACAGCCATCATAAAATTGGAAGTTTTGTAAGAACTATACAGAATTCCTAGGGCTTAGGAGAGCTAGGAGGGGATATGAGAAAACCTTGGCGGGTAGGATCAAGGAAAACGCCAAGGAATTCAATACTAATGCGAGGAACAAGAGGATGGCCAGAGTGGGGGGAAGGGTCAATCAGGGACAGTGGAGGGAGCTTGTGTGCGGAGTCAAAAGAGGTAGGGGAGGTTCTTCATGAGTACTTTGCTTCGGTATTCACCAGTGAGCGGGACCACGACATTTGTGAGGACAACATAAAACAGGCAAATTTGCTCGAACAGGTTGTTGCTCGGAAGGAGGATGTGCTAGAAATTTTGAAAACCATGAGGACAGATAAATTACCTGGGCCAGATGGGATATCCCCAAGGTTACTACCGGAACAGGAAGCAAGGGAGGAGATTGCTGGCCCTTTGGCAATGATCTTTGTGTCCTCACTGTCTGCTGGAGTAGTGCCAGATGATTGGACGGTGGCAAATGTCATTCCCTTGTTCAAGAAAGGGAATAGGGCTAGTCCTGGAAATTACAGACCAGTCAGTCTTACATCTGTGGTGGGCAAATTATTGGAGAGATTCTGAGAAATAGTATTTATGATTATTTGGAAAAGCACAGTTTGATTAGAAATCGTCAGCATGGCTTTGTGAGGACAGATCATTCCTCACAAGCCTTATTGAATTCTTTGAGGATGTGACAAAATACATTGATGAAGGTAGATCAGTGGATGTGGTGTATATGGATTTTAGCAAGGCATTCCATGAGGTTCCACATGGTAGGCTCATTCAGAAAGTAAGGAGGCATGGGATTCAGGGAAATTTGGGCATCTGGATACAAAACTGGCTGTCTATTAGAAGACAGAGGGTGGTAGCAGATGGAAAGTATTCAGCCTGGAGCTTGGTGGCCAGTGGTGTTCCACAGGGATCTGTTCTGGGACCACTGCTCTTTGTGATCTTTATAAATGACTTGGATGAGGAAGTGGAAGGGTGGATTAGTAAGTTTGCCAATGACACAGAGGTTGGTGGAGTTGTGGAGAGCGTGGAGGGCTGCTGGAGGTTGCAACAGGACATTGACGGGATGCAGAGCTGGGGAAAGAAGTGGCAGATGGTATTCAACCTAGAAAAGTGTGAAGTGATTCATTTTGGAAGGTCAAATTTGAATGCAGAATACCAGGTTAATAGCAGGATTCTCAGCAGTGTGGAGGTCCATGCCCATAGACCCCTCAAAGTTGCGACCCAAGTTGATAGCTTTATAAAGAAGGCATATGGTGTGTTGGCTTTCATTGGCAGGTGAATTGAGTTTAAGAGCAGTGAGATTATGCTGCAGCTCTATAAAACTCTTGTTAGACCCACACTTGGAATATTGTGTTCAGTTCTGGTCACCTCATTGTTGGAAAGATGTGGAAGCTTTAGAGAGGGTGCAGAGGAGATTTACCAGTAAAAACATGCTGCCTGGACTGGAGGGCAGGTCTTTTGAGGAAAGGTTAAAGGAGCTGGGTTTTTTTTGGAGTGAAGAAGGATGAGAGGCGACTTGATAGAGGTGTACAAGATGAGAGGCACAGATAGAGTAGATAGTCAGAGACATTTTCCCAGGGCAGAAATGACTATTACGGGGGGCATAATTTTAAGGCGACTGGAGGAAGGCATGAAGGGATGTCAGAGGTAGGTTCTTCACACAGAGTGTGGTAGGCATGTGAAGTGTGCTGCCGGAAGTGGTAGTGGAGTCAGATACTATAAAGACTTTTAAAGAAGAAGAGTAAAATGTAGGGTATGCAGGGTAGAATGGTCTCAGCAGGATAATAGGTTGGCACAACATCGTGGGCCGAAGGGCCTGTACTGTGCTGTACTGTTATATGCTCTATATTTACCTGTGTTTGAAGACATAGGTTGACAGAAATCACATGCAAATGGTTGTATTTATCGGGAATTACAAATATTGCAGATGGGCAGGAGGCCAAATGGGGCAGCCGAAGGAGTTGGTGGTACAAGGGGGTGGGTGCTACAAGGAGGTGGGGTTGTGCAGGGTGGGTGGCTGGGGGCTGTAGTCAGAAGTCCCAAGGGCATAAGGGGTAGGGAAGATGTAATTGTGAGAATATGTGCTCAGTCGGGTTGGTGATTTTAGTAGTTACCCAAGAATTATTTGAGGTTTTCTGTTTTCTAATGTTTACTGGGTAACTACTGACTTAATATCAATCCTCAAACATTAAGAGATGTTCTCAGAAGGTTCCAGATATACATAATAGAATTGCCCATCAAATCTTCAATTTCACTAAATTCTATGGTATATGTTCCAACTAGGATTTCACAGGGTTCCATCATGCAACTCCAGACTGCGCTTCTCCAATGACTATCTGGCTATCAGAACATTAGGGCAACTTACTGATTATTAATACAATAACGCATCACTCTTGTTGCTTTTGTGGGCTGAACCACTATCTTTTTGCATTATCTTTCTTTCTTTCTAGTGATCCTTCCCTTAGGCAGTCTTAGGATGAAGGCTGACTTGCTTCCAGTTTGGTTTAGCAAACTCTGAGAGCACTGAAAAGTCAAATGCAGATTCTGGGACATGCAGGACAAGTGGTGCTTGAAGGGTGGGTAGACGAGTTTCAAGTTTGTGTGCTTCTTCCGATGCCTTGACTTTGCCTCTGTGAGTTCCTGATGAAGACTCTCAATATGTTCCATGCCTTCCCAAAAGAAACTCTCCACGATGACTGATCAAAAACCAGAGACTCTCATGAGTTGTCAAGGATTGTTTATCCTTTTCAAAGGAATTTGTAGATATTCTATAGCTCTCCCCTGTCCTTTTGGCAAATGCCTGCTGTGATCAAGTTTGGAGTAGTGCTTTGAGTGGTTTTGACTGACTTGCACCTCAAGGCCGGGTATGTTAGCTTGGGAAAGAACACAGCTATTGGACTGAACTTAATGCCACCAGATTTGGAGGATCTTGCGAACACAATATTGATGGTACTTCTCAAACACTTTCTGAGGTGCCTACTGCCAGCTGCTAAAGTTTCCAAAGCATTCAGGCGCATGGAAATCGCTGATGTGCAATAAATAGTGCCTTAGTCTCGGGTTTGAGATCCTAGCCTTTCAACCACCTGAGGCACAATGGCAGCAATTTATAACACTAAAAAGAGATCTAATTGTTCTAGCACATGGCCATAGGTCCACTCATGATTTGAAAATGACTGGCTGCAAAGATGTGTTTTTATTTCTAGCTGAACTCTAACTCCAAGCAGCAGAATTGCCATTTTGAATAAAACAGCTGTTAGCTATTTGAGACAAGATATTCTTTGGTGTTCTGTCTCCACCTGGAGCAATGTTCCCTTTCAATTTCTTACTGTGGTGTGCGGCCTGTTTTTATTACAGTTCCTTTATAATTGTTGTGTGGCCGAATGCACATACATCTAAAAGGAAATGTACAGCCTACCTTGCCCCACTGAGCTCATTTCATTTTTTCTTGACATTTTTCTCTTTGCCCAGTCTCTCCCCAACCACATGTAGCAGATCTGATGCCTTTTTTTTGTTTTATTGTGTGATTGAGGGACATGGATGTTGTTGGGTAAGCTAGCATTGATTCCCCATGTGAAATTTCCCTGGGGAAGGTGCAGTGAGCTGCCTTCTTAAACCATTGCAGACCATTACAGGTAAAGGAGAAGTGGGAATAGAGTATACTCACATTATGTAACATTTATGAAAATTCATTGATGAGGTAACAAGCAAGATAGTAAAGAGAAACTTTACATATAATTGATGTAATATGCTTGGGTTTGCAAACTGTACTGCTCAATCGGCTGTTTGATAAGATGGTTTGGAGGTCAGCATATTAGTGTGGATAGAGGATTGGCTAACTAACAGAAGACAGAATTGGGATAGAGGTACCATTTTCAGGATGACAAGTTATATCTAATGGAGTGCCACAACAATATATATATTAATGATGAATTAGCTGTGCTAGATTGTGCACTTGCGTGGATGAGTGCAGCTCCAACAATAATTAGTAAGTTTGATATAATCTGGGGCAAATCAGCCCACTTGATTGGCATCCAGTCCATCATCTTAAATGTTTATTCCCTTCAACACTGACGCACTGTGTGTGTCATCTCCAATGTGTTGTGCTTTGCCCCAACGTGCCAAACCTCCTTTGACAGAACCTCCCATTTCTATGACCTCCATCATGTTGAAGACTAAGGGCACCAAATGCTTGGGAACACCAAGTGCTACTGTCCTGACCTGCAACTACATTCTGTCAAAGGTGCTTTGGCACCTTGGGGCAAAGGACAACACATTGTAGATGACACACACTGTCACCATCGTGCAGCAATGTCGGAGAGAGTTAACATATAAGGTGATGGGCAGGTGCCAATCAAGTAGGCTGTTTCATCCCAGAGTTTATCAAGCTTCTTAATTATCGTTGGATCTGCACTCATCCATGCAAATGCAAAGTCTTGTATTACTCATTTGTCATTAATATATATTGTACATAATGGTGATGCTCCCTGTGGCACTCCATTAGTTATAACTTGCTATGCTGAAAATGGCACCTTTTTCCCAGTAAAACCAGAAGAACTGTGGATGCTGTAAATCAGGAGCAAAAACAAAACTGCTGGAAAGATTCAGTAGATCTGGCAGCATCTGTGAAGGAGAAAACAGCGTTAACGTTTCGGGTCCAGTGACCCTTCCTCAGGTCTGAGGAAAGGTCACCAGATCCGAAACGTTAACTCTGTTTTCTCCACCATATATGCTGCCAGACCTGCTGACCTTTTTCCCAATTCTGTCTTCTGTTAGCTAGCCAATCCTCTATCTACACTAATAAACTGACCCCAAACCACGTTATCAAACAGCCTAATGAGCAGTACATTTTGCAAATCCAAGCATATTACATGAATTACATCTAAAGTTCTCCCGTTTTCTCCTGCTTGTTACCTCAAAGAATTTTCATAAATGTTTCAGGTTTGATTTCCCATTCACAAAGCTTTGCTGACTTTAATTGTCTGTTTAGTATTTTTGTAATGCATTTCTGTCCTATATTGTGAAGACTGATACAAAGTATTTGTTCAATCCTCTACAATTTCTTGGTTATCTAACACAATTCATTAACCACATTTTATAAGAGATCTACATTCATTTAGCCTCTCTTCTTTTTTATATATTTGAAGAGGCTCTGGTGTTCATTTTTATATGAAAGATAGCTTTCTCTCATTTCATTTACTCCCTTTCAAGAAATTCTTGATGGGTCATTGAGGGCTGGTGCCATTTCCTGCTCTCATCACAAAATAGAAAATTCCATGAATTATCTCAAATTTCCCACCTTTCCCTCACTTCTGCATGGTCCATCTCCCACTACTCTGATTGTCCTACCAGACTTCCTGTAAGAACTCCATTCTATTGTCACAGTTTCACTTACTGATACATTTGTTACGGTGATGTCACTTTCACTAAGTAACAGTGTTTCTGATATGTCTTCCTTTTCTGCCTTAACAAATGATTTCCTTCACAGTGGTTATCTGGTGCAACCATGCATGTTATACTTTCCCCACGTCTGGTCTTACTCATTCAAACCCTCGCAGAATCAAAACAGGATTCCCCTTGCCATGATATTCTATGCGACCAGTCTCCATTATTCAACCAACTTCAACTTATGACAGTTCTAACATGATTCCAACACCAAACGCGTCGTCCCTCCTAGCATTTCAATGGTGCCGTTCCCTCTATAGTACTTTGATATACACATCAATTTATATGCACCCCACCTCCCACCATTCAGCCCAGTAACCCTAAACTTCACACCTGAAAATGGAGGAGATGCAAGACCGCCCTTTATCTCCCCTCTCCCCAAAATTCAGGGCAGCAGAAGTTCCTTCAGGTGAAACATTGACTTACTGCTTCTTTATTCAATTTAATGTTCTGCTTTCTACTGCTCTCAATGTGGTCTCAGCTACACTGGGAAGACCATATTTAATTGGGCATTGGTTTTGCAGAATACCTTTGTTCAGTCTTCAGTCATGGCCACAGGCTTCCAGTCACTAGTCTGACCTCTCCGTCCATTGTCTCTTCCACTGTTCAAGTAAAGGATAACTAAATGTTTACGACCAGAAGCTATCGGTTTGGCACCTGATAGCCTCTTGGACTCAGCACTGCAGTCAAGAATTTCACAGCGTCATTTTCTCAAATTGCAATCGGTGATTATTTTGCAATTCATAACTGCACCACTTGTCATTCCATATTTTATTTATTAGCTTTTCCCATTACTATCTCCTTTACTCCTGCACGCCCATAACTCTTTTGGTGCTGAATCTTAGCTGATTTCTGAGACTTTTCTTTTTATTCTTTGGATTTATTTCCCTCCATTTGCACTTGCTTAAAATGTTGTATGTCAAACATTCTCTACTAAGAGACTATTAACCAAAGTATTCACTCTTTCTCTCTCAATATATCCTACCTAACCCATTGTTCTTTACAACATTTTCTGCTTTTTTTTTTCAGATTTACAGCATCAACAGTACTTATCGCTTTTACAATAAAATGTAATGCCCCCAGTCACTTGTTTTTGACATTACCTTTCTTACTAGAAAACCAGCAAAAAGCAATCCTGAATATTCTTCAAACACATGATCTTGCATCTATACTACGCTTTTTCAAATTTGACTGGTACAAACAAGAGATTTACTCTATTCAGTCTGACGCCAGGAAACTGGTGGGCGTTATCCAAATGATATGTTGGCTATCTGAGCCAAGCTGTCAAATGGTCCAATTTCATCCCTTACGTCACTGAGCCAACAGTCATTCTAGTTAATGATGAAACAAAGAACTGCAGATGTTGGAAATGTGAAACAAAAGCAGAAAGTGCGGGAGAAACTCAGCAGTTCCAGCAGCATCTTTGGAAAGCAAAGCAAAGTTAGCATTTTGAGTCCAGTGACTCATCAGCCTAGGATGAGAGAACAGACTATCAATACATGAGTTTGAAACTGCCTCCTCTGGTTTGAATACATATTTTCATTGACTACCTGGAATATAGAATTAAATTGTTCCAGGGAGAAGGAATAGAATAGTCCTGGAGAACCTCCTTAATAGGTGTACCAGCTCTCCACAATAGGTGCAGTGTGGCCAACATTTTTACAATTAACCAGTTGAAGTGATGATTTTTTTTTTGGTTTTGGTCGCTTTGCCCAATTATTTATCAAAAGTATTTCAGTGATATTGGAGGATGAATTTAAAAAGCTTTAGTCAATTCAGTTTATGAAATGTTTAAAAAAAATGTGAATGTATACATGAGAGAAAGAGATGGATTCTGTAGCTTTTATGGTTTTGTCTTGGGTACTATGATCAACAATAAGTAAGCTGAACTGAGAGGGGGCAAAAGAGAGTCAAGATCTTCCATCTTGCAAAATTTGAATTAATAATTCAAACAAAGAACTAGAATTTTGAAGCTGGGGTAGCTGTCTTATTCCTTCTGTTGTCATGTGAACTTAAAAATGTAGAATTTGTCTTTTTGATAGTGTCTGTTTCTGAATTAGAGTAACTGAATTATTCTAACTCTGAATTAGAGTTACAAGGAAATTCAACACCAAAAATGTTTGTACATTTTGAAACCATGATAATAAGGGGAAGCCCTATTCAGAAATAAAAAGAACAGCTACGATTTATTGAGTTCCATAACAATGGAGATGAACTGAGAGGCTGCTTGTCAAAAAAGTACAAGGCACATAAAATGAAAATTGGCACTGCTTTTTTTTTCCATTGGTACGTATAACATATGTAAAGCTTTGGTATCGTTAGCAAAATGCTTTTTCAACTCAGGCATCCACAAAGATATTGGATAATTACTTTAAAAAGTGGAAGAGTATAATGGAGAGGAAGGAAGCAAGATTAAAACACTTAAAAAGGAGATCAAAACTCAGCAGAGACAAGAATTGCTGAAGGCTCTCCTCCCGTACTACATCTAGATAAAAGAAGCAACAAAAAAATGATCAATATCACAGGAGAGACTCAAAACATACAATGCCATGTTGCCTGTGGACAGCTGCTTGAAGTAGCCCACCCTGCCAATTTTCCAGACATGGATATGACCTAAGAAGCAGACACTATCAAAAAGACAAATTCTACATTTTTAATTTCACACGACAACAGAAAGAATAAGACAGCTACCCCAGCTTCAAAATACAAGTTTTTCTTTCGAATTATTAATTCAAATTTTACAAGATGGAAGATCTTAACTCTCTTTCTCCCCCTCTCAGTTTAGTTTACTTATTATTGATCATAAAACTCAAGATAAAACCATAAAAGCTACACAATACATCTCTCTCTCATGTACACACACATGTATTTCTTTTAAACATTTCATAAACTGAATTGACTAAAGCTTTTTAAATTCATCCTCCAATTTCACTTCAAATACTTTTGATAAATAATTGGGAAAAGCGACCAAAACCAAAGAAAAATCATCACTTCAACTGGTTAATTGTAAAAATGTCAACATGCATCTTTGGGAGAGGCAACATCCTTTAAGTACAGAGTTTAACAAAGGGATTAGAATGAAAATAGTACCTGAAAAGAAAAAGAAAGCAAACTGAAGTTATGCTAGAATGCACTTTGAGAGATTTTTGGGAGAAGTTAATATGGTGGTGTTGCAGGAAACTGGAAAGATTAGTGTTCACTGTAACGCCCCTCAGTCTTGTACTGGAGTGTCATCTTGATTTTTGTGTTCAAGTCCCATGGTGAGTCAGAGTCAAGAATGATACCAACTGGATAACCTGACACTTGGCTCACCAAAATTATCAAATAAAATTTACGTTCACAGAGTCAGCATCAAAACATATTAGTGCATAAATGATACAAGCAATGATCACTGGTACAGCATCAGATAAACAACAGTGCTTGTACTTGTGCTTGTACATTCTGTAAGTTCTGATAATCTCAAGACAGGTAATATTTTCTCACCAGATATGACAAATAGGTTGAAAGTATGAACTAACTATGGGCAGAATGACTCAATAGATAGAAAAATTGCCAATTTAAAAACATGTGGAAATTGGAACTGGAAATCAAGCCTGATCACAAACCAGTTGTTCAGCCTATATAGTCACATACATGATCTTTTTTATTAATTATTTACTACAGGTAAACTAACAATGCAAAAAGGTCCTTTATGATCCAGTTAATAAAGACAATTTGAAACCTATACTGCTGAAAAGAAAGACATGCTGCTGAAGTCTTTTTTTAATCTTGCACTCCAGGACAAACCAAACTCCAAATGATTAAAAACATGCATGTTACAGCAGAAAAGTATAACAATTGCCTGGCAAGTCCACTGAGATAATGAAATGTGAGGCTGGATGAACACAGCAGGCCCAGCAGCATCTCAGGAGCACAAAAGCTGACGTTTCAGGCCTAGACCCTTCATCAGAGAGTTTGCACTGAGAGTTTGCTTGCAACAGAGAAAGCAACAGGGAACTATAGGCCCCCTGAACCTCCCAGGTCATTCAAAATCAAAGACTCGTGGCTTTAACATATTCCTTTCATTTGTAAAGAACCAGGCGTTTGTGATGATGCAAGACAAAAAGCTTTAGCAACATGCATCAACTGGTGGTGAATTCCCTTCTTGAACCATTGTAGTCCACGGGATAGGTACACATACTACTGAGAAGTTTCAGGATTTTGAATCAGTGACAGTAAAGGAATGCTCAGATAGTTCCAGGTCAGGTTGATATGTGGGCTACAGAGAAAATGCAGCTAACAGTCAAAATTGCCTCAAGCTGTGCAACTCCAAAATTGTAAGCAAGGCAATCGGCATTAGCACACCAATGCAGCAATGACTTCTGGTTCTGGACGTCGTCTCTGCGCAGGGACTCAAGACCCACACAGCTAGAAAGAAAATTAGAAGGAACATGGGTGGCAGTACTCCCATAAATTTACTGTCTTAGGTGCTAAAGGTCATGAGCTTGGAGGGTGTAACTGAATGAGCCTTGGTGAATTGCTTCAATGCATCTTGTAGATGATACAGACTGCAGCCACTCTGAATTGGTGATACTGGGAACAAATGTTTAAAGCAGCCAATGGAGAGTCAACCAAAAGTTGCTTCAGAATTATGAAGTAGAAAACAAGCCACAAATCCTATTTCAGTTTCCTATCCAATAATCTATCCAACTGAACAGTGAAAACATGCGGGCTTTAGTAGAGAATAAAATTCACTTCAATTGTGATGCTTCTCCCAATTAATAGTCAACCGTCATATTCACTTCCTAAAAACAGCCATTTGGAAGAGGTACCAAAGGAGCGCAGGTTCTCCCATATGAGTCAATCTTCAGCCAAGAAAGCTGAAAACTGCAAGGAGAAGTGTTAGTTTGACACAGAATATTAGTGTTAGGGTTTTGTACCTAGTCAGCATGTGAATGAGGGGAAAATTATAAGCTGGTAATGTGTAAACCTAGAAGTGCAAAAACACAATAAAGTGGGAACGTACTTAAGACAAATTAAAAAAAAATTATATGTGTATGCTGCAAACTGAAGCTAGTTAGTAAAAAGGTTATTTCTCCACAACTGTGGAGGATTCAGTACAGTAAATACATTCTATTCCTATCTTCTGTAAACAGCAAACCAAACCAACCTTCTTTCATTTATTACTAACAATGACAGAACAGACAGAGCTACCACATGGAAACATACCTACATACACAAAACCTAATTCGGTGAAACTATATCTAAATTAATTAATTTAGATTAACTCTCTTTTTCTACAATTCCTCAACAAATGTTAAAAACATGCTTTCATCGTGGAACAGACTAGACATCTATTGGCACATGCAGCACGGGATCTTTCTATGGCAAAATGTTTGTATATTTTTCCAGCTAGTTGATTAATATGTTATAAATCTCAGAGTCTAGCCTGTCAAATGAAAAGCAGGATTACATCCAAACCTGTCAAGATTAGGAAAACTTATCTTGTTCTGCTGGAACAGTAACATTGTTAGATTCATATCAAATCTTGCAGAGCTATCTCATATTTCAGAAAAAAAGTCTCAATTTCTTTTAAAAGTTTTTTTTGATGAACACTGAAAACATGTTAACACTTTCAAAACATTAACAGTTTTTTTAAAAAAAACAAGACAGCAAACAACGATCAACTTCTGCTGTAACATCACTGTACTTACACGGAAAATCTACATGTTACAAGTACTTCAAGATTTGAAAGCACAAAACGAATCATAACAAATACACATCTATACCTGAAATCCATTGTTCCTGGGTTTGGGATGTTCACTTGCTGATTGCTGACTTACAAAGGAACGTGGCAATGTCTTAATGATATTTTGCAGGGACCCTGCTGATCACTTACTGTCTATTTAGTTGGCAATCCTTGAATCAACATCGTCACTGGTTGGGATTTCTGTTTACATCTATTTAAACGTACATTAAATTGCAATCTGTTAAGCAGATAAAATGGAGGTGTAGGGCACAAGGCTAAATACAGAAGTACCCTGTCTGAAGCTCCCACCTTTAATGAAATCAGTTTTAAACAACTCTTTTTTGTTAAATACAGCTGGTGTCAGGAGGATGCGTCCAACTCATAAAGCACACCAATGACAATGTACAGTGGCAGTAATACAAGGACATAGTTCATCATGACATTTCTAGCTATTCCCAACTGATTAGGGTCATTATGTTGGAGGTCTGATTTATGTTGTCATTTCCTCTCACCGATCCTGCATCAATGAATCTTAATGAATTGGTAAATAAGGGTGAAGATTACACTCTATGACACAGAAACATTCCTCATTCTCAACATCAAGATTTATGTAGCCAATTAGTGACTAACAGAGAAAATTGGTTGGCAGAAAAATCATATTTTTTATGGTACAACAAATAAAGTCCCCCACTAAAGGACATGGGCACAAAACAACTTAATAAAATATGTTGTTTTCCTGGCAGATCCCAACAAAAAAAAGGAATGGAAAAGTGTATGAAAATGATTTGGCAAAAAGTACTTAACCCCTCTTTGTACCAGCGACGGCAATGTTTTAAATACAAGACACCTCCACCTATTAAAAAATCCTCAAAATAAACACTTGGTATATAATGAGTTCCTTTATCTGTTACATATTGTCTGTAGCTTTAGTGTGGTGTGCCTACTCTCCACATCAAACAACCATCACCACTACTAGAAAGTGGGCTCATCAGAAAGCAACTCAAAAGGCACTGTGTGAAAAGAAGTGGAAAATTAAAGCTGAAGCTGTCTAGGAAGGCTTTAATTTACTGGCGTGTACAGTATGCAAATGAGATTACACAGCTTAACTGCATCATTTATGTCCATAATAACGGCATCATCATTACAGGGCTCAAATTAAATTACACCATAATTAGCATATCAAAGTGATTGGTTAAAGTTTAAAACAAATACCCAATTTTGTTAATGAACAGCTGTAATTGTCATGTACACTCCAATGAAAACACCCTAAACAAATATATGCTTAACAATCAGTTTTCAAAATTCTAATGCTGAAAAAGCTATGAGAATCAAAATTGAAACAGTAAATTACCAAAAGGCTGATGATACAAAATTTAAAGATGTAGCTTTTCATTTTATTCACTAAAGAACCCATTAAACCATAAGCTCTGGAGAACTATGTAAATTATCTGCCTTTCAAGGTAGAGCTGGGGCAAATCCACTCCATCAACTAATGATGGACCTCATTACATGCAGAGAGTATTCATAATGAGGAAGCAGCCGCCCGCCATTCCACATTCTAACATAAATCCCTATGAAATGTTAATATCTCACTTCTAATTAGAGACTACCAAGTCCAAATGTGCCTTCATGGGTAATAAGTAGCAAAATAAATTTCTGCTTTAATAGAACATTGCACAAGCACCACATACATAGGTATTTTTTTAGAAAAATGTAAGAGCACTTGCAGTTTTTGCCTCCTTGCTGCTTTTGGTGACTACAGAATGTAATCAACTGACAGAAATGAAACCTTTGTCTTACAGTAATGAATACAGAATCCTACTATCCAAGTCTTCAAAGTCAGTATTAAAAATCAGGTGTGCACTGGAAAGAAATGTCTGCCTGGAATAATTAGACTGCATTTTCATAATCACATGAATCGAAAACAAAAACGACACAGAAATAATCATAACTCTATAAGAAAAAAAACACAGGTTTTATATCTGAGTTAGTCACATCATTACTGGCATCTATTTAAATATTTTACTATAATTGGTGCATAATTACCACAGTGAAACCCAGCTCATTTTAACTACACTAACTTTTGTAAACTGAAAGTATCATGTCAACCAGTTACATCTTTCTATAATACATTTTACTAAAGCACCAATAATTCGAGTGCTAAGAACTGCTCTAATCTGAATGCCAATTTCTCAAAGTAATCAAAGAGGGTAATTAAAGAAGAAGCCTGGCATTCGGTATCACAGATTACCAGGAGCTGCAAAATGTACAGCTGAAAAGCATGACTATGACAGAACACCCTTCATCACATTCCTTTACATTAACAGTCAACATGAAGCACCACTTCTTTACAGAACATCTGTTCAAATTTATATTAACAAGTTTACTATCAAAACCCTATTCCAGCTTAACTTGACAAAACTGGACCTTGGAATCACGACCTTCTCTTTCCTTCTGCTTTGCAGGTTAACCACATGTTTTACATATGTGGCTATTAAATGTTAATTTAAAAAGTTGAAAGTTAATTTTGTACTATTCAATAATTCTGCAAAACAGTTTGAAAAATACGAAGATGAAAAGGAGTTTCACACAGGCAGTAGTTAAATACAGTTGTCTAATTCACTTTCTTTACAATGACACATGTCCTAGCAGTTAATTCCTCTCTCTAAACCTTTCTCACTGTGGGTCGAACAGTCAAGCGCTAGGAAGACAACCTTCCAAAAACCATTTGTCCCTCCCACAGTGTCCCATTGTGGAACAACCTACCTTTGTTCTAGCGTACAGATAACTTACGAGCCTCAGTAACATGAGGATTTTGGAACGGATGTGAGGTCTCAGATGAGTTGCAAGCAGATGAGAGAAGATGGGCATGAATAAACTCAGCACTAGCTGACAGGCACTGCCAACAAAAGCAAGTATTTACAGCACTATTTACACTACAGTGAATACACCTCAGCCCGATCACGTTCAGAACTGATGGCTTCTTTTTTCTACAACTTGCAATTAAAACAAACGCACAGCTCTGTGATTGTTTTGGCGACTGAGGACAATGATACACAAAATCAGTATTTAATCACTGGGATATGTCTTTGGTGAGTAGCATGAGGGGTGACAGAGGTTCAGGCCTAAATCAGCATGCTTACCTTAATGTTCCTAATAAAAGGAACCTTCAAACTACTACTCTTGATAACTCAACTGAGGTGTAAGCAGAGCTCCATCTCAAGGAAGCAGGCATTCGCTGAAAGCTCTCTATAGTGCAACAGAGACACAAGTGATGCACATGGCCAGACATATAAACTACAGCAGCTAGAGGGAACTGTAATACTTGGGCAGCACGGAATAACAGGTTTACACACACAGTGCCCAATGTCAGAGGAAGAGAGCTGGTTAGGATTTATGTGACACCTTTTTCCGGGAAGCCTTTTGTGGATTTGTACAGTTTGTTTCTTATTGTCCACACTGCTGGCTCTAAACACAAGCTGCTAGAAGATGTTCCCTCTGGGGGCCCCCAAACCCTGCATACTGCCTCTACAGGGAGGTAACCATATTAGGATATGTATGGTAAAGTAAACAATAACATAGTTGCAATGAAATGGAATTTTTTCCAGCTAATGGTGTTTGTCAGTCCTCTTTTAGCCTTTCCCACTGTGTTTCTTTTTTGAAACACTGCTTTGTTTATGTAGGAATTTTTTGTCAACTTAAGACAAGCTTCAAACCTTTATACAAAATAAACAAGTACAGATTTTAATATTGCTCTACTGTGAGAGAAAATCACGTTTAGATCATTAAGTTACGCATGCAGTAGCTCTATTAATCAATGTAAGTGTTACAAAAATGCTAAATTCATTCATTCTTTTTGTACTCCCACCACACAAAAAACACACTTACAGCTTTGAAGAGAAGATGGTGTACATAAACTACTCTGGAAGTCACTTTATAAAAATGCACACCCAACTATAGTGCTGGAATAAAGCTCAATGCACAATGCAGACATATCAGAATCGATAAATCAAGGTAACACATATCAGTTCACAAGTTCAAAGCCATGATGGCCACGTCTCTGCATCTTAACACACAGCATTATCTTGACTACTCTTTTTTTATGGACAAAATCAGGTTTGGAAGGGGCATTTTTTCATTAGGATCTTGCAGATGTTTACATGTGCACATGTGGTGCAGGATGCTCCAGCCTTTTTTAGTTTGCTGTGCAATTACAAGCAAAAAATATTGAACAAGCCAACAAAATCACAAGTGTGAGACAGCTAGATACTGCTTTCCAAAGTTAAGACTTTAAATATAAACAGTGAATCATGTCATGCTGGGACTTTGTTGTACCATTTAGTTTCTCATAAAAGGCAATTTCTTTAAGCTAATAAACAATACTACACCATTCCAACTTGCAGTCTCTTTCGATGAGCATTTCAATTTTTTATATTTGATTAAATGTACTACTGATGTATTATGGTATGTAAGAAGCTTTTTTGTCTGCAAGTTAAAAGTCACTTATTCTTCTATCCATGCTTAGCACTCAACTGGTGTTAATTTAACTGAAGTTCAAGTAAAATGCAGCCAGCTTTT
Organism: Stegostoma tigrinum; assembly: GCF_030684315.1. Taxonomy (NCBI): domain Eukaryota; kingdom Metazoa; phylum Chordata; class Chondrichthyes; order Orectolobiformes; family Stegostomatidae; genus Stegostoma; species Stegostoma tigrinum. Next base: position 41,554,101 of record NC_081364.1, on the reverse strand, counting down.
CTTTCAAAATTATGTCAACAATAACTTGTATGCATAAAGCAAATTCACAGAACGAAACAATCTGAGGTAGTTCACACAGGGGCAGTATGAAGCAAACACTGACACCAAATAACAAAAGATAGTTAATTAGGAAGGATGATCAAAAACTGGCTCAGTGGTAGGTTTTAAGACAATTTTAAAGAAAGAGAATTAAGAAGGAAATTTCAATGATGAAGGCTTTCGCAGCTGAAGATATCACTGGTAATAGCAGAAAGATTAAAATCTGGGATGTTCATGAGGCCTGAATTAAAGGAATGCAGATATTTTGGAGGGTGTTAGGTCTGGAGCCAATTGCAGAGTTACGGAGGAGCACGGCCACAGAGAGATCTAAAAATAAGAATGAGAATTTGAACAATTGTCACATTGTTTCATTGGGAAGTAATGCATCATTTAGAATGATTAAATAATGTGCTGCACTATGCTCTTGAAAACAATGTTTTTAAACTTAAAGGGCCTTTTACCCAGATGGTTAGTAACAGATTGAGAAAGTAGCACAGTCGAATCCATATCCCTTTAATATTCTCAATTACTTTCCATAAGAACTAAGTACATGTTACAGATACACAAACTTCATTGTGACAAAATGAAGCTAATGCAAAACCTCCATTCTTTCCATCCTGGAAAGTAACATCTCACCATCCATTCCCCACATCCTTCACCAAACCACCATAGTTTCTTGAATTGATGTCAATAAAAATCCAAAGGTACTGCAGTTAAAGAAATATTAGTTCTGCCTGTGCTGCTGAAAAAACAAAAGCAACCACTATTTTGACAAATCACAAAAAAGTCATTTTTTTTCGATTTCTTACAATCATTCTGTAGCAATGTAACATTCTATGTGTTCTCTTATTCCTAATGCAAGGGCCTGGGGGCTGTTTAACTTGTCACTATGTTTAACTACTGCTCTGGAGCTACCGAAGTACATTACCAGTAGTTACAACTCATGAAAAATATAGCGACAAAACTGCTAGTGGCAGAAACATTAAACTCTCTTGTTAGCAGTCACCCCCATGTGGCACTTTAGCACTAGCAAGTTGTTTATTAAGTTCTGTGCCAGGCAAAGGGATTAAATAAAGTTCTTAAGAATCAAAGTATTATAAATGCACAAAACAACACAGGTAGAACAATTAATTCTGCCAAATTTTTAAAAAATGTTTCTCTTAGTATTTAGTTTTGATGTATTTTTTGCATCTTAGATTCTTTCACAATTAATATATCACATAAATTTATTTCTAATGTTCTAGTCTGGCAAGGTCAGATGGACAACAGCACTAATGGGTGCCTACATCACAAGCTTCTGCAGTCACTGCTTGATGGTTACATCACCGTTGCTATGGCACTTAACTGACTATTAATTTCTGACAAAAGGTGATTATAAAACAGACAGCTGAATTCCAAGTAGATGTCTCAGTGCAACTAGAGGGTATAGCATTTAAAATAAAAATGGACTCTACAGGTTTTCCAATTATTTTAAAGCATTTTGCTGGAGAATAATCATGGATGTTTTACATAAATACACACATCTGTACTTTCAAAAATTCTCCAATGCTCTGCATTACTAAACCAAGTGGGCATAAGTTACTCATTAAACAACCATTGTAAATTCCAAATAAGGAATCTCTCATAAAGAACAAACCTCTTATTTACCTTCTTTTGAGTAGTATTTGCTTATTTAAAGCAATCTTCTGTTACTGCCACCTTTGCAATAACGCTTCTTACCCTGCAGACAAAAAATGATAAGAGTCTGATTGGATGTTTGATTGCAGTTACCACATCTCAGCATTTTTACTGGCACCAGAAAGCTACGTATAAATATAAATAAAACAAAATGCTTCCAACTGTACTGAATGGCGAATGACTTGCAGCAAAGTTAATAGAAACAATAAAGTTACAGGACGACTGCTTATCAGTACCAGCTAGTGCCAGGTATTCCCATAACAAACCCAAGCGTGTGTGTGTGTGTGTGTGTGTGTGTGTGTGTGTGTGTGTGTGTGTGTGTGTGTGTATATGTGTGTGTGTGTGTGTGTGTTATACAACACAGCAGATGAAACAATTTTTCATCTGATTATGCTTTCTAACTCCAGATGCCTCTGGACTTCTTTACAGTGCAAATCACTTCATGTATCACTGAACTTAGCCCTTTCTTCTTGTACTATAAGTAAGACCCATACATACAGATTACATGAGTAAAATCCTGCAACACAGTAGCAAAATAAAATGGGTGGAACCAGATGCCATCTGTACTGGTTCACGCTACATGCTTCCATATTTATTAAATTAAATGAAAATATGAAATGAAAGGAGGAAAAAAATCTTTTTTTTCTAGTATATGTACAAGCCCACAGCTTCTTCTCCCTGTATAATCCTCAAACACAAAACATCAATGCTTGAGCTGCTCTGAAAAGCAATGCTTTCACTGCACATTGCCTTTCTCTTTGACTTCAAAGTTTAGTAACAGCAACTGTTTCTACTTTAAGATCTCAAGAGACATGAAAAGGCATCCAAGGTGAAATAAAACAAAATCTGGCAGGAATCTTGTCTTTTCAGGCCTGTATTTCCAAATACAGTCTCCCGTTTATTAGATACCTAGTACAGATTACTGGCCCTCGCCAGAAAATTCAGAAACAGAAAATAGTTGTAAATGTGAAATTGAATATATGCAATATCATTCAGCACTTTGATTCAGTTTTCAACCCATATGAATATGCAATAGATTAGGCAAAGGTGTGTTGTATCCATTTCCTGTGATACCTTTACTTTGTTTCTCCTTTACTCTCTGCAGGAGACTGGCTAGTCAAGAAATGCCACAGTATAGTATTTTGCATTTCAATTTACTTTGCATGGAATTGATTGAACTTTGTACACAAGAAAGCCATATTAAAAAGTAGTTTAGATGATTAAAAGCCACAACTGACTGTTTTGAATATACATATTAAAATTTGCCTCTAGCAGATATGTGGGCACTTGCACAGTTAAATGTGAGGAAACTTCCCTGCAAAATACATAGTGGCTATTTTGTATCCTTTTTCTGAACAGATGGAATCTGGGCTGAATTCTGATCCCAAGCATTTGCAACCCGGTCACAATGCTTTCACTGCTGCAGGGGTAAAACTGGGCTGAAGTACTTTTGACTATTTCTGCTATACAACAGGTTTCTGTCATTGAACTACAGAGTCTTTGAGCCATATCCTGAATGTAATGGCTTGTACACCACACTGTGAGGGGCTGTTCCTAGTGAGCAGCATCTGAAGTACTGTTCAGCTGGAATTAAAAGCCAACACCAGCGGTGTGATCTCCAGAATGTCCAGCAATGACAGGTGTTTCTATCTGGCCTGCCGAATGATTCGCTGAGACTGGCACCACAGGCACTGGATACGTAATCAAGTGAAGAGCAGAGGTTTGTGGGAGAAATATCTCTGTGAGCCATGGCAGACTTGGTGCCATGAAAACGGGATGTTAGCTCAGTTTGGTTTACCAATTCTAAGTTGCAATACACCATCAATTTCAGATTATAGGAAAATACTACTGAGCCTGGAAAAATGAAGTAAAAACAGAATGTACTGGTCATGCTCAACAGGTCTGGCCGCATCTGTGCAGAAACAGAGTTTACATTTTAGGTCAATGATGCTTTGCTGTCCAACTGGAGAACATTAGAAATGTAAAAGTTTTTTCTTACTTTTTAACCCCACAATAGATGCCTTGGAGTGAGTTTCTTCTGGTGGCAGGTCACTTAGGGTGGAGCCTTATCTGGATCTGAGCAATATTGGCTACAGCAAAATATGGGGCAGAATTGCGTGACAAGTCCATAAGGCTGATCTCAACATCAGGAGCAACATGTGGCAACTTTTACACTTTTCATAAACACATGGCTAGATTCTCACTAGGCAGTGGCAAGCTGCCAATTGACAGTGATAAACACCATGTTAACAGCCCAACTCGCCTCATTAATACTCAGACTCCCATCAAACTCACCAAACAAGCTAGACATTGGGAAAACATGACCAGAGCGAGCACCTGCAGATTTAACTTTCTGCTTGATCCAATCAATCAGTCAACACTTTGGCTCTAACAGCTTGGAGCACAAAACATGGGTACTGGCCACAAGCACCCCATATTCACAGACATTGACATGTGATGTGCCAGCCTCATATGACTCTCAAGATACATCTCTGATTCATTTGCAGGACACTTCTGTTCTTTAATGCTGTACCTCAGGCTGCACTGGCAACTATGACTTAATGCTGCAGCTTGGACACTATGCACTCAGCAACATGAGCCCCCAGCTCATTTACTGGACAAAGCTACATTTCTGAGCTCTTCGCTTGCCATCATTGTACTCACACAGCGTCCAATACCAGTTAAAATCCTGTCTGGGGCATTCAGAGTCAGGATTCCCTCTTCGTAATGGGCAAGGAGCCAAATGATGGGTTACACAATACCAACAATGCCTTATTGTGGACTGTTTTCCTCATGGAGTCAGAAGAGGCAAGTATTACACAGGTAATGAAAGCAGATGGCACAGCTACTATTGTTTGGGCAGGTGGGAAGTGTGCTGAGTGAGTGAGTAGACAGTCACAGAGGGCATGCAGGGCTAGTGATGTTGGGGGTTTGGCTGAGTGAGAGTGAGTGGGTACGGTGTTGTAGGCAATATTGAGGATGGTAGAGCATAGGCCTTGCGGGGAGGTGGGTATAGTCAGACAGACAGGCTGAGCGCGAGGTATCAGAGAGAAGGAACTTACCCTGACCTTCTTCCTGCAATTCTACACATTCTTCAAGATGACCAAGACTGCTCTAACCTGGAAACCTCTGACCAGACTTGCATTGCAAATGCACTGATGGTCCCGGGGGGGAGGAAGAAGTCCTACTTGGCACTACCCCATCCATCAGGATCTCCAGGAGTCAGGGCAGAGGTCAGATGTGAGAGACACCAGAGGTTTATGGAATGTAATTAATAAGGTGAGTTTGGTAAAATAAGATAGTTCTCATGGCAATAAACCTTCCCAAAAATTTGATTCAATTTAGGCTTAGCCAAAAAAGAGGTAAGTTACTTTCACTGAAGTGATAAAAGTGGAGGTGTGAGCTGATAATCACTGGCTGATTGATGTATGCAGATATGCAAACATCCACACTACATGAAGTCACATTAGTTAATAAGGCAGCTGCAAGAAGTGCACAAAATTTAACATGCCTGCTATATTATGGGCCTTCCCTATAACAAAGCTGTATTGTCCCTTTCGCTGTATCTGCACATAGCCTGCTCCACAAGTTCATATGAGCACTCAAATGGGGTCAAGGAAATATTTTCTTTCTGGAATGGATAGGTCAGATTATTAAAGAAAAAGTCAAACTTAACTTCCCAGCCATTCATGTGTCATTCCAAATGGAGAGACTTTCCATGATGAGAAATACAAACTTGGGACAATCCTGTGAGTATTTAAAAAGATGGTCAGCTTACTGCCAGGGAGAGGACCAAAGTTAGCTCAAGACTGACCTGCTTCTTTCACCACTCTTTTCCTTTGCCTAAATCCTGGGTCACCCCTTAAAATTTCTCACCCCAAAATCATTATATCTCTGCTGTCTAAATATACGTTTTGAGCTCTTACAAACATATCTTAAGTTTTGCTCAGTTCTGTATTGATACAAAGAGATCAAGCTGAATGAAAATTATCTTACTTATTGAGTTAGTAGGGCAGGAACAGTGTAGATTTTCTAGTGATCTAGGAAGATTTGACTGTGCAGTCTTCCCTTCATCCCAATTACACTTCAAGCCACCAACGGAATAAATGTAACCACTCAGAACGAACACAACCAGAGTCACTCTAAAAATGTTTTGCTAGGGTTATGTCTCACCCTTTTAACTGCTCAAAATCCCAGGCTTCTTCCTTAGGCTTTTCCCCCCACCCCCAACTCATTACACATCTGTTGCACAAATGTAAATTTAGATTCTTACATCCATCAAGAGGGCCCAACAAAGTTTACAGTTATCCAAATTAGGTAAAACTCAGGTATTTGAGAATTAACTGGAGTTCTCTCATTTCAGGTCCCTCCAAGTTCAGACTCTGTTTGCAGCTTATTGCTCAGACTACAAGTAGATTTGTAGAAGGAAAATGTCACGCTGTTTAAGATTTCAGATTGAAGGTATGAGCAAGAGCAAATGGACTAGCTGGCTGATTTATACTTCCTGAGTATAAACAAATGGTTTGAAAATCCATCAATAATATTGTAGTGTTTGTAAAAATAGAACTATTTTCAGTTATCACCAAATAACTTAAACAATATGTAAGGTGGCCAGCTGTTTCATTTTCTGTTTCTCCCACAATCCAAGCAAAACAGGATTTGTTTTATAGGAATGCATTTTTAGAACTTGAAGCTCACTGTATTAACTACAGTGCAAAGACAAGCAGCAAGAAAGCTAAGAATTAAATTGCATTAAGTTGCATCCAACATACTTATCGAAATAACCACATGGTTGATCCAGCATTGACTCAAAAAACTGCCAAAGTAATCAAAATGAAAAAAACAGCATCTTGCAAAAAAACTCACAACTTCAAATTCTGCATAGCACCTAATGTAGTCACTTTGCTCAGTATATTACCATGTGAGACATTTGAGTCAATCTCTGAACATCTGTTGGACCTATAATTTCAGACAGCAACCAAGTCATGACACAGTAGCCACAAATATGCAACTTAGATACATATATACACATGGGGGGATGGTTTGCTTTGGTTCAACTTGGACATCCTATTTGTCTTCACGATTTTAAACAGACTTTTTCTTGCATTAATCAGTCACAAATCTGCTTTCAGTTGAAATTTAAAAATGCAAAAGCAGACTTTAAAACCATTTTGGCTCTATTCTGATTAGAAACCAGAACCTGACCCTGACTACAAGGCCCACGTACTATTGGATGCATATCTACAGATGTTTCACCCTGAAAAATAAACAAACAGGAACTCCCGAAGGTTGGGCTGAGCAAATGTTTTCTTTTAGCTAACACTTTAAGGGTTAATTCTCATATGATGCATAAAAAGAGCAAAAAATATGTAGTTAACTGTATGATCTTAAAATGTACAGTATACGTGTAAGAAGAAAATTATATGTGACATTTGAAAAGCACCAACAGAAAAAATGCATTAAAATTCATACAAAATCCAAGGCAATCGTAGTACTTGCACTATCCCATATTAATGATATGACTATTTCTTGACTCACAAATCAGCAACTGAGTTGAGTTTACACTGCGCAAATACTGGTGAGTATTGAACTCTGGAACTACTTTAATTATCCGCTTCCAATGATTACAATGTAAAAAATGCAGAGCTTTTTTCTTCTCAAATAGTCTAGCAGCAGTTGTATCATTTATGAAGATATGTGCCTGGGGATTATTAATTAACCTTGGTATTTGCAGAGCATTCCCCAGTTTTCATACGACATTCAATTTGTTCAGATGAGCTGATTTACAAAATTGATGAGTTTTACAGCTATAAATACACTTTGGAAACACTACCAGAAACACAATTAGTACAATGCAGAGTTGCTTTGAACACAAGGTTGAAAAACTGGTCTGTTTCTCAATTTCATTGGAGTATAGCTGCTGGGTGTGTCTTTTTGTTGACCTTTGCTGTTGGGCATTTAAATATTTACATGTACAAGGGTTTTAAAGCAGTACCATTTCTTTGAGGAACATTGTGCAATGCAATGGTTAACAGCAAGCACCCACCCTCCACCCTCCTCAACCAGTATGTGTGAAATAGGAAAGTGATGCAAACAATTATCATAAAGCCATTAAGTGCATTTGTTATCAGTTATAATGATGAGTAATCTCTGTCAATTGACAGAATACAATACTATTATTGAAGCCATAGACTGAAAATAATTAGGTTCGTTTCATATTATGGGGCATTTTCAGAATTAGACAATGAAAAAAATTCTCTTCCATCGAAACTGCAAATACAAAATGAGTTAAGTAACAGCCGAGTTCACTCCCAGAAAAGGAGAACAGATCTAGATTGCACAAAATGCCCTATGCAAAATGGATAACCTACAGTGCCATTATGCAAAGACTATTTTTATGGATGACTGTCTCCCCAACAACAGGCCAGCAGCTCTGTCAGTTCTGTTCTGTAATATCAGGTTTCCAAACTGTGGTCCTGCTACTCACAGCATCACAGACTAACATCTCTAGTGTGCTATTAATATCAATGAACAGCAGATTCCATTTCCACGTAAGAAAATCTTCATGTTACAGTAGTCATTTCACTGAGGCAACAGAGTCAGAAAACAATATTAACTGGTGGTTCTAACTGCCTCAGACTGCTGTGTATTATCCTTTTCAAGGAGAGTGCACAAAGGCAGCTTTATCATGAATGATACCAGCAGGACCTAGCGATGGAAAAATAATGAACTAGTTTGATGTACCATTTATGTTTTAATGACTACAAACACATAATACTTTGGACACAGGGGTTAAAATTACTTTGGACATATGCTTTTAAGCACTCCTTGAAACCACCTGCATGCAAGTACATACTGTCCATTCCTGAGACCGTAAGCTACACAGAACTATTCAAGTACGCTTCAGAAACTTCAATCTGTTAGCAGTTTAAAGCTTATGAATGTCTTTTCACACTTTTATCTAAACAACAAAAAACATACTGAAAATATAACTACCAACAGCGCTTACCCATTAACTGTGACATGAGAAAAGCTTTTGATTGTCCTGGAATCTCCGGGGGCTGTGAGGCTGAGTTTTTTTTAAAAAACTAACTCCAATATTCAACATCAACTCCAACAGACTGCAGTATAATGAAGGACTGAAGGTATGTGATCTAAACACAACAAAAGCCACTGCCTTGCTCTACATTAAATATTCAGGAAGAGGCCCCTTTGCATAAACACAAACAGTCAGCAAATGAGCAACTGGTACAAGTCAGCTGCTTGCTGAACCATCTACCTGTCCTACTTTTAGGTGAAAAGTCACTGAAATGTTTGTGATTATCCTAAATGTAAACTAAGTTCTTTGCCTGAACAGTAATTTACTGTTCTCTCTCTGATACTCCAGTCACTCTTTGATCTAATTTCCAATGCCCCAGTTTCATTTTTGTGTATCTTTTAAATTTTATCAATGCATAAAAAATGTTTTCAAAGCAGCAACTCAATGGCCAGAGACATGCAAATGTGTTACATTCCGGCCAGAATATCCAGGCAGTCTGGATTAGCCAGTCTGAAAAGCCTAGATTGAAACAAACAAAACAGAAACACAGCCCTGAAGAAAATCAGCTGCATAGCTTTGGATACTGACTGATACATACTGATGTAAGGAGTCAAAGATGTCATTTTCATGCAAGCTGTACTTGCTAGAAGCAGGGAGAGAGTGGGACCTCTCAAAAATAAACAGAGTGTAGTATTTCAAAGGGAAGGGATACAGGCATTCCATTGTTGAAGCCAATTATCAGTGGAAAATAATAACAACAGATGGATTGAGAGTTGCTGACTTATTTCATGCACTCCATTGCTGTCCAACAGATGATGAAATCCTAGAGTCATCTCAAATAGTCAAACAGTCCTCAGTGCAACGGCTCAGACTACAGATGGGGTCATTTTAGCAGATTTGATTCTGCCATATGTAATCTTTTGAGTGTTTTAAAGAGTGTGCTTTCAATGGTGGGCAGCTGCAACAAATGTCACATAGACAACTAACTAGTTTTATCACTAACTACCCAGCAAAACACCACCCTCCCACTCAAAATCAAAATGCCACAAGTTACTTGTGTATGATGAATCCTTAAAGTATTGTTGAACAATAAACGGAACAAATTAGAATTTGAAAAATTAATTGGCTACAGAATGGTGACAAACGTATTTCTACCATAAGTGTATGCATTGACGGCACTTTATAATTACAGTAAATAAACAAAGCTACAAAGTTTTGACAATTTTAGAGAAACATACGCATGGATCTTTAAGGAAACCTTAACCACTTACCATAGACGATACTGGTACATAAAAGCTGCCCGACATTTTCTTTATCTTAAAACTTTTATAACGAATGCAAGAAATGTTTTGACTGAAATTCCTGCCATGACAGCCACATCTAGCAACTGCCACTTTGTAGTAATTTAAACTGCACAAAGATAGAAAGAAGCCAGATTTGGTCCCCTGAGGCTTTAATCTATGGCAGCTATCCCTTATTCAGCTCACAGAAGACACAATAAACCACAATGGGAGCTTCTGTTGGAATTTGAGTCTTGAACACCCATATTTCAATGAAAGGGCCCGGAGATAGAACTGCAGAGTCTGATAGATATCATAAATGTACAGAGCTTGGAATGGAAGAAAGAGGGGTCCCAGAAGCAGTAGAAAATCAACACAGTACATTTAATTAACTTTTTGCCCGAGTTAGAATAAGGTCACCATATGAACTGAATTTGCAGGATTGTAGAGATATGGCATACAGCATAATCTCTCATTCACACATAACCATGTATCTATAAACGGTGCATTACACATCAGAAACTGTGTTTCTGTGCAAGGTGCCAATAAATATAATAATGCTTGTATGTATGCCACTGTTTTTAATATTAGCTGGGCTATCATTTGAGAGCATTGCTTAGATAAGTATTTGTTCACTGTGGTCAAGTTAAAAAAACCTGATTCCACGGAAGAAAATTTGGCTTAGAAATTGCCAACTACCAGATTAATACAACCTATCATGGAAATGGCTTTAATTACTTGTTCGCTTTCTGTGCAAAGACAAATGATTATGGCGACATACTTCAAAAAAAAGTTAACAATACAATTTTCTAACTGTTACTAAAATAAATATTTGTTGAAAAGGTTCTGTTTGTTAAATGCATACCAAGGAATACAATGTTACTTTTATATCACCATTACTAAACAGCAGTAAAACATTACCACAATTGTTTTACAGCAAATGTTTCTTTTAAATGCAAATGAAATAAGCAAACAGACATTCTGAAGAAAAGCAGCTAGTTTTTCCTGTGTGCAGCCCTGATCCCATCAATTACATATTATGGCCAATGTTGAAATGTTATTGCTGGTTAGATACATGTTCTACTGAAGTCTAATTTCAAAGCTCTTCCAACATGTCTATGTCACACAATCCAAATGTTGGCAGTAAAACTTTGAATGTTGCTGGTGAAGTGTCAGTGAGAGTCAATGACGGAATCCTGTCAACCACTGAAGCAGTTCAACAATGAAAGTTGGTGAGACCTTGAGGAGTTTCAATCTTTCAACTATGAAACAGTATAAAATCTGATAAACAGTGAGGTTCAAGAATAATGGATACCTCACAACGCATCACAAGACTATAACCGAATCAAGGGGTGCAGGTGATATTATGAACCTTGACAGTAAAGAGATAGAGGTCATGCGAATTCTGAGATTAGGTTACTACCTTTAGCTTGTCCTATTACCTTATATGATACGAGTTATAACATAAATGAAGAATATAGAATTCTATAGCTAAAACGTTTATGATTTTGAGAGAGCTTCAGGCATTTCTTGCCATTTTCACAAGCGTTCCAGTGTCGCACTGCAGTGGTCAATGATGTGTTCTGTCACAGGCAAATATCGCGCTCATTTGTGACATCATTACTGCAGGATGACTTACTGAAAGATAACATGCAGCAGTTTACAGGAAAAGGCTAAGAAAGGCTCACAAAATTACAAGCATTTAATCAATAACGATCTCAAGAATCTGTGAAACAAAATAGACCTATTTAATTCTCATTTTAGGACAAAATGCAGTTTGAAAATTTCTATCTTCATTTGTAATACTGAGCAAATACTGTAAGACGAGCTTTACACTATCTATTTTGCATTGCAGTGTGTACCTAAGATACTTTAATTGCAGGATCGTCATACATCAGTAACAGGCAATTACAATGCTTAATGTACAGGGAATCTTAATTTTTTTTATATCTCTCTACCTCCCATCAATTAAACCAGAGCTAATAAAGGCCTGTATAGAGAATCATGAATACTGCTCAGGTGTATGACGCCTTAGAGGGTTCTTATGTCAATCAATAAAATTCACATAATAGGCACCGGAAGTAGAAGGCTGCTGTTCAGATGTTGCCCCATTACCTAACCGCTTTATATGCAAGTGGTTTTGCCAAGAATTGAAGAGGTCTGGCAACAATGAAAAGATCTGAGCATACACAGCTTTGTTTCATTCAGTTTATGCAAATAATATGGCTATTAGCAGACAATTAACATTCTGAAAGCCCATTACTTAAATAAAGATATTTAAACTATACAAATCATAAAATGCATTTTCCTTCCTTTTTTGTTGCAATCATGTATAGTCAAGAATGATACTACTGAATACTAGGTTAAAAACAATAATCTTATTGAAGAGAAGAATTTTCCTGCAACTTCATTAAGGAATAGCCACATGAGCCTATCTTACTTTAGCATTTTCAGTCACGAATACTTTTTCCCTTATTCCTCCCTTCTGTTTCATATAAAACTGTAACCCATTGCATACGATATTAAATAAATCCAATCATAAAGCAATGGATCTGCAAGTTTATAGCAGTTAATGGGTTAAAAGAGCAAAACTAAACAAATTAAACCATAATTAAACTTTTATATTTGATCACAGCTCAAAAAAACAAATCAGTTAACAATTTTCAAGATGTTTGAGTCTCGCCATCAAAAATCAGGGATAGGTTCCTGGGGCACCTAAGCTACTGAGCTATACTCCTGCCCCTGGATTCCTGCTAGGTAAACTGAACAATAACTTAGTGGACAGAATAATAATAAAGTGGCACAAGTATACTAGCTGAATTTCTAATGAATTGATATTTGTTGCTTACAGGAATGGGGTCAGAACATTATTTTTAATGGGGTTTGCTACATCAGGTTGCAAGAAGAATAACTGTTAAACTGTGGGCATGCAGCAACTTTAAAAATCAACCACTGCACTGCAAGAGGTAAAGTCAGAAGTCAAACAACACCAGGTTACAGTCCAACAGGTTTATTTAGAATCACACAAGCTTTCGGAGCGCAATCTCTTTGTCAGTTGTAGTGAGAGAATGGGGCACACAACAAAGAGTTTACAGGCAGAGAGATCAAGGGCAGAGATATCAAAAGACCATACAAACAGTATGAGAGAAGTGTCAGATAATAAGTGTCTGCAGGTGACAAAGAGTGTTAGACAGTGTGCAACTTGTTTATAAAGTCAATGTCAGTGCTGGGGTGTCATGACAATCAGGCAGAGCCACAGGAATATACAAAAAGTGACATCTCAGGTCAGACATTGAGCTTTGTTCCACCCCAGTCCAACACCGGCACCTCCAATGAAAGAGGCACAGAGTTTGCAAATACATACGGCACCATGTACTTGTGCCTAGGTTTAGATAGTATTTGTTACACCTGGTTGTCAGTGATATAATATATCTGAGGTAAAGTCTAGCTATCTTGTTTTATATGGGAAAAACCTTTGTCAAAATAATGCCTTTGGCTAATGGCACTGATTGTTATTTATGCATAAATGCTACAGCAGCATCAGGTAACTCAAGTATCCAAAAACTGCTGTTCAAGTTGCACTTCTCAGTGATTATCTTTGCAAAAACAGTATCTCACTGTCTAGCTCATCACTGAAACAAAAAGAAAGGCTTTCCATTTACATTGCACCATTCATGACCACATGGACATACGAAAAGCCTTCACAATGCTACATCTTTGAAGTGTTCTCATGTTACAATGTAGTGAATGTGATGGCTAATTTGTGCACATTGACCAGGAGGTCACCAGGATAACTCATCTAATATGCTCTAAAATAGTTTTACATCTACCTAACATTATACACAGGATGTCACTTTAACACTAGTTATAGGTGACAATAACAATGAAAAAGCTCCACTATTTAATCTTACTTTATAGATTGATAGCAAATGTTTTTAAAGATTAAATATATTTATAAACCTTTTAACAGTCTTTAAATTATGTTTAATGTAAATAACAAGCATTTAATCTAAAATTCAAGTTAATGACGCCAACAAAGTACTGGTTTGAGCTTAATATTGATGTACGCTAGCATTAACTAGCATTTGGAAAGTTTGCGACACAAGATAATCATGAAGAAAAGTTCAAAATCAATATTTAATATTATCACAGTTTCAATACAGAACAAATTTCTGTAACTGCATTAAGACGGTTGAGAAGAATCTGGGTACTGCCATCCTCACAATGTGTTTTAGTGAGTTTACAAACAATTTTACAAACAACACCCATCTGTTGAGAAATCCTAAGGTGCACAGCAGGCGAACTTTTTTTATCATGCAAATCTAAAATGGCATATCATGATCAGTGCAGTTTTTTTACTCATTCACAGGATGTGGTTGTCATTGGCTGGGCCAACATTAATGGGCCTCCTGTAATTGCGTTTGAGAGGGTGATGGTGAGCTGCCTTCTTGAGTTGCTACAGCCCATGTGGTAAAGTGCTAATAGCAGGGGTGTTCCACGATTTTGACCTACATAGATCTGAATCAAGATGGTGTGTGTCTTTGAGGGGAAACTTGCAGATAGTGGTATTCCCATTTATCTGCTGCACTTATCCCTCTAAGTGATGGGGGTAGCTCTTTTCAAAGATGCTGCTGAAGAAGTCATGTCAAGTTGCTTCAGTGTGACTTGCAGATGGCAGCCAATGTGCTTTGGTCATAGGAAATCAATGTTTAAGATAATGGTTGACTGCTTTGTTCGGGAGCATGTCGGCCACACCCTTTGAAGTGCTGTTGGAGCTGTACTCATCCAGGCAATTGGACAGCATCCTATCAAACTCCTAATTTGTGCCTTGAAAATGTTTGGGGAATCAGGTGACGAATTAATTGCCACAGAATTCTCAGCCTCTGACCTGTCCTTGTAGTCACAACAGTTACACGGCTGGTCAAGTGCGGGTTCCAGTCAAATGGTGATGTGGAATTCAGTAATGGTAGATGTCATTGAATGTCAAGGGAAAATGGATAAAATCTTCACAATTGTTTATCAGCCAGAGCTTAAATTTTGTCCAGGTCCTGCTGCATATTGACAAGGACCGTTTCAGCATCTGAGGAGTCATTAATGGTATTGAACATTGTGCAATCATCAGCAAGCACTCTGACTTCTGACCTCAAGCTGGATGAACAGTAACAGATGGTGCAGTTGAAGATGGTTGGGCCTCAATGACTATCTTGAGGAACATCTGCAGCAATATGCTGAGACTGAGACGATTAAGTTCCAAGAGACATAACCATCTTCATGTGTACTACCTATGACTCCAACTAGTGGAGAGTTTTCCTTTTGACTCCCAGTGACTTCAGGTTTGCTAGGGCTTGTTGATGTCTCACTCAGTCGAATGCTGCCTGGCTGCCAAAAGTAGTCACTCTCACCTCACCTCTTGTAACACCATGTAGCGGCGCCACCAACTGGACTGTTTTCCTGAGCTCAATCAACCAAGCTTACTGAGTCAAGCTGAGCCAAAGTAGTTCATGAGGGGAAAAAAAGAGATAAAACCTTGATGCTATTCTTGTACAAAAGTGAGAAACCAGCTCATTGAGACTAGTCACACACTATTTAATAGAATATTTTAATGGAGTTGATGTGTGTTCTGAGAGGATACTTATGAGTTAGGAGGAGGAGTCGGCCATTCAGCCCCTCAACCTGCTCAGGCATACAACAGGATCATACATAGCTGGTCTGATTACTCTATCTTCGTACCTACCCCTGAGAAGCTTTAACCCCCTTGCTTAAAAATAATCTATCTACCTGAGCCATAAAAATACTCAAGAATTCTTCTTCCACCATTCTTGGAGGAAATGAGTTTCAAAAGCTCACAACCCTGGTGAAAACAAGTTGCTCCTCTGTCTTAAAACAGCAACCTCTTACTCCTTGTAGACTCTCTGACAAGAGGAAACATTTTTTTCCACACTTGACTGGATTTGATTTTTTGTTGTCACATGAACCTAAGTACAGTGAAAAGTTTTGTTTTGCGAGTAGTACAGGCAGATCATAACATACAAGGACATACAGATCATAAGGTGTTTAGATAGAGCAAGGCATACAAGGCTACAGCTCCCCAAGAACTGCACAAGAGCATGCTCAACATGTGATTTGGAAATGGAGAGGTCCATTCAGCAGTCTAATAACGACACAGAAGAAGCTGTTCTTGAGTCTGTTGGTAAGTCTGTTCTAGCTTCTGTATATTCTGCCTGACAGAAGAGGCTGGAAGAGAGTACTACCAGGTTGGGAGGGGTCTTTGCTGACATTGGCAGCATTTCTGCGGCAACGAAAAATGTAGATGTAGTCCATGGCCATGAGGCTGGTTTTCATGATGGTCTGGGCTGTGCACACATTCACCTCGCCAAAGCTTTTATACGTTTTGATTAAGTTACCTCTTACTCTTCTAAACTCCAGCAGATACAAGCTCAGCCTGTCCATTTTTTTTCATAAGGCAACCTGCCCATTACAGGTATTAGTCTTGTAAACCTCCGAACTGATCCCAAAGCATTCACAACATTCTTTAAGGAATGGGGTATTCCAGATGTGGGCTCACCATTGACCACATTACTTCACATATGGTCTTACCATCATGAAAGCCAACCACGAAAGCCTCTTCTGTCAGGCAGAATACGCAGACGCTTGAACAGACATACTAACAGATTCAAGAACAGCTTCTTCTGTGCTGTTATTAGACTGCTGAATGGACCTCTCCAATGCCAAATCAAATGTTGATCATGCTCTTGTGCAGTTCTTGGGGACTGTAACCTCATATGCCGTGTTCTGTATGCCTTACCATTGAACACATTATTTCCCATTTGGTCTTACCAATACCCAAATTACTTTAGATGTAGGAAAGGAACTGCAGATGCTGGAGAATCTGAGATAACAAGATGTGGAGCTAGAAGAACACAGCAGGCCAAGCAGCATCTTAGGAGCAGGAAAGCTGACGTTTCCGGCCTAGACCCTTTATCTCCAGCTTTCCAGCTTCACATCTTGTTATCTTACTTTAGATATGGTCTTGCCAATGACCTCTTTAAGTGAAACATTACTTCCCTACTTTTGTATTCAATTCACCTCACAATAAACAATGACATTCTATTCATTTCCTAATCACTTGCTGTACCTGCATACATACTAACCTTTCTTTGCAAAACATGCACTAGGACACCTACTACTCTGGTACTCCCACTCTGTTTTCTTTTAGCTAGCCAATCTTCTATCTGTACCAATATATTACCCTCTACATCATAAGTTTTCATTTTCTGCAGTATCATTGATGTGCGATGCCAGCTTATGGCAATATTGGAAAAGTCAGATCAGCCACTAAAACCTGGCTTATACACCATAAGTTTCATTTTTGCTATTTGATTACCATGAAAATCAGTTACAAAGCACATACATAAAAGTTACAAATGTATTTTTAATAAAACAGCATCAAAGGTTTATTACAAACAAAAGGAAAAAGAATGAAATATATTACAATGTACACAAACTAGTTGAATTGGCCATATTATAAATATCAGGAATAGAAGTTCAAACCTTTTACCCTCAATAACAATCTTACAAATATTCAGAAATCAGTGGATGGTTACCCTGTCCTTTAAACTTTCTTTTCTTAGTTGGCATTCCTCTAATTCACTTCTGCAGCTTTCTTCTTACTGGCTTCTTAAATACTTTTAGAACAGACTTACTGGTTTCCTATACTTTCAGCATCCAGAAGTTTTCTTCTAAGTTACTCAGGACTTCAGCCGGAGGCTAAACATTTTAGAGACTGCAGCACCTTTTTGCTCTGACTGAATCTGCAAACACTGCCTTATCTTCTGAACTACTTAATCTTTCTCCTTATGTCATAAAGATACATTGTTGCTAAGTGAAAGCCAATTTTTTTCCTGTTCTTCCCTTGTTTCCAATGCTCTGAACTGTTCATCCCAAACTCAACCACAAGGCTGTAAGACCCCATTAAACCTCTATGGAAACTTATTACATCCCAATACCATTCAGAAAATTATCTAAAATTAAACTAAATCTCCTACTTCCCTTCTTAACACACAACACAAAAATATAAATCAAACTTGGAGCTATTCGTGAGTCTGTCCGTTCCAGATTCAAGTTTAAAAATAATACCAATATATCATTAAATTTTATGACAAGTACTACTTGTCAAATTTCTTCTCAAATCCGAAGTACAGTACATTGACCAGTATCCTTATTCACAGCATATTATTTCTTCAAAGAACTCTCATAATTGGTTAAACATGATTTCCCTTTCAGCAAACCATGTTGAGTTTGCTTGATTACCTTGACATTTTCTACATGCCTAGCAATAATGTCTCTAATAGGAGCTGTTAACATGCTTCCTGTTTTAACTGGCCTGCAGTGCCCTGGTTTTTGCACCCCATTTTGAGTAAAGAAGCTACATCTGCTGTTTTCCAATCTAGTAGAACCCTGCACGAATCTTGGGCATTTTGGAAAATTAAAGCCAACATATAAAATTTCTCACTTGCCACTTCTTTTACAACCCTACGATGCAGTCTGTTCTGAACCAGGGACTTCCCAGTCCAAATGTATTTGTTCAGTACCCCTTCCCTGCTGATCGTAATTTTACAACTATTTCTGGGGTATTATTTGGATCCTCTCTAATGAAGGACAGTGCAAACTACCCATGCAGTTCATCTGACTGGGGAACAAGAACCACTTCAACCAGGCAAGAACATATTGAAAAATGTAATTTTAGACAGAATTGCACAAAAATATTTGAACATCGCACTTGGAGTATTGCATACAATTCTGGTCACCGCATTATAAGAAGGATGTGGAAGCTTTGGAAAGGGTGCAGAGGAGATTTATTACGATGTTGCCTGGTATGGAGGGAAGGTCTTACGAAGAAAGGCTGAGGGACTTGAGGCTGTTTTCGTTAGAGAGAAGGTTGAGAGGTGACTTAATTGAGACATATAAAATAATCAGAGGGTTAGATAGGGTGTATAGGGAGATCCTTTTTCCTAGGATGGTGAAGGCGAGCACGAGCAGGCATAGCTTTAAATTGAGGGGTGAAAGATATAGGACAGATGTCAGAGGTGGTTTTTTTTACTCAGAGTAGTAAGGG
Source organism: Stegostoma tigrinum (assembly GCF_030684315.1). NCBI lineage: Eukaryota > Metazoa > Chordata > Chondrichthyes > Orectolobiformes > Stegostomatidae > Stegostoma > Stegostoma tigrinum. The sequence goes on along the minus strand of NC_081364.1, from coordinate 41,534,951 downwards.
AATGGAACGTTTTGCCTGCAACAGTAGTAGAGTCGCCAACTTTAAGTACATTTAAGTTGTCATTGGACAAGCGTATATAGATTTAAATATATAGATATAGATATAGATTTAAATAGATTTAATTGTTGTCATTCCCAAAGGCAGTTATTATAGCTGAGTATGCTTTGAATGCTTGATTGAGTTTGACGAGCCCCAAAATTGACTTATCTCAGCAGAGGATCTTGTTCACATTTTGACTGACAGAGTTAAGAGGCTATTAAGGAATTATCCATCTTAGATGTGGTCACTCAAGAGAAATATATTTGTTTGTTTATATTACAAATTGATCATGAGGGCATTTAAGATCTCTGAATTTCATGAATGAGTTTATTTTCAGTATCTTATGTGATTGTGAGCTCCCTTGTATCATCAGAAGCTTAATCAATTTGCATCTCCACTCAGTTTCTAAGAACTAGCCATAGTGGGTACTGGGTGAGTTATTAAAGAGGTGGCACGTGGTATTTAAAGAGAGGGCATAATCCATTTTATGAAATGGGGCTAAAGCCTCAGGAAATTAGAGTAGACTCAAAGCAGCTTACCACAGCATTCCCCTCCTCCATGGCCATTTACAAACTGCCACCGACAGCCACTCACTCACTTACTTTCTGCAAACCACCACCTCACTACACACCCCCACTTATTTTTGAACACAACCTGTGCATTTGGGGTTTATTCTCTTAAGATGGCTCTGCCACGTCAGGAGATTTGCCAATTCAGGCTTCATCCGCCATGGTAAAACTCCAGATCCAAGACACACATTGTCAACACAATGCAAATAAAATTGCTTTTAATTCAGAATTCTAACATCTGCAATATTTCCTTTTGTTACAGTAGTACATACATTGTATTAATCCTCCCCACAGCTATCCAATGCAAACTCTTTGATATTTTCTTGTTAAAATTGAATTAGATTCTGAAGGCTATTAGTACAGCTTTTAACAGGTTTGAATGGAAGTCAAGGTCCATTTTAGCACTACATTTATACTTTCAAAACTAGGACTTCATTTTACCCACACCAAAACACAAGACATTTAAATCTACAAATTTCCATCCCAAAATTATTCCAATAAATGTTTAATTATCCTGTGAATAATTAAATTTCAACACTTTTTTTTCACATGCAGAACAATGGATCGTAAGCATGTGCAATTTTACAGCGGCTCATTATGGCTTTATGATTTGTAAGGATCTGCTGCAGCTGTTCTGTTCAATTTCGCAAAGTACAACTTATCCAAAAGTTACAAATTTGACAGTTGACTAGAATGCGGTCAACAATAATTGCTCTTCCAGAATTCAACACAGCAAAATTTGATATAGCAAGGCAAGCTTGGATGTTTTAGTTGGGTGTAACATTCATTTCTTTTCTTGCAGAGTATGGGTTTAAAGTAAACATCTGGTCTCCATAGCCACAATAGAGTGCATTCACTTTCAATCCAAATTTAAATTAACAAGTTTTGGAAACAATCTTTTACAGTTTGGAAAATGTCGGCTAACCTTTCCAATGTTTCCAAAACTATTTCATTCCAATGAATTGAGGTTGATTAAGTTACCATTCTAAACAAGGCAAAATTTCCTGACATTTTAGAATTTCTCATTTGGCAGCAATACCAGAAATTCCACAATGAGAGAGTGCACAATGCCCAGGCCCCTGGCTGACAGAATCACAAATTATTCCTAACCGTACAGATTGCAGTTCACCACTGCTGGGATCTACATTAAACCATACGCATGATTTGCATGTGGGTAAGTCAGAATTTATCTCTTCATCATCATAAGCAACAATTTTGATACAGAATAAATAGGATAATGAAAATGTAACAGCTGTTGCCCTTTTTTCAGACACTTGAGGCTTTTTTGCCAAAGGAAATTGGATGCAAAAATCATTCCCACTGCAACCTAACAACTAACCCCGTGGAATTTCTTTAGAAAGTCCATTCATTTAGCACCACACCAACTCTCAGAGTCATCTTAAAGCACTTTTCACACAATTATTCTTTGAGATATCATAACTGCTATGATGCCAAAAGACAAAATAGTCACTTTGTGCACTGAAAGGTTCTGTCGACAGCAAAACAATCAACAATCGACTTTAATCTGTTTTGATGCTACTTAGGAGGGGAATATCAGATACAGTAGAAGCTCTAACATGCATCTGAATTAGCAGAACTCTGCTCTAAGATTTTATTTGAAGAATAGTATTTCCGATAGGACAGCACTCCCCTAGTTTTGAGCTGGAGTGCCAGCCTTTAAGTGCCCCAGTCACAGTCTTCTGATTGAGCCATATTAACACTATCAACCGGGACTGGCAAGTAATCTAACTTTCAAGAATGACTCCAGTTGTTTTGAAAGTTAAAATTTCACAATACCAGTTACGATTTGATTTATTTTATTTTATTAGAATGAAATGGGGTGAGAAATTCCAACTGCAATGTTGCCATGTCCATCTGGCCTTGCAATGACCCTGTCCCAGGGAGAAGACTTTTTAAATATCAAGGCCAAGACACAGACTCAGCAGGGTTTTACAGTAAAAACTTGCCATAGAGAGAACATGCTTGCCAACTAGAAGGCCCAAATGTTCAGTGTTGCTGCTTATTTGCTGTAAGGGCCTTGTTCAAACCGCATTGAATTTTTAAAAATGAAATTGATTCTTATTTGAATATGGTCTGTCTGGAACTGCATATATGTGTAGTGAGGACAACTGTGAATCCATACATTCCTGCTGCTAAATAAAGCATAACTGACAAACTGAGAGAAAACAAAAACTCAACCAGATACATCACAACGGATGCAGTGATGCCAGAAATGCCATCTTTTCCATTGAAAGTTTTTTGATTCAATGGGAAAAGGGGTTGAAACCTGGCAAAATAAATTGCCAGAATTACTTTGCTCCAGGTTTGCTAGAATCCCTGATGGACTGAAAATCCAACATTACAATAGTTAGTAATGCAAATGGTTTCACATGGTAATCACGCTTGAATAAAATTTTGTCTCTACTCGTTTGGGATTGTTTTCTTTGGGTGAGTGAAAGAGTGATGTCAGACCTTCTACAAATCAAAGTATAAATTTCTTAACATCAATGTTACGAAAATGAAATAACTAGCTGTATTCGAAATAATACATTAATTTCTGATCTGTACAGAAATGCCTTTAGGATAGGTTGCAAAAACATCCTATGGGAAACTACTTCCATTGCACTTGCAGTACCTGAAAAGAGACAAAGCTATGATGGTGTGAAAAGCTACCTTCCAAACCAAACTGATAGCAGTCACGTGTTGCCCGTCACTCAAACTATACTGCAGGAAGTTGTGTCAATTCCCATACTGGCCACTAGACGGCATGTCTTGTCAGAACAAAATCTTCCCATTCAGCAGGGATCGAAAAGTAATCCTTCATACTCAGACTACAATCAATGATTAGAAAATGTCATGAAATTATCTGTACTGCAGATCATTCCTCTAGCTGAAAATGAATGTGCCAATGAAGTATTTTCCATAAAGTGATACACAGCGCAAACACATCCATATACCTTTAACACCACGATTAGAAAGAGAATAAACTGGTTGATAATTGGTATCCAATATGTGTACTTGTACAAAAATGAAATAATTGGGCTTGCAATATTGCAGTATAGACATAAATTCCTCAGTTAATTCTATGCTTCAGAAAAATTGGAATCAATTTTAAAACTTGCCCATTCCTTTACTGAACAAGCAAGAATAAACATAAAGGTATGTTCTCACATGATTATACATATACATTACTGTTGAATATAACACATTATTTCCCTTAAATGTAAGATATGTTTGTTATATTTTCTCCTTGACATCCTCCAAGATTTTATGGAAGAAATTCAATGCTAACATTCATTTGTAACAATAGAAGTATAAATCTGATCCAATAAATTTCAAATTATAAAGGGGTGACGAATTTATTAACATATTCACGAATACTTAAAGTTTCTAAAAATGTCAATCATTATTAAATAACAATTTGGAACCAAATTTAATAGATCTGATGTAGCTGTAGTAAAAAAAAGTCACAATTACTCTTTCCAATGAACTGGAGGAATTAGCTTCTATACAAGTATTATGCCTCATGTAAAGATTTAAGTTTTCGCAACAGAGGCTGTATCATCTTGTGTACTTAGACAGTAAACCAATAAGTTATTTACATGCAGAGAATTACAAGAGTGAAATACAAAGGTCAAAGACAGAAGTTCCCACCATCATTGTGTGGAGTGCCTTCATCTGGCAGTTAGGCTGTTTGTCTAACAAAATCCAGCACTATTATCTGTATCAGTGGGAGACCTGAGACCTAGAAGCCAGTAGGAAGGAACAGCATATACCCAGCTACAATGCCAAACATTAGAAGCACCAATGTTCATATTCCCTAATAGTGTGTGATAGCAAGGCTTCATGTAAAAAGGCTTCAGCCTAATGTTGATAATTGATAAGATCATGATATGGCAGAAATGATTTGAGAGCATCAAATACCCAAGACTTGAATAGTATAAGACAGTATAAGAATGTAGGAGTGACGACTGTTTGAGATTTTCTTTTGTCATTTCTTTCACTAAATCCCTTGAAAAAAATATATTGCACAACTGTGAATAGCCAATCATTCCAGACTGAGTCCATCACTAGCACAATAAATTAGAAGGGATTTTAAATAGTTCAATTGAACGTTTGACATTTGATGAATGAATTATCTTGAGAACTGGCTTCTCTAAATACGAAGGACCAGAGGAATTTAATGTAAGTCTTAAAACTTTATATTTTGAGGGTTACCTGTGAATTCTGAGAACCACAAGTATTGAATTAAAATTTTATCAGCTACCCATTAGTGTAGAATCTTGGAATAAAAATCTGCTTTGGAGTATCTGATTTGTTAAAACTCTCCATCACTATTACCTGAAATTATACTTAATTACTTGTGGACAATGTTAATTTCACTAAATGGTCTGCAGTAATAAGTTTACATGGGATAGACAATACAAAAACAAGCCACCTGGCCCAAACAGCGGTCTCTGATGCTTTCGTTGACTTTTATGTTCTCCCTTCTTTCCCCATTTAAACCTTCTAACGATCTATTCACGCCACCTGTATCTTGTGTTTCTGGCTTCACTTTAAACATAGTAACATAGAAAATCAAGATAGAAGCAGGCCATTCAGCCTTCAAGCTTGCTATGCCATTCAATATGAACATGGCTGACCATCTTACTCAGTACTCTTCCTGTGTACCCTTCAATTACTTCCTGTTATAGCAAATTCCACACTTTAACATTTTTCAGGTTACGGAAGTTTGTTTCAATTTCTGGTGACTATAGTCAACTGAAAACCATGGAACTGAGCATTTGTTGAAAAATGTGCTGAAGATATTTTAGGTTTCTAGTAATTTCATTTTAGTGAGAACTAAACTAATCATTAAGAACAAACAAAAATGACAGCCTTTTCTTTACTGGTACCCAATATGTGACAGTTTTAACACAGTGAGATTGTCCAGACTTCCATATCTACATTGGAGTTTTTGGCTTAAGAGATGCCAGCTCAAAAGAATCTAAGCTGAAGTGCAAGTCAGACACCTTTACCACAACGAAACATACAAAATCATAGGACAGTACTGCTATCAAAAACAAACCATCTAAGAAAATATTAGGATGGGTGGTTGGAAACTTTTATCAAAGAAGCAGGTATTGAAGACCATCTTAAAGGACAAAGAGGTACAGGGTTGAAGAGGCTTGAAGACAGAGTTCCAGAACATAGGACCTCACTATCTGAAGGTACAGTCACCTTTGATGGCATGACTACCACTATGGAGGCACAAGGGGCATAGAATTGAGTGGCATAGAATTTCTCTAATGATTGCACAATGTTCAGCATCATTTGCGATTCGTCAGATACTAAAACAACCAATTTCATATGCAGCAAAACCCAGGCAATAATCAGGCTTTGGCTAATAAGTTGCAAATATATTCAAACCACAAACTGTCAGAAACTGACTGACTATCTCCAGTGAGAGAGAAGGCAACCGTCAGCTTTGACATTCAATTGCATTAACTTCACTATTTCCCCAAACATCAACATGCTGGGGGTTACCATTGGCCAGCAACAGAACTAGACCCATCACACAAATACTGCCACTACCAGAACAGGTAAAAGACTGGCAATTCTGCAATAAATATCTCACCTCCAAATTCTCCAAAATCATCTAAAAGGCATGAGTAACGAATGTGAAAGAATATTCAACACTTTCCTAGATGAATGCAGCTCCAATAACACTTAAGAGGCTAATTTAATATCATTCAGGACAAAACAGCTCACTTGCCACTATTTCCATCTTTATAATTTACCTCATTCTGTCTCTAGCATCGACATACAATAATAGCAATTTGTGCAATCTACCAGACATACAGTGGCAACTAACCTATGCTACTTCAATAGCATCTTCCAAAATCACAATATCTAACTCCTGGCAGGACAGGAGCAGCAGATGCATGCATTGAGGTTGCATTGTGGATCCGTGATTAGCATGGTTGCCTCACAGCACCAGGGACCTGGGTTTGATTCCAACCTTGGGTGACTGTCTGTATGAAGTTTGCAAGCTCTACTCATGTCTGCATGGGTTTCCTCTGGGTGTTTTGGTTTCCTCTTATTGTCCAAAAATGTGTACGTTAGGTGGATTGGCCATACTAAATTGTCTGTGATGTCCAGGGATGTGCAGGCTAGGATAACCACGGAAAACGCAGAGTTACAGGGATCAGGTTGGGTAGGAGGCAGTGGGTGCAGATGACATGCTCTTTGGAAGGTTGGTATGGGCTCAATGGGCCGAATGGCCAACTTCCATACTGTAGATATTCTATGATTGGGGTTAGGTAATAAATCCTGTATAGCCCGGAACGCCCAAATAAAGTGAAACAAAAGCAGTTTCAGGGCAAATTATGGTTTGACCAGTAGAGTTTTGAGTGAGTTAGGTTTTACAAAGAATAGAAGATGGGAGGTCAGCCACAATATCATTGAAATAACAAAGAAAGGCCACCAAAGCAAATTTCAAAGAGATATCAGGGGAATTTTCATATATCAGTGATCAACATTTGAATGGGCTATAATAACAGCATTAAAAACGCTGGAATAATTTGTGGGAATCAGTTAAGCATTGTAATGATGATGGATACTTTATTCTAGATTTCTGTGATGAATTAAGCCAAATGACCTCTCATGTATAGTTATCTCATGATATAGATTTGATTTAGTGATTTTGAGAAGGTCTCTGTCTAGGGAACAACTAAGCAATTAGCTGTACTTACTCATGTATTTAGCTGCAGGAGTCACTGGAAATAATATATATAGCAAAGGGTTTAATGTATGGTCCTGCTTAGAAATACCAAAGCACGTGAATTTTCTTGTAAATTTCTGTGCAACACTGAATCACAGAATCCCTACTGTATGGAAAGAGGCCATTTGGTCCATTAAGTCTGCACTAATCCTCTAAAGAGCATCTCACTAAACCTCTAGCTTAGCCCTGTAACTCCACATTTACCATGATTAATCCACCAAGCCTACACATCTTTGGACACTACGGACAAACTCATCATGGCCAATCCACCTAGCCTGCACACCTTTGGACTGTGAGAGGAAAGCAGAGCATCCAGCAGGAAACCATGTAGTCACAGGGAGAATGTGCAAACTCCACTCTGACAGTCAGCCAAGGCAGAAATCAAACCCAGGTCCCTGGTGCTGTGAGGCAGTAGCATTGAACCACTTTGCCACTGGGTGATGCCAACGATAGAAAGTAAAGAAAATTAGGGTAGAAAAGTTCTCCATCAAAACCCTGTTCAGAAAACTGCTAACATGTTTTTCTGCCTCTTTCATGTAAAGTGGTAGTCTGCTGTTAATTACACACCCAGGCATTTTCCATTCTAAACAATGTCAAAATGGAAGCAGTAACAATTGGATTATAAAGGCATGCATATTGCGCACTTACAGGTGAGAAGAAGCAATAAAGGGGTGAACAAAAAGCAAAAAAAAGGTTTGCAAATAGTGCAAAGAAATTTCAATGTGTCAAAGGAAAAACCTGGTTTATTGCAGGGTAAATATCTTTACACAGACCTAGAAAAGCCTCAAGCTGTGGAAAATGTATTAAAGTTTTTGAAAGACAAATAATCAAACATCTCCCCTGCTTAGTGGGTTAATTGTTGACTATGAAGTGTTGCTACAGAATTTATTGCATGTACATGGAAATTCAACCAGGGGCATTCCAGAACCAAATATCAAAAAATTTCATATGTACAAATCTAAAAAGTTCCACTCAAAAATCCCTTGTTCCTCTGCTGGGAGAAAATATTTGTTGAGAATTGGAATTGAGATGGTACTAAAGCTGCACCAGAAATGTTGCCTGTTTTCTAGAGGCAGACATGCATGCTGGAAGGATATTTATAGATGATCAGGCCAGAAGTAACATCCTCAAGGACTAATCCCCACCATCTCCAGGTCTGTTAAAACCCAAAAATGGAAGTGTCCCAACTTTGGTCTCTTCTTTATTCTTTTTGTCTTTGCCGATTGTTCAAAGCCACACTTTCAACTGTCTAAGACCCACACTTTGAATTCCCTCCCTCAGCTTTGACCCTCCTTAATCGTTTGGATTTTTACAAATTTTGTTTGACTCTTTTCACAAGATTTCTCCCTTTAGCTTAATGTTCATGTTTTGCATATGTATGCTTCAGTGAAGCTTCTAAAGGTTGGAGTGTTATAGACCAAGATGATTCTCAACGTGTCTGCACGACGGTTAGACATGGTGTTAGTCTCAATCAGAACCAAAATGCTCTGACAACAAAAAGGAGAACAGGTGCCCAGTCGTCCATCCAAGATAATAAAGTGTGAGGCTGGATGAACACAGCAGGCCAAGCAGCATCTCAGGAGCACAAAAGCTGACGTTTCGGGCCTAGACCCTTCATCAGAGAGGGGGATGGGGTGAGGGTTCTGGAATAAATAGGGAGAGAGGGGGAGGCGGACCGAAGATGGAGAAAAGAAGATAGGTGGAGAGGAGAGTATAGGTGGGGAGGTAGGGAGGGGATAGGTCAGTCCAGGGAAAACGGACAGGTCAAGGAGGTGGGATGAGGTTAGTAGGTCGGAAATGGAGTTGCGGCTTGGGGTGGGAGGAGGGGATGGGTGAGAGGAAGAACAGGTTAGGGAGGCAGAGACAGCCTGGGCTGGTTTTGGGATGCAGTGGGGGGGAGGACACGAACTGGGCTGGTTTTGTGATGCGGTGGGGGAAGGGGAGATTTTGAAGCTGGTGAAGTCCACATTGATACCATTGGGCTGCAGGGTTCCCAAGCGGAATATGAGTTGCTGTTCCTGCAACTTTCGGGTGGCGTCATTGTGGCACTGCAAGAGGCCCATGATGGACATGTCATCTAAAGAATGGGAGGGGGAGTTGAAATGGTTCGCAACTGGGAGGTGCAGTTGTTTATCGCGAACCGAGCGGAGGTGTTCTGCAAAGCGGTCCCCAAGCCTTGGCTTGGTTTCCCCAATGTAGAAGTAGCCACACCGGGTACAATGGATACAGTATAACACATTGGCAGATGTGCAGGTGAACCCCTGCTTAATATGGAAAGTCATCTTGGGGCCTGGGATAGGGGTGAGGGAGGAGGTGTGGGGGCAAGTGTAGCACTTCCTGCGATTGCAGGGGAAGGTGCCGGGTGTGGTGGAGTTGGAGGGCAGTGTGGAGCGAACAAGGGAGTCACGGAGAGAGTGGTCTCTCCGTAAAGCAGACAAGGGTGGGGATGGAAAAATGTCTTGGGTGGTGGGGTCAGATTGTAGATCACGCATCATCCTCCGACACGTCCGCCATCTACAATCCGACCCCACCACCCAAGACATTTTTCCATCCCCACCCTTGTCTGCTTTCCAAAGAGACCACTCTCTCCTTGACTCCCTTGTTCGCTCCACACTGCCCTCCAACCCCACCACACCCAGCACCTTCCCCTGCAACCGCAGGAAGTGCTACACTTGCCCCCACACCTCCTCCCTCACCCCTATCCCAGCTCCTCCCCTCCCCCCACTGCATCCCAAAACCAGCCCAGCCTGTCTCTGCCTCCCTAACCTGTTCTTCCTCTCACCCATCCCTTCCTCCCACCCCAAGCTGCACCTCCATTTCCTACCTACTAACCTCATCCCACCTCCTTGACCTGCCTGTCTTCCCTGGACTGACCTATCCCCTCCCTACCTCCCCACCTATACTCTCCTCTCCACCTATCTTCTTTTCTACCCATCTTCGGTCCGCCTCCCCCTCTCTCCCTATTTATTCCAGAACCCTCACCCCATCCCCCTCTCTGATGAAGGGTCTAGGCCCGAAACATCAGCTTTTGTGCTCCTGAGATGCTGCTTGGCCTGCTGTGTTCATCCAGCCTCACATTTTATTATCCACACTTTGTTATCTTGGATTCTCCAGCATCTGCAGTTCCCATTATCTCTGATACAATTTTAACCCCAGTCGTCCCTCCTCTCTGGTTTGACATGATAGCATATGTATTAAAGGAATAGCAGACAGGCGCAGCAGTACATTTCAGCATTTTGATGTGCCCATCCACAAAACAATCAATTTATCGTCAATTGCATCCTGCATCATATGGAAGACATTATCCCAATGAAGTCACACACATGCTTTACCTGTTTACCCACAGAAATAGAGTGCAAATGTATTACTCTCTCCTAGCATATAGATCAATAATGGCCTCCTTTAGACAAGCAGTGGAAGGCAAAATCTAAGTTGCTAGTGGTTTAAAGCCTGGAAGGACCTCATGATGGAGAAGTTAACGCCTGTGCACGATCCCACTGGCAACACCATTCCTGCTCAGATACCATTTCGCTCTCAAAGCTTGTACTGTTGATGCCAGAAAAACACAGATGCTCCATAGCTGAATTTTGCACCAAAAGCATTTTTATAAACTTTTTTTAAAATGCATCTTTACACTCTCGGTTCGGCCGCACTTAGAGTGCTGCATTCAATTCTGGTCACCAATTACAGGAAGGATGCTGAGGCTTTAGATAGCATGCAGACAATGTTTACTAGGATGCTGCCTAGATAGGAGGGTATGAGCGCTAAGGACAAGCTAGAAAAACTCAGGTTGTATTTTCTGGAGCGGCAGAGGTTAAAGGGAGACTTGATAAAAGTCTACAAAAACAAATTATTAGATGATGGTCAGAATCTTTTGCCCCAGAGCTGAAATTTCTAAATCTAGGGGCCATTTAATATGAGAGCAGGGAAGTTCAGAGCAGATTTGAGGGGCCAGACAGTGTTAGGTGTCTGGAACACGCTGCCGGGGGTGGTAGTGGTGGGTGCAGATATGATAGGGCATTTAAGGGACTTTTAGATAAATACATGAATATGCAAAGATTAGAGGGGTATAGACCAAGGGCAGGCAGGAGGGATTAGTTTAATTTGACATCATGTTTGGTCCAACATCATGGGCCAAAGGACCCATTCCCATGCTGTACTGTGCTAGATTCTTTGTTTGAGAACATTTCATTAGCACAAGGTGGTATGTTTATTTAAGAAACAGAACACATTAAACATTTTCTTCCTGCAACATGAAGTACGGCAGCAATTGGAAAAGAAGGTTCAATTTTTGGGAATTTTAAATCGCTGGTTACAATTTTTTGAAGTTGTGAGATTTTTAACCAGCAATCACACCCTATATAAAATTAGAGATTCACACTAGGTAAAGATTTCTTAACAGAACAGTTAGATTTAGAAAATTACGTCAGAGGTTACAGAGCATCCTTTTTTGAAGAATGTATCCACCTGTCTACAGCACAGTCACAGTTCAAGGTTTAAAGCAGAAAGTGAGGCTGAAGCCAAACAAGAAGCAACTGTCCAAGAAGTGAACACAGGAACAGTTGCCAGTGTTAATACAGTCTAAGTACTTTGGGCAAAACCCATAAATGCAAAAAGGAAAAGGTCCTGAGCAGGAAGCACATGAAATGGTTTCATCAAATAAGTCAAGTACTTTGTGAATTTCAAGTCGCCATACCACTAATGTTCAAACATCAAAGAACAAGTAGAACAATATAAACATTCAAGAAAAAGATGAAAATGCTTATTGAGACAAAAGATATATTAAAGAATTGGAAATTCGTTCATTGAAATATATGCAACATTAAATCATTTAGGTAAGTTGAGAGTACCTTTTCTTCTTCATTTCAGTAACCTCTTCCCAACCCTTCAACAGTCCAAAACATCTGCACTCCTCTAACATACCAGTCACGGTCGGACATAGAGCAGTTTTTCCGCCGTCTTCGCCTGCATGCCTACTTCTTCAACCGGGAACCCAACCCTCCTTCCACTGACCCCTTCACCCGCTTCCAACACAAGTCCTCCTCCTGGACACCACCCCCAGGCCTCCTACCCTCCCTCGACCTCTTCATCTCCAACTGCCGTCGAGACATTAACCGCCTCAACCTCTCCACCCCTCTCACCCACTCCAACCTCTCCCCCGCAGAACGGGCAGCCCTCCGCTCCCTCCGCTCCAACCCCAACCTCACCATCAAACCCGCAGACAAGGGTGGCGCAGTGGTAGTATGGCGTACTGACCTCTACATCGCCGAGGCCAGACGCCAACTCTCCGACACCACCTCCTACCGCCTCCTCGATCATGACCCCACACCCGAGCACCAAACCATCATCTCCAACACCATTCATGACCTCATCACCTCAGGGGACCTCCCACCCACAGCCTCCAACCTCATTGTTCCCCAACCCCGCACAGCCCGTTTCTATCTCCTTCCCAAAATCCACAAACCTGCCTGCCCTGGTCGACCCATCGTCTCAGCCTGCTCCTGCCCCACCGAACTCATCTCCACCTATCTGGACTCCATTTTCTCCCCTTTGGTCCAGGAACTCCCCACCTATGTCCGTGACACCACCCACGCCCTCCACCTCCTCCAGGACTTCCAATTCCCTGGCCCCCAACACCTCATATTCACCATGGACGTCCAGTCCCTGTACACCTGCATTCCGCATGGAGATGGCCTCAAGGCCCTCCGCTTCTTCCTGTCCCGCAGGCCCGACCAGGCCCCCTCCACCGACACTCTCATCCGCCTAGCGGAACTCGTCCTCACACTCAACAACTTCTCTTTTGACTCCTCCCACTTCCTACAGACTAAGGGGGTGGCCATGGGCACCCGCATGGGCCCCAGCTATGCCTGCCTCTTTGTAGGTTACGTGGAACAGTCCATCTTCCGCACCTACATGGGCCCCAAACCCCACCTCTTCCTCCGGTACATTGATGACTGTATCGGCGCCGCCTCTTGCTCCCCAGAGGAGCTCGAACAGTTCATCCACTTCACCAACACCTTCCACCCCAACCTTCAGTTCACCTGGGCCATCTCCAGCACATCCCTCACCTTCCTGGACCTCTCAGTCTCCATCTCAGGCAACCAGCTTGTAACTGATGTCCATTTCAAGCCCACCGACTCCCACAGCTACCTAGAATACACCTCCTCCCACCCACCCTCCTGCAAAAACTCCATCCCCTATTCCCAATTCCTCCGCCTCCGCCGCATCTGCTCCCACGATAAGACATTCCACTCCCGCACATCCCAGATGTCCAAGTTCTTTAAGGACCGCAACTTCCCCCCCACGGTGATTGAGAACGCCCTTGACCGCGTCTCCCGCATTTCCCGCGACACATCCCTCACACCCCGCCCCCGCCACAACCGCCCCAAGAGGATCCCCCTCGTTCTCACACACCACCCTACCAACCTCCGGATACAACGCATTATCCTCCGACACTTCCGCCATTTACAATCCGACCCCACCACCCAACACATTTTTCCATCCCCACCCCTGTCTGCTTTCCGGAGAGACCACTCTCTCCGTGACTCCCTTGTTCGCTCCACACTGCCCTCCAACCCCACCACACCCGGCACCTTCCCCTGCAACCGCAGGAAATGCTACACTTGTCCCCACACCTCCTCCCTCACCCCCATCCCAGGCCCCAAGATGACATTCCACATTAAGCAGAGGTTCACCTGCACATCTGCCAATGTGGTATACTGCATCCACTGTACCCGGTGCGGCTTTCTCTACATTGGGGAAACCAAGCGGAGGCTTGGGGACCGCTTTGCAGAACACCTCCGCTCAGTTCGCAACAAACAACTGCACCTCCCAGTCGCAAACCATTTCCACTCCCCCTCCCATTCTCTTGATGACATGTCCATCATGGGCCTCCTGCACTGCCACAATGATGCCACCCGAAGGTTGCAGGAACAGCAACTCATATTCCGCCTGGGAACCCTGCAGCCATATGGTATCAATGTGGACTTCACCAGTTTCAAAATCTCCCCTTCCCCCACCGCATCCCTAAACCAGCCCAGTTCATCCCCTCCCCCCACTGCACCACACAACCAGCCCAGCTCTTCCCCCCCACCCACTGCATCCCAAAACCAGTCCAACCTGTCTCTGCCTCCCTAACCGGTTCTTCCTCTCACCCATCCCTTCCTCCCACCCCCAGCCGCACCCCCAGCTACCTACTAACCTCATCCCACCTCCTTGACCTGTCCGTCTTCCCTGGACTGACCTATCCCCTCCCTACCTCCCCACCTACACCCTCTCCACCTATCTTCTTTGCTCTCCATCTTCGGTCCGCCTCCCCCTCTCTCCCTATTTATTCCAGTTCCCTCCCCCCATCCCCCTCTCTGATGAAGGGTCTAGGCCCGAAACGTCAGCTTTTGTGCTCCTGAGATGCTGCTTGGCCTGCTGTGTTCATCCAGCCTCACATTTTATTATCTTGGAATCTCCAGCATCTGCAGTTCCCATTATCTCTGCACTCCTCTAACTCTAGTTTCTTCAGAAACCCAATTTAATCACCACGCTTCAGTTGCACAGGCCCTAAAATCAGGAATGCTATCTCTTCACCTCTTTTTGCCTCTGCCTCATTTCCCTCTTTTAAGATACTCCTTAAAACACACCACTACAACAAACTATTGCTCATCTGACTGAATATTCTCCATACTGCTAATTGTCCTACTTTGTTTTATAAGGTCACTGTGAAGTGTCTGAAGCTTTCTCATATTGTTAATAAATGTCGTGGTTATACGCTAGTGAAGAGACGATAGTAAATAAAACTTGCATTCATTAGATGACACACAGGCAATTACTTCTAAAATGTTGCACAGGTTAATCAGTCTTACTTTTGTGACAGGGAAATTATTGCAAAGGATTCGAGAGCGAGCATTTATGATTATTTGGAAAAGCACAGTTTGATTAGAAAGAGTCAGCATGGCTTTGGGAGAGGCAGGTCATGCCTCACAAGCCTTACTGAATTCTTTGATGATGTGACAAAACACATTGATGAAAGCAAAGCAGTGGATGATAAGGTTCCACATGGTAGGCTCATTCAGAAAGTAAGGAGGCATGAGATTCAGGGAAATCTGGCTGTCTGGACAAAAAAACTGGCTGTCTATTAGAAGACAGAGGGTGGTAACAGATGGAAAGTATTCAGCCTGGAGCTTGGTGGCCAGTGGTATTCCACAGGGATCTGTTCTGGGACCTCTGCTCTTTGTGATCTTTATAAATGACTTGGATGAGGAAGTGGAAGGGTGGATTAGTAAGTTTGCCAACGACACGAAGGTTGGTGGAGTTGTGGACAGCATGAAGGGCTGCTGTAGGTTGCAACGGGACATTGGCAGGATGCAGAGCTGGGCAAAGAAGTGGCAGGTGGAACTCAACCTAGAAAAGTGTGAAGTGATTCATTTTGGAAGGTCAAATTTGAATGCAGAATACAGGGTTAATGGCAGAGTTCTTGGCAGTATGGAAGAACAAAGGGATCTTGGGGTCCACGTCCACAGATCCCTCAAAGTTGCTACCCAACTTGATAGAGTTGTAAAGAAGGCGTATGGTGTGTTAGCTTTCATTGGCAGGGGAATTGAGTTTAAGAGCCGCAAGGTTATGCTGTAGTTCTATAAAAAACCTGGTTAGACCACACTTGGAAAACTGTGTTCAGTTCTGGTCACCTCATTATAGAAAGGATGTGGAAGCTTTAGAAAGGGTGCAGAGGAGATTTACCAAGATTCTGCCGAGACTGAAGGGCAGGTCTTATGAGGAAAGGTTAAGGGAGCTAGGGCTTTTTTCATTGGAGCGAAGAAGGATGAGCGATAGGTTTACAAAATGATGAGAGGCAAAGATAGAGTGAATACCCAGAGACTTTTTCCCAGGGCAGAAATGACTGTTATGAGCGGGCATAATTTTAAGGTGATTGGAGGAAGGTATAGGGGAGATATCAGAGGTAGGTTCTTCACACAGAGAGTGGTGGGTGTGTGGTATGCGCTACCGGCAGTGGTAGTGGAGTCAGATAGACTAGAGACATCTAAGCAACTCTTGGATAGGCACATGGATGATTGTATAATGTAGGGGAGATGCAGGGTAGTTTGATCTTAGTAGGACAATAGGTTGGAACAACTTCGTGCACCAAAGGGCCTGCTCTGTGCTGCACTGTTCTATGTCAACATTAAGTCATCGGGCAACTTGAGTCAAAGTAGATAATGTAATGGTTCATGCTGGAAGTAATGCAATTGAAGAAGCAGTGACCACAACAAAAGACTCAAGAGCCCATACTGAAAAATGTCACGTGAATATTTAAACGTAAACTGAGGTAATGTTCCAAAAGTTGTGCTAATTATGCATCTCTATGTAATCAAGGTTTGAATCAGGATTGAGATAAGGTCACCGGCTTCTGGATATATCAAAGATCCATATGTGTCACAAGAATTCAAAGTTCCATTGTGTTTGTCATTTATCTCGCTATTTTTTGTGAACTCAGTGATGTGTATGTGCAAACAGAGAATACGGATACAAAAGGATGCAGACAAGATCAAATGACTGTGACCAAGTGATTTTGATATGCTAAATGGTAGCTTAGCCAGTTCAAAGACAGTCAAGTCTGCGTCAAGCAGATGTTAAAGAAACAGCATTTGAGCAGCTGAAGCAGTCAATACCAAAGTAAGTAGAATACTTATGGATCAGTACCTTGCATTGAAAAGTTTTAGCATTAATATGTTCATTTGTGCAACGGTACCAATAAACTTGTGCTAATTCATGCCTTTCCAATTTCATAATGCAAAGACTTTGTGGATTGCTCTGCCCCTGAGTGAGTTCATTATCATGTTCTTTACTTCTTCCGCCACTCCTAGTCAAACATGTCTCCTGACATCCTCCTCCTTAGCCAACTATTAATGTGTAGCTTATTTTCTTACCTCTTTCCCGCTCTCTCTCTCTCTCTCTCTCTCCATGTCAACCTGTGGGGCTGCTGGCTCTTTATCAGCAGCAACGTTTGAACTGCTGCAACTAAATCTGATCTACTTTCTTCCCTTCTATAGCAGGAGATATTAATCTGCAGTGGGGTTCCCTATCTAACCCTTGCTGGAGCATTGATTTAGTCAGCATTAAATGTAAGCAAGGGGAGCTGGAAAGGTCATTTTGGGAGCGTAAGCCTAACCATTTCGCCAACATAGACTGGAACATCCGAACCCATGATCTCCGATGTCATAGAGTTAGGTAAATCATGGACCACCAAAGCAACAGAATCCCTATTTTACTTCCTCCATATTTCATTCGAACATGCCTCCTTTCCTCTCACCAGTTTTGAACAACAGTGTTTTTGCATATATCATTCCAGATGTTACTCCTTTCTTTGTGTTTTTGTACGGGATCTTGTTCTGTAGGTTTTTGACAAGTAATGAATTTCTTGTTTGCATTTAGGCTTTCAAGCGTTTCAGCATCGTTAAATCCTTGTTGACAGAGTATTTTTTCCTAGTTCTTCGATTCCCAGGGCTGCTAAAATTTAAAATTTGAGAATGAGCTTTGTTTCAAACATGTTTGTTTTCAAGCATTGTTTCATGCTGTCACTGAGGTAAGAGATTTATTCCCTCGTCACCCTGTGCAGGCACTGCCTCCTATTGAGAACTCTTTGCCATCTTATTGTGTTCCTCCTCCCTCTTAGAGCATCTTATCATCTTCTATCTTACCTTTGTTCAATCTGCCCATCATGCTGCAAGCCAAGGGTATGAAGTACGACACATAAGTCTTGGAGCAAACAGTCTGAGCAGAATCCTTAATGTGAAAGCCAAGGCCTTTACTACAAGTTATAACACTCCCTGCAGGCTTTGCCAACATTCAATAAGAGGACAAATCACTGATCACTTCAACTAACTCTGCAACCACTGGCAAACATCAATAAGTGACTAAGCGGAACGAAGGTGAAGATGCCACTAAATAACAAAACAGGAGGGGGAATGTCGGGGGAATGTCATCCCTGTTCAAGGATGTGTATTCAGTTGCACAAATTTAAGATTAGGGATTAGCTGGAGATTTGAACTTGGGAATGGAAACATCAATACCAAATCAGGGTTCTAGTGTGACGGATATCATGGCCTAATAATTCTGCATACTGCTGGCATCGGCTCCTTGCACCAGAATGGCACCTGCCACGGTCAACACTAGAAATGCTGTTGAACTGAAGCGGTAAAAATACTGACACTAACATTACATTTTGTAGCACTTGTTTAGCTCTAGCTACCTGACGGTGTACAAAACTCTTCCATTGGGCTCTGTCAATGATGAAACCTAGAATAAAATTGTCTTCAAAACCTGCACAGTTTCTACATAGTATGTGTTTTTAGATTTTCTCCCTCAAGTACCACTGCAAGTGCATGTAACTATTTTAAATTCTGTTCTCTTAGCCAGAAGCCATGTTGGTAGAGATACCTGTGGCAAACAAGTAACAAATTAATCACATGGTATCATAAAGTGAATACAGCACAGAAGCTGGTCATTTGGCCCAACAATTCCATGTCAGAATTTATACTGTATAAAGCCATTCTTTATGTAAACCTTTCAAAGAATCCTTCTCTTCCTCCTCATGTTAATTAGCTAGCTTCTTAAATGTACCTGTGGCATTCAACTTAGCTATTCCTTGTAGTCAAGAGTTCCACATTTTAACTATCTTGAGGTCAGGATTGATAACTTATTTTTACATGAAAAGCATCTGAAATAAAAGGCCCTATAGAAACAAACACTCGGAGCTGGAAGATCAAACTGTGCACAGTAAACAATTCCTCAGTGTCAGACAGAACCTCATTCTCTCCCTCCCCAGTTTGACACAAAATGCAAATTCAATTGAGCAACCTTTCCTTCAAATCAAAAGCATTAAGATATTTATGACTATTTGCATTCCCAGCACTGATCCTTTGTAGTACACATTCTATTTTCTTTTTTCACCAAATTTGATAATCCTTTCAGCTTTTTGTTTTGACTGTGTATGCCCCAACACCATATTTCCCAATATTTGTCATGAGTCGAATGTGAGGTTCCTTCTCAAAGGCCTTTTGAAAGTGTATCTGCATAGATTTAATGTCTTTCTTAAACACTAGACATCACGAACTTTATAACAGTGCAATAATTGTAATACAGAAATGCGACAGCCAATTTACCCACAGGAAGCTCCAACCAACAGCAGTAGATATTGACCAGATAATTTTGTAACACAGACCGAAGTACAAATAGTAGTCAAGGCACCACAGATAACCTCCTGCTCTTCTTCAAAATGCCTCTATGGAAGCTTTTACCCGCTCTCAGCAGCACAGACTGGGATTTGACTTTGCATCTCATCTGAAAAAGTAATAACCCTAACAATGGAACATATCCTAGCTCAGAACTAGAACAGCAGCTTATATTGGGTGCCCTTAGATTCTGGGCTAGAACTTGAACCCACAACTTGGTGACTCAGAGGGAAAAATGCTACCAATTGAGCCATTGCTGACACTCAAATGAAGGTGACTGCATTTTATAAGAGAAATATGCAGCAGCATTACCAATGATCAAGCTCCAAAGATAAGTGATATTCAACTCAAATTGTTAACTTTGTTTCTCTTTCCACAGATGCTGCCAGACCCACTGAATTTCTTCAGTACTTACTATTTATATTAGTAATGCTTAACATATAACATATACTGAATAATACACTAATCTTATTTTTTGATATATAAAACATACCCCAAAGCTGTAATAAGTAAAACAGTGGGTTAGAATGCAGAGAATGTAAAACTTGAAATGAATTGATGATTGGACAATTCTCAGTCACGTTTTGGTGGATCTAGTTAATGAAAGCGGCAAACTTTCTTCTCAAGGGTGTAGGTAGGCAATTGCACTGGACCACAGGAGGTGGTTAAGAAATCATTGATGATGCTGTTGAATCGGTCTTTTATGAAAGTGTGGAGGGTAATGCATGAGCGGAATGGTGGCACAGTGGTTAGCACTGCTGCCTCACAGCACCAGGAACCTGGGTTAAATTCCAGCCTTTAGCGATTATCTTGGAGGAGTTTGCACATTCTCCCTGTGTCTGCATGGGTTTCCTCTGGGTGCTCCGGTTTCCTCCCACAGTCCAAAGATGTGCAAGCTAGGTGATTAGCCATGCTAAACTGCCCATAGTGTTCAGGGAGTTGTAGATTAGGTGGGTTATAGGGGGATAGGTCTGGGTGGGCTGGTCTGAGGTTCGGTATGGACTTGTTGGGCCAAAGGGCCTGTTTTCACACTGTAGGGATTCAATAATGTATGAATGCAGTCAGCCATAGTAGCAGTTGTACCCCTAAGCCACAAGTTTGTGGGTCCAAGTACCACTCCAAGACCTGAGTGCATGTGGTCTGTAAGACTATTCTGCTGTCTCATTTGAAGGAAAACTGATGCTCAGACGGGGGAAAGAAATGGAGAAATCTATTTGTAATGTGATTTTCTGCTATTTTAGATTGTGGGAGTTCAGTACACAGAGGAGCCAGTTTCTTAAGATCATACTGTTCAATAAAATTTCTACAAACTGGCAATAGGCTGTTTTACCTCTTGTCAAATTATGGAAGGTGGATATTAGACACTTATGATTCAAATGACAGGACTAATGTAAAATTCTTCCTACGTTTGGCGCAAACAACTTTGGAAATTGGAAAAGGGTTTAATTGCATTATAAGCGAAGTCCCTAACTAATTTACACAATACATTCATTCAATGCTGAAAATAGACAATCAAATCCTTATTCCTGCACTATATAAATAAGATTCATTATTTAAATAAATTAAGTCTGAACAATAAACCTAAGAGTGGCTGTGGTTTTTGTTTTGTTATAAGGATCTCACATTAACTCAAGTTAAGAATTCTGAGTTCTTTTTGCTACAGCTGTTAAATGATGGCATTTGTCTAAAAAAAAATCAAAATCCATTTCCTCAAACCAAGGAAACATGGAAAAAGTCCATACTGCCAGTGGAAACATTCAAAGGCAAAAAGCCCACTTGTGGTTTCTTGCAGAGGCAGCAAACTTTTGAAAGGGAAGTCACTGCCAACTCAAATACAGTTTTCTTTCACACCCAAGAACAAACTGTGTGCACACCAAAGGCTTCCTGAGGGCTCACTGCAGCTGCAGCAATGTGAACAAAGGTAAATGCAGCATCAGTGCTACTGTGAACTGCTATTTTGTGCATAAGTTTTGTTTGATAAAATTCCTGTGAAACACTTGGGGTGTTTTACTACATTAAAGATATTTTAGATATATGCAAGTCAGTGTTGTTGGTTTGATAAAAAGAAACTGCAAATACCTTATTGTATTTCTCATATCATAGAATCCCTACAACATGGAAGCAAGCCCTTTGGCCCAACAATTCTACACAAAACCTCAGAACTTCCCATCCAGACCCACCCTGCTATAGCCCATCTAATCTACACACCCCTGAACACTACTGGCAATTTAGCAAAGCCAATCTCCCTTGCATGCACATCTTTGGACTGTGGGAGGAAACTGGAACACCTACAGGAAACCCATACAGTTACAGGGAGAATGTGCAAACTCTCCACAGACAGTGGCCTGACGGTGAAATTGAACCCAGGTTCCTGGTGCTATGAGGCAACAGTGCTAACCACTCAGCCACTCTGCCACCAAGGTGGGGAGCTGATACAGGTCATCTACAATACAAAAAAATTGGGGTTCTAAAAATTACACCTGTGTTTCTTTTAATTGCTTCCCAAAGAAAGAAATAAACAATGTAAACAATGTAAAAAGAACATGCTCAAGTGAAGTTCTTGCATCCTGAATTTTGTTTAAATTTCTCCCATTTCTATTACGTTAGAATAAAGGGAATCTCTAGAGAAATTAAATGTGGAGCAATATTTAGGCCATTACATTTTGATTAGCAAATCAAAAATGGGAAAATTAACAAGTTAACTACTTAAATGATCATGATCCAAAAAGTGACATTCTATTAAAGGTAAACTGACATAGTCAAAAGAATCACAGACTGTCCTTTCATTAGAGAGACCGAGAGAGAGACATGACTTGTGGTGGTTTAACTTGAGGATCAGGAAAGGGGTGAGGTGGAGAAAGACAGTCCTTCATCATAACCTCAGCCAGTGAAGGAACTGAAACCACTCTGTTGTGCTTGCATTAATGGTTCTTGGCTTATAAAACAGTGTTAAGCACAGAAACAGAAATTGCTTCAGAAACTCAGCAGGTCCGGCCACCACGGTGGGAAGAAAGCAGAATTGATGTTTTGAGTCCACTGAATCTTCATCAGAACTGAGGAGTCACTGGACTTGTAATGCTAACTCTGCTTTCTTCCAACAGATGCTGCCAGACCTGCTGAGTTTCTCCAGCAATTTGTTTTCATTTCAGATCTCCAGCATCCACAGTTTTTTTTTAAGCATCAAACACAAACTTGTAGTTCAGTAAGTGAATGGAAATTAAAGACTTCATTATTATGTTATGGTGTCTCAAAATTAAGTTAACCTAAAAAAATTGAAATTAATGTCCAGAGATATTGCATGATTGGTTGATTGTTATCAGTACTTTCTATTTTTATTTCAGATTTTCAGCATCTGCAATACCTTAATTTGGTTTCTGTTTGCTCCATGCTAACGATGCTGTTTGTGTATAAAAAATGTTAAAACGTATACTGTGCATATCTTTTAAAATAAATAGATCAGTCTAAAATTAAAACAGAATTGTTTAAATTAGGTATTCTTAAAGGGCTGTAAATGTGTTCTATAGCATTTCATAAACTATTCTTTTATAAACAAGTTTTTTTAATCAATTGACATACTAATTTTCAAAGTTTTGAACTACAAATAAATTATGCAAAGGAAATGAAAAGGAGTCTAATCTCTGAAGTCTCTAATGCTAAATGCACTTCATCAATGTCTGTTCATGATGATTGATGCAATGTTATTTTTCTTTCAACACCTCTTACCTTGTCTACTTACTGAATGAGACGAGGCTAAGAAGCCCAACAAGCACATTCAGTCTTTGAGTTTAAATCCTGTAATTCTCCAGTGCAAACTGATTGTAAATGTCCTTGTAGCCAATAGTACTTAAGGCCACAAAGTTCAAGCTGACTGTGGAGTAGAACAGCACTGAACATCTGGCCACGAACGATCAGAAAGGCTACAAACTAACCGTGCTGGGCTCTTGATGAAAAATTCAACATTTTCCTTGTTGGCACAGTTGTTTTGTAGTATTCTCTTGAGCTTCCTGAATTATATTAAGGAAATTTCACTGCAGCAATTTATATCCGCAAGAACAGCTGGCGCTGAAAGGGGATCTGCTGCACTCCAATTGCTGGGGGACCTTAGATTGGATACTGCTACATTCACTACACTTGTCCTTGAAAATTAGTTTAACAGGACACAATAAAAGTTTAACTAATCCTGTCATTATAAACATGATGATGACCAAGCGAAAAATTCTGCTGTCCCTTAAGTTGAAGCATTTGTAAATAGCTAATTCCAGGTAAGGCAAAATATGTTACTTGCATCTAGTAAGGCGGAGTTCAGCTTGTTCTGGTCTGGATTTTGGATAAGCAATCAGACAACAAAAGGCAGCAGAGTTGTCAAGAGCAATAGGACCAGCTACCATCTGTATACCAGTAAACATCTGAAACTCTTGTCCTGAAAAATCTATTGTGACTCGATCAACTAAATATTTCAAATCTACGACTTTGTTTGATGAGCTTATTAAGGACTACACAACCAAGTCACATAGATGGAGTTAAGCTCAGATTAACGATAATCAAGTTAAATGGCATAAAGTGTTCTGGGGGCAGAATGGTCTGCTCCTGTTACTATATTGCTGTAAGCAGCTTAGCAGTTGCAGTAGGGAAATGGTATTCCAGAAGTAGAAACTATGCAAGTTGGATGGGGAGCAGTGGAATTTAGGTGATGAATCATGCAAGAAGTAGTCAAATAGCATTATCTGTTATTAAGACAGTTGGAAGAGGGCAGTAATGGGAGCAAGTTTGATAAGGTGACTGGAAATATGTAGGTGGCAAGGGAAGCGTTCAGCAAGGACAAAAGATCTGTAAAGTCAAGGGTCAGAGAGACAGGACGAGTTAAAATAGAATTAATCTCATGAAGGATAAGCAGCCATGTAGCACAGTAGCTGAGAAAATAAAGAGGAGTAGCTAAGTGACAAACCAGGAGTGGAGCTAGGGGTTCAGCCGAAAACAAGTTTTTAACGAGACACATAAAACATAGGAGTGCAAAGTAATGAAAGAAAGGTGGTAGAGATTTGAATTGTGACCAAGGCAACATCCTTATCATACCAAGATAACAAAGAGTGAAGCTGGATGAACACAGCAGGGCAAGCAGCATATCAGGAGCACAAAAGCTGACGTTTCAGGCCTAGACCCTTCTTCACCCTCTCTGATGAAGGGTCTAGGCCCGAAACGTCAGCTTTTGTTCTCCTGAGATGCTGCTTGGCCTGCTGTGTTCATCCAGCTTCACTCTTTGTTATTTTGGTTTCTCCAGCATCTGCAGTTCCCATTATTTCTGATACAGTCCCTATCATACTAGCTTGGGGAGAGTAGATGGCAGAAAGTGGAGCAAGGTGAAGAGGGGCCAATAATTGAATAGTAGTTGCATTACACTTCATCTCAAAGTCCTGCTCAAGGGAGGAGGGATATAAGAAGTTAATAACAGTTAATATTCCGGATTGGTATCCAATGATTTCTTGCTGAAAATTTTACCTGCCTCAATCTTGGATTCAATGACACTTGGCTGAAGTGCGATTTCCATAATTGCACAGCCGGCTGACACTTAGAAAATTTTGTAATTCCAAAATCGTCGGAGACTTGTGACCTGCTGAATGTTTGCAGTGAGGCTCATTTCTATTCTTGATGCAGGAATCAGCATGTTAGGGATAGAGGTAGACAGATTGAAATAGGTGTTCAATAAAGAGAGCTTCAGTGATCAAAGGAAAAGGACCAGGGCCTGAAAGGAAGTACAAGTTCTGGGAATGCAGCAAAGTCATATTAGATTAGTCAGCAATTATGGCAAAAAAAAGTCAGCTATGACTTTGGAAATTTAGTCCTTTAACTTATTTCTAACATTTACAAGTTTTTTTTTCAATTTTCAATTTGGGGTCTGAAATTGTAAATCAACACTATTTTTCATAGCCTTAATTTCACTGTCTTCTACACCACTGACCCTAAACAGTGACCAAAAGGACTTGTGGGCAAAAGCAGGAACCTCTAGAGCCTCTGTCAATGCCACTTTGTGGTCTACGAGTAAAGAGCGTTGAAGTACAATATGGCAGGAGTCCAAATGGCAGCATATCCTCACAGTTAGTTGGAATGAATTAAATGTACATTGGTTATTACATGTACAGAAACATTTCAGGATTTACATTTACAGAAGCATTTCAGTCCAGAAGGAATATTTATGTACACATCTTGTTTTCCTTTGGCATGCTACAGCACCAACCACTTGAAGCGTTTCTTTAATTAATGCCGAGTAGAAATAGGTGTATACAAGATTAAATTTACATGGAATTTAAAGGTTATGACATTCGAAAACAGAAACAACACGAGAGAAGTGAATAACAATTTTTTTTTAAATGCAGTGAATGATTAGGATCTGGAATGCACTACTGGAAAAGTGGCACAGGCAGATCCAATTGTACTTCCAAAAAAGTTCACAAAGGAAGAAAATATTGTCAACTATAGGGAAAAGCAGGGGGGAATGCACATGATGAACTGCACTTGCAGAAGACCAGCACTGACAGAATGGGCTGAATGGCCTCCTTCTGCGTTGTAGCTATTCTTTTATTTTTCTAAATGTCAGCCAATGACTAATAGTTAGTCCGTAGTACTGGGCAAACATTGTATCCTTCAGGCCTGTTCTCTTTAGGACATTGCTGAATAGTACAGAATCTTTGGTCTGTTCTAAGTGCCGCACCAAGGTTCTGGAACTCTTCCAAAGACACATGAGATATATCTTGACAATTTGAGGCCAGGACAGAATCACAAACAATGAGGTCTGTCATCACACTGGGCTCTCCAAGAAAGTTCATTCATTGGAAAAGGCCATTTCTCATACGTTGATGACTACAGGAGCCTCAAGTAAATTTTTGGGGAAACTGTCTCAAGACATCAACCTGGTCAGTGAAAATGATATAAAGTCACTCTTAAAAACAGCCTTTCAAAGTTCTGCACTACAGACCACTGTGCAGACAAGCAGTGAAAATTGGCCCAACATGTTTTGAGTGTGAACGGCACAAAGCCTGCAGCATACATGTGTCTACAGGAAAGCTACAGGTAGCATCTCTGCCAATCCCACACTGGTCTCTTCTGTCATGACAGATGTTAAGCTTGAAAGGGTTCAGAAAAAGAGTTAGAAGAATGTTGCCAGTAGTGAAGGGTTTGAGCAATAGGGGGAGGCTGAACAGGCTGGGACTATTTTTCCTGGTGCGTCAGAGGCTGAGGGATGACCTCATAGAGGTTTACAAAACCCTGAGGGACATGGATAGAGTGAATAATGAAGGTCTTTTTTCCCAGGGTAGGGGAGTCCAAAACTGGACAGTATAGGTTTAAGGTGAGAGGGGAAAACTTTAAAAAGGACGTGAGCAATAACTTTTGCTTGCAGAGGGCGGTGTGTGTATGAAATGATCTACCAGAGGAAGTGCTGGATGTGGGTACAATTACAGCACTTAAAAGGCAACTACATGAGTACATAAACCCATGATGGGTTTAAGAGGGATATGGGCCAAATGCTGGAAAACTGGACTAGATTAATTTAGGTTATCTGGTCGACACGGACAAATTGGACTGAAGGGTCTATTTCCGTGCTAGATAACTCTATGACTGTATAATGGTAAAATGATTTACAGCTTGGGCATACTCAAACGAGTATATTATACTGGTGTATTAAACAGATGAAAATGTACCAAAGAAGACCATTAATTAACTTTTCATACAGGATCAACAAAAGTACAGTTCTATCTTTACTTCTTCTGTATTTTTTGGATTTATAATTACAGTAACTGCTGGTACTTTACATGACAAATGTTTTAATTCATTCCATGCACAAAAAAGTACACAACTTTCCACTGTTGTAGTGCTTTACAACAATGCAACATTGTAATGATCAAAGGAAACTTCCTTACTTAACTGCTGAACTCTGGGCAAAAATAATACTGAAATTCAGCATGAATTTTGTATGGAAACATATCAAAGCAAGAACTCAAAACAGGAGTGCATTTTTTTAATTCATAACTCACATAATGCTATGCCTTCCATATAAATTATCAAAGTGTCTTTAATAATACCAGTAGCATTCCTGCCAAACTCTTCCTCCAGAACTCATTTGAGAAAGTTTCTAAGGCATGATGACATGTAATATTGATAACTTCCTGATGGAGGATGTAATATGCAATGCTGTACCTTACTGATATTCTGTACTCTTTGATTAGTAACTGGCAAAAATAAACTCCAAACAAAATTTGCCAATATTTAATCAATGTCACTGATTAACACAAGTTGATTTTCAGTCACTGCTTTTGAAACCCTCTGTATGAATGGCTGCCTAAACATACTGCTACCCCAAAAGGCAAAAATTAGTGAGCCCCATGGTGAGTTGTAAGCATGGTAGGTGGCATCCCCAAATAAGCTCATAAATGTTGATATAATGGTTTCAATCTGGCATCACTGGTATTTACCCAATGGTGGGCTGGGAAATTACACTGCAGGAAGCATAACAAACAAATCTGTGCAGGGTTGCTGTGGGATTCCAGGGTGCCCTTAGTCAAAGGCATTCAACACCTGCGAAAAAAAACCCAATGTCAGGAGAGGGAGTGCACAGGGAATGGTAAAGAGACTTGCTAAGAGCTACCCTTTGCCTCTACTGTCAACTCCCTCCATTGTAACACTCACTATCAATCACCTGTAGCCTGGTATAAAACAATGATCCAAGGCCTTGGCTGATTGTTGCACTGGTCGGAGCTACTGCCTCCCTGGTAATGCTGCTGTTCAAGAGAGCAGCCAGCTCCTCACTGGGCCATTTTAGAGTCTTTGTGGGTTTGGAATCACATGTAGGATAGACTAGATAACCACAATAGATTTCCTTCCCGAGAGGACATGAGCAAGCCACATGGGTTTTTACAACAATCGATTCTAGTTTCTGTATTCACCATTACTAATACATGCTATACATTGCAGATTTATGGAGGGAATTGAAATTCTATCAGCTTCCATAATGGGATTTGATCTTGTGTACCCAGAACATGAAATTGGGCCTCTGGATCATACTGACTTTTATCACTGTGCCATCATCGCACCAAGGTGAGAAAAAGATCAAGACTTGAAGGAGATTGCAATCATGAAAAGTTCAGAGTTGGTGTCTGCATGAGAGTCAACGTCAGGTCCCCTTATCAAGAGCCTAATTGTAATGATTGTAACAAGGTCAGCCAAGTCGATCTCATAGAATATGAATTCCTTAACTGGGGCTGTTAACCTGATCCGATCAGGGGGCCCTGTCTGACAGATAAGAACAGGAGTGTCAGACATCCTGTTCATTCTGAGAGCTGGCACTGGGGAATTGGATCAGTGGGCCTTTGTGGAGGCATTTCACAAATATGCAACCACTGCAGTGATTTCACACCTGCATTAGGCCTTCCCTACCAGTGCAAAACCCAACACTGATCATTTAAGATTCCTTACCCATTGCAAGCAAAAGGTTACTTTTTCCTTGAAATTTTAAATGTTCCTGTGAAGACACTTAGAATTGCAATGCCTCCCTGATCCTTACCACAGCCAGCTCCATAGCCTACACTCAATCTACTGTCAGAATTGTCAGTGAATATATCTTTTTCAAGTTGGTGACATGTCTGTGGAGGAGCAATAGTTTGCTCAATGTTAACAAAGTCCTTTTCCAATATCACAGTGGTCCCTTGCACCTTGAGGAGGGCAGCAGCGAATTTTAGGTCTTAAAATGGCCCAACACAAAAAATGACATTTATGAATTGTGAGAGATAATATACTTTTCCTAGAATCCCTACAGTGCAGAAAGATTCAGCACATCGAGCCTGTACAAACCTGCCAAACAGCATCTCACCCAGACACCTACCCTATCCCCATTACCCCACATTTCGCATGCTAACTCACCTAGCCTGCACATTTCTGGATGCTACAGGACAATTTAGCATGGCCAACTCACTTAATCTGCACATCTCTGGACTGTGGGAGGAAACCAGAGCAACTGTTGATAACTCACACAGATGTGAGGTGAACTTGCAAACTCCACATGGGCGGTCACCCAAAGCTGAAATCAAACCCGGGTCCCCAGTGCTGTGAGGCAGCAGTGCCAACTACAGTTGGGATGATAAACTAAAAATGGTGGTTTCACAGCTACAACTGAAATACTTGGACAGTCTTGCAGTTTGGAAAAATTAAGTGCAGCATATTTTCAGCAATGCCATACAATGCTGCTTTTTGAAGCAATGAGGTAGATAAGTCGAAACAAAATGGCATCAGCAGTGTTTAAGTTAAGGAAATTCTGCCTGATAACAACCTTCTGATTGGCTGAGCAGTAGTTTCTTACAAAACTGTAAGTACAAGGTCAGCAGTAGCAGCAGTAACAACAGGACTCTGAAAACTGAAAGCATCAATCTCCTTGCATATGGAGAAAAAAGGTAGAAAAACCAAGAAAACTTAGAAGTAAAAACACTAACAAGAAAAGATATATGTAAGCTAAATCTACTAATGAAGTGAAGAATGGCCGTCACTTTACTAGAATGCCTACAATGTGGAAACAGGCCATTCAACCCAAATAGTCCACACTGACTGTTTGAAGAGCACCCCACCTGGACTCACCCTACCCCTGTATTTCCCACAGCTAATCTACCTAACCTCCACATCTCTGGACACTATGGGCAACTTAACATGGTCAATCCACATAACCTGCACACCCTTTAGACTGTGGGAGCAAACTCACACAGGCACGGGGAGAATATGCAAACTCCACACAGACAGTTTCCCAAGGCTAGAATTGAACCCAGGTCCCTAGGACTGTGAGATAAGCAGTGCAAACCACTGAGCCACCATACCACCCAGGTTTTATTTTCTGTACTGTGAACCTAAAGACGGAAAACTTTATATCAAAGTGGAAGAGGCTGGTACACTGTGTGTGTGTGTGTGTGTGTGTGTGTGTGTGTGTGTGTGTGTGTGTGTGTGTGTGTGTGTGTGTGTGTGTGTGTGTGTGTGTGTTTAGGAGAACCCCGATATTATAACAACTTCTTGACTGGCCATTGGCAATTGGCAACAGCTTTGCGTTTGCTTAATACAGCAGTTCAGGCCCATGCAGGACAAAACATTTCTCGTTTCCTCTCTTTCCTCTGAGTGGAGAAGTAAAAGACAATTCCAAGCTTCTGGCTGTTCTCTCTCTCTCTGTCTACAAATTTCCTCCTTGAAAGAAGAAGGGAAAAAAGCATCACTTTCAGAAAGAATTAATCTTCAACAGGTGAGTAATAGATTGTGTGTCCACAATCTCATGTCCTCATGTAGCATTTCAAAGGGACTGGAAGATAACTGAAGTAAAATATCTCAACGACACCTACAATCCAGAATGGTGTCAAAGTTATACTTCACAGGCTTTTTTCTGTTCCTTCCCCATCTATAATATCTGTGCCTTGTCTTGTTTCTGTCTGTGTCTGTATGTGTATGGGAATTTTGTAAAAGGGGTAGAGTTTAGGTTACAGCGGGGAATAAGTTAGCAATTCATGTTTCTTGATTGCCAACAATTAAAAACAAATCTGTTTGCAATAAATAGTTGTTTTCACGTTAAAACAGAAACCTGGCAAGTGTTTTCTTTTCACCTAGGAATGTCGGTCAGGTAAATGAGTGATTTTGGATATTTGGATTAAATCGCAGATGACTCCAGGAATAGTGGGGCTTGATCTCCAGTCCAATAACCTCGTGGAAAGTGACAGTGTCACCAGTTCTCAAAATCAAGAGCAACTGTGTGAGACAATTTAAGCTATCCTTCACATCTCGACTTCTGACCTTTGGACCTTTATTTACCCTGTCTACATTACTTTTCCATGCAGTTTATCTGTCTTAATCAGGAATGGGTGTGTGTGTATTTGAGATATTTGAAGGGGTACAGATTAAGATTTATAGTAGTAAATTAGAAATATTTCATCTTCCCTGCTTTTAGCTAAAACTGTCTGTTAGAATAAATGATGTGACTTTCGGTTAATGATGAACCTGGTGTGAACTGCCTTTGTCCTGAACAGCAGTCAGTCAGGCAAATTGGTAATCTTGGTGGTCCATTTGGGATTTTATACATTTTGTGATGGCTTGAGTAATAGTGAAGCATTATTATTAGGCATTCTTTTTAATTTAGGCACAACAAAAAAATGAAAAATTGTCATTATGTCAGTTACTACAGTAACTTTTCTGTAAAACTTACTCCATTTCATTCAAAGTTCTTAATTGACGTGAAAAACATTCGTTAGCAGGTGCCTACAAGGAAAGGGACTCTACATCAAAAGTAATTCATTTTGTGAAACGCTTTGAGCCATCTCAGTATATTAATCTACATTAATACAGAATTTACAGCAAGCAGTTCACAGTCTAAACATTTTGTTTCATCAATTAGAATAAGTGGCTTAAAATTAAAAAAAAGATTGTTGAAACTAGCATTGCACCTTAATCTAACAACCTTTGATCATATAAACATAGAGACAGAAAAAGACTGACACATCCAGTTTGTTTCAGATTTGAGCTTGCAATTCACAACAAACTGTAGGCAGAGAGAGGCAACTCCGTCAACTAAGAGGAGGGGAAATAACAGTGACATATCAAGCCTTTTGTTGCAAAACTACTTATGCACAGGTAGGGAAGTGCAGTGAAAAAGTCCTGGGAGCACCATCTTTTATCTTTGCCAGTAAAGCTAAAAGTGGCAAGAAAGGGTTTGAACACCAAACATGAACTACTTCCCATGAGTGCCTAATTTATGACTAACTTAAAACATATTGACATATGAACTGGCAAGGAACTTAAAATGTCTGCTTATTACAACCATAGATGTTGCAATGTTGCATTAATCTTGATGAAGATCAAACTACAGAGAATTTGGGTTTGTTAGTACAGGTAGGCACTCTCATCAGTTTCCAACTAATCCACAAGGTGAGACATCCAACCACAGGAAAAACTGACCATCTATTTATCTTCTACCATAGACAGCACATTTACCTGCCAGTGTATCCATGAAGCATTTCCATTGAAAGCTAACTCTGACTCACCCAACCATTGATTCATTGTGATGGGTTAATCAGGAATCATACTAAACAACAATGAATCAGAGAAAGTATAACTAGGGATGAGAGGGGAAAAAATGAAATCCAATGCTAAATTTGCATCTTCATATATGGTACACAATTTCTTTACTCCAACCCTCAACCTACCTCTCTACTAACTACAATTACGCCAAATATTCTCCTTGATCACTGTCCATATGCACATGTTCGAGAATGATCAAGAACAGTAATCATTTGTTTCCTAAGTGCTTATTCTATCACACTGGCTAAAAGCAGATAACTTTACCAAAGGCCAGGAAAGTAACCTAGGCTTTTCTTGATCAAATACTCCATACTTTTAACAGAAAAGATAGCAGTTTTTCAAAAGAATTTGTGAAATGACTTAAACTCACACCTTTATAAGTACCTCAGTTATGATGTTGATATGAGAGATATTTGATGGTGCCAGCAGTGGCTAGTGAGGCAATGGATTTTCAGTCCAACAGTGTAGAAAGAGCTAAGGAAACCAAGACCAAAATCAATTGTTTATCCAAATTATTGTTTTAGAATAAAGCTTATAAGAACTAGAGCAAATAAAAATCAGTGAACGAGGGAAAATAAGCAGCTTCTAAATCTTCTTTCAACTGTGGCATAGAACATATTGTAAACACAGTGGAGTATTTATAATATTTAATCTCTGCATGTTGAAATCTGGAATCTGATCATCACACAATCTTAAAACATCAATCTTCCTGTTTAACATTCCCAAATAATTTCAGACTGTTTATGTCACAATAAGAGATTTTCTAATACCATTCACTATCTAAGATAAACCATCTCAATGAAAATATACTAACCTAAATTCAACATGTAAATGCACCTAGCCTAGGTGAGAATCAAATCACGAATAATATGACCCTTTGAACAGCCCTGATCATCGAGTGATTCAATAATCCCTTCTCGCCTGTTTTACATGTTTTAATAAGTATTTGATTAGGGGTAGCGCAGTGGCTTGGTGGTTAGCACTGCTGCCTCACAGCACCAGTGAAACGGGTTCAATTTCACCCTTGGGTGACTGTCTGTGTGGAATTTGCACATTCTCTCCATGTCTGCGTGGGTTTCCTCGAGGTGCTCCGGTTTCCTCCCACAGTCCGAAGATGTGCAGGCTAGGTGGATTGGCCATACTAAGTTGCCCGTGGTGTTCAAATCTATATTCTGTATAGATTAGGGGTGTGGGTCTGCATGGGCTCCTCTGTGGGTTGGTACGGACTTGTTGGGCTGAAGGGCCTGTTTCCACATTGTAGGGATTCTATGATCTATGTTATCTCCTTACTGCTGAGTTCCTACCTGAGCAGATTTTTAGGATTGTTTCAAAGATTCTTCACACGTTTGTTTACAAGATTGGTTAAAATCAAAATGTTAAACTGAACACGGTAATGAGATGGCTCAATCTAACGAAGGTTTTTACTAAAGTCGTAGTAGCATATCACTTAGACTTCAGATGTGAAGGTCAAAGTTTTTGAGAGTAGACAAACACAGTTCAACAAAAATAACAAAGTTTAGATTCTTTATTGCTCCTTTAAATGGTCTTCCTACCGTTTCTTGGTTGGACAGGACTGAAACATTAGGAATAAATTTTAAAATATGATGGTAAAGTGGGGACTGGAATTAAATGGTAACCATGGCAATCATTTAAAATATGTTAGGCAGTTTCATTGAATTGTTTCCTACAATGAAGTATTGTAGGATCAGGCAGGATTAATGGTCAACCAGATAAGTGACTGATCCAGCATGAAACCAAAAATGCATGGAGTTTGATTAAATTCATGCTAAGGTAGCAAATCTATGCAATAGAAACACTATAAAATGGAGCTCATGTTACATGTTTTTTTTCTGGCTACGAGAGAGGTGAATCATGTTTTTGGGTGGCTTTTACACCATAAGGTCCAGTGAGATTTCTCGCAGTATCTTACCAAATATGCCTCATTAGCAACTGACCCTGCCTCTATAGCCTCCTGCATGTCTGATTCTAGCTCCATTTAACCACATGCTACTCCAAGAACAACTCACCACTCAACAATATCCACTGTAAGTCCAATATCTCTGGTGCCTATGAAGCAATGCAGCAAGCAAGTCATGCACTCGCCCGTCTGCCTCCACAGACAGGTTGGTGCTTGCCATGGAGACCCAAGCCTAGTGCCCTCAGGGTCTGCTGGACAGACACACACATACACCTGCATTCCCACTGCCCACCTCAGATTGATTCCTCACAACCAAAGGCATGATGACAGGAACACTGGCACTCAGTTTACATGCCCACTCCTGTCAAGGAGGCACCCAGCCAGATGAGAAACCTCACCCTCAGAAGTCTCTTCTCAAGACAATCCAGCAGTGGTCAGGCCCTCCATTTCCACTTGGCCTTCCTCCCTCCGTCCCTCCCATCAACCCTTGAAAGTTGAAGATTCTGGCAAGGGGGCCCTCAACACATTGAGCCCGTCTAGATACAAATGTCCCAAGAGCTGCCTGACCAAACTTCCATTCCACTGCTGACCAGGTCTCCTCCACTGCAGTTCAGGAATCATGGTCTACACCAAGATGTAGTGAGAGGGAAAAGAAAAAAGAAAACCTACTGAGGACATTCTTGTGGTACAGGTGACATTGCAGTTTACATCAATTCTCACATTTGTATAAATTTGAGTTTCTCTATAGTCCTCAATGCAACTGTACCAGCATGATACGTAACTTCATAGCCACACAGGATTGATGCCTGTGCCATGAGCCTGCTGCAGCATCGGGAAGCAAAGAAAACAAGATGTTTACAGAGCAATGGGTCCTGTTGTCCATCATTGTCCTCATCTACAACATTCCTATTCTTCCTCTGGACTCTGTGTCCAAAAGAATTGGTATGAAAGAGATGGTCAGCAATATCTGGAGTAAGCAGGCTCACAGAAAACAACAAGCCAATGTATCATCAGGCATTAGAGGCCCCACAGGTCTGTGCCCTGTGCAGCGTATTGGTCTGTGTGCAATGTGGTTTCCTTTCATTGATTCTCAGTGAGCCCTGCAACCCCCCCTCC
Organism: Stegostoma tigrinum; assembly: GCF_030684315.1. Taxonomy (NCBI): domain Eukaryota; kingdom Metazoa; phylum Chordata; class Chondrichthyes; order Orectolobiformes; family Stegostomatidae; genus Stegostoma; species Stegostoma tigrinum. Next base: position 41,499,239 of record NC_081364.1, on the reverse strand, counting down.
CTCACACTTAACTCAATCCCTCTGAGCATGAGCGCAGCCATTTCCTTTCCCATTCTGCACTTCCCATTTCCAGCAGCAAGGAAGGCGGCTCTTGGCCCAGTGGCTCACAGTGTCGACCTCAATGTGATGATGAGGCCCCAGACATCGAACATGCTTTGCACTTCCCCAGGTCCCTACCTAACCCATCTACCTGAGTCTTCACTTGCCTGATTGCCCCCAAACCCTCTTGGAGCTCCTTACTGTGGACATAATGACTAACTTCCACAGGAAAACACCCACTCCTTCATGATCACTTTCTCATCTATGTTTTACTGTCTGCCCTTTCCTTCACAACTGTCATCCACCTTTCTCCTCCCTGAAGAATAGGTTCCCAACTACTTCCCACAGCAGCGGCCCCTCTGGCCTGAGCATTCCCTTTTTCCACTAAGTATCTGTGGATGAATCCAACAGATTTAGCATGGCCCACCCTGTTGAGTGACCTATTCAGACAACCACAGACAAGAGCCCTTACTAGTACCTGTACATATCCCACACATGCTTGCCTTACAACACAGTTAGCTGCTGTGGAGTGACAGGATTGAACATGACCTGCTCCTCAGAGTGTAGAGACACTGACCCCTTGGCTGAAGTCACCCTTACCAGATATCTGATCATGGTCAGTCCCCTGGACTAGTATCAGAGGCTATCCCTGACTTACTGCACCTGGAATCCCTGACTGACAGATGTCTCCATGGACATCAGTGAAAACTACGCCCCTACAGAAAGCTGCTGGAACATGGTGCAGATGTAAGATTGACATAGCAGACTGCCATTTGTCAAGGTGTCTGTGCCCATGACAGAGGACTGCTAACCAGCAAGGCAAGCTGCCTAGTTATCTGATAGGGTTAGCGTTAACCCTAATTCTATACTAATTGGCACAGCAAGGCAAAGATGGTACAAGGATGCAGCTTGGTGGCTCAGTAAGCAAGTGCTGAGAGAATAAGCATGCGGCCCTGAGATGCAGTCTAGGCCAATTTGCCAGCTGGGTGCCTGTTCCTGTATGCAAGGAGTCCTTACAGCGGACTTTCAATGACAACTCCGTGCACCTCATAATACAAGTCTGTGCTTCCTAAACAGCCTGTATCAGAGAGGTGCCTGAATAGTCATAAGGGTTTAGCCAGTGTCATTGAACATTGTGCTTGCAGCTGGTGGCCATGGAATGTGCCGTGAGATGCTGTTTGCTGCTGATCACCAGAGTCAGTGGTGAGCTGAAGTTGCCACTCTTTATTTTCACATTGGGAACTCTTGAAATCAAATCTGTTAGACATGTTTGGTTAGATAGGAAGCTGGATGTCAATGAGACGAACAGCAGTGTTCATCAAGCATGTAACAAGCTATAATACTTTTTAGTTGGCAACTCTCCGCTACCTAGCAAGAAACTCATTCAGAAGTACAAAAGATGCAGCAAGATGCTCCCAAAGTCGAGACAGGGCTTCCTGTCTCATTGTGCCACAAATCTTGCCTTTGTCTTCATCACTCAGATCCCTGAGATAATTCCACTGATTGTCTCTGGAATAGTGATAACTTTTTTGTAATTAGGGCAGAAGCTTTCCCTCCTGGTCAAGAAAAAATGATGAAAATACATATGTGTGAAGTAAGATGGCAGGATCATGTTTAGTTGTGATTCTATGCATAGTTGAGATCTCTCCTGACACTCAACACCTGTGCACAAAACAGAGGTTGGATCACAGAGCTGAATGTTATAGGTTTTTGGCAAAATGTTCAAATTTTCGATTTGGTGATTGGCCTCGCTGAACATCTCGTCCAATTCTCCGGCTCAGCTCTCTATAAGCTACATCATTCAGAACCTGATAAGATTCCCACAGTCCCCATGAAATTCCTTCTGTAACAGCACCGGAGGTTCAGCTGCACCATACAGATTGCAGTGGTTCAAGGAGGCAACTGACCATGTCCTTTTCAAGGATAACTAAGATTGGGCAATAATGCTGGCCTATGTAGTGATACTCACATTCTGTGAGAAAAATAAGAAAGCCCAAAACCACTGGCAGCTTTCGAAAAGTAAGTCAAAACATGGATAAAACAAAAGATCAAAGAGGCACTGCAGAAGAATGATTAGCACAGGAAGATACTGCAGAAAAATGAAAATCAAATATTTCATGCTGTGCTCCAAGCTCAATAACATTTTAGTGTCCACTATATTTGCAGTTTAATAATACATAGCTGTTCTTTTTATTCAAGCAGATAGACTTGTGGCAAGGTTGAGGTGAATCACAGTGCTAACCTTATTGCAAAAATTAGTTACAAAATACCCTCTGCAAAAATCTCTCTCCTTATTTCTATGCTCTCTTACTTCAATACCATTACCTAACTTGGAGATGAAACGGATAAATTGCTTGTTTCTGCTCGAGTTGTGGCTGGTCTACATCTGAACAGTAAAGGGCTAGATCTTAACACTAAAGGATGTGCTAAACTGATTCAAGGTAACACATATCCAATTTTTTGTTCCCATTAAGAGTGTTCTCTGGCTCTACTCTACATGTCTCCCAAGCAGCTGGTGAACATTGTGTGAAAATGTACAAATATGTGTATCCTTTTGGTACACTGATCTGCTGCAGCACTGGGTCAGAAAAATTAGCATTTCTATTTGCAGCTTGATAGTACCTCTTAATAAAAAGTATTTCATGACCTTTGAGTTTGCCAGAAAAAGAGAAAAAAAAAGTCTATCTTGGTAAATAAAAAATGGAAATTTGAGAGTGAATCATCCCTTCATTTCCCCCTTTAGTTCCCCAGCAATACACTTCCTCTTTCAGCTAGGAAGCAATACAGTCTGGGTTGTTGGCTTCACCAAAGATAGAAATATGGTACTCTAATGGTGTATTCACAGAATCACATATTTTGCTCATTCAAAGTCTCCAGTCTAGCTGTTCAGCAGCAAACTGGTAGAATTTTCCCACTGAAGGCAGTCAATTCCAAATGAGAATTAAAGCAATGGTTTTAATCAGTTCCTCCAGAAGGAAATGCAATAACATTATCACAACAGCTGCTGTCTCACTCTGAATCTTAAAGTAGTTCTTTAAGTTTGTTTCTTCTATCATGTCAAACATAAAACAAAGTACAGGAAAAAATTTTTAAGATGCTTTTTTTCCCCCCAAATAAAACTAACTTCATGCAATTTTTTTCTTAACAATGACACAACATCATTAAACTCAACAGTGCCTTCACTGACATCTTTCCCATGATGCAGCATTTGGGGATCAAGACTATTGCACCTGTAGCACTAATTTATCTTTCTGCAAACCAAGCATTTTGTTGTTTTTGATCAAACCTGCCCATCTGTAACCCATTACTCATTCTGCGGGTGACCTCAGTGAATTCTGAGAGGAGCTAACCCATCTCTGCTCTTTTCTTCCTGACACTAAAAGGGAGCTGTCAGTGCTTCTGTTTTCTACTAGTTTCTCTCTATATATATAGTTAGGCTTCTAAAATCAAATTACTAACTTCTCTGACTTTTTTTCTCGCTTTAAGATACTCTAGATCTTTAACAAATTTTTACATGAATGCCTGTGGATTGAAGAATAAGTAAACAAAAGACAACCATTTACTTACTTCTGATGGGCAAAACACTTTGGACATAGTATTTCCGTTCAAACTGCACCGAAAACATAATGAAGAAAATATATATAATATTAGAACAAATACTTTTGGCAAATCTTTCAGCAGAATGCTTCCTTTTTACTTCTTTCATATGAAAATGTAGCTTGATGTGACTTGAAACCTGATCTTACATTCTTCATTGTCCCTTTAGTTTCTTTAATTGTTTTAATGTGGGGACTTGAAGTCATAATGATAATATTCAATTTTGTGCATTTAGAACTGAAGCCTGCAAAATTGCTTTCAATTACAACATAAAATTAGTGTGAAGTAAATGGTTAAAGACCAAACCAAAGCACAGGTAACCAAGTCAAATGCTGAAATACGAAAGCTTGGTATGTGATACAGAAGTAATGAATTATGAACAACATCGTTCATTTGAAGAGTTTAAATTCCTCCTGTTTGTCACTGTGCACCACCCACCCCTTAAGTACAGATTCTGCCTAATCTCCCCCACCCCCTCCACTGCCAACCGTTCAGTGCTTTTCTTCTGAGAATGTTAAGGTTTAGGTCTATTGATACAGGCAGCCTTCTGGTATCTTGTTCAAGTGACATGCTGCACGAGTAAGCTATTTTTATCATAGGGCATCACTGCTGAGTTCAACTCTCTCCGACAGATTCATATACATGTACTCCCCAGCATGGATCACTGTTTAGCAGTCAGTAATAGGAATCAGTGCCAGTATTTTCCCTGCCACTAATAGAAAACACTGAGGCCACTCACAGCACTGATACAACAAAGTAGCTGAGATTGCCAAACAAAGCACAGAGTACAGTCAAACCCAGGACACTGCTGTGTCCAATCCCAACATCACCATAAACCCAGCGGACAAGGGAGGCACAGTTATAGTATGGTGCACTGGCCTCTACATCACCAAGGCCAGACGCCAGCTTTCTGACACCTCCTCCTACTGCCCCCTTGATCATGACCCCACCCCCGACCACCAAAACATCATCTCCCAAACCATCCACAACCTCATCACTTCAGGTGACATCCCACCCACAGCCTCCAACTTCATCATTCCCCAACCCCGCAACGCCCGCTTCTATCTCTTTCCCAAAATCCACAAACCTGACTGCCCTGGTCAGCCCATTGTCTCCACCTGCTCCTGCTCCACCAAACTGATCTCAACTCTATTTTCTCCCCCTTGGCCCAGCAACTCCCCACCTACGTCCATGACAGCCCCCACGCCCTCCACCTCCTCCAAAACTTCTGATTCCCTGGTCCCCATCACCTCATATTTACCATGGACGTCCAGTCCCTATACACCTACATTGTCCATGCAGACGGCCCAAAGGTCCTCCACATCTTCCTGTGCCGCAGGCCTGACACCCACATCTGCTTAGCCAAACTCATCCTCACCCTTAACAACTTCTCCTTCAATTCCTCCCACTTCCTACAGTCAAAGGGGTGGCTGTGCATACCCGCATGGGCCCAAGCTATGCCTATCTCTTTGTAGGTTACGTGGAACAGTCCCTCTTCCATAGCTACTATGGCACTAAACCCCACATCTTCCTCCATTACATTAATGACTGTATCATCGGCGCCTTGTACTCCAACAAGGAGCTTGAACTGTTCATCCACTTCACCAACACCTTCCACCCAAACCTCAAGTTCACCTGGATCATCTCTGATACCTCTCTCTCCTTCCTATACCTCTCTTGTTTCTATCTTTGGCAACCATCTAGAAACCGATATCCGCCCACCAACTCCCACAGCTACCTAGAATACACCTCCTCCCACCCACCTTTCTGCAAAAATGCCATCCCCTATTCCCAATTCCTTCGCCTCCACTGCATCTGCTCCCAGGAAGGGGCATTCCACTCCCGAATATCTCAGATGTCCTGGTTTTTCTTCGCCCCACCCCCCACCAGTGGTTGAGAACACCCTCGACAATGTCTCCTGCAACTCATCCCTCACACACCCTCCCCACAATAACACCCAAAACAGAAACCCCCTCATCCTCACGTACCCCCCCACCAACCTCCAGATCCAATGCATCATCCTCCAAGTCACAGATGAATCTTGTTGCTACTAAAATTTTGTCATTTCTTTACTTCCTCCTGAAGAATTCTAGTGCCATGTTTTTCACTTCTAAGTGCTTTTGAGCTTGCTAACAAATATGTGTGTGATAGTTTCCCTAATAGTGTCTAATTTACCAAGTTCTAGCATTAAGTAATAGTGGATGCTAAATACTTAACATATAAGCATTTATTGACTCATGAAATAAATTGTTGATTGGAGGTATTAGTTTACCTTTTTAAGACCTCAGTTACCATATATTTTCCATTAAAAGTAACAATATCTGATGTTTTACTAAGCTGTACAGTCCAGCAGTGATAACAAGGTGTAGAGCTGGATGAACACAGCAGGCGAAGCAGCATCAGAGGAGCAGGAAAGCTAACAGTTTGGGCCGAGACACTTCTTCAGAAATGGGGAGGGGATTCTGAAATAAATAGGCAGAGACGGGGAGGTGGATAGAAGATGGATAAAGGAGAATATAGGTGGAGAAGCGACTAACAGGTTAAAGAGGTGGGGGTGGAGACAGTTAAGGTGAGCCTAGGGTGGGGTTCCGCGATCTGCAATCCGACCCCACCACTAAAGACATTTTTCCCTCCCGACCCTTATCTGCTTTCCAGAGAGACCACTCTCTCTGTGACTCCCTTGTCTGCTCCACACTCCCCTCCAGCCCCACCACACCCGGCACTTTTCCCTGCAACTGCAGGAACTGCCCCTACACCTCACCCCGCACCCCCATCTCAGGCCTCAAGAAATCCTTCCACATCAAGCTGGCATTCACTTGCACATCTGCTAATGTGAAATACTGCATCTGCTTTTCCCATTGTGGCCTCCTCTACATCAGGTAAACCAAGTGGAGGCTTGGGGGCCGCTTTGCGGAACACCTATGCTCAGTTTGCACTAAACAAGTGCACCTCCCAGTCATGAATCATTTCAACTGCCCCTCCCATTCCTTAGACAACATGTCCATCCTGGGCCTCCTGCAGTGCCACAACAATGCCACCCGAAGGTTGCAGGAACAGCAACTCATATTCCGCTTGGGAACCCTGCAGCCCAATGGTATCAATGTGGACTTCACAAGCTTCAAAATTTCCCTTCCCCCACCACATCCCAAAACCAGCCCAGCTTGTCCCCACCTCCCTCACCTGTCCTTCCTCCCAGCTCAAGCCCCACCCCCATCTCCTATCTACTAGCCTCATTCCGAGCCCTTGACCTGTCCATCCTCCCTGGACTGACCTATCCCCACCCTAACTCCACCCCCACCTCTTTGACCTGTCGCCTCTCCACCTATTTTCTCCTTTATCCATCTTTTATCCACCTCCCCGTCTCTGCCTATTTATTTCAGAATCTCCTTCCCCTCCCCCATTTCTGAAGAAGTGTCTCGGCCCAAAACGTCAGCTTTCCTGCTCCTCTGATGCTGCTTGGTCTGCTGTGTTCATCCAGCTCTACACCTTGTTATCACTGCTGGACTGTACAGCTTAGTAAAACATCAGATATTGTTACTTTTAAGGGAAAATATATGATAACTGAGGTCTTAAAAAGGTAAACTAATACCTCCAATCAACAATTTATTTCATGAGTCAATAAATGCTTATATGTTAAAGTATTTAGCATCCACTATTACTTAATGCTAGAACTTGGTAAATTAGACACTATTAGGGAAACTATCACACACATATTTGTTAGCAAGCTCAAAAGCACTTAGAAGTGAAAAACATGGCACTAGAATTCTTCAGGAGGAAGTAAAGAAATGACAAAATCTTAGTAGCAACAAGATTCATCTGCAAAAGAGAGATAACTTTTGCTTATCAATGGGGTGACAAAATTAAATTTTTGTCATTGTATATACACAAGTGAAATTACATCAATCTCAGTAATAACTCTAGTCATTCTTTGACTGTCAGAGAGAAGGTAAAGCAATGACTTTTACAGCCTTAAATTGGTGAACAGAGTTCCTTCAATTCATGATTTTTGTCCTCTTAAGGTGCTGTTATGCCTTTGCTTCATTCTTTTCTTCTGACTTGCTGTTCCCACTAAATTTCATTTAAGATTTTCAATAGGGGGAACTTCAGGTAGAAAAGGTTGTCAACCACTGCCCCATAAAGTTATAATCTTCCTCTGAAACTCCAATAATTTTGTAATAGAGGTTAACTTAGCCTGTGTATTTCTAATTGCTTGTTGTATCTCCATGTTAACGCTCTGTGATTCTCTTGCAAAGACTTGTAGGTTTATCTGTTTGTCCACAATCTTTCTTTAAAATGTAGTGAAAAGTTATGAATGAATGACATTTTAAAGTAATTTAACACACTCTATTGTCACTATAGGTTCATTGTTTTATACAGTCTAAATTAAATTAATGATGGGTGGAGGAGCATAGCCTCAGATATCTCTGAAATGCCTTCAAACATGACTCTTTAAAAATCTGGCCTGGCTTCATGCTAACTGTGAAGGAGTAGAACATGTACATCTCTGCTATAGAGTCAGCCAGACCTGAGCTGCCGGGTGCAAGTTTGAAATGCAAACCAACTCGCACCCTTAAAGCACTCTGGTGAAAATTGGAAAGCCTGAGAATGGGATCGGAAATCTGAAGAGTTGGGACCCGCCTGCATTTTTAAGAGCTTCCCAAATTGGGGCAATACAACAAAAATCAAGGCCAACACAGGTCTGACAGGCTGAAAACAGTGCAATTGGACAATGTAAACTACGTGTTCAAGGCTTATTTTTGTGCATTGTATTATGCCCCGTAAATCAGAAAAAAAGAGACTCTGTTTCACTTAAACTTAAGATTTTAATAAGTGACATGTGTAAAATAAAAATCTCATTTTTCGTATACTCTTCCAAGCTACTGTACTAAATTGCTACAGAGAAGGAAGCAGTACACCTTAGTCCACTCCTTCTCTATTCCCATCACCTCGTCTTAACCCCACAGCACCTTCCCATGTAATTGCAGAAGGTGTAACACCTGCTTATTTACCTCCTCCCTCCTCACCATCCAAGGTGGCAGACATACCTTCCAGGTGAAGCAATACTTTACCTGTGTCAATCTATTCAATCCAGTCCACTGTATTTGCTGTCCACAGTGTGGTCTGCAAAAATGACTCTGAGTTTCTAGCTGCTTGCCACTTCAACACACCAGCAACATTGTGTCATCAGTCTGCCACCGTGTTCCAGTGAAGCTCAGTGCAAACTCAAACTCAAAGAACTGCATCTCATTTTCCACATGGGGACCCTGCAGCTTCTGGGACTCAATATCATATTCAATAATTTTAGAGCCTGATTCCATTCTTCCACGTGTTTTACCCAACCTACACCCAGTCCTGTTAGGACATGGGTCACTCTTAGCATAGTCACACACTCTCACCTACTCCTAGATCCATTATCCCATTATGCGGGGTTAAAAGTGTTTCAGAGATAGTAGGAACTGCAGATGCTAGAGAAGGATTTAGGCCCGAAACGTCAGTCTTCCTGCTCCACTGATGCTGCTTGGCCTGCTGTGTTCATCCAGCTCTCCACCATGTTATACCACATTATATGGGTTGCTTTCAGTACAGCTCACACATTCTCTCCGACTCTTAGCTCCTATTATCACTTATTCAGCTTTTCTTTGGTCATTCCCTGCTAATTATAATCTCCTTGTATAACTAACCCTTTCACCTCTCTCTCTCTCTCTCTCTCTGCCTCCCTCTTTCTCTGAGCTCCATGCACCTTTCCCCTTCACACCACATTCCCCCAACCTCCCTGCTCTACTTTGTCTTCAACATAAATACCATGTTTTTCTCGCTTCTAACAGTTTTGATGAAGGGTCACTGGACTCAAAACATTAACTCTTCTTTCTTCCCACATCTGCTGAGTTTCACCAATTTCTTTGTTTCAGATCTCCAGTGTCTGCAGTTCTTTGTTACATTTCACTTTTGGTCCTTAAATATCCTCTGTGATTTTTCTATACATTGTCCTGAGTGAGTACAGCAGCTCCCACAATCAGATTTTGCTGGAGTGCCTGCTCGATATCAGATCAAAATACTGTACATAGTAGTCATATGGTAATTTATCAATACCTGGATTATTTTTCTGAATGAATTATACTGTTTTAGTTTCTTCATTGGTATGTTATTAATTTAAATGCTTAGAAAAATAGATACCAACCATTTTCTATTGCAAAATTGTTATTTTATTTGTCAACTGCAAAGACATGTTGAAAAAAATGAAATGTCAATTCGAACATAAAATAAGATTATTCACAGTGATTCCTGATAAATCATTCTTATACGAATTTCTATTACGCCCTGTGAACAATTTTTGCTTGAAAGTTTAAAATTTCAGACATCTAAATCCAGATAAGGCCAACATGACAAATTCTAATTTATATTTTTATACTATAACACGCCAGTAAAAAGGGTATATCAACACTTTTTCTCAAATTCTTCAGACAATACCTTCACTGATAAAGTTTAAATGTTAACCTTGCTAAGGGGACAGGAGTAGAAAATTATAAACCAACTATAAATATGTTTGCTATTTTGTTACATTCCCAATCAAATCAGATGGAAACATTTTTGCTATATTTAGTTTTTTAGAGCTTGTTGATTTCTTTCGATATGATCAGAACTGAAACTATCTTCCTTGTGTGCTAAAACAGGACAGAAAATGCTGGTACTGCAGGACTTAATGATAAATTTCATATTTAGTGAATATTGTTTGCATGCTGGTTACCAGCAAAGGAGGTGACTTGGTTTCTCAAAATGTTTGGAAGTGAGTCATGGATTTGTTTTCTCTCAAACCTTTAGTTAGGTTTTGCATTTTGGTACTGGTAAAGGACAATGACACAACCAGATTAAAACAAAAGGGCACACATTCGCTTTTGCTGGAAGTTGCCTATTGAAGTGAAAACTACTGAAGGGAAAACACCCAGTAAAGGTGAACCAATTGTAATGTTGTGTAAATAAGACAAATGAGGTCTGCATGGAGCTCATAATCGACTGAATAAATCTTTCCATTTTACAGGGTGTCTGTCTTGCCTCATTATAACACTCCTCTTCATTACTGTTTATGTCTAACCCTCTTTAACAAGCTTGGGCCCTCTGACTACACCAGAGGATAAAATGTGTTGTCTCTCCTTTTCTTTCAATTACCTGACAGAGTCACTTCTGAATAAGAACTGCTGCATCCCTTGATACAGACTGTGAATATACTCACAGACTAGACCCTTGAGAAAGCTTCTTTTTCAGTTTTCACCAGAATGCTGTGCTTACTGTGTTGAGGAATGGTACAGCAGCAGGATCCAAAGACATGCACATGCACTCAAGGGAAAAGATGGATTTATGTAGTATCAGAAATACAATGTACAGAACACAATTGTACATTTATTATTTATCATGTATAGTCCCCAACAGAGAAGACAAGAGTCCCTTGACAATGAGTGTTCTCTTCAGACAGCAGTGGGTCGGCCAGAGACCACGGCAACATTTACAGTAAATAAGCACTGTCTGCAGTGAACTTTTAGACACAAGTTTGCATTTGTATTTTACTGTGTCTTACCCCTCTCAATGAGATATTGGTTCAGAAAAAGAAAGGTTAATGGGGTAGTTAACAGTTCAAAAGCGCAGCATTTTCGACCCAGAAATGTCAAATGTTTTGAATGTATATGTGGAAATAGCAGATGTATTCAACACAGGGGCTTTCCTTGCCCTTGGGCAGTGAGAATATGTCCATTCTACGGTGTGCAATTTCTGAATCAATAAAACATCTCTTTGAAAATCACTGGACTAGTGCCGACATGTAGGTAGTAGTCATACTGACATTTCAATGCTACTGTTATTACCAGAGTCAAATATATTTTGTAACAAATATCAAAATATAGTTACACCCTGTGATCAAACCACAAAACCATGTTTGTTCACTGAAAGAACATAAGTATGCAGTAAACAACCTGTTCAAGATGTATTAAGGGAAATCAGCTTTTCAACAGGTCTCATTTTATGACTTTTGAGTTTTCAACTGGTGATTCCAGCAAGTAAAATTAATGTTCTAAAACAAAACTTAAAGCCAATGCCTGCCTTGGAAGGGATGTTGAGCTCAATTCTACCATCTTCGATTAAACGCTAATGAAGCATGTATGCACATAACTGATAGTACTGTGATTACTTGGACATACCCATTTTATTACATCGTTAAAACTAAATTTTCAAGAACAACTATTCTGAAATCATAAACATCACAAATTTTGGAAGAGGTACAAGTTGAGGCACAGATGCAACTTATACACTAACATTTACATTCTCAACAATAGTCTACACAAAAACCAAGCAGGATATTTCTATGTATATTATAGTCAACCTCACTTTGTGCCTCAGTCTCATAATTAGCAAAGCGAAGGTGTAGATGACAGCATGCCAAGCCAAAGTGCTGTATCTTATTACACAGCTGGTAATAACACAACTGATCAGCGAACTACCTACATTTATTCATTAAGATAATGAAGCTGTCATTTACAATCTCATAAATAATAATATACTTCAAATAATTAAATCAAGTTTTACCTGGCACCTTTAAGGTTTTTGTTAAGGTATATTATTCATCAACAATGGATTATATGTTTTCTACAAATTAAAGTTTCCAATCATTTAGGATACTTAAAACTTTTCTTCCTCTGTTACCAAAGCTTTATCAGGTTATCACATGAATAGTTTTGCAGACTTCCAATGCATGACTTATGTCGAAATGGCAGGATTAAAATGTTTAGGTTAAAAGAATGCACTTTGTTTTCGATTTCCCCAATATGAGGTCTCTTCATTTGATAGGATCTATTCTCCTAAAATAGTAACCTTTAGGCACTATTTATTACTCAGGCTGCAAAAGCATGCTTGAAATATAATGCAATCATAATTCTTCACAATTTTGTTGCAGAGCAAGTTCTTGGATGGCACATTTGAATTTCCAAATAGTGTTGATATTTACATTGCAACTACAAGTCAATGGTTGAAACATAAGCCAAAAGGCCTTTAACAAACCAATTTTCTCTCCTTCTACCCTGACAACACTGACTAATATTAGTATATTATGTCCACTGGTGCCGTTCATCTTTAGTCCTTAGCTAATGTGGATGTGCTTTGTGTGGGTGCTAGAAGAGTGAAAATTAGCTTGTAATTTGACCAATACCTGCTCAACACTGCCCACATTTCAAATGCATAAAACTGCTTTACTGGACAATAATAACCAATGATCTAACAGATTTTCTTCCTCTCCTTAACCCAAAGTGCTCAAAATTGCAAATGTATTCCCAATTCAGATCAGCTAATTGGCACAGAGAGAAAATAGAAAATTAGAATTTGCTTGAATATATATTTTAATAACAGATTACCATTTACCAAATTATGACCAGGATTCCCTTTAAAATCCAGTCATTGTGGGAGGTCCCATGTTTTGTGCAGTCATTAATGAGCCATTTATCACAGAATAAGGCTACGTGGTATCAGCAACTTTGCTTATGGCAGTACATTTACTTACTTAACAACTAGCGCAGCTCACCAACATTAGTGAACAAAATACGTTGTTCAAAATCTGAAATAACCAATTGCAGGATGTCAAGGAAACAAATAGATTGGAAAATGTGGGGGATGCCAAATATATTGATGTACTATTGAGTATAACAGCCCACAGGTTTATAAATATTATTTGATGTAATGAATGGAAATTGAGGGAGATCATTCTGAAGCCCTGTGTTGTTTACATCAGTGAGATTGGGGTTCCCAACATAAACCAAAAGTTATCTGGTGGAAATGCATCTTTGTCACAGTGGCTTTCTTTTTCATACACCCTCCATTCATGTGCTCCCACAACTCACACTTCCTCTCCCAAACTTCCTCTATCTTCTTTTGCATGTGTTTTTTTTTGCTGCTGTTCGCTCATTTATTGTACACTATTTCTCAATAAATGAAGCTCCTCTCTCGATCTCAGGAGAGTTGTAAAGTCCTGTGGGGCTTGATGTTTGATTGGGAGTTCAGGGATTTTTCTTTGGTTGTTCATTTTGCAGCATAACTATATCTGCTTGAATATAACAGTGGCACATTATAAAATAGCTAAAAACAGGGTAAGTGTTAAGAACTTACAAAGTATCAGGGGGGAGACATTAAATGGGTTGTAAATTGTCTTGTCATTCCCAGTGCATCAGCAAAATTTGCTGATGAGGCAATGACTATTGTCTCAATATGCGAAAGCAGCCAGCAAAGTCATATTTTGCCATCAAATACAAAACCAATGCCCCTGGTGTCATGTGCTTTCCAGACATTAAGAACTGGATAGTTTTTTGGCAGATATGACAAATTATCTCTGCTGCACATTGTTGATTTGTTGTGCCTTGCTGACCATAGCAGTAGAGCTGGATATATCCAAAGCATATAACTGTTGTTGGTCTGCCACTATAGCTTCAAACTTACATCTATCCTCAAGAAATATGTCAATGGTGTGGCTCTTTGCCTCGCCCAGGTGATCCTTCCTGAAGTCTTTAATTTATTATACATTAATAATATACGTTATTACCAACTTGATGAGCCTTATTGAACTCGGTCCCAAAAAGTGATATAAATTTAAAGATCCAACAACATACAAACGTTTCCTGTACTTGTGAACAGCTACTTTACGCTGTCCTTCATTATGTTCTAACTTGCATAAAAATTGACTTGAGAACAGACTGAGGAATGGAAGCCATTCACAACCTGGGGCTTTCTATCCAATTATCTGTGGTTGGAGTCATGCACAATGCTTGGAAATAAGATCCCAAAATTAATTCAGTCAGCATGATTATCAGTGACACCCTAACCCATTATAAATTGGCCACATTTCTTGTAACATTCAGTTGGCTGGGCATGTCGTCTCTGATAGCAAATGATACCAACAGCAGAGGCTCAATTCCTGCTGAGGATACCATGAACCCTACTTTTTCAACATTGTCCTTCACCGGAGGTATGGCGGTCTTCAGGTTAAATTCACTATCGTTTACCAGCATGCACAGCAATGCAAAGGAGCCAACTTGTGCACAGCTACATTGGGTTGTGGATGCAAAGTTTAATGAGAACATTTTCAGCCAGCATTTTGTTCTGCAGCTAGACAAATCAACAAATATGACAGGGTTAATTCACCTTCTAGTGTTCTTGAAGTGAGTATAAGAAGATGCAACACAGGAGGATATTTTTGCTGCCTAGACAAACAATGGCCAATGTGAATTTCTAGTTGCTTAACAGCTTCATGGATCAATATCATATCATCTTGTACAATACATTGGCAACTGAAGAGTGGAGTAAAATCACAGACTGAAAGAAACAATGGAACTTATCAGAACAGTCACTTTGAAAGCAATGTTGCTGTACTGTAGTATACATGGAGTAGCACTGGCCATAGTTATGCAAACAACTTGAAGGAGATCCTGGGCATTGTTGCAAGGATGACAAACTTTTTAGATGAGTGGCCCTTAAAGTCTAGAAGATTTTTTGCTTTGTATCATGAAATGGGAAGTCAGCATATAAGCCACTTAAATGGGTAAGCCACTTTAAGGCATTTTGAAGTTTATCTCAGCTTCAGCATTTTCTGTAACCTATGACATTTAATTGATAAGTCAATTGATAATTGATAAGTCAGGGTTTATCAATTTAATTGATAAAGGGGCCATTTTATAAGTGAACTACTACCCTGTGCCTTTCATTAATCAATGGAAGCATCCAGTGATGGATGACAGTGAAAGGTGGCACAGCGGCTCATTGGTTAGCACTGCTGCCTCACAGCATCCGTAACCCGGGCTCAAGTCCAGTCAGAGGCGACTGTCTGTGTGGAGTTTGCACATTCCCCCCGTGTCTGGATAGGTTTCCTCTGGGTGCTCCAGTTCCCCCTTACAGTCCAAGGATGTGCAGGTCAGGTGGATTGGCCATGCTGAATTGCCTACAGTGTCCAGGAATGTGTAGGCTAGGTATATTTGCCATGGTAAATGTCGGGTTACAGGGATCGGGTGATGAATCTAGGTATGATGCTCTTCAAGGGGTCATCATGGATTTGCTGGCCCAAATGGCCTGTTTCCCCACTGTCAGATTTTAATGATTCTATGACTGCATATCAATGTATTACTCCAGAGATTTGATCACAGTCATATGGTGAGGTGTATCACCCTGAGATGAAATTATTGTTTTCACCCTTTAATCTTTCTATCCATTTCTGCTGTTCTACTGCCTGCCTGACCTGTTCTGGCCCTCACCACTTAACCACTTGTTAGTCACATTCATGCGGCTGTATGAACCACTTCTAGGCCTTCAAGTGTTGTACATAATTATCTCCAATGTCGCTGACAAGACTGACTCGATGGCAAGACAGCTGGAACTTTGGCACTATACGTAGAGGAATTCAACACAGAAACATTTCCAAATGTGCATGAATTTCTGATAAGACATGAATTACAGCTGCTGGCAGAGACAAAGATGGAATCACATAACATCTCGGGGAACATGCAAGGCAATAACATGACTACTTTCTGCAGTGATTGTAATGAGGCCAAACAGGTGGACCTCATAGTTCCCTGAGTGGCTGTTAACCTGGTCCAATCAGGGAGCCCTGGCTGACAGATGTAAACAGGAGTGTCAGACATCCTCACACTCTGAGAGTTGACTCCAAAGGAACTGGATCAGAGTCATGGGTGTTCCATGTGTAAATAAAGGGAGATGTTCTAATGGGATAATGGTTTCTGTGGAGTTATTTCACTTTCCATCAATGGGAAATGCTAACAGCAGGGTCAATTATGTTGTTACAGTATCCATGCTGTGAGACTTGTCAATAAAAGATCAAAAGAATATCATAGACATCTCAACTGACAGCCTACCTGAGTTCCAACAAAGAGCAATTGCTAAATTCTGAGCACAAATGCAAACAAATTTCCCTCAATTGTCAGTCAGAGCTGTTAAGGTTTTGCTAATCTGTGCTACAACTTACCTAGACGAAAGCGAATCTTCATCATGTAGCAAAGTGAAATTAAGTTTCACCCATGCATTTGGGGAACATATTAGAACTCAAACTATAAACTACACAAACATTATGCACCCATGCATGAATAGAAAGACTCAGTTATCACCTTAATGGCAAATAATAGTTTGCTCAATCTTTAAAGAGGCATATATGTGCAATGTTTGAACATTCACACAATGCTTGGGAAATACAAGGGTTAAAATGTGACACCTGCATGCTGATAAGGATGTACATACAGCTGGAAGCAAGGTTTATAATAAATTTTGGAAAAAACTGAATCAGATTATGATCAAGCTAATGATTCAACAGCTAGATACTTTGTAATCAATGACACTTTTCTATGTGTACAGCAAAGGAAAGATGTTATGGCTGCACTTGAAGCATATTACCCGTTACCAGGTCAGGGGACTCCACAGTATTTTAGATCCGTTCTTCCCAATTGATGGAAGTTCTTGTTGGGCCAAATAATCTCGACATTAAAGTTCCCTTTATTGTATGGGGGTGGCACATAGTGCCCTGCAATAAAACTGCAAATTTACCAACTACAATAAATCAAGGCCTGCTTTTTAAATTTAAAACATTTTACTTTTTAAGTCTTTCTGGCTCCTTTGATAGTTCAGTGAGTTTCTCCAGTAAATAGGTCACGTCCAAAAACCAGAAAGATACTTAGGCATGATCCAGGCTTTGTGTTAATTTAACTAAAACAGAGGGAGTGGAGGAAATTTTAACTCAATACTTTCGGGCAAAGAAGTGGAAAGGAGACAGACAGCTTGCTTTTTTTGAGCTAACTACACAGACAATCTAAAAACTTGGCAAGGCAGAGTACCAAGATTATGAATAAAGAGCTTTTGTGCAATACTGGAGTGTTCTATGGAATCATGTACAAGCAAAGAGTCAACATCTAGACGAGAGAAGGGAAAGAACATTAGCAATTGGAAAAGAAAATTCAGTACATGGGAAGTATTGTAATCAATACTAACAATGACTTTTAGGTTCACAGCTGTGGACTTAATTGCATGTAAAAATGCTCTTTAACTGTGTAGGTATTAGATGTCAAAGCACAGGTTCGCTGCTATAGAGTCAACTTAAAAGTGCAAATGTCTGCTCAGTAGATGTTTAAGACAGCCCAGATACTATCAGCAGAGTGAACAAAAGAAAAAAAGTCTTAAAATTTCAAAAGTAATTTCAAATGATTCATAACCGTCTCTTTTTATATATGCTACAAAACTATTCTTCAGGTACATTTCAATTCCAGAATGAGCGTTACTACTATGCAGAAAATGTTCACAGCTTTACTAAACTTTGAAAAGGTGGAATAAAGTTTAAAAAGGATCATGTGTGAAAAATTTTCTGAAGAAGCAATGATTTTTCACATTGATGAAGTTCAAATTTTATCAAGTAACATTGTTATCACAGTTTAAAAAAAGAAAGCATTTTCCTTCTAAGCAGGATGCAGCCTGCAGTCCTTTCTGGGTCTGCCGCACTGTCAGGAACTATAGTATGTAGGACACATGAATAATCTTCTGCCAAGCCCAGGCCAAGTAAGATGATTGCCTAATTATTTATTTGTTTTCAAAACATTGTTAAACATTTTTTTTTCATTTACACTTATGAGTAGTATGTTTTCTTTAAGAAAGGAACTATAAATACTACTGCAGTGACTATCCGAAACTGTCCAATGTAAATTTCAAACTTTCTGCAAATATAATTTTAAGAGCCAGCAGCAAATTCAAGATGCTCACTTCCTACTTCTCTGTCCTAACAATAACTTTGGTACAATTCACTTCTAAAACTGAAGGTGCCCTGATCCTGAGCTTCCAACACGATAAAGGAACTTCCTATGATGTTGCACTACAAGTATATTCCAAGCAGAGGGATATTACACAATACTTTCTCCAAAAATGCTACGGACTCAGCAATCAGGTTACTTTCTTGTAAAAAAATGATCAAACCAGGGGGTGGGGACTGCACATCCTGCGTGAAACCGCATCCTGCACAGCATCACCACGATTCACTGTAAATAAATACTCTTGTAGCAGAGCTTCCGTCAACTGTCACTGCATTGACTGTAATCACCTTCAAGTCCAAACAGGAAAGTACAGAAAAGCAAGTGAGATGGCAGATACGGGATTTAATTTGCTTTTCACTGCAGTTTTCATTGGTGGTGTGTTTCCGATTCTCCTGGCTGCCAGCTGCCTGGAATCACTCCTGGACCTGGGTCTTTCCTGTTAACCTTCATAATTTCTCTGTCATAACAGCATTATTATGGGTGAGCCCAGCAAAGTGTGCTCCTGTCCAAATGTGGACTCACCCCTTTATTGTTCTCAGCCACTAAAAAAAATCTGCTGAATATTTTACCATAAGAAACTCTGAGAGCAAAACTTTTGTAATACTGAAAAACATTAGCTCTCCACTGACAGTCTGGACCTGTTCAATTCTGCAATTCAATCAAAACACAATCTGAAAATCCTCTTGTCATCCAGCTCTGCATTCATATGCTCAAGCGTTGTCTAAGGATAACTGCATACAATCTTTCCCCCGAGCAATGCTTATATTGTTTTATTACAGCTCAATGAGTGTAGTTAAAATTGCATGCAGCTGCTGACTACTACGGTCTATGTTACGCATGGACACAAGTATTGCCCACCGGGCTTAAAAAAAATCATTCAGTTACTGGCCTGACAAAAGATTATGTACAGCTCTTTGGAAGGAAGAACATCCTGTATATTACAGCAGGAACGGGTGATACTAATGGATCAGCTCCCTTATAAAAGGATTGTGAAAGTCCTATCAAATGTCACTTGAAAATGCTGAATGTTAAACATGTGGCCACCCCACATAAATGCAAAAATAAACTCCAAGACCCGTGCAAATCCAAGGGAGCTTTAACAGCAGATGATGAGGCATATTAGGACTCAGAAAAAAAAGTCTTTGTCAGAATCTGCGTTCAGATTCAAATAATTTGAAGTTTAAAATGGAAACGACTCAGAATGTATTTTTATCTACTAAAATATAAGAGCTAGATTAACTTCTTTTTTGAAGTGATTATACTAAATGTATATATGAAAATAGATAAGGGTATTGGCATATATATACTACAGGCACCAAAGCTGGATTTCCTTCATAACCCCTGCTTATGCTCAAAGTGCACAATCCAAATTGGTGTTCTTCTGATACACCACTTCTCAAAAACAATATACTTAAAAGCAATAGGCTTAAATACATGCTACACAACATACCTAAACAAGTACCATATCAAGAAAAATACAATTTTATTAGTTGCTTGATTTGCTTCATCAATTAGCTTTGACATGCTGTTTAATACAGTTTTAGGACAATTCTGCAAGCTCACAACATATAATATGAAGAAACACAGTTAAATTTACTCAAATCTTCTTGCCAAAGACAGGAAAAGTTATTAGTGATTTTTTCTAACAAAATGGCAATGATGATATTTCTATGTTACAGGCATAGCCAAATAGTAGCTTGTTTAAATTTTTAAAATACCTCAACTGTTCTCAAAATATCTGCATTATTTGAGAGGAAACAATGTGAACATTTCTTGATTTGAGTTCCAGCTCAGAATGGCAAGAGGGTACTACAGTTTTAACTGTATACAACATAACACACACAATAATATTTTCCATGTGTGAAAGCTTTCATTATAGCAGGATTCCAATTGTACAGTATATCAGTAATGTTCTGCATGCTGTGTCGCACCAGTGTAGTATGCCACCTATTCTATCAGCATTCACATTCTGCTGTTTAACTCAACCCAGTTAAGAACATGAGCTGCAAGTGGTCGTCAGCAATTGATCTTTCTGCTCATTCCACAATTCCCACCACAAATTACCTATGTGTAATTATTTTGACACCATAATGAAAAGGAAATGAGATTTGGTCACTGAAGGTTTATCTAATAATACTATTCCTTGCTAGACTTCATAAGACTGACAATCAAAAAGCCTTGCCCGTTTCAGCACAAAAACATTTGATAATTTTTTTTAGAATAAACATTATTTATTTCCATAGACTTGCCATTATCAGGAGGCAATGATAGCTGAATAATGAAAATGAAATCAAGGAATTTTGGTATTTCAAAGCTTTAATTTTTCCTGCTCTCACTTATGACATTTTCTTCCCCTGGAGAGACAAGATAAAGTGCTGTCATAAATGGGTGAATCTCTTGTCAAATGACAGACTTGATTCACCATGGCAACCACAAATCAAGGTGCTACTGTGAATTAAAGCCCTGCTTAAAAGGCGTTTTGTATTTAAAAATGAATTTCAATCAAACAGATATTGGGTTACGGCTTACTGTCTTTGTAGTTGTTGACTAAGAAATTGCTTTACTGTGGTCAGTATTTGTACAGTCAGATTGTAGATAACTGTGATAACAGTACCCTTCGATATACAGGTAGTCTATTTGTAATTCGGTTATATGTGAGCTGTAACGAATATAGATGATCAGCAGTTTTAACATACTAAATACCCGTACCTCAAAAAGTAAGGATTTTTTTCCTGATTTGCAGAAATTTTTTTCTATAAACCAGACACATTTTACTTAAGAAAATGATGGCTTATTTGATTCACAATGCATCTTTCGCCAAAATAAAACACTTGCCTACAATTAATTTCATTCTGCCTAAAATTATTTTTGACTAATTTTTATGAGATTCAAGGAGGTTGTACTGTACAATTGGTTGTCTTCTACATAGCTATTTTTTACAATGTTAACAATTAATTTTAGCTCATCAGCTTACTTTATCCTGCTTCATTTTATGATGTTAGAATATCAAATTATTAACTTCAAGGTAAATATTTTGTTTAAATTTTTTTAATTTCTCAATTAAAAATCATTAAAATTATGATGTAAAATTGAAGCAAAACTCAAGCACAGTAATTCCAGCAAAAAGCTGACATTTTCTTTTTGTACAAAAGTTTTAAAACAGGCACATCAATTCCACTTTACAAAAATACTAGTGCATTGTGCAATTTAACTTTAAATAACTAAACATAAGAAACAGGAATTAACATCTGACTTAGCTTTTGTGCTGTTCCTGATATGCTGATTGAAAAAGATTTCTCTTAAGTGTAAGCTAATTAAACACAGCATTTGCAGTTCTGTACATACATTGTTTGCTCAGAGTTCAGAACAGCATATTCCATTTACCTTTCACAACATTACAACATGGAAGAGAAACAGGCTGTCCTAACCACCGCGTCCACATTAATGCTTATCCTCCACCAGATAAGTAGTATTAATCTCATTTTTCCACTCAATTTCCAAACCACTTTATTCTCCTTTCCATCAAACACTTACCTAACCTACTTTTCAATTTGTCATGGTCAATCTTTTAATCACTAATTCTGATAATGTATTCCTCAGCCTCTCAAAAACTAATGTAAAAAAGTTGCTACCTCTTTGAGGGTCACAAAAGAATGACTTAACATTGCGTCCACAGTAGTCAGGGTTCCCTCCATACCCTCACTCTTAGTTCTATGGTTCAAGGCCGCAGAATGATTCCATAATCTAGAGTTCATAATTAGTTAATACATGTTGAAATTGAACTCTTTGTAGATACGGGGGTATCATTTTTCACACTGGATTTCAAATGTCTTTTTCACAACCCAAGGTGACATTTTATCCTTCCCCAAAGTTCTAACATTTTACTCCTCAGCATATTAATGGTGAATCTTCACATGTAGCAGTTCTTTTAAAATCACTTGACCCTTTTCTCCTTAAACAGGTGTACCTTTATGATACAGAGAAAACAATGAATTCAGCCATCACTTGCTTCCAGTAAAGTATCGTACCGAAAAGAAGCAAGGGTAGGAGATTCAGCATGATTGCTGCAGGTCTAGCTCTTAACTACATTCCCTTTACACCTTCTCACCAGTATGAGCTTGTAATCATTTTTATTAAATAAATATTGTCCTGGTGTTTTGGTGCAGCCAAGGTGACTCATTATACAAATGTACAGCACAATGTACATAATGTTGCAAAACAGGAAATTTCTAAATATTTATGCACAGCCAACCTTGCCAATCTCAGTCTATGCGATGGTATGAAGCATTGTATTTGGGATCAGTATCCCTAGGCTAAGGAAAAAAAGCAGCATCCCATTCCTGCTCATTAGAAGAAATATGCATTCTTAATTGTCAGGTGAACAGAGATCTGGCTCAGTTAGGATGCATGCATGTCCCAATTGGACTGCCTAGATGTTGTAACTTTCCTGAGTTACAATACAAGATGGCAGCTGAGTCTCATGGAACCATAAGCAGAGTCAGGCAATTTTCAAAGGTTGAAAAGACAGGAATAAGGTACTGCTCAAGGATAAATTCATAGTCTGTAAAAATGGACTATGGGGAGTGGGACATCGCTCCCTCTAATATCTTTTTCAGAGTGCAACACCGGAGGTCCAGTCAAGGTTCAATAAGCCATGATTGTGTTGAATGACACAACAGGCTCAATGGGCTGAATGGTCTATTCCTGTTCCTATGGACCTAGATATGAGTTAGCTAGCAACTGATACAAGAGCTCAATGAACAAGCGCGCAATAAATTGCCCAGAATTGGCTCATCTTTATAATGTCATATGCTTCCTTGGCCTTACACAGTGAGTTATGTCAAGGAGGGGGGAGCAGATTGCAATGCTGCTACCATTTAAAGCAAAGAGGTGACAAAGGTTGATAGAGGGGGGACAAAAATGTCACAAAAAAAAGTCAACCAAAACTCGCTGCAGGAGATGGAAAACCATGCTTGTTGGCAAGTGGCTCAGTGGTTTCCTCCCATTGTCCAAAGATGTGCAGGCTAGGTAGACTGGCCATGCTAAATTGCCCCTAGTGTTCAGGAATGTGTAGATTAGGTGGGTTACAGGGGCATGGGTCTGGGTTGGATGCTCTGAGGGTCAGTGCTGACTTGTTGGGCCAAAGGGCTTGTTTCCACACTGGAGATCAAAGTTGCCGAGGAGTTATCCACTATTCCATGGTGATAAAACATATGTACTGTTCTATAACATGTTTAAAACATGCAAGTTATTCAGTTGGGAGCACTAAAACACTGTCCTACAGGGCAGCAATGCAACAATCTGGTGTGAGGACGGTGTTGGCAGAATTACGTATTCCCACAGGGATATTAAACAGTAATGGACTGTTTCAAGGAATTTAGCATCAGTGTAGAATTATCAGGTTTACTAGATTGGCAGCACGTATCTACATGGCACAAAGTGCCACGTTTCATATTTAATATATTTGCATAAATCAGGCCCTTGCACAAACTCATCTTATGCATATCCATATGTCAATAAAATTTAGATTTGGACACACACACCTTTGCCATAAATCACTGGCACTGGCATCCTAGCCATATGATGATTTATTGTGAGTCTGGTAGACCTATTATTTTCCTTTAAGAAGGAAGCTTGACTCTGCAACAGTGTTTCTGAAAACCAATAACTTCTTTTGAGGAGGTATCTTTCAGGTAGGAGGATAATTTATTCCAGGTCTGTACCTAGGTATACTGAATTATCTGGGTAGGGCAAATATTGGTCAATTCAACAATTTGAGGGAAATAACTTTAAAAGGGACTGTATTTTCATCCCAAATTCAGAAACCACGTTGTTTCTTAATGGCATGGTTCCAAGTTCTGAAAGCCATTCCACTCAACAAGTAGTTCAATCTTCTGGTATTGGCTAGCTGGAGGTGGACCTACCACCACTATTCAAGGCAACCCTGCAGTGACAGCCAAATAGGCAGAGGGCAAGATTGGCAGATTACAAGTTCTGCTTCGTGGATTTTTGATCCTTTCAATTCTGGGTTGCTAGGTCCTCCAGCTTTTACATCTCTTGGAAGTAGTTTGAACAGATAGTCAATAGTATTTATTTCATTATGAATGCTTTACTTTGTTCCAAGAAAGGGTAATGGACTTAACTCAGCAGAGGTCTGCTTACGTAGCTTGAAGGTTGGTGTTATGCTTTGTCTGAGTTACATCTTTATTGCCTTGTACTTAGTTGCTTTCCTCTTTCAGGTTTTTTCAATGCATGTTTGTTTATTTGGACAAAAATTAAGAGGTGTGAAGCAGATTCAAGTCTTTATCATTGATATTATAAATGGCTGTGCTTGACTTACACTTTTTATGAAATTGTCAGATGGGCAGTTTTTTTGAAAAAAGAGATTTTCAAGAGTCAGTCTGGCAGTTCTTGCTACCAAGGCAGCATTTGACTCAGTTTGACATCAAGCAGTTGCAGCAAACCTGAAGTCAATCAGAATCATGGACCAACTTTCCACTGGTTGGAATCATACTTAGCACAATAGGAATATGGTTCTGATTGCTTGATGTCAATCATCTCATTCCCAGACTATCTCTGCCATTGTCCCTCAGGGTAGATATTTTCTAATCAACCTGTTAGAGATGTTATTACAACTTTTGCAGCAGATAGAGATTGAATCTAGGCCTCTTGGTTTTAGACGTAAGGACTCTACCACTTCACCCCAACAGCCTTCATATTCTACAGGGTAACAGCCTAGCCCCAAACATCTACAACTGTTTAATCAATAATGTTCCTTTCATCATAAAGAGAATTGGGGCCATTGTTGTTCATTGCAGAATGTTCAATATTATTCCCAACTCCTCTGACACTGAAGCAATCTGTGTCCATACGTGCCAAGCCCTTGACAATTTCAAGGCTTGGGATGATAAATAGAAAGCACCATTTGTGTCATAAGTAACAGACAAATCCACCTCCAACAACGGAGACTATAACCATCTTCCCGGGGCACTCAATGTCATTACCATTGTAGAAATACCATCACCAACATCCTGGGTGTTACCCTTGACCACAAACTTAGCTGCAGCAACCATACAAACACTGGCAATGAAATCACATCAGAGGCAAAAAATCCTGCAGCAAGTAATTCAGGTCCTAACTCCTCAAAGCCTATCCACCATGAATAAGACACAACTCAAGGGGGTGTTAGAATATTCTCCATTTCTCGAATGTGTGTCATTCCTATAACACTCAAGGAGCTCAAAATTGTACAGGACAAAGGACCAGCTTGTTTGGTATCCATCCACCAATTTAAACATTCATTCCCTCCCCATCAATGAACAGTGACAGCTGTGTACACCATAAACGAGAGGTACTGCTGAGACTTACTAAGCCTGCTTCCACAAATCTATGACCTGTAACAACCAGAAGGACAAAGGCACCAGGTGCTTGGAAACACCACCTGCAAGCTTTTCGCCAATCTACTACGTTGCCACTCCTGTAGTGTCACTGGATTGAAATCTTGGAACTCACTCATTTAGAGAGCTGAGTAGTTACACTATTTAAATTGTCACAGTTCAAGAAAGCAGTTCACCACCACCTTCTGAAGGGCAACTGTGGATAGCAATATCCCATGAAAGATTAAAGTATGATCCAAATGGTAACTTGAAACAAATATATTGAAGACCAAATTTAAAGTGGGTTGTAGCGGCAATGTGAGTTGAAGTAGGGAAAAAGTCAGCTTGGAAACTGGATTGAAGTGTCGCAAGTTCAACTTAGGGAGAAAAGGAAAATAGCAAACTTTTGCCAGTAATAAACGTGAACATACCACAACTGGTCAGGCAGCATCAGAGGAGCAGGACAGTCGATGTTTTGGGCCTAGGCCCTTCATCAGGACTAGGAAACAGAAGGGAGCTGGGCAATAAGTAGAGGAAAGTGGGGTAATAGGAACTGCATACGCTGGCGAATCTGAGATAACAAGGTGTAGAGCTGGGTGACCACAGTAGGCCAAGCAGCATCACAGGAGCAGGAATGCTGATGTTTCGGGCCTAGGCTGTTCTTTGGAAATAGGGGAGGGGAAGGGGGTTCTAAAATAAATCAGGAGGGGGGAGAGGCAGATGGGAGATGGATAGAGGAAAAGATAGGTGGAGAGGAGACAAACAGAGGAGACAGTGACTGAGGAAAGAGGGGTGTGGCTGGGTTAAGGTAGCTGGGATGGCGATAAGTGGGTGAAGGTAGGGGGTAATGGACATTGGTCAATGGGGAAGAGTGGGGTGGATAGATGGGGAAGGAGATGGACAGGTTGTGTCAGGTCAAAGAGGCGGGGATGAAAGGGAGGGTTGGACATGGGATGAGGCCAGCGATGGAGAGATTTTGAAACTGGTTAATTCTATATTGAGGCAATCAAACTGTAGGCTCCTGATGTGGAATATGAGTTGTTGTTCCTCCAGTTTGCAGGTGGCATCATTGTAGCACTGGAGGAGAGAGAGAGGGGGAGTCAAAACAGTTAGCCACTGCAAGGTGTTGTTGATTATAGCATACGGAGCCCGGGTGCTCTGCAAATCTGTCACTGTGTCTACATTTGGTCTCACCAATGGAGGAGGCCATATTGGGAGCAATGAATACAATAACCAGATTGGAGGATGTGCAGGTGAACTCCTGTCAGATATGGAAAGTTGTCTTGGGCCTCAGATGGAGGCGAGGCGGGAGATGTAAAGGCAGGTGTAGCACTTCCTGTGGTTGCAGGGAAAGGTGCCGGGTGTAGTGGGGTTAGCGGGGAGTGTGGAGTGGACGAGGGAGTCTTGGAATGAGCAGTCCCTACGAAAGGCAGGTAGGAGTAGGGAGGGAGATATCTCTTTGGTGGTAGAGTCAGATTGCAAATGGCATAAGTGGCAAGGATGATGCACTAGATGCGGAGGTTGATGGGGTGATAGTTGAGGACCAGGGGGATTCTGTCTTCATTTTTGTTGGGGTGAGGGTTCTGAGGGCAGAAGTGCAGAAATGCAAGTGATGCGGTTGAGGGCAAAGATACCACCTGCACTCCCTACGCTAGAATCAACAACACCTTCCAGTCGCTAACCATTTTAACTCTGCCACCCACTCCCTGGGTGATATGCCCATCCTGGGCCTCTTCCAATGCCACAAAGATGGCACATGCAAACTGGAGGAACAATAGCCTGATGGTCTAAACACAGGATTCACCAGTTTCAAAATTTCCCCACCCCACTGGCCTCATCCCATGTCCAACCCTCCCTATCATCCCCAGCTCCTTGACCTAACACTACCTGTCCATCTCCTTCATGACCTATCTATTCCCACCCTTCCCACTGACCAATCTTCATTAGCCCCTACCTGCATCCACCTATCGCCATCCCACCTACCATACCCCAGCCCCACTCCTCTTTCCTCTATTTATTTGCCACCTCTCTTCCCCTTCCCCAGTCATGATGAAGTGTCTAGGCCTGAAATGTCGACTCTCCTGTTCCTCTGATGCTGCCTGACCAGCTGTATTCCTCCAACTCCACACTGTATCAACTGTGACTCCGGCATCTGCAGTTCTTGCTACATCTGAGCTCTTTGGATGTGTCGAGTTTAAATTGAAAGCCTGTGCTAATAATTTGTTAGGAATTGGTCTAATTTTGTAGGCACCATCTTTTACTAATTTTCTGAATTAGCACATCTCTATTTGGGGCTGAGCAGCGATGCTTTTTGACTTTGCAAAAGAAGTTTGGTTGATCCTAAAACTGGAATGACCTTGTATTTTCAATGGGGACTTGTTCACCTTACTAACATGTAAACTGTGAATTAAGCATCATAGGACTATTTTTCAGCTTTTGATGAGTTCATTAACTTAATAGTAATCCTTTGCAATAAGATAAGCAGAAAATGAGTAGAGTATATCTGGGACATTCTCTGAAACAGAGAGGAAAAAGTGCCTTTTCTTGCAGATCTCAAATATGTAGTCTCGCATCAAAACTCTCCACAACATAGATTTCTGTTTCCATAATATTTTGGATAATAAGCCACTTAATTCCTAACCCACTTTCAAATAATACCATTTCTATTTGCAAGAATAACATGATAATGGAATAAAACAAACCAAAGATGGCCAGATGA
This sequence comes from Stegostoma tigrinum, assembly GCF_030684315.1. Taxonomy (NCBI): domain Eukaryota; kingdom Metazoa; phylum Chordata; class Chondrichthyes; order Orectolobiformes; family Stegostomatidae; genus Stegostoma; species Stegostoma tigrinum. The sequence continues at coordinate 41,470,686 of NC_081364.1, read as the reverse complement.
AGTGTATTAAAATGGTTGGGAGAGGAAAAAGGTCACACTATTGTGTCAAGTTTTAGACACATGCTTTGCCATTCCTACTTACTGTTTTTCAAAAAAATGAGTAAATGCCTACTGTGAAAGAAATTATTTAACCTTTAACAAAATAGCAGATGTAACATGATTACAAAGAAGATTATTTCATTAGTGCACACAAAAATATAGCAATTATGATACACATTTATTAATGATCCTTTTATGTTTCTCAAATGGCTAATCAGCCACTTAACCGGTATAAGTGCAGAAAATTTGTTAATCAAGCTGTTGTGTACAACTGTACTCGCAAATACAGCAAAGAAAAAGGTATTTTCTGCTAGTCCAGATGACCCACGTAATACAGCATTGAAAGCACATTCTAATCTGGGGCGTAAGATCTCAAAGAAAAAGAAAAAAAGTAGTAAGTGTGGGAATAATTGACCAGACGTAGTGAATGTTGTTGTGCCAACAACCAGAAGGAGCTGGCAAAAATCAAGAAAAACATTGCGTGACTCAGAAAAGCACCAAAGTGTGGCATGAATATCATTTTATAATAACAGTACCCAACACGTACGTCCCTGGGAGAAAGCTGAGGTTCTGAAAAATGTGTTTAAAAATTCTGTTAATTTGGAATAAAGTGAAAATTACACAATTTCATTGTATCTAACATGACGTGAAAGAGAATATAACCACAGGAAAAATGATTATGTGTTGCAAACCAACATGAATGAACCTTCAAACCTTCAAGCCAGCAGGAACAAGAAAAATCACAAAAATATTGCAGCCAATATCCAGGAATTCTCTGCACAGTCATTTCAAGTTCTTGCCTGTTTTAAGCTGCAGCATATATTGAATTGGGGTTCTCTGACTCCAATGCAGTTTTGAGATACCAATGACCAAAGAATGCAGCCCACAATCTTCACCCAATGGTACCAGATATTAAACATTCTAACATTCCTTAAAGGAACTACTCCAGGATGTTCTAAATTAAAGGTTTTTGATAGCCCCTGCTGGTAAACTCACTCCCATAGAAAACATCCCTTGTTCTGTCCCACTGAGTAGAATCCAAGTTCTGCCCATCCTCATTGATAAGCTTAATGTGGTCACGTGCTGACCGTTAAAACTTCAAGGATACCTGGCCCTCAAAGCATCTCACATCAAACACAGTTGTATTGTTCACCACTTGCTCCATATCTATTATGTGAAAATCAACCCCTGTGACTTATATATAGCTGTTCTTTCAGCTAAAGTGAAAACATGATTCTGCTACAAGGTAGGTAAAGCACAAACTAAGAAATGGCCTTGAGCTTCCGAAACTCTTGTTGCCTACCTTGCAACAAATCACGATTAGATTAGATTCCCTACAGTGTGGAAACAGGTCCTTTGGCCCAACAAGTCCACACTGCCCCTTGAAGCATTCCACCCAGATCCATCCCCCTATAACCCACACACCCCTGAACACTACGGGCAATTTAGCATGGCCGATCCACCTAGCCTGCACATCTTTGGACTGTGGGAGGAAACCGGAGCACCTGGAGGAAACCCACGCATACACGGGGAGAATGTGCGAACCCACACAGACAGTCACCTGAGGTTGGAATCGAACCTGGGTCCCTGGTGCTGTGAAGCTGCAGTGCTAACCACCGAGCCACCATGCCACCCACTATTGCTGTGCTTACTGATCATACAGTGATCTGCGCTTGAGCAAAGCTTCATTTTAAAAATTCTCGTTCTTGTTTTTAAATCCCTCTGTTGTCCTGCCTGGTCCCAACTCTGTAATCTTCTCCAGCCTTATAATCCTACAAGATATCTTCACTCCTTTAATACTAGCCTCTTAAATATTGCATATTTTAGATGTGTTATCAATTGGAACAATGGCTTCAGTCTCCAGCACTTTAAATCTTTCTTCCCTTTCTAAACATTTTTGCCTCTCTACTTCTCTATTCTCCTTTAAAATGCTATTATAAACCTCATTCTCTGACCAAGCTTTTATTCATTTTTCTTAATATCACCTCATGTGCTCAGTGTCCAATTGTACTTTACAACATTCCTGTGAAGAGTAAGTATTGTGACATTTTACTATTTTAAAACGCTAAATGAATGCAAGACATTGTTGCTACCAGACCTATTTCAGCAAGCTGTTAAATGTGCTAGGTCTGTGGAGACTGCAGAGCAACACTGAATATTTTATGTATGTTATACAGAACAGGTATTTGACAAACAGTACTAAATATCACATGAACATATCCCTTCAAGCTAATGATATTACCTATACTGTTGTAAACAAATATATTGTTAATAAACCTTGTTTTCACAAAGCTAGGGGAACAAAGTAATCTCCAACTAAACCTAAAGAATAAAACCAACAATTGTTTATGCTGAAAATCTGAAAGAAAAACAAAAATTGCTGTTGAAACACAGCAGGTCTGACAGCATCAGTGGAGAGAATGCAGAGTTAACATTTCATTAGAACAAGTACTAGCTAGAAAAAGGTGAAATATGTGCTGAAGAGACTGGACAAGAGGAGATAAAAATTGAGTCAAGGTAGAAAGAAATAAGTTGCATCGGGCAGGAGCAGCAAGAAACAATGAGTCTATCAAGGCAGTCCGTTTTGTGGATTTTGGGATTGTAAAAAATGGCAGTCAACAGTGAACCAATAGCCATTTCTTGCACTTCATGTTTTGCACCAAGTGAGGGTGAAATTCAACTTCAGCAATAGTGCAATCTGACTGTAGGATGCTAACTATCTCTTCTACCTCCAGCAAGCTCTACCTCTTTGATTAGAATGAGTGTCCAGAAAGTGGCTGAAATATTAACCATCAGTTAGACCCATATCAAAGTTGTGTTTGATCCAAAAGCAAGTCAGACAATATATGGAGAAATTTTCAACTGGTACAAAAAGAAGCTATGAAGCAGATCCAATGATGAGCAATGAGCAATTTTCAGAGAGTTTTTTTTAAATTTGATGAGCAAGTGTATTTAGAAAAGTTAGATCCAATGTGCAAATGAATCGACATTGGGTTGCACACCGACATGCTGAAAGTGGAAGACTGCATAAACTGACCACAATACGTTATGCTTACCATTCAATCATAATAAATATTTCTATAATTATTATATTTTATTTCTCTTTGGCAACATTTATGAAACCATTCCTTCATGCCAACTTCATGGTCTTAGCAGACTTACAATTACAAGTTTATTAAAGAAGTCCACTCTTAATTTTCTAATAAAAATGTTAACTTAATATTTAACTTAGAAATCACTAAACATGATGAAATCCAATACATTTCAATCGACTGATTGCAAAAATACACACAGAATAAAACACCAAATATTTCTGCACAATTATGCTGCAGCTATTTTCTTCAGGTGGGCAAAAAATATCCCGTAACATCATTATGATGAACAGCAGAAGTGCTTTCCCTAGTTTTCTGACCAAAATTTGTCCGTCAATCAGCATTATAGAAGTTAATATTCTAATAATAATTTATCAAATTATTGGGGGAGCTCACTGTGTGCAAATTGGGTGCTGCATTTTACACATTAACAACAAACACACTTTAAACAATGCTTCATTACCTGCTTAATGATCACGAAGAGTGCCATATGTAAATACCAGTTTTTTTTGTTACATGTTTGACATATATTTAATTTAGAAACTGATTGTCTGGCTGGGTTAAGAAGGACAAAGTGTAATTCGACTATGAAAATAGGAAAGTTAGGCAATATCTGCTCCTGCACATGCAAGCAGAGTTGCTGACACCAAAGGTAGTCATCCTATTCTATTGAAAACTGAGACTGTTCTACCTTAGCTTCTTCATTGTTGGAAATATGGCAAACAGTGAGAAGAATAGTAGCATGTACCAGGCTCCAGTACTGTGGTCAGACTAATCAAACAGCATGAAATGGCACATGAAATTCAATGCAGCTGCCTGTGGCGTGATGGATTCTGAAAGTAAAGAATGAGGAGAGACAGAGGAATTTAAAAGAACAGAGAAACCCTAGGCCTTACAAACACTAATATTTGATTACAGCAGAGTAAGTTGATAAGACTGGTAAACGTACATGGTAAACGTGAATTTATAAATAGGGACAGAACGCAACATCAAAGAAGTTCTATTTAATCTTTATAAATCACTGGTTAGGTTTCAGGTACAGTGCTGGAGATAATTTAAACTGATCAATTCATTGTAAACCTGACAGGATGGACAATAATACACAGGAAATATGGGATGAGGGATTTTAGTTAGGTGAATAGATACAGAAACTGGGATTATTGTTTTAAAACAGAAGTAGTTAAAGTGAGGTTTAACTCAGATGTTCGAGAAATCATGGCATGTTATAATGGTCTGGAATTTGCCTCCAATGCAGATTCAATAAAGTACTTTTCACAAAGGGAATTGGATATATACTTGAAAATGAAAAACTTGCTGAACTATGGAGAAACAGGATTATGGGAAAAATTGGAAGACCCAGCCCAAGGGCAATGGGGTGAATGAGCTTTTCATGCTGTTTTAATTCTACATGTTTTCTGATTTTCTGGAATTAGTAAACAATTAATTTTAAAAGGTTCAAAAACTTTTTGCAGTTGTGTTTGTGCAACTTATGCTTCGACAAAGAAGGGTGCTACAGTTAAAGTTAAATAAATATTACTTTGCAATGAAATATTACATTTCAGCTAGGGTTATGCTTGAATCAGTATTTCTACATACTGGGAATAAAAATAAACTACACATTGTAATTCTACACTTAAGAGCACATGTGCATTTTCTAGACCCACTATATTAACTCCAAATGTGAGCAAATGTTAGAATTTGCACTCCTCCAAAGCTATTGTGAGGTAATGTTATCACATAATAAATGAAATTAATGTTCTCTGCAGTTGATATTCTGTGCTTAGAAATGAGATCTGCAGATTTCCACCAGTGCAAAATAAATATTATCCAAAGTTGATATCCATGGGTGGAAACAATGCCTCTCCCTTTTAAGATAATTTAGAAAAATAGTTGATAAATGTAAAGTAGCATCAGTTCAATAAAAAAAATTCAACACAAATATTTAGAAAGATGTCTTAACATCCCTAGGAGAACTTTAAGACTCAGTCAAGGATATGCCAAGTTACCTTTGACAAGCACTTTAAGTGAGGATTCAGAAAAATCTCACAGCTGAGATGTCTGGGGCAACAGAAGCCTATAGAGTGACAAATATAACCTGACACAGACCAATGAGAAGAAGGGCAATTTTGTTTAGGAAAAATCAAACTGCAGCAACCTCAAAAAACCCATTTTGACATTATGACCATAAGACAGAAAACATAGCAGCAGTCTCCCCCAGTGGTGGTGTTAGAGAGATTAGTTTAGGCATCAGTAGCTACAGATGAAACACTGACCTCGTATAGTTAGATAATTTTTCAAAAAACTATGCAGGTAATAAAATATAATAAATAAAATAGAATGCTCCAGGGGTCTGTGCAGACAAGGATAGTGAAAAGAAAATCTGTACGAGCACATTCAGTGGCTTCACAGAGTTAGATGGAACCTTGAAAATATGACACAGTGAAAACAAGACACCTAAATCTTAACCATGTAGTTAGAAAATCAGGTCATCATCAGGTAAAGTCAACAAAGGTTTATGAAAAGCAAATCACGTTTGACTGATTTGGTGGAATCTTTTTGGGTTTTGTAAATAAAGGGCATCCAGTAGATATAGCATACCTGAGTTTCCAAAATGTATTTGCTAAGGTACCACTCCACAGGTTGCCACCTGAGAGGGTTGTCAAGAACTCTGTCAAGTATCTGACTACCTGACTGCCCAACTATCAGCAGCAGCCTTGGGCTCATCCAAATTTTCAACAGCTGCACAGAAAGATGGAAGTGATGTATATTAAATTTCATTCCAAATATTAAAATTGAAATAAATGGGGCCAATTTTGGACTGCACACTCCCCCAGTCAGCTTTCCATCAGGGTATTAAACCCCTCCATTGAATATTAGTGCAATATATAGATTTCAAAATATAAAGCAATTTAACTAACTATTTTGACTTTACACTGTACAGCGAGTTAATAGAAATCTGCTAATAACTGCTACCTGGCTAATGGAGGAGAGCAGGATTATATATTTACACTCGATCTGATTATCATCCACTACCTATCGTGTCTTCATTTATGAGCAACAGTATGACCAACCACTAATTACTCAGCCCCACTCAATTGTGCTTAATAGTGTAAGACATCTTTGTGGAACTACATTACTACTATCGAAAATATTTTATAGGTCACAAAGAACAATTTTTTCCCAGCAGCAAGTGGTAATTTCAAAACAAGCAATATGATTTTTAGTACACACAAATATTCTCATGCTTTGTGAAAAGTGCACAGTTTTAAAAGTATTGATAATCCTCCAGTACTTTACTCACATGACCACCATCACAAATAATTCAGGAAATCCAGGCAGTGAATGTTGACAGATTATTTAACAATGAATTGCATCACAATTGAGTCCAGTCTGGTAATCAGTTGCCATAAATATGCATGGTCTGCATTCAGTGATGTCACTAGACAATGTTCACAATTGCTTTTAGAAAAAATATGTTCAAATCAAAATGACTTTTGATCTAAAGATCACTGAATTAAACTTCCATATTAACAACTGCCCACTTATTGGTGAATTCAACATCTGAATTGGAGGTGGCTCTGTGGTTATCACTGTTGTCTCACAGCGCCAGGGTCCTGGACTCAATTCCACTCTTGAGCAGCTGGAGTTTGCACATTCTGCCCATGTCTGTGTGGGTTTTCTCTAGGTGTTCTTGTTTCTACCCACAGTCCAAAGACATGTAGGTTAAGCAGACTGGCCAAGGTAAATTGTTCATAGTGTCCAAGGATGAGCAGGCTAGATGGATTAGCTATGGGAAATGTGGGGTTACATGGATAGAGGAATGGGTCTGGATGGGATGCTCTTTGGAGAGTCAGCCTGGACTTGATGGGCCAAATGACTTGCTTCCACACTATAGGGATTCTATGAATTCTTCAAATCAATACTTCTCCAGTTCAGTAAGTGACAATTCCCTCACTGTTCTGTGGTACAATCTTTAAACTTTCTATGAGTTATTTTCAAATAAAATTGCCAAGCATTCACAACAGTAAAGAACCAAGTTATGTCCCCTTTAAAGAAATATTCAACTTGCACCGAAAACCTCCCTCAGCAAACTCTAATGTTAATTCCATCAGCCAATATTGCCATAAAGACTTGCAGCGAAAGATATTTATATGTGGAAGCCACATTTTTTACGAAATACATTGTGTAATACTACAGTCAAGATTCTTTAGATTTTCTCTGCTTTTTTGGGTATCATTTTCTCAGTAAATAAATCCAAATAGAAAAACCAAACAAAAACACTAATTGATACAACAACATTTTTAAGATGAAATTAACTGTGCAGTAAAAAATGTCCTGGCAAAACATGAAAATATAGTTGTTAAATCCATGGTAAGTCTACTAACCAAAAGACAACCTCAATCATCACTTTACAAGTAATTCAGCAAGCACTGACTATGAAGACATCTGCATAGTCTCAAACAAAACAAGGGATTCATGCCAGATTGGAGTAACGTTCATACATAGTGCACATTGAAATTTTACAGGGTTTCTTCATCAGTAAACATATCAATAGATGTTCAAGAAGAGCAAAAACAATGTACAGCATAACATAATTTCTGAATAGGTAGCAATGGATGCATTTTTCACACTAGTGTAGAGAAATTCTCAAAACCTATCCAAGTGTATGAGTTAAATACATTATTGAACCAGAACAGCATGCATGACAATACTTAAAGGATATAACATTACAAGAACAAGCATCAAAACAACAAAATATTCAAAGCACAAATTAAAATTATTTGAAATAGTCTAGAAGCAAATTACAATCTCATAACAGAACTTTTGTCTGTTAGTAATGAAAATTTAAAGAAACATTGGTTATGTCATTTCAGCATTATTAAACACATTCATAAAAGTGCAATTTACTATTTTCTTCAGGGCAATACAATGTGCACGATAACAACATCCATTGGAACAAAGCCAGCAATCACAGCCAGCACTGATAACCAACAATCTGTACTGGGCCTCTCACATAGATGCAATGGTCAAGAAGGTACAACAATGCCTCTTCTTCCTCAGGCTGCTTCGGAAATTTGGCATGTCCAGAAGAATCCTCACCAACTTTTACAGAAGCACCACAGAAAGCATACCATCCGGTTGCATAATGGTCTGGTACAGCAACTGCTTTGCCCAGATCCGTAGGAAACTACAGGAAGTTATGTGCACAGCCCAGGCCATCATGAAAGCCAACCTCCCATTCATGGATTCTATTTACACTTACTGCTGCCATAGAAAAGCTGTCAACATCATCAAAGACCCCACCCAGCCAGTAAAGCTCTCTTCCAATCTCTTCTGTTAGGCAGAAGATACAGAAGCTAGAATACACGCACCAACAGGTTCAAGAACAGCTTCTTTGCTGCTGTTGTAAGACTGCTGAATGGACTCTCTAACTTTAATTAATGTTGGTCTTGCTGGTGTTGATCTTGTTTTGCACATCTGCTGTGCAGTTGTAACCTGTATGCCTACCTCGGTCTAAGCATCCCAAGATCTATATGTCCTTGTCTGCTATGATCTGCCTGTACTGCTCGCAAAGCAAAACTTTTCACTGTAGTTAGGTACATGTGAATTCAACAAATCACATCAAATCAAATCACTTTTAAAGGCACTAAGTAAACCATAAAAACACTGAAATAGTGCCCTCCAATGCAGACAAACAATCAATTGAAGTGATCTTCCTGTTAAATGAAGCATGCTATTCAAAGGAAGTGCCATATTGGTGACCAGGCACTGGAAGCATTTCTATTCAAATAGGGGAATTCACAAATGAGAACAGTGGGCATCACCATACTCATCAGTCTTCTCATTTTCCATTCCCAAGTTCAACTGGAAAAGAAGAAAATGATAGAACTCAGCAATGAGAATTTGTTGGGCTGTGAGAAAGAAAATGGTAGATAACAAGATAGGCACTGAGGTGTTAATATGCACAATAGGTTCCCAAGAAAGTCAGACTTTTCTTCTATCAGATGAAATAGTGTAACAAAGATAGCAGTGTCATGTGAGAAGCGAGGCAATGAATTATTAGCATGAATAATGATAGCAATATATGGAAAATAGAACTTTTAACTGTTTCTGGAACTGTGTGCTGTAATAAAATAATTTAGATACTCAATATTTGAAAGTAAACTCAGCAAGTTGATGCCTATTATATTATAACAATATATATAACATATATTCAAAAGGTTGACAACCACTCACATATGAAAAAGAAAAATCACAAAAGAGACTTTAAATTGAATTCAGTTACTTAGCACCTCTTTTAGTAGCTTATTTGGTGACAATCTGCAGTATCGTTGAACAAAGGAAAGACTTGGCTTTTATAAGTGCAGGAGATTTGTAATTCCTTTCATACTCGAGGAGTGAAAACTCAAAATACCCAGTCAGTCATGTCACATTTGTCGAAAGAAAACTAATGTTTCTGACCAATAAAAGGTCATCAATCTGAAATGTTAACTCTGTTGCTATCTCACTATCTCGAGCATGTTCGGTAATTTCAGGTTTCCAGCAACGGCTTTTGTGACAGATTGAAGATTTAGTTTGCTACCAGCTTGCTTAAGACACAATATTTCATTATCTGATCCAAAAATTTCCAAGAAAACTAACCTGTCCCTGCAATGTCTGTGCTGTGGTTCCATACCAACAATTCACTGATGGAATAAGTGGTTCATGAAGGATACAATAGGTATGTGGGTTTAACCAGCAACACGCATAAAATCTGGTCTCTTGGAAAAACAGAGGACCTGCAGAAATGTGCTCCCTTTTATAATGATGTTGTTGGCTAGCTGGGGTAATGGTTAAGTATTTTTTCCAAAGAACCTCTAATCTTCTCAATGTGCCTAGCACTACAATTGAGATGAAGCCTTTAAGAGATTCTGGAAGAATCATTGCCAAACAAAAGGTCAGAAACTTAGATAGAAGATTCATTAGAATAATACCATAAATGTGAGGTTATAATTTTTTTAAAAATCAAATGTGGCTTCTACACTGAAGCAGGAAAGGTTAAAGGATGTAACAGAGATCAAAAGCATGAGAAATTTTGACTGGGCAAACCACTGAATCAATAACAGGAGTTTTAGGCTGATATTATCGTGAGAGAAGTGTGATTTAAGGACATACAAAATTTTTAGACCATAGGTTATTGATATTGCATCAGGGATTGATCTGTTATTTAAAATGGAATGGGTTATGTATTGGAAAAGAAATAATGGAGGAGAAAAAAAAGAGATGATACCAGTTAGTTTAGATGAAAAGCTGATGTGACAACTTGAATAATTGACCTCATGCTCTCCTTCTACATTCTGATTTATAAAATTTGTCCTGTCAGTTGCTTTGCTGAGTGCAACACTAATGGGTTAAATGTGTTACTCTAGAATTCTGAAATGACTGCTATCTAATGCATGAATAGTACACGTATTCAGCATCACCAATCACAATTTACAAGCACATGTGAAGATGACTATTAAGTAACATTTCATGAAGCTTTGATGCACTTGCATTAATTACAACACAACTGCCATTGTCAGCAATTAACTGATCCTGAAAAACATGGACAAAACAGTCAAGTGGAGTTCAAATGTAGACATTAATTTGCTCCCTGTAAAGGACATAATCGAAGGTAGTATAATAACTTTTATCAAAGAATCTCTCAGTTTTCCCAAATCTATGGCTGAAAGAGAAAGAAAAACCACATCAAAACATTTAGCTCTACTTTTACTGAGTCAACCAAGAAACCAAATGGAATAGATCCAATGGACTGCAGCACTTCAAGAAGGCAGCTCACCATTATCTTCTCAAGGATAACAGGGGATGGACGAGAAATCCTGGCCTAGCCAATGATGCTCACATCACTTGAATGCTTTTTTAAAAATTTACTTAGTGACAATGAGAAAATTATTCCATGTGGTCAGTGCTACTTCTGTAGAATGGATGATTATTTACATTGTAAGCAATATGATTTTTTATTTTAATTTTTTTAAAAATTTCATTTTTCACTTCAAACAACACAGAAATTGTTGAATTGATATTGACATCTTTACTCTGTGTATACTGTAATAGATATCTCTTCAGATTTATGTTTTAGTTCAATTTTGTTATACAAAGACTGATGAAATGATTTCTTAAACTGGATGGAATTCATTTACAGTGTGAGATAGGGGTATTGAATGCGATCAGAGTCTTTCTCCACACTTACGTTTGATCAGGTACATCAGTGGCTAAACACAATTCATGTATTCTTCAGGCTCTCAATGACCTGATCAGTGATACAGTTTTCCACAACAGTGTATCGAGGTCAAACGGAGGTTTACTTTGCTTTTGCAATGCTATGGTGGAATCACAGGTTTGAGATAAGGATTTATGAGTAGTGGCCTAGGTTTTTTTCAAGTTTTCTTTGAAATACATTTTTGCCGTAATGATCCATCTACTTTATGCTAAACGCTGATTCAGCAGTTGGGTGAGCCATGATAGAATTTGATTCAGACCATCATCTCTGCAAGTATAATAGGATTTTAAATATTATGCACAAGTTAAGACATTGTTCCCTCTTCTGACTCCAACAACTAGTAGTTATTGTTATGAAGTTTTGGGGCTATGGGCCACATACCGTTAGTGGCTCTGAACAGCATAAGGATTACCCTTCCAGCTGTATACAAAAGATACATTTGGCATTAGTTACACTGGAGTTCAGGAAACATCCTTTCATCCATTTTCTGCTCAATTAGTCACGCATAAACTTCTACTAGCAGAGCATACTAACATGTAATTTTGTGAAAACGCACATAACCACAAGCAACTAAAAAATCAACACTAAGTCAAACAACTAACCGTCTATCAAGGCACATTTGGAGATTCAGATCTTTCCTCATGTAGTCAATGCACAAGTATATGGCATGATGTGACATGCAACCATACAGAACAATAAGGCAGAGGTTATTTTTCTGATCTTTGCAGTCAAACACACCTGCTGGTTAATTCACAAACTTGAAGAGGACATAGAAAAGGATGAAAAAAGACAAAACTAGAAAGTTTTTGAGATTCAAAACCAACAACGTGTTTGGAGAATTAGGCACAGAATAAGCAATGTGGAAGCCAAAAGATTTGCTATGGCAAACAAAAGAAGAAACCAATTAAAACATCTCAAAAGTCAGACAACATCTGCATACAAATTCTAAGTCTCCTTCTCAGGAATTGAAGATAATTAAATCAACACCATAAAGGAAATGAATCAAGTGAAATGGAATGGAATAGGTGAACCCACACCTGCATGGAAATGAAGAGAACCTCTGAAGTGCTTGTGAAAAAAAACACAGGATGATTGAACAGCAGAGCTGATGTAAGTAAGCAGAAAAAATATCCATGACAGAAATTTTAAAAATAGTAAACATACACATACTGTCATACAGAGTGAAAAGCCAAAGACCTTTTGATTTAAGCAAAACAGGATCCAGTAACCCAGGAATATGGTGAATGATGATCACTGTGCCTACAACATTCTGAAGCAAGTCTCCATCCCACGTACCAGTCCACACTATGCACCCTATCCCAGAAAAGCAAGCTTGCTTAGTCCACATTTCCAATGCTTAATCTAAGATAGTTTATCTGAACAGTGGAGAAGACAAATAATTCAGTCCTGAGTGTAAGTCAGATTAAAAACTGAAACAGCTAGCAGAAGGACATTGCAGTCACACACAGAACAGCTGAGTTCAGCAAAGGTACTGCAAAATTTGTGTTTAATTTTTCGAAACACAGGCTGCACTGTAAGCAGTGCAGGACACTAGACTACAGGTTGCACATGCAACATGAGTGTTCTCATAGAAGGAGCACTTGTGACTCTGGATAGTGGTGTCAGAGGATTTGAATAGACAACTGAATGGTTTGGCAGAAATATTTACTCAGAGGAAAGCAATATGCATTGTCCAGATGATGAACCATGGATAGGCAGGAAGTGACTGGACAAACTTTAAAATTCAGGCTTGCTGCTCCGTTCCCACCACTTGCAACTTTAATTATACTCACTGTACTTTATTGGCTAAGGCATCAGCATGGAGCAAACGGGAGCCTCTAAAGTTTATCCAAATTAATGAAGCAGTCAAGGTTGTCTGTCAGATGAAGGCAAGACTGCAACTGTTAAAAAGAAGAGGAAGTCCATGTCAAGTCAAGAAATGATGTGACCAAAAGGAGTAGAACAGCTGTCAAGCTTTCTTTAGGTAGTTCCCACCTGGATTAAATGACTTGGGACTGTCCATGACGTACCCACCTACTATAGCTCACTCACCAAGATAAAAATTAAGCCATGTTATTAGTTGGTCCCTGTCTAATTTTTTTTTGAGTCAATTATTTTTCTCTAATATATTGTGTCTAACATGCCCGTCTTTCACTACTTTCTGAATTGAATCTTATGTACAGTCTCTAATCATTAAAAATACTAAAGCAAACCGTGAAAGCATAATGATAAAAAAACTAAGATGTTCGAAATTTGCTGTGAGCAAAGTAAGTTCTGTTCAAAATATATGGGTTTAATCATGTATCACTATGCCAATTCCACATTGAATTGAGCCCCTCAAACTGAGCTGCCAATTTAGTAGATTTAACACTTGGTGAAAATATTCTTCTCTCCATTTAATATGGAGATGATCAATTCATACTGACAAAAAAAATTCCACTTGGCAGAGGTTTTACTGACACGTGAATAATTTCCTTTCCCTCCTTCAATTTTTTTTTTAATTGCTCAGAAACCAGGTGTTGTGGGTGATTTTTTTTTCTCTCCTTGTCTACCCATATAGATCTGAAACTAGAACAGGGAAGGTAAGTATTTAGAATCATTATTTAAGACAGACTAACTGAGCAAAAAATATTACATGGGATATAAAATTAATTCTGTATGTTTAGATACTCTATTGTCATTGGTCATTCTGGTAAGATGTGAGCAAATCAAACATAATGTTCTGCTCTGCCTGCTAACAAACCAAACAGAACCACTCTAAAATTCATTACCAAGTTTGCCTCCCCACATCTAACCATATGGATTTAAAAAAATTCAACCAAACAAACATGTTTTTTATTTGTCTGTGGTGCAGAGTCATCTGGTGTATATTAACTACTTGCCAATAAAAAAAACGTTGCTTTATTTCATTGCCATAGGTAGCTAAGCCGTTTTACTGCACTAAACTTGTGCAACTACTGTACCAGCACATTTCTTGGCACTTACTGGATAATGTATTTCAGGCTTTACTGGAATTTATACCCAATTGGAAACATTTGGTCAGTCTTCCTGTTAGTGTGATCTAGTCTTTAAGTTGAATGTCTGAAAAAGATTCAATGCAAAAGAATTCAAAGGATTCTGTAACAAAAATCATCTTCTGACAATAGATTTTGAACAGCTGAAAACACTTGCCTTGCTTTCTCAAATAGCCAATGTTTTATCACTGGTAGGAAATAAATTTACAAATTATGAAAGGACTTCAAATAACACAATAACATTACACTTTAATAAAATTTCAAGGATGGATTTTACCCAGCTATGGGATCATTTTTCATGCTGTGCAACTCACAGCAATCTAAAGTCATTGGCACATGCAACAAAACGTGCAAATGTTTGCCAGAAATGGACCAAAAATGACAAAAGATTCCAGGGGAAAAAGGGGTAAAGAGTGCATGTTTGAAACCCAAAATTATTTAGATATTTTAAATCATTTTTCAGGATATGTCTGTGACATGATACTTGAACTAACCAATCTGTGAACTTGCACTGTCTGACATGCAACTATTAGATTTTGCTAGACTTAACCTAAAATAACTCTGCAGTTGATAAAATATGGCTGTTCAGTGAAATAAACTTTTCTCTGCACCCACTACTATTACAAATCATACCTGCTGATTTAAGCAACTTTGTAAGTTATTTGAAATCTTAAACCAGTGGACAGGGATAAGCCACATAATAAGTACAAGAAATACAAGTGGGACACATGAAATACCTCAGGTGTATATTTTTGCTGGTCCAATTTTAAGATACTGATGGATTTTGAAGTTTTCACAATGTGTGCTTGCAAGTTCGAACTTCAGTAGTCTGAAGTCTATATTAAATCAACTGCGATTTCTCATATTTAACTTTGTCAATGATGTATACAGAAGAATTTTGTAAAACTTACCTCTGATATTTTACAAGAATAACAGGTTTGATGATTTAGTGATAAAATGCTATACTTGCTTTGTAAAAATGCAAGAACTAGGCAGCAAGACCACCAGCTTCTGCAATAGGCATTTGCAATTACACATCACATAGGCACTATTCAGAGCACTTCACAAATGGAAGGGGAAACAAGCAGGTAGTAACAAATTCTGAAGGGTGGCATTAACAGTATGAAGAAATAGGCTTTGAAAAGATCTGGAAGGCAAGAAAAAAGGTAACAAAGCATTTTGTTTTGAAACTGGATTATGGGCACGACAGCAAAGTGATACTATTGGCGGAACTATTAACAAATAGAATTCAGAGCAATTGAATGGATTATTCAATTAAAGCTCTGGACTCAAGAAGATTTCCATTGCATGAAGTGAGAAGGATAATGAGATTTGAAGATCTTAACAAGGATCTTCAAATTGATCTTCTGGGAATAGGAAGCCACTGGAGTTTGTGGTGGAAGAAATGATGGGCGTCAAGGACATTGTACTAGACATGGATCAGAAGAGTTCCAAATCAGTTGGAGGTTTGTGAAAGATGTGTCAAGGGTGCTTTTGACAACAATGTTTCCAACTCAATCAGAATGCAAAGTGGTACCCTTATCAAAGTAAGATGGCAAACAGATAATATTAAGTTTGTTTTGTTTGTTGCTTTGCACTATTTTTACTTCTGTGGAAGTGGAACCTTCGGTAGTACTCTTGTTGAAAATTTAATTTCCACTGGAATGAATTTTGAGTCATTACTCTCATTTCCTACAAAACCACACAAGTCAAATCAGCAGATGTATATCTACCAAATATATCAGAATTGTTTTATCTACATGCGAATGAGTACCTGATTCTATAATTTCCCAAACATACATTCTCCCCTTGAGTAGCTATGCAATGAACTCTTACAACTTTGTTACCACACTGTAAATATGCAAGTTCTTCTGCCGGCACCATTGAAAAGTTCCTGACAGGCCAGGAACTTAAACTTTCCAATTTTAATTCTGAGATTTAAATGCTTATAGAATCACAGAATTTTACAGTAAAGAAGGAGGCCATTCAACCCATTGTGTCTGTACCAGTTCCTGAAGAAGCTTCCCAGATGGTTCCACTCCACAGCCCTCTAAGTTCATCAGTTACAAATATATATATTAAAAAACTAACTCTCTTTTGAAACCTCACATGGAATATGCCTCCATCATTCTCCCAGGTAGCACATTCCAAATCCTAACAACTGTCTATGTAAAGAAGTTTGTCCTCCTAGCTTCTCACTCCTCGCTCTCTTGCTGACATTTTTGAAGTTGTGGCTCCTATTGCTACGCTGTAGCAATTTACAACAGTTATTCTATTGCTACATCTTGGTGATTTAAACACTGAAGCACAATAAAAAGAAATACAAACAATGGAAAAGAATTGTGGCTACAGAGAATAAAAAGACAAGAGATTTGTTTTGGATACATGAAAAAGACATATGGAGAGAGAGAACAGACATCGTGACTCCAAGCCTTCTGTAGCTGCTAAAGTTGATGAAAAACAACAGCGATTTATACTCTAGAATATTGACTGCTACCTTTTTTTTAAGTTTAGCTTTTTGTTGATTACTAAATTGTCCCACTGTGGCAAGCAAATCCCTGTCCAAAATGTCCTGTCTGCTCTCAAAACATTTTACAAAGAATTATATGAAAGTATCACTGTTTTCATCATTACAACATATGCTTTCTGAAAATGAGTCATACTGGGCTCAAAACGTTAACTGTTTCTCTCTCCACAAGATGCTGTCAGATTTGGCGACTTTCTCCAGCACTTCCTGTTTTTATTTCAGATTTCCAGCATTCACAATGTTTTGTTTCCATGTAAAATATAACTTGGTACGAGGCAAAATGGTAGTGCAACAAACTACTCAACAATATATGTCTAATCGAACAGTAAATTTTAGTCCTACCTTCAGGTCAGAAAATAAGTGCTTCCCCTTAAAGTCAAGAGTAACAATCATTTCATGCAACTCTTACGTAACAGCGGAATCACAACTCAGCAAGGAGCAGACTGGTTGCTCACCTATTCAGGCTGATAGTATCTGTCACATGCCAGTCTAAAATGAGCTTAAAATGGGCTTTGAAAAGTGCACGCACAAAGTACTTGAAGGAAATTAGAATGACCTCAAATAGTCTGCTTTAAGTGTCTATTGCGAAAGCACTCCCAACAACTCAATTTTCTTTTAAGTGCAATGAGCTAAAACTTTCTAAACTAATAACATCGACCTTGATCTGAAGATTGCAATAAGCAGTCCCAAACATCACCTGTTACAAGAAATAATAAAGTTTTATGAGTCACCATATCACAATTTTAATTCTAGAAATAGTACAAGTTTAAAAAAAAGTATATTGCAATAGCATTTTGTTATACTTTCCTCCTTGCCTTCTCTTAAGGAGGCCTGTATACATTTGTACAACAATGGGTGCCTACAGTCGAGCACATGTTAGTCCTACTCAGACAATACATGACAGAAAGCTGGCAAAGAGAACAGAATGGAATTCTTCTTTTACAGTTTTTGAGAGATTAAGGACTGGAGAATGCTATGACTTTTCTTCCAACTTCAAAAATTGATTTTGAGGATACTGGAATGACTTAAGATGTAACATTGTCTGTTCATACAAAATATTCAGGTACATGGCGAATCATCATAGTCCACAAGTGATAACAAAGTCATCTTTGAGGGCAATAGGGAGATTCAACCCTAACAAAGAAGACTAGTGTAATTATAAACAAAGGTTACACATTTGGATGCAAAAGAGTAAAATATAAGATGAGGATACAGTAAATGCTTTCGTCACCCTGATAGAGCTAGGTACATTTAAATACTGTCTGCCTAATGTTGCTCATAGAGCTCCATACAATGGACTATACCGATATTAATGAGACTGCGGACTGATGCTATGGCAAGCCCAAGAATGAGAGTTACATCCTGTGGAAATGAATTATTTGTCTAGTGAAACTTACACAAACTGCATTCTGAAATGATAAAATGTAGGTCAAGCACTCAAAAAAAGCAACAAGGGGGCCTAAAAGAAGGCCTGTGATCAGACAGAGGGCTTATTGCAAAGGAATCTTTTTAAGAAGGGGCAGAATAGCTGAACCAGATTTCAGTGAGATTCAGGCCACAACAGCGAGGTTCACAGTCCCACTTCCTACTGACAAAAGGGGTGGCCATGGGCACCCGCATGGTCCCCAGTTATGCCTGCCTCTTTGTAGGTTACGTGGAACAGTCCCTCTTCCGCACCTACACAGGCCCCAAACCCCACCTCTTCCTCCGTTACATTGATGACTGTATTGGCGCCGCCTCTTGCTCCCCAGAGGAGCTCGAACAGTTCATCCACTTCACCAACACCTTCCACCCCAACCTCAAGTTCACCTGGGCCATCTCCAACACATCCCTCACCTTCCTGGACCTCTCAGTCTCCATCTCAGGCAACCAGCTTGTAACTGATGTCCATTTCAAGCCCACCGACTCCGACAGCTACCTAGAATACACCTCCTCCCACCCACCCTCCTGCAAAAATTCCATCCCCTATTCCCAATTCCTCCGCCTCCGCCGCATCTGCTCCCACGATGAGGAATTCCACTCCCGCACATCCCAGATGTCCAAGTTCTTCAAGGACCGCAACTTTCCCCCCCACAGTGGTCGAGAATGCCTTTCACCGCGTCTCCCGCATTTCCTGCAACACATCCCTCACACCCCGCCCCCGCCACAACCGCCCAAAGAGGATCCCCCTCATTCTCACACACCACCCCACCAACCTCCGGATACAACGCATCATCCTCTGACACTTCCGCCATCTACAATACAACCCCACCACCCAAGACATTTTTACATCCCCACCCTTGTCTGCTTTCCGGAGAGACTACTCTCTCCATGACTGCCTTGTTCGCTCCACACTGCGCTCCAGCCCCACCACACCTGGCACCTTCCCCTGCAACCGCAGGAAGTGCTACACTTGCCCCCACACCTCCTCCCTCACCCCCATCCCAGGCTCCAAGATGACTTTCCATATTAAGCAGAGGTTCACCTGTACATCTGCCAATGTGGTATACTGTATCCATTGTACCCGGCATGGCTTTCTCTACATTGGGGAAACCAAGCGGAGGCTTGGGGACGACTTTGCAGAACACCTCCGCTCGGTTCGCAATAAACAACTGCACCTCCCAGTCGCGAACCATTTCAACTCCCCCTCCCATTCTTTCGATGACATGTCCATCATGGGCCTCCTGCAGTGCCACAAGGATGCCACCCGAAGGTTGCAGGAACAGCAACTCATATTCCGCTTGGGAAGCCTGCAGCCCAATGGTATCAATATGGACTTCACAAGCTTCAAAATCTCCCCTTCCCCCACCGCATCCCAAAACCAGCCCAGTTCGTCCCCTCCCCCCACTGCATTACACAACCAGCCCAGCTCTTCCCCTCCCCTCACTGCATCCCAAAACCAGCCCAGCCTGTCTCTGCCTCCCTAACCTGTTCTTCCTCTCACCCATCCCTTCCTCCCACCCCAAGCTGCACCTCCATTTCCTACCTACTAACCTCATTCCACCTCCTTCACCTGTCCGTCTTCCCTGGACTGACCTATCCCCTCCCTACCTCCCCACCTATACTCTCCTCTCCACCTATCTTCTTTTCTCTCCATCTTCGGTCTGCCTCCCCCTCTCTCCCTATTTATTCCAGAACCCTCACCCCATCCCCCTCTCTGATGGAGGGTCTAGGCCCAAAACGTCAGCTTTTGTGCTCCTGAGATGCTGCTTGGCCTGCTGTGTTCATCCAGCTTCACACTTTATTAGCTAGGTTCACAGTATCAAGAATCAGAAATTTAGATGTTTGCCTTGCCATGCAGCCACCAATGACTTAAATGCTCCCATTTCTAGTCAACGTGACATGCCTTTGGGAAGGTTGGTTTTATCTTGTCAACGTTTCAGAGTAGAGGAGACATTATTAGGCAGCACAGTGGCTAGCACTGCTGCCTCACAGCACCAGGGACCTAGGTTCATTTCCACCCCCAGGCCTGTGCAGGGTTTGCACATTCACCACGTGTCTGCGTGAGTTTTCTCCGGGTGCTCTGGTTTCTTCCCACAGTCCAAAGCTGTGCAGGCTAGGTGGTTTGGCCATGCTAAATTGCCCACAGTGTCCAGGGATGTATATGGTAGGTAGGTTAGCCATGGGGAATGCAGTGTTACAGGGATAGCATAGTCGTAGTGGATCTAGGTGGGATGCTGTTTGGTGGGTTGGAGTGGACTCGGCAAGCTGGATGGCCTGCTTCCACACTGTAGGGATTCCGTAATTCTCCATGCTGCCGCCATGCACCAGGTTGAGGTCATGGTAAATTGAAAGCTAGTTCGGCAATTAGGAAATTCTTGAAAGCACATATATGGATACAGAAACAGAAGTCAATGTAATCAAGCAGGATGACCAAAAATTGTACTTAGTCAGCAAAAAAAAATCAGCATATGGAAGATGAAACTAGTAAAGCTCAAGATATAATTCCAGTTCCCACTGTCAAAATTAAAATCAAAGTCTCAGAACTTACTTTCATCATTGATATCGCTCCAGCAGTTCCTGTCACCTCAGAAGTGCAACAATTCCCCAAGTCACATTCCCTTCCCCAAAACAGGTATGAATCCAACAAGTTTTCCAATAAATGTATCATGAAGCTAGTGTAATTAATTATGACGTTTCACTTACAATTTGCCATTGTGTTAGTAGCAGACATCAAAGTCTCCCTGATGGGAAGGAATTGGCTTAATGAAATAAGGTTAAACTAGACCAAATAGAAATCATTCAGTACGTCTGACACTGAGGAAGCGCTAGGATAGCACAAAGTGGTCTTCAACCAAGGATGACCAAACGGTAAAATCAGACTGCAGTACAATATTAAGTATCAAAAGTCAGCAGATCATGCAAATGCAGATTCACTTTCACAATTTCCCAATATTTTCAGATTAAATTGAGTCATCTTTTGTCATTGAGTTACCTGAGAATCACTTTACATAGACAAATTAAATATCAGCAGCTGTCAGAGAAATTAATGAAGAAACAATCGGTAAAGTGCTCAATTATGTCATGAATGCTTGGTCCAAAGTGCGATCAAGAGAAAAGGCAAAATTATTTGATATATATAAATGAACTGAATGCAGATCAAGGCTATCTCTTTGAAATAAATTAGGAGTGAATTTTAAAAGGCCATGGTTTAACTTTGAGATTTAGAAGATTGTGAGAGAAATTTCTATCAAGAGTAGACATGTTGGTCCACGTGAAAGCAACAACTAGGTACTATTTCTGATATTCAAAGTAGCTAGAGATATTGAATGGTTGGTGAAAATCTGTGAACTATCACTCAGAATGATAAATAATCCTAAGGTTCATTTCATTGAGTTATCAAACACAAGGACATGTTGATATCTTTGAAGTGGTTGGAAAAGAATTTTTCACCATCTTGTTTGGTCGCTAGCTATAGCAATTGGAAAACTTTAGTCTTTGGACGGTAGCATAAACTCTGAAACTATTAATTTTTAAGAGGTTTGTTTGCAATTCATGGGTTATATTGGTGTCAGGTATTAGTTCACAGTTTGCATCATGAAATCTTGAGATATCTCTGAATGAGAATGGAGTCAACTATAATTTAGATCCACTGTATGACCTAACATTAAGTGATGCGGCAGAAAGATATATAAAAATTTTGACAAGGTCTTTGCAGAAGTTAATGCCTGGTGATAAACCAGCTAATTACATCTGTGTCCCTCTTTGACACAGGCTAGACAATCTTCTGTTTTCTTGTAGATAAAACCCACTGACTACAACGTAAGAACTGGTGTTTAAATGCAATCCTAGAACAAGATTCATTCTGATGTGTATACAAAAGTAAAAGAAGAGCCAGACAAAATATGGACTCATCATGAAACTGAAAACACGAAAGTAAAGAGTTCAGTGATGGTCAGAAGGTTACGATGAAAAACAACAAATATGAAAATAAGAAGTATGCATTTGACGTTGTTGTAAAGTGATTAAGTCTGTTGTCATAACTAGTGAAGGTCAGAAATAGATCACCAGAAACAAGGGGACTGTTTGCTTGAAAAAGAAAAGCTGTCAAAAGGAGGAGAACATGTTCAACTTCCTAAAGTCCAAATTATTCTTAAATCGCCAAGTGAAAGTCAAAGTCATAAACAAACTGAAAGCTTGCCATTATCAACATGACAGCAAAGTTAGACTGTTTGGTTGAGGCAATTTCAACCATTAACTGGAGCTGGTCAACAAAGGCAAAGTTGAGAGACATGTTGAGAAAGTAGAGTGAAGCTAATGTAAATGGATGAGACAGCCAATCAGAAAGAGAGAGTACCCGGACTAGATCGTTGGAAGTATGTAGGAAGGAAGATGAACAAAATGTTCTTTTCATTAATTCTTTTCAAGCAATGTTATTTTTGTTAAAGACATATTGGGTGGTTAAAAAAAAGGAAATTTTTTTACATCAAAATTACTTGAGAATATTGCTAATGTTTGTTTTGATTATGATTACAGTTAAAACAAATACACAACACAACGTTGTTAAATTTTGAGTATTGTTGATATTGCCTTAGCCATGTTGTATTCTGATAAATTATATGTCTGTATACAATTTTCAATCTGAATGAATTCTTTTTTTCTTAGAATCGGAAGCAACATAATACAATGCAAGAGCTGAACATTTAGTTATACTGCCCTCTCTGTTGGGAAGGTGTAACATCACTTTCCATTGATTTTCAACATATGCAAAGCCAAACAGTTAGAATATTATATTCAACTTTTTTAAAGAGGCATATTCTACATTCCTATCTTCAGAAACAAAATGACAATAACTATGAATAAACTGAGATATTAACCTAGGCTGTGCTCCACGCTGTTATTTTCTACAGATACAGAAATGCAGTAAGCATTTATCCCGTGAAATATACTGGCTGTAACAGAATTTTGAAGTTTTTTTTTAAACTACAACGCTTTAACAGTGAAAATGTTTCAAAACACTTCAAAGGGGACAAAATGAATAGAAAAAAAGTTATCATAAGTGTGCTAGGAGGGGTGACCAAGGCTTAAAATGAAGAAATGGATTCGGAGGATATTTATAATGGTGTGATGTGTGAGGAGAGCAAGAATTGGCCACATATAGGCAGGGAATCAGAATTAGATATGGCACTAGAAGAATATTTGGAGAGTGATTACGGAAGTAACTTATCAACTGTAATAATTAGGAGTTACATCTCGTGTCTCAAATTGCATTCATTGAGGAAAGTATTGTTGCCAAATGAGCAAAGTACAAGACGAACACATATACTGCTAAAACAGCTAAAGATGAGCAAATCATTCTCTTTAATTAACACATTATTATATGAAAAATTAGTGAATTTCATGGTCTTGGGCTAAAATTATTAAAATACATTAATATTAAACACCTTTAAACTTTTTATAATTTATTAATATCCAGATTACTTTAGACTTGAGCAAATGGAAATGTGATTTATACAAAGTTGCCACTATCGTAAACTCAGCGCAAACAGGATTTAACTGAGCTCTTCTTATTATGTGCACTTTTAGAAGACCATGTTAACTGCAAATACAAAATTTTAAAAATTTAAAAATTCCTCCATTAAAGTTAAATTATTGATAATATTTTATTTGGCTAATTATTAAGAATATACATTCAATGAACAATTACACTGCAAACTTTATCTGCAACCACTTCTAAATAAACCGTATTCAAATTTGTATTCCTTCCTTCTTTCTTTCACATTCTAAATTTAGCACACAGTTATCCAAGGTTAAAATGTACAATCACACATTTGATTTTTACTCAATCATAATCTAGCATGTACACTCTATAAAGTTTGATATTTATATACTTAATTGTACAGCAACTATTCTAAAATTATGGGTTGAAACCCCAATTGGAGTTACATGAGAAGCAATGAAGGTCTTGAGCTCTCCTTCCTCTGAGATTGCACCCGAGCGTCATTGTCCATATGGTGTTTAGCTCTACCTTTCTACTGTTCATCACTCAGATTTTCTCTCCACGCTATTGAATTCTTTATATGGGCGCTTCACTGAGTCTTCTGTCACTTGGGATTATGGAAAATCATTACAACCTCAATGGTCAGTAACTGTCAATCTATGTTCCAGATGTTTTTTAATCAACCTATTCAGACATGTTATGTTACACCTCTGGAGCATGTGGAACTTGAATCCAGGCTTCCTTGTTCAGAGTTAGGGATTCCACCACTGTGCCACAAGAGTTCTATGTTTATTCAGAGGCACTCAACTTTCCTTATAAAGCTTGATCCCAAGCATGAAACCTGTGGCAATGCATCCTCTGATGGGATATGGTCTGTCTGAGCCAGCCCCATCACCCTATCTCTGCAGAATGGTCTTGGCTCCAACATTAGACACCTCAAGTTCCTTTGAGGGAAGGTGCAACTTCTACTACTCCTTGGCCAAAGTCCATGAGCTGCAGCAACTCTGCTGATGAAGTAGTAGACCAGTAAGTATTTTAAAAAAGAACATTTTTTAAAGTTCTTTGCAACAAATTTTCATATTTGGACTATATATTATCTGTCAATCTCTAATGTCAAATTTTTAATCATTATATGCTGATTACTACTAGTGTTACTTTATTTCTGATTTGCTTTCGTTGGAATCTGGGGACATGTTAATCTTTAAGTGTTAAAATGAAGTCACATTGGAAATTAGTTTGGAAGTGTTGAGCTGCACATTTATGACCCATCAATGCTTAATGCTTTTATCTTCACTGGGAGAACTATTTAAGTGAAAACACAGTTCTTTGAATTGAAAAGGCATGTTGAGAGGATCAAATTCAAAATATCAGGCTGCACAGATTTGTAACACCTGGTAAACTATCTTTATAGAAAAGCAAAATGCTACAGATCCTGGAAATATAAAATACAAATGTATTTGTTAGGCTAGAAATATTCAACAGGTTAGGTAGCATCTGTGGAAGGAACAACAGAATTAGCATTTCAAATCTGTGGCTTTTCATTGATGATAGGTCACAGACGTGAAATGTGAACTCCATGTTATTTTTATATTTTAACTTTGGCTCTGCTGCTTCCATACATTTGCTCGTTACATTAATTAAAAATTATGGAGATAATTTTTGGACTCTCAAAATCATCACAATGTCTGAATTATAAAATCAGAAAGGGACTGTAAAAAAGCTAATCATTCATCCAACAAGCTCAAACTTCCTAAACACATTTTTCAAATTGCATTTTATACCTTTCTTTTGTTAGACATTTTTCTGATATTCCAGCCAAATATTGCAA
This sequence comes from Stegostoma tigrinum, assembly GCF_030684315.1. NCBI lineage: Eukaryota > Metazoa > Chordata > Chondrichthyes > Orectolobiformes > Stegostomatidae > Stegostoma > Stegostoma tigrinum. The sequence continues at coordinate 41,445,007 of NC_081364.1, read as the reverse complement.
GTGTTTTACCACTGATTATTATCTCAACTCACAATTTTATCAATGGCTAAAAATATCACAGCTCTGTCCAGTTGTTTTAAAATTACATCAAAGCAGTGTATCAGAATTACAGAATTCCTACTGTGTAGATAGCAGCCATTCGGCCCATCGTGTTGTGTCATCTTACTGACCCTCTGAACAGCAACCCACCCAGACCCACCCTATCCCTTTAACCCCACATTTAGCATGGCTAATCTATCAAGGAAGGAAACCAAGCACCTAGCCATCAGAAACATGCAAATTCCAAAACAGGCAGTCACCCAGGGCTGAAATCAAACTTTGTGAGGTAAAGTGCTAACCACTGTGCCCCCATGCCACCACAAGTCTAGGTAAGTCAGCATTTCCTTCTAAAGATTGACTCAGCATATGTTTTCTTTCAGCTAGAATCACATGGCGATTCTACCAATGAAACTAATCATCTAAACTTTACTTTCAGGGGTTAGCAACTCCAACAAGTGAAATATACAAACATGAAATAGTGAAGATCTACCCAAGGTCTAATTTCTGTACAATATTTTGATGCACGTTCTAAACTGTTTTGCTGTTAATTAGCACATTGTCTACATTTTTTATAATTTTTCATGTCTTTACATAGCAGCAGACATAGCAAAGTACTTCCGGACAACAACGAGGCCTTAACCCTGAACACTGTCAGTGCCAATTCACATTACAGATCTCAGGCTCACCTACATGTTTTACCCTTCAGAGAAGGTAATGGTCAGAAATAAATAAGCATTTCTGAGGTTATGGACAGCACTGGGACTGAAGCAATTAAAGGTGATCGTATCCACCTGTTTAATCCACCTTCTCACTTCCCACTTACCCCTCATCCACACTTTCTTGAGATTTACAAGATACAGATGGCATAAACATGTATTTCTTACATTTTCCCACTTCTCACATATCAAAAGATATGGAGGAAAAGCAAGGACAGGCTATTGAGTTGGATGATCAGCCATGATCATAATGGATGGCAGAGCTGCCTCGAGGGGCTGAATGATCAAATCCTACATTTATGTTCAATGTATTGTATGATTGTATTTTTTTTATTTCAGATAAACAAAAGGTCAAAAATAACCGAGTAGGAAGCGATGATGAAGACAAGGCAAATCACTTGATTTCACAGTTGCTCAGATTGAAATACTGCACGAATTTTAAAAGACAGGTTAGAGGCAGGGTCTGTATGTCTGTGTTAAGTGGGCTGCAATCCAGCATGCTTTGGACAAAGACTATGGTAGATTTTACCAGATTTTGAAACCAGCTCACTTCTCACATATCAAAAGATATGGAGGAAAAGCAAGGACAGGCTATTGAGTTGGATGATCAGCCATGATCATAATGGATGGCAGAGCTGCCTCGAGGGGCTGAATGATCAAATCCTACATTTATGTTCAATGTATTGTATGATTGTATTTTTTTTACTTCAGATAAACAAAAGGTCAAAGTAACCGAGTAGGAAGTGATGATGAAGACAAGGCAAATCACTTGATTTCACAGTTGCTCAGATTGAAATACTGCACGAATTTTAAAAGACAGGTTAGAGGCAGGGTCTGTATGTCTGTGTTAAGTGGGCTGCAATCCAGCATGCTGTGGACAAAGACTATGGTAGATTTTACCAGATTTTGAAACCAGCTCACAGGCTATTTCTATAGCACACTTTGTCATGATCATTAATGTCATAAATGTTACCAGGTTATAGATCACAGGATACAGAATGCTTATATGCCACAAATTCTCACTATCGTTACATGCAGAAACACTGAAGAATTAGAAGTTTGATTTGGCAAAATTTTTAAAATTTATTATCTTACATTGGAATGATTCTTTTTAGGAAAAGTATATTCACTGGAACTGCAGTAAGGGGGCAAAGAGAAATGTCTGATTTCTGATTCTAACACTGAAAGCAGCCAGTACTATTGCAACCAGAATACTTCCACCTATACAACAGGCTCTGTGCTGAGAGAATAGGGAGGCTGTGAACGAGGCAGATCTTAAAGCACTGAAATGGACTCCAGACCTGTGTGCACACCTCCTGCTGATTCTGTCCTGTGGGCCAAGACCAACAATGGAAAATTCATTTTTGCACTTTTGTTAAGCCAGGTGCAACAACTAAGAGAAACTGCCCAGTTTGTGGATAATTCAGTTTTTAGATAGCTGCATTTGAGATACTATGTCCATATCTTGAAAATTCTGATCAAACCACCTTCTAAATTTTGGATATGGAAAATGCTCTAACAACACAAGACATGATCTGACTACTCTACATCTTTCTGTAGAGCATATGTTGTCCATATGCAAATGCCTACACTAACATAAAGTACACAGTAATTCACTTGATAAATCCGCATGGGTGTCATGTATCTCATTTCTACCTATTAAGGGTACAACTGGCATTGCAAATTCAAAAACTTGTGCCCACAAGACCAATTTCTCACCCTAGCACCAAGATCTCCCCTTTTCAGACCAAGTATAGGGCATACTTACTGCATGTTGACTTACTCGCCCACTCCTGGGAAAAGATGTCACATTATGTGTCAAACAGCTGGTTAAGAGCTGACCAGCAAGTCTCTCACTGAATCACAGCTCTCAATAATGGTATCCCAGCTTGACAAATGGCAAGCTAATCAAATTCTGACTACTTCTGGGTCCAAAAGATTATGGTTAGTCACCGCCAAGGGATACCACAGGGGGAAGGTAGACACTCCTTTTTGCTTCTTGTGGTTGGGGAGAGGGTTGGAGGGGCTTAGACACTGATAGGGAGATCAGAGGCAAAGGCAGAGAGGTGGTTTTCAGATCCTAGCCCCATGATTCCCATCCATACGTCCTAATGATACCCGATTGGAGCAAATGCCCTACCTTACCCTACCTGCAGGCAAGTCAGTGTGGTTATTTATTTGGCTAACCAGCCACTTTTCTCATCTGCTGAATGGCATGTCAATTAGGAAGGCTGTAAGTGGAGCCCCAAGGGACTTTTATTGCCTCTCTGTCTCCAATGGACATTCTCACCCAGCTCTTAATTGGCGAGGTGGCAGGAAAGTGCGCCAGTCCCTCTCCAAGGACAACTTGCCAAATTACTTGCATTTCTTGCACCTCCAGAGGTCCCAAGGTCTCTAGCAATTAAATATGGTTTCATTTAATTTCCAGGGGAATCTCTGACCATATTTCAAAATGCTTTCTAACAGGAACAACATATAAGGTTAGAATGTACAGATTATTTTATGCAAATAACTCCAATATGATGCTAATGTTATCCATGACTGCTCATGCGTAATGCTGAGATTGGTATGCTTTGGTAATCAGGTAAAATTCATTGTCAGGTCCTACACTGCTCTTACATTAACACCACTGTGAACATATGATTAATATGATCAACCTTCTTTTTGTATTTCATTACTCATTCCTTCGCCTATCTTCTGTAGGGCACAAACAGCATCCACACAGCCTTTGTCATTAATAAATGAACCTCTGTGGACATAACTTCCTCCTCTACCTCTGAGGAAGATGATACAGAGGAAGCGGTAGCAAGCAGGAAGAGATAAAGCGATGCAGATCCAGGGACATAACTTCAGTGAGACCAGTGGTGGAATGATGTCATAAACAAGTGGAAGTGCAGGGCAAGTAGCTGATTGGTAAGAGGCATGGTGCCATACATCAACATGTCTGTTCCTCTTGACTCATCATTACTGGCAAGCATGACAGGCTGCCTGGACCCGAGTCTGGACAGAGGGGCCAGTCAAGACAGTGAGCCTATAAGTTCAGAATGAAGCAGCAATGCACAAAAAGCAATTCAAGGCAAGGCAGAGATGCTGTGAACATCCAGGTAAACACAAAGTGTGTGAGCGCTAAGAAAGTAAGCTAAGAGCTCTGAGATGCACCCTGTTCCAATGCATGAGAAGAGTACCTGTTCCTGCATGCGAAAGGTCTTGGCAGCAGCATTACTGATGTAAGGAGTTGATTTGGTCCAAATTGTAGTACTGAAGTGGTGAACTGCTTTTAAATTCATTTGAGACGTGACATCAGGCTGGTGCTTTTTGGATGATGCCATCGTCCATGGTCACTGCCAATGCAACATGGAATGAGAGACTGGGCAATGTTCCACAGGATGGATGTCCAGATATGTCGATGGCAAGCAGCAGTTGCCTGGCAACTGCTTTGATTTCCATGTCAGAAACTGTCACTATCTAATTTCTCTCTTTTACCTTGGATAAGAGGCAAGATTAGGTAACAATGTGATTTTAATACATTCAAATAGGTCTCTCACCACTTGCTAGTGAGAGTCTCAATTAACCACTGAAACTTCATGTGTAAAATCTGATTTTCTTCTCTCAATGTTGAGAATCTCATTTTTCCTTTCTCTTTGTACTTTCCCAAATGTCTTGCCACTGCCCACATGATTCAGGGGCTGGGTGAAAATTCAGTTCATTGTCTCAGGTTTTCCCTTCTCAGTCTCTCCACCAACACTTCTCTATCGCTCTCCTCACTGATTCTATTGTCTACTCTATCATGCTTTCTTGAGCTTGCAGCTCAAAGTCCCAATACTGTTGTAAAAGAGGAACAGAGACTAACTCTGTTGGGTACAACTGAAACAAATTACAACACTTTGTCAGCAAAACCAACTATTAATCTGCCTAGAATTTCTGAGCTCCTTGATTGCAACACAATGAAGTAATATACAATAACTGATGCAATAGCTAATGCAATAATTCAAAAATATCTCTACTGACATTAAGATATTTAAACAGATACTTTATTGCAAAACAAAGCCGTTACTAAAGCAAATTCGCTAAAATAACCCTCACCACCATCCTTGACTAAATTCAGTTAAAAAGATACTTGCTATGCACAAACATACCAGAGGTCAAAATTTTACTTCAGCTAGAATGCACATACGACAACAGTTGACAACTTAAACACAGGCAAATTCACAAGCGTACACATGTTCATTCACACTACTAAATCAATTCACAAATTGCCTACTTAGCCACACACAATAATCTCAATCACTTCCACTTAAAAAAAAACTGAACTAATTTAATGAATACAAATTGAAATTCACCAGCGTTCTGTAAAATGAGTTCACAAATACAATCCTGCCATAAGTATCACACTCACTAAATCTACAAAAATGTTTGATGTCATTTGAACGTTGCAAGGAAATTGTCATAAATAATGAATTAAGTTAAAGAAAAATGAACTAGTACCCCAAACTATTTCAGATTGCAGTGAATACTTGCTTTAACAATTGCATCACCAAAAAAAATTACATAATGACAAGGAAATATCATGAAATATATACAAGTAGTTTGGTTTCTACTCCAGTTCTTCAAAACTGGACAGGTGCATAATTATTTTAAGAGAAACGACTTTAAGTATTTGTGTCTTAAGTTTCGAAGGATCACACACTGCAACCCAGCTCTGTGAAACACCCAAGTGGCCTACTTTGTAGCCTTAGTCAGTACTGCTCGCTAATAAATTGCTACAAACTGTACAAAATCTGAATGGTTCACATTCTAACTTTCAAACTCTCCTAGAGAAATCACAGAATGGGGATAGGGTAACTTTCCCTTTGTAGAATTTTAACAACCAATCTAATAGCATGGGGCTCTGGAGTTTGATGAGCTGAGTTTCTACAACATTCATGATCCATCAAAAATTCTTAGAAGATCAACTCTTGACTTTACATACAATGTAAATGTTTGGCATGATGAGTACAGGAACAAAACATGAAGTTATCATATAACTTGGGCTTCAATGCTGTGTAACTTCCGAGTGCTGTGAACAATTGACCCTTAACTCTTATAATGTACTGAAGGACATGTACAGATTGAATGTGAATCACTAACTTATTTTACACCCATGATTTAATGGAAAAGAATCAGGCGGAGTATAAATATGCTGCCAATTCACCATTGCCTGTTTTGCACTATTCCCAAGACTATTTCCCACCTATGTTTGGTCAAAAGAAAGGCTTAAAAGAAAACCTAATTTAAATCTAGCCTGTTTGATTCTAAAGTCCATCACTCAAAAAAAAATGAGCAACTGCAGCTAAGCATGAAACAATATTATCTGCGTTTACCGAACAGAAACGTCCTGAATATTTAGGATGGTATTTTTAAGACAGTCGGATACAAGGATGTGATGCAAGAGACTACACTGCAGTAAGTAGCCATCAAAATGTTAGCTGAGTTTCACAGAAATTATTTTGAAACAAAATGTATCTTGGGAAGTTTCTTTTCAAAAGACAGTGAAGTCTAACTGTGTGGCACTGCGCTCATTAATCCAACCTCATTAATGTCTCCACTTCCAGTTTTTATAATTACATTTTGAATTGCTGCATTGTTTTGAAACAAAAATGAGTGACATATTTTGTAATAAATTAACAACTGTTTCAATTTTGTTGGAAGATTTCAGAACTAAATTTGACACTGAATTGGGCTAACTATTGCAGTACAGTGCCTGCTGGGAGAGTTTCATCATCTCCCCCTCCCCTCCTGCTGATCAGAGGTGGTGGATGATGGAATCTTCCTCAGAGTCATGAAATTAATTACTAACGTATTCCATTACCACTGCACAAATGTCATGTTAATTTCAATCATCACCAACTCAGACAATGGTTTCACACTGGCAGCTGGCCAGCTAAAATGAGAAGAACTCAGCCAATTACTTGACTTGAACTGGGAAGAAGACCTATGAGAAGGGGAAGCAAATGTTAAATGTTAAAATAAGGTATCTTTGCAGATAAGTACTGCGACTAAGACAAGGCAAATTTTGAGATCTACAGAGGAGTCTACAAATGCTAAATGACAGCTTTACTGAACACATGCTGCTTTAGCAAATAAAGAAGCTCTTTAGGGGGACCAAATTAGGTTTTACCTTTGATGGATTTAATTTTGTTCTAGTAAAGCAGCAACTGAAAATTGGTTTAATCATAGTCACTGTAGCAATTCGTAAACAGCATTGTTACTGTAGCGCTCATTCAGACTGCAATACACCACAGTGTGATAAATTACTATTGCAAGAATCAACTTTTAAAAAAGTCTTCTCACAATGACTGCAATTTCTTTTTATTGTTCTTGTCCTTTTAAAGTAGTCATAGTCAAAGAGTCAAAAAGCACAGAAACAGACCCTTCAGTTCAACCAGCCCACACCAATCATATTCCCAAACTAAACCAGTCCCATCTACCTGTGTTCGGCCCATATCCCTCCAAATCTTTCCCTTTCATGAACTTTTCCAACGCTGCAACTGTACCTGCATTCACCATTTATACTGACAGTTCATGCTACACGTAAAACTACTCTCTGTGTAAAATGTTGCCCCTCAAGTCCTTTTCAAATCTTTCTCCTCTCAACATAAAAATATACCCCCTCCCCCAAGATTTGAACTCACCCACCCTAGGGAAAAAAACCCTTGTCATTCAGCCTTATCTGTGTCCCTCATAAAATAATAAGTCTCATGGTCTGAAACCTGTGCTTACTATAATGTTTAGAACACTGAGTCAAATGCATTATTCAAAGAGTTCTCAACATACCACTATGCTCATGTATGGCATCTAAGTGAACAACATCCTGCATTACTTAAATGCTGTCAGGAACTCATCTGCTTCTATAATCATGGACCTTACGGCTATCTTGATTATTTGGCTACTTAAACTCCACAGAATAAACACTTTAAACACAGATCTGAGGTTTGCAAATCATATCTTGAACCAAATATAGCTGCCATAACATTGTGTTCTCCTGCCGCTTCAGTAAATTTCACAATCTTATCAATCACATTTAAAAAGAGAAAAATGTCACTTCTCAAAGGGTGAATCCTTGGTTTTATTGATCAGTTAATGTAGTGAACATGAGAAATAGGCTTATATTTAAAATACAACTAACTTTAACAACAACGAAAGCAGAAACTGCAGGCAAAACTCAGCAGGTCTGGCAGCATCTGTGGAGAGAAAGTAGAGTCTGGTATTCTTCACTATCATTAACTTTGCTTTCTCCCCACATATGCTGCCAGACCTGCTGAGTTTCACCTGCAATTTTTGTTTTCATTTCAGATCTGCAGCTCTTTATTCTATTTAACTTAATAGCAATTATTTGTGTAGAGGCAGCAGCATTATCTAACAAAAAAGATAAAACTTATCATTGGCACTATCAAGAATCTGATGTCAACAGTCTTCTTTTAACAAGTGCTAACTTATTTTACTTTATAAGCTGTTTTCATTTCAGATTTCCCAAACATAAAGTTTTCCTTTCTGCTTTTTGATGAGGTAAAACTATTTTTATTGCAAATTAAAAACTATGGCTGTGAAATAATTCCCAAGTTAAAAATGGGTGATACCGATGATGTCTTCAATGTTGACACATACATCTCCAAAAAAAAGTGTATAGTAACATCTCTTCTATTGGGAAAAGGTAAAGGCTAAGTTGGCATAGCCCAACCAGGCCATGGGGATGCGGAGTCATTAGAAAGACACAACAGGTTGGTGGTTTAAACTGAAGAACACCATGCCTCAAGCGAGGGGACAAGTTGAGAGGGAAAGTCCTTCATGGTAACCTCTGCCAGTGTGGGAATTGAACATTCGCTGTGGGGATTACTCTGCATCACACACTGACCATCCAGCTAACCAAGCCACCACTCCTACTCCCTCCCTCCCTATTAAGAGTACAACTATGGCACAGTGTCCTTCCAATGCTGCCCTGCAGCAATGCACAGTGGATTCTCCCCTCAGATTGCTCTCAAACAGAAATTACCAATATCAACCAGTCCATAGGGATTGAGGAGAAAACCAGGTCATTCCCCTCAGGAAGCCAGCCTAAACCATAAAGGCAATCATGGCAGGCATATGACTTGACAAAGGCTTTTGCTTCTCACTCCACAGCTAGGGAACACCTGTGTGGCGGAGGCATATGTGCGAGCAAAAAAAAACTTTAAATAGGTGACATGATACATTAAAAGCTTCCGAGGTAAATTCTATAGCTAGCATGGTATGCAGCTATATAAAGCAGCATGGGCTTATATATGATCCTTAATACATGCTGATCTGGCTGATCTTTCTGGACAGCTATTGGGATACTACACAGTTGGCCTCAGCTTCAGAAAGGACAAAGAACGCAAGGGAGATTTTCCAAGTTGGTATCTCCCAACTACTTCTCACAATTGCAATATGTTGATGTCAGTTGAGGGAACAACGATTTCAGTTACAATAATCTCCATGGTCACACAGCCTAATGGTATTTAAAGTTTCAATGTAATTCAGAAATTGAATTAGCAAATATTTAGCCTGTACAGCATGATACTGCTCCATTCTGTCCACTTTGCTACCAGGCCATCAAGAAATTGATGCATCCATTTCTTGAGACTGCTGTCACAAGTTAACTATAATTTTCTACTCCTAAGATAATATCCATTGTGATACTGGATGCACATCAACTACAATGTAATAGAACACAATAAAACTTCTGTGCTATATGTAAAAGAATAAAGCCACCTGGAGACAAATTTAAAATTTTACTGCCTAAGTAACATGGTGGCTCAGTGGTTGGCACTGTTCCCTCACAGCATGAGGGACCAAGGTACAATTCTAGCCTCAGGCGATATCTATGTGGAGTTTGCACATTCTGTGTCTGCATGGGTTTCCTCTGGATGCTCCAGTTTCCTCCCACAGTCCTAAGATATGCAGGTTAGGTGAACCGGCCATGCTAAATTACCCACTGTGTCCAGGGATGTGTTGGCTAGGTGGACTGTCATGGGAAATGCAGGGATGATACGGGTGTGGGTTTGGGTGGGATGCTCTTTGGAAACTCGGTGTCGACTTGATGGTCTGCTTCCACACTGAAGGGATTTAAGCGATAACCCTGACAGAGCTGATCACCTGCCCATTGTAAACACTACCAATGGGCTGAAAGTTAGATTCTACAACAGACAGCTGATCACTCCTAGAGATAGCAGGAACGCCAGGTGCTGGAGAATCTGAGACAACAAGGGTCTAGGCCTGAAACGTCAGCCTTCCTGTTCCCCTGATGCTGCTGGGCCTGCTGCGTTCATCCAGCTCTGCACCTTGTTCTCAGGTTCCTACAACTCAGTGTTAAAATGTTGGAGCTTTAAGATATTTTCTGGAATCAATGCATTTATCATACAACTATCAGAAATGCCATTTTTGAGTATAATGAAGTCACTGGTAGAAGTTTTCAATTTGATTTCTTGGGTGGTAACTAGTAGGCTGAATATCCAAGCCTTAAGAAGTTGCACCAAATTTTCACTACATTGGTTTTAATTTGTAAAAATTGCTCAGCAAGTTTGGTGACCACAAAGTCCAGCATCATGAGCCATACTGCACACTAATTCTTAATCACTGTGAAATTAGACTTTTATTTGTAAAGAAATATTACTTCAAAGGAATACCTTCAAACACAAAGTAATAGCAATTTCAAATAAATGCTAATGAAATTTAATATATTAAAGCAGGATTGTGAAATATTATCAGAACACCTTAAAGCTTTCAATATGACTACAAAACTACTAACTTACACTGACATGCAAACACAGAATCTGAGATTTACTGACGTATATATTCATTCTTCCCCAAGCACTATATGAAAAATCAAAGGACCTGATTACAGCAGAATTAACAAATCAAATATGCAACAAAAACAGAAACTGCTAGAAAAACTCAACAGGTCTCACAGCAAAAAATCAACTCCAGCGACCCTTCTTCAGAACACTCTGAAGGGTCACTGGATTCTAAACATTAACTCTGCTTTCTCTCCACAGATGCTGCTAGATTTGCAGAGTTTCTCCAGCAATTTCTGTTTTTGTTTCAGATTTCCAGGACCTGCAGTTCTTTTGTTTGTTTAGATCAAATATGCTCATATGAGGAGAGTTTAATTTAAGCACAAACCCAATAACCTGCACAGTTTTGAAGTCCCTGAATGTGAAAAAAAACACGACAGCTTAAAATCTTCAAAAAGTGCAAAGGCACAGGACATAGCGTAAAGTTATTTAGATGTAAAAAAACAGTTACTTCAACCCTAGGCAACCATTCAACCTGCAACAAAATTAAACAAAGCTTGTATTATTATCACTTGTTTACATTCTCAAAAATAAGTTAAGTTTCCATCAACATTGAAAGGCTGTTTACACCATGGACTATTGCTATCCATTCACTTCATAAAGCTGCACCAATAATTGGGTATACAATATCTGTCACTTCTTGAAGCAGCCAGCCTAAGAATACACACAAGCAACTCACAAGTGACAGGTCAATTCAATCTACAGACAAATGTGACACGCCATCAACATGATCACCTAAGGGAGGTAGTTGATTTATGCCTGCTATTCGGCCACTATTATGACATCTTAATCAGTTCTTGAGGTGCAGGAATTAACAGTCATGTATTAGCACATGAAACAGTGAATAAAACGATGATTCTAGACTTGTTGAATTTGAAAAAAAAAACGGATTTACCATAACATGATAAAACTTGCTAACTGTCTAATCCTACCTAAATATTAATGTTCTAATTTCTCTAACTGTAAATGCACAGCAACAGAGAAAAATAGATTAATAAATTAATAGGAAGGAGCATGAATAAAAAGTAAAAATATTATCCAGCATTTACAGGAAGAGGAGAGGAGAACAATGGGAGTTGATTCAGAATGCTGAAGGTTCACATTTTTTAAAAGGTTATTGTTTTCATTATCAACCCTACGCTCTTGGTTTGTTGAAAGCAAAATACTGTGGGTGCTGGAAACCCAAAACAAACATATAAAATGCTGGTAAGAGTCTGGCAGCATCTGTAGCAGCTTCTGAAGAACAGTCAGAATTGACTCAAAACAATATTTCTACTTCTCTGTCCACAGGTGCTGTCGGATCCACAGTTTGCTATTTTGTCTTATTTGTCAACATTCAAACCCATCTAGAACCTTTTGACAATAGACTTTTCAGGAATAAAGAAGTTATCCACCAAATGAGTAACAATTTTACCCAATACCTTGAAGAAGAACAGATAAAGTAGGTATTTCTTCAGCTACCAGCAGCAATGCTTCAAATTGACCAACAGACTGTCAATGAGGATAATGAGCCTCCTGAAGACTTTTCTGTCACCAGAAGATTTTTTTTGCGCAGAACAATAAAAACTGTAAAAAGATATCTCAAAGGATGTGCATAATGAATTTGACATTGTGTTCCACGATCAATTGGCAATATATTCTTTTTAGAAGATCTGCTTATTTCAAAAGAAAAAATGTTCAGGAAAGGCGGGGAGTGGAAAACATTTGTAAAAAAGGCTTCTTTTGATAATACCCTCAATACATTTCTAGTGTTTGAAATTTTTAAACTTAATTCATAATAATCTACCAACTCAACGACAAATATATACTGTATAATCGCTCAATAACTTGAAATTATATTTTAAAAAAGAGTTGTCTTTTAATGTTATTCATTTTAAAATTATTTAATATATTAATGATAAGAATTGTTACTATGTTTTACATTGTGCCAAAAGTAGTTAAATACACCTGAAAAGTATATAAATACACTTGAAAAAACAACCATTCTTTTGTACGACGACACATGGTAGATAGAAAAAATTATAATTTAAAATCTTGCTAGTTGAAACAAATTGTATTTCACCCTTCCTATAAAGCAATTTTTTTTTAAATCAACTACTTCTGTGAATATTTCTAGAGCATGAATTGTCTTTTGAGAAGGCATATTCAAGACGAAGAAAGTAAGAAGTTGCTGAAGTAATGCTCATATCAAGTGAAGAAAATGCTGGAGATTCAGGAAACTTTCAATATTTTAAGAGACTAAAATGGCAACTTACGAAACTTAAAGAAGTTTCGGGAGTACGTTTCTATTCAAAATGCTTTAAGCATTCTTTTCTGAAAAACTATGTAAATAGAAAACTTTAAGTTACTTAACAGAAATATCACTCAAATATGTCATCTCAAAGAACTGCTACTTTGGGCCTTCTTTCTTCTTGATCATGGCAAGGCATTTATCATGTGGTGAAGCCACAAACATCCCAGGGTATGGCTGTGCTCAATGTTACTAGGGCTGTCATATTAGGTCAGCATGGCACATAAAACAAAAGAAATCTTGGGAGTCCTCTATAATCTTCAAGAATGAAGCAATATCTTAGGGTCAGGTGCTTCTGATTTGGCTGGGATGACGGAACGATTTCCAAAACGGAAAGCCTCTGAAGTTGTAAACAAATTTTTTTTATCTGTTTCTGACCCTCTTGTCCTTTTACTTCTCTAAAGATCACGATTCCTACATAAACATGGATGCTTAAACCCCTCTAGTATTTCATTTCAAAGCAATTTCATTCGTGAGAGTTGAAACATTATTTGACTTTTCATGATAATACAGCCAAACTAATCCTAAAACAAAACACTCCAAAAGCTGGGAGGCTAAACATTGGAAATACTCAGCACATCAGGTAGCTTTGGTCATTAACTTGAAACTTTAACTGTTCTCTCTCCATGGAAGCTGTCTGACCTGCTACGCATTTGCAGCATTTTTTGCTTTTTATTTCAACCTAAGCCTGTTCTCACTTGTTATCTTGGCCTTTGTCCTTGCAGTAGGATCACCAGGTAGCATTCAAAAGCTGAGTCCTTAGCTCGCATGTTCCTGATTGCTTAGGAGTGCTCAGGCAACCTTATCCTTCACCAAATAGGTGCTGACTCTCTCAGAGAATTAAAATTCCAGGTAACCCTCCAGAACCTTAATTAGTTGTTTAATATAAGTTCTACACAAGAGAGTGGGAAGAACTTGCACATTACTACTTGGCCTATCAAGCCAAACTACACAGTCAAATGATTTCAAATCTAACGAAATCTTTAAAAGGGTTCACTTAATCATATCTAGTTCGGAGTAACAATTGTACAACTTGGAATAGCAAATCTGCAGTATTAGTAGTTAGTTAAAGGAAACCATGGGCTTACACAACCACTTATCTGTAATTATGAGAAACCTAAACATTTTAATAGCAATGTACAGATTATTTTTACTTCTCGGAAACTGAAGCATTTCCACTCCATCCACGTTCTCTCTTTTCCCTACTCACATACAGGTTATAATAGTTTACCTTTTTGCCCCTCTACAGATGACAAATTTCAATTCCATACATTCAAAATTTTGGATCCAATCCTCCGGATGATAATGCCACCATTGTAAGTGACTCTTACGGGAGAAGTGCTCAATGAGGACACTGAAACAAAACAAAATCACAAGTTATCGATAAGATTTTAAATTGGAAATATCTTGAAAAACCACAATTTCCTCTTGATAAATGTAACTCACAAAAATAAAAAGTCTGAGGTGGGGTAAGTACCTAAAACAGATCAGAACAAATAAAAAATTATCATTTTCTTGGAACATATGAAACATTTTTTCTTTCTGACATCAAACTAAAACTTAAAATGCAAATAAACAAGATGTGTGGGTGCCAAAAACTACTATTATTCCTTTCATTTCCAAAATGTCATTCTACTCATCATTTATACATGAATTTAAACTTTAGGTTTGGACATCTATTTCAGACAGATGAGTGACAATGCAAGAGAAAAGGCATTTTATTCAGATCTCTCATGTCGACCATACTATAAATAACTAGAGCAACTGTCTGTAATCTGGAATTGCACATCATTCTGCTGGATGATTGTACGTCCCTGATGATGTAGCACACTGAAAATTAATCCTTTGTGTATTCTCTTGTCTGAATGCGGTAAACATGAACTATTTATCTGTCTCCTCTAACTGAAAATAAAGCTGGTTAATACGTAAGCAGGTATGTTCCACAAGTTTCTCTTACAAATACTTAAACAGTGTTCAAAATTGCTGTGTGAATTTTTAAATGAAACAGCCAGGCAGCCTGATGATTTTAGTGCTGCCACTTCTATTTTATTATTATTCTATTATTATCTGTAACTCCCTGATGGATTTTTAAAGTGTTACCACTATGTTTCTTTCCTTTCCAACTGCTGCTAAATTTACAGACTGTATTCACTACATTCTGTCTTCTTATCCACAGTTCTTTGTTCCTCAAACAGCAGCTATTTATCTTGTTTATTCTACTTATCAAAATCACCCCCTTAGAGCAGAGGTGGGGACAGCAGCTTTGCTGGATGGTAGATGAAAGTGAGAATATCAAAACTACATGTCCAAGAAAACATGGCAATTTTTTCATAGTGATTTGCTGTACGTTTAAACAACTGTGAAGATAAGGTAGCACCAGCTGCAAATCATGTACATATTTTACCATTGTTTGTTATTAACAACAGTTCAACTATTCATGGCTTTAAATTTGCTTTGTCTGTTCCCCTGCTGTGCATGGGGATCCTGCTGGTAGGGCCAGACTATGAAAACAAGCCTCAAATGACCAACTGTAATGGCAACTTTCAAAGTAGGAACCAAACCAGACACAACAAACCACAGAACAGCCAACCTAAGTTGTCATAATTTATGTGAGTGGAATTCAACTGTAACACCATTTACTGAAAGCTAACTTTCCACCAGTAGTATATTCCTACCACAACATTTGGTTTTGAAAATCTGTGATAAGATGCTAGTGATAGCTTATCTACTTCTGTTTGAATCCAGCCAAATTGCCCCACACATTTTATGATTACTTGTGCACAACAGTTAAAGGTACCGCACAAGATCTCTGAATTAATTAAAATTCCCACAAAACTAATCCAAGCTTAAAGATTCCTAAATGACTTTAGCTCACATACACTTAATTTATAAAAGGGCTTCTTCAGTTTAAAAAGTCACACTGATGGAAACTGAATGTAACTTCTCAGTTTTTATAATAATTTTCTATTCCAAATTAGAATAAAGATGAGTAGTTTCACATTACTGCCAGTCAGTGAGCAAAAGTAACATCAGAATTTTAATTATAGCTCTTAAACCAGCTTAATTTAAATCCATTCATTTATGTGCTCTTTGCAAACTGATGCCTATTCACTAAGTTTCACACCGATTAAAGACAGCAGATTTTTAATCAAATTAAACGGTATTTTCAAAATAGGAAACTAGCCTCAACTGTTGTCTTGATTTTGACCGAACATGCCTGATAGGAAATAGGTTAGATCAGCCATGTTGCACTTCATTTGAGTTTATTCTCCCATTGAAACAATGGCATGTAAAACAAAGCATGGTGTATAATGGGTCACATGCTCAAAATTATTCCATTCACAACATATTTTTATTGAAAATTGGAGGCTAATGCATCAATTGGGAATGGTCACTTGTTTTCTACAAGTCCAAGAAAGTGAAAAAAAACATGCAAATGAACCAACGGTTGCATGGTTGAGCAACTTTAAACTGACACATGAGAAATAATGCTTTTGTTGTAAGTGAAAAGAAAAGGTGACTATCCCAATCGAGCATTTGTTCCAACTTCCCATGCAGTTTACAAGTAAACGTTACCTTTGCTAAAAAAAAGGTGCTTGGTGACCAGAAATCATAATTTTATGCAAACTGTTAGGCTAAGAGTGCTTCTTTCTTTTGAACTAAAGTTAATTTGAGAAGTTCTAAAAGGAGACTTGCGAACGGAGCTCATTTCTAGATGCCAAGAGAGCTGGGGAACTGGGAGAATAATGTTGAAAGTAAAAACATTGTGCATACAGAGCTCTGACTCAAATCAGGCCAGACAGGACAAACTAATTTTTTTGAATGAAATAAGAGTTTTTATAAGATGTAAAATTATTTGAAGTAATAACAATATCTTATTTAGCTATGTGCACATTTTTCAATATGCCTATCAGTAAATAATTAATAAATGTTTGGTTATGCACAGGTTATCACAATCTCCAAACGAAAATAACCTCTTGTTTACTTGAGCATTACTTGCAAGACCAAACTCTAAACAAGGGTGAAATCAAGGCAGCATTATGATCCACAACATGAACAGTAAACGAAATATTGAACTTATGCTAATGTTCAGGGAGATAAATCAAAATATGCAGTGCACATATTCAATACCTATGCTTACTTTTAAATCATCTTGATTATTGCAAGTTCAGAAAGACAAAGGGACATAGCAGATCATAAAGTCTACTAGCTAATCCCAGTGACTGTAAAGTATCAGATTCCACAACGCCTCTTATATGCTCTATCAATTAGTTTCTCCAGGTACTTACCCAACATTTTCAAATTTGATGATACCATCATACCATCACCTCCCAAAGCTTCCCTCTGCAATCCACTCCATTTATCCAATAAAGCAGTTAAACAAAACTGTTTCAACCTTTTAACACAGAATTGACTTTAAGCATATTAACAATTATCCTGTCTATAGCCTTTGGGATACTTGAATACTTCAATAAAATTAGCCCATGTCATCTTTGCTTCAGTATTTTCAGCTTTCCTTCATAAGTCAGATACCTAATTCCAATTACCAATTGAGTTATCCTTCACTGCACTTTCTTCAATGTCAGAATACCTCTCTCAAAATTAAACGATCAGAGTCATCCAAAGTTATTTCAGCTGAGGTCAAATCTGCATTCTCTACAAACACAGAATCATTCTTTGCAGTTGTACAATTTTCCACTGACCATACAGCCTGGGATTTTACTTCCTCTCTCTTCAGTACTAATACATGCTATGTACTGTTGATTCAGAAATCTGTTTGGACCCCCAAATCCCTCTCCTGTTCTGAGACCTGTAATATAATACAGCTGTTCCACACTCTCAGTTTTACATTTCTCTGCGTATATATATCGACCGCTTGTCCATCAATCTGTCAAGGTTCTTTTGTATGTCAATTCACCGATGCCTGCTGCTTGCAGTCTCTTTCAGTTTGGCATCATAATAACTATGAATGATAGGGGCAGCCAAAGTTCCTCACTTGGCGGTGGTAGGGATGAAACATTCCTATTTTCTGAAGAAATCACAATATTTCCACAGCGTGGAAATAAACCACACACTTCAGTCCTAAAATGGAAGTTGGAGAGCTGCAAAGCCCAAGCAAATTAGTGAAACCACTGAATTCCCTGCAGCACATGTATAAATAAAACCTGAAAACTGATTTATAAAACTTGTGGCAACTGATATTATAATGTACTGATATTCATTTTTTGGAATGTAAAATATTTGGTGTTTCCAAGAGGATCATTAGACTTTCTGTATTTTGAATTAGTACTTCACACTGTCTCAGCTCCTTCCAATAGATTTTTTATACTGACTAATCACCACAGACTGCTTTCTACTTTGGATGCAAGTTTTTTTTTATAATGGAAAAGTAGAGACACTCATTCAATGGGGCAATCAATAAAGACTGAAAAGAATGATTTTATTTCCAAAAATATTTTCAATTTAAAATGTAAAGAAAACATAATGTGTATGATTATCTATCAGTATGTGAAATACATAGCTTGGAAAAAAAAGACCAGTTTATTTTAAATCTAATTTTTATTGAATACCCTCATATCACAATCATCCATGCAGAAACACCATGCAACAAAGCAATGACTTTGCCATTATGAAGACAATAGTAATTTTTATACTGGTTTTGGAAGGGTTGCATATGTCAGTAGTTCCAATGCATGTGTTTTACTCAGATAATGGGAAACTCAACAGGAACTTTCTGGAAATCTTCATCACCAGCTATTAATAATTGCACTGACAGTATATTCCTTAGTCATTCAGACTGAAAAGGTCCCAGGTTCAATCTCCAGATTGCTGCAACTGCTGCACTCGTCCAGAACAAGGAGTATGCTTGGTGATACAATGTTCTAATAGCTTTGGCTCGGATGGAGAGAAAACAAAAACAGCCATGTTTCAAGTCCACACCTTCAGCCAATGTCTTTCTCCTAAATTACACACTTTGTATGATGTTTCTTTGAAAAAAATTAGACTCCACTTTGATACTCTTTGTAGCCAAATAGCCCAAAAATCATTGCATCTGTTCATGAGGAATACCAAAGCCAGCTGTTTACTGTGGATTAGTGTTTGCAGGAGGGAAACCAAATAATTTTAAGTATGAATATTAAATTATTGAAACATATAGACAATATATTATTAAATATAACATATTTATTCACTGAACCTCCAGGTACAGTGCGATATGCAAAAAGTGGCACAAATATTGCAGAGGGCAAATCATTTGATACAATATTGGCAACTAGAAACAAAACACTGCCAAAATGTCAAATTATCAGCATAACACAATTAAATTTGATAAAACATATAAATTAGCCCATGCTTTACTGATGTTACTGAAATAATCTATGTATATCCTTATCAAAACAATCGCAAAACGAAAGGAATATGGCAGGCTTTACTACAAGGCCAAGGCTGAGTCC
This sequence comes from Stegostoma tigrinum, assembly GCF_030684315.1. Taxonomy (NCBI): domain Eukaryota; kingdom Metazoa; phylum Chordata; class Chondrichthyes; order Orectolobiformes; family Stegostomatidae; genus Stegostoma; species Stegostoma tigrinum. The sequence goes on along the minus strand of NC_081364.1, from coordinate 41,425,662 downwards.
TCCTAGCATATTAATTGTCCTACATCATGGTTATGTTTGTTGTCTCTCCCCATACTCCCATATCTGTTGTAGACGTGATCTTTGAATAGGGTTAACCCAACTATCTGAAACTTGAATCTGTTAACATGTCATTAAGCTGATGGCTCAACAAATACAGCCTTAGTTCCATTTAGCCAGGATAGAAGGGTATTTGAACTGTCTAGTTTTAAAATAGTCTTGTGGTCATAAGACTTAAACAAGGATAAGAACAGGAATTGATCATTCAACATAGCACACACAACCTTACCTTTAAAAAAAATACAATCTATTCTATCATGAGTTTAACTTGACATTAACCATATTTCCTTGAGACGATTCAATATAGCTCCCACTCTGTAGGGAGAAATTTGTTACCAATTGTTTATTTTTAATTGATCTGAGGTCATAGGCAACACTCAAAAAGGCTTCTTTATTACCTATCTCTACCTGTATCACAAGAGTATTCACAGCATTCTCACTTGATACACGTCAATTTTATCCACCTAATCTCAATTTACTCAATCACATTTCAAGTGATGGGACACAAGGACATGCATTACTACCTTGTTGAGATTTTGCTCTTTCAACAAAATTGAAACAGGCCACTGTGACTGATCCTCTTGCTAACGCACTGGACATGGAAACCACTCCCTCCCTTGTTGATACACTCTTAAGAGAATGGCAATCAATTAATTCCTCTGGGAATTAAGTCACAAAGTTAAACTGTCTTTCACACGACAGCTAGAATAATAAGCTATTATATCCTCTTCACCACATATAACTGATTTTTAAGAAATATTCCAGTACTTGTCATGGTGATGTGTAGGAGATTAACATACAATATCTAATTCAGAAAATTCCTGGATTAGTAGGTCTTAAGAACATAAGAACAAGGAGTTGGAACAGATGATATATCCTTTCAACTAGATCTACCATTCGATATTATCATGGTGATTTTGGAGTTGAATTCCACTTTTCCCACCTGTTTCCATATTGCTTAATTTCCTTAAAAGCCGAAAATCTATCTGTCTCAGCCTTAATGGTATTCAATGATGGTACATCTAGAATTCTTTGATGCAGAGAATTCCAAAGATTCATAAGTTTTTAGGTGGACAAGTTTCTCCTCATTTCAGCCCTTAGCCCTGAAACTGTGTCTCCTAGTTCTAGATTCCCCAGCCAGAGTAAACAATCTCTCATGGTCCATCCCATCAAGGCCCTTCATAAACTTGAATGTATCAAAATGGTTACCTCACATTCACCTCACAGAGAATAGAGACATAATTTGCTCATTTTCTTATCATAGGAAGGCCTTCAATCCAAGTGAATACAGTGAATGTTTGCAGTACACTACTGCCTCCAGTGCATGTATCTCCCTCCTTCAATATGGAGACTAACACTGCCTACAGTATGCTATATGTGGTCCAACCTAACCCTTGCTTTTTTGTGCTCTGAAATGCGTAAGAACCCCATCACTTGTAGGTTCCTCTCCAAGCCAGGTCATGACCATACTCAGAACTATATGGCCGTTTGTTCACTATCACTGGGTCAAAATCCTGGAACTCCCTTCATAAAAGTACTATAAGTGTACCTACACTACATGTGCATAGCATTTCAAGAACAAGGCTCATCACCACCATCTATGAGCAATTAGGAAAAGGCAACAAATGCTGGCCTAGCCAGTGATGCTCATACCCTGTGAACTCTTTCCCTACTTTCTTGAATAGCGGTGCTACATTTGCTAACTTCCAATCACCTGCAACCATTACAGAATCTACAGAACTTTGCAAAATCTCTTTTAGAACCTAGGACCTGAAAGGCTTTGTCCCATGAGTTTGTTGGGTTTTTGTTTCCTGAGTTCCCCAGTACTTTTGCCCTGCTGATATTAATTATCTTCGTTTTCCAAGATCTATGAAAGCTTAAGTGAACTTTTATTTGTGGTAGTCTAGACAGCCCAATCTGCTTCACATTAGACTATGCACCAGCATCATGCAAAGGAGCTCAATCACATCAATTTAAGCTGCCTTCAGAAGGCTCTGGACATCAAATGGAAGGATAAAATAGCAGACATCAAGGTGCTTAAAACACCACACCATATTGGAATAACCACAGTCAAGTTGGGCTAGTCATGTACCAGAAGGCCTGACACTCATGGGTTGCACTCTCTTGACAATCAAAGTAGGCAGTACAAGAAAATCACTGAAACTGACCTGGAGGAATGACAGAAACTCACCCAGATTGATAGACCTGGCACAAACAAACAAAAAACAGTATGGTCATCTTCAAAACCAAGCAACGAGCAAGGAAAAATTGAAACAAGAGGAGATCTGAAGTCAGTGACTCATCTGAACATCAGTCAACTGTGGTACCCAGGCCTATTACCAACAAAATCTCTGAACATCAGTCTTAGCTGTTTCCAATGGAACCTTTCCAAACACCTAGATGATGATTACGATCATCTTTGTCTTGACGGAGAAAAAAGGGGCTCCTGAATGAATCTAAATCTTCAGAAAACAAGTGGGCAAATAAATTCACAAGAATAATCAAAGCATTTTCTTCCTAAAAGAAATCGGAAAAATGTCCCGCCTTTGTACTTTAGTGCAAAAACATAGGAAGGCATTCTTTATGTATTTGTTCAAAATATTAATTTCACATCATCTTTTGGGAATTACAAAGTGAATATTTATGTCCTATGGTAGTGAGTAGAACCTATGTGGCAAGCCATCCCCTGGTATGTTTAGCCAACACAAGATTATTTCCAGCAACAAGAATGGGAAGGAACAGTACAAAGACAGGGGATCAATTTAGGACACTGAATAATGAATAATGAAAAAGTAGTTTAGCTTTAGGCTTGGCTTCAACAGTTTCAATAGTTATTAATGAAGCACTAGAAAGATAATAATAATTCTTGTTTACTGATGTTTTCACAGGTAGAAGAAGTGATTTTATCACTAGACTTTTCATCCAGAAACCCAGCTAATGTTCTGGTGCGGACCCAGGTTCGAATCCCACCACGGCAGATGGTGCAATTTCAATTCAATAATTAAGAATAAGTCTGGAATTAAGAATCTATTGATCACTGTGAAATCATTGCCAATTGTTGGAAAAATCCATTTGGTTCACCAATGTCCTTCAGGGAAGGAAATCTGCATCCTTACCTGGTCTGGCCTACATGTGACTCCCGACCCACAGCAATGTGGTTGACTCTCAATTGCCCTGTGAAATGGCCTAGTGAGCCACTCAGTTGGACCAATCACTACAAAGTCTCAAAGAAACGAAACCGGACGGATCGCCTGGTTTCGTTCCAGGCATCGGAAAAGACAACGGCAGAAACAGCCCTGTCGATCCTGCAAAGTCCTCCTCGCTAATATTTGGGGGTTATTGCCAAAATTGGGAGAGCTGTTTCTCAGACGAGTCACGCAACAGCCTGACATAGTCATACTCACAGAATCATAGCTTGCAGACAACGTCCCTGGCATCACCATCACCATCCCTGGATATGTCCTATCTCATGAATAAGGACAGACTCAGCAGAAGTGTGGTATTCAGTCGGGACGGTGTTGCTCTCGGAGTCTTCAACGCTGACTCCAGACTTCATGAAGTGTCAGGTTAAACATGGGCAAGGAAGCCTCCTGCTGATCCCCACATGCTGTCCTCCCTCAGCTGATGGATCAGTCCTCATCTGTGTTGAAAAACACTTCCAGACAGCACTAAGGGTGGCAAAGGCACAAAATATACTCTAGGGGAGAATTTCAGTGTCCACCACTAAGAGTGGCTCAGTAGCAGTACTACTGATCGAGCTGGTCAGGTCCTAAAGGACATAGCTGCTACATTGGATCTGTGGCAAGTGGTGAGGCACACAACAATAGGGGAAAAATGCTTGACATCATCCTTACCAATCTGCCAGCTGCTGTTGCATCTGTCCATGACAGTATCAGTAAGAGTGACCACTGTACAGTCCTTGTGGAGACAAAGTACCATCTTCACATTGAGGATAACCTCCAATGTACTGTGTGGCACTGTCACCGTGCTAAATTGGACAGGCTTCGTACAGGTCCAGCAACTCAAGACTGGGCATCCATGAGGCACTGTGGGTCAGCAACAGCAGCAGAACTGTACTCCAGAACAATCTGTAACCTCATGGCCCAGCATAACCCCGACTAAACCATTATCATTAAACCAGGGGATCAAACCTGGTTCAATGGAGAGTGTAGGAGGGCATGCCAGTATCAGCACCAGGCATACCTGAAAATGAGGTATCAACCTGATGAAGTCACCAAACAGGACTACTTGCATATCAAACAGTGTAAGTAGCAAGTGACAGACAGAGCTAAGCGATCCCACAACCAACAGATCAGATCTAAGTTCTGCAGTCATGCTACATCCAGTCATGAATGGTGGTGGACAATGAAACAACTCACTGGAGGAGGAGGCTCTACAAATATCCCAATCTTCAATGATGGAAGAGGCCAGCACATCAGTGCAAAAGATTCGGCTGAAGCATTCACTGCGATCTTCAGCCAGAAGTGCCAAGTAGATGATCCAACTCAGCTTCCTCCAGTGGTCCCCAGCATTACAGATGTCAGTCTTCAACCAATTTGATTCACTCCATGTGATATCAAAAAACAGTTCGCAATACTGAATACTGCGAAGGCCATGGGCCCTGACAACATTCCGGCAATAGTACTGAAGTCTTGTGCTCCAGAACTTGCTGCTCCCCTAGCCAAGCTGTTCCAGTATAGTTACAACACTGGTATCTACCTGACAATGTGGAAAATTGCCCAAATATGTCCTGTACACAAAAGCAGGACAAATCTGACCCAGCCAATTACCGCCCCATCAGTCTACTCTCAATCATCAGTAACGTGATGGAAGGTGTCATCAAGGGTGCTATCGAGCAGCACCTGCTCAGCAATAGCCTGCTCAGTGACGCCCAGTTTGGGTTCTGCCAGGGCCCCTCAGCTCCTGACCACATTAGAGCCTTGGTTCAAACATGGACAAAAGAGCTCAATTCCAGAGGGAGGTGACAGTGACAACCCTTGATATCAAGGCTGCATTCAACCGAGTGTGGCAGCAAGGAGTCTGAACAAAAATAGAATCAATGGGTATCGGGGGCAAACTCTCCAGCGGTCAGTCGTACCTGACATATAGGAAGATGGTCATGGTTGTCAGAGGTCAATCATCTCAGCTCCAGGATATCTGTGCAGGAGTTCCTCAGGATAGTGTCCTAGGCCCAACCATCTTTAGCTGCTTCATCAATGACCTTCTCTATCATAAGGTCAGAAGTGGGGATGTTCACCAATGATTGTACAATGTTCAGTGCCATTCCTGACTCCCCAGATACTGAAGCAATCTGTGTTCAAATGCAACAAGATTTGGACAATATCCAAGCTTGGGCTGACAAGTGGCAAGTGACATTCATGCCACACAAATGCCAGGCTATGACCATCACCAGTAAGAGTCAATTTAACCACCACCCTTTGACATTTAATGGTGTTACCATCACTGAATCTATCACTACCAACGTCCTGGGAGTTATCATAGACCAGAAACTCAACTGGACTCACCACATAAAACTGTGGCTGACAAGAGCAGGTCACGAGCTAGGAATACTGCAGCAAGTAACTCACCTCCTGACTCCTCAAAGCCTGTCCACCATCTACAAGGCACAAGTTAGGAGTGTGATGACCAGGAAGGAGGGGAGGAATGCTCCCCACTTGCCTGGATGGCAGCAGCCCAACAACACTCAAGAAGCTTGACACCCTCCAGGAGAAAGCAGCCCACTTGATTGGCACTACATCCACCAGCATTTACTCCCTCCACCAACACCACTCAGTAGCAGCAGTATGTACTATCTACAAGAAATACTATGGAAATTCACCAAAGATCCTCAGACAGCACCTTCCAAACCCATGACCACTTCCACCTAGAAAGACAAGGGGAGCAGATATAAGAGAGCACGACCACGTCTAAGTCATTCACTATTCTGACTTGGAAATATATTGCCGTTCCTTCACTGTTGCTGGGTCAAAGTCCTGGAATTCTCTCCCTAATGGTATTGTCAGTCAATCCACAGCAGGTGGACTGCAACACTTCAAGAAGGCAGCTCACCACCACCCTCTCAATGGCAAGTAGGGATGGGCAAGGAATGCTGGCCAGCCAGCAACACCTACATCCCACTGATGAATAAATTAGAAAATCACATTATATCATCTTTACTTGGCATATTCTCTTTAAAAATTAGCAGCTAATATTCCTTGTTTAGTCTTACCATCACTGAAAATGCTGAATCTTAATGCGACACTGTTCTGCAAGAAACATCAGCTCCCCCAATTCCTTGACTGAGTAACGATACTTTATGATTGAGCTTTGACCAAGTATTCATAGATTATTTAACTGTGAAAGGTAACAAAAGCAGGCTTGTAAGGCTAGGTTAGCTTTCTTCAACAAGCATATAAGTATTTTCCAGAACAATGATCCGAGGGTGAAACCCTAAATTCTCCCTATGTTGGTGAAAGTTCCAAAGCCCAATTGTGGCAGCAAAACTATTGTTCTGATTGGCTTCAAATCATTCAGCATAGGCTGAGAATGTTATCTAATTTACTCCATAATGAACTTGCTGTAAAAATAAGTTATTTGTTATTCTCTACACTTCCATACTTTAGACAATAGCACAATAGATACCAGGCAGGCAACCTACTCCCATGTGTGTGTGCTGATACACAAGTGTACTTGAGTGTTGTCATTAGGTTTAATTAGCATGTTGGTAACAATACGCTACATGAAAAGTTACACTTATGCCAATACAATTTAGCATATGCTGTCTTATTCCCATTACTAATGGTAACTCTCTAAGTACCATCTTGGCGTCATTTAGTTTAAAATGAGTGCAATAGATATAGAAAGAACAATCGTTGAAGTAGTTTTTGCAGGACAGGCAAATTTGGTACAAAAATTCACACATAGCGTTACACTTTAGTGAAATCCCAATGAGACACCTCACAATTGTGTCCTTTTTTCACACCCTTCATTTTAATGATATCCTGTAGAGAAGACTTCCACATTCTTGTGTCCTATTCAGAACCACAACATAAAGAAGAACTGCATATATATGGTAAAATATCAAAACCATATGTAAAATATATACACACAGTTCTTTGAATATACTCTTTGCAGCCTGTGAAAATACAAGCCTGACCAAGACTACATGACCGTTATTCCTATTCATGCAAAAGGTGACTTTTTGGGGAGAGAAAAGATCATCTCATTTTGTTGCTTTATTAAGGACAAGTCTATTGTTCTAAATAGACAAACTGGTGTCTAAAGCTACAATTTAGTAAGACTTTGATAAACTTAATCTTATAGTTCAATTTACCCACAATTTAGTATCAAAACAAGTTAAATGTAAAAAAAAATTCATGCCCCTTTCCAGCAAGTAGAACTATTGATCTACACAGCCACAATGAGGAATAAAATCTGGCACACCATACTCCTGCACAGTTGAACAAGTCCTAAATGATATTTTACGTAACATATGCATTCAAACAATGTAAATATTATCCTGTCTGGTTCAGGACATTTTGACTGATTGCAGGTTTTTAATAATGTTACTCTCATTTTAAAAATTTCAATGCTTTAAGATAAAATATTTAAATTCTAGAATGCCTGCCAAATAGAGAAAGAAATTACACAAAAACAATTTGAAGATTTTCATTTCATCTGACACAATCCAGAAACACACAAGTAAATGCTCTGATAAAGGGCAGAAAAGGTCATGAGGTCAAAGTGAGTATTAACAGGTCATTGTGCAACCAACTTGAGAACGTTTACGGCTGGTCATGGCTAAATGGACACATGATTTACCAAATCTGCTCACATCCCCCAGATAACAATCATTTCAGTAATTAAGAATTAAAACCACCTCATTCTACAATTGTTGCAAATGAGACATACTATTCAAAGAACCACTATAGTATTTTTATTATAAGGTATAATTGAAAATGATATAATTTTATCCAAATTAACTGCCATGCAAATATCTTGCAACATTTAACTGGCACAATTGCTGCTTTACTGCATCAAAACTGAGTAAAAGTGACATAATAAAAATTGGCACAGTGAAAAATGTTCTTAAAACATTTGCTGCTAACACAATATGTAAAATAATGAAACGATTTTTTTCATTTACTCCACGTGAATGCTGTAGGAATGAGGATTTTGTTTTATAGATTTTCAAAAATACAGCAATAAAATTCGAAGTCTTTATCACTTTTGTCAAGGTCTCTTTCGATTTGCTGATACAATGTTCAGCAGTGGTATTTTCACATACAACTTGACGAACAACACTACATTCAATTTGAAATGATTGCACCTGTTTACAGGTGGTGTCTTTCGGAATCAGCAAAATTAATTCTGGCACCACTTTTAAAAATTTAAAAATTTGCGCTGCTCAGGAGCAGTGACTATTTCCTCTTAATTGTGATTTGAGGAGCTAAAGAAACCTTTTAATAAATATTGAATACTACTTTACTTTCAGAGTTTTAGCAGAGATTATGTTAAAGTTTTCTTGTAATAAATCATTTTAAGTTAAATCTTAATCCAGGAACTGGAATAATGATTTAATAAAACTCTGCAGGAGAGCAATGCAGATCTTTAACACTGGGTGTGCTCAGGAAGAATTCCTGGGAGGACAGATTGAAGCAGGCAATACGGCGAATGGGGGGTGATGTAGGGTTTGATAGCAAAGACTGTTCAGTTGGAAAAAATGCTCCCTCTCCTGCCTCAGTTCAGGTTTTACTTTTATAAAATCAAGTTTAGATGCAGACATAGAACTTATAAATGCAAATGTCTGGCCTACTCATTTGAGGCCCCAAGTGACGTTTATTGCATCATGGATCATGATTTGGAATTCAAACAAAACGTTAGATGCTTTGCCACATGCTAATCTTAATTTAATGCAGTTGTGTTTTAAATAATAATGAAAATTAAAACAAAGCCTGCCAAAATATTCTAATCTTGTATCCTGGAATTATTGAAAGAATGATCTAAAAAAGTCCTCCCATTTTAGAAGAAAACCCGGGCCCATAAATCAATATGACCAAGAATTGATAAACTAAGAGTACACGGTATCAACTGAATGTGAAACAGATATCTCTTAAAAGACAACTATCGCTGGTAAAAATGCTCTCAGAACATCGAGTTAAACCAAATATCCTGAACAAGTAACGTGAGGCTAGCATCCGATGTACCAAAAGCATACTTCTAGGTTAGACTGACATATTCTTTTGGTTGAGGTGACACTAAATAACTAAGCAAGCTACAGCAAAGTAGCTTGGCATCACCTAGCAGAAATACACCTTCTGCATGTTGCTCAGGGATAACTGGTATGTTTGGTAGCTGTGGAAAGGAAAACAAAGCAGTAATTAAGTGCCTTAAATCAGCCATTTATATCACTGGAATCTGACAAGTGTCTACAAATGAGGATTAGTTATTACAACTTCTCATAGTATTGCAGTAGCAAAATGGTTTAGGGTGATGGGCTGAACCTTATGATATTTTGGCAAAGTGTCATTTGCATTCAGTTTCAACTCTGAGAAGTCTATTGGCCCAAACCCACCTCATTAACTACCTAGCACCCACCTATGATGCCCCTCCTGACCGAGGCTAGCTCAATTCTCCCAATTGATGTAGCCGGGTGTTCACTCCACCGTCAGGATGTCCCAGGATCCCTGGTACCAGCATCATCAATGTTGTTTTCCACCCAGCCCAGTACTGTGAGTCTGTCCTGCACAGGTTCAGACACATCAAATAAGGGAAAATTTGTACTCTTCTTTATGGACAGGGACCTGAAGGTCCTGGTAGACAGGATGGTATGCAGAAGGAACATCCTCCTTCCAAAGACTGATAGAGAAAGCCATAACACCATATCCTGCCAGCCCAATCAAAGGTTAGTGTCCAAGTCAAAGCAGTACCTGGAGGGACACTTTACAGTGAAGGAGTCAGTTAATGAGCTTCTCCACTCTGCAGCAGTAAACGCTACCTCACAACCATCTTAACACTTCTAGCATAGCTCACTGCCCAAACACTCTTGCTCTAGTACTTTCAATATTGCATGCAACATCTTCTCTCATCCACTCTGTCCCACCGCAACACCAACACTACTAATTCTGCATGGCGCTGCATCTCCTACTCATTCACCCAGGATATGTCATTACTTGCCTTCTGCTGCACCAGCACCAGTGGAATACACTGGTATTCAATCCCTCCCTTTCTCTCAGTGCAGGGGAAAATGGCCCAAAAGGGGGAAGAAAGAGCCAAAACAGGTGGTGGCGTGCCTGCTATTTAGCTCATAATCCACTATGATGACAGGATCCAAATCCTGACTGCCGCAGGTATCTGAGTGACCAATACCAAGCTCTTGGATTGACAGTGGAGGTTGCTCTTGACTTATTATACAAGGACCCTCTGACTGACATGATTGAGGACTTCACCCTTGGACTTTCAACAACTGGTTTAAGCACATGCAGGTGTATAACTGAGTGAGCACTGACAGAGTAACCAAGCAGCCCTGATGCAGCCTGGTCCATTCCGGGTGTCTGTTCCTGTGAACAAATTGCCCTTGCATCAACATCCCAATGCTAGTTGCTGGCATGCTCTGAAGTGCAGCATTAGAATGTAGAAGCATATTGTTCATTGACCAGAGATGTGCCATGAGGGCATGGTCGGAAATATCAGATACCAGCATCCATGGACATGTGTTTGCCTGCTGCCGATGGAGCATGCCATGCAATTTGGGTGTTGGGTGTCCAAGATGGAGATGTACAGGAGCAAGCCAGTATGGCGAAGTCCCTGTTCCAAATTTTGGGAATTCTCATTGTCTAACGGGTGGTAAAATAGGAAACTGCATATTAATGAGGCAAGATTTACTAATGGTGAGCATGATAACGAATGACAGTCTGTGTTAACAGGCCTCCTTTTGCTCAACAGAAGAATCTCATCTCAACGTACATAACTAAATTGGAAAATGGAACTTGCTGCTCTAGCCATCACGAAAGGCAACACCCAACTTCTCCCAAATTGCACATCATAGCCCATGTCATTCAGGACCTAAGACAATTCCACTCATTATCTTTGTTGTGTCTAAGCCTTGCAACACACTGAAGATTGTTTTAACCAGTTTATTCAGTGATGCAAATTATTGTTTCACAATAAGAATTACTGAGTCAATTTAATTAGTTGTTTCTTTCCCAAGCTTATTTTACCCTTTCTAGTGGATGATGTTGCAGACTGGATTTGGTCACAGATACCAAAAGCTTCCAGCAGCACACCGATGAGTTCATCCTTTTGTGTGAAACTGCACACTGCTTGAGCAGCTATTCTACCATAAAATACATCACAGTTCATTCCACTCAACATCCATATAAATTCACACCATCCAACCGTGGACACCAGACAAAGGTTAGGAATGAGAACCCAAATTGACTCCTCTATGTTTCATTAGCTCAGTGCCGCTGTGACATTCTGGAGTAACTCGAGAGTCTGCAGATGAGGTCAGCTAATAGAGGATTGACAACTGTAAATATTGTGATCCATATTTTTGCTGGTATCATTAGGGCATGTTATTGTTGAAGTGAAATATAAGCAAATTTGCTTTCAATTTTAAAGTATTTTTATTGTATACTTGCTGCAGACTTGCAGAATAGAAGAGCATTTATACAAAATGTAAAAACTAAATTCAAATATTATCCCATGTCAATGACACCACAACTTATCTCTTCCCATCTCTGGTGGTACTTAAAAAATAAATCTTCCATGGCAAATGGAGGGCGGGGTCACAAAAACATCACTGAAAATTATGAGATTCACAAGCCAGCAAAATGTGTTTGCCAAAACATGAACTGAATGAGATTAGAATCCCTCCAGATCTCCAATTACAACCTGTTAATGTGGTATATGACCCACTGGGTTTTTCTACTCGGTTCCCAATAGAAATTAAAACAATTTTTCATTGTATCGCTCCACTGTGTCATTAAATTTACTCTTTAAAGTTCACAGCGATAGTCTTCTCAGTGTGTCTCAGATTTGTCCCCGAAAATGTTCATCTTGAAGTTAGAACATAAATGTATTTTGATTTTTTAAAATGTTTTTCTAATTTGTTCTCTCCTCTTTTTAGGCTCAGGCTCTTTTTAGTTTATGGTTGTGCATCCGCTAGCATCCCTTCAACCTATAGCTAGTACAACCTAAGATTAGCAGCTGGCTATTTAAAAGTTCAGTTGAAAACATGCAAGGCTCAAAGATTTTCTCTATTTGGGAGTGAACCAATTAACCAGTGAGCCAGTGGTCAGGGAGATGGGAGGCAAAAGATACAACAAAATTTGAGGCAGTTTTTCTGTCACCAAGGAAATAGGAGCATAGAGGCTAAATGAGATGGAAAGGTAGAAGGGTGGGTGTGAATTTGAGTAGAAGAGTTTTATGTAGACAGAAGCCAAAGGAGGACAGCAGGAAAGTCAGTTCAGCAGTAAGACCAACAGGCAGGACATGTACCACAAAGAGCATTATTTGAAAGTAAATGGATATTCTAGATAAGAGTGCAGAGAAAGGCAGTGACATTGTTGGTGACTCCACAGAAAAGACTGTGATGGTGTAATGGTGCCTGGAGTGAGTGGGATAGAAAAGAAATTAACCAAGTTAATGCCCAATGGTCAAACTGAGCAATACATTTGCCAAGGCAGAAATATTGATCACTTGAGATTACTACTTATAGGGATGTCTTGATGATCAGGTTCGAATGTAAATCACTGGAGGAAATATGGACTTGTTCAAAGAGATTAAAGTCTAGGGAAGCCGATGAAGGCAGGAAAGTAGCAGATAATGATTGGCTGCAGAAGCACAAATGATCGCATGACTGAATGACATGAAAAGAAAGAACAAAACAAGCAGTCGAGAAAAATAAGAAGGGAATATAAAGAAAAGGTAAGGTTAAGTGCAGCAGTAAAAATGTATTTCCTATTAGACAGGCAGTGCTCGGTGCATTCCTTTAAAACAAATATGGCTTATTGAAATATGCCAGAAATCTAAGAGCTCTCCTATGGTGTTGCTCACAGTGAATCAGAGGTTACAATGCTTTTTTATAGTAGAAACGTTTCAGCCACGCCAGAGATAACATCTAAGCAACTGATTTGTAATGATTGAATAAATCAAATTCCAATTTTATTATGTAGTGTTTCATGATTTTTATTGGTGACTCAGTGATCAAATTTTATAGTTCTGTCCATTATTCTGTGAAAGCCATAAATGAGAGGCTTTTATTTCTCAGTTTTTCCTGTAGATGTTGTATCCTAATGTATATCCTTTAGAATTGGGTACCTGCATCCAAAGATGCACATAGTAAAAACAAAACCCACATGCTTCTATCTGTTTTCCATGGTGATTTTCTCTTGAACAGATCACTAGCCTGAAGTCTGAGAGGTACTGCTTTGCATTAAGCATGGATGACTAGAAGTCTTTCCTGTCACACATGCATTGGTAGGTCCTGTAGGCTGTTAATCAACCTGTGTGTTGCTGTATTGTGAAAACATCTTCCATTGCCATTAGTTCCATTAACCAAAGGGTATGACATGAAGCTGGAACTTCACGCATCGAAGCATGGGCATTACTTGCTGCACAAGATCTCCCCCTTCCTAGTTTTAAAATTAAGGTTGCTGGAGAAACTCGGCAGGTGTCAGACAGCATCTGTGGAGAGAGAAGCAGAGTTCACATTTCGAGTCCAGTGTGACTCTACTTGGGAACACAAGTGTAATTTTACGCTCAAGCAAGTGTTTTTCTGAAGTAGGCTCATTCCGGACTCCAAGCTCTGTCTCTCTCTCTCTCTCTCTGTCTCTCTCTCACTCCAAAGACACTGCCAGACTTGCTGAATTTCTCCAGCACTCCCTCTCCTTGTTTTGGATTTCCAGCATTTATGTATTTTGCTTTTACTAAAATGACACACACTTGCTCAGTTGGAGTTAGATATTTGGTACTTAGCTGTACTGGGTAAGGAGAGTTAACCGCACCTCAGCAGAATTAGGAGATTGCACCAGGCTATAGGAGTAAAGGCCAGAGGCTTTGGTACTTATCAGAACTGCAGTAGAGCTCCTAGAATTTAGTAGTATAGGAAAATGCTTTAATCTGGCACCACTACAAAAGGGTACTTCGAGTCCGGCAAAATTGGAAAATATCACTAGTGGGTTTCCAATGTCTAAACATTATGGTGGAGGGTTATGCTTGACAGAACAGGAATGACGGATGAACTCCTAAGTATAACAATAATTTGAAAATTTAGGTTAAAACAAAAATTAAGTAGATTTTTTTTTAAAAGGCCAAGGCTGAACAAACTTGTATTTGCACAAATAAAGGATACAAGTTTAGTGTGCCACATGTCTGCCCGCTCATTTGAAACATGTTCCTCGGTCATTTGTTTTAAATGGATTAATGTCTCTATTCAAATAGCGGAGATAGAAATGTCATACATTTGCATCAGACATGTACACAATAATATTGTCAAAATAACAGTTTAATGCCTCCACTCATGGAGAGAGAATTGCCATGCAAATATGTTCGCCAAAAACACCAAATGTAACTTACAGACTTGCATGACTGAAATGCCACAAAACAAAAAAAACAGAATGCCCTTCAAGTCAAACTAATGTTTGCAATGTACAATTAGATGCCGTAATTATACAGCTTACAACCCAGGAACATATGTGACTTTATTTTCCACTCAGCTTCATTCATATAAAGAAGTTAACACCAGTTGATATGAAAGAAAAAGGCTAATACAAATATTATAACATAAATAAAACTGGCGATATCCAATTAAAGTCATAACAAAAATCTTTTAACTTGTCAGAACAGTGAAAATGTAAGTATTCTAATCAGAAATGGAAATTTACACAATCAGGAAATAAACTGCTGCAAAATTAAGGCTGAAGTGATATCATCAGAGATGATTTGTATACAGTTCCATAAAAACAGCATTGTGTTCTAGCTTTAGTAGGACTGTGATAGTACAAATGATTTAAGATTGCTATGTCCTTGACTGCATTGAAAAATGTAAACCAAAACTGAATCAGTCAGATTTAACTTAATCAAAGGCTCAGTAGATATGAGTAAACAATGAATTTATATAGGCTTGATTTAAATGACCCCTCTATAACTGGCATATATTCCAGCCAGTTGAACCCTGCTGTTTATTGTGTTTACCTTCTTTCTTGGGGATTACTCCTCCGAACATTCCACAGGTACCATTAGTTATTCCTTAAATAACCTGCAAGAAACTGTATGGCACCTTACATTTATCTATTTGTCTAGTTGTCCAGTTGTGCAGTCTGTTGCAAGGTCATTCCTGTGAACCATAAAACATCAAATTCAAAGCTGGTAATGGTGATTGGCAAAGTGAGACATTATATATACAATCCTGAATTTTATAGTGCTACATTTTTAGTTTGTTTTATGATAATGTACATTACTGCCTCAATAGAATTTTTTGAGAATATACTAATATTTTCAAAGATTTGACTGGTCTATGTCATTAAGTTTAAAATCATCTCAGACCTCATGTTATGAATTTTAGAGACCAAATGTCCCACAGATTTCTGCAACACCCTTTTCAGTGTTACTGCTTTGGAAATAGTGCTTTAATGGTTTTATAATAACCATTCAACAGATCAGGTATGGGGAGGTATGGCCTAGTAGTATTATTACTGGACTGTTAATCCGGAGACCTGGGTTCGAATTCTCCAATGGAAGAAGTTGAATTCAATAAAAATCTGGAATCTAATGATGGCTCTGAATCCATTGCTAATTGTTTGGGTGAGGAAAATCCTATCAGGTTCAATAATGTCCTTTAGGGAAGGAAACTGCCATCTTGATGTGGTCTGGCATACAAGTGATTCCAGACGAATAGCAATATGACTGATTTTTAACTGCCCATTGGGCAATTAGGGATGGGCAACAAACGCTGGTCCAGCCTGTGGCACCCTCTTCCTGTGAATGAATCAAAAAAAGAAATAGCCTAATCCCAAACAAAAACACAGATTAGAATTTAATAAAATCTACTTAGAAGGCTTAGACAGATGATATTTGCCAAGGCCGGACCTATTCATTGGGGTAGTCCAGTGAAAAGTTTTGTTTTGCATGCAACACAGGCAGATCATACCATATGAAATGCATAAGGATAATAGTACCGACTAAAAATAAAACAATGTTAAGGCTGCAAAGAAGGTGCACAAAGAGCGGGGTCAACATGAAACTTAAGATTTGAGAAGTCCATTTAGAAGTCTAAAAACAGTGGGGAACAGGCTTATTATGAGCCCCATGTGATACATTTTTAAGCTTTTGTATCTTATGCCTGACAGAAGAGTTTAGAACAGACTATAACTGGTGTGGGAGGGATCTTTGATTATATTGGTAGCAACATAAATTAGCAAGAAGTATAGACGGAGTCAATGGATGGAAGGTTGGCTTGCGTGATGGACTGGGCTGTGTTCACAATTCTCTGTATTTTCTTACGGTCCTGGGCAGAACAGTTGCTGTACCAAGCCGTGGTCTAGCATTTATGTTTGAGATCTAAAGGACAGTGTAATACAGGAAATTGCTAGTTCACATCAATCTTTTTAAAATATGTTATATATGGTCTTTGCAGTGATTTACAGCAAGTTGTTTTCTGGTAAGTGACATAATAAAAAACTGAAACTCCCTGAATGACAACATCACCATTGTAGGCCGGATCTCAAACAATGATGAGACAGAATAGAGGAAAGAGATAGACTGCTTGGTGGTGTGGTGTAAAGATAACAATCTCTCCTTCAACATCTGCAAAACTAAAGAGCCGGTCACTGACTTCAGAAAACAAAATGGAGTGTACACCCTTAAGGTACATGTGACATTAATAATTCAAATCAAATCAAAAGATGATGACAAGCAGTGGTATATCTAGCAATTTAAAGTTTGTATCTATCCTACCCTAGGGGCAGCATGGTGGCTTGGTGCTTAGCACCGCTGCCTCACAATGCCAGGGACCTGGGTTCAATTCCACCCTTGGGCAACTGTCTGTGTGGAGTTTGCACATTCTCCCCGTGTCTGTGTGGGTTTTCTCCAGGTGCTCCGGTTTCCTCCCACAGTCCAAGGATGTGCAGCCTAGATGGATTGGCTATGCTAAATTGCCTGTAATGTTCAGGGATATGTAGATTAGGTGGGTTATAGGGGCATGGGTCTAGGTGGGAGTCTCTCAGGGTCAGTGTGAACTTGTTGAGCCAAAAGGGCCTGTAGGGATTTTATTCTGCCTTCTGATCGCTGGGATCTTAACATAGTTGACAGGGTTGTTAAGAAGGCATACAGTGTTTTAGCTTTTATTAATAGAGGGATCGAATTCCGGAACCAAGAGGTTATGCTGCAGCTGTACAAAACTCTGGTGTGGCCACATTTGGAGTATTGCGTACAGTTCTGGTCACTGCATTATAAAGGAGGATGTGGAAGCTTTGGAAAGGGTGCAGGGGAGATTTACTAGGATGTTGCCTGGTATGGAGGGAAGGTCTTATGAGGAAAGGCTGAGGGACTTCAGGCTGTTTTCGTTAGAGAGAAGAAGGCTGAGAGGTGACTTAATTGAGCCATAGAAGATAATCAGAGGGTTAGATAGGGTGGATAGGGAGAGCCTTTTTCCTAGGATGGTGACGGTGAGCATGAGGGGGCATAGCTTTAACTGGAGGGGTGAAAGATATAGGACAGATGTCAGAGGTAGTTTCTTTACTCAGAGAGTAGTAAGGGTATGGAACTCTTTGCCTGCAACGGTAGTAGATTCACCAACTTAAAGTTCATTTAAGTCGTCATTGGACAAGCATATGGACGTACATGGAATAGTATAGGTTAGATGGGCTTCAGATTGTATGGCAGGTTGGCACAACATCGAGGGCTGAAGGGCCTGTACTGTGCTGTAATGTTCTATGTTCTATGTTCTATAATGTGGAACTGCATACAAATTAATTTTAGCAAACGGAAGGGAGCATCCTGTCCAAAACACACAAACCAACTGCTATGATTGGGCAAGTCACTGATTCCTCTATCTTGCTGAAATATGTGCACCTACTGCACCCATTAATGTAAGAAACAGTAATAAACACAAGACTTTCAAGAGATTCATCAAGTACAGGAGAGCACTAGACTTCCTCAACAGAAGGAAAAAATAACACTGGTTCTTTACAATAACCTGTAACACTAGTAGTCCTGCAACAACTTTAAAAAATGAAAGTCTCCTGAAACAAGGCCACAAATGGGGTGGCAAGGTGCCTACGTGTTTAGCACTGCTGCCTCACAGTGCTTAGGACCCAGACTTGATTCCACTCATGGGTCACTGTGTGGAGTTTGCACATTCTCTCCTGGGTTTCCTCCCACAGTCCACAAGGATGTGTAGGTTAGGTGAATTGGCCAGGCTAAATTGCCCTGTGTCCAGGGATGGGTGGCCAGGTGGATTAGCCATGGGGAATGCCGTGTTTCAGATGTAGGGTAGGGGGTAGGTCTGGATGGCAAGCCTTTTGGAGGTTAGGTGTAGACTTGATGGGCTGAATGGCCTGCTATTCCATGATTCTACAAAATACTACAATATAGTAATTACCTGCACATCATACGGTTGAAGGAAGTTCCAACGTGCATCTGAGTTGGTGAAAGTCAGCCAGGGTGGTGTTGGAAGTGTCACAAGTGGCTTCGTAGTCTTTAGACTAGAAGTGTAAAATCATCTAAGATGTCCACTCTTGTGCTGGATCACACAATCTAGCAAACTGTAATGGACACTTAATAACAGCAGGAATACAGGTTTGGCTCAAACAGCCCATAGTCAAACAATTCACTCATATATGTCATAGTGTTGTACAATGTGGAAATAGACCCTTCAGTCTAACCAGTCCATGACAACCACAATCCCAAACCAAATTACTCCTACCTGCCTGGGCATGGCCCATATCTCTCCATTTCTTATTTATATATTATCCAAATGTCTTTTAAATTTTGTAGCTGTACCCACATCCAACAACTTCCCTGAAAGTTCATTCCACAGATGAACCACTCGCTGTGTAAAAAATGTTGCCCCTGATGTCCTTCTTAATCTTTCTCCTCTCAGCTAAAGTTTACACCTCCTAGTTTTGAAATCTACCCTAGAGAAAAGATGCCTGTCAGTCACCTTATCCATATCCTTCATGATTTTATAAACCTTCATAAGGTTACTGTTCAAACACCCAAACTCCAGTGAAAAATGACCCAGGCTATCCAGCCTCACCTTATAACTCACACTTTCCATTCTTGGCAACATACTGGTATTTTTTTTTCAAACCCTCTCCAATTTATTAATATCGTACCTACAACAGGGAGAGCAGAATTGCACACAGTACTCCAAAAGAGACCTTACCAACCCCCTATACAACCTCAATATGTCAACCTGACTCCTACACTTAAAGGCCTGGGCAATTAAGGCAAGTGTGCTAAATGCCTTTCTGACCACCCTGTTTACATGTGATGCGAACTTCAAAGAATTACATACCTGAACCCTTAGGACTCTCTGCTTCACAGCACTATCCAAGGCCCTACTTTAACTTCTATAAATCCTGCCCTTGTTTGTTTTATCAGAATGCAATACCTCGTATTTATCCAAATTAAACTCCACTTACGCAGGTTTGCACAAGAATGGTTATTCATGTGAGGCAGCAGAAGCTAGCTGTTATGTTCCATTAGAGATGGGTGGGCATAGAAGAGTAACAAACAGTATACAGAAATCTTGTGTCAGAACTTAAATACACCCAAAAGGAATAAATTCCTTCCAAATTTCTCATTAGTATGTTGGCAACTAATTTGGTTTTGACACCATAGCAGTTGTAAAAAAATTCACATTTACAGGCATTTGGTTTGTGATACAGTTGTCATGAGATTTGCTGATATGTATATGAGCTAAAGAGAACCATAAACAGATGCCACACAGGGAGAATAAGAGATAAACTGTGATGTATACAAGAAGATAGAGAATCAGATGAAGAAGGAGAAAATATACTAAATGGAAGAAAAAGAAACTAACATATAAAGAAAGAAGAGGAGAGACAATGAGGTGAGAGCATCAGATGTACGAAGGAGAAAGGTAGAGTCTGTACTCATAAGTATGACTGTAGTTCAAGCTGTTTAAGAATAAATATGAAAATCTGTGCTTGGTTATTTTGAAGGGAACTGAAAACGTCATTTACTAAAACCTAATTTCACAACTCAAGCAGGATTACTGAATATACATCTGGGTTATCAATCACGCAACACACACAATGTGATAAATAAAATTGTCATTCACACCACAAACAATAAGAATATGGATTATAAATGACATATCAATGTGTGTGCATGACATCTCAATGGATTTATAGTAGTGGTCTAAGCTCTCTGTATCAAAAATCTTAAAAGGTGTTAATTTCACAGTTGTTACCAAGTCAGTTCGTCCTACTAACTTTCAATCTGAAGCTGTGAGAAACCCTTTCAAGTTGACCAAAACAATGGGTTTCAGCGACAAAAATACATTTCTGCAGTTCTTAGACTGTCAGCTCAGACCATTTCATATGAATATGTGAGGAGAAACTTTGACCTACTAAATCTATTTTACAGTTTTAATACCAAAGTAGTATTTTTTTAAAAATTGTGTTGTTTTCAGGGTCTGTTCCATGACACAAGTAGTATTACTCAATAAAAACTGATGCCTATGCAGTTTCACAATCTAACTTACGGCAGAAATAACCACTGAAATATAATTTCAGAGTTCCTTTTTAATTTTAACTGTTATAGAGCCATCACAAAAATTCAGCTTCCATCCCAAAACACCTGTGCTCCACCAGCAGTAAACCTTAAGCATGAAGGCTGGTAACAGACAAATCTATCTGCCTTACATTTTAAAAAAACCCAGATATTTAACATTCATTAAGGTATTTCCCATTAAACTCACACGTTCAAACTGGTTTCCAAACCAGTGCCTTTAGTTCAACAAATTATAGTACACCCACATAGGTTGCAGCAATTCACTAAGACAACTCAAACCATTTTTAATTTGGATTGACATTAAATGCAGACCAAATGAGTAGCACTCATATCTAGTGAGTGAGTAGAGTGTACACTTAGTTGATAATCAATACAGCTCAATTTTACACAGGATTATCCAGTCTGTAAAACATTCTTGATTGCATTTTTATAATTGTTCTTTCAATGTAGGTGACACTGCCAAGACAGGATTCAGCATCCAATGTTTGGTTGTCCCAAAGGCAGTAAAAGTCAACTGTTTAATGTGGAATTGGAGTACTATACAAGCCAACCTCAGCAGAAGAAACAGGTTGCTGAAGGACTTGTGCACCAGTTGGATTTTTACAACAAAATCCAGAGCTTTCATACTCACTTTCTGGTGCTCAGTAACAAAAATCATGAAATTATTTAATTCAATTTCACAATTTTCCATGGCAAGTTTTAAATTTGCAATCTATAATGAGTATACCATAAACATTAGGCTACCTTACCCATCCATAAATAAATCAAGTTCAGGAGTCAATTTTCTCTCTTTGTCTACATGACAACACAAAAGCTCCTGTCAAAGACAGTAAAAATAACCAATAAAAAAAAAATTTCATTTTCAAACTACCCAAATTCCTATAGTAGAGAAAGGTTGTTTGAGAAAAGGATTCAATCAGGTAAAGGCTTGGGAAGGAATCTTTCTTTCCAATTCAATTCTCAAAACCAGCAGAAAAGTGAGATTTGCATGACTTTATCAATTTCATTATTAAAACACTGTTTCAGCTCAAATACTATGATATCCCTTAAAATAACCTTATGCTTCTGATAAGGAACTGAATGATACATGAATACTGTTCAGTTGTCTCCTTGACGTTTTGTCAATTATGTGCACCTTGTGAGTATGCCATACTTAATCAGGAAAATCCTTCCTTCGCCCAAGTTAGTTGATGTTAGATAGACATCAAAGATACTAGATTAAAGAAGGCAGTAGGTGAAAAAAATTCATGCATCATGCTCTCTACCAAGGGGTTCCTGCTGGGAAATGGACATTAAGTGACAATGGTTTACGGACAGTGGCATTGAGCTAAAGCGACTGAGTCAAATTCAGTTTTTCATGCATGAAATTCCAGCATATTGACCAGAGTTTTGGGATCACATTCCAAAATTACATCTGTTTATAATTAGGTATGCTGGTTTACAGTGACCAAATAAGTCAAATTCTATTTTTATTGCATGGGATTCCAAAAATGGGAGTCTGGGACTTTTGCCAGCGTTCCAGAGTTTGAATTTCATGATTCCATCCATTTTTCTGTGATAACTTCAAAACAATCGACTGGGTTACTGTTAAATTGTGAATGCTCCCATAGCTGAATATCCACATGTTACTAGCTACTAAATTCATACCAAAAACAATTTGAGTGAGATATCCTGGATCAGCATCACAATCAGAATTTCTTTTGGGAGAAATAAGCTGGATCAAAAGGTCTGTTTCCATGTTGTATGACTCTATGACTGTAAGTGGATGATTTATACAATGACAGTATCATTTCAATGGTCTGATTGTAAGTATAACAAAAGCTGGCTTTAAAAAAAAGTCCTGAGGCCTCTGAAAGGAGAAGCAAAAGGAATGTTCTAACTCTTAAAAATTGCTATCTCTTAAATTTAGCTTTTGTATTTAATTTCTTCTTGCCATGTACACTTTGCATAAACAACAAGGCTGTTCAAATCTTTTGCCTCAACAAGAGCCTCTTCCTGCTAAGGTCTGCGTCAAAATAATACTTGCTACAAATTTATTTAAGAGCTTTATTTACAAAATTGATTTATTGTTTAACTAATCAAATAAGGTAAATGTGCAGAGAGGGAGCAGGCAAATAGTTAACAGAAACTGATAAGATTAAAATAGTTTCAGGTATGTCCTATTTTTGGCTTCATGGAATGTGATCACTGCAGTTTGAGCTTCTGACTAACTTCCAGCCTTCAAACATCATTTAGTATTCATGGGAGTGACCCACAACTGACAGTACCAATGTGTTTCATTACAACAGTATGGGTGCAGACTAAACAACTTAATTTATGAAAAGTGCTTGCTTCACTCAAAATGTAAAATCCAAGACAATAATATTTATAACAGTACACATAGTGGGCCTTCAATTCTAAAATATGCTGCTGCATCAGTGAACACCAGATTTCAAAAATGTCATGGCAGCTTCATCCAGCATGGGGCACATACAGTAAAAGACAGAAAAAAACATAGACTCAGAATGAAACAAACCACAGAAATCTCATGTTATGAGGTTTATTCGCAGTACAAAAATAAGCAAAGTCAAAACAAACTACAGGAAATTGATAAACATACTTCAACATTTTCAGTTTATCTGCCCATTTTTTACACACCAATCGTACATTACACTTAAAAACATGTCACTTTTGTAATTTTCAGGTTGAATGAAATGCTAGGGCCTTTTATTACACATGATACTACTGAACAAAACAAACCAAGCACCGTCAGGCACAGTTCTAATGTATTACTAAAATTAAGCACCTTATCTATTCCATTGTTTCCAATCCTTCACGTATAGTGGAGACAAGTACCGTGACACTGGAACCTTACTTAAAATCACAATACATTTCTTCCATGTTTATAATAGGTTACACATTAAACTGATAGAAACAATGACTGACAGTAAGAAACAGTTAATGGATCAATCAATACAGACATCATTCCAATTTCCTCAATTTGATATGGAATTTACAACAAAACTGGTGCCCTAATCTTTACAATTTCCTATGTTTGCAAATGTAAAAAAAATGACATGCAATTGATCAGCAAAAGATGTGCTCCTCATTGAAGCATCAGAAAACTCTTGTAGATGCAGGTCTTCAGAAGTTCCGTATGACCTTCAAAGTTTATTGATTGGCAGTTACTACAATGGCAAACTAGAAAGAATCTGTTGTATGAATAATGGAATGAAATAGGAATATAAAATAAACTTGCATTTATGTAGCACCTTTCAGGCCAGCAGGATTTTTCAAATTCGATTTACAGCCAGTGAACTGTACATTTGTTACAAAATATAATATTTATTGATCCCTAGTAACCTAACTTTATATTATGAAATAACAAGTAAAATTGAAACAAATTCTGAAAGTTGAAAATGCCCAAAACAAAGTACATCAAGTAAGAATAAATATCTACTTGAAGTGATGTGAAGAATAATGCTGATCAAATCATTGTATCACTCAAGATTGTGACATCAAACCTATGTAGAACAAGCAGATCAATTGCAACGCATTCAGAATTCCTCACAAATGTGTATTAAGTTTTAGGTGCTTTGTTAAACCTTCAATATGAAACTTGTGATTATCTACAATTGTGGATGATGCAATAAGTTCCTGCAAAACTTTCTTAAATATGGAGAATGACAATGTAAGTTGGACCACGATCTCAGACCTCATTCCCCTTTCTTAAAAAAAACATTTCCACATTGTAGTTTCCATCAGACTGTTGCAGCAGATGTTGGCTGTTAAACTCCACAGATCACACAGTTCACAACTTCACTGAGACGGCTGCTAGCCACATCTGCAGCTGATGAGACTGGGAGCGCAGTAGTGTGGCAGACAGCCTGTCCAAAGAATTGTATTCCACTCTGCCCTGAAAAAAAATTACTTTCTGCAACCTTTTACTGCACTTGTTAACCTCTCTGTCTATGCCATTTAGAAGCAGCCTATCAATGTGACTTCCTCAATACAACATGAGCTGTGGGTGTGTATGGGACAGAAAATGAGAGCATCCAGGAAACAATGTGTTTGCACAGAGGAAGTAAGCTGTGGCAGCATTTCACAAACCACAACACCTCTCCTAACTCCTCATTAACTGGGCTGCATTCCAAATTCATTTACAGCCCCTAGAGAAAGCAGCTTCTTGTGTTTATTAAAATGACAAAACAGAACAGATTTACATATGCAAAACACAGAAGCAACAGGCGTTCCCCCCAATTGACCTACAGCATGTAGGCGCTGTTGTTGGCAGCATAGTTATTCCCTCACAGATTCTGTACCAACTCAGAGGCGTAAGAATACCATCTGGGTACCACTTATTTAAATCTGGCAGCTTTCCTGCAACAGACTGGAATGAAAACGTAGGGAAATAAACTGCATCATTTACTTAACATTCTCGAAGATTGTCTGTAAAACACTAAAAACAATCAGTTTCATCATTTTTACTGTCATTTAAATTATCGTTCTCAGCTTAGACTATAAACAGCAATATAACAAGACTGTGGATTCACAGTTAAAATGTCAGCAGTGATTTCATTCTAACTAGGTCTCTTGCATGTGAAAGGCACAGTAATACTGCAGACCACCATGACCTGAGTAGCTCACATCCTTTTTAAAACCAATGCTTCTTTTGAAGTGGGTTTCACTGGGCCTACCATTCTGTAAAGCATCGAGTCAGTGAGACCATCATATAGAGAGTATCTATAACCTCCTTTGTATCAGGCACTTTCATATTTTCAACAATTCAACCACAGCGTGTCAGGTCTGCATCAAAATATGAATCCTCAAATCCCTAATGCATAACTGAGACAGGCGATTTCGTTTGTTTCCCAGTCTAGAGAAAATTCTTTCACTCTCTCTTCCAAAGTGAAACAAAGCAAAATAGCATCTTACTAATTGCAGTACAACATGAAATATCTGTAATATTCATTCAAGTAATAACATCTTTACAAATGTGCTTTGACTGCACAATATGAGAGAGGAGTGGAGTATTTCAGATTGGCTGCAGGGTTAGTGATATACAAGTATGACTGCCACATCTGGTGCATGCTGACACAGAACTCAAAGTTTCAAAAGCGCATTGTGGGCAGTGCCTGAATTATCACAGCCTTTTTGTGACATGCTTGAGAAAGGGCACAGAAACCCCTTTCCAATCTGTTTTTTTCTGACTTATACCCCATTAAGCATGTTGACTTGATTTAACCAACCCCACATTTCTAAGCTTCGCACTGACTGTAAACTGTGTAAGTTCCAAGTTTCAAGTCATCCCACTTCAGGAGTAGATTTCAAGCCAACAGCAATTCAAAGGCAAAAAACTGTCTCTGAATTCCAAGCTGACAGCTACATCCTAAGAGTATCTACCTTCATTGAATCATCACACTGCCAAAAGGAGTGTACTATCAGAACCATTAGTTGTACACATGGTCACAGTACTTGTACATTTATGAAGGTCAGAGAGAGACCAAGAATGTAAGCTCCTTGTATATAAATAAGGCCAAATTTGTTGATATCAGAAACATTTTTTGTATGATTCAGCAGTTGTACTCAGCATAATTCAGTACTTGAGATTGCTCAACTAAGCTTACTACTGCTCCTTTTAGGAACAACCTATATCACAGTTATTACATTTTAAAACTTTTTTTCAGACATCTATCTTGATATTGGGAATATATATAATAATTTATTTCTACAAGACAGTCATATATGGCAATGCTCTCTAAAATAGCTACTCATAGAAGCAATAGATTTTGCATCTGGGAAAGCTGCATGGCACTGCCCAACAGAAAACACTTAAAACCGCCCATCTAACACATTTAAATGATGCATTCCTATTTTGAAAATACAGCACACAATGCAGTAATTGTGCACTCATCTTGTAACTTATTAAGCAAGAATGGACATGCAGGTGGACTGTCTTTTGAAACTGAGGTCAAGCTCCCTGACAGGATGAGACCAAAGGCAGAGACTGTTTCTCTAACTTTAGAAATTAATTCTCAGCCTTCTGAAATAGCTTAAAGATTTAGGACTTTTGATTAGTTTGTGTTTACTTTATCACAACATTGAGCAGTCTGTACAGTTATTGCCAACCGACTCTTACTATACAGACTTGAATGAAACACAGTATTGTAAAAATATCCTGAATCAAGATAAATAATAGCTGTCAGAATTTGAAGAAAACTCCACTGGAAGGCTTAGCACATATATGCACTGCCTAGTGTGGGCATGACCAGCACAAGGAAGGTTATCGGTCTACACCAACTTAGATGACTTTTAGCTGCAACAATATGATGATAAATTCAGGTTTAGGAAAGGATAATATGTAGGGTGGGAGCCAGCTTGGGTTATATTCCAGATTGTTACTGACACTTACTGAAAAATAAACCTGCATGGATATCAGGTGAGAACAGAATCAAGGACAGATGTGATACTGCCACAATTCATCATATGCTGGCATTCACTGTCTGGTCACACACATGAGGAACAGTCGCTTAGGTGAGGAACAGTTGCTTAGGTGAGGCACTTAAGAGCCAGTGCCCATGGAACTAAATCCCAGATTTAATACCATCAGGAGAGAAGAGGAATAATTAGCAAAATACAGCAATGAGACAATTATGTATCTTATGTTTTCTGGATATTCATTCAAAATTAAAAACATGTGTTTCCGTGTAACATCGTGCAATCCAGCTGTTTGTTCTTAATGGCACACAAGTGCATTTACTGCAATGCAAGAGTATTTATTCTTCTTCAGGAATGAATAAGTCCCAAGATTGGGAGCACTTAAGTTTGGCTTCTATGCTTCAAAAGTCACTGAATAACTCAATACAAACTGGCACATTCATCCAATTTCTTGCAGTAGCACAGAATGACAGGTTGAATTACCAAGCTGATATCTTGCAAGAGAGAGCTGAAAACTTTACCCAGTATTACTTCAAGGTAGTGGTATTACTGAGTAGTGGTTGACAGTGAGTAAAAAGGAAATGATAATTAAATTATTGACAGGCTTTAAATTTAAGTCATGGTGATGTACCATATCAACCCACTAATTGACAAGCCAGTTGATTTCCAGTGTTCTTTCCTTCAAAAACAATGTGAAGGTTTGTCTTCTACTCTCCTTTCCCCACACAAATATTTTACCAGTGGAGGTGGAGGCACTGGCATTCTGTCCACCTTTGGGCCTATTATGATCTTTAAGCAGCCAACAAATGAGAACATATGAGCCCCTGCTGCCACCAGAAGACAGAGGTGAAAACCCTCAGGATTTTTGCAAAGTGAGAAAAAGATGCTTCAGTTTTGGTTAAGATCATAGAATCCCTACAGCGTGGAAGCAGGCCATTCAGCCCATCTCCATGGCAAATCCACCTAACCGGCATATCTTCGGACTGTAGGAGGAAACCAGAACACCTGGAGGAAACCCATGTTTGGGATACTGGGAAGAACATGCAAACTCCACACAGTCGCCCAAGGGTGGCATTGAAACCTGGCATTGTGAGGCAGCAGTGCTAACCACTGAGCTACCCATGCCACCCCAGCAAAAGCCAGCCATACCCATGCCACAAACAAGCAGCGTGGTCACCTGCACACCCCACATTGCTGCCCTCCTGAATTGACCCCCAAACCCCCTCATTAGGCCCTGTTAATCTGACAAAATCCACAAATCAGATCTCGGCTCCATTCTTCTTCAATACTGAGTTCCACCTGAGGCCCCAGCAGTGGTCACTGCTTCCAGTTGAATTGCTGGGTCCAGTTGTCCCCCAATCACCCTTCAATTCTCAGCAGTGCCGCAAGGACCCACTGCCGCCTTTACAGCTGAGGGTGGGCAAAGCCACCAAGTCTGTGTAAAATTCCAGCTCAGGTTTGTAATGGCCCCCAAATAAGATGAGTACCTGTGTTGAATGAGGGAACATTTTACCTTACACTGTTGTTACTATGCAAAATAAAGCAGAAGTATGTACAATGTTCAGCAGTCAGTTCAAAAACATATTTACACAGATATGAGTAAACCTTGCTTTTCCTGATCATTCACGTTTCTTGAACTGGAATTGGTGCGTGACAAGATAGAGAACTAAAGTGTGGAAACAAAGTAACAGAAAGAAAGAAGGAAAGAAAGGACAAACATATTCACAGTTGTTACTATATGTTCATTTCTCCTTCTGAATATCTGCAACTTTAATCCAATAGCATATATAAACTGCAATGTCAGGACAGTCTTGTCATCTTTTAGTTCATATCTAAGAATCCAGGAAATAAACAAATGGTATAAAAATTCATTTGTTTTATGAAAATACAAATCCAAATAAATGTTAGTGTGCATTTTAATCAGTCGACTATGGGAAAGATAATGAAATATAAGGTTACAGTGCAACAGCATTATATTTTGTATTTGCTTCTGATATCGTACACAAAAATTTTCATACATACAAGTTTCCATTAACATAGATTATATTTTAATGATTTTCTTCAAACATGATCATGCTGACCTGAGATCTGCACTTGAATTAAAATCTAATTCTTAGCAACTCATTGACTGGAATGCTGACCTGGAACGTCATACCTTCAAGGACCTTCAATGTTGATCTAGGCTTGTGATGATCAGATATTAGAATGAATTTAAAGCACTGTGATACAAAGTATGACCCACACAATGATTCAAAAATCTTTAATGACTAACACCCTAACAATAAATTACATAAAAGCAGTACTATAACAAATGAAAAAATGCAGTTACACTGATTGGCAACTGTCCATCATCCCAGCAAAGAAGTTAAACCTGCTATTGTTTCTGTTCTGCTGAGTGTGCACAAATCAATAAGCATGTCTTGACAGCACTGGCCATGAATGCTGAAGACTGGTACACCCTTGGAACTTGACTGGATTTGTGTTAGTGGAGTAAGACTGTCTGTATTTCCTAGGAATTAACAAGGAACCCAGCTGCGAAAGATCCAAGGAACCGCTGTCTGCAGGCCAGGCTGGGAGCAGCTACTTGAAATAAAAAAACCATGTTTCATATCTCCTACGGCTGGATTTTAGATTTACATCAGCAAATCGGGTGGGGCACAGTCCCAGCCTACACCCAACCATCACTATCATGACCATGCAAACATTAAACAGAATGTGATTATGTCAGGTTGGCAATTCAATATCATCATGCCAGTTTCCAAAATTACAGAAGGCAAACCAGTGTCAAAAATGAATTTTGAAAAAAATTAACAAGCTATTAAGCTTGTTGATGACCCAACAGTACAAAAATTTTAGTTGTGCATTTCAGGTGTTGGCCATGTAAATATTTGGGAGTGTTTTACGTAGCTATGCCAAGGTAGCACAAGGGCAGAAGAAACGGCTTGCCAGTGGGATCACCCCCTGAATGTAGCAGCAGATTCTGCTGGTGAAGGTAGCAATGTTGTGTTCTTTTTAACCTCATTTTTTGGCTTTCAATAGAACATAAAGAGACATTCAGGGAACATGACGCCTTTAAACTTGTAGCTATGACTAATTTCCTGTTTGCAGCATTACACCACTTTTGCATGATGTCCCTGCCTGCAGTCCCAATTGGGTGCTGAGCACCCTCCTCACACCTTTAGTTGGCTTTCTTCCCACCAGATAGCTACTAGTTGGCCATGTAATTCTTGACTGGACAAGCTAAGACAGTAGTGGTAAAAACAAGTGGACTATTCCGTTTCTATTCTGCCTCCATCACCCCATTGGAAAACATAGAATCTAGATCCTACCTTCCACTTTATTCACATTTTTCTAACCTCTCTTTTCTATTTTACTTTTCATTTCATTCCCATTAAATAGAGCTTTTATTCCCCTTTATAACACAATGGTTCATGTGAATGTGAAACTTTACCCTGCCATTCATTAGAGAAAAGCAACTGAGTGGTGTTTACCATATTTATTAAGGATGCCTTATAAACTCAAGTACACAATCATTGCTTTAAGAATCTGTTGTTTTGCACTGTAAGCAAAAACGTTTTAACCACAGCAGAACTTAAAATGTACAAAAATGTATCTAAGTGCTGAGATTTCAAGGTATAACAAAATCAGCTGAAGGTGAGGACCAAGACAAACAGAAGGCTGGAAAGACACGGCAAGCCAGGCTGCATCCGGAGGAAATGAGCAGTCAACATTTTGGGTATTACCCTTATTCAAGACAGAAGGGTTGCCTTATAAGTACTAAAGCCATGGGTTTGTGCAAATCCTCTTGCATTTTGCTACCTCATGCAGAACATAAATGCTCACAATACTTGTCTTGCTATTTAGTCCAGACACTAAGCCAGGAAATTTGTCATGGTTTACAGCAATGCTGAGCCAAAGATCTGACATCTACACCACTCAGCAGCAGCTTACCTGGGAAACACAATGAATGTACTTCAACCAAATCTTAAGGAGATTAGTCCTCAGTCATCAAGGAAAACAGTCTTCAGTCATGTGATTCCACAACAGTCAGCTAAGGGCAGCATTCATTCTCAGTCAAAAGGCTTGGCACAGTCAGTCAGCAGCTCGGGATGGTCAGGGTTCAGTCAGGACTTCCATATCACTACAGTCTGGAGAATGCCCCTCATTTGGTCCTGAAAGTCCAATGCAACCAATCCACGCAGCAGCAGTAAATCAAGGCAGGGTTCTGATCAATCAACAATTGGATTGTCCATTCAAGTTAGCTGAGAGGGTTGGCTACATTCATTCCTGGAGATCTATCAGTGAAAGTCAAGGGCCTTAGCAAAAACCAATACTGTGGTAGGGAGGGACACAAAGTCAATTACGAGGGTTGGAGGCAGCAGCCTGGAATGCTATTGGGAAAATGTGAAGGAGGCAACTGGAAGAGTGAGAGATGAAATAAAAACCAAGGGTGATTTGGAGAAATATATTTAAAAAGTAAAAAAGTGGAGTTCGGGCTCTCTTGTGCCATGGTGGTAGTGTCCCTACCCCAAGTTCCATTTGCTTCTGAACAGATTGATGATAAAAAGGGAATAAAAAAGTGGCAGATGATGGTGCACTGGAAGACCTCGATTACTGCAGGGCGGTGGTCATCAACAGGCCCTATCACCCTAGCTTCAAATCAGGGAAACAGTGTACCACGGTGGTTGACATGGTGACAGTAATGTTGGAAGATGGTGACTAGGGCAGCACAGTGTCTCAGGGGCGGCCAGTGGCTCAGTGGTGAGCACTGCAGCCTCACAGCACCAGGAACCCAGGTTCAGTTCCAACCTCAGGCGACTGTCTGTGTGGAGTTTGCACATTCTCCCCGTGTCTGTGTGGGTTTCCTCCGGGTGCTCTGGTTTCCCCCCACAGTCCAATGATGTGCAGTTTAGGTGGATCGGCCATGCTAAATTGCCCATAGTGTTCAGGGATGTGTGGGTTACAGGAGGATGGGCCTGGGTGGGATGCTTCAAGGGGCAGTGTGGACTTGCTAGGCCGAAGGGCCTGTTTCCACACTGTAGGTAATCTAATCCCAGAAGAAGGTATTTGGTGGGAATGTGTTGAAGCCCAATATTGAAGAGGTACATTCGCTCACCTTTTTTTCCGCCATTGCACAGACCTCCAGGATCTGAAAATGGCAGCAGTTTCTGCAACCGGAATTTAATGTATCAGCATATGCAGATCCTCCCAGCAACTCTGCAGCCATCCAGCTTGCAGGGAACACTGCTGAAGAACTCAAACATTGAAGAAAGAAACGTGGAGGCTGAAGGAGGCGAAGTGAGGCCATTATTATCACGCTGAGCCTCCGACTCACTTTGCGAAGCATAACCTGCATTCCCTTCTGCAAATCGTAAACATTTAACGGAAATGGAAAGTAACTCAACCAAAACTGAAGTGGGCCAAGCAGCATCTCAGGAGCACAAAAGCTGACGTTTTGGGCCTAGACCCTTCATCAGAGAGGGGGATGGGGGGAGGGAACTGGAATAAATAGGGAGAGAGGGGGAGGCGGACCGAAGATGGAGAGTAAAGAAGATAGGTGGAGAGAGTGTCAGTGGGGAGGTAGGGAGGGGATAGGTCAGTCCAGGGAAGACGGACAGGTCAAGGAGGTGGGATAAGGTTAGTAGGTAGGAAATGGAGGTGCGGCTTGGGGTGGGAGGAAGGGATGGGTGAGAGGAAGAACCGGTTAGGGAGGCAGAGACAGGTTGGACTGGTTTTGGGATGCAGTGGGTGGGGGGGAAGAGCTGGGCTGGTTGTGTGGTGCAGTGGGGGGAGGGGACGAACTGGGCTGGTTGAGGGATGCAGTAGGGGAAGGGGAGATTTTGAAACTGGTGAAGTCCACATTGATACCATATGGCTGCAGGGTTCCCAGGCGGAATATGAGTTGCTGTTCCTGCAACCTTCGGGTGGCATCATTGTGGCAGTGCACCCCCACTGCACCACACAACCAGCCCAGCTCTTCCCCCCCACCCACTGCATCCCAAAACCAGTCCAACCTGTCTCTGCCTCCCTAACCTGTTCTTCCTCTCACCCATCCCTTCCTCCCACCCCAAGCCGCACCCCCCGCTACCTACTAACCTCATCCCACCTCCTTGACCTGTCCGTCTTCCCTGGACTGACCTATCCCCTCCCTACCTCCCCACCTATACTCTCCTCGCCACCTATCTTCTTTTCTCTCCATTAGGCCCGAAACGTCAGCTTTTGTGCTCCTGAGATGCTGCTTGGCCTGCTGTGTTCATCCAGCCTCACATTTTGTTATCTTGGAGTCTCCAGCATCTGCAGTTCCCATTATCTCCAAAACTGAAGTGGGTGCAGTTTCTTCTGCCTGTATATGCAGGTTTTACTCATCAACGATGAGATGCCCTTCAAGAGGCAAATGCATTAAGTAGGCACTTAAGAGTACAAGCTAAAGGTATCTTCAATAATAGACACGCATGTGAAATGCCTGCAATGCCCAACTCTAAGTGCCGAATTCTGGTCACAAGCAATCTTGACCATATCACTGGTCAGTACAGATTGATCATAGTCATCTCTCTGAGGCAGAAGTAATCAAACAACTGGAAAGTCTTAAAAGTTTTGCCTTCTAGCCACAATTCATACAGACAATCCATGATCTCACAAAGGCATGGAGCTGATTTCTACCACCATCCTTGTCACTGTCCACCATATAGTCCATCATGGAACACTATGATAAACTGTAATTTGTGTGTGATGTGAATGCTGACAGTTCATATTGCAAAGAACCAGTTCTGTTTCTGATATTCCCTGCACAGGTCCTTGGCAACCATAAACAATGGATACAGTCACAGCAGATGTTATCATTGCGGTGTGGTGCAATGAAGGCACAAAGAAATGAAGGAAGAACAGAACTGGAATCAGCGAGCCAGGGTCAGCAGCAAAACCTAGTGGTTGTTGAACAACATCCACATGAAAGGGTTGCAGATGAAGATCCGATTGGGATACATGAGGCTAGAGTTTTTCATTCTCAATGTCATTTCCTCCAAATCAGCAAGGCACATTACTTCTGAAAACTGTTGATCGTCCTGGACATTGTTACTGAACTAAGGCACGTACACAAACAGGGCCTGTGACCTGAAGCAGCGAGAGGCCGTCCTATCCCACTGATCGCAGAGGTGACAGGTGCAATAATTTTTTTTATGCAACTGCTGCTTCTAAGGATTTACTGTGACTTGTGGAGGATCTCACAATCCTAAACCTACAAATGTATCAGGCCTGTTCAGATGCAATTTTTACGAAGCCACACTGCTTCATCTCAACTGTGATGAGGTCTGCGCTCCAGCCCAAACAGTACGTGGCTTTACCCAAGCGCAAGGCACTGTAGATTGTACTGAGGGGGCCATATCTCACAGCTGACTTCATCAACAGAAAAAGGCTCCAGTCCATAAATGTACAAGTCATCTGTGACTATTGTACCACATCGTAAAATTCTGCACTAAACAACCTAGGAGCTACCATGATGCCTATATACTAGAAAATTATTATGTTCCTGCTTTGTATCAAGGACCAACTGACTTGCAAGAATTGTCAATGATAAACAAGATCCACTCCCTGCCTCTGTTACAATTACTGAGGCTGAACATAGATATGATGCAGACCATTCCTTGACCAGGACTATCATGAAGCACTGAAATTGAGACTCCGACGTTTAAATCCATTTGTAGGGGCTTGCAATACAATCCAGATTAAGGGTGCTGCATAAGGCTAGCAAAAAATGTTCCACAGAACTGATGCAGTGAGGGGCTCTGACAAACATTGAAAAGCTGGAAGAGTGGCAGCAGTCTTCTGAGCAGGCTCCAGAGGACATTAAGAGGGAGGAACACACCTTCAGCAAGGCAAAGCAGTGCAATGGTGGGTGCCACAGGCTAGACAGGACCCAATGGTCACCCTGTTCCAATAGATGTGAGCTGGATGCAGTGATCTGATAGACTATAAATTTGTTGCTACTCAAAAGGGAAATAAACACTGTTCTCCAACATAAATAAAGCTTGTTCTTTTGTCTGTCTTTTTCTTTTCTTTTACTGTTCATTGAGTCATAGAGTTGTACAATACGAAAAAGATCTTTCGGTCCAAATCATCCATGCCGACCAGATAGCCGAAATTAATCTAGTCCCATTTGCCAGCATTCAGCCCATAACCCTCTAAACCTTTCCTCTTCATGCCCATCTACATGACTTTTAAATGTTGGCAATTGTACCAGACTCCACCACTTCCTCGAGCAGCTCATTCCATACACGCACCACTCTTTGCATGAAAACACTGTCGCTTAGGTCCCTTTTTAAATCTTTCCTTTCTCATCTTAAACTTACGCCCTATAGTTTTGGACTCCTCTACCCTGGGAAAAAGACCTTGGCTGTTCACCCCATCCATGCCCTTCATGATTTTATAAACCTCTATAAGGTCACTCCTCAGTCTCCGATGTGCCGCATGAAATATGCCCAACTTATTCAGCCTCTCCCTACAGCTTAAACCCTCTAATCCCTGCAAAGTCTTTGTAAATCTTTTATGAACACTTTTAAGTTTAACATTATCATTCCTACTGGAAGGGAGACCAGAAGTGAATGCAGTATTCCATAACTGTCCTAACCAACATGCTGTACAGCTGCAACATAATATCCCAATTCCTCCTCAATGCACTGGCCAGTAAAGACAAATACACCAAATGCCTTCTTCACTACCTTGCTTAGCTCCAAATCCATTTCCGAGGAACTATGATCCTGTACCCGGGGGTCTCTTTGTTTGGCAACACTCTCCAGAACCTTATAATTAAAGGGAATGTAAAGGAAATTTGTGCATGGAGCCTAAAAGGATAGCAGAGGTCCTTAATGAATGCTTTTCTTCAGTATTCACAACTGGGAGGGACCTAGTGTAGGCAAGTACAGTGTGAAGCAGGCTGGTAGGTTAGAGGAGGTCAATGTGAGTAAGGAAGACGTACTAGGAATTTTGAGGAACTTGAAGGTATATAAAACCCCCAGGCCTGATGGGATTTATTCAAGGATTCTATGGGAAGCAAGGCAAGAGACTGCAGCGCCTCTGGCCCTGGTCTTTTTGTCCTCACTGTCCAAGGGTATAGTGCTGGAAGATTGGAGAGTGGCAAAAATCATTCCCTTGTTCAAAAAAGGGAAGAGGGATAACCCTGGAAATTATAGGCCAGTTAGTCTTACTTTAGTAGTGGGCAAATTATCAAAAAGGGCTCTGAGAGATAGGATTTATGATCATCTGGATAGGCACAGTTTGAATCGTGATAGTCAGCATGGACTTGTGAGGGGAAGATCATGCCTCACAAACCTTACTGAATTCTTTGAAGTGGTGACCAAACACATGGATGAAGGTAGACCAGTAGATGTGGTATACGTGGATTTAAGTAAGGCATTTGTTAAAGTTCCACATGGTAGGCTCATGCAGAAAGTAAGGAGGCATGGGATAAGAGGAAATGTGGCAGATTGGATCCAGAATTGGCTGACCCTTAGAAGACACAGGGTGGTAGTGGACGGAAAATATTCAACATGGTGCTCAGTTACGAATGGTATACCACAAGGATCTGTTCTAGGTCCTCTTCTATTTGTGATTTTTGTAAATGATTTGGATGTAGGAGTGGAGGGGTGGATTAGTAAGTTTGCGGATGATATGAAGGTAGGTTGAGCTGTCTATAGTGCACAGGGCTGTTCTAGGTTACAAAGGGACATTGGTAAGATGCAGAGCTAGTCTGAGAAGTGGCAGATGGAGTTTAATACTGAAAAGTGTGAGGTGATTCATTTTGGAAGGAGAAACTTGAAAGCAGAATATAGGGTTAACAGGAAGATTCTTGGCAGTGTGGAGGAGCAGAAAGTCTTGGGGTTCATGTCCACATTTTCCTAAAACCTGCCACCCAAGTGGTTAGAGTTGTTCAGAAGGCATACAATGTATTAGCTTTCAGTAATAGAGGGACTGAGTTCAAGAGCCGTGAAGTGAAGTCATGCTCCAGCTATACAAAACCCTGGTGCGGCCACATCTGGAGTATTGTGTCCAGTTCTGGTCGCCTCATTACAGGAAAGATGTGGAAGCATTGGAAAAGGTGCAGAGGAGATCTACCAGGATGTTGCCTGGAATGCAGGGAAGGTCTTACGAGGAAAGGTTGAGAGAGCTTGAGCTTTTCTCTAGAAAGACAAAGGATGAGAGGTGACTTGATAGAAGTGGTAGGAGCATGGAAAGCATTGCCAGAGAGGGTAGTGGAGTTGGCCTTATTAGGGGCATTTAAGTGGCTATTTGACAGGCATGTGGATGACAGTATAAGTTAGGGGTGGAGGTTAGACAGACCTTAGTTTTAGGGTAAAAGTTCGGCACAACATCATGGGCCAAAGGGCCTGTATTGTGCTATACTGTTCTATTAAGTGTATACATCCTGCCCTGATTTGCCTTACCAAAATGCAACACCTCACAGTTAACTCAATTAAACTCCATCTGCTACTGCTCAGCCCATCTGATCAAGGTCTCACTGTATTCTGAGATATCCTTGTTCACTATCCACTACACTGCCATTTGCAAACTTACTAACCATGCCTCCCATATTTACATGCAAATCATTTATGTAAATGACCAAAAGCTGAGGACCCAGAAACGATTGTTGTGGAACACCACAGATCACATGCTTCCAGTCCGTAAAACAGCCCTCCACCAGCACCTTCTATCTCCTACCTTAAAGCCAATTTCATATCCAAATAGCTAACTCTCCCTGGATTACATGCGTAACTTTGCTAACCAGTTTACTATGAGGAATCTTGTGAGACGCCTTGCCGAAGTCCATACAGACAACATTCACCACTCTGTCTTCATTAACCTTCTTTGTCACTTCTTTAAAAAATGCTATCAAGTTAGACAGACATGATTTCCCACGCACAAAGAAGCCATGTTGACTATCCCTAATAAAACTTCACCTTTCCAAATACATTTAAATCCTGTCCCCCAGAATCCCTGCCAACAACTTGCCCACAATTGACATCAGGCTCACTGGTTTATAGTTCCTTACCACCTTTCTTAAATAATGGCTCCATATTATCCAACCTCCAGTCCTCCGGCACCTCACCCATGCTTATAAATGATAGAAGTATCCCAGCAACGGGCCCAGAAATCACTTCCCGAGCTTCCCACAAAGTTCTGGGATACACCTCATTAGGTCCCCGGGATTTATCCACCTTTATATGACTTAAGACATCCAGCACCTCCTCCTCTGTAATATGGACACTTTTCAAGATTTCACTATTTATTTTTCTAATTTATCTATCTTCTATATCCTTCCCCATAGTAAATACGAAATGCTTGTTGTTGAATAAAAATGCATGTTTTCAACCATCTACAGGCTTTCCAGTACATGATGCTCCTATATTGAGCAATAAGAAGATACTATGCTCCGCTGGGCATTAGGGAAGAACTCACCTGGACAGCGTTCAAACTGAGTTAACACTAAGGTCAGGTAAGTTGTGTAACTTGATTCTTGTGGCTGTTGTCTTGCTGACAGTTCATTAGAAAAATTATGTAAAATTACAATTCATTCACAAATGTAAGCTTGTATTTACAAGCAAGTGTTAGACATGCCAACTATGTGCCCTCAACTTTTCTTTATCATTCCCTCCCATTCTATCCACTATGAAGGGCAGGTCCTGGCTGGTAACAATTGATCTGGTACATGGCTGGGCTTTAAAATATGGCCCCAACACCAGGAAAGCCAGGAGCTCCTGCCAATGGCAAGTATTTCCGCCTCTGACAAGCACATGATAACGCAAACAGGATAACATAGAGATGTGGTGACATAATGAAGTGACCTGCAGAGAACTGTATGTGATTATGTGTAACAGCCCATGGATAGAATCCCTCCAAGAAAATCCTTGAAATTGACACAGCTGATTCTTGGTACAATTCAGCACTTCACACTCTTCACACTAGTCTAATTCCACAGTGTACAGCATGTGAGTATATTCTTTCTCAGGTAATATTTATGTTTCTCTATTCCTTCAACTACATTTAAAGTCAATTCAGGATACTTTTCTGCATTCCAGATATTGCAATTTTCAAAGATTCATGCAAACTAGTACTTAACATGCTTTTTTAAAAGAATGTCACAAAGTCACAAACATTGCATTTTGCCCGCTTAATCTTTAAAACAATTTTACAACTCTGCCCAAATGACGGTATTTAAATTAGTATCATCACGCACTGTAATTCTTGACACAAGAATAATGCTCCCATTACCAGTTCCAACAATAAATACAGTTCTCATTCCTTTGCTTTTCAATTTTATTTACATCATCAATCAATGAATTATCTTCCTCTTCTATCTCTCTGCAATTCCTTTGATAACCTTAATTATTTCATGGCACCTCATTCAAAGGCTTAGTCAAGAAATTATAAGTAACTATGTAATGAAAATTTACAAGAAATTCCAAAATGCTACACTAATCTTGAATATAGTGACCAGTAAAAAAAAACTTGCTCATTTCTATGATCAGGTGATTCAGGAGGGTATCCTACGTGCTGGGCTTACGCAAAGTCTAAATTCATGTTGCTTCAAGAGCCCAGTTTTCAATTCCTCTCAATAGGCACAACAGTCCAATATTGAAGATTACATCTTTTATTAATTACTTATTTTGCCAATATTTCTCATTCACATTTCAATCATTACATCTTGTCAACTAGTCCATTTTTAGCAAATTAAAAGTACTGGTTTAACAGGACATATCTTGTTTTTGAAAATATATTCTGATAACAACAAAGTCAGCACAGGCAGAAGGAGGAAATGTGTATATCTTACATACCATAGTACAACGGTTGTAATGTTTGTATCACTGAATGATAGCACCTCATTTGGTGATATAATGATACATTTTGTTACCTGTATGTAATTAGATTTGTTTTTCCAAGAACTGCAATACACTGTGTGACTGATCATCGGGGATGATTTAATCTAAAATTGCACCTTGGTTTCATTATCTACATACCACAGTCAAAAACTTTCTTGTCCACTTAGTGAGCTTTAAACTGAATGTGCACATTTATTCTGGACAGATATCTATCGAATACTGTGCTTGTTGAATTAATGCATTACTAGTAGTAAGGAACCACAACAGACAATGTGGCAAAAGCTAATGCATTACACACATGCAAACAAGTATTTTTATTAAGCTGAGCTGTCCCACAAATTGACTTTTCCAAAGGAAACATCATAATGAAAGCAACCTGCCAGCAATCCCATTTCCAACAGAATCTGTGTTTAAATCACTTGTGTGGGGTCTCCTAATCAGTCAGTGTACTTATCCAATAGGTAGCTGAGTCTTACAGGCTAGTAAAGGACCCAAGCCCTCAGTCTGTACTACATTACTTTACCTCAGTTAGGCAACAACAGCATTTGATAATCAGCCTCACTGCCCCTGGATAAGGGAGGAGAATATCTGCTTGGGAAAACACAAATGAGCAATGACCCCTGTTGGAAGTCAGTTGAAATTAGACTGGGCTCTGCTCTGACATCTTTCCCTCTACCCCCATGGAGCAAATTGTTAACAATTACTGCTGAAGCTTACACACTGTCAGTTGCCACCAGAAGTAAAGGTCAATCAGTGTCAGTAAAAACGTAACCTAGCGAGGTGACAGGAAATTTTTTATTTTTATCTTAGATTTGGGTATTGTTTTAGAACATAAATTGTATATCCAAACATAACTACATTTAGTCTTCCTGTAATTTATTACAAACCAATTAAAGCAAATAAATAGACATATGGCAAAACAAAGTTCTGTTGTTGTCAAGAACTTTGAGGTACCCAGGGAGCCTTTACATCAAAATAGCAGAGATATGTACAGGGATGTTCATTTTCGCCTGTAAGGTCACATCCATGAAGCTTGTCCAGGACAGGAGGCTTGGGAGAATCCTCTCAAGGCACAGAATGGCCTAACCCAGCACCCCCAAAAAGAGTATCAACCATATTTGGAAGAGAATCAAGCCCTTCTGGAACCATGACTTATTATGTCCTATATTGTGGAGCCCTTTGAAGGCCCAATAACAGAATGTATACTGTGCAAATAAGAATTCATTTCAATGGTGTTGAACTTAACCGTGACTGAAAAAAAGGAAAATTTTAAAAACAAACTTGGTTTCAAATGTAATTTTTGGGAAGCAGACATATATAACCAGTTGCAGAACAATGCAGCCTAAAAGTTTATTACAAGTTGAGGGCTACATTCCTTTTTATGAAAGAGAGGATGATTTCCCTATGACGAGTGTGCATAAAACGTGTTTCAAAACTAAACTAAAACAAAATGAATTCACTGGTGTTAAATGAGCTTTAAAATACTTAAACGTATTGTTAGATTAACCGTGTCTATTTGTTCCCGTGTTTCTAACCTTTAGATTTTGCTTGCAGCTAAACAGCCTTTTCAAGCATAAAGGTGCTTTCTGAATTACAAGCATTTAGCATTTTTTATAAGTGCACTGGCTAGTTTTTCTTATACCAGATATCAATTCTATCAATCAAGTTAGTTGTGAGCTGGGATAGAGAGTGTGATAAATATTAAAAACTCAATGTAGGTTTTGTCACCAGGTTAAGGAATGAATTTGTCCACTACAATGTGAAGTGCAAATAAACAGCATGTGTAATCAAGGTTGCACAGATTGCTTATAAAATTTTTGCAATGTATATTACATGCTACTTGCTTTGAAGGTACCAGGCAAAGATCCTTTGGAGCTTTTCAAAGCCTAAAGTGGTCTCCACTACAACATACGGGTTATCTTCAGGTTTGTTTCATTACTTCTTAAAACAATAAACATCATCCCCTAAATAATAATCCAGTTGATACAAAATATGTTTGACAATTCTAATTAAACAGTAAACTATTGA
Organism: Stegostoma tigrinum; assembly: GCF_030684315.1. Classification (NCBI taxonomy): domain Eukaryota; kingdom Metazoa; phylum Chordata; class Chondrichthyes; order Orectolobiformes; family Stegostomatidae; genus Stegostoma; species Stegostoma tigrinum. The sequence goes on along the minus strand of NC_081364.1, from coordinate 41,383,525 downwards.
GGAATTACAACTGTCCACACATTCCGCGTGATTGAACAATACCAAAGTTGATTGTTTATTTCAAAAATTAGTTACCTTAGGAAAATTCAAACTAAGACAAACATACAGTAATTGACACTGACTCACTTGAGGAAAGCGATCAGCAATCAAAGTGTGACTGATCCAGTATCATAGTAATATCTCACTACAACAATCATGAATGCTCGTTATATTATGTGACAATGCTGCAAATGTTTTTTGCAGTTTTCATTTCACCTCCAAAAGAAAACTGTGTGTATAAGCTAAGCAAACTTTCAGTTTCAAATATCATTTGTTACTTTTTTGTTGCCTGCTGACCTGACAACCAAGATTTTAATCACTAGGGAGAAATTTTAGGTGACCTTGGCAGATACAGCGATCGCAGTAATTCCCATAGGTACGTTTCAACATTTCTATGAAGACATTCCAACATGTCAAAGTATCATACATACCATTTAAACAGTATACTTTCCGCCCGCATCACTGCAATATAATATCTTTGATTCTGTTAATTAATAGCTAATTAAATTCATTTCCTTGTCATTTGTGATTTAGAGTATCCTAATCTCAACTTCACTTTCTAAAAAAGGATACTTTACTACAACTAAATTCACATATTTGATGAAAGTTCAATAATGTTATTAATTATAAATACTGCTTTATTCAAATTAAACAATATTGTTTGTGATAATTAAATTGTTCAGCTTTTATTTTCTCAAAAACTATCCAAGTATTTAATCATTGAGACTGTTCAAAAAAATGCATAGAAAATAAAGTGTTCAACTTCTGAATCTGCTTACATGGACCACCCTTAACATTGTAAGATTTTATTAACATTTCAGAGCTCCTTAAAACTGAATCGCCCACACAACTGCGACTGTAGTTTATCAACAGTCCACACAAAATTATGTATTCTCTTAAAATGGAAAAAGAACATAATTTCAATTCTTTCCATTCTGAAGCTGTTAAAACTTCAATCATTGCAGCAAATGACATTCACTGTTTACATTGGATCTGTAAAGCTGGTTGTCAATCAAAGATAATGACAAACCGCAATAATATATAATACTTCTGCCTTCTAACTATATATGGAAAAATGTTATTATGGCATATTATCATAAATGGACTGGCGGCAGGCCTTCTGGACATAGTGTAAACAAATAGTGTTATGCTTACAAACATGTAAATTTAAACTCATTAGAGTTTTAAAGAGGATTTTAATCACAGTTTTAAGTGCTTTATTTGTTATACTACTGGAGTTGATTTTTGTAAGTCATAAAATTTGACAGAAATAAGCTTTTAGCTTACAGTTAGAACAAAGTGAAAGAACACTATAATCAAAAAGGTGGAATGAAACCATTTTTAGTCTACTTTCAAAGCAGAATCCTCAGTCTTCAGATCAAGATACCTGATGTGCAATCAATCAAACATGATTTGAAAACATTAAGAGATACTCACAAGCAAAAATTAATTATTTTTGATCAGGAAAATTAAAAGAAGAAATCAACAAAATTAAATTGATCATAAGTCAATACATATTCAATGAAACGGGGAAATGCAAACAAATTAATTAAAATCACTTGCAGAGTTAAAATATACCATTCCAATAATCTTTAAAATATGTGTACTCCTCAACACATAAAAACTAGTCAGATCTCAATAAACAACTATCTTTCAGAAAGAAAGTAATCAAATAGTACTTTTGCTGCAACTGCTCTCATGTAGGCTTGTTAGTTTGCACAGAATGTGTTGCTTGTATTCAAGAGTCATGCATCATTAGCCCTTTCTCTATCAGTTCAGCTTGCCTGCAAAATCTGAGAAGTGATTTCTTTTCACATTTGCATTCACATCTAAACACCATGCATGTCATATGCAAAAATAAACTTTTAGATAGTAAAGCAGTAAACTGTTGAAAATTTGAAGGAAATAAACTTTGAAAAAGTACTTCAGATATTTAAGATGCAAAACAAAATGTATACAGGCTTAGTCAGCATTTAGAAGTGGTTTAAAACCCATTCATGTTATTGCTGGTTGACAAAAGCCATTGGCAAACAGTCAAACTGAACCCATTATATAAAAATTCCCTAGAGAATCTGGTACTCTTTTGGGAAGTATATTGATCTGCAGATACAAAACCATATATCTACATCTTACTTTATATGTAATTAGGTTTGTCAGCACTCTGCTAATGTACTATTCTCAAAAATCATTAATTCCCCAATACCTAATGCCAACTTTATTCATTAACAGCCAATTACTTTTTTACTATGGATTGCATGTCCAGCAATTTTTGTGAATTTATGTACAGGTATGAATACTGATTATTTGCCATAAAATGGCAATAGCTGTTAATGTACATCCAGCATGACAATCAGCATTCACTAAGCATATCTGGCAAATATTAATGTATTGAATCTCATTACCATAGTAACATCCATATTAAGTGAAATTAAGGAATCTGATTAATTATTAAAGATGGAAAATCCTAATTTCTAAATAGTTCTGATTATCATCCACAAAGATAACCATATATGAAATAACATAATAGTGATAACAAGCGGCTTAAACCTGTCGATGGCTTACACTATATAAAGTGTGAATTTTGTTTTCATTATATATAGATTAGCTTAATGTGAATTGTCGGGAATTGCCACTGGTATAATCACACTAATGAGTTTCCTAGATAACATGCAACTTGCAAGATTTTGAATTTCTAACTTCTCCAATCAATCACAGAACATCAATTCCACAAGCTTTATTTAGTTGAAAGAATGGTTAACTGCTCATATGGCCCAGTAGGGTCCCAGTCGTTAGTTCAGACCTCACAGTTGATATTTTCAAATGTCAGCTTGTGCTGTGACTCAAATCTACAGCCACAACAGTGCAAAGCAAGTAAGTGACTCAACTACCACAAGAAGGAAGACTCTACTGCTGATTGACTGGTTCAATACACTCGCGTCAATGTTGCCTAACAAAAACACAGCATTCTTTTCTTTGTCAACATTATAGCTAAATAACTTCTTTCAAAAAATTTCAAGTATTATTACATTTCTCTTAATGTTAGTGTGTACTTAATCATTCTATTTTGTTCAACTGGTACTTTTTAATGTCAACTTTTTTGTTACTTTCGTCTATTTTTATAAATCATCTATTTTTATAATTGAACATGTACTAACAGCTACAAATAAAAGTGTGTTTCTGCGCAATTTGTCATATAAAAACTGATGTAGAGATATATGGATGTAATGACTATAGATAGGAAATTAGGTTAGCTTTTGAAATTGTTTACATTTGATGTGATTACAAATGGTGTCAATGTAAAAACATCATTCAGTGAATTGCATATACTTAACTAAATTACAACCATAACATACTTCTGTAGGTTTCACTAAAATATATAGACATTACTTGTATTAAAATACGTGCCTTGTTGTAGTTTCTCTGGTGAAAGTGGGATCATTCATATGTAGTACAAAAATTAGTATCAGCAAATATTGATACTTAGTTTTACATTTCTTTATCACACTGTGTACAGTATTGACAGGAGATTGAAGCTTAACCGGTGTTAAGCTTAACTGTCTCTTCATAACTGACTTGTAGATAAACACTAATTGAACCCTGTTCTGTCATCTTAATAAAAGTTCTGCAAAGTCCCTACCATAACTAAATTTTAACTAAGTCCCAATCTGTTCACATGAGTGCTAGCTATCAAAGCATGTTAAGTCTGAAGATAAATAAATCAGGCGTTGCACCAGTCATTTTTTGCAATGCTATATTTTGTACTAGTAAAGTATTGCTTGGTTTTATTCCAGCCATTATTTGACAACTGATAACAAAATTGCACTTCAACAGCACGATCCAACGAAAACCAATCATCAGTGCCTAGATCATGGCTCCTTAACCAAACGAACTACAATGTCGGTTATAAATATGATTTTATCAATAATAATGCAGATTTTTTAAAAACTGTTCATTGCATACAAGTTATATATGCGCCTACACAGACACGCTTAGACGAAATCTCGGTCTAAATAATCATCCCTTATGCCCCAACTTGTTAAGAATGGACTTAGGCAGACTGGATTCTGATGACTCAAATGCTGGGGTGTTTCAAGGTTGAATCTTGTCTTAACACAGAAACTTTCTGAAGTTCCTCTGGACCAGTGGAGGTTTTGGGGTTGGTGTGAAGCAAGTGGTCGCTTCCACTCACATCGTCTCCCTCTTTCTGGTTTTCCAATTGCGTGCGCGGGCGTTTGTTGTGCAGAGAGCCGTCGAGACAGCAACGCCTGTGCTCACGGTTGAAAGCCTCCCGAAGAGCGGACCCTTGACAACCGCCCAGCACGGACTTTGTTTGATATGCACGCCGTTTGACTTTGCTCTTGGGTTGTCAAGGATCGCTTCTCGCCGGGCTGTTTGCTTTAGAGCGATTTTCTCAGACACTGGGTAATCCAAGATGAAGAGTTGTGTGTGTGTGTGTGTGTGTGTGTGTGTGGTGGGGGGGGGGGGGGGGGTTTGAATTCCACTTTTGTGGATTTTTGTCTACTTCTTTGTGGCTTAACATTAAACATCAAAACTCCCACCCTACCGCCAACACAACTTTACAGTCCCTACAACCTTGGAGGGCATGAGAAGTGACCAAAGCTAAATTACAAGAGGTGTTGCAAAAACAGGTCCTAAACGTGGGGGGTGGGGGGCAGAGTGCATGTGTGTGTGCGCGCGCGCGGAAGGACCTTGGTTGACTTTAGCTTTTCCACATTTTTTTTGTCATGAACCTGTCTTTAATAAGAAGCAGTACCTTGCTTTTATCGACGCTGTCCTCTTTAAACACAACCCGCACGACCCCCCACCCGTCCCCGCCAGACACAAAAAACTCATTGTCCGCCCAGCAGCCGCCAAAACTCGGCGAAGTCAAGCGAGCAAACTTTCAGGGGAGCAGGCTAAAAACTGAGTCAGGGATTAGCTGCCGAATAAATATGCGACCCAATGCAAAAATTGTTTTATTTTTGTGTGTGTGTTACTGAAGATCCGCTTTTTTTGAGGGAAAAAGAAACGTGAGATCTGTTCCATTCTGTGTGTGTTTGTGAGAGGGGATCGAGAGCGCTTGTCGCGCGCGAGCAGTTCTGACAGGAAAGTTTTCGCAGGAAAAGATCTGACCAAACACCGGCATTACCATAACAAAAGACTCGGCGGCTACTCGTACAGCCGCAGCTCCAACCTTTCATCAACAAGAAAAAGTTAAACAAACACCAAGTTAACAACAAAGTCGCGGAGGCGCCAGATGCAGCTGGAGTGGGGGTGGGTGGGTGCTGGGCGCAACTCTCCATCTCTGTAAACAATTTGGTATTGGGAAATTTCGGGTTCATGCAGAAAACACCCCACTTCTTTCACCCCTCCGACCCCTTTCTAAGTCACCTCATCCCCACCACTACCACAAGTAGTACCAGCGCTGGACACCTCACCTCATCCTCCCCTAGTACCAGGGACAGTGAGGAGTGGACTTTCCTGTTCCCGTGGGGAAATGTCACCTCCCAGCGAGAGGTGGGGATGGGGGGGGAGAGAAAGGAGGAGGTTGCGCGCTGTGTGTCTCTAACACGTAGAAAAAAAGAGCTGCTACTTGTTTCGGTTACGGAGATTAGGTGGTGGGAGACTTGCTCTCTCTCACGCTGGAGGCCGTGTGAATTACAACTTGCCCGGGTTTAGCAGCAGCGCGCTTCTTGCTCGATCGAACTTTTGAAGGACGTCAGAAATCGGCAGCACCTTGAGCTGTGGGTTTCTTTACTTCCCAGTGTTGGAGCTTCCAGCGGCCCGCCAACTGGAGAAAGTGGCGATGAAGTGTGTTCGGGGCCGCACTGAAAAAGCTGGCGAACAGAGGCCAGACTTCGCACTAAGTTACTGTACTTACCCCCGCCCCAGCAACCACCCTCCACCCCAAACCGATACACTTCTAGTAGAGAAAACTCGGTAGAATGCCGTAGATTGCTTAAACTATGACTACATGATTACCGCGGAGCCTCAATTACCTCCTCCACCTCCCCCCACCCACCCCCGTAACTTCGATGACTTTCTAGGTAACTCGATGCTGACATGCTAACCCTAACCCGTCCAAACTCGCATGAGTCTTTCTGAAAAGTACAGGACGGCGACAAAAAATAAAAGTGACAACTTTCAGGAGTTCCCTTTTCCCTCGTGCGGTTCGCACACTATGTGACTATTTCCCCCTGCACGAATGGTGTGATCCTAGAAGAGAGATCCCTTTCGGTCTCCTCCAGCCTGTCAAGTCTCCGCCGATTTACTCCACGGGAAACAACAGCGAAATTGCAGGAGGAGAAAGAGAAACCTCGCGCAACTCAACTCCCTCAAACTGACCTACTCTTGGTGAATAACCTCACGCTAAAACAAGCCCCGGGGACTCCCACACCTCAGCTTAACACCCCACATCCTCCTCTTCCTCCTCCTCCCCCCCAACAACAACCACCCCAGCAGCAGTTGTGTCTGCGTTGCCAATGCAAATTATTTATCGAAACCCACTTTGACAAACGACAAACATTTTTTTTTCTTCTCTGTAAAACACCCCAAACTGCACGTGGGGCTTTGCAGGAAATTAGAGCCAAGCCAAGCCGAAAGAGTTAAACCTGAAAGCGAGAAGGGCAAGGGGGGAGAGAGAGAGACAGACAGAAGAATGAAATTCAAACTTACCAGTTGGTGCTGCTTTTAGGTTGTTGGGCAACCAGGAGATAATTTGACCCTGCAACACACATGCGATTGTGTACGAGAAAGCATGCAACAAGCACACAATAAATAACAATATATTACTCCGCTCGGGCACTACGTTGTAGAGCAGCCGCTTTCCAAACACACAAAAATCCCTTCAGCACCAACTAGAAAGCGGGGACCGAGCTCAACACTTGATCAGATCTTTCCCTATGCTCCCGCAGCGCTTTCCCCTTCCACTTTTCATTATTCACAATTCTAGCGAACTTAATGAGTTTTTTTTGTTGGAGTAGTGGTTTGTGTGTGTGTGTGGAGGGGGGGTTGGAAGATACAAATCGCGGAGTTGGATGTTGTTATTTTTTGCTGTAAGCTGGCCCCTGACGTCATATCCACCTGCTGTGTAAACAACATGTATCAGAGCTTTTCAGAGAAGGGGAGGGGGGAAGCTGCTGCTTGCTTCAGGATCTCTGCTTGCAGTACAGGGCGGCTACAGCAACTTTGGCGTGAGCACCACAAATAAAGCAGTCACTACAAACCCCCTCCCCGTCCTCTGTCTAATCACCAAAAAAACCTCACCGTCTCTCTCATTTCTGGGCTCTGAAGGAGCAATGAAAGTGATTGTGGAAATGTTGAAAGTGTGTGTGTGAGAGAGAGAGCGCTCCACTCTCTCTCTGTAGCAGACAGCTGCTGGGCCAAGCAGCCCAACCCGACTCCGGGAGACGCAGCGCTGCGCTCCTCTTCCCCCCACCTCGGCTCGGCTCGCTCGGTGCTCTCTGGCCAATGAAGGCAGTTGGGTTCGGGAGGTGAAAGTTCAGCAAGAGGACAACCCTGTCAGGAAGTAGAAATTGTCAATCTGTGGAGTGCCAAACCTACTGTTATCTTACTCCACTGACCAGTTCAAAGCAAAACGAGGACAAGCTGCGAAGTGCCGGTCTGCACGTGTCATTTTTTTTCTCTCTCTGTGTGTCTCTTTCTCATTCAGTCAACACGGCCAGGAGCGTTTACTTATTGTTTAGTCCGAGTAAAATAACAAAATAAAGTTGTTGGTAGGGGGTAAGATGCAGAGGGTAAAGTTTGTAACTTGTAATTTATGTCGTTTCCTATTCACGATTTGTTGTGCACCTTTGTGGTGCCAATATTTGAGCTCTTTGGCGAACGGAGAGGATCCTCTTTGATATGATTGCCTGGGTGTGATCAGCCTTAACTCCACCATAGCGGAGTAGGATAGAGTCCTCTAAACCTTCAGTCTCCTTTCAAGACCCGTCCTCTGATACATTGTGACTCTGCTGACTACTGGAATTGACATATAACTCTTCCCGAAACAATCGAGCACACCAAACTGCGAGATTTTTTCCTTGATAGCCTTATAATAATAACATTAATTACGAACCCGATGGGGCGATTTTTCTTTTCTTGAAAAAATGCTTGCGAATCGGTTCAGTAGTCCAATTAACACTTCCAGAACGTAACATTAATCTGCAATTTAACTGAAATCTTTCTGAAACCTTGCCTGTCCTTGATCAAGGACTGAAATGCAGAGGTATAAATTTATTTATAAATGACGCTTAATTTATTACAGGGACCATCAGAGGCCGTGCTGAAGAGTGGCGGATTTCTCAAGTCTCCGTTCTACTCAGAGATGGATTTGTGCAGATGAAGAGCCTGGAACGCCATCCCCTGGTTACAAAAAAAAAATCGGGAAGCGCCAAGGAGGAAATAATGCACATAGAATGGCAGTATTATTTGAGCGCGTTTCGATGCAGATGAAATGGTACAAAGTTAGGAATATTATAAATATTTCATGCGTGTAGGCGTCATGATTGAAAAGAACAAAAAGTCAGAATTCTTATAATCTAATGATAATATTGTCACATTTAGGTTTCATTCAAATTATACAAGGAATGCTTTTTATTAAAGTTATTACTTTGAATGCAATTATAGAGCCAGTTGAAGCCAATCCACGACGTGTTTATCACATCAAATACCTGGACAACTGTTAAAATCGTGAGTCATGAATCTTCTGGCGAACCCCGCAGATCTTCCCAGCTATGTAAATACTAGCCCATTGTACACCAAATAAACTAAATCCCCTCCTTGTTAACAAGGTGGAAACCGAAAATCGTTGGGATATATCCCCCACCTAACGAATAGCTTCGAATAGCAGAAAGTAACCCAGCTCGTTTGAATTGACTGCACTTTTCCTGAACCCCTTCCGAGCAAATTCCTAACACCGTTTCTGACTGCGATGTCCGTCCCTAAACGCAAAGAATGTGCCGACGGTTCAATCCGATTTCCATCAAATTGTGACCGTCCCTGTACGTTTCGGATAACTGTGTGGAGATTTAGCGGTTCTAAATTCAGCCTGTTGGACTTACCTGGCTGCTGATTTTAATTTGTTGTTGTTTTGAAATGCAAAGCACAAGCACGGAGCGGCAACAAATAACGAGATAATAACAAACAAATTCGGCATGCAAGCTAAATGTTAAACTTTATTGCAAAGTTAATCCAACTATCATTTCTGTGTACTTTATGGGCGTTTCGACTCAAAATCTTTTCTCAAAAAAACACATGCCTGATTTGATAACTGCATTTTCAACTCATTTCATCGTTACATGATGAGACTCTTTTTCAATGATGCCATTAATTCTATATTTAATTTTTTTCTATTCGAAATGAAACTATACCAATTCAGCGTATTTGGTTTTATAGCATTAAGATCAACCGAACATCTGATGGATGGTTTCGCAAATTATATCATATTACATGGAGGGGTTTTCCTCGTACAATAACTGCATTTTTATTTCAAAATCTTAAAATTCCAGTGAAAACTATTTTAAAATCGGACAAATGGGTTTTCGCGATATTTCATTTCCATTGTTCTGGTCTCCATGGTACTTACGGTTGCAAAGTAATTGAGTTTTGTTTCAGCCGCGAATGTTGTAAAGATTTTCTGCAAAGATTAATTCATGTATTAAGCATGCTTGGTGTCCATTCAGTCTTCCACATCTGTAGTATTCTAGAGATGTTAACCATATGGTACGCATCTCCGGGAGTAAATCGTTCGGAATAACCTTGTGCAGTCTGATTTTCCCTGACCCCTCTGGCTCGCTTAATGCTTATACCACTCTTTAAAATGATTATGAAGAATAGCGCTTTATGCCCGGATACATCGCAGGGAGCATTTTAACTTTTCTGAAGGGGTATCGACGATGTTTTGTAAATTAGCGTTAAATTGTTGTGGGTTTTACCTACATGGACGTCCAACTGTATAGCATACGGTTCTTCAAATGGTATCGGTACTCAATCGGGATTGTGAATGTTGACCTCTATAGACTACATCCGTGATTGACGTCCAGAAATGTAGATCTTTTTATAGACACAAGCTCCAGTAGTGGCATACCCTAATTCTATATGTTGTTATTTGTGCTCATACTGTACCTACATAGCCAGGCATCAATTTAGGCTGGTATACGTGGAGTTAGTGTGAGTTGTATGGGCAGTCTGTTATATTGTCAAGCGATGTACTTGTTCTCCACCCCATGCTTACTACATTACATTAATGCTGCACCAAAAATGGTTTAATATTCGGGATGGATTCATTGTTCAAAACTATTCGCTGACGGGAATGATTTTGCTCTTTGGATATACCAGCATGTAGGGAACGTGTTGATGTTGTGGTCATTTATGCAACTCAAGGGAGAGGACCGCGGATAAAGTAACATTTACGGCTGGGCATCTTCCCGAAACATGCACCAACTTAATTTTTTCACCCTTTTATCGACTTGTTTAACGTTTTTGAAAATTTTTTACTCACATTTCATTTGAATTTTCTTACAATCTTACCTTTTAACAATTTACACTTTGAAAAGGTAGTCTCACCAAAGGCTGTAGGTTATGGATCGGCCAGATTGTTTACTTCCTGAATTTCATCTCAGTGGATAACATTACACCATCCCTGATGCTCTGGCAAACAGGGTATGTACAGGACTTTCCTTAAATCTATCCAGGGAAAGTGCCCTTGCAGCTAAAACACTCATGCCCCCATGATGTGTTCATTCGGTCTTGCAACCATTTGAGAGCACAAGAGGGATTAATGACTGCTGGACTACTTAAAAGAGTAGATGTGGAAGCTGGGATTCCTGGGGCCTGGTGAATTAAATTTCTTTACATTTTCTCAAATAAGCAGGATTGCAACCATACAATATAAACTAATATTCCATAACGCTTGATGTTCATGAAAAGCATATTCCTCCAGATTTTTGATTCACCGTATAACCTTTGTTTCTTCCCATATTCTTTCAGTTTTCCTTCATTCCTATCCCAGTACCCTTCCATTGTTTCTTGCTTATTTAGCAGAGGTAAACCAACAATATATAAACAGAATATACATCCTTTCTCCAAATAAAACGTCTCATTGTCTGAAAAGAAACTCATACATATAACAAGTGTTTGACTGTAGGCGTGCCATGATTATATCAATGAAAATCTAGAGATAACAATTTCACAGAACCTAGTAGGGTATTTTCTCTGTGTGGCAATATCATCATTGAATTTGAAAAGAAAATTTCTCCTCACTTAATAAAGTTTGTTCAATGTTTAAAAATAATAATTTCCACATACATATAAAGCAACAATAGAATTTAGAGGCTAACACATTGTAAATTTTGACAGACATCTAAAATGTTGGTAATCAACAATGTAATAATTTATTGTTATTTTTCCTTATCTCTTTTCAGAAGCTAATAGACTTAATGTTACTTCCAATTCTATATTTAACAAAAGTTGAAAAAAATTAGTTTTTTGTCAGTTTCATTATACATCTTTGTTTATATCTTATTACTTTTAAATTTATTTTATTTATAAATTTTATCTTCATTAGTTTCCCTATTGCTTCTTTAATTTGTTAATTTCATCTATTGCTTTATCAACAACTTCACAGCCTAAAGCCACTCTATAATTTTGCAGCTGTGCAAATGTTCCTATTGATCATATAGCCAACACCAAACAAAACGGTACATGCAAATCTACATCATCTTACTGACTACAAAGAGAATAAAATGCCTGAGGATGCAAGTATTACATTTTTATCATACCATATTGCTTAGCAGGACACTTAGAGACTTCATTTGAGGCTTGTTAGGTGTAATTTATGCAATAAGCTATCCCCATGGTTCTGGTGGCCAACTACAGATATGTTTACGATAACAAAGTGTGGAGCTGGATGAACACAGCAGGCCAAGCAGCATCTTAGGAGCACAAAAGCTGACGTTTCGGGCCTAGACCTTTCATCAGAGAGAGCATACAGATATGTTTATATGTTTTTAGCTGAACCAAACTGTGTACTGTCTGAGAATACAGATGGTGGATACGTGAAAGGATTTTGATTTCTAAGATAAAGGACTCTAAAGATTTAGCTTTTATAATTAGTTGCATTCTCCACCTCGATGTTGCTCACGATGTTTTCTTATGTTTTGGATATTTGTGACATCTAAAACCCATAGATATGCATGTCCCTGTGCATTAGCAAACATTTGTCTACATCCTTAAGACAAAACTCAGTGGAAAAGTAAACCAAGATTAAGAACAAATCTGAAAGTTGGTTAAACTTTTAATTTTTTGGGGGGTGGGTGCATGAAACATGAATGTGTTGAATCCATTCCAAATTAGAATCAGAATTGAAATTACGGTTTTTCCCTTTTGTGATATGCAAAACGTAGTCACTTTGTCTAATGATGACTAGTTGTCAATTAATTTGTATTAGGGTATTAAAAAAAACTTTATATTATGTAAACCTCAATTGTGTACAATCACTTTTTACTATCTAATACACAGTGACATCAGAAAAGAATCATTAATAAGGAACATTTTGGTCTGAAACACACATTCCTCATCATAGTACTTTGACACCCTTTGGTATATTGTGTAAACAGACACAGGTATCCAAGTAAATGACTAAAATCTGGCTCTTCTTCCTGACAGCAAAGGCATATGATTCTCATATTTAATGCTATGGAAGAGTGCTTGGATGTGACAGGCCCTATAACATCAACATAAGGAAGATAAATGATTTGAAATACATATAACTGAACCATCCGAAGTGTTTAAAACTCATTTGTTCAAAGTGAGTTTTCGATGGTATTCTCACCAGTGATTGTAGATGATTATACCATTAATTTCCCCACTAAAACCAGTGACTTATCTTTAGGCGGTACAACAATATGATAATTGTCCTTATGATTGGGAAGTTGGCACTGGTTCTACTATCTCATTAACTTCTCTTATTGTCACCCTTAAGGCATAAAGGTTTAATTCTATGATACTAAAGGTGGAATGAAGCTGTTTTTGGCTTTAAAGCCCAGAATTTATACAATATAACAAAAATTTGGCAGCAAAGGTAATGTTAGGAAACCAGACAATGTTGTGATCTTCAATTGTTTTAGATGGAACAATGTTCAGAAACTAACATTTCATTTTCAAACTAAATAAATTAATTAAATCTTTGGTGGTTGATTATGCTTGAATTCCGACTAATATTATGAATTCTTCAAGTTCATTATGAAATTAATAAAACATTACATTTCCAGAAAACCAGGTTGTTACAGTTCATAAAATATGTAAGTACCTTGAAAATCGGCAGTCAGACATGGTAAATGCAACAACTTTAAGGATCCTTGCAGTTTGAATGAGTCATATTAAAATATTGTGTATAAATGCACTATCCATCAAATAAATCTTAAAGATGTTCAGATCAAGACCAAATAAAAAATATCAGAATACCAATGAAATACACTGAAACCTTTGCATCCAAAAGGAGTTAATGTGCTCTAAGTGTACCTCCTATAAATTTTATTCAAGTATTTTGTTACTATTCTTTACTTACAAATGCATTGTTAAAATACCTAAGTAAATTAATATAACTGATGGGAAAATCATTTTACACAATAATAGATTCAAAGATTATAAATCGTATTTCTTGCCTGACCACAACCTCTAAATATGCTATTCTGCTAAATATGCATTTGTGGTTTCACATTACTGAACCTAAACTGAATCAGAGATGAAATAAGATCTCAAGGAAAAATTACAAATACCTCAAATGAATCCTGCATTTTAATCAAAAAACATTTTTTGTTCTTTGTCTGCGCTGTGCTGTCCAATCTGGAGACTATTAAAATATTATATAAATTTTCTTCTTTATATTTCTATTTAGCTCTTAATTCAACTTCTTGATAGTTTATAGACACCAAAATATATTGATCTCTGTACTAGTCTGTTTATGTTGGTCTTCAGCTATCAAATGACCTTGAGTAATTTATTAGAGTTCATTTCAAACTGTGTGATTTGATCAGACACAATATTAAAAAATAGATTTGCATTAATTCTGTCATGATTATTAACAGCATATCTAAATACACAGGATGGAAAAAAGTTGGCCTCCTAACCACTTAACAGTAAATATCCTTCCCTTCTATGAAAAGCCAAGGAAAACAATAAAACCCCACATTGTTTCAGTCGCTGCACCCCTCCCATAATCAGAACACTTCAGAGTGCAGTACTCACAAGTGACAAGACGCCTGGAAGTGAGATATGTTGATTATTTTATTACAGCGCAGTTCCCGGTGGATCTTTCCACTGTCTCACAGCCCCCAGTGGTACCACATACATTATAGGATTGATTTGAGTCTGAAACTAGAATTTTACCATTCCCTGTAGAATATAGCACTTTTTAATCATAAAAAATAATAATCACAGTTTCAGTGTTTTATACCTCTTATACTGTTAAGTTTGACAAAGAGGAAATTTGTTACTTTACGATCAAACTATTTATAAATGAATAGCTTGATATGTCCTCAAACCATTGTTTTAGAGTAAGTGTTATCTAATGCATGATGCAAATATTGAGTATAACTGACGGAAATAGGTTACCAAGTAGCTCTAAAATCCTGATCAAGATTATTTTGAATTAACTGTTAAATTATTTTTGCAGCAGTTATTTCAGTATATGTTTATAGTTGTAGGTTTGCAAGAAACATACTTACAGTATGGTCCATTAGAAAAATAACTTTTCATAGAAACTGATCTTGATAGAAATACAGAAATAAATAGATTTCAATTAAATACAAACTGTAAAATACTTTGACCAGTGAAAATTCAACTGTTTTCTATAATGAGTGTGAGTTCAAGTGAAAAAGATTAGTTTAACAATTTTCTTTACCCATTCATGGGATGCGAACATCACAGCCAGCATTTATTGTCCATCCCACAGGACAGTAAAGAGTCAACCAGATTGCAATGGATCTGGAGTCGCATGTAGGCCAGACCATGTAAGGACAACAAATTTACTCTCAAAGCCATTAGTGAACCAGATGGGTTTTTATGACAAATGACAGCAGTTACACAGTCACCGACTAGCCAGCTTTTAATTCTAGATGTTTAGAAATTGAATTCAAATGTCACCATCTGCCGCCGTGAATTAGAACACATATCCCCAGAATATCAACCTGTCCAGTGACAATAACACTGTACCTCCCACCTCCCATTAAAGTTATAAAGGAAGCCAATGTCTAATTAGCATTCAGTTGAGTGATTGTAGTCACCGTGCAATAGTAATAAAACCTGCTAGCTATTAATATTAGTTGCAAAGGGGTATAAATTATCAAAGGAGCTATTGTTAATTCTAGACATATATTTCTAGATATTAACCAATTGCTGTTTCTCCATAAAATTGGTCTTAGCTTTTCTATGGCAATTGACATGATATTCTTAATCAGGTACCTGCTAGAGAAATGCTATTAACAAAGGACACCACAAACAGAGCAGATACTGGAGATCTGAACTAAAAACAGGAAGTGATAGAGTACCTAATAGATCCACAGAGTTAACATTTCAAATCCAGCTTGATGGTTCTTTGGGACTTAAGAATTCCAAACTTTGTTTCACTCTCCACAGATCCTCCCACACTTTATGTTTTTGTCTGAAGATGACTATATATTGACTTCATTAATCTCAACAACATTGACCTTTGTGAGCAGAGGTTGTCTATTTAAGCTCCCAAAGAAAACTGCCTGCCCACTGAAGCTGTTCAATGGGATTGCCTCTTTCTGTGACAACAGGATGGATAAATCAGCTATGAGAGGACAAAATCAGAACCTTTTGAGATCAACAATGGGACCAAAGAGTGTTGCATTCAGGCACAGACATTCTTTAGCCTTTTTTTTCTCTTGGCTGCTGCCATATGCTTCTAGGTCAGCTACAGACATTGATAGAAAGCCGTTCACACTTGTTCACTGAAAATCCATGTCAAAGGTATGCTGAGTCTTCATCAGAGAGTTTATCCACACTGATGATGCCAGACTAACATTCCAAAGTGAGGAGTACATCCAGTGGCAAATAGATAGACTCTGTCGTGCCTGTAAAGAATTTTGTTTTACAATAAGCAACAGGAAGGTACGTGCAATTGTCCAGGATATGCTGCCAAACTGTCATTATCAGCATTGATAATGCGAGACTGGAAGTTGTTGATGGCTTGATGACTTCACATTTCGAGGCTCAACAATCGTCACCAATCTGTCACTTGATACTGGAATCAACACACACATCACAAAAGCTGCTTCTATTAAGTCAAAGCTGAGTAGACAGCATGGAACAATGTCAAACTGACTGACAACATCAAACTGCAAAGTTATCAAACCTGTGTCCTCAGTACACGTTCTATGGCAATGAGACACGGACAACATGTGCTAGGCAGGAGAGAAGCCTATGCAGCTTTCATCTTTGTTGTCTCAAATGCATTCCTGGCATCGTTTGACAGGACAGGATCACCCAACTCAAAGATCTTGGAGCACATTTATTCCATCAGCATTGACTCATTATGAAGCCAATTCATTTGGGCTGACTCAGTCACATTCATCAGATGGAAGATGGCTGCGCATCCAAAGACTGCAGAATGGAGTAGCAACTGTGTGATGACTTCCTGGATATCCATATCTCTGCTACAAGGACACCTCCAATTGAGATAAGAAGATAGCAGACATTGACACTGACAACTGGGAGATCATCACTGTTGTCCAGAGGATGATTGCTTGGAAGGCCACTGGATCAGTTGAGCAGATATAAAAAGCTCAGTTGGGTGAGAAGAGGACCCAGAGTAAACAGAGACAGGTGAATTGTACACCTTCTCCGCTCACTGTCTTCCTCTGCAACTAATGCAGTGGAGACTGCTAGTCCAGAGTGTGGCTGAAATGTTTAACACTGATTTGATCACCATGGCACTAAACATTGCCACTATCCACGCTAGGATAAGCAGCATGACCAAAATCTTCCAGTTATTGTCAGAAGAGATTCAATTGATGCTCATCCTATTGAAGATTGCCCACGTACCTGTCAGTGATTTTTATAGCCCATTTGGCCTGTCCTGCTTTCATCCATCATGGGCAACCACTCAGCACATGATCAACATTAAAGGCCAAATTGCATCCCATTTTTTACAGCAATCGAAGGTAATTGTCTTTTGAAAGCTTAAACTTTTCAGGCAATTAACTTGTAGTCAGCACATCAGGAGCTGCACAAATCTTTCAGGGTAAATCTAGTCTCTGTCTTTTCCATGTCCTGTAGTTTTATGCACATATTTGTAATGTTTAGCTGATAACTACTCCTGTCTTCCACCCTTGTTAACATAACATTCAGAACTACTTGAGCCCTTGTCTTGTGTATTAGCCTTATTGAATGATTTTTGGAAATCCAACTTTTCCATGTTGTTATCCATCCTACCCAATACATCTAGACCTCTAATAAATTTGTCAAACAGGATTTCCGTTTTACAGAATGATGCTGACTTGATCTATGTGTACTGTGCTTTATGTATGCATTGTTAAGACTTCCTTAATAACAGATTTCAGCGTTTACCCGATGACTGATGTCAGGATTACTGGCCTATGCTTCCCTTTTGTCGCTGACCCACTTTTTTTAAATAGTTGTGTTATATTTGCTAGCTTCCAATCTGTTGACACCGTTTCTCACTAATGGCGCTCAGGTCCTGGAGATGTTGGATTTTAATCCCTCAAGTTTCTCCCAGTATTTTTACTCTGTTGACTTCTGTCTCCCTCACAAAATGTTTGTGCAATGCGTCTGCTGTATCGTCCACCCCACGATAATTTCTTCTGCCTCTGCCTCTAACAGACAAATATGTTCCTGATGAGTTTACTCTTCCGTTCTACTTTTTCAATCATTTTGAACTTTTTAGTGGTCCTTCTGTTGTTTTCTAAAATACCCACGATTCTCAGACAGATAAGTATTCTTTGCAATGTTCAAAGACCTCATTCTTTAAACTAATATTGTCTTTAACCTCTTTTGTAAGGCATGTTTGGATCTTTCTTGTGGAGTTGTTACCTTTCAGTGGAATGCATTTTGCTGAACCTTTAAATTGTTTCTTTGTATTATCACATTTTTTTTAAACAGCATATCTTTCAGTCAATTAACCCAAACAACATATGTCAGTTCTCCTCACATGCCTATGTAATTGGCTTTAAACCTAAGGTCATTGTTTATGATTGGAGGATGTCATTTTCAAACTGAATATGGAATTTAAATATATTTTGTTTCCTCTTTCTCAGTGGATTTTTAACAATGACATCACTGATCACCATGTCATTGCACAATATTAGATCTAAAAGAACTTTATCCCTGGTTGATTCCAAAATATAATCTGCAGCAGGCTATCTTGAAGACAATACAAACTCATCTTTCAGATCATCTTAGTCAATTTGATTGGTCCAATCCATATAAAGATTCTCGCACAACCATTCCATTGTCTTTGTTTTATACTCCAGTAATTCATTCAATGCTCTGTCCATCCATTTTTCTGACCCTAGCTATTCCTGATTACCCTGGTTCTATTTCTGAGCCAAGATCCTTTATTACGTCATGCATTATTATCATGGCTATTGTATTTCCTTCCCCATTCTCTCTGTCTTTTTGTGCACCCTGGACTCTCCATTTCTCAATTTTGGTCATCTTTAACAATGTCTCTGTAATGTCAATTAAGCACAATTCAGTTATTTCTATTCGTACCACCAGTACATCAATCTTTTTTTGTGGACAGTCCATGCATACACATAAATATAATTTTGAAACTACTGTTCCTTGTATGTATCTTTCTCTTCAATGGACTAATGTTGTTAAACTCTTTTTTTTCTCTCTTCCCCAGCTTGTCTTTACCAACATTGGATACATTCCCATTGTTTCAACTTTTGCTCTTGAATATTTCTCTTGACCCAAACCTGCTTCCTGTGAGATTAAAGCCATTTTTCCTCCCTTTGACCGCATTTGCTGATCCACTTTTGCATTTGAGAATACAAATTAGGAGCAGGAAGGGCCAATCAGAGTAGAGCCCTCAAGTCTGCTCTGGGATTTGATAAGATCATGGATATTCTGATTTTACCTCAACTCCATTCACAGCTTTTCCCTATATCCTTTGTCTTCCTTGTAGATTGAACCTATCCACCTCTACCTGAAAAATAGTCAATGTTCTTGCCTTCATGGCTCTCTGGGGAGGAGAATTCCCCAAACTGAACCTCTCTGAGAGGGAAAAAATATTCTCCTCGAGTTAATGCTAAATGGGCAAATCTCTCATTTCTATCCTGTGTCTCCTACTTCTAGTCTCTGCCACAAGTGGAAAAAAATTTTAAGTATCCAATCTGTCAAGTCCATTCAGGATGTTATCACAGAATCTTGGGATTGTAATGGTGCAGAAGGAGGCCTTCAGCCATCATTCTTGTACCAGCCCTCTGAGCATATTGGCTTTCAGCCAATCTCCTGCTCTTTTCTCAGAATGCAGCACTTTGTTTATATTTAAATGATCATCTAATGTTTTGAATATGTCAAGTTAACCTGCCTCAATCACACTGTAGATTGTGATTTCCATACCCTGACCACTGACTAAATAAATTTTTTCCATCTTATATTTGCTTCTTGTCCAAAATATTATAAATTTGTCTCTTTTCATTCTTGATCTGTTTCTTGATATACCTAGCCACTCTGTTCATGATCTTTAAAACCTCAGGCAGATCTCCCCTTTACCTTCTCATATTCAAGAAAAACTGTCCAACTTGTCCAATCTCTCCTCATACCTGAAATTTTTCATCTCTGGAATCATTCTCATAAACCTCTTTGGCACTGTTTCCGATATCTTCACATCCTTCCTGTAGTATGGATCCAGAACCATACACAGTGCTCCAGATAAGGTCTGACTGGTGTCCTATTTAAGTTCAATATAATCTCCAACTCCTGTACTCTATGCTCTGTTAATGAAACCAAAAGTAATGAATGATTTATTTACTGCTGTCTCTTTAATGCCACTTTCAATGATTTGTGCTCAAACACACCCAGTTCTCTCTGCTCCTGCACAGCCTTGAGAATAATGTCTTTTATTTCATAATGTCTCCCTATATTCTCCATACCAAAATGTATCTCTTCAAATTTCTTTGCATTGAAATTCAACTGCTACCAACTTGTCCACTCCCTCAACTTGTCAATGTCCTTTTACAGTTTTCTCCTGTCCT
Source organism: Stegostoma tigrinum (assembly GCF_030684315.1). Lineage (NCBI taxonomy): Eukaryota > Metazoa > Chordata > Chondrichthyes > Orectolobiformes > Stegostomatidae > Stegostoma > Stegostoma tigrinum. The sequence continues at coordinate 41,363,237 of NC_081364.1, read as the reverse complement.
CCTCACAGTTTATAATACTCCCAAGTTTTGTATTTGCAAATTTTCAAATTGCTCCCTGCATATCAAAATCTAGATTATTTCTATACAGATGTCAGAAAAAGCAAAAGTCCCAATGCTTTTGGGGAACTCCAATAGAAATCTTCCTCCAGTCCAAAAAAATACCCATTAACCAATACTCCCTGTTTCCCATCTCTCAGCCAATTTTGTATCTGTTATTACTGTCCCTTTTATTCCATGAGCTATAACCTTTCTCACAAGTCAATTGTGTGGCACTGATTTGAGTGCCTTTTTGAAGAGCATTGCTGTAATCCACAATTTTTTTCAAAAAAACTCCAGCAAATTAGTTAGGCCGCATTTTCCTTTAATAAATCCATGCTGACTGTTCCAAATTAACCAGCATTTCTCTGTGTGATTATTAATCCTATCCTGAACATTTTTTTTGTTCATCCATGAGATGAGGGAATTGCTGCCTAGGCCAGCATTTATTGCCCATCCCAGAGGGCAGTTAAGAGCCAACCACACTGCTGTGGTTCAATACAGTGTGGAGGTGGAGGAACGCAGCAGGTCCTGCAGTTTTAGAGAAGCAGGAAAGTCACTGTTTCAGGTTTACACACTTCATCAGGACTGCTGTGGTTTACTGTTTGTAAATGTTTCCCTATCACCAAAGTTAACTGACTGGTCTGTAATTGCTGGCCTTTACAATGTCTTTTCAACAATAATATTCCCATAAGATCACCTCTCAATCTACTACATTCTTATGGATACAGGTCTAAACTGTACAAGCTTTCTTCAAAGGGTAACTTTTCATCCTAGGAATTAGTCAAGAGAATCTTCTGTGAGCTATTTCTAATGCAATTATGTACTTCCTTAAATTAAGAAACTAAATTGATACATAACACTCTAAATGTTGTTTTATTAATGCCTTGTACAACTGTAGCAAAATATCCCTACTTTTATATTCCATTCCCCGTCAATATATAATAATATCCCCTTTTCCTTCTGAATCAGCTCTTACATTTGCATTCTAACATTTTGTGATTCATGTACCAGGGCACCCAGATCCTGCATTTTAGAGTTTGTACACACTGTTACCTCCTGTGACTCTCTGGTTTTCATTAGACAAGTAGCTGCCCTGCACTACTGCCTTGTTCTTTTACTGAAATTTTCCAAATTTCTCCAAGCTATCCTGTGGTTAATGAAAGGCCAATTAATGTGAGTAAATGTTCTTTAGCAGTTTTTCAGCTCCTCAGTTCCTCTTCATTGATATTGGCCAGGTCACATGAAGGTCAGAAAATTATTATTCTGAAGGGTCACTGGACGCACAATATTAACTTTGCTTTCTCTCCACAGATACTGCCAGACCTGCTGAGATTTTCCACGATTTCTGTTTTTGACTTACAGTATTCACAGTACTTTTGTTTTATTGTAACTAGCAACCTCTTCTCATTTTGCCTTTTTTTTATGAAGAAGGAATCATTAATTACAATTTGTTAGCGCTGAAACTGATTTCAATTCTCTGAAATATGATTGATGGACTTCAAATTATTTATATTGATATTGGGGGAATTTTTGAAAGATGTAGTGGTACACTGTTTTGGAGAGGCAGCATCAAGGATTTAGCTTTGTCTCTGAGCTAGGTTCTTGTACTTTGCTAAGATTTTAAGGTGAGCTGCTGGATGACAATGAGGTCTTCAGCAGGTTGATTATCAATGTGCAAACTAATACCAGCAAACAGAGAGGGAGAAATTCCCAGTGAGCCCTGATTCACAATGTCCACTAGAACCTACCTCAACTGATACCTGACCACCACCTCAATGCCTCCAGATTACTGACACCTACTCCCTTGAGTTTGCCACAATCCAACATAACCTGACCTCGAACTCAGCTGACCCTCAGCAGCACAGATAGGTGAGGGTTTAAGGTTGGGAGGTGCTTAGTATTAAGGTGCCAGGTAGCTGAGGTAATAAGAATGGCAGGTGGATAAGGGTTAGGGTCCCAGCTGTATGAGCTGTTGGAGTAACAGGTGAATGGGATTATTCAGTGTTGGTGGTTGGAGGGTATTGGTTTCCCAGTGAATGGGAGTCAAGGTGGCAGGTAAGTGGGTAAGTGCTTATGGTATTTTGGCACTGGTCTGATTGGGGATGGTGGGGTAGAGGGATTGGTTTGGTTGTTGGTATTGTGGGTTGATGGAATGGGAAAAGTCAGTCCAGGTGGAATCTATCAGGAGATTTGGACCTGTGAAGAGCTGGGAGTGGGTGGAATTGGGGATTTGAGGGGATTCCTTGAGGCCAGAAGGAGCTGGATTCCTGGTTGTGGATCAGGAAGTCAGAGTTTGGATCAGGTTAGGAATTTAGGGATTCAGGTGGAACTCGAGTGTTAGCCTGGGGTTAGGTGTCATTGATGGTTCAGGACGAGGTATCATTTTTAATAATTAACCAGGAGTCAGAGCAGGGTTTAATTCCTGGGTACTGTTATGCTAAATCAATCAGAACCCTTTGAACTATCTGACTCTAACTCAGTGTCGGGACCTCTTCAGAGCCTTCCAGTGCCGGATAATCATCCATTGCAAGTTTAAACTTCCAGAGCAAATTGTGCAGAGGTAGTCACTGTGTATTTACCTGAAGTGGAAGAAGGAGCACCCCTGCAATCGGTTTACAGAGAAAGGATACTGCCTGCCACTTCATATAAGAAGAGAAATTATGCAATTATAAAATGATAAAAATATAAAAGATAAATTCCTCAATAAATAGTTCAGTAATGTAGGAAGAAGCAAGTCATAATATGGAAATCAAGTGACTAGTCTGCAACCAAGCAGTGGCAAAGTGAGAATGAGTTATGTCAAAACTATCATAAATAGTAGCAAATGGAAGAGATAGTTGAGATTATAGACAATTCCTGACCATTTTTAATAAACACTGAATATTCTGGAGAAACTCTGCAGGTCTAGCAGCATCTGTGGAGCGAGAAAAAGTTAACTTTTGTGTCTGATATAACCTGCTGAATTTCTTCGTGTTTTCTACATTTGATTCAAATTTCCAGCATCAATAGTATTCTGCCTTTAATCTTGGCCATTTTAAGCCTTGTACAGGAAAAATATTTGGCAGAGGGAATGCAAGAGCTCAGTTGCCTGTCAACATAGAGAATAGTGATTCTGTGCTTTGCTTACTGAGCACATAAAAATCCTTAGTCCTTATAATCTAAGTACCTCAAACAACATAATAAAATGTGAGGCTGGATGAACACAGCAGGCCAAGCAGCATCTCAGGAGCTCCTGAGATGCTGCTTGGCCTGCTGTGTTCATCCAGCCTCACATTTTATTATCTTGGAATCTCCAGCATCTGCAGTTCCCATTATCTCTACCTCAAACAACATCCTTCTTATATAACTTGTCATTAATTTATTCTTTAAGGAAAGGAGGAGGATATCCTTTGACTGTTTAGTTTTCTGTCATAAATACTTTTGTCCCATGCAATTATATAGGATAATATAAGCATGGACCGTATAAAGAAAACCTCCCAAGAACTGCTCTGGCAGAGAAAATACCAAAGATTCCCAATGTTAAAAGAAATGACTTGCAATCACTGTCACAAGCACTTACTTTGTCTGGAGATTTTAAGGGCAGATGCTTATATTGGTCAAACAGTGCTAACCATTTAAAATTAGACCTCACAAATAAAATATTAAGCGTGATCAATATTTCGGCAGTTTAAATGTTTCTTCAAGAAATTTAAGCCTTGTTAATCATTTATATTTATGAAACTGGTTCTTTGTCTCAATAGCTATATTCAAGGGAAGTATCAAAATAGAGCGGTGAGTGGGAAGAGAGGATGGAAGAGGTGCACAATCCAAGCAAGACTGAATTCATAAGCTGTCATTTCATCCTTTAGCAACTGAATTGTGTTGATTTCAGCCTGTCAAAGAATACGTTCGCTCGCTTCAACCTTCATTAGAGTAACAAAATGAGCAGGTTTCACACTGGGATCAAATTTCAGAGAAATAAACTATTGGATTTTAAGCAGTGCTTAGATAGAAATAGGCAAAACACTGCAGCGCCATTTGCTGCAAGGATATGTAGTAGTATCTCTGAATACGTTGATTTAGAAAATATTTACCGTGTATTTTAGTTAATACGGTATGGAGCTGAAGGAACACAACAGGTCAGGCAGTATCAGAGGAACAGGGGAATCGACGTTTCGGGCCTAGACTGTTCATCTGGACTGATGAAATGTGTACTGCCCTGCCCCTCTGGGCCTGGCCTGCTCCACACTGTATTGACTCTGACTCCACCATCTACAGTTCTTGCTATCTCTGAGTGCAGTTTAGTTATTTTATTCTCTGCCCTAATTTTGTCTGATGAGATGCTTCATTTGCAGCTGGTGTACTTGGTGACTGCCTTGATATCCACAGAGACAGTTTGTCTGGCCAGGTCCCTGGGCAGAAACAGGCAGACTGTGGTCTCTATCTCCCGGGAGGAGATAGTCTGCCACTTGCTGTAGCAGATGAGGTGGGAGGCTTTGCAGCCGACGAGCTCAAAAGTCTTGTTGATGAGCAGATTGATAACACTTATGGCGGAGGAGGAGATGCCAGTGTCTTGGTGGACCTGCTTCAGCACCTTGTAGATGTAGATGCTGTACCTCTCCTTCCAACTCTTCCTACACTTCTTCTCACCTTTGACATGCTTCTTGGTTGCTGCTTTCTCGGGACGCTTTCTGGGCACCATGCCTTTGGCCATTGTTTTAGGCATATTGTAAATAAGGTAGAGGATTATGATCACGTATTTTACACCCAAAAGATACTCTATAATACTTCACAGCTAATTCATTACTTTTGAATTTGTGGTCTCTTCTGTTTTTTTTATGTTGAAAAAGTGGCAATCATATACATGACATGCACAGAAAAATGAGTTGACTGGTAACAAGCATTAATTGAGAAATAACTGTTGGGGAAGCTGAAAACCCTAGTTCATTTTCAAGTAGTACCGTGGGATCGTTTACATTTAGTTGCCAGACAGATGCGTGATTGGTTCAATACATTATATGAAAGATAACAATGTATTCCAGAACACAGTACTGTAGATTCGATCAGACTAAGATTATGCACAACTGAAATTGTGTATTCCACACCTTTGAGGCAATGGCCAGTATTTCATTAGCACTTTTTGATTACAGTTTGTACCTGTCCATTAGTTTGAAGTGATTTATATGTCTTGACACCCAATGTTACTTTTCTCTATTTCAGTTCACTCTTTAAAAAAAATTGATCTGGCCCTCTTGAATCCAAAACAGGTGATCTCATACTTTCCCACATCGAATTTCATTTTTTCAAACTATTGTCACCTTGCTTAATTTATATGTGTCACTTTGTGACTTTCTCCTGCCATCTGTACAATTCACTGTAATTCCTAACTGATAGCCATTGGCAAATTTTGGTATGCAACTCTCTAATCCTTCAAGAAATTTATCGATAAAGCTTAGATACCAGCAAAGATCTCTCTGGAGCATCACATCTCATCAGATGGCATTTCATCAGTCAAAACAAATGCACTTTATCCATGCTTTCTGTTTCCTGCTTCCTAACAAATTAACACCTTGTGCCACAAGATTATCTCCAATTTTTGAGCTCTTATTCTTGCAATTAATGTTTTGTGTGTATGAAATTTCCACTGCAAGTTCAAATGAATAACATATCAACACTACCCTGTCTGTCTATGTTAACAACCAACTCAAAAAATTCAGCCAAGTCACATAGACATGATCTACTCTTCAGAAATCATGTTGACACTTCTTGGTCAGCTCATACTTGTTCAAGTGTTCATTCTGTCTCTGTTGATAGATTACAGTAACTTCTCCATAATTGATGTTAAACCAACAGCTCTCTCGATACCAGGGTTATCTTAAATAATGGAGTGATGTTTGCAATTTTCTAATCCACAGGCACAATCCCTGAATCTGGTGAGCTTGGGAAATTGCATCTGCAATAACACTAACTAAATATCAACCAAACACTAATTTAACTCTTCACTTGGTCTCATGGTTTAGCTACCTTCTGTTCACATATTTATCTTATCCACCAACAAGCTAAATTTTTTTTGTTCACGATATTGAAAGAGATAGAAAAGTGTCCTATTTTGTAGTAATCACATTTTTCCATTTTTGGACTTGAGCTTACCTATAGTGTAACAGAAATAATCCGAATATAACTAATACTTTTGACAATCATCTTATCAAACAAGAATGCAATAGATTTAAAGAATCTAATGCATCTTTCTTTAGGCAGTCAACTTAATTTTCTGTAGAACTAGAAATGTTTCCAATTGAAACTCACTAAATGCAAATCCCCTTTGCGTACTTCGTCTTTTGCACTTGGAGCAATTAAGGATAAAAGCCTTGTTTTTTAAAATATTGGTTTTATAAGAACTTACTAAATTGTTTGACTTTGCATACCACCTGGCTCTTACCACTGTACATTCATGATTTTTCTAGGTCCACTTAGAGGACAAATCCGATGGGGTCAGTGTTCTGTTGCATGATTTAAAAGATGGTTCCTTACATTTCTGCCAACTCTGCAATATCAGCTAGTTATTTGATTATAAGAGACAGAGCAGCCAAGACAAATGCTGTATGCGTTTGACTCTTCCACATCCACACTTTTTGTAAGGATGCCTGAATAGCAATCAGAAGGAAAAAAAGCTCGGGCTAAAGAAGTTAATGCTTCTATAATATTCAGCAACAGCTAAAGGACAAAATTTTCTTGCCTCCAAATCAAAACTAATGTTAACCTATGTTTGTTTCCCTGTCAAAAGCTATGAACTTTTTCCTGAAATGCAGCCTAAAAAGGCTTTTCACAATTCAATACTTAATCCAAATCGTTAATTTTCATAAATGTCTGTTGGTCAAGTTGAAATCTACCCCATTATGGGAACCATCACAGTTCTGTTGTGTGTAACTGAATTGTTACATTGTAGTGAGCTTGTTTCCTCCAACGCAAGAGTGAAGAATTTTTGAAGCATTACAGTCTGTTGCTACTTGCTAACATAGCTTTCTGGTTTGGGTGATTCACTTGCACAGTAGCTGTTGATAAAATTCTTCTTCTCTTATTTACAAAATTGCCTTTATAACCTATGCATCAGGAGAAGGAATAGATTTCCAATGCTTGAACTCAATTTTCCACCATTTCACTTGTAGTAATATCCTGAGAAATGATCCATGGTTCATACTATTGACAATGCCATCAGCTCACATTTAATGTCCCAAATCACTTCAATAAGAAATAGTAAGGGTAACAGGCCTAGAGTCATAGGTGAAATAGGTGAAAGGATAAGAGATGAGGCTGGATATTTGTTTGAAAATGTGGGCTTTGAGGGGATATCACAGCAGTGAAGAAAAGCAGAAAGAAGAGAATCAGAGATGGTGTTTCATTAAGATGGATCAAGACAATTCCTTAGCAAAAACATAAATTGCTAGAGAAACTTAGCCGGTCTAGCAGTATCTGGAGATAAAGCCGAGTTAATGTTTCCAGTCTAGTGACTCTTCTTCACAGTTTTCAGCAATTCCTGCTTTGTGGTTTCAGATCTTCAGCATCTGCAGTTCTTTGTTTTATTTAAGACAATTCCTTAAATAGATTTCTTCCTGTGCCCTCTTGTAATTTCAGTAGGGGCATGCTCATTAGGCCCTTTCAGTCTTTGGAAGCTTTCCCACACTAAAACAACTCTTTATAAATAATAGGTCGAATAGAGTAAGTAGGGGCTATCACAGTGAGAATTATCATCAGGAATTTAAAAAAGTTAAGGAATAATTTAAGTGAATAGTGGAGTTTCTACATCTGTACCTAACTACTCAGTGTGATCACACTGTGTGAATTTTAATTTTTCGATAAATGTGGTAATAATTAATTGATTAAAAAGTCACTGATCACATCCATCAAATAAGCATGGGTTCTAGTGCAGTTCACATTAAAATTAAAGAAGGAAACAAAATTACCAACGCTGCAATAACCTGCAAAAAGAGAATGCGGAAGGGAGACAGTTTAGAAAGTCAAAGCCAAATGATTTGAAACCAAGCGGAGGCTTGGAGACCACTTTGCAGAACTCCTCCGCTCAGTTCGCAACAAACAACTGCACCTCCCAGTCGCAAACCATTTCCACTCCCCCTCCCATTCTTTAGATGACATGTCCATCATGGGCCTCCTGCAGTGCCACAATGATGCCACCCGAAGGTTGCAGGAACAGCAACTCATATTCCGCCTGGGAACCCTGCAGCCATATGGTATCAATGTGGACTTCACCAGTTTCAAAATCTCCCCTTCCCCAACTGCATCCCTAAACCAGCCCAGTTCGTCCCCTACCCCCACTGCACCACACAACCAGCCCAGCTCTTCCCCCCCCACCCACTGCATCCCAAAACCAGTCCAACCTGTCTCTGCCTCCCTAACCGGTTCTTCCTCTCTCCCATCCCTTCCTCCCACCCCAAGCCGCACCCCCATCTACCTACTAACCTCATCCCACCTCCTTGACCTGTCCGTCTTCCCTGGACTGACCTATCCCCTCCTTACCTCCCCACCTATACTCTCTCCACCTATCTTCTTTACTCTCCATCTTCGGTCCGCCTCCCCCTCTCTCCCTATTTATTCCAGTTCCCTCTCCCCATCTCCCTCTCTGATGAAGGGTCTAGGCCCGAAACGTCAGCTTTTGTGCTCCTGAGATGCTGCTTGGCCTGCTGTGTTCATCCAGCCTCACATTTTATTATCTTGGAATTCTCCAGCATCTGCAGTTCCCATTATCTCTGACTTGTTTCATTATTAGGTTTTCAAAACTTCATGGAAAGAAAGTGCAGATATTTTCTGCTTTCCTTGCACTGATGTTTACTGTATTTTAATTAAGTTATTTACTTTCTAAATTCAAGGTCCAACAACATAATTTTGCATTTTTGATAGTTAATGTTTCTTATTTAAACCAAGTATTCAGAAGTCTAAACCATATCAGACATTTTATTGCCAAACATCTGCTATTTGTGTTCTTATGGAAACTGTCTCACTGAATGTGTTTATGATATTGCAAGAAGCATGACTGAGATTCAACACATGAATTCTCAGTGATTAGTGACAGGAGTAAGAGCATTGTAAACTGGTTATGAATTAGAAGTGAATCATTCAGCATCTTTTATCATTGGGGAGGGGTGTTGAATTTCACTTAACGATATTCATAAGGAGCACTTTAGCATGTTCATATGATTTAACATAGGTGCTACCTCGTTTATAATAGACTGATTAATGCCTTTATTACAATGGCAGAAAGAGAAATTTCATCTAAGCATTTTAATGTGTTTTTTACTATGAAAACCCAAGCTCATGTAGTTTTAGGAATGAAAATGTTATTACCTTTCAGAATTTAAAACATTTGCCTTTGGTAGTTTAGATCGGTGAAATTTACATTTGGGCCTCAATTAATCTTTCTCACTCCCAGAACGTTCAATTATGGATGTTGGACTTGAAGTGGCTGTTTCTTAAACAAATTTTAGTTACTTGATTAGTAAACCAGTATGGTTGCTGCTGGGATGTTACAAAGTCCTTGCAGGCTGATGTCAATTTTGACATTGAAATTTCTTGTTAAATCACATCAAACAGCACCATTTTAAAAGCTTTTTTCAAAGAAGGTTGGTTGAACTGAATCCCTAAGAATCCTAGTTTACTGCATTGAATAGATTCTATACTAAAAAAAACTCATTTTATTTATATCTCAGAAGAGACTACCTAGATCAATAAAATTAAAGATCAACCCAAAATATTTACACATATGTTCCTTTAGAAGTTATTGGTGTGGAACTGCTGAATATTTCCTTGCATATCCAATATTCACAATACAAAACTGAATGCAGGAATATTAAGGAATAGTTGGTGAATCCATCAAACCAAAGAAATTTGCAGGACAAGGTGGGAAATAGTTGAGCCAATGAACCCATTGTTTTCTTCCTAAAGCAATCAAAAGCTAATTACACTGCCTCACATTCTCACTCTAACTATTAATCTTTTCAGGATTCAAATAGCTATCAAATTTTTCTTTAAAAGTTCCAATAGGCTCTGCCTGAGGCAAAGCATTTCATAGACCAACAAACTGCTTTTTAAGGATAGATTTTCTGCTCTTGTCCTTGGTGATATTTCTATCTTTCCTCTGGTTTGGTAATCAGTGACCCGACATCACTGATTACCCAACTAGAGAAATCAGCCTCATTACGATCATTCCATCAAATTACCTCATAATTTTAAAACTTGGATTAAATGTCATTTTAGATTTCTCTGTTCAGTGAAAATAGCCCCAGTATCTCAAGTTTCTAATCACAGCTACAGGTCCCCATCCCTGATAGCATCTTGGTGGATACAGATTCTACACTTAAGGAGTAACAGCGCTCACCACGGTTTGCAAGATCTTGATGAGACACTCAGTTTGTCAAGGATCTTTGGCAAAGGTAAACATATATGGCATCTGCAAAGATAAAGCTTCAAGTGTTTGAACAGAAAATTAAGTTTTTTTTTTACGGCTGTTTATGCCAGGAACAATGTTCAATAGAAATTCGGTTTCGTATCAAAGTTTAACCTTAACACCATAAAATGTTGTTGGTTAAGGAAACGATAAAGCTGCTATTTCAATTATGTAAACTCTTTATAGATCTAAGCAAAATGTCCTTTCAAGGGTTCAGTCTTATACTTACTTTATCCTCTACATCCTGTTTAATATCTAACTGTTCACGTGTGCAGTATAATAGAATTAAAATCCATTTATTTTATTAGAGGGTTTATTTGCAGTTAGCTTTCTGTTTTGAAGCCAGTGCAATTTCTGTGCGTAGAACATTGCATCCGAAAATGTAATTATTACAAATCCAAGGCATGTGCAAACAACATATTCAGCATGAAATTATTTTGAGTATGTGCTCAGACTCGTCTGTGAAGAATTCCAATTGAAGGCACAGGACTGGCATCTAGTGTCACCGAATGGGATTGCAATATCAGCGCGCGACTGGAACAAAATGTCAAATCAGTGGGTGGGGGATTTTAACTGCTCCGTGAGTTTCCCGGGGGCAGAAGCATTGGTTTCCATTAGTTTCCCGGCTGCTGCAGAATGCAGCCATGGTGATTTTAATGCTGAGCCTAATTAACATGAAATGGTGGAAATTAGCTGTCAATTTACAGAAAACTAAACAGCATTTGGCTGCCTGCCAGTGTGTAGTAAATTGAGGGGACCAAGATTTCAGAGGGAGTCTCTTATTATAGAAAGTGGGGCAATGAATAGCTGAGGCTGTGGAGGTCAAAACGTTCCCTGTAGGGTCTGGAAATACATTCCCGTTCCTTCTGGTCTGACAGGTTGATTATCATCTGACAAATCTTTCCAAAACACAACGGCAGGTGTTAAGAAGGATACAGTTTCCTGGCCATTCCTGTGACAGAAGTCAGTTGGAAACCTGTACCATTACTATCCATCATTCCAGATTACAATATACATGTAAAGGTGGATGTTACCACAATCATTCAGACATCACAAATGATCTGTAAGACACTACCACCATCCTCTTGATTGCTTAACAAAATTAATCAGTCAGTAGCTGAGTCATTTTTATACATGTATTTATATAGGCTAAGAATAATGCCCAATGTCTGTACTGGAATGGGTAGGTGCAAGGCACACCCAATAAACAGCCTCTGGCTTTATTTATACCAGATCAGCGAACTGCAGGCAGCTTCTGGGTGTTCCCAGTCCTGGAAAAAGGAAAACCAGGAAAGGGAGCGGCTCTGATTCGAAGAGGAGTGATCAGAGGTTGGAAGGAGCCTGCGAGTTGAAGGTGAAGCTGTCAAGAATATTCTGGCCTTTCCCAGATCTACATTTGTAATGATATTCATTTGAAATTGTCGATTTGGGGTTGTCCAGGCAGTGCTCCTTTTAAGGAATGCTGGTTATGCCTCATGTAGACTCCCAAAGAGTGTAGGCCCCATCTCTATGATATTCCAGCTAATCAGTCCCTGCAGTGCCACTGGTAGCCATTATTGGGATTTACGCCATGGCAAAGGGTACCCTGGAACTGAAATGAGTTTGTGGTCTCACTGGCACAAGATCGTAAAAGCAGTGGGCCTTTGCCACTCAATTAGAGGTGGGTGTGCTCCTACTTCCCACAGACTTAGGGAGACTGCCAGATTTCACTGGGCAGCCTCAGTACAATAACAACTCATATTTACATAGTGTCCTTAACACAAAGAAATGTTTCAAAGTGTTTTGCAAATGCATTGTAAAACAAAATATGGCACTGCACCACTTACGTCCCAATATTAGGTCACGTCCCAAAAGCTTGGTCAAAGATGAGGTCATAATGATCAGGGTAAGATGAGGCAAGCAAGCTGGAGAAGCAGAAAGCTGCAGGGAATGTAATCCAGAGCTTAGGAGGGCCTTGGTAACTAAGACATGGCCACAAGGATGTAGCAACTAAAATTGATGGTCAAGATGCCAGAGTTTCAGGAGCGCAGATTTCTCAGAGGGTAGTAGGACTGAAGAACTTGGTAGTGGTGGTTACGATGACTAATTCAGAATGCCAGCATAATGATCTGGGGACATTGAATCCCACCATGGCAGATGGAGAAATTTGAATTCAGTAAATAAATCTGGAATAAATAGTTCGCCCAGTGGCAACCATGTAAACATTGTTGACTGTTGTAAAAGCTCATTTGGCTCACAAATGTCATTTAGGGAAGGAAATCTGCCATCTTTATCTAGTCTAGTCCAGATGTGACTCCAGACCCACAGCAAAGTGGTTGACTCATCAGTATCTTCTAGGTAATAAGAGATGGTCAATAAATGCTGACTTAAGCAGCCCATATCCTGTGAATGAATATCAAAAAAATACAAGGATAAGGAAGTGCAAGTAATTTAGGGACTAGGAAGAGAATTTAAAGTAAAGACTTTAAACAGGAGTTAACAAACATCAGTGTGAACAAGGGTGGTATGTGAATGGGACTTGCTGCAACTAACACATAGAATCCCTACAGCATGGAAGCAGACCATTCAGCCTTCCAAAGAACATCCCACCCAGATCCAACACTGCACCCTATATTTGCTATGGCCAATCCACCTAACCTGCACATGTTTGGACTGTGGAAGGAAACTGGAGCACACCCACGCAGATACAGAGAGAATGTGGAAACTCCACACAGAGAGTCACCCAAGGCTGGAATCAAATCCAGGTACCTGGTGCTGTGAGTCAGCAATGCTGACCACTGAGCTGCCATGACACCTGTACCACATGGGCAACATAATTTTGGACAACCTCAAGTTCATGGGAGATAGAAAGTGAGAGACCAGCAGGATTGCATGAATCAAACCAAGAAGTAACAAAGACATAAACGAATATCAGCTGTGGTAGGATAAGGTCTTTACTTGGTAGGTGATGAAAACATGAAACAGAAAGTTAGCTTTCAGGTGCAGCAAATGATTGACAATTTAAATAGAACTTTAGATTTAATTGCTGGGGAGGGGATGTGGTATGGTTGGCGTTTAAAAATCTCGTTAAAAGCCTCGCATATGGGCTGCTTCTGGAATAATATGTATAGTTTTGGTCCTTTTGTTCAAAAAAGAAATACACTGGAATTGGAGGTTGTTGAAAATCGCCCAGAATGAACCAACTGCTGAAAAGCAAAGATTTCAGTCTTCTCATTATTAACATTATCTTATTTTATTACATTTACCATTGCATGCTATTTTAGAATAGATAACATACAATGATAACTGTTTTTCTAACGGAAGGCCATTGCACCGAGCATTTCAGTGTGCATGCCCATTAGCATTTTCCTACAGGCCACCTCATTGAAGACTTCACCTGAGTTTTGTACAATCAAACTCTTATATTCACCATAAAGTAATTTGATACCTACGTATTCTTTCTCTCTGCACTGGTTGTGGGCAACTCAGTCCCAATGACTCCAGTATTTTGATATGACCCTCTATGTTATCCATTAAAGTATGCAGGCTGTAAATGTTTAAACTGATGCCTTCAAGTTTCAGATGAAGAAATGAGGGTTGTTTTCTCATCAATGTCTTTGCCGTCCAGCTTGTGCAGGTTGCAGAATGAGACTGAGATCAGATGTACAAAGAAACATTAAGCAAGGAAAAAGTACAAATATTTCTTGATGGTTTCAGTCCCCTTCCTGCGATGGCCACAGTGATAGTTATTCCAATTATCAAAGCACCATCTCCCCGTTGGAAATTAATAAATGCAGCTATGCCTTCCACAAAATGAATTAGTTGCTGTTGCTACTGTATAATTGAGTCACGTCCTCTTTCAAAGGAGAGGGAAGTTTGCCAGTGAGCATGGTGCAATAATTTTAGGTGATATCCCTGCCACAATTGCAGTGTGTGCAGACAGTGACCTGCAGGTGCGCACTTTCTAGCAGTGCTAATAGTGTGAATGACTGAAGTGAAGTATGTGAATATGGTGTTTGAGCCATGGTTGATGGAGATTTCTGGTATGTGGTGAATGGATCAGCACTTGAGGCTAGTTGGACAGATATGACATGCCAGGATGCATTCACTAATCTTTACTTCTTAGGTTATTACCCTGACAGAAAATTTGAGTATCATTTATGTTCATATTTGACATTAAATATTCTCAATTGCATCAAGAGAAAAGCTCAAAATTATTAACGTGCTAGATGGCGTAAAAATGAAGTTGTCCAGTTGGTGTCAAAGTTCTCAAAAAAAGTATTAAATCAAAGATCTTCAAGACATCAAAATAAAGCTCTCAAAGGTTTCTAAGGGAAACTCTCTATTGTTTCAATGGAAACTGTCATAGGCATTAATGTGACAGCAAATGCACTCAGCAACCTACACATTAACTAAGTACAATGCAATTAATTGCAAGTAAGAACTGAATTGCTTGACCTTTTCATTTCATGTAAACCATCTTTTCACTCCACGTGCCATAAAATCTATAAAACTGTAAAAGCTATATAAAAATGAATTAAAAATGCAATGACAGCGATTTCTCCAGCCATTGATTCTTAGGACTAAAGGGGTATGGGAAATCTGGCGCTCACTCCAGATGTTCCTTCCTCACAAAAAGACGAGACTCATGCAGATGGAAGACGAACCATAAGCAACTCCCTCAGGGTCTCCATCGAGGATATTGCAGAAGACTGTCCACCTCCACTATGCCTGTCTTTCTCCGACCCTTGGAAGTTCAAACTGAGAAGAGTCCATTGAATGCAGCAAGGAAAGTGTCAGCATGTCATGGCCATAAAGGTCTCTGCAGTCTCCCAAACAAACCTCCAGGGGCCAATGGCTTCACTGCCAAGAAGGGTCCCTGCACCTCAACTGCAGAACCGTGGACTATATTATAGTGGGAGGGAGAGGGAGAGGAAACTTAAGGGCACTTTGGTGGCATGGGTGACAATGCACTGTATGCTATTTGGAATGTTTCTCTAAATTGCACTGTACATGTAGTTGTTTGTCTCAGAGTAGCCCCAAATGTAACTGTGCCAACATGATCCCTAGCTTCCTGTCCATGCAGGATGTACAGTGAATCGATGTCTATGTTGAAAACCTGGTCTAGCATGTGGAAGCAAGATGAGCACATTTTATTTAGGGCAATGGGTTCTGTTGGCATCATTATACTTATCCAAGAACATCCTGACTCTTTCCTGGCCTCTGTGTCCATAAATGCTGGTGTGAATGTGGAGGTAATGGCCTAGTGGTATTGTCGAACTTTTAATCCAGAGATGCTTATAACATTCTGGGGATCTGGGTTCAAATCCCGCCACGGCAGATGGTGGAATGTGAATTCAGTAAAAAACATCTGGACCTAAGAGTCTAATGATGACCACGAATCCATTGTTAATTGTGGGAAAAACCCATCTGGTTCACTAATGTCCTTTAGGGAAGGAAACTGACATCCTTACCTGGCCTGGTCTACATGTGACTCCAGACCCACAGCAATGTGGTTGACTCTGAACTGCATCTGGGCAATTCGGGATGGACAATAAATGCTGACTAGCCAGCGACACTCTCATCCCGCTAATGAATAAGAATAGGAATGGGATGGTCAGCAATATCTGGGGCAGGGATGTGCACCACACATGGGGAATAAATGCTTTTGGATGGCCAGGCATTAGACATTCCACAAGTCTTTGTCTTGTACAGTGCATGCATCTGTATGTAATATTGTTTCCCTTTAAAAGGCCTCACATCAGTGCATTCTGCAGATCCTTCCTTCGAAGGTGAATCACTTACCCTGCCCATTTTGGGTGTGGTTGCAGCCACATTGTATATTATTTATTTTCTTTACTATGGTATACTTCGATGGAAGGTGACACTGAGTGTTCCTCAGAGTGGATTGCAGCTTCTACCACTATGTGTCAATGATGCCCCAAACGTCCAAATCCCCTTCCTGTGAGTTGTACCCCCCCTAGCCTTCACATCACAGGTCCTACCCAACCTGTCTACATAAGCTTCCACCTTCCCCCACCTTTACCCCTCAGACACTGGCGTATGAAGAGACCATTACCAGGCTCATTGACCCCTCCAAACCGCGCGCGCGCGCACACACACACACACACACACACACACACACACACACACACCTTGAGGCCAGGGTGCACCTAACCATCAATGTAATTGCCCTACATAAACCCCCTTCCTATCCACACTTTGCTGAATTTGCCACCTTTCCCCCCAGTGCAGATATCTTTGCTCCCTTCATAATTGCCTACCTGCCTTCCCCTGGCCAATCCCAAAAATTAGCTCGCCATTAGCTCGGCACAACATTGTGGGCTGAAGGGCCTGTTCTGTGCTGTACTGTTCTATGTTCTATGTTCTATATCTCCATGCTGTAGCAGGTGTCAATGTATTCACTTCCAAACTCCGTTTCCCCTTAGCTTCCATAGATAGACCTGAAGGACTGATCATGGACCACCTTCTCGAGCGACCTAACTAACAGAAGCAAGTGGTGAGTTAAAGTCACCAGTTGTCTGCTCTGATTTCCACATCAAGATTTCTCCATGTCTAGCTTGCTGGTTGCATTTGGTAAGATAAGAAGCTGAACATTAATGAGATGAGTTGAACCATTAGCAAGAGTTTTAGCAAGTTATAAGCCTCCTTAAATGGCAACCCATTGCTGCCTAGTGAGAATTTTGACTTGTTGCTTGGTGAAAGCATAAAATGTGGAGTGAGCTGCTTTCAACATGGAGATCGATCTTGCTGGACTTCTCGTCTGATTTTTCCATAAAACACATCATAACTTATGTCACACAGAACTCTCTGTAAGATTTCACCCTATGAGAACAATATGAACAAAATAGCCTCAACACCAATGATAAACATAAAATCAATATAGATGATAAAAATAATGAGAACAAAAAGGAAATTGAAACCCAGGTCCCCATCAGTTTTTCATTAGCTGTATATTTCCTGTTACTTGACCTTAATCATGCTGGATGCTAGGCACCAAACTTGTGTTTGCACAGCAGTTGTTGATTCTGTGGTTAAGATCTGGCACACTCATTCAGGACAAGCCCGCAAAGGTAAAATGTATTTGTTTGTCAAATCATATAATTATCTTTGGATGAGCAAATCAAAGGAGTTGGATAACTTTGGTGCAGATTCCAGTGCCTGAATATATTTTCAGATGAAGGAAAATATAGGATAATAAGTAGAATGCTGAGATTTCTGCCCTTAAAATGCATGATTTCATTTCATGGACACTTTGTTATGACTTATGATAAAATATTATCTCAAAAGTGTGGCAGGTGCCCTGCCCCTCTTAATACTTTTTTTTAACCTAGCAAATAACAAGTTGCTGATACATCAGCCCTGAGTTGATAAACTGATTGTGTTAATTTCTTCACCTAGCTCTCAGTCTTCCCTGGCAATATTCCTCATGCAATACATTTACTTGCTTTTTTATAGTTAGTTGCTGGATAATGTATGTACTCACCCTTAACAGATTTAAAAGCCTTTGGGGGTAAAGATTTCTGTAGTATTGAGATTTGGGAGCCAACCCTGCTGAATCATTGTTGGGGTAGTACACTGAGCATTTACATCCTTTCTACTCAATGGTTTAAATAGGTCATAACAGGTCACTGTAACAGATGTACAAAATCATCCTTTCTATTCTGAGTCTAAGGGCCTGTGTAACTATCAATGATTTTTAACGTTGCTAAATTCATATAAATTGGATGGTTGTGGTTCTGGCACACCAAACCCAATCATGATTAAAGATTTGACTTAGCCTTTGCCGGGTATATTGGCTGCCAGCGACATGCGTATTGAGTTAGAAAACGTAAGGGTGGAGCTTGGCAACAATGACGATTCCTCGCATCATGAACCAGGATCTATTGATGTGTGCTCAGTCAGTCAGTCTCCTGGTCAAAATGGGGGAGAATGTAGAAGATGAGCCCTATCATTCAAAGACATAACGCTGTATGCATGGTTCTTAATGTTATGCATTCATATCTTAATTTTCAGATTTGTGAATTCTTTTATGGCAAACAAGACACAGTCAGATTTCCCTCCTCATTCACCCAACAGGGAAACAATTAGGGCACCTGCTTCATGAAGAATTAACAAATGCAACAGCTGTAAAGCTGGTTTCCAAAGATGGTAAGGATTCAGCATCTTAATAAAAAAAATACTACATGAGTGCTGTTGTTCCAAGAGCAGTCGTATTGAAAGGAGTCACGGTTATCGTGAAAAGTGTTCAGGGGCACCTACTAGCAAACTAAAGGACCCACTCTCAGCTCAACTCCAAAAACACTTATGAATTTCAAACAATTAAAACTATGCTCAGAATCCTCGATTATGTTGGGATCAACGTAAGATTGACATGTATCCTTTGTATTCATGATGTTAAAATGACCCCACGTTTGGTTTAAAATGACACTGTGGCTGGAACCACTGATAGCTGGTATTATCTGGTAATGAGCTGTATTTCTAATCAGGAAAAACATTTTGCAGAAGACTTTAAATGCAATCTGGGCCCTTGACCATGAGCTGATATTTTCCAGCCCCGGATGCCACAGGCAATGGGGAGTCTTTTTGGTAAAGTATGGCATGATTGGAGACGTGCGATTCTCGACTTCAAGAAAGGGTCTGATTTTCCACTTGAGGTTTGAATGGTGAATTGAGAATCTCTCTAGTGAGCAGCAAAAAGCCTATTTGCATGTATTAACATCTTATCAGTACCTGATCTCGCCTCATTGATATGCAGTCTGCTATTCTACAATGCAGTGGAGAGATATGAGATGGCGACATTCCTAAAATGAATATCAGAACAGATGCTTGACAGCTCCAACTCACTACCTGCTCCGCTGGGTTTCCATCTTGACCAGCAATCCCAAGCATTTCAGGGCAAGCTCATAGGCGGTGACTGCCTGTACCATCCCATCCACAGAGGTTGGCCTTGGGTACATACCAGCTCACAACATCATCATGGCACATCTCCAACTCACTTGAGATACAGTAGTCCACTTTGCACTTTAAAGTTCATCGGTAACATATTACAATGCAGCTGACGGGCCACAGGTACACATCATTGCAATAAGGTGCATCTCAGGACTCCTACAGTCATAGAGTTGTACAGCACAGAAAAGACCCTACGGTCCAACTCTTCCACACTAACGAGATATCCCAATTTCAGCTAGTCGCATTTGCCAGCTTTTGGCCCATATCACTTTAAATCTTTCCCATTCAGATGCCTTTTAAATATTGTAATTATACCTGCCTCCAACGCTTCCTCTGGCAGCTTGTTCTATACACCATCGCGCTCTGTGTGAAAACGTTACCCTCCAGGTCCTTGTTAAATCTTTCCCCTCTCATCTTAAATCTAAGCCCTAGAAGTTTGCACCAGGCAGCGTGGAAGCTGCCATGATACATACGTCCATGATATCTCTCAGACTCCTGCTTTATTTAAAGGGCCAGATGCCCTACAAGCATGGGTGCAGCAACACATGCGCTACCTTTTGCAGCCAAGGCTAATGACTCTGATACGCAACCTATGACTGATGTTAAGTGTAGCCATTCTTCCATTGGGACCATGATAGAGCACATAAAAAGCATCCTGAAGATACATTCCCACAGATCAAACAGGTCTTTGGGGCTTTGCATTACAATCCAGACAGAGTGTGCATAATCCTTGCTGGCTGCACTCTGCATAACTGGAGTAGGGCAAGAGAGGATGAGATTGTCACTGAAGAATTGGGAGAGTGACAGCAGGCTTTCAAAGAGGAAGCAGATGACATTGAGTAGGACCATTAGTATCCTTAGCATGACAGAACACAGCAGTGTCAGGCACAACAAGCGAGACAGAACTTAGTTGATACCCATCTCCAATCAATAAGAGGAGGGTGAAGTGATCATTCATTGACCGTACATTTGTTGTTATTTGAAAGATAAGCAGCTCTTGTTTATTCCCAGAGTCAAATGCAGTTTTTCTTGTTTGTTTTATCTTTGCTTTTCCAACTGTTAAATAAAAGTTAACACTTAAATTTGTTTGAAGTCTTGCCCACGTGTGATACTCCCACATTGAACCAATGACAACATCTTAAGCTTAGAATAGAAAAAGAATATCCTTTATTGTCACATGTACTCAAGTACAGAAGTGCAGGAACACAGTGAAAAGTTTACATGTCACCTCATATGGCGCCATCTTCAGTACTAAATACCGGATACAAATCTTAGATACAAAAAGACGAATAAAGTAGAAAAGTAGTTGCATTACTTTACTGTGATACATAGTACAAGTTAGAAATATGGCATAGTTCAAAGGCAAGTTGAAAGGATAGATGTTACACTCAGATAAACAATTGCAAATAAACATTTCTGAAGAAGCATCCAGACCCAAACGTCAGCTTTCCTGCTCCGCTGATGCTGCTTGGCCTGCAGCGTTCATCCAGCTCTACACTTTGTTATCTCAGATTCTCCATCATCAGCAGTTCCCACTCTCTATCTGCAAATAAACATTGTATTGCAATAGCTCAGCTCAGGGGTTTTCACATATGGATTGACTGCCAGTACTAGACCCAGTCGAACAATTGTCCCCACATGGCTCTAAGTTGCCAATCCGCTTTGCACCAGCTCTCAGTTGCTCTAAGGTAAGTTTTCTCTAGGACTTCCCTCCCTGTGCTGGCCTCTGCTCCGGGACTTGCCTCCCTGTGCTGGCCAGCACTCCACATTTTGTTTCCCCATGCTGGCGTCCCCTCTGGGGGCTTGCTTTCCTGCACTGGCCTCCAGTACCAACTTGCACCATGCCAGTTTCCACTCTAGGACTTGCTTCCTTGTGCCAGCTTCTGCTCCTTCAACTGGCCTCTGGGGTCTTGCCAGCAGTGACCTCCGGTCTGGATTCACCTCCTCCATTCTCCTCTGGGTAAGTCAGAAGTTGAAAAAAAATGCATAAAAGGAGGAGAAAGAGAGAAGATAAAGAAAAAGAATGAATGTAGCAGAGGAGCTGCGGCTAGACGCTCTGCCACCATCTTGTGTAGAGGTACCTAGGCATTACAGAAAGAGTCAGACTCCCTTAGACAGGGCTCCAACATGATATGGAGCTAAAGATGTGTAGCCTCTGAAGCTTCATTCTTGTAGCTACAACTAAAATGGCAATGAATCAGACAGATGAGGATGTAAATTAGTAATACATTTCTGAATGTGAGCTTCTAGCTCCAATGAAGTGCCACTCGTGGTATCTATTTGTCATCTGAAGCTGTTTGTTTTTACTTTCCTCCAACAATGTGAACTGTGAAGGGCTATTCTTGGTTGGCAGTGATTGATTTGGCTTCAAATATGGTGCTTTTGTCATGAATCCCAATAGGTTCCAGCAGTGGTGAGTACTTCCACAGCTAGTCAATGCAAGATAGTGCGAAGCCAGTGCTATATCAGCACTGTACATACACAATAACATTGTGTATTACTGTGGACCTTTTGGTAAAATTCAGCTCCATGTCACCGACAGAAACATGGCTGTTGTTGACCCACACAGTTCTTGTTTAAGAAGTGCACGTGTTCTTGTGCTTATTCACACCATTTGTTTTTAGCAGTTGACACTGAAGATAGGTGAAATATGAGCAACTCTCTCTTGCAAGAATTAGAACCAAATGTGGCAACTGGAAGGATCCCTAATCAACCAGTTGATAACGATGACCTGCTTCTTTATGCAGGTTCCCCCATTAAGACTCAGAAAGCGCATTGTTAACATTCACTTTTTTACTGAGACATGGATTTTCTTGGGAATGTCTGCCTCATTGACTCCCCTGAACTCTCACAATATTTCTCGGTAACTGTTATGGAAACACTTCAATAGACTGAAGTCTCTGCTTAAGTTTCATAGGTTCTGTGATTATGGTGATATATACATAGGTGACAGCAGAGATTTTAGTCAGTGCACAAATCCAACCTGTGGGACGTTGTGTGAAAATGGTGAGCAGCTGCCACTCTTTATTGAAGTGCAGGTAGAGAAACTGCCAAGGATCATATTCAGGAGAACTAATTTTCATTAGGATCTACTGCATAGGTTCACGACTAGGAAAATAGGCTTGATGACCATGAATGACATTTATTACGGCACTCTGTACCAGCAATACTCACAGACTGTGATCCCTTATGCAACTCTAATCACAGTTATGACATGTGGATGTTGATGGGGCACAGCTGGTTAAGTCTTCTACAGGGAGCTCCTGGGTTATTTATTGCACTAACAATGAACTCCCTCATGATAGGGGTTCATGTGCATGAAATATCATCCTTCGTGGTCTACAGTTTTGTCAAAGAAAACGATGCATGAATTCTTATCTGAAGCCATTTCACGATACACTCAAATTTAGATGTATTTGGTTCTGATGTTAACTGTAATCATTACAGAGGAGAAATCAATGTAAAGGTATCTCCCAGTGTAGAAACTGATTTGCTCACAAATGCTAGTGTCATGAACGTTTGATTGTTCTAATTGCAGTCAAGTGGGATGAGTTGTAGAAGCCAGCAAGGGTCATGGCATGATATTCCCATTTGGCCCTGACATGTTAATGGGCCCTGCAAAAATCAAAGAGAAATACTTCTATATGTAATAACAACCAAAAGTAAAGGGAATCCAATACAAGGTATAAAGTGTCCTTCATGGTTTTCCACTCTCGAAAACTGATTTTATAGAAGGAGCTGCCATTGATTACATGCTTGTCAAGAGATGTCAGGCAGTTACTCATTTTCTGGATTGAATCAAAATATTGGCTAGATCTGTTCAACACTAGTTATAAATATGTACAGGTATACTGACATTGTGGATCAGAGGCTACCCAATAGTAGGAAGCTATCAAATATCATTTTTCACTTTCTATCAAAAGACAAATGACACACTGTAAGTGAATGCAGGCCATGGCTTTTATCTTACTCTGCCCTCTGGCATTCTACCAGTACCACCTTCTTCTGGCATATATTTTAAGCAAGGAAAAAGATATCTTCTGCAATCACATTACCACCTTGCTGATTGACCCCTCGATTTTGCAAGTGATTGTAGAAACCTACAACTCTGGAGCCAAGTGACACTCCCACACCAAGTTCAGGAGTTCTAAACATTGAACTGGCAGAACTTGCTATTAGCAGGATAGGCTTGTTTGCACCTTGGTCAGGTTACAGCTACTTT
This sequence comes from Stegostoma tigrinum, assembly GCF_030684315.1. Taxonomy (NCBI): domain Eukaryota; kingdom Metazoa; phylum Chordata; class Chondrichthyes; order Orectolobiformes; family Stegostomatidae; genus Stegostoma; species Stegostoma tigrinum. The sequence continues at coordinate 41,339,589 of NC_081364.1, read as the reverse complement.
TCATTGAGCACTTTGAAGGAAAAGCAGCTATAGACCCAAAGTGATCCCAGTGCCTAAATTACATCAACTTATGTGCATTTACATTTACATTCCTGTGACAATCAGTGTGCAAGCCTCTAAATATTGCACTGTAATCAATTGTCACCCATTGACACCACAGAAGCTCAGTAATTTCTATTCCCTCCTCACTTAGTATGTAAATAGCCTTTGCCACTTGTCAGAAATTTTGGAAACTGATATGATTTTTATTATGCAGGTTTACCAAATTCCCCTCCCACGTTTTAATCTCCTACTGCTTTTAGAATTTTATCATTTAATATGTATTTCCTATCTTCACTATTTGTCACAACATTTCCATTCATATTTTTTCACATTAAGTTTCATTGGACATCCAACTGTCCAATCCACTAAACTGTCCATGTCCTTTCAGATTTTTCTTACACTATTTTTCTCAGTTAACTATGTTCCTTGTATGTACCAATATATTTGAAAATTAAGACATAGACTTTTTTCATTCATTAACAGGTTGAAGATGTTACCAGCTCGGCTAGGATTTATTGCCTTTCCTAATTACCCAGAGGGCAGTTTTTTAAGAGTCAATCATGTTGACATGGGTTTGGAGTCACATGTATGTTGGGTGAGGATGGTAGATTTCTTTCCCTAAAGGACATTAGTGAACCAGGTGAATTTTCCAATGATTGGCAATGACCATCATTAAACTTTTAATTCTATATTTTTATTTTATTGAATTCAAATTTCACCGTCTACCATAGCTAGATTCAAACCCAGGTCCCCAAGATATTTTGTGGGTCGCTGGATTAACAGTCTAGTAATAATACCACTAGGCCATCCCCTCCCCCTCTTCCTATTCACAAGTCTACATCATTCTATACATTGAGAAAAATAATGGTCTCAAAACTGACCTGTTGGAGACTCCATTGTTTACATCCCTCCTGCTCCAAATAATTCTCTTAAGCTGTACTCTCTGTTTTCTTTCCCTTAAGTAGCTTCCAAGCTGTCACATTTCCCTGAAAGCCATATGCCTTAATTTAGCCATAAGTCCCTGTGCAACACTTTAACAAATGGCTTTTAAAAATACACACACATAATATCCACTGCTTTCTTTCATTTACACATTCCATTATTTCTTCAAAGAGCTCCAGTTTTCAGACATGGCATTTCCTTTATCAGTAGGTGGTACTTGCCATTAATTAAGCTGCATTTACCGAATGATAATTAATTTTAAACAGCATTGTGGCCTTTATGAAGTTTAGACATGTCTTACCGTGTTTATCCACACCCATTTTTGTACAGAGGCATCACATTGGCCTCCAGGTTTTCAATATTGCTTCAATATGGAAAAATATTTTAAAAGTTGTAGTCACAACATCAGCTATTTCCTTTCTGAGTGTTCTGGAAGTCACCTGAACCTGTCTTTTGATTTTCGATTTTTCCAAATTTTTCAGTTCAATTTCTTACCCATGATAAAATTAATCCACCTCTTTCAGGGATATAGTTTCATTCTATTGTATTCATTGAAATCTGTGGAGAAGTACAAGTTTACTATCGTTATTTGTTTATGTTGTGTAATAAGATTTCGCTTCATCATCTCTAATTGGTCCTACTTTCCATACATCTATATAATGCTTTATTATGCCTTTTGTTACCTACTAGCAGCCATTTATACCCCACCCCCCCTTAGCCTTTGTAATCTCTGGTTTTGTTTTCCTCTTTTTTATATATAGTCCGCTCGATTTTTGTTTGTGATTTCACTCTCCATACGTACTTCTCTTTTTTTCAATCTGAATGAATCTGTTCATCCAAGGAACTCCAGTTGAGTCCTCTTTACTTGTGTTAATAAATCAAGTCTGTGACTCAAATATCTTGGTGGAATCTTATAGGGCCCTGAACGACATTGGCCACGGTGAAAGACCTGGGACAATCACTTGAGAAGTCCAATGAGGCCTTTTTTTGATATTTAGAACAACTAGTTGTGTGTTCTAATGGAGATGAAATTCTCACCAGAGAGCAACGAAAGGCTAATAAATGAATATTATTGCTATTAATACCAAATCTCACATTATTAGCCTGTGGCTTCCTATTGAGCCATGGGTTAGACAAAATCTCGATGCCAAGAATTCCTGACATGTAAGTCAGAGGAGATGATTCCAACCAGCTGTTTGTTTCTCTGGATCACTATCATCTCAGGGCTCCATAGACAGCATCTGTATGTACCCATGTCGATGGATGTTGGCATCTGTCACCTGCCAGTCTCTCAGCACCATCATGGCACATCTGTGTTCTGCTTAGTGTGCACTGCTGCATGTCAATGCTGCATTTTAAGGCTTACCACCAACTATCACTGCAATGGTTTATTGGCTTTATTGGTATAGAAGTTGGGAGGTCATGTTTAGGACATTAGTTCAGCCACTTTTGGTGTATTGTGTGCAATTCTGATCTGTCCACTGTAGGAAGGATGTTTTGAAACTAGAAAGGGATCAGAAAAGATTTACAAGGATGTTGCCAGGGTTGGAGGGCTTGAGCTATGGGGAAACGCTGAATAGGCTGGGGTCGTTTTCCCTGGAGTGTCAGAGGCTAAGGGATAACCTTCTAGAGGATTTTAAATTGGGGGGGGGGCATGGGTAAAGTAAATAGGCAAGGTCTTTTCCCCAGGATGGGGGAGTTCAAAACTTGAGGGTGTAGGTTTAAGGTAAGAGGGGAAGGAATTAGAAGGGACCTAGTGGGCAACTTTTTCACACAAAGGGTGCTGCGTGTATAGAATGAGCTGCCAGAGGAAGTAGTGGAGACTGGTACAATTGCAACATGTAAAAGGCATTTAGATGGGCACATGAATAGGAAGGGTTTAGCGGGATATGGGCCAAATGCTGATAAATGGGATTGGTTTTATCAAGGATATCTGGTCGGCATGGATGAGCTGGACCAAAGAGTCTGTTTCCATGCTGTATATCCCTATGATGCTATGACAGCATTTTGCTTTCAGGGACAGGTTTACAGGCTGCTCCAGGCTGCATCTCAGGGTTACTTGCTCTTTTAGTACTCACTCACTTTGTGAAATGTGGGTGTTCAAACTATCTTTCCCCCCCTTGCCTTGCCCTGTCTTGTCTTTTAGCACAGACACAAAGCCAGACAGTTTGTCATGGTTGCCAGCAATCCATGGTCATGGGAGGGATATATTGCTGAATGCCACTATGCATGTTAGTGTTGCACTTGTGCCATGTGCCAGTCATGCATGTGGCAGACACACTGTATGTGCTTCAACCAGAGAGGCATATCTTGAATTGAAGAGAAGTGTTCACTTACATCACCCCCTTCAGACAGTGGGGGATCCTGCTCACTAAATCAAGGGAAGCATTTGATGTCTGAGACATGGTCATCTGGTTGCTTGGGCCAGTTACATTCAGAACAGTGACCTTGAAGGGGCTGAGGAACAGAATGTCAGTCATCTCATCTCACCTCCTACCTTGGCTCTTCCTACACTGGGAGAAAGGGAGCAATAGCGTGAGATGCAGGTGAGTGGTGCAGCTGCTACTGCTGATGCAGGCAGGGAAAAGATGGTGAGGTGACCTGAGTAAGTAAGAAGAAGATGCTGAGACCCTCATGCAATTGTCCCAAATCTGCACCATTAATGACTTATTCCTCCACTATAGCGACACTCTTGTCTAATACCAGCTAGATTCCACCATTCAGCATAGCTAGAAAAACTCACCACTGCTAGGATATCCCACAATAAGCATACATTCCTGGTGCCAGAAGGCCAGTGTACATCTGAACAAGTGCTAGCAGTCCATAGACACTCTGCAAGGCTCATTGACACTTGTCCTGAACTTTGCAGAGAAGGGGAAATTGATACACTGCTTTGCAACTAGGGACCTGGAGGGCCTGCTGAATGGGAAGGTGCAGAGGAGGCCTGTTCTTTCCCCCAGGATCAGCAGAGAAAGCCATGACAGACACTGCCAGCCTAGCCTGAGGTTACCCCCAGTCAGTGTGGTGTCAACATGTGGAGGAGCATTCAACAACACAGGAGAAAGGTCAGTGGTCCTTGCTCACTCTGCTAGTGTATGTATCATTATCTTTCTCTCCTCCTTCATTATATTTTCTTTTATTTTTCTCATTTTGGCTTGTAACTGAGAGCTGAAGTTACGGACTGAACTGTAAACATTCAACAGCAGCTAGTTTAGAAAGAAAAGAACAAAGACACATGTTTTCTGCTGGGAATGGGCTGGTAAAGAAAAGCTTAATTACTGATCTAAAGACACTGTCAACGAATCAGAACCAAACAAACCATTGCTATGCTCACCACTGTCAGCAGGTTTGATGTTGAATTGGTCAATCAAGAGAGAACTGGTTCAGACTGGGTTTTGGCAGAAGGCAGAGCCATCTTTGGAGACTTTCAGAAATGGTCCTACTTGGTTTTGCTCTCTCTAGCTTCTCTCCATTTATCAAATTGTTGAAGGTTCTGAGAAAAGAATCCCAGTCTGTAAGGACTCAATAAATGTTTCTAGGAGTCTACTGAAATTGTTCAGATTAAACAGTGACTTCAGAGTTCAAGCAAGGTATACAGTACTAATTGCCTGTGAACAACTTAATTGTCCAAGGATTTCATAACGTGTCAAACAGTGGAAACATTTTATTGATGTAGCAAATTATAATTCCTTTATTTTCCTTTCTGATTTATCTCTTAACTATATCTACCTATCCGTATCTGTGTGAGTGAGTTTTGTGACCAATGTGAATTGGGCTTCAGGTCATAGATGTTAATTAGACTACCTTGTTGTTTATACAAATTCTGCTAAGGTTACATTAAAAGAACATATTGTTAATTTTTGCTTAATTTATAAACTTGGTGTTCAAGGTCTATAATTCATCAAGTCTAGTTACAAAAAAATTGGGCAGTTTGGAGGGTCATTGAATGTATTAATTTCATTGTTACGTGAATCCAGTAGTAGTAAGGCTGATTTGGTTTGGCTTGCTGTCCCCATGTGGTAATAACACTGACTTCATCTCTTCAACTTCAGTCACCTCCCACCTAAGACTCATGCTCTGCCACTCTCGCTGTTGCATGCAACATCTTCCCTCACTCACTCTCACTTACCCTATACGTCCATTGTTCTAATCCTAGTCACCAGGTTTCATGGAGATAAACTGCACACGAAATTTGACAACATCATGCGACCAAAACGTGGTAAAATTCAGTCCTTCTTGTTGAAAGTTTCCCATTATTTATCTACAGAATTATCAGCCTATTTTCTTCTGAACTTTATTTGAGATGGCTCCCTTCTTATGTTCCTGAAATTGATTTTTAGGCTAATATTTTTTATCTATTATTTGCAATCTCTGTCGTTTTGATAGGAAACCTAACTGGGCTACGTTTACTGACAATGCAGACATGATGGCTGGAATGGTGGAATGGCCTTCTTCTGTACTGAAATAATTCAGGGATTTTGTGATCTTGGTAAGGGTCTGAGTGATATGGGCCGTGGTGAGATGTGTGCAGAATCAGATGAGAAATCTGACAAAGCCCATCTCAACATCAGAGCAACTCACTGCATCCCTTCTGCTTTTCACTAGTGGTATGGTGAGTTTCTTGCGAGGCAATGGCAAGTTGCTAACTAAGGAGGAACGTGTGTTGCTAAATACTTTGTTGGCAGCCTGACTCAATTAATCAATATTCAGCTTTCTGTTTAAGAAAACTGACCAGACAAGCTAAACACCAAGAAAACACAACATGGAAAGCAGAGTGGGCACCTGGAGAATTCAGATCACTGCCTTCTTTCTACTAAGGATCTCCATGGACATGGGTACAAGATCTCAAGACATGCATCATGGGTACAGGCTTCATCCGTCTCACAACCACAGACACTAGTACCGGACACATCCAAGTCTTTGAGAGGCCCCATGCACATCTCTGGCCAACTTACAGGATGTTTTTCACTTCAGTGATGCACCTTGGGTTGTAGTAGCAACTCTCATTGTAAAGCTGTAGCAAAGACATTGTGTGGTCAGGGATTACATAGAACATAGAACAGTACAGCACAGAACAGGCCCTTCAGCCCACGATGTTGTGCCGACCATTGATCCTCATGTATGCACCCTCAAATTTTTGTGACTATATGCATGTCCAGCAGTCTCTTAAATGACCCCAATGACCTTGCTTCCACAACTGCTGCTGGCAACACATTCCATGCTCTCATAACTCTCTGTGTAAAGAACCTGCCTCTGACATCCCCTCTATACTTTCCTCCAACCAGCTTAAAACTATGACCCCTCGTGTTAGCCTTTTCTGCCCTGGGAAATAGTCTCTGGCTATCAACTCTATCTATGCCTCTCATTATCTTGTATACCTCAATTAGGTCCCCTCTCCTCCTCCTTTTCTCCAATGAAAAAAGTCCGAGCTCAGTCAACCTCTCTTCATAAGATAAGCCCTCCAGTCCAGGCAGCATCCTGGTAAACCTCCTCTGAACCCTCTCCAAAGCATCCACATCTTTCCTATAATAGGGCGACCAGAACTGGACGCAGTATTCCAAGTGCGGTCTAACCAAAGTTTTATAGAGCTGCAACAAGATCTCATGACTCTTAAAGTCAATCCCCCTGTTAACGAAAGCCAAAACACCATATGCTTTCTTAACAACCCTGTCCACTTGGGTGGCCATTTTAAGGGATCTACGTATCTGCACACCAAGATCCCTCTGTTCCTCCACACTGCCAAGAATCCTATCCATAATCCTGTACTCAGCTTTCAAATTCGACCTTCCAAAATGCATCACCTCGCATTTATCCAGGTTGAACTCCATCTGCCACCTCTCAGCCCATCTCTGCATCCTGTCAGAGTCCCGCTGCAGCCTACAACAGCCCTCTATACTGTCAACGACACCTCCAACCTTTGTGTAGTCTGCAAACTTGCTGACCCATCCTTCAATCCCCCCATCCAAGTCATTAATAAAAATTACAAACAGTAGAGACCCAAGGACAGAGCCCTGTGGAACCCCACTCACCACTGACTTCCAGGCAGAATATTTTCCTTCTACTACCACTCGCTGTCTTCTGTTGGCCAGCCAATTCTGTATCCAAGCAGCTAAGTTCCCCTGTATCCCGTTCCTCCTGACCTTCTGAATGAGCCTACCATGGGGAATCTTATCAAATGCCTTACTGAAGTCCATATACACCACATCCACAGCTCGACCCTCATCAACTTTTCAAGTCACATCCTCAAAGAACTCGATAAGGTTTGTGAGGCATGACCTGCCCCTCACAAAGCCGTGTTGACTGTATTTGATCAAGCCATGCTCTTCCAGATGGTCATAAATCCTATCCCTCAGAACCCTTTCTAACACCTTGCAGACGACAGACGTGAGACTTACTGGTCTGTAATTGCCGGGGATTTCCCTATTTCCTTTCTTGAAGAGAGGAGTTACATTTGCCTCTCTCCAGTCCTCAGGTACAACTCCAGTGGAGAGCGAGGATGCAAAGATCCTCGCAAGTGGCGAAGCAATTGCATTTCTCGCTTCCCAAAGCAGCTGAGGACAAATCTGGTCCGGGCCTGGCGACTTGTCAATCTTAATGTTTGACAAAATTTTCAGCACATCAGCTTCCTCTATCTCTATCCATTCCAGCATGCACACCTGCTCTTCAAAGGTTTCATTCACTACAAAGTTCTTTTCTTTCGTAAAGACAGAAGCAAAAAACTCATTTAGGGCTTCCCCTACCTCCTCAGACTCCACACACAAGTTCCCTATGCTATCCCTGATCGGCCCTACTCTTTCCTTGACCATTCTCTTATTCCTCACATAAGTGTAAAATGCCTTTGTGTTTTCCCTGATTCCTTCTGCCAAGCCTTTTCACAGCAATGAAACAGTGTCAAAGGCCAGAATTTTACATTATGTATGTATCTAGTTTATGGACTAGAATAGGCTGTATCTCTTAGATGCTCAATTACTGCTTTCTGAGGGGGCTTAATCAATCTGAACCTATCTGGATTCACACAACATTCCTGCCTAGCCTTGCTTTGTATTTTGCAGAAATACCAAGCCCCATTTGCTTCTGTCTTGCTTTTCTGTTCAGGGTAAACACAAGGGAAGGAAACTTGTTATAGTTATCAATGGGCCCCAATCAGGTCAAGAAGGATGATCTTTGCTCAGGGTTCCTTCACTGTAAGTCGAGGGAAGCCTCTGATACGAGCCCCGGGGGGTTGGAAATAGTTTGTCAGCCACTTGAGGCAGTCAGACCCAGGATGCTATCCATGAAAGGCTGAGGGACTGAATATCGTGCAGCCCACTAGCTGTCTAGAGTCTTTCTGCCCTGTTAAGATTTCCTCCTTGAATGAGAGAAAGGTAGATATTAAAGCAGATGAGAATGCATGGCATAATTGTTATTTTTATTGCAGGTAGGGAGGTGTTTTGAGTGGGTGAGTAGGCAGCGCCAAGGTTAGCACAGGGTTTGTGGTGTTGAGTTGGAGTGGGCGAGAGAGAGAGTGAAGGAAGAAGTTGCAGGAAATAGTGAGGATGGTAGAGCATGAACCTTGTGGGAGTTGGGCACAGGAACACAGATAGTGTAAGTGTGAGGTGTAGGAAAGTGTATGGTGACACTTACACTGACAGAATGGAGAATGTCATTAGCCTTCTTACAGTGCTGGGCATTCTTTGAGCTGGCTGAGACTGTATTGATCGAGGTGGCAACCAGCTAGCATGGTTTATTGCCATAGCCTCTGTTTCTGGTCCTGGGGAAGGAATATGACCCAGGTCTGCACCACCCCGTCCAGCAGGAACTCCAGGTCCTTGCCAGTAAGCAGAGAGTAAATTCTCCCCTGCATGCCATGTCCAAGGAAAATATTAGGAACTGTGCAGGGCAGCTCCAGACTCATAATGCTCATCTGGATACCCACCAGATTTTTAAAGATGGTATAGTTGCAAGAGATGCCAGTGAATTCTGGCAGATCTGTCAAGCGGTGAGTTATTTTAGAGTGGGGCCAGAATAAGAAGGGCAGAACACTCTAGAGATGAGGTAGATAGTTAATGAGATGAGTTTGCCAAGATATGGTGAGAAATATTGCATGGCCTCATAGAAACAAACTTGACACAATCCAGAATTTCCCAAAAGAATGTAAAATTCTGGCCTTTGGCACTGTTTCATTGCTGTCCCTGTACCATTTTATTTCTTATTTCTCCCATTTCATTTCTGAAACATAGCTCTAGTATTGCCTTTTGTCATTGGATCTAAAGGACAATGACCCACGAATTGGTCTAGGAAGTAAAAATCCTTCGCCTTTGTTGCACTTTTTTTTGAGAAGTCCATTTTTAGGTAACAAATGACATCCATTATTATACACCTGTTATTGCATTTTTATTTAATTTGCATTATTTCCAAAATTTTACCTTTTTCCACTCCTCATCAGACTATAATATATTCTGAGAGAGTGAAAAAATACTCTCCATATTTCTTAATTCCAAATTAATGGATTCAATTTTGACAGTGCCCCATACATCATCCCTAAGTTTAGGTACTGTGTGGAATCTTCGAGAGTGCCTCCATTTGAAGTTCTTTTACCAGATTTGGGAATAGGACTTACTTCAGAAGAATTGAAAGAGAACAATTGTTTTCTCATTGAATTTTAGTTCTCTGCCTATTAAATATGAAAATATAAACACATTGCGTGGGGTCTTTCCAGCTCCTTGACATGGGCAATAATGAGTCTGTTGGTAAATTATGATAACAGCAGAAAATAAGATTCTCAACATTAAGAAATAAAAGTCTAATTTTCCACGTCAGATTTTACTAGCTAGATGACAATCTCATTTTGACACCTGCAACATGTGCCAGCAACTTGTGCGGCAAACAGAGCACATGTGCTTGAACAAAATGGCTGCGTCTGAAAGTCTGAGGAGAGCAGCCCTCACTTGAATCCAGGTGCACTGTCACCAAGTCATAGAGTACTGATACCATCAGAAAAGAGCATCACTTGGTTTTGGTGCTGGGACATGAACACTATCAGTCAGGTGTTTGAGGTAATCAGAATCAGAGGTTACATAGTCTTAGAGTCTGAGGACTGGGCCTTATTCAGTCCTGTGCAACCAGTCAGTGGACTAGTGATCAGTCAGTTGACGAGCTCCACAGAGAGCAGTCAGAGGTCTGGTCACTCATCTGTTATTGGACTGCTGTTCCAATTTCATCAATAGGGTAGACGATGGTCAGTCTAAGGGTCTACGTACTGAAAGGTAAGGGAGATTATCAGGGTCCTCTGCTGTGCCATAAAGAAGGAACAATAATTGTGAAGGTTTCAATTCAAAATATAAAAGTAGGAGATGGGCAGGACAAAAGTTACCAGTAGGAGGAGGAAAGCATTGATGGTCACACCACCACCCTGGTTTTGATGGGGGAGCAGTGCATCACAATGTTTGGCATGAATAAGCTGTATGCCTGGGGCTCAAGATGTATATTGGGAGTTGAAGAGTTAAATGAGAGTTTAATTGGAATGTGAGGAAGATCCAACCTGATGGGATTAACAGGGAGGGCAAGACTGAAAGGGACGTGAAGTTTTGAGGAGTCATTAGACTGAGAGGCTAAGACTCCGACTCACTCCATGAAGTATGACCAGTGTTTTTTTCAATCCTCATCCAAACTGTAAGTGTGCAATTGAAATGAAAATGACTGTCGCCATACCCAGAGTGGGTGGAAACTGTAGCTTTGTTTCCACCTGTGAAGGAGCAGGCTTTGCTTGTGAGCAACATGAGGGCCTTCAGGGGGCAATAACATTAAACAAACACTCACAGAGTATGGGTTAAAGACTCTGCTATGACAATTCTGGATGTGAACTTCATATATTAACCAATTACCTTAACTAAATTTCCTGGCCAGAGGCAATCTTGACCATGTCATTAATCAGTGCAAACTAATCCTGGTAATGACAGTGAAGCAGAGGTGATGCGAGGTGAGCTATAAAGATTTGCCCAAGTTCCACAATTCACAAACTTTCACAAATTCCAAGGTCTTATAACTTGCCCAAAGCCCAGGAGATTCTCACCACACACCTTGGACTATAAAACGTGAACAGCATTATAGAAATAGAATGCTGTTGTTTTTGGGTAATGTGCATGGGGAAGGCGTGAAGTTTCCATTCTTCCTATCCATACTAATTACTACTATATGAGGGCCACGTGACTTGTGCAACATATAACAGAATTAGGTCTTTAATGTGAAAGGTTTGATGTGGCATCCCATTGCCCTCAGACATTCCAATATCCCAATATTTGGAGGATGATGTTTAAATGGCATTAATGTGCACTGCAGGCACTGACTGGCCACTTTACTGAGGAGTTGCTTAGTTTCTGGCACTGTCCACTTTGGCTCAATGGAACTGTTCTGTGTAGACGTGGACCCAGATGCTGTGGTCATCCCTGTGGCTGCTGCACTATGAGTGTGCACAGGAATGGATGAAGAGCATATATATCTGGAAGCCCAGGAGCAGGAACACCCTCCAGCAGATGTGAATCACCTTTCTAATGACAGAGTGATGAAGGTGCAACAGACCCACAGTGGCTCATCTCTCATGGGTTTACATGGAAGTGGGAGAGGGACAGTGGTACTCTGCTCTGTCCAGAGTTAGGGGTCAGATCACCATTTCATGCATATATGCAATACAACACTCTCTTCCACTGGGGCCGATGGGGGTCTTATGATGTCTCCTCAACATTAGATTCCAGACTTGTTCAGGCCTGGGGGTTCATTGCATAACAGACAGACAATGGACACTGCTTAATCCTTGTATGTTTTGTTCTTGGCAGCTGGAGGAAGCAACAAGGCTGTGTGATGGATGATAAAAATCTGTGAGAGCTACACCATCGTACTGAGTAGGAAAATGAGAATGTTCATCAGGAACATCATTGCCTTCACCCTCCTACAATGCAGGCATGTCATCTGCAGTAATCCAAACAGGACTTGCATGATGACCACTTTTGAGGGAGCTGAATTATGTGAAGACATCTTACACTGTCTGTAAATGTTTCAATGTAGTGTGGTTGTTAGACATTGTGTTGGCTTAGGAAAATAAAATCAGCCCATAGATGCCCGGAGAAGTCCTCACATGTTCTGATTTCTGAGAATGAGAAAGCATAAAACTGATTTACACTTTGGGGTAGGGAGAGATAATAGGAACTGCAGATGCTGGAGAATCCAAGATAACAAAGTGTGGAGCTGGATGAACACAGCAGGCCAAGCAGCATCTTAGAAGCAGGAAAGCTGACGTTCCGGGCCTGCACCCATCATCAGAAATGGGGGAGGGGAAGAGGGTTCTGAAATAAATAGGGAGAGAGGGTGAGGCGGATCGAAAATGGATAGGGGAGAAGAAAGGTGGAGAGGAGACAAACAAGTTAAAGAGGCGGGGATGGAGCCAGTAAAGGTGAGTGCAGGTGGGGAGGTAGGGAGGAGATAAGTCAGTCCAGGGAGGACGGACAGGTCAAGGTGTGGGAGATGTGGCTAGTTGGTAGGAAATGGGGGTGCGGCTTGAGGTCGGAGGAAGGGGTAGGTAAGAGGGAGAACAGGTTAGGGAGGCGGGTCAAGCTGGGCTGGTTTTGGGATGCAGTAGGGAGAGGGGAGATTTTGAAGCTTGTGAAATCCACATTGATGCCATTGGGCTGCAGGACGGACACGTTGTCTAAGGAATGGGAGGGGGAGTTGAAATGGTTCGCGACTGGGAGGTGCAATTGTTTATTGCAAACTGTGCGTAGGTGTTCTGCAAAGCGGTCCCCAAGCCTCCGCTTGGTTTCCTCGGGGTAGAGGAGGCCACAACGGGTACAGCAGATGCAGTATACCACATTAGCAGATGTGCAAGTGAACCTCTGCTTGATGTGGAAAGTCTTCTTGGGGCCTGGGATGGGGGTGTGGGGGTAGGTGTAGCACTTCCTGCGGTTGCGGGGAAAAGTGCCAGGTGTGGTGGGGCTGGAGGGGAGTGTGGAGTGGACAAGCGAGTCACGGAGAGAGTGGTCCATCTGGAAAGGGTGGGGAGGGAAAAATGTCTTTGATGGTGGGGTTGGATTGCAGATGGTGGAAGTATCGGAGGATAATGCTTTGGATCCGGAGGTTGGTGGGGTGGTACGTGAGGACGAGGGGGATTCTCTTTTGGTTGTTATTGCGGGGATGGGGTATGAGGGATGAGTTGCGGGAGACACGGTTGAGGGCTTTCTCGACCATTGCGGGGGGGACGTTGCGGTCCTTTAAAAACAAGTACATCTGAGATGTACGGGAGTGGAATGCCTCATCCTGGAAGCAGATGCAGTGGAGAAGAAGGAATTGGGAATAGGGGATGGCATTTTTGCAGGAATGTGGGTGGGAGGATGTGTATTCCAGGTAGCTGTGGGAGTCGATGGGCTTGAAATGAATATCAGTTTCTAGGTGGTTGCCCGAGATGGAGACAGAGAGGTCCAGGAAGCTAAGGGAGGTGTTAGAGATAGTCCAGGTGAGCTTAAGATTGTGGCCGAAGGTGTTGATGAAGTGGATGAACTGTTCAAGTTCCTTGTGGGAGCACGAGGTGGTGCTGAAACAGTCATCAATATAACGGAGGAAGAGGTGGGGTTTAGGACCAGTGTAGGTGCGGAAGAGGGATTGTTCCACATAATCTACAAAGAGGCAGGCATAGCTTGGGACCATGCAGGTACCCATTGCCACCCCCTTTGTCTATAGGAAGTGGGAGGAATTAAAAGAGAAGTTGTTGATGATGAGGATGTGTTCGGCTAAGCAGATGAGGGTGTTAGTGGAGGGGGACTGGACAGGCCTGTGGGACAAGAAGAAGCAGAGGGTCTTTAGGCCATCTGCATGGGGAATGCAGGTGTATAGAGACTGGACATCCATAGTAAAAATGAGGTGTTGGGGACTGGGGAATTGGAAGTTCTGGAGGAGATAGAGGGGGTGGGTGGTGTCACAGATGTAGGTAGGGAGCTCCTGGACCAAGGGGGAGAAAATAAAATCCAGATAGGTGGAGATGAGTTCGGTGGGGCAGGAGCAGGTAGAGACAATGGGCCGACCAGGGCAGTCAGGTTTGTGGATTTTGGGGAGGAGATAGAAGCGGGTGGTGCAGGGTTGGGGAACGATGAGGTTGGAGGCTGTGGGTGGGAAGTCACCTGAGGTGATGAGGTTGTGGATTGGTTGGGAGATGATGGTTTGGTGCTTGCGGGTGGGGTCATGATCCAGAGGGTGGTAGGGGGAGGTATTGGAGAGTTAGCGTCTGGCCTCAGCGATGTAGAGGTCAGTGCGCCATACTACAACTGCATATCCCTTGTCCGCGGGTTTTATGGTGAGGTTGAGATTGGAGCGGAGGAAGCAGAGGGAGCGGAGGGCTGCACGTTCTGCGGGGGAGAAGTTGGAGTGGGTGAGAGGGGTGGAAAATTTGAGGCGATTGATGTCTCGACAGCAGTTGGAGATGAAGAGGTCGAGGGAGGGTAGGAGGCCTAGGGGTGGTGTCCAGGAGGAGGGCTTGTATTGGAGGCGGGAGAAGGGGTCAGTATAGGGAGGGTTAGGCTCATGGTTAGAGAAGTAAGCGTGGAGGCGAAGGCAGTGGAAAAACTGCTCAATTTCCAAATGTGACCGGCATTTGTTGATGTGTGGGTGGAGGGGGACAAAGGTGAGCCCTTTACTGTGGACCGACTATTTGTTGTCAGTAAGGGGGAGGTCTGAGGGGACGGTGAAGACTTGGCAGGGCTCTATGCTGCTGTCTCCTCTGGAGCTGCTGGCTGTTGAGGCTGTGGGCAGAGCGATGTCAGTGTCAGCTGTGGGCGGAGTTGTGTCAGTGTTGGCAGTGGGCGGGGTTGAGTCGCTGTCAGCGGTGGGCGGAGTTGTGTCAGCGGTAGGCATAGTTGCGTTGGCGTCAGCGGTGGGCGTAGTAGCGTTGGCGGTGGGTGGAGTTGCGTCCGTGTCCATGATGGGTGGAGCGGTGTCGGCAGTGGGTGGAGCAGGATAGGTGGCAGCAGCAGCGGTGACGGTAGTGTCTGTGGTATTGGTCTCGGAAATGGAGACGGTGGCTTCAGCAGCAAGGGCGTTTGCCGTCCCGGAAGTGGCGTACCCGGCGGCGGCAGATGTGATGTCATCTGTGGGTGCTCCAACAGTGGCCATATGGCCAATGGTGGCAGATATATTTTGGGGAAGGTCCGGGGTAGGGTTGGGGATTTGGGAGGTGGAGGAAGCCCATTTTGGGTGACAGGCACCGGTAAGTTTACTGTGTTTTTTAGTGTCCTATAAAGCTGAGTAGAATTGTGAGTTCAGGTTGTGGATCCTACGAAGAATAAAAAAACAGGAGAGGTCCTTTGCTGGTCTGGGAGAGGGAGGGTCTGAGCTGGGGTAGGCTGGATTGTAGTGCCTGGAGATGCCAGTGCATTGCTGCGAGTGTGTGTTTCAGGACTCGCAAGGAGAAATGCTTCTGAAGGGTCCCAAAGTTCTGAATGTAGATGGTTGGGGCCAAACTGGGAGGCCTAAATGTGGACTGTAGTCCATTGGGGATGATCTGGTTCCGTAGGCAGGTGCTGAGGAAGGTGATGTGGCTGTAGTGCCTGGTTTGTTTCAGGACATGG
The DNA here is from genome assembly GCF_030684315.1 of Stegostoma tigrinum. NCBI lineage: Eukaryota > Metazoa > Chordata > Chondrichthyes > Orectolobiformes > Stegostomatidae > Stegostoma > Stegostoma tigrinum. The sequence goes on along the minus strand of NC_081364.1, from coordinate 41,324,020 downwards.
TCAAGCAGTTTCAAGGCCGAAGAGATGACTAGAGAGTTGCAGTGGGAGAGAGATCCCCTGAGGTTTGTCCGGAGGGAGGAGGGTAACTTCTTCAGGTTAGGCATCTTTAGAAGAGGCTTTGCAGTGGGGTTAAAATTGTATCAGAGATAACAGGAACTGCAGATACTGGAGAGTCCGAGATAACAAGGTGTGGAGCTGGATGAACACAGTAGGCCAAGCAGCATCTTAGGAGCAGGAAAGTTGATCTTTTGGACCTAGACCCTTCTTCAGAAATGGGGGAGGGGAAGAGGGTTCTGAAATAAATAGGGAGAGAGGGGGAGGTGGATCGAAGATGGATAGAGGAGAAGATAGGTGGAGAGGAGACAGACAAGTTAAAGAGGCGGGGATGGAGACAGTAAAGGTGAGTGTAGGTGGGGAGGTAGGGAGGAGATAGGTCAGTCCAGGGAAGACGGACAGTTCAAGGGGGCGGGATGAGGTTAGTAGGTAGGAAATGGGGGTGCGGCTTACTATTCAGTGTGTGCTGAGGAGGGAAACTCATTTTGTGGAAGTTAATTAGTGCATCTCAGAACAATAACTTTGGTGAACTGTCAGTACTAAAGTATACTGCTAGCAACTTGCTGATTCAAAGCCCACAGGAATCCAATGGCTGCTTACACAGAGCCAGGCTGGAATGTATGATCAAAACACTGGTGAGAGGGTGGAGGTGTTGGGGCTGTGGGGAGTGGTGACAAAGGACCACCAGCAGGAGGGAACATTTCTGTCAAGCCTGGATAAGCAAACACGTCTCTCCTTGCCACACAAAGGTCAGCAGCATGGCCTAATAGTACAGTGTAAGGGCTGCAATGATTCATATGGTAGCTTTATGAATCTCTGCTTCACCCAGATGATATCTCATTCCACTGGGTAGAGCAAACATGGAATGGGCCACAATTTGACAAGTTTTGTGAAGCCCCAGCCTATTTTTTTTTAAGAAGGAGCACTGAAAGCCCACACAGGATCTAGGTTTACTAGCCTTGTGGAACAGGTATATTTAAAACATATTACCATCTCACTGAAAAACAATGATGAGCAGACAACATTTTTACACAATGACTGGTAGGACTGGTTTGTCAAGATAACAGTAAATGAACCATTATTCAAAGTCACAAGGTAACAAGGTGTAGAGCTGGACGAACACAGCAGGCCAAGCTGCATCATAGGATCAGGAAGGCTGACGTTTCGGGCCTCATCAGAGGATCCAGGCCCAAAATATTAGCATTCCTGACCCTCTGATGCGACTGGGCCTGCTGTGTTCATCCAGCTCTAAACCTTGTTATCTCGGATTCTCCAGCATCTGCAGTTTCTATTATCTCTGATTCAATGTCACATGTTCTCTGCAACCTGCTCTCAGGATGACATGATGGCTGCTTTCCTGTCTCTCACTTTGTTTATGCCTTTGGTAGTACCACACTATTTAACAGACCAGAAATCTGCAGTTCACACTCAGATGCAGCAATACATAGCTGGACTTACCAGGCCTGTGATTCTGAAGGACATCCTGCTGGTGATCTGAACTGTCCTCAATGGAGTGTGTCAGAACGAGTGCATTGGAAATCAAGCCACACTGCTCCACAAGCCCTACTAGTGAAATGTCTTTTTAAGTCATTAAAAATGGCCAATTCCTAGAGAATCCCTACAGTGTGAAAACATGTCATTCAGCTCAACAAGTCCACACCAACTCCCAGAAAAGCATCTCACACAGATTTATCCCCTACTCTATCCCTGTAACTCTGCACTTCCCATGGCTAAATCCACCCAACCTACTCATTTCTGGACACCATGGGGCAACTTAGCATGGCTAATCCACCTAACCTGCACATCGTTGAACTGTGGGAGGAAACTGGAGCACCAGAAGGAAACCCATGTAGACTTAGGGAGAATGTACAAATTCCACACAGTCACCTGAGGCTGGAATTGAACTCAGGCCCCTGACATTTTGAGGCAACGTGCTAACCATTGAGCTACCTTGCCGCTCCAAGCCAATTTATTTCTCTTTACTATTGACTGAACCTGGACTGACATAGCACAAGACTTACTCATGACTTACTTTGAGAGAGATGATATGCCATCAGAATACTTTATGGTAATTCGGTTCTTGATATGATTTCGGAGTTTGCCTTTGACATTAAATGGAGTCAAGATGTACAAAGCTACAGTGAAAGAAGCAATCAGATGGCGGTTATTAGGAAAGTTGTAAAGGTTATGAAGTTTTTGGTGAATAGGGAATGGGATAGCCTGTTCAGATGAAGTCATCCTCACTGAACCAGTATCAGAACTCTGCCAGGTAAAATCATGCATGTTTGCCACCTTTAGTCCTCTTCCTATTTGTTTGCCATTTTGTTTTCCATCTCTTCGTCCTGTAATTGTTGTTTGCCAATTGTGATGAAAGCTAATTCTTCATGGTGACAAAGTAAGAGGGCATGCAACAGATGATGACAAAAGTGGAGATTCACTCAGGGGTTCATAGCAAGCCCTTTTCAGCACCTGTCCAGTCAGTGGATATATTACTTAAAGTACATTGATGGTCACTTGATAATGTCAGCATTGTTCCCATTGTTAGTTTACTCTGCAGCAGTGCTCAAATGCTGACTAGAGTCATATGCTATATTTAGAATTGACAAGGATTTTCATCTGGTCACCATTGCAGGTTGGTGGCCTTGTTGAAGTGAAAGTGGTACAGATGACTGACAAAGGTCCAAGTAAAGTTGCCATAGTCCTTGCAGACCATAGGGCTGCTCTGTTATTAGAGATGACTGGTGGTGTATAACCTGAGGGTCAACATGCCTCAGGTGAGGGAAGAGATTGAAAAGGAGAGTCCTTCATGGTACCCTCAATCACGTTGGAATTAAACCCACTCTTTTGGCATCACTCTGCATCACAAACCAGCCCTTGACAACTGCCATGATTTGGAGTTGAACCTGCAGAATCCATTGTCCGTGATGAAAAAACAGGTTTTCATCGAGGGAGTAAAGTCCTTTTTGTCTGATAAGGATATCAGCCTGCCTGCAGGGAGCAAGATGATGTGGGATAGTGCTGCTGGTTAGCACCGTGTTGTGTTGTGCAACTTCAGCACATGGTCAGTGAGTTGCTGAGGCACTGAAAATCAGAGGTTTGCAAATGTCAGAGGCTGGTGGGTCTCACTGTTAAAGAGATGGGAGGGGTAGGAATGCTCAGTGTGTTAGAAACAAAATCTGGACGTGCATATGAAGCATTGCAAACTGTAAGGCTATTGACTAAGGTGGAGTGTGATATTAGACTGGTAGAAACATGATTGACAAAATGCTCTCCTTTTGTGCTGTAAACTCTCTACATTACTGACTTTCTAATTAGATTACATTTTCAGCCGACTTCATATTGTCATTGTCACAACAGCTGTCAGTGCATCTGCTTTAACCAATATTGTGGCAGGCAGACTCCAATTAGAAATGCACATGCACTTCTGGCTTGTAATATTGAAAATTTAGTTCAACTAGTCAGCTCTCAAAAAAAGAATTACTGCAGAATTTCTATGCCAATTTAATCTATACATCTGTACTAAATTTTAAGAATGAGAAAAGCTTAACATAGAATGTTTTCAGTTGTTCAACCATTAATATTATGATAAAATACTATCATTGGACTTAGTGGCAATGTCACTGAACAGTGTATTAATAAGAAACCAACATGAATCACTATTTGAATTTAGTGCTTGGACTGGTCAAATACAGGGTCCTGTCTGAAAAAGTAATAAACAATTTTGAAGAGCCTTTGTCATGACCTAGGTTAGTATTGCCTTCCTGTAGCTTCCCACAGGAATAATTTTAATTTGTTTCTTCTATCAAGCCATAACTGTTGGGACAATATGTATGCACCGAATTCCAGGACGAATTTGTCGGAACCCAAATTAGGCCATCAGATTAATCACAATAAATATGGGTGAGGATTACTTTGAAATAAACTCTCTTCTGTTATGTTTCACATCTTACTGTTTCACCAATGCTAATCTAATTTCATGAACATAACGCAGATTTGTTCTGGCTTTATTCTGGAGAATCAGTCCAGAACTATAATTACATTGCTTTGAAAGGTTCCAGTCTGTTTGCTGTGATATTACACTGCACTGCTGTAAGAAGATTTACAAACACTGACATCAGTTCCTTGGCGATGTGACATCATGATTTTGGCTCAAAGCCATCGGTTGAAATGTATGCTGTCGAGATATGAATAAATTGTACCTCCAGGCTAATAAGGTTCTTCTACACACCAATAGCTATAACATTGTTAAGAGGAGATTGCATTTATTTAGCAACAACAAGTTTTCATTTCATGTTGTTTATCCAATGCAATCAGGGAAAGTCTAATGACTTTAAAATTTTCAAATGCAATAATCTTACATATATAATCCATATCTATGCCTTGGATATTATGTGCAATCTTTTTCTTTCCTTGTCACTCATCCATTACCTGCCCTTTTGTGTTCAACCAAGCTGCATATAGGCATTCACATCCACAGTCTCACACACTTGTCGCAAGAAACAACTAGTTTTATTGCTGCTCTGTCACAACCAATTAGAACGAACATGCTTTACAAACAACTTTAAAGGTCACAATATTCAAGAAAAGATATGTCAACAAAGTATTAGAAGGGTGCAAGAGAACATTCAGACAAGCAGTAAATCATTTTCAGAACAATATGTCATGCTAGGGAAATGTGATTATGCTCCTATGTGACCCTCAATGGTAAATACGTGCTACTAAACAAATAGAAATAACTTAGCAAATACTCCCTCAACTGGGGAAGTTTGCTATTCATTATTAGCTATGGGGTTACCTTAATTGTAGCTTTAATAGCTTTAGCTATTTAAATTAAATCATGTAACACAAATGTTAAAATAGTCAAATGTAATAATAAACTGATTACTTGTTTATAAACTAAAATTTTAACACCTCATTTTTACAATGAGTTTAAAATGCTAAACTGAGTGAGCACTATCAGAGGCTGTCATTCAGTGCCATGAGATTCAAAACACTATTCAAGCAAGAATAGAGGCGTACTTTCAAAATTCTGGATATCAAAATCAACACTTGCAATAAAATGACCGGGTGGTATGTTCAACTTTGGTTTGTGAAAGTTTGTTTCCTGAAAATAGCATTTGAGTTACACTTCTAAACTACCTTGTTGGTTGTAAAGTTCTTAGGGGCATCCTGAAGACCACTATTCAAATACAAATCTTGTTTCTTCCTTTTAATTTCTCCTTCTAATGTTTTCATGTTAATTTTCATTATGGTTAGAGCTGTCAATTTATATCCGAGTAAATGTTTTTTATGTGAATATTCCTTATGTGAATATTCCAAAAAGATGGCAGCAACAAAAGAGGCTGAATAGTCTTATTTTATGTTGTATACTTCTATGACTTGTATAGTGAGAGTCAAGTGACCTTCTTTCCCAATAACTCCATCTGATAGCCAGGGATTCCAACTCTAGCAAACATTAATAAAATCACCCCTTCTGACTGTAACATTGCTGAAAAGATTGCAAGGTAAGTGTGCTATAAGGCAGTGAGTTACGTGATAAATAGAACTGATTTGGGTCTGAAGTCAACAGTAAATTGAAACTTTATTTGTAAATTATGAAAGCATGATGGGCTGACTGATCTGCCTCTATTTCATTTTATGATTCAATGAGGTTTTTAATATCATTTATTTCACTTAATCTGTTGTAATAATTTTTACAGATTGCATATCTTGTTTCAAGTTAGGCCTCAGCAACTGCAATATTTGCATCTTTGCATTTCACAGCTTTACGTGTCCTTTCATATTTTTGAGACTGATCTTTCCATGATAAATCTATCAGAAACAGAATTTATTCTTTAATAGTAAAAAGTTGCTAATCACTTTGGTTTATTTTAATAAACAGAGTTAGCAGCATTTTACAATTGCTCCAACCTATATCGTTAAGCAATCTCTCACAACAGAGAGTTTTAAGTCAGACATGTTTATCACACACATTGCATTGGTCAACTTTGCTATTACCATCCATCCAGAATCAGGGGATTGTAGCAATAGGTTCAACAATTATGCACAGTGCTTAAACCTTGAACCAGAAATGTCTTGGTACTCCTGATTCCAGCTTTAGTCAATGGCGTAATTGTTTCACTGACTTTATGCCTGCTTCAGATGGCAAGAGCAACTCACCATTTATCTTTAGACAGTTGTAATGATATAAATCCAGTTTTCATTTCTTGATCATGTCTTCCAAGCTTGATCAGTCATCAAATCTGATCATTTTTTGATCTGCCTTTAAGTTCATTGAAAGGTTCCCATTTGAAAGAATCAAGAATCTCAATTTGAAAAGTTTATCCTGGATCCAAAAATAATTCAAGTTTAGCATGAAACAGTGTACTGTTTAATAAAGCTAATTGAAATAAATATCATAATTCACATATTAGGACAATATAAGTCGAAAAATCACAGGGTCACCATTACCAACATCTGAATTGTTGCATATCACTATTTTTTCATTTTGACTATTTTAGAACCCTGGAACTGTCCACCCATTGCCATAATAAGAACATCATTACTCAGACCCATGGCATTAAAATGTGACCAAGGAAAATAAGCACGAATGCAATCAAGTTGCCTGGGCAATTGAACCAGATTGTCAACAGACAAAATGCCATTTGCATATTTTTGTTTATGATTCCTCAAGTTTGTTCTCTGTCAGCTGACTGTGGGTAATTCCAAACTGGAGCTAAGCTCTTTCCCAGCAGCCAAGGGTTTGAAACATCATAAAAGTGTTATACTTGAATCTGCTCCTTACAAGTCTGGTTCAGAGATCCAAAGGTGTATCCATGGGATCAACTTGGCTGCTTAGACTCTAATTCAGAGTTAATTTGTTAGGGGACTAAGGAAGGGAGAGAAAAAAATTCTTAGAAAACAGATTTTAGGAATATAATTTGTTCACATTAATTTTAATATGATGGCACGTGGATTTGAACTACAATTTCCTCCTCTACATTGCATTGCTCTATGCCATCCAGGCAATGCGTAAAAAGATATGATCAGTGCGGGCAAGTAGGATGATATCTGATATTATACAGCATAGAAATTGTAAAAATACATTTTACTAATCTAATTTATTGCTAATTATATTGTGAATGCATTTTTAAAAATTATAGCAAATCCACCATGTTTATACTAGACCTTAAAATGAATGCCTCCTTTTTGTATGGTTAACAGTTCACCCATTTGGAATTGTATCAGCGTTCCAAAGTAAATTACACATGTACAGTTTAAAAAATAAATGCTTGGAGTGAACAAAGGTTCAGCTCAAGTTTAAAAATGACCATTTTAGGCAGTTATCTGGAAATGATTTATGTGGTGGCTGTATCTCCAAATGCAAAACATTTCTAAACAAAAGTTTAAATATTTAACTATCTGAATGGAATTCTATCATTTAGCAGTTACCTTTGTAAATTTTTGGATGCTTATGCTATTTAATAATACTATTTTTGAAGCTATGTTTATACAATTTGGGAGCACAGGCCTTGCTTTTAGAGCAATGGAAACTGTCAACACTCAAAATGGGAAGACAGAACTCTGGTTATCTGAACTCCAAAAAGATATCTAAACAGGAGTAAAATGCTATTGAAGAGCACCCTGCTAATCCTTTCCTTATATTAAAATCCCAAGGAAGATCAAAGATCTAAACACCAAGAGCATTTACAAATCTAAAAATGTTAAAGATTAAAAGTACACTGTTATCAGTGTGAAGGTGTGGACACAATACAGCAAAAATACACATCCCATGTTCCTAGTAGCGAACCCTAATCAAAGATAACAGTGGGTGAATAGCGTCAGATCATTTCTTAATTCTGAGATTCCTTCACTTCAGAATTGAGAAACTTGCTGTTTTATATAAGAGGTGCTGTTATGCTCAACACAGAAGTTCGAAGTCATGTTGATTTGGCTTCATCTATCTTGCTGAAGCACAGGTCAGCCATCATCTAATTGAATGGTTGCTCAGGCTTGAAGAACTGCCTGGTCTACTTCTGTTTCTATGTTTCTGCATTGACAGATGGTTTGTTTTGAACTGTGTTTCACTGTGTAATAAATACCATTGCAAATTACAATTTACTTTAGAACAAAAATGTACCACACTATAAAAGATTACAGCAAATCTAGTATCCGAGGGCTAAAGTTTAGTCTCTTGACATAGCTTTTCCTCCTGTGAAATTATATTAATTGAAGATTAAAGCTGTTACATAACTTCCCTTACTCATGCATTCATGCGTACAGTACAGTAATTAGCATCTCACTAATTAGTTAATTAGACCAATGATGGTAAGCTACCCAGTAAAAATGCTCCCAATAGGCAATTTTCTGCACAGTTTCCATTGAGTTCTCTCTGATATACTTGAGCTTTAACCTATGTTTTATATGCACAATCTATTAAAAAATAAGTTGCAGAGCACTATTGTGAGCAGGTTTTGATTTCCAGTTTAAGTAAAAGCCAACTAACCAACAAATGCAGATTTTAGTTTGCATTCATTTCTCATACATTTTAGAGCAAATGCTGTTTTTTTCAAAGATCTTGCCCACTAGTATACTAAAATGTCATCATTATGAGTAAGCTATGAACATTGTCGGCTGCATGCATACTAATAGTGTTGTTTTAAGGTTCAGTAGTTAGCACAGGAGGTGCTGCCTGACAACAATATTCCACGCTGACAGTAGATGGAGTCACATGAATGTATTATGAACAGAATTGTAGTTAGTAGATTATCTTACATACTTTAAAAATACAGTTTCAGAACAGTTTTAATTCCTGCAAATGACCATTAAAAAAAACACAGACATACCTGGTTATCTAAATTGAGTGATGCTGTTGGTTAAGTCCCACATCACATTCCCTATTCTGTGTTCAGACAGCTAATCTTAACCAGTGTAATACTAACCTACAGAAAAAAAAATCCAATCTCAACCTTCTTTACTCATTCTCCGATTTTTACTGCTTTCCTCAGCAAGGTGACTGGTTAATATCCCATGACTTACTCTGTCCTTAGCAAAAATTTGGAGTTCAATAGCTGGGAAACTATAACCAGAAACTATGCATAAGTATTTCAACAGCAGCAGACAAGGGGTTGTCCAGTTGGGAGTTGTTCTATCATGATTTTAATGCATCAGTTTACCCTAAGTAACTTCTGACAGTTAAAGTGTAAAAATATTAATTTCATCATAAACACCTAAACACAAAGTATAAAATTATATGTAACTGTTCAATAGTACAGAACTTCAGTATTGCTGAAAGAAACACATTTTGTCGAAGCTTTACATTTGCAGTCATCAGGACAATGCACAAGGAATACTAGTGCCAAGGAATAGAACACCAATATCTAGGTGAGTTAAGTGTGACAGGACTTGACATCAAGGTTGCATTGAACCAACTGTGGCATCAAGGAATCTTAGCAAAACTGGAATCAATGGCCATCAGGAAGCAACCTCTCTGACGGTTGGAGTCATACCTGACACAGAGGAAGATGGTTGTTGCTGGAGATCAGTCACCTCAGCTCCAGCACATCTCTGCAGGGGTTCCTCAGGCTCAAACAAGCTGCTTCATCAATGACCTTCCATCCATTATTAGATCAGATGAAGTCTGTCCACCACTTGCCTATATGGGTGTAGCTCCAACAATGCTCAAAAAGCTTGATACCAAGCAGGACAAAGCAGCACACCTGATTGGCACCACATCCACAAGCATTCACTCCCTCCGTACCCAATGCTGAGTAGCAACAGTGCGTACTATTTACAAGATGCACTGTAGAAATTCACCAAAGATAGCACCTTACAAACCCACAATCACCTCCATCGAGAAGGGGAGGTGACATCCTAGTCACATTATCTCTGGACTGTAATACAAAGAGCCAGACAAGGTTCTGAGGATCTGGGTTTGAATCCTGCCAGAGCAGATGTTGGATAACAAAGTGTGAAGCTGGATAAACACAGCCGGCCAAGCAGCATCTCAGGAGCACAAAAGCTGACGTTTCAGGACTAGACTCTTCATCAGAGAGGGGGATAGGGAGAGGATTCTGGAATAAATAGGGAGAGAGGGGGAGGCGGACTGAAGATGGAGAGAAAAGAAGATTGGTAGGGAGGGGATAGGTCAGTCCAGGGAAGACAAGAAAGGTCAAGCAGGCGGGATGAGGTTAGTAGGTAGGAAATGGAAGTGCAGCTTGAGGTGGGAGGAAGGGATAGGTGAGAGGAAGAACAGGTTAGGGAGGCGGGGACAAGCTGGGCTGGTTTTGGGATGCAGTGGGGGGAGGGGATGAGCAGTTTCATCCAGCTTCATACCTTGTTATCTTGGGGTTCTCCAGCAACTGCAGTTCCCATTATCTCAGAGCAGATGTTGGAATTTGAATTCAATAAAAATCTGGAAATAAGAGTCAAATGATGATTATGAAACCATTGCCGATTGTCAGGAAAAATCCATCTGGTCCACTAGTGACCTTTTAGGAAGGAAACTGTCATCCTTACCTGTTCTTGCCTACATGACCCCAGAGCAACAGTGATCTGGTTGACCCCTAACTGGGCAAATAAGGATGGGCAATAAACGCTGACTGGCCAGTCATGTCCACATACCACAAATGAGTTTTTAAAAAATCTTCTTATACTATATGAGAAGAGAGTGCTGATAGGTGGGCAGATAGATTCAGAGCAGTAGAGGCCCTGTAGTGGAGAATTCACCATCTAGATAATGACTGACAGTTAATTGCCAAGCTTCATTTAACTTTTAAACAGGGCAAGTTAACTCTCATTTGTCAAGATACTACCCTCAGAAATGATACAAAGAATGACAATAACCTTTGGTTTCCAGTGGGGTTTGTCAGGGCACAGCGCTGGATCTCTTGATGTTTAAGTACATGAATGGTTTGGAGTTTAAAAGTAGAAGCTCACAGTTCAAATGGAAATTGGTAGGGTGGTATATAGTGCGGAGGTTCGCTATAAACTGCAGAACTATATCAACAGACTGGTCAGCTGGGTTTGGCTGTAGCAAATGGACTTCAACCCAGAAATGTATGAGGTGATATACGTGGGGAGGACTAACAAGGCAGAGGATTATGCTATAAATGGTAGAACCCTGGAAAATAAGAGACATCATGGTGTGCAAATACTTGAACATCACAGGGCAGGTTGATCAGATGGTTAAAAAGGCATAGGTACACTTGCCTTTATTAGCTGAGGCAAAGAAAATAAGGTTAGTGAAGTTAGGTTGGAACTGTATGGAAAATCTTGGAGTACTGTGTGAAGTTCTGTTCACTTCATGATGGGAAGAATGCGACTGCACTAAAAACGGAATGGAGAAAATTTATCAGTATGCTGCCTGAGCTGGAAGGTCTGAGCTACAAGGAATTGGTTGTTTGCCTTGGAGTTATGAAAGTTGAGAGAGAACCTGATATAGAAGGGTATAAGATTATAAAGGGCATAGATATGTCAGAGAGGAAGACACTTTCTCCAGTAGAGTAGAGAGTTCAATAACCAGCAGATATAGATCTACGATAAGAGGTCACCCAGAATGTGCTGGAAGTCTGGAACTCACTGCCTTAAAGAATGGTTGGATCAGAATCCCTCTTGTTAATTAAGCAATATTTAAATATTCACATGTCTCACCGTAGCCTCCACAGCTATGACCAAAAGTTAGAAAATGGAATAAGTGTAGTCAAATCTTCATTAACCTGCAATGGACACTACGGGTCAAATCCTTCTGTACCGGATGTATCTATAAATCAAATGCAACACTCACATGAGGAGGTAAAATGTTTGATTATCCAAATAAATACCCTGGTTCCTATGAAGCCATAAACTGGAAAACCTCAAGGTGTCTTACTGATTCTTAGAACTGCCATATCAACTACAATCCTAGCTCCAGTTGCAGACAAACACTTAATATGAGATAATGATTAAAATGCTGCTGTAACTGCGAGCATGTAGCAAACCAATCCAAGAGTTAGCAAAGCAGCTCACTTGTTTGAACTCGTGCCTCACAGCTCCTGGGAACTGAGCTTGATTTGGGTGTCTGTGTCAAGTTTACACATTCTCCTTGTGGCTGTGTGAGTTCCCTCTGGGTGCTCTAGTTTCATCCCACAAACCAAAAATGTGCAGGTTAGGTGGATTGGCTGTGCTTATATTACCAGGGATGTTCAGGCTAGGCTGATTAGCCATGGGAAATGCAGATTTACAGGGATAAGGTTGTGGGGTGGTGGGTGGGTCTGGGTGGGAAGATCTTCAGTGGGGCAGCGTGGACATCATGGGCTGAATAGCTTGCTTCCACAAGGTACGGTTTCTAAGAGAATGCAGAGCGCGCTAGACAAAATCAGCTGTTACAACCTTAAGGTACACCTGCATGACTCTGAAAGCCCAGTGAGGAACATGCATCTGAGGTTTCTCTGGAGCCATTTAATATATCTTCATGGGATTTAATAATGAATAAGAATTTAACCAGCTGCTGTGACTGACTACAGGGTAGTTATTTATGATACACAATATCCCAGTTCATTTATATTTGAGTCTCTTTTCGTCTTGGTTAATTTTGTGCATGGAATTATATTTGTTGGTGTCATATGGATAAAATGGAAGCTTCATTAATTTATTATTTAGCAATTGAGGGAAGAATAAAAAAAATCACACAGGGGATAGAAGTAATTACTGCAGGTCAATTGAGAGGCGTGACTTTCTCAGATTTACAGTTTTGAAGTAGTGATAATGTCTTAATAGCTATACTGGTTTGGTTAAACCTGAAAATGCCCTCTAAAGGTATAGTGCAGCTGCCTTTGAAATCTGACATTGAAATTTTGAAATTTCTTGATATAAACGTATCTTGATTTTCCAAGATTATTATTTTGTGTGGAAAGTGGGAAATGGAAGACTTTACGGCCTGATCCATTTTTCCAAATGATAGGCCAAATGCATACCCAGTATTAGGATTCAGGCTTCATTTAAATATAGCAAGAATACAGCGAACACTGATGTTCCTGCATAACTCATTGACAAAGAGTATTTCAATTTCAGATCACCGCAACACCCAGAGGCAGCTTTCACTTAGATTCTCAGAGTGGAATGGGATGGAGATACCAAGGTGACCGGGAGGGAACAGGTGAAAAAAAGGGTGGGAAGTAACCTGGTGGGATGACAATCTAAAACAAGCGTTAGGACTTTTGAAAGATTGCATGCCTCATTCTAGTACTGGCCCATACCTTTTATCTGCCCTCACCATGGTGGGTGTCACACTTATGTCATGTAATGAGTGTCTCCCTGCCATGTTAGATTGTTGGGCATTTGTTTTGCATCTGAGAAATATGCACAGTCTAACTGAACTTTTGTACTTATGAGACTACCATTCTTGCACGTAACATCGCTACTTTGAGTAAATGTAAAAGATCGCTAAAGTATGCCTTCTCTAAATATTTTGCAAGGCAAACAAAGAAGGCATGACATATTGTCAACCAATGAAATTTGTTCGATCGGATATTTCTGTTTCAATATACTTTTGAATAGCATTGCATTAGGATGTTTCCTAAGAGCTACCTTGTGACAGAATGCACTATGTATATATCTATGAAAGAGTATAAGGCAATGCATATATGAGTTTATCAACAACAAAGGGTTACGATTAATTTTGCACGTATTACCCAAAGCTACTGTAAGGTAAAGCTACACTCTGACTGAGCTCCATTTCCTCTTACCTACTCCTTACCACACCCCCAACCCAAATACACCCTTTTCCCCAGCTGCTAGCAGCTCTGATGAAGTCACCAGACTGGAAACATTAATTTTGCTTTCTCTGTAGATGCCACCTGACCTGCTGAATTTCTCCAGCAATTTCTGTTCTTTGTTTTATTTCTGTGGACAGAGTATTGTCATTTGCTTTGCATTGACTTGAAACATTAACTCTGTTTCTCTCTTCACAAATGCTGCCAGATCTTCTGACTTACTCCAACTCCTTATGAATTTCTTTCAGATCCCCAGCATCTGCAGCACTTTGATTTTATAAGTATGTGAGCAGCCAATTCACAGCCACACAAAGTATTAGATAAGGAACATCAACAGAGAAGAAGGTGAACATCATTTTATTAAGAAAGACCTATAAGCTTTCCTTGACAAAAATGACATCAATTTCTCCTGGTGCTGGTGCTACAGCAAAGGTCTGCCTGAAACTCAAACATGTCCTCTGAAGTGAGGTGGTGCTGGAGGGTCAAGTCTTCCCAGTCAGCACTCCCGACCAGTGCCATAAGAAGTTACATGGTATCACCAGTGCAGACAAGCTAACAAGTTGGTCACTGTCTCTTTTCACTACCTTGGTTACCAGCATAGTTTTTGCCTTCTGAAAAGATCAACTAATGTTCCACAATGTGCTATAGTTTTAATTTATAACTTCATAACTGTTACTCAGGGTCATGCACTGTGACTACACAAAAGTGACTTACATGCAGAACCTGAAAACTCCTTCCTCCATTTTAATAGGCTGATATCACTGTATATTTTACTTCAGCTCTTTTGAGTCATTTGACATAAGTCCTTCTTAGGTTTCCTTTCATTTACTTATTTTCCTTGCAAGAGACCTTGACACACAATGTCTGCCACCCATCAGAGCAGGTACCCTATTTGTGGCTTGGTCAAGGGCATGTTGGGAGAATGACTAACCCGGCTCTGTTGCCTGCCATTGCGGTGAAAGTAATCACTTCCTTCTATGTTTCCACAGACCCTAAGATGTACCATGCTCTCTTATTCTGAAAGTCTGTCCTCCCTTTCTGCACATTTGTTGGAGCAAAAGGGAGTGTTTGAGGGGACGGATAATGTTGATGAAAAATAGGAAGAACAGGGACATAATTACCTTCCTATGTACAATTTTGTTGATGATGAAGATGAAGAACTAAACACAGAAAATGTTTATACATCAAACCGATGCATGAGTTCTTGCAAAAGCGTCCTGCCTTGTGTTCCTCTGCTTAATGCCCTTACAGTCAATTATATCTGCTGTTACTTGTACATGCTCCTGCACAGCTTAGATATGTGTACATATACAGGTGGTGGAGCCAGAAGATTCAAAGGAACCAAAGACCATGCCACCTTCTCATTGGTGGCTCCCATTCATTGAACCCCTACAGTGTGGATGCAGGATTTTTGGCCCATTGAGTCCATACCGATCCTCTGAAGAGCATCCCACCCAGGTCCATTCCCTTACCCTATCCCCTTAACCCTGCATTTCCAAAGTTAATCCACCTAACCTGCACGTCCTTAGACACTATGGATAATTTAGCTTGGCCAATCCATCTAACCTGGACATCTTTTGACTGTGGGAGTAAAACCGGAGCACCCGGGGCAGCCCACACAGATACAGGGTCAATTTGCAACTCCACACAGACTGTCACCCAAGGGTGGAATCAAACCTGGGTCTCTGGCACTCTGAGGCAGCGGTGCTAACCACTGAGCTGCTGTGTCACCCCAATGACTAGTGGAAAGTTGACCGGTTTTGAAGTCCTGGGATCCATAATGCTAGGTCACTGTCTGTAAAGAAAATATCTGTTATGAACATCACACCTATGCCTTCAGAGTCTCTATAGTCTCCAACAAAGTACAGCAACAGGTAAGTATGACCCTCCATGGTACACTTCTTATTTTCAACAACGTCACAGAATTTTTGTCTTCTAAAATAACAAGCACATACTGGAATTGACCTACTAAATGTCTTTAGGAACAAAAAAACTTGCAAATTATTCCATTGGGCTTCCCACTAGTACATTATGGCTGATGACATTAGACTACCTAGAAATAAGTCTCAACATATAATTTTCTTATACGTAGGGTTGATTGTAGCTTTGCCTCAGTATATCATTAAGGCAGGGGACAGGGGAAGTGACAAGGTGAGTCTTGTTTTTATTTTTTTCATTCACATGATGTGGATGCATTTCCATCACTAATTGCCTTTGAGAAGATGGCAAATTGGTGCTGAACTGCCACTTGAGTCGCTGCTGTTCAGATGAGGGGATAGAGGTAGGACTTGCAAAATGCTTTTATAAAAACAGTTCCAGGATTTTGACCCAATAACCATGAAGTAACAGCAATATTGGGCTGAATCTTACAACATTTTGGCTTTGTCGATTTTATCGAGTTTCATGGAGGGTTTCTCTCTATGAGGCCTAACAAGATTTCTCACTCGATCAGCCAAACCTCACCTCGTTAGCTGCCTCCAATACCCCTATGTTGACCCTTTTGTTTGGCACTAGCCCAATTCTGCCACTCACCCACAGCCAGAGGTTTCCATGACTCACTAGAAATCCCAGCATTTCTGGCTCCATGCCATTTTGGAAAGGTGGTTGTGCACTTGTACAAGCTTAGCTATTCCAAAGTGTCATACATCACCTTTTCCCCCTACATAGCAAACAAGGGAAAATTAGCATCCCTCTTGGCTGAGAGAGAGAGAGAGAGAGCGAGAGAGATGGATGTTCTGGTCAATAGAGTGGTCCAGAGGAGGCCACATATTAGTCTGGGCCAAGGTCACCACTGAAGTCACGACCAGTTTCCACCCACAGCACCAAGTCAGGATGGTGTGTTACTTGGAGGTGAAATTGTACTGCAATGATATTTGTTTATAAATATAGATTTAATTAATGAATAAGTGTAAGTGATTTAGTAGGACACCTCAAGATACTAAGGGCAAACTTTCATCAGAAATTGGATAAATCAGATCAATTTTAGCAAACTTCATGGAGGGTTTTTGCCCATGAAGCCAAGTGGAATTTCTCACTGTCTTTCTCAAAACTCACTTCAACACCTTTGCATTAGGACTACAGCACCCGGCTTGTCCTATCTTCCCTCTCACCACAGGTGAAATACTCACCACTGTTGAGATCTTCCAGGGTTCCTGGTACCGGTACCATTTTTAATGCCTAGACATTTAACTAGTCAAGCACTGCCAGCCAGAAGCTGCTGTTCGCTGTGCATATAGTGAGAGGGGTAAAAAAACAACAAACATTTCTTAGTGCATTTCATTTTATTCACTTGTTGGTCGTGGGTGTTGCTGGCTGGCCACCATTTAGCACCCATCCCTAGTTGCCCTTTAGAAGGTGGTACCAAGCTGCCTTCTTGAACCACTGCAGTCCATATGCTGTGGGTTGACCCATAATGCCACGAGGGATGGAATCCCAAGATTTTGACCCAGCAATAGTATAGGAATGGTGATATATTTCCAAGTCAAGATGGCGAGCGGCTTGGAGTGAAACGTGCAGGTGGTGGTATTCCCATGTATCAGCTGTCCTTGTCCTTCTAGATGGAAGTAGTTATGGGTCGGAAGGTGCTGTCTGAGGGTCTTTGGTGAATTCCTTCAGTACATCTTGTAGATAGTACTCACCATCTGCAGCAGGCTGCTTTGTCCTGAATGATATCAAGCTTCTTGAGTATTGATGGAGCTGCACCCATCCAGGCAACTGGGGAATATTCCATCACACTCTTGACCTGTGCCTTGTTGATAGTGGATATGTTTTGGGGAGTCAAGAGGAGAGTTACATACACAGTATTCCTAGCCTCTGACCTGTTCTTGTAGCCACTGTGTTTATGTGGTGAGTCCAACTGAGTTGCTGGTCAATAGTAACCCCGAGGATGTTGTAGTAGGGATTCAGCGATGGTAACACCATTGAATTTCAAGGCAATCATTAGATTGTCTTTCATTGGAGATGGTCACAGATTGGCATTTGTATGGTGCAAATGTTACTTGCCACTTGTAAGCCCAAGCCACATGCTATAACTACAGAATTAACCCATTTGGACAATCAGGTCTGTTCCACCATTCGATCATGGCCGAAATCATTCTCAACCCCATTCTTCGGCTTTCTTTCCATAACCCTTGATCCCCACTCTAATCAAGAACCTATTTACTTCTGGATATTGTCAAGACCTCATTGTATTTTAGCATGGATTGCTTCAGTATCTGAGGAGTCAGGAATGGTGTTGAACATTGTGCAATCATTGGTGAACATCCCTATTTCTGACATTATAATTGAGGGAAAGTCAGTGACAAAGCAACTGGAAATGGTTGGGCCTAGGACACTACTCTGAGGAACTCCTGCAGAGATGTCCCAGAGCTAAGTTGACTGACTACTACAGCCATCAGTCCTCATGCCAGCTATGTCTCTAACTAATAGGGAGTTTTGCCTGATGCCCAGTTACCCTTGTTTTCTTGATACCACACAGAGGCAAATGCTTGTTTGATGGCAGTCATTCTCACTTCACCCGTTCGGAATACAATAGCAATATTGATCTGACATAGCCGTCATTTCACATTCCCATTAAAGAATTGAGTCAAATTGTGCAACTTTTAATGTAAATATGATTAAAGCTAATAAAAATATACTATACATAATGCAATCCTGCAGTTTTTCACCAGGATAATGGAAGCCTGAAATAAAAATAGAAAATGCTGTTAATCCTCAGTGGGCGAAGCAACATGTGTGGAAGAGAAACAGCATTATGATTCAGGTTGGCCACTTGCATGAAGTATGTGCCAGTGGCATCTCACAAGTAGAACACACTTTAAACAGGACTTTCAGGTGTTATTCGCAGAGCAGCACAATTAAAGGGAATGAAACTATTTTAAACATTCGCCACTAGGGGGAAGTCTGTGTACACATATTTGCAAGTCACTTTAAATTGGTATAAATTAATAGTTGACGTTAAAGATAAAAGAGGTGTACTTTCTTGATAGATAAGTGGATTTAATCAGTAACTGGACATGATTTTAACTTGTGTGTAAATGAATGGGTTTTGCGTAAGTTAAGATTCCTTTCACTGGTCTGGAAGATTCTACCTTCAGTTCCTGGTTTGTGCTGAGGTCGTGCTATAAATGCACTAGCCAATTTTCTTTTCATTTGTTCCATCATTCAACTTTGCTGTTCCCTATCTTTGCTTCCCAACATTCAGCTCATGGTTTGATATACGTTTCCTGCTGCTGTGTGAACCTATGAGATTTGTGAGTGGCAAAACATCAGAACGGGAGGTCAATGCATCTCCACATTATTGGCATAGCGTGGCACGCACAGACTCTCAAAATGGCTGCATGGAGCTCATTTGGGTTTGGAAAAATGAGTGGTGACCATTTTGAAGCATACAAAATTCTTGGGGGACTTGACAGGGTAGAAGTGGGAGAAGTTGTTTCTTCTATGAGAGTCTAGGATCAGAGGGCATTATCGCAGAATGAGGGGTCACATACTTCAGATAAAGATGTGGAGAAATTTATTCTCTTGGGGTTGTGAAGCTATGGAATTCTTCACTGCAAAGGGGTATCGAAGCTGGGCTGTTGTAAATTCAAGGCTGCGATAGACAGTTTAACCAGTAAGGGCATCAAGGGAAAAGGCAGGAATATGGAATGGATTATCAGATCAGCCATGATCTCAATGAATGGCAAGCAGATTCAATGGTCTCTTTCTGCTCATATGTCTCATAATGTCATGAACTCCAACATATGGGTTAACCCTGACCTCATGTGACAAACATTACAGATCCCCACTGTCATGGGGGTGTCTAGAAATAGGGAGCACTTTAGCAATATAAGATGTTTCCCATTTAAGAAAGGGAAATTTCTTGATCCAGAGAATTTTTAATCTTTGAAATTCAGTGTCCCAAGGATCTCTGGAAATTGATCGTTGAGTGAAATCAAAGCTGAGTTAGAAAGATTTCTGATCGATAAGTCGATAACATTTCCAGTTGGGGTCGGCACGGTTGCTTAGTGGTTAGCTCTGCTGCCTCACAGCAGCAGGGACCCAGGTTCGCACCCCTGGTTCAGTTGCCACCCTCGGGCAACTGTTTGTAGTATCCAGGGATCCAGGTGTAGATTAGGTGGGTTATAGAGGGGTGGGTCTGGGTGGGATGCTTTAAGGTTTGGTGTGGACTGGTTGTGCCAAAGGGCCTGTTTCCACACTGTAGGGATTCAATTCTATCAGGGAGTCTCAGAAAGCAGGTAGGAGCACAAGCAAAATGTGACGTGGAGGCAGATTAGCTATGATCTTTCTGAACACTAAACAGCTTCAAAGCCCACTCCTGTTCCTATTTGTTATGTTTTATAATTGTAGAGGAAGCTAGTGATGCACTATTCGTGACTTTTCAAAATTCCCTAGATTCTGCAGCAGTCTGGGTCAATTGGAATATAGAAAATATAACTTGTAAGGGTTTCTCTGATGTTGAAAAGATGCTGCTGATAGAGGTCAACCCCTTTCTTCCTGCTCGAAGCCTGAGCAGTATGCATTTCCATGCTCTACCTCCATGCTCCTGAATTCCTCACGGCATTCCAAAATTGAGGTTGGGAAATGCCCTCAACTGGGGCAAGACTGGGTGGGCTGAGCTAGCCTGGGCTGCACCTATCTTACCATAAAATTGCAGCGAGGCTAGGAAGGACAAGAAGGGGTGGAGAATCCATCTGGGGAATTAACGTGTTCTTTTTGGTCAGTTCATCATATAGGGTTTTCATAGAGTAAAAATCAGTCTCATATGTTTATCACTCTGCTCCGAATTACAATGTTGTAAGTTTTCTGTCTACTTAAACACATGACTTGCTTACATCCTAAGCATTATGAAACTTAAAAATCAATAGGTAGTTATATAAAACAAATTACATATGGAATTTTCCTAAATAATTTTGTGGTGTGTGACAGTGTTGGAGAATGTCATTATATTAATACTATGTGCCTGTGTTACAATAATGGGATCACTGAAAGTGTTAATGGGGCAGTCAACATGGTCTTCCCTTTGTGAAAAATGCATTGCATTTGCATTGAACTTATTCCATTGGTGGTCCTACTTCTCAAGAAGCCATAGCCAGGATCTGAGTTATTGCTGAGAATATCACAGCAACTGCGAATGTGACAGATTGTGGTGTACTTGTGCTTCTCTGCTATTTTAACCCCAAACACACAAATGCAATCCCTTCCTGGCCATTTGTTGTTTGATTAAAATTGAGGTCTTTATCAGAATCGATAATTCAGTAAACAAAGGCAGGGACCTTGATTTTTTTTGCAAAAGAAAAGTTATGCTGGAACTTTTAATAATAGGGGACAGTTGCAGTTCATATGAATTTTCAGTACATATACATGACATTTCGGAAGATCTGCCTGTCTTCTGTCACCATCTGTCACATGTGACTTGTTGGAAAATTTAGGCATAAATTCTAAGGGGATAGGTAACGTTAAGCTTCAGTAATTACGCATAGTTTAGAAATAGGAAGAGTTGAAAAAAGCTTTCCCAAGGGTTAGGTACAATTGGTCCAATTTTAGTCTTAGTGCATGCAGAAGATTTAGACATAAGTGTAGGGAAAAGTTTTCAAATTTGTTAATGTCACAAACATGGGAAATCTAACAAAATGAAAGCCTACGGGAAGATATGGATGTATTCGTGGAAGGGCAGAAAAGTCATGGGTGAGGATAATTGTGATATAAAATATTTTTGGGAGGAATAACTCAGCAGTGGAAATATACAGCTGGTGAAGATTGTGAAAGACTCTTGCAAACAGACTTAAAATACATAATTTATTTAAACTGTAAATAGATAGAAAAAAGAAACTAAATTGATCTCATGGTATCTGACAGCACTTTAAAGCCATTGAAGGTTGACAAGGCCAAAAAAAGTACACGAGTATATAAAAAATGGGCATTGAGCAAAAGAGTAAAGAATTAATTACACATTTACACAAAAAGACTGGTTGTGGCACTCCGAATACCATGCGCAGTTTTGTGTATCACATTATAGAGAAATTCAAGCCATAGGGAGTACAAGGTTTAGATACAATAGGATAGCAACAAGACTAGAGAATTAAAGCTATAAGGAGATGCATCTAGGACTATTTCTACTTCATCATTGGAGATTTAATACAAAGTAGTATCAACATGTAAGAAAGTTTAGAAAGAGTGAATTAAGAAAGACTCTTGACTCTGGATGGGGAGCCAATGACAAGAACTCAATAATTTAAAATGATCAAGATAGTGAAGAGAAATTCCTTAAAAATAGGATTGATTTAACATGAAATTCTTCATCGTATTGGACGATACAGGTATAGACCATTGTGCACGTTAAAGGAAACTTCAATCTGAAACATGAGAAGAAGCTAAGCTATAGCTGGATGGGTTTAATTTCCCACGAGAGAACCAAAGCACAGACAAAGGACTAGATGCCATCTTCCTCTGCCATAATTTCAACTTCAGAGGCCAAGTCAACGGATTAATGAAGTAAATATTGTATATGACTAGGTGAGAATCAGTGGAGTGGAGTAATGAAGATTATAAAGTTTGGCCTGAGAACGAATGAGTAAAATTAACAGTGATGCTAGTTTGTCTGCCTGCCAGTCTTTTGCCACTGCTCACTGTTATGAAATGTAAAATGCATTCTCCCCTCATGATGGCACATAAAAACCTGAAAACATTTTTGCCCTCCAATTATTGGTCTTCACTCTGCTCCTTGTTTAAGCCAGTTTTAAAGATGAGTGTCTTGGTAATCAACTTTTAATGAAATATTTCACCTTTAACATTTTATCCTCCTTCCGATGATGGCTGATTTCTTTCACTTCTATTTCCAAGTAGTAGCTTTCCTTAACTGAAGGAAGAGATATAGATCTTCAATCAGGATTACAATTTCTTTGCCTTCCACTTCTGTCCTGACCACAACTGAATAACTGGATGTACCACACACTGGTTACTACAAACAAATTTCAAATGAAAGACCAACAAGTTGTAGAAAGCATTCATCATACTGCATGCAACCATGTACTGATATTACTGGAAAAGGCCAAATCACAAATAGCATCATATAAATAAGCTGTGGTGGCGAACAAGTGATTGACAATTAAGTTCATTTGGTTTTCAATGTATGGCTCTGACAGTACTCGTACAGAAACGACTTCAACTTTATAATTTTAAGAATAAATAGATCCAAACATGAAATGTTCACACTGATAATTACATCTAATTATCTTAGTTAACTTGACTTCCATTTATTCCCGTAAAAGAAAAATAGTAAACAGTTGGTTAATTCAGGATTTTCCTTCCAAAAAAACATGTTTTCCTGCTTTGGAAATATATGCAGTTGATAAACAGGTAGCAATGCTGCATTTACTGTTTTGTATCAGCTGTAGAGTTTTGGTTCACCAATAGGCATGACTAGACATGAAAATGTCTTTACCAACACTTGCTCAGAATGCTAATACGGTAACAAGGACAGAATTTTATTTTGAGAAACTAAAATTCCCAACAACAAATAACACCTTTCACATAGATAGTGTCACAATGATATAACATGTGGAGATAACACGGTGTGAAGCTGAATGAACACAGCAGGCCAAGCAGCATCAGAGGAGCAGGAAAGTTGACGTTTCAGGTCAAGACCATTCTTCCCTGTAACATATGGACTATTAGCTTTGAATTCATCATCCGACTTAATATCTGGGACTTCCACGTACTGAAATAGATTAAAAGGGTCCAAAAATATCCACTTAAAAATGACCAAAGGCATTACCTGATCATGAAGGCTGGCTGAGCTTCATAAAAGACAGTCTGAGCTGCAATTAACATTTATCTTCAGGGCAACAAAATCAATCAGCTACCATCCCACTTCATTCCGTTCTTCACACATTTGAGATGATTACACCACTTACAATTATTAACCTAGAAAAGCAAAAAGAACATCTTCAGCAAGCAGAAGGTACTGTCAGCTAATGTTTCAAGGAGTGTATTTTTTTGAGAAGAAGGAGAACAGATACATTTTTGACTGTAGAACTGAAGCACGCTGCAAAAAGCATGCTATTTTCATCCCTCTCTCTGCCTCACAAGAAAGATAGCCCAATGTTGACACTTTCTGGAAATAAAATCCGGAAAATTGAGAATTTGATGAGATAACTTCAATATTCTTTGCTATTTCTGGTACCAGAAATCAAATAGCCATCTAACCAATCTCAGGTAAAACCAATTCACTTCAAGGATGTCCAAAGGACTCTAATTTGTAAAATCTTTTAACTTACTTTTCTACCTGATACTAACTACGTACTTGCATGGGAGAGACTGTAGGATGATGTATACTTGACATCATGTCTATTATTTTTCTTGGGATTAGTAATAAACCTGTTCTTTTGGAACTCAGGGAAGCCTTGTGATTGTCTCCTTACTGCTACAATAAAGATCAGTTAACAATGTTTTAATTGGATATAAATATGGCTGCATGCTCCGAAAGAATTTAAACCTTTGTTTTGACCAACTGGGGAATTTGAAAAGAAGAAAGTTGATATATTGCCTCCTCACCTGGTTGTAACACATCAACTCAGTTCCAGTGTGCTGATAAAAAAGCTTGCTGCTGAGGATTCAAGGCAACAGTCAAACAAACTCAGTCTCAAGTTTCACATTTAAGCCTCAATGACACCTTAAAGATTATGAAATATACATGTTATTTTGCCTTCGTACCTGTGCATATATAAGCTTGACAGTACTCCTCTTTTATTGCTCTGAGTAAAGCCTTGTCATTGGCTTCTTGCTGATAGACTTTGGGTAACTATGTCCGTATTTGACAGAGGTATAGCCACCAGCTAAAAAGAACAGTTAATCTTTATTGCAATCAACTGGAGAAAAAGAAGCAGGGAGTCAATTCAGCCCCTCCTATCCTAGTTGTGATAACAGCATCTTGACCAGAGAAAACTTTCCAAGGCAGGAGTAAAATGCTGAGTCATAGCACGGGTTGGAGCAAGATATTAGGGGGGGGATGACTAAAGATTCAATCAAAAACTGGATATCTAGCAGGCTACTGAAGGTGGTGACAGAAATGAAGACATGAGGGAATCAGAGAGTGAGCTCCTGAGGTTTGGGCAAATGTAATTGAAAGTTGAGCTAATAATAGTGCTGCGAAGGGAACAACGATATTCGAAAGGCTGGAGACAACAGACACCTGGTGGATACAGGGCTGAAGAAAGCTGCAGAAATACAGTGAAGCTAGAGGAAGACATGAAAATGAAGATGAGGAAAAGAAGTAAATTAAGTAAATAAGTGAATTAATGTAAGTAAATTGATTACATGTAAAAGAAACTTGAAGAAGACACTAACTAAGCAGAAAAACCAGAAGTATAGTTGTTAAAACAGTTCACATTTGAAGATATGCCACAAGAAATAATTTCACTCAAAACTATATTACAGATGACATATGAGAGTTGACAAAGGAAATCTCAAAGATTTGCTTATAAAATGGTGTAATGAGATTATTGTCTAATAGTTTGTTGTGGAGCGAATTTGGGAAAATGCTTTTTTAAGTCCAGAATTGAGTAATGGGGCAGAGTTTTCTTTTATTATTTGTGGCCTGTCCCTACTTGTACTTGAGAAGGTGGTGGTGACCTGCCTTCTTGAACAACTGCAGCCCGTGGGAATATACTTTAAAGTCAGGATGATGCGTGAGCTTGAAGAGGAATTTGAATGTGCTTCTCTTTTCCTTTTAGAAGGAAATAGTTTTCAGTTTGGAAGTTGCTATCTGATGAACTTTGGTGAATTTCTACATTGCATCTTGCAGACATTACACATTGCTGTTACTGAGCATCAGTTGTTGGGTGAGACGGGGGGGGAGGGGGGGAGTTTGTGGTGGTGGATGCTTTTGGATGTAGTGCCGGTCAAGCTGGATGATGTCAAGCTTCTTGAGTGTTGTCGTGGCTGCACTCATCCAGGCAAGTGGGGAGTATTCCATCACACACCTGGCTTGTGCCTTGTAGATAATGGGCAGGCTTTGGGAAGTCAGGAGGTGAGATACATCCTGCAGTATTCCTAGCCTCTAATCTGCTCTTGTAACTGTTGTACTTATGTGGTGAGTCCAGTTAAGTTTCTTGTCAGTGGTAATCCCGAGGAATGTTGATAGTGGGAATTCGGTAATGGTAGCACCATTGAATGTCAAGAGATGGTGATTAGATTGTCTCTTAATGGTGATGGTCATAACCTGCATTTTTGTCACACGAATGTTATTTTCTACTTGTCAGCCCAAGCCTAGATATTGTCCAGATCTTGTTGCATTTGACATGGACTACCTCAGTATCTGAGGTGCTGAATATTGTGCAATCATTGGCCAGCATTCCCATTTCTGACCTTGTGATGGAGGGAAGGTCATTGATGAAGTAGCTGAAGATGACTGGGCCTTGGACAGTACCTTAAGAAACTTGCGCAGAGATGCTCTGGAGCTGAGATGATTGACCTCCAACAACCATGACCATCTTCATTTGTGTCAGGTACGACTCTAATCACTGGAGACTTAGCCCCCAGATTCCCTTTGATTCCAGTTTTGCCAGGGCTTCTTGATGCCACCCTTAGTCAAATGCAGCCTTGATGTCAAGGGCTGTGCTGTCACTCTCACCTCACCTCTGAAACAGAGCTCTTTTGACCATGTTTGAACTAAGGCTGTAATGAAGTCAACAATGAGTGGTTGTAATGAGTGGTCCTGGCGGAACCCAAACTGGGCATCACTGAGCATGTTATTGCTGAGCAGGTGCTGCTTAATAGCAACATGAATGGGTCCTTCCATCAGTTTCCTGCTGATCGAAAGTAGACTGATGGGGTGGTAATTGGCTGAGTTGGATTTGTCCTGCTTTTTGTGTACAGGACATGCGTGGACAATTTTCTACCTTGTCAGATAGATGTCAGTGTTGTAACTGTACCGAAAGTGCTTGGCTAGGGGAGTGGCAGGTTCTGGAGCACAAGCTTTCAGTACTATTGCTCGAATATTGTTAGGGATCATAGACTTCACAGTTTCCAGTGTCTTCAACTGTTTTTTGTTTGACATCAGTTGGAGTGAATTAAATTTCTTGAAGATTTGTATCTGTAATGCTGGAGAGCACTCAGCACTTCTGGATGAAGGTTGCTGTGAATGCTTTAGGAATATCTTTTGCACTGCTGTTTTGGGCTCTTCCATCATTGAAGATGGGGATATTTGTGGAGCCTCCTCCCCCAGTGAGTTATGTAGTTGTCCACTACCATTCGCAACTAGATGTGGCAAGACTGCAGAGCTTAAATTTGATCTGTTGGTTGTGGGATCGCTTAGCTCTGACTGTCACTTGCTGCTTTCACTGTTTGGTGTGCAAGTAGTCCTGAGATTGCTACCTCATCTTCAGGTATGCTTGGTACTGCTCTTGGCATTCCCTACTGCACAGTCCGTTAAACCAGCATTGATCCTCTGACTTGATGGTCATGGTTGAGTGGAGAATATGCTGGGCCATGAGGTTACAGATTGTGCCGGAGGTCAATTCTGCTGCTGTTGATGGCTCACAGCACCTCATGAAAACCCAGTTGCTAGATCTGTTCAAAATCTGTCCCACTCAGCATTGTGCTAGTGCCACACAACATGATGGAAGGTATTCTCTATGTGAAGGTGGGACTTCATCTCCACAAGAACTGTGCAGTGATCAGCAGTTTAGTGACAATGAGGTCAAGTATGATTTTTCTCTCTCATTGCTTTCCTCACCACTTGCCACAGACCAGTCTAGTAACTGTGTCCTTTAGGATCCAACCAGATCGAACAACAGTACTGGTGCCAAGCCACTCTTGGTGGGGGACGTTGAAATCCCCCACCCAGAATACATTTTGATAAAAATTAATGAAAGATAATCTGGAAAAATATTCTTAATACAGGTTATTCCATGTTACATTTCAGAGTCACATTGTTGAGTCCAAAATAAGACATGATAATCCTTGATTCAGAAACAGTATGCAGAGGTAAATCAGTAGTTTATTTAAAATACCTTTGGAAGCATTAAGAGAATTGCTTTCAAGAAAGCTTAAAAAGTACTATTAAGACTTTGCATAAATTGCAAAGGAATCAATTATAATTTTCTGGACGCAGAAATTCTCATGTATGTGACTTGAGGACCATTAACCCTTAACAGTAACAGGAAGAACAGGAAGAACCAGAAATCATGTCACTGACAGACACAAAGAAGAGTTCCTAGACACGTGAGCTTTAGGCAGAAGGCAATCAGCACGCAGATACAGGCACAAAGAGGGCACAAACAGAGGAAGCAAGGTGAACTCAAAATTAATGTGAGTCAGGCAGCAAAGCTCTTTAAAAAAAGGTTTGTTTATTGTTTGGCAGTAAGACGAAAAGTAGAATCCAAAAACTCTTGGTGCAATGTGTGCTGGAAGGGACTGAATCCTAAAAACAAGTACAAATTGCTAAGAGCTGAACATTTCTATCAGAAGGCCATATCGTGACCTGGGTCTTGTTGGTTGGTCAGTTGACAAGAAACTAGAAAGCTATGCCATCAGGACTGACGATGACTTGAGTGAGAGAAGACTTGCAAATACATACCTGTTGGTGTTAACTGTCCTTGGGGATCTTGGTGGGATTCAATCTGTACCTGAGGACCTTGCAAGCAATTTGAGGGCTGAATCCATTGAGAGGAAGACTGAGAGATCCAATATATCAGAGTCCAAGTTGGAAATAATTGAGAGTGAACATGATTTCACATGTGGATGTGGTGAGTGATTTGCATGATTGTGATTATGTAAGATGTATCTGTTGTGTTTACTATTTCAACTGAAATTAACTTTCATAATTAACTTTTATTTGTTGTTGATTCATGTTTAATTTAAGTCAGTTCTGGCTGATTTGTATTGAAGTTAAATCTTGTTGGTAATGTCTTCATTTGAAGGCTATTTAATTAATTTGATTAGTTTTGTTATGGTCTTTTTGCTGGGATCATAACTAAGAAACTCAAACTTAAAGATATAGGGTGAGCTGACTGAAGTTGATAGGGTAAATAGACTAGAATTTTGGAAATAAATGATTCAATGAAAGTACATTAAATGAAGAACAAGAATTCATTGAGTAAAATCCATTGATGGTTCACTAAGGACTTTCAAAGTGGTATTAGATTTTAAAAAGAAGCTCATTACATTATAAAGAATAATTGTAAATTTAAAAAATTTGGAAGAATTCCAGTAAAGGCAATGAAAATGTTCACAAACAAAATAAACGGCACATGAAAGTAATTAGCCATGAATATAAAATATAACTTTTAAGAGCTTTTATTAAAATGTAAAAGAACAAAATGTTTGCCCTTAGAGATAGAGGTAGGTGGACTTATTATGTAGAAAAAGGAAATGACCATGCCACTAAACAGATATTTTATGTTGATCTTTAAGATATAGAGGATAACTAAGATGCTTAAAGTAATCAGAAAATGTTGTGGAGAAACATCTTAGATTAAAAGCTGACAACTTCCCAATATGTAATAACTGATATCTTAGAGTTCCAAAAGAAGTAACTACAGAGATAGAAACCCCTAGCTTCTGGTGTAGTCTTAGCATAGCAGAAGATTGAAAATGTAATACCTCTATTCAATAAAGTATTGAAGGAGAAAGCTGGGAACAGTGGTTCAGTTAACTTGACATCAGTCATCAGCAAAGCTACATATTGAGCTGGCAACACCTTTATTAAAACAAAATCAAAACCTTTGTCATGGGCAGAGGAGGAACAGGAAAAGAGAAAAATGAAAGAGACCACCTTCTCATCTTCTTGTAGTCTCTAACACTGGCACAGTGATGTAATCTGCAGAAGGTCCCTTACAGCAAGAGAAAATACATTTGAATAGCCGTTGGCAACTTGGCCAGTGAACGAATAGTTTGAAGCAAAGATAGATGCCATGAAGAGCTCCTTTATTATGAACAAATAACATTTCAAGCGGAAGATATCCATCACCGACTCATCTCCAAAGCACGGGCAGTCGTTTTCCTATGCCTGAAGTAAATAATACATTGGCAGTATCCCTGTGCGATCGCCTTTAAACAATAGAATATTTCATCAACGGAACGTCTCCGGCGAGTGCTCTGAACTTTTAAAAGTTTAGAAACTTTGGGGTTGCAGCCAGTATATGTTTCAAAATAGTGGAAACAAATGAAGGAAAAAGAAAGAGACTAATCCGAACGACAGCAACTGACAGTTTGGTGTTGTTAGTGATGCGTTCATTTGATGATTATTGCAGTTACATTGATTGTCCCCAAGCAGTAATGCCACCGCTGATAAGAAGCATTGCCAAGGACCTGAGCTCTGTTAGCAGCAGCTCCGTTTCCTGGCCAGCTACCGTTTTATCACAGCGCCTCCATCATTAGACACGAGATGGAACTTCAGGTGATGAGAGTTAATGCTTTGTTTTCCCTCTTTTGCTGAAGATTACACAAACCGCTGGCTTCAGGCAGGAAACAATAAAGTGAATGATTGACTGGGACGGGAGGCTGTATCTGAAGTACGATCGCCCCAACCCGACCTTGACAGACTTGGAAAGATGGAAAGCTGACCCCGGACTCGCTGATGGAGCCCGGCAGAACTATATTTATTGGCGATCACGCATGATGGTTGCTATAATGATGTTTCTCATTAAAGTACATTAGACTCCCAGACTTCTATTCTAAGTGGTTTTCAGTAATAATGTTTCATTCTAACAAAAGTAAGACTTTTTTTGGCGATGTTTAACGTTAGAACACTGAAACAAATATTTAAACGTAAACTAATCGTTTGTTTTATATCTGTTCACTTGTATGTTGAAATGTTTTTACGGTCAATCAGGTTCTTTGAGATTTTTTTTGTGCGTGGCTATTAAATTCCAGGGTTTGCAAAACTTCAGTATGAAAGAAGCTCCTGATGAATAACCTGACTTGTGTCGAGGTCAGCTGGCCCCAGTGTTAGCGGGTGTCCTTGGTCAGAGGGGAGCACTGTGCTATCGTTAACTGAGCGAAATGACTCATTTTGAGGAACGTCCTTGCTTTCTGACCGAGAGGAAACGCTTGAAGATATTTGGAGGGCCTCATAAAGAAATAAAAAAAAATAGGTTATAAACGCTGCAAGGATTGATAGTGAAGTTGTTAGAATTTATAGGCGTTTTTTTTAAATCTCGAGACCCAACAACTGGCAACTTTTCATGTAAATGTCACCTCGCATCTCCGCCTTAAAGCGGGAAATCGTCGGGAAAATAGTTTCGCTGTAAAATGCCTCAGGGTGTGGATTGATTGTGGAGTCCTAACCTATACAGAGAGGCAATGTAAAAATTGGGATTGTACCGTAAAACTTAATTGTAAGAAAAACAGGCTTCCAATTGTGTGTTAGATGTACGTACAGCACTGCAAGTAGTCAGTTTAGTTTGCCATTCACAATGCTGACATCAATAACATTATCCACTTACTTACATGACCAGCACAATGGGGGGTGGAATCAGAGGTTAAGAGTTAAACTAAAGTATCAACGTGCGTGTTCTCTGTAGTAACCCCAGTCTCTTGAGGGTCATCACGAATATCGAAGGTTTCTTTTTGGTCATTTGTTTCCCGAAATTTCTGCTTTGTAGGTTTATGATTTTTCCAATCTCCGGCAATCGTTCCTTCTTGGTTCACAGGAACTTTAAATATGGGAGTGAGAATGTGATGGGCATTGCCTGGTGATACTTCATTGTGAAGTTCCCTGCAGTCTCACTAAAGACAAGAACAGTGTATTAACTGAGATGTGCTTTGTAGTCACATCGATCATCCCGTCTGAATAGAGTGGACTGGAAACAATCACTTATTTAATCAATTACAGGATTAGTTCCATCTTCAGGCACTGTACTGGCAAGATTTTAGTTAATTAAGGGTATATAATATAAAATAAGTGTTTTTATAATCTATTAGATATTGTAATAACAACGATGTGAATCGAAACAAAATCATTAGGTCCGACCGTTTTTATTTCATTGTATACATTTTTTTTCTTACACAATACAGGACTTTTAACCACAAAAGCAACAGCACATCAATTCCCCAGTAACAAATTAATAGATTACAGAGCGGAGCCACGGAATCATTCAGGAACAATCGAGGGGTTCGTCTGTTTGGACATGACGAGGAGGACAACAGTTCTTCTGGATACTTCTGAACGTAAAACCAACAGTTCATTTTACCAAATTCATTAGAAAACAAGCGTTGGGAATAGCTGAATCTACAGCTTGTCAGGGAGTTCCTTGTATAATCTGGAGCTCGGCGCCTTAGGTTGAACTGTTTCTACGTTGATGTGACTACAGGCGCCAGGGAAATCCTAGGTGTTAGTATGGGAGAGTGTTGTCCTAACTTATTCCCAGCATTGAGTGAGCAGTTACAATACAGCGGAGAGCTCCACTCACATTCACACACATCGAGGCGTACTGGAGTTAGTTACAGAGCTACTAATGCTGCCCCTGGGCTGTGGTAATGGTCTGAACATTCCAGGGAAGTCTCGGCTTTCTCTACAAGTCAGTTGTTGACAGTTTTGAAGAAGTTTGGAGGGGATCCATTGTCCCCCAAACCTTGCCACTGAGCCCCTGTGTTCAGGCCAGCATCGCAGCCAGAGCCTGCAGGGTTCCTGCAGTTGTGGTACCACCTCCAAAAGGGGTTGCTGATGTACTGCCTGTATAAGACCTCATCCAGCCGGTACGCCCTGCGCTCCTGCTCGGTGTACGGGGAGTACAGCGAGTTCAGGGCGAGGGGCTCCACTGGGAACGGGCAGCTCGGGTAAGTCACAGCTAGCTTACTTTCCAGCTCCTTTGCACGCCCCCTCCTGCGGCACCTCCGGCGCTGTCTGAAATCTCCTTTGGAGAAATCATCGAGGTTGGAGGGATGTATACTCCAGTAATTGCCCTTGCCATCCTCACATCTCCCTGCCTTAATGAAACACTCATTGAGAGAGAGATTGTGACGAACACTGTTCCTCCAGCCTTGGCCACGACCTTTGTAATAGGGGAACGTGTCTTCGATGTATTTATAAATGGAGCCCAGGTTGAGTTTCTTGTTGGGGGAAGTTAGAATCGCGTTGGCTATCAGAGCGATGTAAGACATGGCTGGTTTCTGCTCCTGGCCTGGCTTTGCCTTCAGTTCTTCATGTGTGAAGTTCTCAGTTGGATGCAGGTAGCCTCTGTCCTCCGGCTCATTTTCCCAGCTCGGGTTGCCTTTCTTCTCGGCGACTTCAGGCTGGGCCATGTACAGCGCTGAAGAACAGCTCCCAGCCATGTGTCCCTCTTGGCTGGCTCTGTCCTGCTGCCCAGGGGCCGCATCTGCAAACGGTCTGAAGAATGATGACTTGCTGCTCACAGTCACAGATGTCATCCTGCCCGCTCACTGCTGCTTAATGTCCGCTTCCAAGTTGGTCACTTTGTCACCTCCAGAGTGTGTTGGAGTTTGCCTTGAGTTTAGATTGCTGCAAGAAGGCGTGTGATAACGTAGCTCTTAGGAGCCCTAGAGATCACTCAGGAACCGCCCAGTTAGTCCATAACAGGTACAGACAATCGCAAGTCCAATCAGCATCTCATCCTTCTAAATTTCACCTTTCATTTATCTATCTCTGTGACCGCGCCCCAGATCCTTCTAACATCAGTGGTTGTCACACAGGTAAAGGGCAATATTTAGCGTTTACTTGCTGCCAATAACACCATTAAGGCTCTGCAGATGGTTTAGAATGTACTAGGGCTAGTCACAGTTCAAACTTGCTCCACTCCCTGTGTATACAGCACCAAATATCTACAGTGCGCTGATTAAGCCAGATGTAGTTGTTTGAGATTTTGGGCACTTTGAGGGGTCATAAGGCAAATTGTAGTAACATAGAATCCCTACTGTCTGGAAACAGGCCATTCAGCCCATCGAGTCCACACCAATCCTCCGAACAGTATGCATAAGCCAAGTACGAAAAGTTGTTCTATGGTAGAGAACAATCGTTAATTTTGGACAGGTCCCGTGTTAAATAGGTTCTAATTTAGTTGTGAATTCACCCATGTGCCCCACGTAATGGGGAAGTCAAATAAGTGGCCAACCGTATCCTTCAATCTAATGTATTCCCAACATGATGACGTTACTTATTGAGGTATATGGAGCAGCAAATGTACGGCACTCCACGATAAACCCATTATTACGAGTAAATTCAACAGCTTAGACCAGCATTTTAACAACTGCTTCTGACTCAAATGAAACGGTAGAAACAGCTGAAAACAAATAAAAACAAAATTCCTACAAAATTAGACCTGGCAACCTCCCAACAGAGCAAGCAATTAATTATACACCCCCTTTAACCAAACTATCAACATAACCCTTCACATTACAGCTCACAGAAATTGCAGACCAAAGTGCTCAGATTTCCCTGTAGCAGAGTGTGCTTAGCGAGGGTGGGGATCAATGGTAGGGTATGGTGCGCAACACTGGTAAATTTGCATTTATATAGCGCCTTTCGGGTCGTCCCAAAAGTGCTTTACAGCCAATTTTGGAGTGTGTCTATTGCAACATAGGAAGCACAACCCCAGAGAATTTGTTCAGGAGAATTATTTGACGAATAAATATTGGTCAAGACACTAGGAAGAACAGCCTTGCTGTTAAGACAACTCTTAATTCTTCAAACAATACTGATGTCTTCATCTTTTAAAATAAGTGGTTACATAGCTACAAAACCAGAAAGGTCACCTACAAATATCCTTTCTGATCCAGGCTCAATTAATTAATTAAATAACCCATTTTTGCATCATTAGGAAATAAGTGGAGTGTATTTGTGATGCCAG
Source organism: Stegostoma tigrinum (assembly GCF_030684315.1). Taxonomy (NCBI): domain Eukaryota; kingdom Metazoa; phylum Chordata; class Chondrichthyes; order Orectolobiformes; family Stegostomatidae; genus Stegostoma; species Stegostoma tigrinum. The sequence goes on along the minus strand of NC_081364.1, from coordinate 41,289,426 downwards.
AGACCAGCCAATTCAAATTATTTATTGACACCTTTCAGTAAAATAATACGGTCTCCTATATCTACGCAAAGTTCCTCTGAATTGCCTATCAATGAAAAAAATAACTAGTTAGGTTACAGTTCCAGCTCTCGTTCCACTCTTATTTCATTCCAAAATGATTATTTAATAAACATTCATCTATCAAGCCATATTATTATACAGTTATGTCAATTAACGTTAAATTATTTCACCACAACATTTGTCAAGGAAACTAAGATGGTATTCATGGCACTTAATCAAGACTACAGCACAGAGAGAAGCTCGTTCTTTCTGTTTTAGCTGAATACACCAGCTGTCCATTCTAATACTTGATCTGTAGCCTTGCAGTTTCAGGTGTAGATCCTGATTTCCTTTGAATGAGTGGAGGGCTTCCACCTCAACCATCAAAACAGGATAGAAATTCCAGACATCCACCACCCTCTATTTGAACATTTTTTTTCTGTTCATTTCCCTTCTAATTCTTCTTCCACTCACAATAAATTTGTGCTTCTGGTAACTGACCTCACCACTGCTCGGGGAAAACAGATCTTCCCTGCCCACTCTAACCAAGCCTTCCATTTTTTTTATACACCTCAATTAATTCAACCTTCAGCCTTGTTTTTGTAAGGAAAAAAAACCCAAAGGACAGCAGATGTTGGCCATCAGAAACAACAACTGAAATTGCTGGAAAATCACAACAGGTCTGGCAATACCTGCGTAGAGAAAGCAGAGATACTGTTTCAGGTTCAGTGCCCTATCTTTAATTCCTTTAGCTAGAGCTTCACTAGAATGTGTAATTTACTATCATAAAGTGTATTTAGATTGGTACATAGATACATTTAAAAGGATGAACATTAGGGAAAAAGAAATTGGATGTGTTGATGATGGTGGATGAAGGATGAGAGGGTCATGTTGAGCATAAACACATGCATGGATTTGTTGTGTTGAATGCAGTTATAGCACAGAAAGAGGCAAATGTAATATGTTAAACCTTCAGTTAGCTGCACTTAACTATGTTTGCACTGTAAACTAATATAAACTTCATTCTCAAGAAAGAGTCTAAAACAAAAGTTGAAAGCATCTGTAGTTCACTAGACTGATACTAAGATGAAGAAAAAATGAGTAGGTTGGGCTTGTTAGCATGGGAAGTTAGAAGAATAAGAGGTGAACTCATTGAAACATACAAGATTCTTTGAGAACTTGACAGGGTAGATGGGGAAACATTGTTTCCTGTTGTGGGAGAATCTACAACCATACAGTATTAATGTCCAATAACAGTTTACCCATCATAGGCAGAAATGAAGAGGAATTTCTTCTCTCAGAGAACAGTGAACTTGTGAAATTCTCAACCTCAAGGCTGTCAAGATTGGGTCATTCAAGGCTAAGATAGATTTTTAATCAATAACAGAATCAAGGGCTATAGAGACAAGGTAGGAAAGTGGAGTTGATCATCAGATCAGCCACAATCTCAATGAATGGCAGAGCAGACTCAATCAGCTGAATGGCTGACTTCTGCTCGCACGTTTTACAGTCTATTTTAGATTTGCAGCATCCATTGCAGTTTTTGACTTAAAGGATACTCATTGATTACTTTCAAGTATTCAGCTTGGAGCTCTATGCCGTGGAAATCTAGTTCTTTAGACTAGATTCCCTACAGTTTGGAAACAGGCCCTTTGGCCCAACAAGTCCACACCGGCCCTTGAAGCATCCCACCCAGACCCACACACCCTTGAACACTACGGGTAATTTAGCATGGTCAATCCACCTAGCCTGCACATCTTCAGGCTGTGGGAGGAAACTGGAGCACCCACACAGACATGGGGAGAATGTGCAAACTCCACACGGGCAGTTGCCCGAGGCTGGAATCGAACCCGGGTCCCTGGTGCTGTGAGGCTGCAGTGCTAACCACTGAGCCACTGTGTTCCTGAACAATAAACACGGTCTACCTTCTATGTCTGGTTTCATTTGCTAGTTTGTTCTCTTTGGTTTGGAAAAGGCTGTTTTTAGCATTGTACTCACATTGATAAATAAATCACAACGGTGACGTATATTCACCCATGCTTTAAATTGGCAAAAGTAACCCATCATCACCACATTCTCACAGTTGTTAAAGAGATGGGCAATAAATGTTTTCCTGGTTAGCAAAGCCCACATGCAGCAAGTGAATTTAAAAAGTATACAACTTGTTTGTGCAAATTTATGGAGCCACAGGTTTTAACATTTGTGGTTTTCTCATTGATATTGCACAGACTCAAGGACTGAAACCACGGAATGAAGTCTATGAAATTGCAGTATTATAACAGAAAGCATTAACGCAGCATGGTTCAATACCATAGTCCAGCATGTGGAAAGTAAAGATAAAGAAGTCCCTATGAGATTCTTATTAAAACAGAAATTTGATTTTTTTAAAAAACCAAAATGATAGCAGTTGGTGATAGCTAGGAGAATAATACTACTCAGTTCTGATGGGATTTTGAAGCATTCAATGTTAATCAAAAACTGCACGTTTAACATAATGCCAATAACAGAGCTGCTGAAACTGGAATCATATCTAGAAAAGCACTAAAATTTGCGATCTAGAGAGTTCAAAGCTCTGAGTGAAGGAACAGGGTGATAAAACAATAGGACCAAGCTGATGAAGCAAAGCAGCTGAACAAATGATCATTACATTTACCAAGAACAGGTAAATAGGACAAAATTCACAGACTAAAAGTTAAAAAAATTCCGGTTATAAATGGTATAATCACATAAGATTTTAATGCAAAAATCAATATGAGTCAGCTGATACTATCACTCATCAGTGAAAACCCTATGGCATTCTTTCACAAAGAACTGGATTTAGGTGTGTACTCGAATGAAATTTAAACATTAGCCACAACCTTAATTCCAGAATTTTATACAGGCAGAAGGTTTGATAGATGTTGGAGTCATAATTCTCCTTACAAAAATTGCTTTGCAAATTCAAAATCCAATACAATTGTCATTACCAGCATTCACACTGGATTAATGTTTAAAGATAATTCCTACAAAATGTGACAGCTGACTTACAGATGAGGCTGTTGGACAAGAAACATAAAAATATAACAAATGTCAACAGGATGCATACAGTGACATCAATGCAGAAGTCTTTCTTAGAAAAACAAAATAGAACAGCAATGAGATAACACGGCGTGAAGCTGGATGAACACAGCAGGCCAGGCAGCATCAGGGGAGCAGGAAAGTTTGACATTTCGGGTCGAGACCCATCTTTGCGACCCGAAACGTCAAACTTTCCTGCTCCTCTGATGCTGCTTGGCCTGCTGTGTTCATCCAGCTTCACACTGTGTTATCTCAGATTCTCAAGCATCGGCAGTTCCTACTATCTCTAGAACAGCAACGATCTGGGTATCCATCACAGTTGCTCAAAATGGGCAATGTAGGAAATGCAATTTAAACTACAGCATCAAAATGAAGTTTAGCATACAAACTTTAGCCTACAGCAAATGAATCAACTGTAAAGTTTAGCTTTGGTCTTTGGAGGTACTTGGGGAAATAACTGCAGAAAACAAAAATTTCTAGAGAGAAAGATGCAGGAAAAGTCATAGAAAAGTTCTCCAGTGGGTAGGGGAGGCATGGTGTTTAGCACCACTGCCTCACAGCATCAGGTACCTGGGTTTGATTCTACCCTCGGGTGTCTGCCTGTGTGGAGCTTTCATGTTCTCCCCGTGTCTGCGTAGGTTTCCTCACATAGTCCAAAGTTGTGCAGGCTAGGTGAAGTGGCTATGCTAAACTGCCTGAAGTGTTCAGGGATGCATAGATCAGGTGGATTACAGGGGAATGGGGCTGGGTAGGATGCTCCGAGGATCAACATGGGTTTGTTGGGCCAAAGGGATTCTATTATTTCCATGGTACTACCCAACTCAAATGTTGTTGCAAGAATTAAACCCAGCTCCAAGATATTGAGGCCAGAAGAGTTCTTGCAGCAACCTGTTTCATTAAAGAACTTCTCTCTATCCCAAGGTCATGCATAATTGTGCCATCGTTTCAAAAACCCCTACTTCATCCTTCTTCTCAAGGCCCTTCTCAATGTTTTACTACCTTTTCAAACATTCAAGAGTTAACACCAACCTTTGTCTAATTACAATCCTATTAAAAAACTACCTTTAGATATTTATGCTGACATTTATATAGCCCTGTTATTTATTGTTTGCAGATGCAAATAAATGACTATTTAAGACTATGATGCTGCTCATATCATTCTATAACTTGAAAGGGGCAGCATCTTGGTTGATACTACATTGTAGATTACCTTTGCACTAGTTAAGGATGGACAATTTCTGACACGCATTTCTTAAGCTAATTTGGGGCACAGGCAGGCATTTCTGCAGCTACAAGTGAGACACCAGAATGATGCATAGCTTCCCTGGTGCCAGGTCAAGGACAATTCAGAATGGTTGCAGCAAGTTCTCAAAGGGGAGTGTGAGTAGCCAGAGGACATTATCTACCTATGTCATTAGTACCAATGAGTACAAAGAGACGAGATCCAGAAAAGTGAATATAGGGAGTTAGGCAGGAGGTTTAAAAAGCAGGATCTCAAGGGTATTAATCTCTGGATTACTCCCAGTGCCACATGGTAGTGTGAATAGAAATAGGAGGATAGGGCAGATGAATGTGTGGCTGGTGCAGGGGGCAGAGATTCAGATTTTTGAATCTTTGGGATCTCTTCTGATCAAGCACATCCCATGACATTGTGGGAAGCTAGGGAAGACATTATGGGGTCTTTAGCCATTTGTATCATTAATAACCACAAGGGAGGTGCTGAAAGGCTGAAGGGTGGCTAACGTTGGGCCATTATTTAAGAAAGCCTGCAATGAAAAGCCAGGGATCTACAGGCTGGTGAGCCTGATGTCAGTGGAGGACAAGTTGTTCAGAACAGGATCTGCATGCATTTAGAATGACAAAGGACTGATTAGGGATAATCGGCGTGGCTTTGTGCATGGGAAGTTTTTTTTTTGAAGAGGTCACCAAGAAGGTAGTTAAAGGCAGAGCAGTAGACGTTGTCTATATGGAATTTAGCAAGGCCTTTGACAAGGGTCTGCATAGTAGGTAAGTTATTAATGTTAGATCATATAGGATCCAGGGAGAGCTATCCAAAATCGGCTCAATAGTAGGAGTCAGAGATTGGTGCTGCAAGGATTGATGCTGAGTCTACTGTTGTCCATCATTTATATAAATGATTTGGATGAGATTATAGGAGACATGGTTAATAGATTTGTGGTCAACATCAAAATTGGCGGTATAGTGGATAGTGAAGAAGGTTATCGAAGAGTACAAAGGGATTTTTATCAACTTGGCCAATGGGCTGAAGAATAGCAGATGGAGTTTAATTTATATAAATGTGAGGTGTTGTGTTCTGGTAAAACAAACAAGGGCAGGACTTACACAGTTAACAGTAGAGCCCTGAGGAGTGCTGTCAAACAGAGAGGCCTACGAGTTTTTGGTAAATAGTTCCTTAAAAGTGGTGTAACAAATAGACAGGGTGAAGGTGGTATTTGGCACACTTGCCTTCATTGGTCAGAATACAGAGTACAGGAGTTGGGACATCATGTTACAGCTGTACAAGACATTGGTAAGGACACATTTGGAGTATTGCACACAATTCTGGTCACCCTGCTATAGAAAGGACATTATTAATCTGGAAAGGGTGCAAAAAGATTTACAAAGGATGTTACCAAGGTTGGAAAATTTGAGTTATAAGGGGAGGTTAGGATTTGTTTTTCCCTGGAGTGTCAGATTCTGAGGGAAGACAGTGTAGTGGTTCATAAAATTATGAGGGGCACAGATAAAGTGAATAGCCAAAGTCTTTTTCCAGGGAAGAGGAGTCCAAAACTAGACAGCATAGGTTGAAGGTGAGATTGGAAAGATTTAAAATGAGATCTTGGGTAACATTTTCACACAGAGGGTGCTGCATATATGGAATGAGCTCTATAAGTGAATGACACTGGAACAATTACAACATTTAAAAGACATTTGGATAGGAAAGGTTGAGAGGAATAGTCCAAACACAGGCAAATTGGACTAGTTCAGCTGAGGATATCGTGTCAGCATATACAAGTCGGGCTGAAGGGCCTGCTACCATACTAAATGACTCTAACCTATTACTTATTAATGTCAACTTCTTCTTCCTCACCTCCGTACCCCAAAGAAATTTCCATGATCACTGCCTTAATCTATGGATATTATAAAAATCGGTCTCCAGATAGTAATCAAGGTGTTTTTCTTGATGGATTATAAGAGCTTTAGAAATTAAAACCTAAACACACTATTAAAACTGTACAGGCATAGAGATTAAGGTTTGGTGTGAATTAAATTGAGTTTAGAAGGCTGAGGCAGGATGTGGTCAAGGTGCTCAAAATGTTAAAAGGATAAAAAAAATGCAGAGAAACTTGCCAATGGTGGAAGAAACAATGAGTGATGGGACATCTTAAAATTAGAACTAGACCATTTAAGAGCAAAATGAGGACCACCTTTTCCACACAGGTACTAGAAATCCGATAATGTCTTCTTCAAAATGGCTATAGGATAACTGAAGATGAAGCTTTGGCTGCTAAATGAGCTGAGGTATGAACCAGCTGTGATCTAAATGAATGATGAAGCAGGCTCAAAAATCCACTTGTTTCTAGGTATCAAAAATTCTACATCTAATTCTAGGTATTACAGGTATCAATAATATTAGCAAAAGCATTTAAATCATTCATAGAGTTAGAATAACGTTTTGGCAAAGACCTGTAGCTCAGGTTGTGGATGAAGTTGTTGCCTTGCTCGCTTAGCTGGCTTGAATTTGTTCAAACGTTTCATCGCCATGCTAGGTGACATCATCAGTAGAACCTCCGACGAAGCGATGTTATTCTACTCCGCTTGGAATTTATACTGCCTGGTCTGTTATGGTGAGTACTCTCATTTCCTGTTTTGATCTGTATGGGTTTGTATAAGAGGTCCAATTCTATATGTGTATTGATTGAAGTATGGGTGGTGACCTGCACAGGCATCCCTAGATGCATTGTTCTCCACCCATACTTCAACATCAACAAACATAGAATTGGACCTCCTATACAAACCCATACAGATCAAAACAGGAGATGATAATACTCACCATAATGGACCGGACAGTATAAAATCCACGTGGAGTAGAAGAACATCGCTTCAACAGAGGCTCCAATGAAGATGTCACCTAGCATGGCGACAAAATGTCTGAACAGAAACAAGCCAGAGTTAGAAACAGAGTCGGACAGCATGAAAACAGACAGTTCAGTCCGACCAGTCCATGCTGAATATAATGCCAAACTAAACAAGTCTTACATGTCTGCTCCTGGCCCATATCCCTCCAAATCTTTCCTATTTATGTACTAATCCAAATGTCTTTTAGATGTTGTAATTGTACCCACATCCTCAGAAGTTCGTTTCACATGCAAACCACCCTCAGTGTGAAAAAAATTGCCCCTCGTCTTCTTTTAAATCTCTCTCCTCTGACCTTAAAACTGTGCCCCCTTGTCTTGAAATCCTCAGGATAATCTGTTATCAAGAGGCTGCAAACTTAACAATGTGACTGCTGACTAGATTTTATCAGAATGCCAAGAAACGTTGCACAGCTAGAACAAAATACAGTAGTTTCAGCTACCGAAACACTGTCAAGCTATGACAGCCTTTTTTTAAGGAAATTGCTGCAAGGTAAATGATACACTACGTATTTCTTTTATTCAGTAGTTGTCAAAAGAACAAACTGGTATAAAATTAATAGAGTAGCACAATTGGAATTGTGAAATATAAATATCAAATTTAGAGCAGTGTTAATTAACCTGGAAATCTTCCAACATCTTTTGACAATTTGAAGCCATGTTTTCTGATTCCATGTTATGCAATTAAACTATCTATAAATTACTTTCTTAAATTGAGGTTATTACCAACAAATCCTAGAAAAGTGTAAAAAAAGTTTTACAAATTCTCTCACAGGCTACACTTGAATATGATCTAGCATTTTTAGTAGTGGCTTCTGTATATTCAAATACAAGTAATCAGTTGAGACCTTAAAAGGAAAGTATTCTTTATAATTAGAGCAATGGATGTTTGCAAACTAATTTATGGTGGTAATACAATAATCAATCATGACTAAGAATGAAAAAAAATGCTTTTATTTTCAAATCATGACAGAATACAATTTAAAACTAGTCATTTGCTGACCAGAGTCCCAGCAGATCCAGATTCAAATTTTGGATAAGTTTCATATCCAAACAACTAAAAGTACTATAAACAAAAACAGAAGTTGCTGGAAAAGCTCAACAGGTCCGTCAGCACTTGTGAACAGATATCAGAGTGACCCTTCACCGGCCCGGAAACATTAACTCTGATTTCTCTTCACAGATGCTGCCAGATCTGTTGAGCTTTTCCAGTAACTTCGGTTTTTGTTTCTGATTTACAGCATCCACAGTTCTTTTGTTTTTTATTAAAACTAAAAATACCACGTTAACATTTACATATCTGATAGTTACAGAATTTTCTCACGGGTGTACGAAAGGGTAGGAAAGTATGAAGTACTTTTACTGATCCATTCATGCATAGAGAAAAACAATTTTGTTTTGATGATACTGAAGTATACATTTTCACAGTTATGAATTACCAGTTTGCTTTGATTGTTACAAAAACATTTGTGCTTTAATCCATTGTCCACAGAAACCTGGTTGGCTGAGATAAAATATCAGCTTTTGTTTTTTTTCCAGAAAACAATCAGTGCATGGAAAATAAAACCATAGTTATAAACTGTAGTAACCTCCTAGAACTTGATTTTCTCAAATCAATTAAAACACAATGGCTACTATGCGATGATCAATAATTTTGATGCTACGTAATATCGATTATGCAAGATGGAGGAAACCATTGCAGTTTTCCTAAGTCTGATATAGATTGACTTTATGTAAAGAAAAGGGCTCACTTTTACAAAACTATTTTTCCTAGTCTTTAGGGGTCTATTTAAACTATTGTAAATTAGGAGTAACACCTGTGCAACAGATGCTACAGAACTTGATGCATGATTGTTTTAATAAAGATGTAATAATTGATAAGCTGGTCAGAAAAAGTATGACAAACATCCGTGTAAATTATTTGTTACAGAGAGACAACAACTTTCAATTCTGAGAACTGAATGTACCTCTCAGAAGAACTTATGAATTAGATTTAAGTCCAGACAAGAAGTTGTTTTGATTTTACAGAACTATTTCAGGTAGTTTAGGCAATCAGAATATCCTGCATATAGCTCAGATGATTTCTCAACACTTTTCATACGGATCTGTTACAATTATCATGATTGCATTTAGTATCAAGGCAAGAAAAATAGGTTTTCTGTGTTACCTTATATACATGCACACAGTGAATTCATTGCAGTAAACACTCAAATTTACAACTGACATTTTTGTGCAATTCCAAAATAATATTTGAATGTTAATCTTATTTTGGCATGGCATGTGTACATTCACAGCTTTCCCCTTACTTTTCTTCAATGTTTCTCAAAGCTTTACAATAGAATTCTTTGGTTCTGTAGCAATGAAACACATAAGTCACATAACATAACATCACTGCACTTATGACAGCAAATACTGCAACAGAATAAAAACCTACTGCAACACTACTTACTGCATATTCTTTCTCTACCGACAGAACAAAAATTAGTTTAAGGTGCCATAATAAGAACGTTCAAAAACTTCTGAATTCAAGTAAAACTAAGTTTTTAAACAGGTGACGTGGATAACTAGCAATGAAGAGAAGCATTTCAATACATTGTAAATGAAATTAGTGAACGGCCTAAAATAATAATTACTGAATAAAGTTATACAAGGTAATGAAGGAGAACACAAACTTGACAGTTCTTTCAGACAATCCACTGCATTTTCTGCAGATGGAAACATTGGTATATCAGTGCAAGCATCCACAAGACCAAAAATTACAGTGACGTACATGATTACATAATGCAATCACTTTTCTAAAAAAAAATAGAAAACTACGATCTACTAGAAATATGCCACCATTAATCGGTTTAACTACATATGTGAATCAATATTCCTTCTCTGATAGCTTTTTTCCTTAATAAACACGAGGTCTTACGTACATATTAGCAACCACTTGCTAAGTACAATACAAATACTTAAGTCACAGTTTAAAAACTTCATGCCTGAAAGAACAGGAATGCAGTCAGAAGCAAAAGTAAAGTTGTCTAATATTAAAATTAAGAAGGTGAGCAACATTTCTGCCTTTAGAGAAAGATTTTACCAAACAGAGATATTAATGCAAGTCACAAAACAACTGTAACATAATTAAGATGGCAATATTTCACTTGCTTTCTTTTGCAAATTAGTCACCTGAATTTTTTTTAAAAAAAGTTAAAATTCTTTTAGCATTCACCATTTTGGTAGTTAGAGTCCAACTCTCTAATCTTACATACAAACAAATTCTTAGCTGTCCACACAAAATGCTTCTGGTGAATCACTATGGTTTTGCACGACCACCTTCAAAAGCATGATGTTCCTCATGAGCTGCAAAAAGATGTGGACAGCATTAATTCCATTTCTTAATGTTGACTTCATTAAGATATATAACAAAGTAAAAATAAAATGTTAGACACTCAAGCAATACAATCTTACATTTTATGAAGTTCAACCTTCACCTATAAACAGCTTATGAAGTTAAGCCAGAAGGTCTGAACAGTTGGGTATTATTCACTCATAATGCTACACTACACAAGGTGCCTTTGTGCAAAATACCTTTCTGAAGATTGCAACATTGTTCTTTCTCGCATCGTGGTTCCAATGAAATAGAAATAGTAAAGGCCAGAACTGACATAAAAGGGGTGAGAATAAACTCTGTTCGATGATTCTGGGCGAAAAGAAACCAAGAAATGCGCTACACTTGTGCGAAGCCTCAAACACTGTAGTCTCTTATTCTGAATGTTGTTGAATGACTGAGCTGAGAAACAAACTAAGAGTCTAAAAAAACACAACTGGATTGCTCTGGTTACAGTTCCTCTTGTATTCTAGTATTTTTATGGTCGTAATGTGCTGGGTTGACAATCAAATGCAATACAGATCACAGCCATCTGTCAATAAACAAGGTTACAGAGCAAGTCCCTGTTTAAAATGTACAGTCCAGTGTGGGTAATTGCCTGTATCTTGACAATAGTTTATTTTTTGCTTTTGCAGTACTTCTTAGTAGCAAGACTATTTGAAGGCTGAGTCATTTTGCATTTGGTCTTGAATGTGGATCTTATACTCGGTCTCTGTGTAGGGTCCCTTAAACTTAGGTGAAGCCAAAAGTCCCACTACTTTGGTTGATACTGATTAATGATCATATCAGGTGGAAGCTCTGTCTAAAATAGTTCTGTGGCCAGCACTGGAAGAAAACAACATAATTTTCAAGTCGGCAATAAAAACGTTGATTGCTAATGACACAGTGTAAAAGCATTTATAAAAAAAATCGTTCAAAAAAGTTTCCTAACTGGCAGCTTGATATTTCCATTGACAAGTATAATGGGCTGATTTAACAATCTTCTTGATGATACTTGTGCTATGATTTAATCTGGATCAATACTTCAAACTGTTACATCATTTCTGGATAGTAACTGTGGTCGATAAAAGGCCAAATTTGTTTGAAGTCGGAGTTGATTAGCTGATCAATCAGAGCCATAGGAACAGGGGTGGAGGACAGCTGGGTTCATACAATATTGTCTACTGACTATGAATTCTTGCGGGCTGTGGATAGATGGGCATGCTTTGGGAATTGTCTCAGAAATGTTTCACGCTCTCTCTGGATTCCCTACCTCTCGTTACGGTAGAGGAACTGAACAAAACCTGAATATTTTCTTGGTTGAAAAAGTCAAGTTTCAGCATTCTTACAGCCAGAATCACTTTCAGCAAATGACTGGTTGAGTTCCTGTATGAGCTTAGCACAGGCATTGTGCTTACAAAATAGTTTAGTTTAGTAATGAAAGCGTGCAACTCCATACAATTTGGAAAGCTGCTGATTAGCATTGGCCTGTTATCATGTGGGAAGAGGGGAAACAAACTGATCATTATTAATTCAGCCAAAATAGGCCTCAGTGAGTTGTCCTTCAAAATGGCACCGCTGAGACAAGAAGCTTGAGAATTTGCCTAGAAAACCCAAAACTTCAAAGTAACATCTTCTCTGGGCCTGTAACTGCAAGAAGTTAGTTCAAACACAATTATTCCTTATTTTCTACTGTAGCAGACAAACATATTTAGTCAATGATTAGAGAAAAAGAAACACTGTCTCAGACAAAGTTTTATTTTGCAACTCAGTGGAGGAACATTAAACTTTAGGACTCAAATTTCTAAAAGCATGGATCAACAACAACCTACTCTGTTTATTTGCCTATCAATAAATAAAGTGATTTGAGGAGACATAATGAGATTTGCTCACAATTTAGCACAGATTTTCATTTGAGACACTGAACACCACAATAACCACCATCCACCACAATATTCTTCTTTCTTAGATTTATTTACAGGAAATGGGATCCTAATGATCTTCATCTGTAAGGATTGTTTCCTGTCTGACTGATCCATATTTCTTTACAAACAACTCAAATAATTCAGGAATATTAAAAATTGCAAACTGTAGAATATGGAATGCATTGTTGCTTAGTTTAGTTTTATTCTGTTCTTGGTATGTGGCTGACAGGAAATGTAGCATTTATTATTCATTTTTGGTTACCCTGAAAGCATCAAGTAAAATTTACACAGAGATACATCTAGGCTAGACCAAATACAGGTGACAAAAGCTCAGTGCAAGAAATACTCAAACGGTCATATGGCATTTGCAAAAACTGAAACAGAGTTAACAGGCTGAATTTTCGCAAATATGAGCGAAATGTTAACTTTGAGGAATTTCACGGAGTTTGTGGAGAAACGTTCCAGTCCATTTTCTCATAATTCGCCATTGCTCACCTCAATATTGATGCACAAGATGCCCTATGGCACACTCTTGTGCAATCACGCTCACCTGTGGTGGAAATACTCATTGCTGCTGGTACCTTCTGGGATTCACACCAGAGGTGCCATATTTAAAACCTAGCTGTAGACTAACACAAACACTGCCAGCAGGAATAGACCTTCACAATACACAAAGGGAAGCAAAAGAAAAGCTTCTAAGGTCACCAAGATGGCATAAGGTGGCACTTTATTGAAAGCAGAACATGACATTTATAAATACATTTTTTCTTATATCATCACCTGTTTAACTGTCATATGAAACAAAGCTAGAAGCTACCTATCCTTAGTACCATGTTAAAACTCTGTTTGAATGAGTGTTGCTCTTTTCCTAATGCCAAGCATAGCAGAACATTTTGTCATTATTCAAAGTGGGAATGTCACATGTTGGAAATCTTTCTGACAGTTGTTAATATTCACTTTCCCTTTTGATCAATCAAACAGTTAAAAAAACAAAAAAGCTGCATTTGCTTCTGGAAGCGATCAGGGTCTGCTTGCCTTTTGAACAGCAGTAAATTTATTGCCAGTGAATGATGACTCCACCCAAACCAAATCTACTGGAACTCTACGTCAATCATGTCCTGTCTGATTTGTTGTACCCAATGCCGTACCACACTATGACGGTGATGAATCTCCTGCTCAAATGTTTTCATCTTCCCCCTCAGAAGGCAGGTGCAGCTCTCCCAGCTTTTCAGCATTCATCACATCGTTTCTTTACCTGCTCTCATCGTACAGGGGCAGCACGCAAGGATTACATGACTCACTGTCTGGAGTGAACTGTCAGACCCCTTCAGACAAATCTAACAATTGGAGTCTCAATTTCAGTTTCAGGAGGTTTGCTACCTGTTCTCTCATGGCTTGTGGAAAAATGGTTTGCATGTATCCATATTTAGCCTTCGTCAAAAGCTTGTGCAATGGAGTCATCAATCATGGTTGTGGAGGATAGCCCTTGAGTTCCAGAAGCCATTCTTGTATGGCATCCAGCATTTGAAAAGAAGCAGGAACTTGAGAGTCATAATGAGTATTGGCATCATGGCAGTTTCCAAAGTGTCTGGAGCAGACCTCTAGGATGTGGTATTGACGATGACAGATAACTTGGTATATATATCTAGGCACTGCTGAGACCACCATTGCTTTTTCTTATTGCTGGTTTGGGAGTGAGAGCAGAACTTGAGAATTGAATTTTGAATGGCAGCTTATTTAACGAAAATAACAAACTGAGGGTTGTGTCTGGGAACTGGCCTGCAAAAAAATAACATGTTAATTATTCTTGGAAAAACACTGCAGACGTTTTGGCACTAGGATGTATTACACTCAAAGATGTTCAACTGGATGGATGTTCAATTAGTCAGTCAATCAAGGGAAGGCCAGTCGAAAAAGAGAAGCTACTGATTGAACTGGTTTTGACTTTTTTTGGGCAGAAGGTAGTATGCTCAGAAGCTGCTGGACAGGGCAGCTGCATCTGAGTTTTACTCTTCCCTAGTTTTATATTTAGTTAAGAATTGTGGAATGTTCGGAGAACATAATCCCAGTTTATAAGAAATAAGTGAATATTCCTGACAGCCTGTGTATGTTGGGCAGTGACTTCAGAATTCAAGCAAGACACAATCCCATATGCCCGTAATGGGATACGCATCATTCAAAAAGTCCATAAAGGCCTGGTAATCATTGTTGAAAAGGCTATCAAATTGGCAAATTATAATTCTGCTATTTTTAAAAACAAAAATTCCTTAACCGTGTCTCTGATCCATGCGACAATTACAGTCAAAGAAGACTGGATTTAAATCACAGGCAATATACCAGCTTACCTCGTCATTTAGAAGTGCTCTGGTAAAATTAGTGTTAATAATAAACTACTAATTTTTGTTTAAGCTACAAACTTGGTGTCAGAGATCAGTTATTCAAAGTTTGATTAGGGACAACTAGATAATTTTGAGGGTCACTGACTATTTTCATTTCACTATGTTGCAAATCCAGTGATAGCAAAGTTCATTCAGTTTGACTTGCTGGGTCTGTGTTGTAACAACATATATATATATATATATATATATATATAATGCCCTGCACAAGGGAAGTGCTACCTACTGACTGGGATGTAGTACTACCCTCACCAATGTGGAGAAACAAGATGAAGGCCTACAACTTAGCCATGCCAGCCATTCTGAGGTGCCTTCAATCCCAACTTTGCAGCCTGTGTGTGGGTGACCATCAGTAACACTCACCCCTCCTCCACAATAACATTTGCCCTCCAATGATCGGGCACAATCAGTATTGGTAACAGCCATGATACGTTTATGGCTTGAGGATTAAGAAATCCTACACAGGGGCCCAGCAGATCTTTAAAAATTTAGCACAGCCTTTAACTTGATGGCTATTCGGATAGCATGGCTACCCACCCCTTCGGGCTGCAAATTTTGTTCCAACAGACAACAGCTTTGCGACTGTGTCATAGGACATTTTCAGTTCATGATGGCAACATGTCTTACTCTTGTGGTGAAAACAGCATAGCAGATGGTGGACTCCAGGCTTCATGTACCTCTTCAGGATCCTCAGGGGATCTGCTGCGGCGACTTCATGTGAAGGCTCAGCAGTAGCCACTGGAGGTTGCTGCTGGTCCTGGGCTTGTTGAACCATCAGTCCTCTTCAATTTCTCTATATTTTTTATCATACTACAGCCACAGCAATGACTGAAATCACTGCAGCAGGGATTGTCAGCGTGGCAATATCAGAAACAAAACAGGTCCTTAGTAATGTGAGCAATCAGCAGTATAATGACAGTTTAGCATTGTCCTTGTATCAGTGGGTCATGGAATTTCTGCAAATAGACATTGACATAGAGGACATTATACTGATGCATACACATAAACCACGCCACACAAATACGTCAGGAGACTTTCTTGTGTGGTACTTCTGAAACCCAACAAAAGCAGTGTTGCTTACCAGCATTTGGTAAATACCTAATTTCCATGGAATCAGCTCCCCACCCTTGTGCAGCCTATGAAACATTGGACTGTCTCAGGTATTTTCACTGCAGTTTACACTTGTAAGTTTGCCTGCAATTAGTTCTGCTTCATAGAAGACCAAGATTAATTTAAAGGGCTAATCGCTTGGTAAACACTGCTCATGACAAGCATTTCTAGTCAACATTTTTGGGTATTGCATGCATTTGACATGCAGAATTCAAAGATCTTGGAAACTTTACTGTGTAAGTGAATCGTTAATGCAATTGTCACTTGAAAAGCCTCACATCACTCACAAGTGAAGCCAGTGTTCTCAAATTAGAAAAACAAACTTGCTCTGCTCACTTTCATGCCCCACGCATTCTGCTCACTTTCATGCCCCACGCATTCCCAGCCAAACATCTCCATCAGTTCTGAGCTTCTACACATTCCCAAACTCTTAAGTCTTTATCTCCTTATGCTTCCCCTGACGCCTGGCCTACATGTTAGGCAAGCTATGCCAACTATTGTGATGCACTGCCAATCCTTTGCAGGCAGGATGGTGGTGACAGTCAGTGATACCTGCTCTATAATGACCTACGTTCTCAATGTACTGTTACCTACTGCTGAATTACCCCTTCCCCAATTCCTTCTTTTACAAGCACTGTTCCTTCTGCGGCCCAACATATTGCTTCAATCCTCACGTTTAACTTGCTCAGTTACTGTCCCACAGAAGTGGCCCCTGATAATTCTCCCTTGACTTCCAGACTCCCAAGATTGACTGTTCAGCCAAGTGACCAATTTGGACTGACTGAAACATTAGATAAATGATGGTATCGCTGATTGATTTATACACAGCTCCTAATTGGCTCGCCATTAATCCTCAGAGTGGTTGCCTTAGACCTGCAGGACTGGCTGTGGATTACAGCTTAGAAGGTCATCAGATGAAACTCCTGACCATGTCCAAGTTCATGGACCAAGACCAGATGATGTCATTGACTGAACTGTGGCATCACTCCCTGACTGCTGATAGTATCCATTCAGCAGTGAAGAATGATGCAGTAACGAACCAAAGACAAGCAGACACGCTGTGAGTAAGCAAGCACTAAAAGAGCAAGCCTGTGCTTAGTATATGTCTGTGCATACAACGTGGCCTGGCAGCAGCACTGCAGTGAAAGGTGTCAATGTGCTTTGAAATGTGAAGTGGTAAACCATATTACACACGAGTCAGAAATGTGCCATGATGTGGCAGTAAGGCATTTGATAAGGTTCCCCATGGTAGGCTCATTCAGAAGGTCAGGAGGAATGGGATACAGGGGAACTTAGCTGCTTGGATACAGAATTGGCTGGCCAACAGAAGACAGCGAGTGGTAGTAGAAGGAAAATATTCTGCCTGGAAGTCAGTGGTGAGTGGGGTTCCACAGGGCTCTGTCCTTGGGCCTCTACTGTTTGTAATTTTTATTAATGACTTGGATGAGGGATTGAAGGATGGGTCAGCAAGTTTGCAGACGACACAAAGGTCGGAGGTGTCGTTGACAGTGTAGAGGGCTGTTGTAGGCTGCAGCGGGACATTGACAGGATGCAGAGATGGGCTGAGAGGTGGCAGATGGAGTTCAACCTGGATAAATGCGAGGTTTTGCATTTTGGAAGGTCGAATTTGAAAGCTGAGTACAGGATTATGGATAGGATTCTTGGCAGCGTGGAGGAACAGAGGGATCTTGGTGTGCAGATACATAGATCCCTTAAAATGGCCACCCAAGTGGACAGGGTTGTTAAGAAAGCATATGGTGTTTTGGCTTTCATTAACAGGGGGATTGAGTTTAAGAGTCGTGAGATCTTGTTGCAGCTCTATAAAACTTTGGTTAGACCGCACTTGGAATACTGCGTCCAGTTCTGGGCGCCCTATTATAGGAAAGATGTGGATGCTTTGGAGAGGGTTCAGAGGAGGTTTACCAGGATGCTGCCTGGACTGGAGGGCTTATCTTATGAAGAGAGGTTGACTGAGCTCGGTCTCTGTTCATTGGAGAAAAGGAGGAGGAGAGGGGACCTAATTGAGGTAAACAAGATAATGAGAGGTATAGATAGAGTTGATAGCCAGAGACTATTTCCCAGGGCAGAAATGGCTAGCACGAGGGGTCATAGTTTTAAGCTGGTTGGTGGAAAGTATAGAGGGGATGTCAGAGGCAGGTTCTTTACGCAGAGAGTTGCGAGAGCATGGAATGCGTTGCCAGCAGCAGTTGTGGAAGCAAGGTCATTGGGGTCATTTAAGAGACTGCTGGACATGTATATGGTCACAGAAATTTGAGGGTGCATACATGAGGATCAATGGTCGGCACAACATTGTGGGCTGAAGGGCCTGTTCTGTGCTGTACTGTTCTATGTTCTATGTGGAGAGGCTGATGGATGTCACATATGCCAACTTCCATGGACAAAGGATGAAGGTAGAAACTGTGCATGGAGCACACCCTGAGATACTGGGGAATGCTAACCAAGATGGAGTCCCGGAGGAGCAAGTGGCAAGCTCAAGGCGCTAGATACTCGGGTGCTTCATATTGGGAATTACTGCTGTATAGCTTCTCTCCACTGCCTGGGAAAATAGCAAACTGCACACAAGTGAGGCCAGATTAGGTAATAATGAGTTGTCAATGCATGGAAGCAGACCAATACTAGCTGCTGTTAAACACTGCTGTTAAAACCTTGTGTAAAATTGTGACTTTATATGTACATCAAGAATATAACTTTACTGATGTCACCAATTGAATCACCACTGCCCACATTGTTCAGGAGCTGCAAGGCTTTGGCCCATCATTTCGATTGCTAAAAGGTCAATTGCACAGATGTTGACTGATCTGCTGAGTATTTATTATCATTTTCTATTATTATTTCAGCATGTGCAATATTTTACTTCTCTATATACGAGGAAGAGGTAGATTTCCTCCTTAAGTGACGAAGCCATTTTCTTTAACAATCAAGAATGTGTTTTGCCAGAATTTGAAGTAATGACTTTTGGAATGCCAACAGTTTCTCTTAATACTGTGTCCAATTTTGGGCCCCACACCTCAGGAAGGAAATACTAGCCCTGGAGCGTGTCCAGCAGAGATTCGCACGGATGATCCCTGGAATGGTAGGTTTAACGTATGATGAACGGCTAAGGACCCTGGGATTGTACTCATTAGAGTTTAGAAGGTTGAGGGGAGATCTAATAGAAACTTACAAGATAATACAAGAAGGGGTGGACGCTAGGAAGTTGTTTCCGTTAGGTGGGGAGATCGAGACCTGTGCACACAGCCTTAAAATTAGAGGGGGTAAATTTAAAACTGAAACGAGACAACATTTCTTCAGCCAGAGAGTGGTGGGCTTGTGGAATTCATTGCCACGGAGTGCAGTGGAGGCCGGGACGTTGGATGCCTTCAAGGCAGAGATTGACAAATTCTTGATCTCACAAGGAATCAAGGGCTACGGGGAGAGTGCAGGGAAGTGGAGTTGAAATGCCCATCAGCCATGATTTAAATGGCAGAGTGGACTTGATGGCCTTACTTCCACTCCTATGTCTTATGGTCTAATACTTATTTTCATTAATACTCAGTACATCTTAGATCAAAATATTTTCTGGGTAACATTCACTTAAGTAATTTAAAATAATTCAGTCGGTGAAAAAAAATTAAGAATGTTCAGCAGATGATTGAAAATCATAACCTGAAATTCAAATCATTATTTATTTTAAAAAGCAACCTTTAAACTGTCATCATGCATCAGCTTAAAAGCAGAATTTCATAAATAGGTACTTCGACATTTATACTTACGTTTGTAGAAAACTGCCTTAAAAGTTACTTTTGGGAGAAGTTCATAAATCTTTTGTATAATAGTTACTTCATTTGTTCTAGCGGCATTTACATTCCAAACTTGAACAATGTCTTCACGATCCCTGACGCTGACACTGACACCGACTACCTCATCATCTGGTCAGAAAAATAATGACTACTATAAGTAAAAATTAAAGCTTGCATCCCTATATATCTGAAGTCTTTTAACTTGAGCACAAATACATAAATCAAAGAGTATTTAGCATGGATGCAGGGAGGATGCATATTACTTGAACATGAACACCGTTGTCATTATTGAAATCTCAGAAGCCACATTTCCAAGTCCTCACTAACATTAGCAAGTGAGATGCAAGCAAAGTTGGTAATCCTCTCGCCCAGCAAAAAAGCAAAAATAAGAGCATCCTGATCATCTTGGCGACAATGGCTTCGTAAGTCTCTTTTAAAATTAGCCTCTTTGTTACATCACCCATGATTGATCTTAGATGAAATATTACAAGATTTCCACAGTGTTTAAAATCAACACTGAAAATTTAAATTGCTCTAGCAGATAAATGAGATTTAAAAAGATGACTACTATGAATGCTATACTGTTTCATCATTGGCCATGAATGTAAATAAAGGAGTGATCAGTCAAGGCAAACGTGGGGAGTGAGGGAAAGGAACAGGCCTGGACAAGAGGGTGTGGATGAAACCAGATGAGGGATAAATGGTATTCAACAACCAAGGCATACAACAGAGCAGCAAAGGAGCTGAAGGACAGCAATGGGATACCCAAGTATGGAACAGCAGATGGTGCTGCTGGCAATGGGGTTGACAGCATGTCATGCAACATTATAAAAGCTACGTAAATGACTATGCTGTTTGCTTTAGTACTTTTGCTGGGTTTTATGCGGGAAGCACTTAGAGACTACATTTTTTTCAATCTGTGCAACTGGTCCTGTTTTGAAAAGACTGATTACAAAGAGGGAGTTAAATCAGACATGAGCATGAATTTAATGTATCTGTTATAAAAAACAGCCATTATACAAAAGAAAGGAGGGAAAAAAACCTTTTCTTTCTCACTTGATAACTAATTTTAATCATAAAACAGAAATGATGGCAGACTGAACCAGAACAAAGTGATGATCAACAATGCAATATGGCTGCCACGGCCCACAAAGTCAGGTGGCGGTGACAGTCAAATACAGCAGGGAAACAAAGCCTTTGGTCTAACTTGACAATGCCACCAAATATTCCAAAAAATCTAGTCCCATTTACCAGCATTTGGCTTATATGCCTCCAAACCCTTCCTATTCATGTACCCATCCAGATGTCTTTTAAATTTTGTAATTGTACCAGCCTTCACCACTTCCTCTGGCAGCTCATTCCGTACACACACCAACCTCTGCATGAAAAGGTTGTCCCTTAGGTCCCTTTTATATCTTTCCCTCTCACCTGAAACCTATGCCCTCTAGTTTTGGACTCTGGGTAAAGGATTTGGCCTATTTACTCTATCCATGCCTCTCCTGATTTTATAAACCTCTATAAAAAGGTCAACCCCTCAGTGCCTCTAATGCTCCAGGGAAATCAGCCCCAGCCTATTCAGCCTCTCCCTATAGCTCAAACCCTCCAGCCCTGGCAGCATCCTTGTAAATGTTTTCGCAATCTTTTCAAGTTTCACAATATCCTTCCTATAGCAGCCAAACCAGAATTAAAAGCAATACTCCAGAAGTGACCAAACAAATTTCCTGTACAGCCACATGACCTCCCAACTGCAAACTCAACGTACAGACCATTAAAGGCAAGCATGTTAAATGCCTTTTTCACTATCTTGTCTACCTGCGACTCCACTTTCAAGAACTATGAACCTGCACTCCAATGTCTTTGTGCTCAGCTACACTCCCCAGGGCTTTACCATTTATTGTACAAGTCCTGCCCTGATTTGACTTTCCAAAATGCAGGTGGAGGATGGAAAAAAAATTGTGGCTGTAAGGAGCTGCTCCTTTTCGTTTGAGGTATTTTCAGCATTGGAGCGGATTTCCTTGAATTCTAGGAGCAGTTTAGAAGTTGCATTGTTTTGGAACTTTGGCAAAAGATGATCAAAACAACAGCACTTTAAAAAAGGAGGAAGGGAGGCAAAGGCAGCGATCACATTGTGGTAAGTGAATCAACAGAGAAAGAAACCTACACTGCTGTCTGACCCAGCAGTGAACATTCACAGCGACTGCATCTGACAGGAAGCAGCTACACACATGCCTGTGATACCACCATCTTTCATGAATGGCGAGATCATCATCAGCATGCGTCACGGACAAGGAGCTGGAGAGGCAAGATGGAGGTTGGGGCCATGACAGGAGCAGGGGAGTGGAAGTCTGATGCTGCAAGGCTGTGGCTAGGAGACCTACTCAGACAGTGGGCTGGAGGCATGCATCAGGAGCAAGGGTGAGCATTTGCCTGCATGCCATGCCAGGTTCTTTCTGCATGTTAGTGATAGAAATAATGGGGAAAATTGGGAGGGGATTGGGAAAGAGAGGGAAGCTGCTTGGAATAAATAAAACTTTGTTTACTTCATCATGTAGGGTACTTTATTATACATCTACAGGGCCATCTTAAGGCAGGCAGCTATCTTAATTGCTTGAGAATATCATCAGTTTTCTGAGCCAACCAGAAATGGTGTTCATAGGAACCTCAGCTGAACCAGAAAGATCACAAATGAAAGACATGTACAGTCAGATATATTTACAAACCGAAAGAAATGTGTAGGAAAGAGTTTGAATGTCTACCAACCAGGGTTTGAATCTCTTTCACCAATGTTGGTTGGACGAG
The DNA here is from genome assembly GCF_030684315.1 of Stegostoma tigrinum. Taxonomy (NCBI): domain Eukaryota; kingdom Metazoa; phylum Chordata; class Chondrichthyes; order Orectolobiformes; family Stegostomatidae; genus Stegostoma; species Stegostoma tigrinum. Next base: position 41,266,812 of record NC_081364.1, on the reverse strand, counting down.
AAAAAAGTGTATTTGCCTTCCTCTGATTTTTATGGCCAATTTTCTGATGGAGGATCCTCAGACAGCTCAGAAAATCTTGGAGACATCAGTTTCGGGAACATATGTAGAAGATAAGCTCCCCTTTTGTGCCATTAGTTGATATGTCCAGTGCTTCCTAATACAATGAAAGGCTCTGGGATATTTGAAAGGTTTTTCAATGTGTTAATAAATGAGTTTGCCAGTGAATGGGTGAGTAAATGGATGAATGTCTATTTATGTCAGTGGGTCAGACAGGTAGTCAGTGGTTTGAATGGGTGAGGTGAGTTGGTAATGGGGTGTAGTGGCAGTTAGGTGGGATGGTGAAGGGAGGCTGGGGTGGGAATTGGGTGGGAACAGACTCATGGGGGAAAAGCAAAAGTAGGAGCTGTGGTTAATTACGCCACTCTTAAATCTTTTGGGAGGAGGGTGAGGTGGGGAGAATAACTTGACAAGGCAGGTAGAGTTACATGTTTTACATGCGCCTTCCAAGAGTATTCTTCAATGAGAATGCAAGTAAAATGATCCAGAAACACGTATGGAAAACATTGCAGTTACTACTTTCAGTTTTGTTTTATTGAAAATGTATTCCTTTCTCAGGATAATGTTTTGTATTTCCTAAGTAAAAAGAAGAGGAAAGTTGGTCCCTAACAAATATGCAATACTTCGAATGTCTAACTCTAATCTTAAATAAACAATGACTAAAAACACCAAATTTAAAAAAAACATTAAGACTAGTCTTACCTTCTGTACAGCAATCTACAAACTGTTCACCAATCGTGGCTAGTAATAATTCTTTCCAAACAGCAGACTATCATAAGAAACAAATAAAAAAATTAGACATCCCTTTTTACGCCTTAATATCAAGAAACTTCCATAAACATGCTCTACTATATCAGACAATGTCAAACAGACTTTTTTTTTAATAAGTAGAGAATGAAAATTGCAAAGAGTTACAATTTTGGTTGAATTTCTTGGACTGCAAAGGAATACGCCGAGTCAAAATGAATACAATGCAGCCAAAATAAATATCATATTATTAAGGATAGTATTGGTAAAATAAAAACTATTCGTATAAATTGTACATTTATATATATTCTATGACATTAAAATAATTGAGAAAGTAAACAGTAATAAAAAAACTAAGAAATTCACAAATGGATAGGAATACATTAGGTGAAACAGGCGAAAATTTGGCAAATGGAGCTTAATGTGAATAAGGTATCCATTTTTGTTGGAAGATTAGAAAGGCAATTTATTACGTAAGCGGAGGGAAACTTCAGAGTGCTTCAATACAGAAGGATTTAGTGATCCTCTTGTATGAATTGCAGAAAACTTGTATGTAGTCACAGCAGGAAATAAGGAGGGCAAATAGAATTTTGGCAATTATTGCTAAAGGAATAGAGTATAAAGGTAGGGAAGTATTGCTGCAGCTGTACAAGGCATTAGTGAGAACACATCTAGAAAAGCATGTACAATTCTGGTTCCCTTACTTGAGGCGGAACACAATTGCATTGGAGGCAGTTCAGAGGAGATTCACTGGATTGATTCCAGAAATGAGGGTTTGTCTTACAAAAAGAGGTTAACTAGTTTTGGCCTATGCTCTAGAGTTTAGAAGGATGAGATCCAATTGAGGCACATAAAGGTACTAAAGGGGATTTACAAAGCAGACAGGCAGAGGATGTTTTCTCTTGTGGGGCAATCTAAAACAACAGGTCATTATTTTAAAGCTGCTACCCTTTACCCTAAAACTGAGATGAAGAGAAATTACTTCTCTCATAGGGTCCTGAATCTGTTAAATTCACTACACCAGGCTACAAAAAAATCGGAATAGAAGTCCCCTAAGGAAATATTTAATTTTGCACAGGCCCGACCAATATTCGAGGAAGGTGGTTGTGGAGGAACTCTTGTGTTTTTTGAGAAACTAGCCAGACAAATTAATTGGGCAAAAGAAGTCTGGACACTGCTCATGCAGAGCAAGTAGGCAGGTAAAGCACAGGAGGTTCATGCTTCACTACCAAAGGAGTTTCTTAAGATTATAATGCTGTTTTAAACAAAACTATACTGAGCTAAGGCCTGAAGCATATAGGCAAAGATTCCAATACTTAGGAAACAGCCTGGACATACTGAATTTGAAATGGGTCAGTAAAGTAATTGTGACAGGTGCATGCAAATATTAGAGACTATTTTCAAATGAATTTAAGGACTTATTACCCTTTGTAAGAACCCATGTTGAGGACCAAAGGGATGCAACTACTGGACAGGCAGCAGTAATTGCTGATAATTATGAGCTTAATCCATAAGACAACAATTTCTCTGTCACACTCAAATTCGAAAGAGAAAAGAAATGGGAGAGTCAAGGGAAGACAAATAGCCAAGGCAAAGAATGGCTAATTGGTAATGGCCTCCTCAGATCTGAAGGGAAAGTACTGAGGATGCAAGTGTAAATCAGAAACCAAGGTGCAACAAGTTTGGACATATTCATTCAGAATGTTGGAAGTTGAGGAAATATCACAGACTTAATTGACGCTTCTAAAAATTCCGAAAATGCAACTCAACAGGGAAATGGGCACAATTCAGATTGCAGCTATAACTACTACTAAGAGACTAGAAGTAAACACTACGAAGAGTGCAGAAGTATTACATACAGTAGATGAGAGAGGTGAAGGGCTATCGTCTAAAAGGATAATAACACCTTTTCTTCAATGGAAGCATCCAAGCCCTTAACAACACAAAAGGAATATAAAGACTATTCAAACTCTCTTGCTAGAGGAGGATTTATTTTTCCCTCCAGAGACTTCAATGAAAAAATAAACTGTTGGTGAATGGGACAGGTGGTTCAATTGTACAAATGTCCAATTAGAGTGAGATCTGTTGTCTGGACTAGTGGATTAACTTACACCCAATGGACTGAATGGGAAAACTCAACACATAATTAAACCAGCAACTTTGATAACTTTTAATCAGTTTTTGGAGAACCCTTCAGTCAAGTATTAGTGGATTGCATAGTGCCATTACTAAAAATGAAAGCAGGACATCACGAAATCATGACAATTATGGAAATGACAATCCGACTCACAAAAGTTATTGAGAACAATTACATTTAATGTAGTAGCAGAAAGGTTAGTTCAGTTGTTTTTATAACTAATGCAACTTACATACAATCTGATTAGAGCTCTAACTTTACATCTGAAGTTTTCCAGGAAATCACAATACTTTGGGTATAAGACAATTGACATCAACCTCATATCACACACAAACACATGGAGCTTTGGAGAGATAACATCAGACGCTCAAAACCACAATTAAGGCACACTATCATGGATACCCACAGGACGGCTGCCATAGATTCTGTAAATGAATACACCAGATGTAGTCCATTAGACCGGAATTGTGGGAAGGACTTGAACAAAAAAAGACAAACCCTCAATGTTGGATTACTTGTCTACATTTCTAGAAAGACTCAAAGAATCATATAGGGTAGCACAAGAACACTAAAGTTTTACAAGCAAAAGTGACAGAATGAGCAGATAAACATTCAGCAACTTAATCACTTCTAGCAGACGCAGTAGTATTAGTGTTCTTCCTTTTGCAAGGTGAATCTCTAAAAGCAAAATTCTGTGGTCTATACAAAGTAGTTAGCAGGGTTAGTAAACAGACTTATTTGGTATGTGTCTTGACTGTAGGAAGCAGAATCAGTCAGGTCCTATTAACATGCTGAAAAGCCACTACATTAAGGAAGAGATGAATGAGAAACAATCGTATTAGGCAGCAAGAGTAACAGAAGTTGACAGAAACAATAAGAACGTGGTGAATGGAGGATGGAGAATTCACAGAACAGATCTCTATTATTGACTAGCTAACACAGAAATACCGGGACAGATAGATACTGTGTTCTCATATTTACAGCAAGGACAAAGAAGGATCTAGTAAGACTACACATTAAGTGTAAGGTTATGTATAGAAAGCCATCTGGATGTACTACATTAGCTAGGAATGATGTGGATGCAGCAGGGTCAGGACCAATAAAACAGCAGTCTTATCAGTTGAGCCTAAAAATCCAGTTTGGGTAGAAATAGATTCAATATATGCTGGAAAACCACTCGACTGAACCCAGTCAAAGCAACTGGAGTTCAGTCGGGTGGTGTTAGTTCCTAAACAAGATGGACCAACAAGTTTTTGTATAGACTACAGAAGGCAAACACGGTGACAAAGACACATGCAGACCCAATTCAATGGTTAGAACGCCATATTGATAGGGTTGGCAGTGCCTCATACCTTTCCAACATTGGCCTATTGAAGGAGTACTGGCATATTCCAAATTTCTAGGAAGAAAGAAATATCTGCTTTGTCAGACCAAACGTGTTATACCAATTTTAAGTGATGTCATTTGTGTTAAAGAACACCTCAGTGACACTGATAAATTGTCATAGTTTATTGTAATACATGGGAACAGCATGTGAGATCAGTAGGAGTTCTGATTCAGCAATGAAAATTGGCTGGCCTAAGTAATAAATTTAGCCAATAGACAATTGCTGAACAAGAGTAACTTAGCTCGGACGTATCATAAAATAATAACAATGCTGCCAAGTTCAGCCCAAATAAAGACTCTGATAGAAATCGCTATTCCTAAAGCTAAATGAGAAATCATGAGATTTTCAGGAACATGTATATTTTACTGGAAATTTGTCAGTATATTTCAGCATGATAGCTGTACCTTTAACGTATTTGTTACAGAAATAAGCAAAAGTGCAGCAATCAGCAGAATGCCAGATGGGGAGGTGATGGTATGATTGTTGAATTATTAATCTAAAGATCCAAATAACTTTCTGGGGACCAAGGTTCAATTTGTGAAATGGTAGATGGTAGAATTTGAAGCCAATTAAAAAAAACTGGAATTAAGAATCTAATGACGACCATAAAAGCATTTTCAATTGTTGGAAGAACCTATTTGCTTCACTAAGCGTCACTCTGAGAGGAAACTGTCATACTTCCCTGGTCTGGCCTATGTGTGACACCAGATTCATAGCAATGGGGATGATACTTTAACTGCCCTCTGAGTAATTAGGGATGGACAATAAATGCTGGCCTAGCAAGTGATACACATAATCCTATGAATGTTTTTTTAAAAAGCAGCCTGAGAGGAGCTTCAGATGTCGATGTAATCTTATTCCAGGATAAGGAGCTAGGGATAATTGGGCAATTCTCTAATAAACCAAACCAATTTCAGAAACAGTACACAACATATAGAGAGATACTTTGGGATTATTATTACTTGAAGTCTATGTTTGACAACAGTAACAAGAAAACTAATTTACACTGATCGTAATCCACTGGCCTTTTTTTGTAAAGTTCAGAACTCAAAAATCAAGACTATTTGAGTGGATCTCATTTCAAACATATGATATGAAGCTTATCCGCATTACTGGAAAAGATAACACACTTGGAAATGCATTGCCTCAAGCGTAAAATGTTGTGATAAACTAAAGGCTTAAGAAATTATAAGGTTGCATAAGGATGAAGGAAGGATAAATGGATGCAAGAGTTGTAAGCTGCTCTTTGTGCATCCCTTATTTTGTGATGACACACTCCTGCTCAATGAGGTTGGGGCGTGGTTGTGAAAGCAGGAAACTACAGGCCAGTTGCATTTCCTAATGACAGATGTTAGTGTAACAGTCCGTTATTAAGGAAGAAATAGCAGGACATTTAGAAATCTTATTGTAATCAAATAAACCAATACAGCTTTGTAAAAGGGAAGCCCATGTTTGACAAATTTAGTTTCGAGTACTTTCAGCATATAACAAGCAGTGTTCATAAAGGGGAATTGGTAGATAGAGTATATTTGCATTCCCAGAAAGCATTTGCTTAGGTACCACACAAAAAGGTTATTACATGATCAGAACTGTTGCGGTGTAGATGGAGGCCATTCAGCCTCCTTTGGTGCATGCACTGTCTCTTCAAATGAGCATCATTACCTAGTGCCAGTCTTTTGCCTTTTCCCCTCCAAAGCCCTTGCACATTATTTCTATTCTAACTAATTATCTAATGCTCTCTTGAATGCTCAACTGAAACTGCCTCCATCACATTTTTAGACAGTGAACTCTCTATCTTATATACTTACTGTATGCAAAAGGTTTTCCTCACATCATCCTTGTTTCTTTGGCACATCACTTTAAATCATTGTCCTTTTCATGAACAGGAACAGCTTTACCTTATCTAATCTATATAGTCCACCCCTGGTTTTGAAAACCTCTATCAAATTTCTCAGTATTCTCTCCAAGAAGAACAGTTCCAATTTCTTTAATCTATCTTCATAACTGAACTTCTTCATTCACAGAGCCATTCTTGTAAATTGCGTGTGAACTGTCTCCAATGCATTCATACCTTTTCTATAATATGGCATGGGGACAATACATTCGTAATCACACAAGCCAAACAGAGACCTGCCAGGGAATTCCCGGAGGCCTGGTATTCTCACCGGGCTTCCGTCAACAAAAACATTGAATTAGATTCTGTGTACAACCCACTGAGAAACAGAACCGGAAGTGGTACCAAACACCCCAGCAAACTGAGGCATATAAATAACTAGTGGGACAGAATACCGATGCCTCACCGGAGGCACACTGACAATGTTACCTTGCAGGGTGACAAAACATTCGTAACCAAACCCGCTGGTTCGACGAGCCTGTCTGCAACCTCATCCACAACCCAAGCTACAAATCTTCTTGAAAATTTTATAGCATAAACAATTGTCCATAATACTTCAGCTCAGGTCTAACAAGTATCTTGAAGTTCAAGATCACTTCCTTGCTTTTTGTACTCTATGCTCCCATTAGTAAAGCAGAGGACACAGTATACTTTAACTGGTTCTCAGCTAGTAGGAACTGCAGATGCTGGAGAATCTGAGATAGTCAGGTGTCGAGCTAGATGAACACAGCAGGCTGAGCAGCATCAGAGGAGTAGGAAAGCAGGAGCAGAAATTTCTGAAAGAGGGTCTTGCCCAAATCGTCAGCTTTCGTGCTCCTCTGATGCTGCTTGGCCTGCTGCATTCATCCAGCTCTACACCTTGTTATTTCATACTTTATTAGCTGCTCTTTTCACCTGTCATGTCATCTTTCGATCATCTATGCACACATATACCTAGGTCCCTCTACTCCTGTAACCCCTTTAAGACGGCAGCCTTTATCTTATCTTGTCTCTCAACGTTCTTTGTCAATGTCCTCTGGAAGATTCACACTGTCCTCCACACAATTTACAAGCCTTTCAGATACAATGAAGAATTCTTACAAGACAGGAACTCAGATTTAGTGGCAACTTATTAGCATGGATCAGTTAACACACAGAAGAAAGAATTGAGAGTAATGGATCTTTTTCAGGTTGAAAAGGTAACTAATTGGCTTGGAGTTGGGGACAGAATGTAATGCACCCAAATTTTGTTGATACAAAAACATAGATAGGAGGGATGTTGAGATGAGGGCATAAGGAATCTGCAAAAGGATGTAGGTAGGTTGAATGAGTGGTAAAATCTTGGCAGATGGGGTTCAATGTATGAAATATGAGGTCATGTACTGGAAGGAAGAATCAAAAGGCAGACTATTAATCAAATGGACAGACATGCCTTAAGGGTTGACTTATCAAGAATGGCGAAACAGATTTGACCTTATTCATTAGACTTAGAAGAATAAGGCGTGATCCTAATAGAACATAAAAGATTCTGAAGGGGTTGACATGGTAGATATTGAGAAGAAGATTCCACTAGTAGGGGAATCTTGAAGTAGGGGACACAGTTAAAGAATAAGGGAACACTGATTTACAACTGAGGGGCAAAGAGATTTCTTTTCCCAGAGGGCAGTAAACATCTGGTTTTCGCCACCATTAGCGGTGTGGACGTTAGATCATTGGATGTATTTAAAAAAAATAGGTGGACAGATGTTCAAAACGAAGGAGTTGAGGGCTATGATGAGTTCGCATGAAACAAACCCTGTGGCCGAGGACGCATCAGCCATGATCTTGTTGAATGGCACGTCAGGCTTTACAGGCTGAATGGCCTACTCCTGCTCCAATTTCTAATTTTCTTATGTTCTTTGCAGATAATGAATACTTTTGAAATATTGATAAATTTGTAAGTAGGATCTGTGCAGCCAATTTGTGTACAGCAAGGTGCCACAGCCAGGAGCATGATGTTAATCAGATAATCTGATTCAAGATTCCTGATGAAGGGACTTGACTTGAAACGTCGACTCTCCTGCTCTTCTGATACTGCCTGACCTGCTGTGTTCCTCCAGCTCCACACTGTATTGAATCTGATTCAAGATTCTGGCTGCAGGATAATTATTAGCCATGGCACTGAGGTGAACCCTCTGCTCTTCTTCAAAACATCTCCAGAGTATCTTTTACCTCTGCCAAAGAGGGAAGACAAGCTGCATTTAAATGCCTAGATTGATAATATAGAGTTTCTACACAACTTGTCACTACATAGTTATACCCTTTGGCAGGTGGAAGCATTGACTTGCCTTGTTTATATTCCACTGGCTTAGCCAGTCCTGCAGAAAGATCTGAATGCAATCTATTTTAAATTTGCCTAATCTCTATCCAGAAAGGATAACCCCTAATTTTAAAATGGTGCTCTCCTGGACTTCCCCACCAGATGAAAATCATTTGCACGTCCACCTTGTTAAGACCATTCATGATCTTGTATACTTCAGTTAAGTAACACTTTACAACTTCTAAACTCTGGTGGAAACAAGCCCAGTTTGTTCTCTGAAGAACCTCCAATGTATTCACAGTCTCCTTTAACTAAAATACATCTGCATAACATGCTCCAACCACTTGTCCTCTAATTTATTTTTAAAATCATGAGTTTAGACTTGGTCTTCATTTCATGCTTATAATTCAATGCACAATCAACTTGATTTCCATAAACTTTAAATTTCTATACTTATCACCTTTGGTCAAAACACTGACATTCACTAGGATATAATAATGATGCAAAAAATTCAATTCAATCTAAATCAGGAAAGCGGTTGAAGTTACTGACTATATTGGAGTTTCTGAAGTATTTCTCATAATTCCGTCACTATCTTGCACATTTAAAACACACAAAAGCAGATTATTTCCAAGTATGGCCAATAACATACATAATTTATTGTTTTTAAAAATACTTACAGTATGTTCTTTTGAGATTTTCATTTTCCACAATCCTCCTTTGGCATTACTCTCATCTTCCCTATGGAAACCAGTAAATGCAAATTCAAAGTAGTGAGAAGGTGTATGCAATCTGTTCAGAACTCTGCTCTCCTTTAGAGGTCTGATATTACCCCTAGTTACTTACCACAACGGTCGCCTCTCTCCTCTCATTAGGTGGTAGCTACAACGGAGGGGCAGGCTGGTCACTGCAGGAATATTGTTGTAGACACTCCAAAAACTCTAGTGGGAGAATGGGAAACACAACTAAGTTAAAATATAATGTTCACACAGGAAAAGCATAGAATTTGAATGGTAAATAACCTATAACCCTAAATGCTTGTCAGCATTTATACAAAATGAATTCACTTAATTCTGAATAACATTTTATTCAAACATTAAAAAAAGTAATAATACCATACTATAAACACTTTGATTCATTATTTAGATGAAGATGAAACTCCATATTCTTTAGGTAAAACATGGACATAGCAGGTCTGGGAGAATCTATACTTGCAACTGTTTACAAACATTAGTCATGCTGCACTTAATCTTTGCATTCTCAGCGGACTGCCTCATCAACAGCTAAACAGAATTGATATCTGAAAATTGTGTGCAAAGTCTGCAAGATTACTTTTATACCTGTATACATATTCACTTTGTACATAATTGATATTAATTTTTAGTGCACTTATGAGCAAGAGCATGGAGTACTGGGCACAGGCTAAGGGAAGACTGCCTGTCAATTAACTGAAGAAAACTTAAGAAAGATTTAGAAATGTCTATAAGTGAGAAGACAATTTGTTGAAAAACCACTATTAAAATTGCACTGGTACAAGACTTAATGCAACATGTGCCATGATGTCAGAAAGCAGAATAGAAGTCTCAACATGTTGACTTCTTGACTGCAAAAGATGGAGAAGAGGATCAATAATTTCTTCCAATTTCTCTTCTCTCCCCCCATTGGGTTAACTGGTGTCAAGGCATCTAATCAGAAGTTCTATGGGCAGCGAACACTTCTAGTCTTAGTTTATTACTAATCTCATTTTACTGGAACTTAAGCAAGTGAAAAATTGTTTTATACAAAAAAAATCTGGTTCATTAGGTTATGAGCACTTCCTAGCCATACAATTACACTAATGGATTCTCTTAGCTCCTAAAATTATTGAGGTCAGAAGTCACACGACACTAGGTTAGAGTCCAACAGGTTTATTTGAAGTTCTGAGGAAGGGTCACCAACTAAGAAACATTAACTGACTTTTTCTTCACAGATGCTGCCAGACCTGCTGAGTGGTTCCACCTTATTTATAATTTTTTGGGTGATCATATTCCCATCCAAGATACTGAAGGTCTCAAACACTTCTGGGATTAGTGAATGTAGACCAAAGTTCTGGTTTTGAATTCCAAGCTTACATCCAGCAATTTGGCTGGCATCAATGGCCTCAAAATCTTGTGTTTGCAAAGGCAAATAAAAGTTCAGTCAATGCTACAGTTTTTAAATGACCACCTTCCAAAAAGTCTAATGATGTTAGCTTTGAGCCGACAGCGATCAGGCTAGACAGTAATGCTTCCTACATTTTGAGCCCAATGTAGCATGGTAATTTGACAGAGTTAGTGCAAAAATGCGCCCACCCACACAACTTTGTCAGTAGCTTTGCAAGAGGAGGGAAGAAAGATTACGGAAAACAATTTCTAACTTATGACTTAAGGATGGTAATACTTAGTATCTTATTATTGCATCATCTTCAGTTCTGTCAACCACAAGTTGCACTATAGGCAATGCAATAATAAATTCTTGGAACAAAGAATATATTTTTACAAATACTCTTTATACAATTTCTGGATTGAGTGCAATTAAGTTACATAATAAAAATTAATATCTGTAAAGATGAGGCTTGGCAGCAAGAGGGGTTTGTTATGGAATTGCTGGAAACCACAATAAAACAAAGTGATCTCTACAGAAGTAAAACGTAGATACAGAAAAACTACACATGCTGGAGATATATAAAATTTTTAGGGTCAAGTAACACATAACCAGCAATGAATATATGCTTAGAAAGCCTGTGAGTAATGAACATGATGCTCAATCAAGACAAAACAAAATAAGACCATAAGACATTAAGTCTGTTGATTGTATCTAGCTCGAAATTACCACAATCACCTTTCTTTATCCCTAAACTGTCCCAAATCAGAGTGCCTGCCCAACATCTAGTACTGGTTCAACAGAAATTTCATCGAACTAAATGAGGCAGACCGAAGCCATTGTCTTCCAACACAACTAAACTATGTTCCATGGCCACTATTTCAATCCATCCTCCTAGGAAATATCTGAAACTGAACAAATCTATTCCTGAACTCAGATTTTGAAGGACACCCTCATAAGAAAGGGATACGACGCTCAATTCATCGACTGCCAGTTACGACATGCCAAAGAGAAAAACTGCAATGACCTCCTCAGAGGACAGACACAGGTTACGACTAAAAGAGCACTCTTCATTGTCCAGTACTTCCCTGGAGTGGACAGATGACGCTATCTTCTTTGCAGTCTTCAACTTGTCATTGATGATGAAGAGCATCTCCCAAAGATCATCCCTACACTTCCACTTCTCACCTTTAAACAACAGCCAAATCTTAAAGAGGCCAGTGTTCGCAGTAAACTACCCAGCCTTCAGGACAATATCAACCACAACACCATACAACCCTGCCACAGCAACCTCTGCAAGACGAGTCAAATTATCGACATGGATACTACTATCACACATGGGATCACCACCCACCATGTACACAGCAAATATCTCATGTGACTTGGCCAACATTATTGACTTCACATGCTGCAGACAAGGCACGGCATATGCAGACCATGCAGCCGCTAAGACAACGGATGAATGGACACTGTGCAACAAGTCGCTGGACAGGAATGTTCCTTCCTAGTTGGGGAATACTTCAGCAGTCAAGGACTTTCTGCCTCCGATCTTCAGGTAAGCATCCTCTAAGGTAGTCTTTGAGATACACAACAATGCAGAATGACTGAGCAGAAGCTAATAGCCAAGATGTGTACCCACGACGATGGCCTCAACCATGACCTTGGGTTTATGTATCATTACAGGTGATCCACCTCACTGTTCTGCATCTGTAAAATTGTCCTTACTGTCCTGTTTGGACATCAATCACCTGGATAAATTGTTATAATCTCTGCACCTTTACTAGTTTTTACAGATTTGGATTACTTATTACTTTGGTTATACACTTAGCATACAACTCTTAGACCTAGCATATTATTCCAGTCATTTGGTTTGTTTCCAGCACCACTTTATTTGTAATTTTTTTGTAATTATCTATCTGCCTCATTTAATCGGATTATAGGTCATCCCTTCACATGTTTTTCAGCTGGTGACACTTTACTCACACCATCTGAGATATCTGCACTCCTCTAATATTGGCCTCTTGACCCTTCCTGATTTTAATCATTTCTCCCTTGGTGGACATACCTTTAGCTTCCAAAACCTTAACTTTAAAACTATGCTGCTTCAACACTCCTGCCTCTCTTTCCTCTTTTAACGAAGTCAGCAAAACCAATCACCTTGAGAAAGCATTTGGTAATGTGCTGTCACATCACTTTCTGTTGGGTTCTGTGCCAAATTTTGGCACTATTATTGCAGAGTGCCTTAGAGCATTTACTATGATTAAAGGAGTTATATAAAATTTCATACCATTGCTGTTAACATATTCTTCACACATGAAACAACTGCCCATCAGTTGCAGAACAGATTTTAAAACGTAAAACTGTGATTAATCAGCATAGTTTGAGCAAAGACATGGTAAAGAATTTTAATGGATGGATACAACTTTTCCTATAAAAATGGTACAAAGAAAAATCACAGGGATTGGACAATATTCATTTTATTGCATCAAGATTTCACAGATAAATTGTGTACATTTTATAGGTGATCTGTTAAACTTTACAGCAATATTAACAGTTTTTTAAATAAACTGCCACAAAATTTCCACATTAATTCATATATCTAAAGGTCTACATAATTGGGGAAAATAATCTTAAATCACAATCTAATTTAAATTTTTACTTTAAAATAAGTGTAGTTTTATTAGATTTCTAAATCACAAATCAGCTAATGGATTAAAAATCAGATGTATTTTCATTCTATGCAAGTAAAAATATCGGTTTACAAATGCCCCATTTACTCAAATTAGAAAGTCTAGAAAAAAATGTTTGATATTACAACTTTAACTGCATGCACGTAGGTAAACTTTAAAGATACAAATAAGGTAATAAGAAGTATATGATTAGGTTTACACTTCAGTGATACAACACACTTAGTCAAACCTAGTGTCCCTAGAAACAACACTTAAGTTACCTCCAGCAACAACCGGAGTTTCTTTTACTTCAAAGCTATTGACATCTTTACGACATGTGTGTCCAACAGATGGAGACAGTCAAACCAGCAAAAAAACTTGTAAAGACATAAAAGATTAGTCAAACCATATTCCACTTTAAATTCACAAGTTTAGTACTGTCAAAAAACTGTGCAGCCTAGTCATGAAAATAGATGATTGTGAACCCGTATAGATTTAGGCTTACACATTTAAAAACTGACAAATGTGGCACTTTGCTATAATACCTAGTGGAAATTCCAGTTTATTCCATGTAAAGTCTCTTAAAAAAGGGACAATATACACTATCAGGTAAAAAGCTATTTTTGAAAGATTGAAGCATAGAAAAGGACATTGAAGTTTTTTTTAAACTTAAAACAGAAAATGTGAAATATAGATTAGACAGTTTAGTCAATAAATTAAATGGGCAAATGATTGGGATGAAGGTGGTTCATGAAAACTAAGAGGGGTAGAGAGTTCAGTTACAGAAAATAATTAGATGTTAATGATTTGGGACAATATACTATATAGTTTATTCACACAGCAGCAGTTTGATTTGCATCAATTCCAGACAATTTTAGACATTTTTCATTTTCTAGATCTCGTGTATCAAAGTCTCAGCATATCAGATCAGTATTGTTGAATAGTTCCCTTGTTTATGGTTTCTTGAGCACCTTTGCATTAATAATTGGCCAACTAAAAAAAAACATTTCAGGCATTTGTGGTATACTTTACTTCAGCATTTAAAATCATTGTTTGAAGATTCACAGATTAAAACGTTTTGTACCTCAACCGTCTAAACAACAAAATTTGATCACACATATTGACATGTTAGGAAGCTACATACAACCTAGAATTTAATATACATGCAGCTCATTTAACTTTAATCTCCAAATTAATGGTTATATGCTAGTTTTAGGGTTTCTGCAACAGTTTCTATGGGATGCCTAAGAACAGAAACAACACTGTGGAAACAGATTTAGTACTGTCAGATGATCATTTTTCTTTTAGAACAGCCTGGATACCTAAACATTTTAAAAGCCATTTAAACAAAGTACTAATTGTATCATAGTTTCCATGTCAATTGATAATTTATTTTAAAACAAACAGCACTAAATGTGAAAAACTACATGATAAAGCTCTCTATGAAGTACCCTCAAGTTAATGTCATATTATAAACAATACTATGTTTAAACGTATATTCATTTTTTTTAATCCATTCATGGGTTGAGGGCATCCCGGCTCGTTTTGCCGGATAGAAATTCTCTAACACTCCTCCTAACAGCACTGTGGGTGTAACAATATCAGATGGACTGCAACAGTTCAAGAAGGCTCATTAACCTTTAAGTTTAATTACAATTGAGCAACAAATGCTGGTCTCATTTGCCATGCTCACATCCTAGCAATGAGTAAAACTATGATCAGGATACAAAAGGCGAGAATAATAAAGTTGAAGCATGTGCCCTTTTCATAGCCTGAGGCCTCATCTGTCTCTACCTGGACAATTCTTCTCCAAGATGGTGGAAAGAAAAGGCTTTATTCATTAGCTCTGCTCTTTTAATTGCCATTATTATTACTCATTCATTTAAATTATCAATTTATTACTTCTGACTTTTTTAAAAAAAATCACTTTTACTTTATGCTAAATCACATCTTTGAAAGAGAAAATAATTGAAATATGAAGGGTTGAATAAATCTGGTATTACCTATCAAAAAATATTCAAAAATCTTTTCAGAGTGAGAATGCATATACAAATCCACCAGCAAACACAGAATAACTAAAGTGTTAATGAAAATAACTTAAAATAATAAGACAGTGTGTTGAAGGCATTCTTACAATGATTATTTATACTTTGGACAACAGTCAGAGTCAGAATCATCGCTGCATCACCTAGCAGTAGTTCTAAGCTGTCAGATATTTTTACCATTACATATTATTTTCCATATTAGTCAGCCAGTCTCCGTTCTCAAAATCAGGGAACAGGTACAATGGCGTGAACTTAGTTATACACTAGAAAGCCCAAATGATGACAAAGAGATAGATCATGTAACATAGGTTAAAAGGGTGCCTTCAGGATGAGGGGTGTTTATCTATCTTGTCAAATGTCTTTTTTCCCCACATTATTAGAGATCTAAATAGCAGTAAATGCAACAACTTTTTTTTCAAACTACAAATACGACTCCTGTTAGACCTGTACATAGAAGTTTGGTCCTTACAATTATATTTACTTTATAGTTTGAAATCTGAAACTTCAGGCAGGTTGCCCCTGACTTTTATTGACAGCAATAATCTTAAATGACTAATGGCACTGAAATTGAAGGACTAGGATGGCAGCACATACTCTGGTTACCAATGTGGCAAGCTACTTATCTCGCTGGTTTATCATTTCTTGATTCAACCTCAGAGCTAGAGACTACATTGGGCTCATAAATTACTCTATTATAAATTGTGTTGCTTCTGCCAGCTCATGGCAATTAAGCAAGAAACATTTGCTGTTGGAGGCACCATGAATGTACTTTTAGCTGCTTTTACTCCTCTGTTGCATTTCACAGCAAATTTAGAAAGACATCTACCAGCAAATGTAAGGGTGGCACAGAGGGTCCAGCGATGAAGAATATAAAAGGTTAACTTTGTCTTGAGTAATTAAGTACATCAACTGTGTTTGGACTGAGATGAAACACAATCAACCATTATACGGTCAGTATATTTTAATAATCCATTTCACAACACCCTTCCCCTCAGACAATCAAAATCCAATGCTTCCTTGCCTCCAAAGTGAAAGCTTGCACACTTTTGAGAAATGCCTCTGGACATACACCGGCATACATATGAAATGTTAAAATAACAGATCTGTTATTAACTGGAAAATGTCCCAAATCTAAACAAACAAATTCCATTCAGGGTTTTTTTATGCAATAATCTCAGAATGCAGGAAGAAGCAAATGAAACATGTAATTAAATCCACTGTGCTCTTGAGCTTCTGTAAACTTAAATTTAAATACAATTGTCATGTAGGTCCATCTGTCTATACTTTACAGTAGTGGAACAGGAAATGCCAACATACTGTGAAAAACAAAGGCTGATTTTACAACACTTTAATATTCATTGAGGCATGAAAGTCTGAAATTCATAGGACTTGTAAAACGCACATTTCAGCACAACCTATGTAATATAGATGATCAGTAGCAAGGAGACACTCAGTGCTTGGTAACTGAACAGATGGTCAACATGTGATACGATAAAACAGAACTTCAATGCAAATATCTACTGTCTTAAAACACTCAATCTGGAACTTTTCATACATTGTTTTGGTATTCAAATATTAAATATTTTTATGCTAAGAGATTAAACAAAAACACTGAAGAGTTACTGAAGCATTTTTCTGAAGAAGGGTCTAGACCCGAAACATCATTTCCCACTCCTCTGATGCTGCTTGGCCATCAGTGTTCAGCCAGCTCTATGCTGTGCTGTCTACTGAAGAATTAATATTCCTTTTCGCAGAGCCATCTGTAAACCACTGATGAAATCTCATAATTGTTATGATTCATAAGAATCAATATACTAGTCTTAAACTTGGGAGCAAAATGTATTACAATGCTTGAGCAGATCTTTTCAAGGGACAAAATCTACTTGTTTTGCGCAAGTTATTATGGGCACATTGCCTTGCAAGCCTCCAGATCGAGTCAATTTTGGAACTGCATAGATAGAGAATGAAGCAGCATTGTTCTGCTGTACCATCCTTACTATCCTGAGACCAGCAGTGTGAATCAAAAGTTAGAAGACAGACAGACTTCAAAATAATCTTGGAACAAATTACTGCAGATGCTGGAATCTGCACTGAAAACAAAAAATACTGGAAATCTCAAAAGGGTCAGGCAGCATCCATGGAGAGACAGCAAACTAGCGTTTTTGAGTCTAGGCGACTCTTCAGAGCTTAGCTGGGTCTCAATTATTCAGCTCTATTAATAAAGTTGTATTTAACAGAAATACATTTCAACTTAAATCCCATTCCTAAAATAGTTTTGAGTGGTTTCTTCCATTTATTCTCATTTACCAATCTCAAAAGTAGCAATAACTACCGGACAACTTGGGGAGCTTTTTCATGTGCCAAGCTAAAATATGATTACAGGCGGTCCCCGGGTTGAGACCGGTTCAGTTCTTGACTCTGTTCACAACTCAACCTGTACACAATTTGAAATACAATAAAGGACAATATAAAACAGCCATTTGTAAGTACAGGAAACATTTGTACATTGGATCTTTAAAAATTACACCCTTGAATGGAATCGCGCTCATGAGTATGGGCATTCCCAAGTTGGACATGATGCCCAAATATTCCCAGTTTATTGCGAACATTGCGGTCTAATCAGTGGTTCTTCTCATACAAAGAAACTTTGCTTTCCACTGAGTGCCTGTGGAATCAGGACGAGAGAAGGAACCTCAGCCAGTACTTTTTCTCTCCTAGCCCGAGATCGCAAGGTAATTTGTGCCTCCCCATTGTTGTCTCAGCTAGAAAACGCAAAAATCTGCATATTGCTTTGTGAACCCATAATGACACATGCCGGAGTCTAGATCACACTGTTTTGTAGAAACCTAGATATGCAGCAGATGGCTCAAAGCTACGCGTGGTACCTTATTCTATCAAAGTGGATGTCACCAATTATAACTGATCAATTAATGTGCAGGTTCACAAAGACTTCCAAATATTTTGTTATAAGTGCAGCTTCCTCCATTAGACAGACAATAAGCAGATGTCCACTTTTTGATACTTGTCAGTTATCAACACTTTTTATTTATCAGAAATCAAATAACAAAACACCAGCGGATTACTGATACTACATTACTCAGATGCCAGATCTGCCATCAGTCACATTTTTAAGCAACTAACTGGTTGTTAGGAAGCAAATCTTTAAGAAATTTCATTTTCATATAGTCAACTTTATTAAGCCATTAAAATAAATAATGCTATAGGAACATCTTGCAAAAAATCCCCAGGTGTCCAATAGGATGACGTAATCACAAATTAACTAACCTGTTAAAGTTTTCAATGCATCGTGCATCAAACATTCAATATTCAAAAACATTGCCATAAATCTCAAGACGTGCTTTGCAATCAAAATCACACTCATCGGAATAATATCAGTGCTAATAAACTAATTATAATAAACCATTTTATCAGACTGGAAGTTCTATTTTGCATCTATTTGTTAAAGCATACACAGCAAATTTACAGCTAGTTGAATGGAATAGGTGAGTTAGCTGATAATGCAGAAGGAAAAGAAAGGAGTGGATTAGAAACTTGGCTGTGCAGCCTGCCAGTTTCTTGGCAGTTACTCTCCTGAGCCCCAACCTAACCCCATACATTTCCCAAAGAGAGGTGCTCTGACACAAGTGATAATCTATTACTCTCAAATAAAGCCCTCTTACCACATGAACTCCATTATAATGAGTCCCAGGACTAAATAACAGAAGGGCCCCAAGCACCAGGCGTGAGGAACTCGGACTAGATTTCTGGGACTAAATCTAAATCTGGGCTGAATCTTCAGGTACTACCAACTTGGCGATGGAGCAAGCAACTTATTTCCCATAATCCATGGATGCTGAATATTGGTTCAGTGGTAACGTTCTCCTTTGGGATCAGAAGGTTGATCTTCAAATTCCATCTAGATACCCAAGTACATAATCTGTGCTAAGAATACAGTACAAATGGAATACTGTACTTCATGGTTGACTTTTGGACAAAATATTGAAGTTACATTGCTACCCGCCCTCTTACATGCTTGTAAAAGAACACAGGGCACTATTCAGAGCAGAGCAAAGGGGTTCAATTTGATTTCTCAGCCATCATTTATCCCTCAACCTTGATGTATGAAAAGTGGCTACCATGTTTCCGAAGAGAGGTGACAGGAACTGCAGATGCTGGAGAATCCAAGATAACAAAGTGTGAAGCTGGATGAAGTACTTGTTATGACTGTGTTTCTTTACCCACAACAGGATGGGTTAGGAGGCTTCATGCTTTAGTTTGCATGTTTCAAAAAGAGAGTCAGGAAGTAAGTAAAGGAAAATGCAGGCACAAAACCATAAATAAATTCTCATATTATTGTTGCGCTAATCTTAAAAGAATTCTCTCACTGGAGTATTGTGCAGTCGGAAAAACCATGAAATCAAAGTAATCCTAATGATGGGGGATGGTGACATCCCTGAATGTGAAATCTTACGGATCAAGTCTCAAGTATGTTCGGACAGTTGGAGCCACGCTTATGGGTAGATTTGATTTTTATTTACATCATACAAAATACTATTTTTAGGGGTGCATCACGAGTGATGTAACTTGAAAACTTCCCCTTGTTGAAATGTGATGGCAAAAATTTCATTTTGAAGTAATGTAACGAAAAACTGCAATAGTAGAAAAATATTCTGTGCATTATCATCAATAAATTACAAAAGTAGAGCAGAAGACAGAAAATCATTAAGAATAAACTCAGCATGATAATGCTGGTAGACTATTACATGGTGATGCAACATCTTTACCTCACGGAACGTTGGCACAAGGTGTGTCCAGAACGGATCACTGCTAGTGATCAGGAAGAACAACTTAGCTGAGAGTTACCGAGGTCGAGTGAAAAACCCTAACTGTTGGTGTGTTCACATCAGCTAACTCTGCACAGAGCAGTAATGAAAGCTGGCATTTCTGTTTCCATAATTTAACATGCACATTTTAAAATGTGAGCTACTAGAGAAGTTCGTAGAGATAATGGGAACTGCAGATGCTGGAGAATCCGAGATAACAAAGTGTGGAGCTGGATGAACACAGCAGGCCAAGCAGCATCTGTGCTCCTAAGATGCTGCTTGGCCTGCTGTGTTCATCCAGCTCCACACTTTGTTATCTCAAAATACAGAAGTTCATATTTTTGTTTTAAGAAAAAGCTTCACAGGTACTAGAAGAACATGAGTATTTTGATCATCTTTCCATTTTCTGTGTGAAGTCTATTGTGAATTTATTTTTATGCAGATTTTGTTCTAACATTAAAACAAAAGTTTACTAAGCAAAGGAAATTAAGACAAATCATAAATCTATTTACTTACAACACAAATTCCAAGCATTTTAAACACAGTAAAAGAACAGTCCTGGTTCAGAAATTTCTAACAGAAACTTCGTGGTGCAACAGTCTACTTTGCTAGGTCATAAAATCCTAAAGTAAACAAAAACCCATTAGGCTGCCAAAGTAGCCCTCAAGCTGTGTTAAAAGAAATCACCACAACTGTTTTAAAATAAATACTCACAAAGCTAATTATTAACTTAAGACACAAAACACCCGTGTTGCTTACAAGTAATTCAAAATCCAAACTTAAGATAAGTATTTATATATATCAGACAGTTAATATCACAAAATACAAATCCTGGATTAGACCACATGTGAAGCACGATGCAAAGACCGGGACACCAGGCCCTGGGAAGAATATACTAGCTTGGAAGGGAATACAGGATAGATTGATCAGAATGGTAGCCAGTGCTACTCTGTTCCTCTCTTCTGCAGTTTACATTTAAATTGGATTTGATCCCATCCTGATGAGTTGTCAAAAGTTGAGCTCTGTGCCCGTTACAGATTAAACAATTCTGTGGTTGCTGGAGACGTACAGGTTTTCTGCAAGTACATGTAAATATACAAATACAAATCACCTGAAACTATGCCTTATTTGCTATCACACACTGCTTTATTTGCTTAAGGATTTTACATGTCATGACATAGGAATGATAGTCAAGTCTAAAACTATCAATATTATTGCTGCACATCTGTTCTGCAGGTTGAGCTCCTTTACTAAACTACGAATAATCAAATTCTTTTAGAAAATTATAAGATAGGATAATTGTAATGTATTGAATGTTACTAAATGGACGCTAAACTTTATTTTTTAGAAAAAAGAAAGAAATTGATTTCAAACTTAGTTTCAAACACACTGCCAACTACTTAGTAAAATGCCAGTGAGAGTCAGAGAAGGTGACAAAGCTACTGATTCTAATCTGTTTTCATGTCTAAAATTTCCCAGTTGCTAGATCCATCCGTTAACCTCTTCCTTGACCAAATGCACCAGATACTTGTTCAAGATTTGTTTTCCTAAGGGCTATCCGTTTAAACATCACATAATTTTAAGTTTGCTAAATTTCTTCCTGCTGCCTAGACGATACACTCCCAATACTGCTTCTGTACCATTGCATGTAGGGGCAAGCTGGAGGTATGGATCCTAATGTGACTGAGCTAATCAATTTCTAAACTACTAAGCTTAAACTAAGGAGGCCCAAACTCTCAGTACCAATTATCTGATCTTGAACAGGACATGTGTAATTTAAAACCTAGTACACACACTAAGACAGCTGTCTCATGCGAAATATGGTTACTATTTCAATAAGAGATAATGGGAGCTTTTACTATTCCAATAAGTTGGCTTGTACTGGGGAGGAAGTGGCAGAGTGTTAAAGTTACTGGACTCACAATCCAGAGGCCCAGACTTGTGTGCTGATTATAGGTTCAAATTCCATTATTGGTAATGACGACATTTGAACGCAATAAATTTGGAATTAAAAGATAGTATACTAAGTGGAACATAACTAAACCTACCACAGTATTAATCCAAGATAATAAAATGTGAGGCTGGATGAACACAGCAGGCCAAGCAGCATCTCAGGAGCACAAAAGCTGACGTTTCGGGCCTAGACCCTTCATCAGAGAGGGGGATGGGGTGAGGGTTCTGGAATAAATAGGGAGAGAGGGGGCGGCGGACCGAAGATGGAGAGAAAAGAAGATAGGTGGAGAGAGTATAGGTGGGGAGGTAGGGAGGGGATAGGTCAGTCAATGGGAGAGAGATTCCCTGAGGTTGGTCCGGAGGGAGGAGGGTAACTTCTTCAGGTTAGGCAAGCTCTTCCAAAGGAAATCCACCATCCTTGCCTCGTGCAGACTAATATTATAGCTTGAGTTCAACCATGTTTCTGTGAATCTGAAGTGTTTTCAAATGGCCTTGACAGCCAATAAGTTCAATCCCATTTAGGGATGGGCAATGTATGATGGCCCTACCAGCAATGTCCACATCATGTGAGACAATGTGCTTTGATATATTTTTGGTTTAACCAGGATTGCAAATCAACAGCTTTGAGCAAGGTTCAGCAATAATCGGTTTAGCATAGAGATTGCAACAAGCCCACTAATCTTCATCATCATGGTTTCAGTTCCACGACAAACTTTAATTAAAATAATCCAGCAAAAAACACTTGTTTTTTTTCACTTTGCTAAAAACAAGTCCAAAGTTTACTTCTTGACCTAAAGTTTAAAATCTCTGCCATAAGAAGTAAAAACTGGGAATCAGAACGGTACCAACCTACATTCATGATCAGCTAACTCAGCTAAAGCGTAATTGCCTTTTTAGCCAAAATTGCCTCAGCATTAGCAAGGGTGTCTACCCAAACCAGATTTGGTCAGGTTCAGTAGATCAGCAGTCATCCACTATTATGCTTTGTGTGAGGCGAACCTGGCTACCAAGGGAGTGATTGTTTGAAGGCAGTGAGTTTCAGGCCTACAATGGCAGCAAGAGATGAGTGGAAGATTTGTAGAAAGTACATTAGGAAACCAGAAAGGCTACTGCGGGATCGGGAAGAAGAGTACTGTTGATAAAGATCAAAGGCAGGATGGAGAAGAGCAGAGAAGCAATAGATGAAGGAAACTCAAGGATTACAATAACACATTATGTTGACAATTAATTATATGGGGAGACTGTTTGTAAAGTATCCTAATCAGTATCTGCAAGCATTAATGTGGAAAAACTATTTTAAAAAGCTGTTGATAGCACTAATTTAATGCAAACATACAGGCAGACATACAAAGGGAAAAGCTGGTAAAGAGTGAATACAATTTTCAGTTTAAGGGACCTAAAATGGAGGCAAGTGATTTAAGACAAGGAGTATGTTTTTTTCCAAAAAGGGAAAGAGCTAAATAACAAGAATGAAATTTATCAAATTGCATTACATCTATTCCCTTTTTGGAAAATAGAGAATGCAATGTGGACAAGAGACATCTGTCCCATCAGCTTTGGAAACACCTTGGTTCTGGTGATGAAGGAATTTCTGCCAGCAACTATTTATCCTATACTTCTCATAGGATCTATTTTGATAATTTGATTGTACTCAACGGTGCAGGTGCTGGGTTTGGTCTGCCCATCATAACTTGGCATTTATAGCCTAATCAGCATTTCTTGGAATTTTTTCTAAGTTGCCACAAAGAAGTATTTTTCCTCCAAAAGAAACAATACTTAATCAACGGGAACACTGTTCCTCCTCCGAGCTCTTTAACAGTAATTATTGCTGTTGCTAGCTCTGTTCTCATCAGAAATAACTACACTCCATTCTAACATTAGCAACTTCGCCAGCAATTAAAGACAACCACAGTAAAGTTTTATCTGCACAGTTTGAATGCACGAAACTCTACTTCTCCTAATTTCAGAGGCCGGTATGTGCTTTATAATTGTGGCTAATTACTTTCACTGCTCAGTGTGGCATAACTGGGATGAACAATTAAAATATCCATACAGGAAACGGAAGTATAAACTCCCGAAATATAAACTCCCAAAACAAAACACCTATCAATTAGAGTTATTTACAGATCCTAATGCAGCTAACATTTGTTAAACTCAGTGAAAGGCAAGGTGCTCCTAAAACGTGCCTAAAATAGCTTGCGTGAAGCAAGATGTTTGATGTTTTCACAATTGAAAATGGTGTATCTGAAAAGGGAATTTGGAAAATAAACCAAGAAATATATACGAAAATTCCCAAATTAGTTAAATGTTACAATCATAATTTTCTAACTACAGTCTTCTGGACAGTGAATGATGGTCCATTAGTTCTTAAGCTACTTCACTGAGTTACATACACTTCTCTCTCAATAAGCTGCACAGTGTTAAGATATACAGTCTTTTTGAAACAGTACAGAGAACAGTAATTGCAAAATGACAGTATTTCATTGATTTCTTCAATATATCAATGTTTTCACCTCACCTGGACAGTCTGCACAGTGTAAATTTTTTTCAAGTTGGATTCGCACTCTGCTGCGGTTGTTCCAGGAACTGACCTAAAAACAAACACAAGTAAAACTAACTCTGGTGTCTCTACTCAGAAAATTGTGTTGTAGTTAATAGGAGTTTAACATTTCGAATTTGTGTTATACATTTTGATTCAACAAACAGCTAGTATGAACTCAGGAGATGTAGGCTCTGGTCCAGCAACATGCTACCAAGCTGAGCTTTCTTTCCAGTCCAAAATCAATTCAGTTCCCTGAGAAACTTAACCTGGTCATTAAAATTAACTTCCACTTTAGCTTTATGATGTACAAATAAAATACAAAAATTAAATGTACCTAACACTATAAATACAAAATGTCCAGTCCTGCAATACAATGTTTTGACACTGGAGGATGCTATACTACTTTGATAGCTCAGATGAAGTCTCATAACAAAAGCTTTATTGTCAAGGTTTTGCATCATGACTTCCTGTTCATATATAACCGGAGCTTAAAAAAAGGCCAAGATTAAACAATGTCTGATTTTTTTTATGGTTAGCTACAAACAGGATTTAAGCTTCAAATTACCCAATACGTTATTTGAGGAGAGGAGCTAGTTGCAATTCTTGAATCACAGAATTACTGAACTGTCAGTACAAGACAATCAATCATTCAGCCATCAGGTCTGCACCTGTTCGCTAAACACACATTTCATTTCATACCATTCTCCTGCCTTCTCCCCATTAGTCTGCATATCGTTCTTGTTCAAACAGCAGCTCAAGTCCTTTTTGAATATTGCTACAAGGAAACAAAGAGTTGGAGCTTTTTGTCTTGCACTCAGCAGGGCTAGGATGCAAGAAGCAAACTTGGAAAAAAAGACAACAACTTACGCAGCATGAGAAAGTGGTGTTGATCATTTGGACCTTCATTAACAAAGATGTAACAAGAACAGTTAACTCTCAATCTTTAGTTCTCAGACTAAGCCAGCAGGCTTTAGTCAGGATGCTGCCATGGAAATGCAGAGATTATATTCCTCATGACCAGTGTATAATTTCTTTATGCTTACATAAAATAGTGTCCTGTGTATTAGCATGCAGCTTCAAGCACAAGCAAATGAATTACACTGCAAGCCCAACTAATGATCTTACATTTATTTCCAGTGTAATTTTTAGCACAGTATGGATTATTTAATAAATTTGTTCCAATATCAGAATCACATGCCTTGCGAATGGCCTGACTGAAACAGCCTGTACCACAGATTCAGTTACTGCATTCCAGATTCTGACTGTGCTCTTTGAAAAAGTTCTCTCTCATACCCTTTTTGCCTCTTTTATTTGCTTCTTTGTATCTGTGCTCTCTCGTTTTCAATTGTTTCATGAAAGGGAACAGTTTCTCCCTATCCAAAAAAAGTACAAATCTATCAATTATAGGATTATCTTGGATATTTCATGGATGACATTGAAACAGATGAAAAGCAATAGGTTAGCAGATCAAACCAGATGTCTCCTTTGACAAGCTAATGACTATACAGTGGGGCAGTAAAGCTGCTTGATCAATGAATTTGTTGATTTTTAATTAAAACTAGATTTGAGAAGAATCTGGTAATATTAGTCTCACAGCCAAATTCCATGAATGCAGTGCTCAGCTTCAGTTTTAATCTGAAAATTTATAAATGGCCTTTCATTTCTCAAATTGTACCATATTAAAACATACTGAAACAATCTGATTCAAGGATCAGCACAGATGCATCGAAGAATGAAAGTTTTAACGGAAGGATACAGTAAAGTTAAAGCTTGAAGTTATGAGCAAGTAAAGAAAAATACTAAAGGCAACCTCAATATGAAACATAGGAATAAATTACAGTACTCTGCTAGCAGAGATTAAGAGGGCCGTTATTTTTGTGGGACAGACTTGGTAGAGCATTGTAATCAATAACTGAACCAAAATTATACTTCTTTTCTTCTCACTACCCAATGATTGAATGAACAGACGGGTTGCAAACTGGAAAAACCAGCAGTGAAGAACACACAGAACTCTTGTGGACAATCCCTAGGAATTGGGAAGATGCCACAGATAGGCACCAGCAGCAGAAGCAATTGAGAAGTTCAAACTTGCTTTGCAATCCAATATGATCATGGCTGATTTCACATTGGTCTCACCACTATTTTTCTGTCTGCTCTCCATTATCCTTCCACCCATTAATAATTAAAAATGCATACCTCCTCCTTAAATTTACCCAATGTCTCAGAGTCCACTGCTCTCTGGGGTAGTGAATTGCATAGATTTGTAATACTTTGGGAGAAGCAATTTTTCGTCTGTTTTAAATCTGCTACCTTTATCCTAAGGCTATGAACTCTCCGTCTAGATTACCCCACAGAAAAACATCTTTTCTATGTCAACTTCCTTTAGCATCTTATATATTTCCGATTAGATCTTCTCGTTCTTCTACACTCCAGATAGCATAGACCCAAACTACTCCATCACTCAGGATAAGCCAAATCCCATATTGCTGGGATCAATCTAGTGAATCTCCTCTGAACTGCATCCAATACAACTACATTAGACCTTGTTTAAACGGGACCAAAATTGTACACTAATGCTTAATGTGGTTGCAAGCACCATTCCCTACTTTTTCACTCCTTTAGCAATAAGTGCCATGGTGGCAGCAATAATTTTCAGATTTTACAGTCTAAAATGCCATTGTCCATACTGTGTGTAAAGCTAAATACTGTGATTTACACATCTGATCTTCAAAGCCCATGCTGGAGACTTGAATTCTTAGACAGGGTTGTCACTGAGGGAAATTACATTGGCAGATGTTTTTTTTTAAAAACACTGATTGTGGGCTAAAGTGGAAACAAGAAACTTTTCACAGCCAAGGACGAGGAAAAGAAATGCTGCATATTTTAAAAAACAATTACTGGAGCTCACTGCCAGAGTCAAGTTGATAATGTTGCTATACAAGCAGCGGTACAGGGGGATACAAGAAAGCACAGTGCCAAGGGTGGCTCTGCAAAATGAGATTTGGCCAGCAATAGATTGCTCATTAGTTTGTGCAATTAGGTCCAGTTGTGAATGCAAGAGGTTATCAGCTTAATAAACAATGATTGGCTCCTGACCAGCTGAACAGCTAGCGCATGTTCAGAAGGAATCTGCAATTCATATAAGTGATAGAATAGATTTTCACTCAATATGGCTTATAAGGGGGAACCTGACAAAACAAACTAACGTGGTTGCCAGAAGTTTTCACTAACTGGGGGGATTATATGTTCTCATTAAAGCGGATAACTTTATAATTTCAGTCTTGAAACAGTGCAGAGGAAGTTATCAGTGATCAATAGATTTTTGTCTTAAAATGGAGCGATGAGACTAAAGAAAACTGAACATGGAACAGCCAATGAAACAGCATTTCAAGATCTAAACAAGGTTCTCAGTACAGTGGTAATGGCTCCACCTCTGGGTCAGAATGTCTGGGTTCAAATCTAAGTTGGTCCAGAGATATGTCATCATACATACAAACTGATAAAGAATATCTATATCTTTATGCACTGAGGATGTTATAAAGGATGACATCAGTGTTAACAGTTGGATGTTTTTGACAGAGTTCAGGTTCTAAAACGGTTGAGCTCAATTTTAAGAGCTGAAGGCTACACGGTCCACAATTGGAAAAAGGAGATATAAAAACAGAAATTACTAGAAAATCGCAGCAGGTCTGGCAGTATGAGGAGAGAAATCAGTTAATGTTTTGGGTCCAGTGACCCTTCTTGAGAACTGATAGTAACTAGCAAAACATTTTTTGTGCAGAAGCTAGAGTGAGAGAAAATGAAGTGCTGTTCTTCCAGCTTAAGCAGAGCCTTGGGACAGCAGTGCAGCAGACAAATACAGTCTCACACAAGTTCAGGACAATGTGATCTCTCTCGATTTGATTGTTACTTGCTTTGAAATTGCACCGCAAGTCAACTTTGGCCATTAGCTGCTACTTGATCCCCACCATGCCATGTTCCTGAGCCTGTATACTCAACTTTCTCATCCTGGACACATAATCAAGGACAGAAAATATGTAAATCATATACACTTAACCATCCTATTTTAAACACGTCCATCAAAATTACAAAAAAAAAGTTGCATTTCAGCTCGAGTCAGACTGAATTTGTAAAAAAAAAGGCCAATTGATAGCAGGTTCAAGCAATTTCCAGAATGCTTAAGTGATAATTAATAAACTAAGATAACACGGTGTAGAGCTGGATGAACACAGCAGGCCAAGGAGTATCAGAGGAGCCGGCAAGCTGACGCTTTGGGTCGAGACTCTTCTTCAGAAATTAATAAACTATATTTAAAAGTCTTACTTCTGTAGAAATGTAAAATAGCTTTAGACAGTACACAACACAGACTAAAATCTGGCAATATTTCTTCAATTACGAGTTGTTTGTTTCAGAGCTCAGTTTGAACTTTTACTGCAACACAAATGAGAAGCTACAAATTGAATGGACCAAATCAAAATTACACTAGATGGCAGCAGACCTCTATTGCTGAGCAGGCATCACACATTGCTACGTGCCTGTTTCACACAATGACTTTGATGTATAATTCCACACGACCACAATGCAATATGCAACATCAAGCTGGGAAGGGGCACGATAAGTGGATTTCAGTAAAATATTTAAAAACAGACTTTGAGCAGTTATTACAGAAGGATTAGAAATCCCATTTGCAGCTAGACAGTTGAAGTCTTTGACAGGCATTTCTTTCTCTAAGCAATAAAATCAAATATGAAAAGAACCAGTCCAATAATTGGTCAGGGTTCCTCTAATTACTCAGCTAGCTAAAGCAGTGAGTACAGAGGACTGAGCTCGAGAAATTTAATCCCGTGCATACTTCAAATTAGCTGTTCATTACCTGGGCACTACAACTGTTTCGAATTTGCTGATGTCCTCACCCTTGACTTTATCAATTATCAACATTTAAAGCAAGGATGAAAGACTGCATTGACCCAGATGCCGTTAAAACTTGTTCTGATGCTGCAAGTGGATGAGAGGAGTGGGGTGGCATTCTTTGGCAAACAACAGTGGTTGCAAAATACTTGGAGGCAACTTTGGGATTGAAAAATATTATGATATATTTACATGAAAAAGCTCCGATTTCAGCATTCTAGTTCACCACCAAGTAGAATGCATTAATACATTGCAATTAGCACATAATTTCGTCGAGGGGCCTACAACAATATGGTTCTCTAACATCTGCAGCCACCAACCTTTTCTAGTAGGATTGCATTAACAAAAAAACCTTTAAAACAAAGAAACATGCTTGGTGTGTGGGTAAAAACTTAATTATTACACTGCACTTGAAATTATAAGTTTAATGAAGCAGTAGTGTGCTCTGAACCTGTGCGTGGTATCATTATGACTTGAAACAATGCCTTTGATTTGAGAAAAAGGATTCACAATTGTGCCCAGTTTCCAATATAGCCATCATGGTACTATGAAATAGGCTACAAGAAGCTTTTTATAAAAAAAAGCTCCCAGAATAAGCTGTCATTGCCTCACAAGGATAGTAAATTGGAAGTCAGCCACTCCACTATTCCCAGAATCAACAGAAAACTTAACGATTTTAATCAATGGACACAAAATTCCCCAATCTAACCATCTTTGCTACTGAGGTTAACAGACAAGGTTTCTGTTCTTAAGAACTACTATTTAATACAAATGAATATATTTTAACTTTTAGTAGACAATTGTGGATAGTGGACATGTAACTACCTGTCTATCTATCAAATCCCAACCTCTTCAAAAACTAGCCTATGTACATATACAGATTAAAAAAAAGTTGGTATTGCAGCTGGAGGGGAAGAAAACAAGCTGAGCAGTTCAATGTCCCAGTACACAGGATTCACAGTTTGTTTTTTTGAATGCCAGGGCTAGCTATTCTTCAATCTCCTTCTTCCCATGTTAGTTTTCACCTCTTCCAAAAGGCAGACTGGGATATAAACTGCAAAGTTTTTTAAGCTACTGGTTGAAGTCCATAGTTTACAGTCACTGGTGAGAGAAAAGGGGTGGTTTTCTTCAAATTTTAGGCATTTTGCTAGAGAGGAACATAACAATTGCCCTTATAGCTGTCCAAAGGCTTCTGCCTGTATTGTTCATACTCAGATGCTGTTCAACCTCCCGGGAGCTAATGAGAGAGACGTTGTCAGGCTGATGGCCCTCAATATCCACATCTGGTCACAACCCATGAAGCAATAAGCTACTTGTTGCCAGTGTATATTAATCATCCTTGGGAAAATGAGTCAAAGGGAGGCAATACCCTTGTGGTAGTATCACTACATTATTAATTCCAAGAGCTAAGTAATGTCCTGGAGACCTGGGTTCAAGTCCTACCATGGCGAATAATGGAATTTGAATTCCATAAGAAAAAGAAATCTAGAATTGGGAGTCTAATGATGACTGTGAAACCACAGTCAATTGTCAGAAAAATACATCTGGTGTAGTAATGCTCTTTTCGGAAGGAAATCGGCATTTTGCCTGATCTGGCCTGTATGCGACTCCAGACCCACAACAATCTGGTTGACTTAAACTATCCTCTGGGCAATTTGGGATTGGCCTAGCTGGCAATGTCCTCATCCTGTGAATGTTTATGCCCCTTTTTTAAAATTCAAATTGTTTTAACGACTGCTTGGTAACCGAGTCCCATATTCCACAAGGTCAAATGGAGTTAGTGGCTGGACTGGCAGTGTTTCGAACAGACAGTTAACACTGAATATAACAAGGAACAGAGAAGCTAGGTTGAGATCTGCTAGTTTTCATTCCTTATACAGAAACTACAAACTTGGTGACTTAAGAAGGGTCATAAATAATGTCACATCATGAGTTTAACAAGAAAGGAAATCTTCAGAATTCAACTTCAGGGTTCTTCAGCAGAACTTGCGAACCACATTGCACAAGGATTGAACCCTGGACATATCCAGAGACAGACACTGTTGGTTGGAATCTTAGCTAAACTGCTCCTTGAAATCAGATAATAGCAGATTTGCGAGGCTTAACTTGCTTAGTGGAGGGATCTTATTTTAGTTGCTAAAATGAAAAAAAATTAAATAATGCTTTCACTATTTGATTGCCTACTTATTAAGAAATTGCACAATTAAAGGTAGTTGTGTGTAAATTATTACAAGCATGACTAAACAGTTTTCCCCACTGCTTGAACAAAGCAGTGTGAATATGACTTACAATGAGCCTGCTGTTGGTAAAAAAAGGTCAATTTCTTCCACAATCATTGAAATTCAGTCCTTTTCTAATTTCAGACACCAAATTAAAACAACCGTAAAATAATTTTCAGCTATTTTGTGAAGACAATCTTAATCTATACAAAATTTCAGTAAGTATAGAAGTGAGAAATCTGAATTAGCTTGATATAACTTTTCTACACTTTACAAATTTAGTAAATATTTTTATTCGATGAGCAAATCATGCACTCTACCAGTGACACTCAGCAACTTGCTAAGAACTACGAGCTTAAACATATCAATTTGTTTTGGAGATTACATTATAATGCTTCATTTAAAATGATAAAAAAAACCCAAACTGAAACAAGAACAGATATTTCTAGTCATCCAAACTGCCCCACAGCTGACAAAAATATACAAGTAGCCATAGCTGTGGACTAACTCATGTGTGCACATAGGATCTGAAAAAGACGTTAATCTATTCTCAGTTACATTAATTGAAGGATAATACTTACACCAAAACCTTTTGGTTTTACAGTTTTGTCAAAGAACAGCAGGGCAATGAAGCTTCTTTATTTCCATTTAATAGGAAAGCTACATGTTAATGTAATTTATCAGACAGACCTCTTAGAGCATCTCTCATTGATTTGCCAGCCTAGATTGTTTTAAATGTCAATTTTAGAAAGGGACTTAAATCAATAGCCTTCTGGTTGTTTGAAAATTTATGAAGTTGTTGTATGTATGACAGTCTGTAAGATGAGGAAAAAAAATGGAGGGAATCATGTGACATTTTTCCAAATTCTGCCAACAAGTTTGATTGTTACAAAGTAACAACAATGTTAGCTATGGATAGACTTAGTCTCAGAGTCCCAGTGATGTATTAGGAATGTCAGGTTTTGCAAGCAGTTATAATCTCAAAAATTCCAAGATTGACAGGCATTGGGGTATCTATTGGCAGTTGATCGACAATCCTGCCTTGAATGAAGGCACATGTTAGTGGGTCTTGTGGTTCAGTGGTAGTATGCCTGCCTCAATCACCAGGTCCATGTTCAACTTCAACCTCTATCAGAGGTGGATCACAGTACATTTGAACAGGTTGATTAAAGCTAACTATAAAGAGGGCAGCATGCCTGTTCACCAGGCAGAATGTAAATGGGAGCTTATGCCTGGATGTGAAGACAATGCTTGTGAGAGTTGTAATGAAGTGAAAGATTTCAGAGTTTGGGAGACCGGACAGGATCTCAAAATTTTTCACTGATATCAAAGACAAAGACAGGTCCCTAGGGAATAAACAGCTCTCCTGAAGATGCAACACATTATGTGGAGGGAGAATTTCAGTTATTTTAAGTGTTGCATGGAGGATCTTTACTGTAGTTTTCTGCTGATTGAAAGTGTTTAGTCTATGAGCGTTCCAATAATTTGTCAGAGAAAAAGTTAACTTTAAATCCTGTCAAATGGTATTTTCAGGGATAATGGGAACTGCAGATGCTGGAGAATCCAAGATAATAAAGTGTGAAGCATATTAAGCAGAGGTTCACCTGCACATCTGCCAATGTGGTACACTGTATCCATTGTACCCGGTGTGGCTTCCTCTACATTGGGGAAACCAAGCGGAGGCTTGGGGACCGCTTTGCAGAACACCTCCGCTCAGTTCGCAATAAACAACTGCACCTCGCAGTTGCGAACCATTTCAACTCCCCCCCCCATTCCTCAGACGACATGTCCGTCATGGGACTCCTGCAGTGCCACAATGATGCCACCCGAAGGTCGCAGGAACAACAACTCATATTCCGCTTGGGAACCCTGCAGCCTAATGGTATCAATGTGAACTTCACCAGATTCAAAATCTCCCCTTCCCCCACCGCATCCCAAAACCAGCCCAGTTCGTCCCCTCCCCCTACTGCACCACACAACCAGCCCAGCTCATCCCCTCCCCACGTTGCATCCCAAAACCAGCCCAGCCTGTCTCTGCCTCCCTAACCTGTTCTTCCTCTCACCCATCCCTTCCTCCCACCCCAAGCCGCACCTCCATTTCCTACCTACTAACCTCATCCCACCTCCTTGACCTGTCCGTCTTCCCTGGGCTGACCTATCCCCTCCCTACCTCCCCACCTATACTCTCCTCTCCACCTATCTTCTTTTCTCTCCATCTTCGGTCCGCCTCCCCCTCTCTCCCTATTTATTCCAGAACCCTCACCCCATCCCCCTCTCTGATGAGGGGTCTAGGCCCGAAACGTCAGCTTTTGTGCTCCTGAGATGCTGCTTAGCCTGCTGTGTTCATCCAGCTTCACACTTTATTAAATGGTATTTTCAGTCACTCGTGGTTTTGAGAATAACTTCAAAGTTAATCAAACTCTTTGGAGATAACGGTAACACTGTCCATTGAGATGTATCTTTCAAATAAGATTAACACTTTTTAAAGCAAATACTTCAGGTAATTTAGTCAATTTCTGAATTCAACAAATTGAAACAACTGTAATATCAGCCTTTATCCTTTGTACCCTAGTCCAGGTGTAAGAAAGCCTAATGGATGCACTGGATTTGTTGACAATTCAGAACTGACAATTAGTTACAATTCTTTGTTTAGTAAAAATTCAGATAAACACACACAATAAAGAAAAAAAGCAAGCATTAAAAACAACGAAAGCAGTAGTAAAATGTATACAATGATTCAGGTTATTTAAAAAAAAAACACATTATACCCAATGTCACACAGAAGTCAAACTAGGTAATAAGGGACATTCTTGAAGCAAGTTGGTTTTTAAACAATAATTAGAGGTCATCATTAGACTAGCTTTTAAGTCCAGATTTTACGGAATTTCAATTCTACAATCTGCCATGGTGGGATTCAAACCCACGTCCATAGACATTATCTTTTCCCCAAGGTAGGGGAGTCCAAAACTAGAGGGCACAGGTTTAAGGGGAGAGGGGAAAGATTTAAAAAGGATCCAGGAGCAACCTTTTCAGTCAGAGGATAATGCATATATGGAACAAGCTGCCACAGAAGTGGCAGAAGCGGGTACAATTACAATATTTAAAAGACATTTGGGCAGGTACACGGATAGGAAACATTTAGAGGGATATGGGCCAAACTCTGGCAAATGGGACTAGTTCAGTTTAAGAAACTTGATCAGCATACACGAATTGGGCCAAAGTGCCTGTTTCTGTGATGTCTACCTCCTTGACTCTATGACTATTAGCCTAGGGCACTGGACTACCAGGTCAGTGACAATACAGTTATGCCACCACTTCTCTCTTCTATATCACTTTACTAGGTTACCATGCCATTTAAATGATTATGATTATAGACATGCTCATCACAGTTTCCAAAATCCTGCCATTTGTTTCTTTTCATGATAATCCTCCAAAAAGCATACTAAAATCACACTTCTCTGCATGATCTTCATCTGCCATGTTTCTGTTTATTTCATCACCCTGTCATCTTGAAGCTTGTAACCATTGTCATTATTATTACTTTGTCAATATTTGTATCAATTGCAAACTTTATTTTATTGCCCCTTATGGCCAAGTCTAAGCTGTTTCTTAAAATTGTTTACCAATAATAGACCAGAACAGACTATAGGTAACCTGTCGGTAATCCTGCTTTCCAGTGTTGTAGTTTTTCATTCAAATTGAGCTAATGCCAAACTATATAGAATTGTATAAAAATCTACATGTTTCATTAGTACCACTCCTTTTTAGACAGTTTTTAAATCAATTTGCTCAGAGATGATATTAAACATTCCTGGAGCAGGTAAGGCAGGAACTTGGGTCTTCAGTTCAGAGGTTGAAACATTATCACTGCACCACAAGAGCCCTACCAGCAGGTCACCACTTATTATTAAGCAGATTGTAGCATCAAGACAACACAGAAGTCAACTTCCAAACTGCCAAGTGAAGAAATGTTGGAATCCAGATGGCTTCTGTCTACAGTGTGCATATATTCTACTAAACCAACAAGCTCAACTTGATTTTTTCCTGCAAAAAACTTAATTTAAATCTCAGGATCACACATTGTAATGGTAAAAATTGGCGCTGAGAAAAGAAACACAGACTTTTATAAAACAGAACAAAAATGAAAATATTTCATGAAATATAGCAGCCATTTCTATACTGCTTCAGTTTTAAATAGGCACCCTTGCACAGACACCAGCATTTACATTGATTCCACCACAAGGATATGGCAGCAAAACTTAGTATTCTGCTCAGAAATCTACGTATGGATTTTGGTTATCTAGAATCTGATTCAAGCACACAGCAGCATGAGAATGACAGACGGCACAATTTTATGGATCAGGAATCATTCAGATTCATTGGCTTTCCAGTGCAACAGATTAACATAAGCCAAAGAATGGGATTTTCAGTGAGTTAACCCGCTGTTTTAGCAAGAGTGTTGAAGACATGCTAAATATACACTTTTTATAATACTGGCCTGTGCAATCCTTCCTCCAATACTGGGATCAAAAAATCTTATCTTTAGAAAGCAAAAATGTATATGCAAGCAACAATACATGTAGTTATTCAAATGCTAAATACACCCTGCAATATTAATGGGATGATTTCAGCAGAAACTGAACAGGCAGTCATTAGTGAGCTTAATCCAGTGGTTCTGAAGATAACTAGGTCGTAATACCAATCACAGCACTGGAGCACAAATATCAAAAATAAACCACATCACAGATGGACACAAGAATCTGAATCTAATCTGTGTGCAGTTATCCAAGCAAGTAATGCACAAGTAGAAATGTGAGCTTTCATACAGTTAAACTTATGAAAAACATATCAGGAAGTAATGTAACTTCATTGCTTTCTCTTCTTCGTCGGTGGCCATAATATTTTATTGGATTTTAGTACTTTGAAAATGTATTTATATTTGGAATGTATGATATTTAACTTTTTGTGGGGTACATAACTTACTCAATTCCATTAGTGATTTTCAGCAATTTTACTGCTGCTGGTTCTTGTTTAAGTCCTCATAATGTTTCCATATTTAAACTAAGCAACATAAAACACAAACAACCAATAAGATGAAAGATATCCTTGTGCATCTTTAAGGACTAAAAAAAAAGAGCATTTGTGCTTCAATACAAAGCAGTAGGTTTGCAAAGTCAGCAGATTCAGAAGGTGCATTCCTACAGTTGATTCAGAGCTACAGATGCTGTCACCTGGCTAACATTGCCTTGTCTATTTGTGACGACTTCTGTCAACATATCTACAAACTCAACTTGTATTTCATTCTACAGAAGACATCTCTTTTGCCATAATTGAGCCTTTATCTGTTGCACGTGTTGCATGACTCAATTTTAGTTCACCTGGTTTCATGTTGATGTTCTATACATTTTCTTCTTTGCTAATGCCCAGGGAGCACAAACCAGTGCCAATAACAGCAACAGTAATAATGTAGCATTTTTTAAAAACTGTTCTCTCCTTAACTTGTGTTTGAACATTCAGCCGCATTCTTCTTGGACAAAGTGTAAATATTTCTGACTCTTTATCAAACATCACACTTAACCATAATTTTGCCTTCTCATTTATGACCTCAGGTGCCATCAAGTTCACAGAATTACATAAAAATAGATGGTATGAGGATTAAAAAGTTCTTTACTCAAGGGCAATTTTAGTGCCCGTTTGTAAAATAAGCGCATCTTGCCAAATTGTTTTAAATGTAGTCATTCAACCACACATTCTATGCAGCCTCTGGCTGACAGAGACAGAGAATCATAGAATTCCTACAGAGTGGAAACAGGCCCTTCAGCCCAACAAGTCCACAATGACCCTCAGAGCATCCCACCCAGACCCATCCCCTTGTAATGCAACTAACCTACACATCCCTGAACACTATAGGCATAGCCAATTCATTTAACCTGCATATTTTTGGACTGAGGGGGGAAACCCGAAGCACCCAGAGGAAAGCCACACAGATATTGAAGCAACACGCATCTTGAAGAATAACCTCATAAATTGCTTTATTAGTGTATGAGAATTGACTCTTCTCTGTATAAGCCAATAACCCGAGCCGGCGTTCTAAGGTTTCCCTACAACAACAGAAAAGTAATTTCGCAATCTGCAGCATATCAATTTAACAGTTACTATTCAACTACATTGGTTCTGACTTGAAAATGACAAAGTATACTTGCAACTGAATTCATGTGTTATTTAATCTTCAGCTACAGAATTTTACCAAAGAGTGAATATTTTCTTGTTATTTAATTCAAATTAAAAGAACAGAAATTAACAATAACAACAACAACACGGGGCAGTGATTTTTTTCCCCCCAAACCTTCTATAGGAAGGATATCGTTAAACTTGGGGGTGCAGAAAAGATTTACAGGGATATTGCCAGGATGGGATTAGGAGGTTTGAGGTTTAGGGAGAGGCTGAATAGGCTGGGGGACTTGTCCTCCTGGAACATCAGAATCTGAGGGGTGACTTTATAAAGGTTTATAAAATCATTAGGTGCATAGATAGGGTGAATGGCCAAGATCTTTTTCCTAGGATGGGGTGGGGTTGGGGGGGGAGGCAGTGGGGAGGTACAAAAGACTCCAAAACTGGACAGCATAGGTTTAAGGTGAGAGGGATAAGATTTAAAAAGGACCTGTGTCCATGTGAGTTTCCTCTCAGTTCAAAGATGGACAGGTTAGGTGGATTGGCTATGCTAAATTGCCCATAGTATCTAACGACGGGTAGGTTAAGTAGATTAGCCATGGGAAATGCAGAGTTACACAGACTGGGGCGGGGGGGGGGGGTGTCAGATCTGGGTGGGATGCTCTTCATGGAATGGGTGCAGACATGTTGGGCTAAATAGCCTGCTTCAACAGCGTAAGGAGGATTCTATGTAGTGTAAAAGAATTTGACTCAATCGTAATTTGAACAAGTGACTGATGGACTTAAATTCAGGAGCAAGGCTTCTGTTAACTTAGTGCAAAAAGGCACGAAGATAACTTGTCCACTATTCAAAACATGGTATTTTTCAATGTTCCAAATTTACTACCTGAAAAAAAACTAGTAGATGCATACACTACATCCCTTAAACCTTTGAAGCAATTACTAGCAACTGTGCAGGGCAATTGCTAATGAGACTTTAGTCTTAAAATATTCATAAGGTTAATTTATGAAAGAGTTAAATATAAAGTAATGATTGAAATACCTGAAATATGCACTCAACATTAGAAATTGCACTTTTCCAATAAAACTGTTTTAATATGCAACTCTGCAGAGTATGACAATGTGAAGCTACAATAAAACAGCTGAGTAACTAAAAGGTATGTGATGCGTGTGTTATCTTTAACACATGATCAAACTGAAGCACAAACATGTTACACAAAATTGGGCTAAAGTTTCTGGGCTTCTGCACCTGAACATGCGCGCATAATAGCTCCACCTTGCCGATAACAAAACAGTTGTACATGAAAACTTCCTGCAATTATTACGATACAAAACTATTGGTGTAAACTTAGACGCATTGTTAAATAAACCAGTTTTCTGCTGCCTTGATTTTTTTTTTAAAAAATTGACCAAGACTAACAGGTTAACTTTATTTTTACAGAAATCACAGACTGTAAGCAAAGAATATTTTTACAGCAAATTAAGAAAGAAAAGTACATTAAGTAAACTTAGTTCAAAGGAGGAATGAAAAGAGCCCAAGAGTCCATTGCTATATAATTTCCCAGCTAATAGAAAATAGTGTCAAGATATCAGAACCGACAGGTTACTTCAAGGACACAAATGGCACTATTCACCAAGCCCTGATCGGGCTTGACAAAATAACATCAGTCATGAAACTGTAGGTCCATCACATGCGGGCTGTTTGTTGAACAAATATTGTAACTAACAATGTCAACAGCTGTGCCGTTTATATAATATCCATCAATAAAGCATTTGTTTCACATTTCAAAAATGGATTGTCATCAGCTTTAACAACACTAACAGAAGAATCTGTGCTATATTCTTCCGGAACCACCAGTCTGCGACTTAGCAGCTAGCACTGTTGCCTCACAGTGCCAAGGTCCCAGGCTTGATTCCAACCTTGAGTAACAGTGAAATTTGCACTTTCTTCTTGTGTCTCTGTGGAGCACCTGGAGGAAACCCAGCTACTTACCACTGTCCAAACATGTGCAGGTTAGTTGGAGCAAATTAGGTAGATGCTCCTCGGAGGGTCAGTGTTGACTCAATGGGCCAAATGGTCTCTATCAGCCCTATAGGGATTCTTTGATTCTACCCATTTGTGTCTATGCCGAAAATCTACACGATTAGGAGACAGACACTGAGAAGAAATGTTCAGTGCGAGTCAACCGCACTAAAATTAGCAACTTATGAAACAACCTCAATAGTTTAAATCTTGGTGAGACAACTTTCCTGTGATGGCCCCAAGTTAGCATCAGTCCTTTTTTTTTGTTTAAAAGGTCACAATTTTTTCATAATTTAACAAACTAGATATTGCACTCAAATAAAAGAGAGATCTCAGAATCAGGGAAAGGGAATTATTTATATTTTTTTAATCAAACTGAATTTTTACAGGCACATAACAATTGCTATGTACAATTCAGGAAAAATTCTCCACTTTAAAAGTTAAGCATTCACATGAAGATCACTGAAATGCAGATGAATTATTGCAACTGGAAAATGAAGTTTAATGCAAGTTTCATTGATTAAAATATAAAATGCATCTTAAGCCTTTCAATGAGTACACTTTAGTACCCATCCCTTTATGAACCACTTGCCTCATACAACAGGCCTCACTTCAATCGATTGTTCTCGACAAGCACTTAGTTAACTATGAATTATTGTACCAGTTCAGAAAGATTCAAAACTTCAGTTTAGTTTGATGGCCCTTTGGCAATTTCGGCACAGGCAAGGAGATTTTCTATTTAAATATCAATAGCGCAACAAGATTTGGCTACTGGTTTGCATTTCAGTGTGATATTGCATTATATTGTGCAGGGAATATTAATATCTGCAGTTACTTTACTTTTTGAAAATATCAAATGTATAGTTTCAAACTAAAAAAAGGTTATTCATATGATCACAGAATCCCTACAGTGTGGAAACAGGCCCTTCGGCCCAGTAAGTCCACATTGACCCTTGCAGAATCCCACCCAGACCCATCCCCCCAATAACCCACCTAAGCTACACGTCCCTGAACACTACAGGCAATTTAGCTTGGCCAATCCACCTAACTTGCAGATCTTTGGACTGTGGGAGGAAACCAGAATACCCAGAGGAAACCAACGCAGACACTGGGAACTGTGCAAAATCCATATAGTCGCCCGAGGGTGGAATTGAACCCGGGTCCCTGGCTCTGTGAGGCAGCAATGCTAACTACAGAGCCACCGTGCCACCTTGTTACTAAATTATTCTATAGAAGTAATTCTAATTAAAACACAATAGCTTACGTATATGTGCGTGTTCTCTCATCGTTGAATCAATGAGCAAGCAAACTGTGCACACAATGCATGCACGTCATTTCACATGCTGGTATCCACACATCCATAAAATTGCCAGAGAACATCATAAAAGCTCATCAAGTGTCGAAATCTTCCATTTCACCTGGAGGCCTAAGATGTCTGCAGGAACTCCATGTAAGGGGGTGGCAAACAACCTACCCAATGAGACCCTCATCCTGATGGCCACTTTTGTGTGCAGCTGCATCAAGCTGCATGTAGAGCCTTAGTACGCAAACACCAATCGTCACTACATACTGATGCTCTACTGTCCCTGGTGTTGCGCAGGATGGGGCTTGCCTCGCTGTCAAGGAACACTCCAAGTATTTAGACCGCTCCTTATCAGTGGTCCTTTGGGGAGAAAATTTGCAAAGAAAACCACCTTTGACCACAATTACATCAGGAAACAGTCAGCACATCGGGTCCTTGGAGATCCTGCGGGAAAAGGAGACAATGGATCTTGTCATGTGGTACCCTGAACACTGTCAAAGTCAGAAGGCAGAATGCCTCAAGAGCACCAGGTGTTCCCCAGCCGGTGGCAAGATCCTTCACGTAAGCCCATGTAAGTTGGTCTGCACCACTGTACCCCGTCCTTGAAGCAGCTCTGGCAAAGGGAGACTGAGACTAAGGCTGAGGCTGCCACATCTCCTACTGGAATGTGCCTTCGCTAAGGAAGTCTGGCAAGAGATGTAGTGGTTTGTCACAAGGCTTGTCCTCAGAAGCTGAGTCATGCAGGTCTCCGTGCTCTGTAGTCTGTTCCCCAGGACGCACACAGAAACAAACACTGACTGTACTTGGAGAACCATCAACCTAGTGAATTACGCCCACTGGTCTGCTCAAAATTTGTTGGTCTTCCAGAAGAAGGAATTGACACGGACTATATGTTGCAGACTGGCACATGCCAAGGTCTAGTGCGACATGTTGAGGGATCTGAATCAGAGATGCGATTACAGGACAACTGTGACTCAGGCCAAAAGGTAACAGCAGTGACAAGAATGGGACTATAAGCAGATTCAAAATGAGGAGCGCAAAATTTTTTAAAAAATCACGTGATGTCATAGCACAGCAGGTGAGCGAGTCATTCGTTGGTGAACATTATAGTCAAACAAAAAGAGCTGGTCACATTATTTATTAATTCAGAGAGCTCAGAGGACAAGAACACAGGTATCAGAGTTCAGAAATAATAAGAACTGCCGATGCTGGAGTCAGAGATAACACAGTGTGGAACTGGAGGAGCACAGCATGGCAGGCAGCATCACAGGAGCAGGAAAGTTGACGTTTCGGGTTGGGATGTTTCTTCAGAAATGGGGAAGGGGGCAGGGGGCTCAGAAATAAACAGAGAGAGGAGGGGTGGGGCTGGGAAGGTAGGTGGGATGGTGATAGGTGAGTGCTGGTAAGCAGTGGTGGGAACTGGTCAGTAAGGTGGGAGGAACGGATAGGTGGAAGAGAAGATGGACAGGTTGTGTCAGATCAATCTGGCAGGGATGAGACAGAGGGTTGGTCATGGGATGAGGCTGGGAGTGGGGAGATTTTGAAACTTGTAAAGTCCACATTGAGACCATTGGGTTGCAGGCTCCCTAGACAGATTAGGAGGTGCTGCTCCTCCAGTTTCTGGGTGGCATCACTGTGACACTGGAGGCGGCAGGGGATTTTGTCTTTGTTTTTGTTGCGGGGAGGAGATGTGAGGGCAGAAAACACAATAAATGCAGTTGACAGCATTTTGGACCACCGAAGGGGGAAAGATGAGGTCCTTGAAATAAGAGGACATCGGGAATGTTCAGGAGTGGAAGGCCCCATTTTGGGACCTGACTCAGCAGAGGAATTGGGAGTAGGGGAGCGCATTTTTGTGGGAAGGTGGGCGAGAGGAGGTATAATCTATGCAGCTATCAGAGTCAGTGGGCTTGAAATAGGCAATAGGTCTGGGTAGCTTGTCCTCGCGTATCACCCCACTCACCTCCGGATTCAACTTCACTTCCGCCACCAGCAATTTGACCTCCCAACCAAAGACACATTTTCCTTCCTAACCCTATCTGCCTTCTGTAGGGACCACTCTCTCCACGACTCCCTCGGCCACTCCACACTCTCCACTAGCCCCACAACCCTCGGCACCTTTCCCTGCAATTACAGGAAGTGCTACACCTGCGCATACACCTCCCCCCTCACCTCCATCCAAGGAACCAAAACAAAAACAAAAACTTCCACATCAGACAGAGGTTCATTTGCACATCCAATGTGGTCTATTGCATCTGCTGCTCCTGTTGTCACCTCCTCTACATCGGTGAGACCAAGCGAAGGCTCAGAAACTGCTTTGTATAGCACCTGTCCGACAAACGACAACACCTTCCAGTCGCGAACAATTTCAATTCCCCTTCCCACTCCCTGGGCAACATGTCCATCCAGGGCCTCCTCCAGTGTCATAACGACGCCACCTGGAAATGGGAGCAGCACCTCATTCTTCCTTGGGCACCAACAATCCAATGATCTCAATGTGGATTTTACCAGTTTTGAAAGCTCCCTACTCTCGGCCTCATCCCATGACCAAACCTCCCTGTCATCCCCACCACCTTGACGTGACACACCTATCCATCTTCTCTCTCACCTATCCCCCCCTCCCACCTCACTGACCAATCCCCAAATCACCACCACTGCCTACCAGCACTCACTTGTCACCATCTCACCTACCTTCCTCAGCCCCACCCCTCCTCCCTATTTATTTGAGCTTCCTTCTCCCTCCCACATTTCCGAAGAAGGGTCCTGACCCGAAACATCAACTTTCCTGCTCCGCTGATGCTCTTCCAGCTCCACACTGGAGTGCAGTTCAGTTTCAGAGGGAACCTGAAGAGTGAGGTAAACAAACATCTAAGTGGCATCAGCACAAGAGAAACTGCTGATTGGTAAGTAGCTGGTGATCACCTTTCACCCAAAATAAACATTTCAGTAAGTCTTTAGCTTTTCTGCCAAGTTTAATTAATCTTAAATCAACATAGGGAAAGACACTGCTGTGCCACTGTATGCCATATGAAAACTCCAAGACAGGAGGAGGAGTTGGCCATTCAGCCTAGAAAGCCTGCTCATTCCTTCAATGTGATCATGGCCAAATGAACAGAATGCCTTTTATCCACCCCATATCCTGTCACTGGTAAATAAGAAAGCTATTAATCCTTACTTTAAACAAACCTGAAGATTGAACTTCCACAGCTCTCTGTGGTAGTGAACTCCAAAGGTTCGTAAGCCTCTAAGTTAAAAACTCTTCTGACATAAGGCGCATCCGCTTATTTTTAAAATTTATGTTCTGGTTCTAGGCTCTGACCAAATGTAGTGGAAATTTGTTTAGGCGGTAACAAGCCAGAGGGATAAAGAAGAACAATTAGATTTAATTTATTTGGATTTCCTGAAGGCAGACAATAAAAAAACTCCAGATTAGGCTATTAATAAG
Source organism: Stegostoma tigrinum (assembly GCF_030684315.1). Taxonomy (NCBI): domain Eukaryota; kingdom Metazoa; phylum Chordata; class Chondrichthyes; order Orectolobiformes; family Stegostomatidae; genus Stegostoma; species Stegostoma tigrinum. Next base: position 41,222,090 of record NC_081364.1, on the reverse strand, counting down.
ACAAGAGTCCATAGTTTTGCGGTAGTAATGTAGACAGAGGACTGGCTACTTAATAGGAGTGAGTTGACTTCTGACATTGGTAAGATTATGAAATCCACTGTGAAGGATAAGATTTCTGAATACCTGAAGTGCATGCTAAAACAAGGCAAAGTCAGCATGGTTTCATCAAGGAGAGGTCATGCCCGACAAATCTGTAGGAACTCTTTGAGGCAGTAACAAGCAGGTTGGACCAAGGAGAGCGAATGGATGTCATTTACTTGGACTTCCAGAATCTTTAACAAGGTGCCGCACCGGAGGCTGCTGAGTAAGGTAAGAGTCCATGGTGTTAGAGACAAAGCATTACAATGCACAGAAAACTGCCGACGTGGCAGAAACCAGAGAGTGGAGATAAAAAGGCCCTTCAAGATGGCAGCTGGTGACCAGTGGTGTTCTGCAAGGGTCAGTGTTGGGACCACCACTTTTCAGTTTATACATTAAATGTCTAAATGAAGGATCTGAGGGAACTCGGGCTATGTTTGCAGATGATGCAATCACAGGTGGAGAGACAAGTAGCATTGAGGCGGCAAGGTGGCTGCAGAAGGATTTAGATAAGTAAGGAGAGTGGGCAAGGAAGTGGCAGATGGAATACAGTGTGGGAAAGTGTGAGGTCATTCAGTTTGTAGGAAGAATGGAGCCACAGGAGAAAATTCAGAAATCTGAGGTGCAAAGGGACTTGGGAGTCCTCGTCCAGGATTCCATTAAGGTAAACATGTAGGTTGAATCAGTAGTAAGGAAGGCAAATACAACATTAGCAGTTATTTTGCGAAGGCTAGAATATAAAAGCAGGGATATACTTCTGAGGCTTTGTGAGCAATTTTGAGCCCTATATCTCAGGAAGGATGCAATGGCCGTGGTGCAGGTCCAGAGGAGATTCACGAGAATGATCCCAAAAACAAAAGGCTTAATATACAAGGAATGTTGGAGAACTTTGGATCTATGCTTGATGGAATTTAGAAGGGGGGTATCTAATTGAAACTTACAGAATACTGAACGGTCTGGACAGAGTGGACGTTGGAGAGATCTTTCCATTAGCAGGAGAGATTAGGACCTGAGGGCACAGATTCAGAGTAAAAGCAAAACCCTTTAGAACAGAGATGAGGAGAAACTTCTTCAGCTGGAGTGTCGTGAATCTATGGAATTCATTGCCATGGAAGGCTGTAGGAGCTAGGTCATTGAGTATATTTAAGACAGAGATGGATAGGTTCTTGATTGTCAAGGGATCAAAGGTTATGGGGATAAGCGGAAGAATGGTGTTGAGAAAACTTATCAGCCATGAATGAATGGTGGAGCAGACCCGATGGGCTGGTTGGCCTAGTTTCTGCTGCTATTTCTTGTGGGTTATCCAGTTAAGACAGTTACGTGGAGAGGAATTTCATCTCCCAGAGAGAAATGAATTACTGGGCCTCTTTGCTACAAAGAACTGTAATGGCTAATAGTTAAGTATATTCAAGACAGAGTCAGATAATCAGTAAGGGAATCAGGGTTACAGGAAAAACCAGGCAAGTATGATTGAGAACTCTCAGTTTAGCTATGATCTGCATGAACAGCAGAGCAGTTCTGAGTGGAGTTCTACAAGACTTGGTGTTGAGTTCTTTTTTGCTCATGTTAAACAGTAAGACAAGTTAGAAGCATGATTAAGAACATTGCATTAGGTACAAAAATCAATGAGGTTGACTGTGAAGAGGAAAGTCGCGGGCTGCAAGAAAACATCCATTAGGTTAGGTGAGCTGAAAGTGGCAGGCAGGTGGTCCAGATGGCACACAGTCTACTTTCCTTCATTGAGGGCTAGAGTATATGCTAGTGCTTTGTAAACGACTAGTTCACCTGAAGTGAGAAATCAGCCTGCACTACAGGAAGATGAGATCACATTAGGGAGCATGCAGATGAAATTTAAGAGGAGGTTGTCAGCAACAGTGAGTGTTAACTATCAGGAAGGATTGAACAGGGTGAGGTTCTTTTGGTAAAGAGGAAGCAGAAGGGAAACCGAACTGGTGTGTAGCATTACAAAAGTGCTAACTGGAGTGGATTGTAAACAGGGGCAAGGACTGAAAGTAATTGGTAAACAGGTTAGAGGAAAGTCAGGAGTTTTTTTCTTATTCATTCTTTGAAATGCTGTAGCCTACAAGGTTATGGATTGATGGAGTGGAAGGTGAAATTAGACTGGCTCGGTTTTTTTCCTAGCTGTCACTGACATGATGAACTAAAAAATATTGGCCTGGAATTCTCCGCTTTTATTCAAACAGTACTAGAGGATTTCTTATACCCACCTGAACGGCTGGATAGAGTTTCGATTTCATCTCTCATCTGAGAGACAGCACGCCTAGCAGTCAGCACACAAGTGCCAGGGTCGATTATGCACTCAATTCTCAACGAACTAAATTCACAACCTTCTGACCTCAGGTTCAAGAACGCTGCCATGTTGTCAAAATTTGCTTTTGACAGTTCGCTCTACAATTCAGAGCTGTTTGTATATAAACTCAACGCAGAAGCGGCAGACTGCGCAACGTACCCATAAAACCCCTAAAAATAGTGCTCCAAGGCACGTTCCGACATTGAAAGCAGCCATCGTAATACTACAATCTTCCTTTAGCTCCAACAGAGCAAAAAAAAATCAAGTTTGTCAAAAGATCCATGAAGTATTTTGCTGCCCAAATGTGACATCTGTCCGGGCACAGGCCACCAGAACCAAGAGAACTAAATGGCGGAAAGTGCAACACTACTTACTTAGCAGAAAACCGACTCTCCTGCTTTATTTGCACCCGGGAACATTCAATACAGTCTACAATCCCACCACCAAACCGTGACCCAAACTCAATCATCGCGGATCACCGTTTTACGTGCCAACCGCAGCCCTCAAACCCGCCGAGGGATCAGATATCCTTGAACTCCTGATGTGGGAGTGAGAGTTGCTCCACGTCGAGGGGACTCGCTCTCACCATCCCCAAACAGCCCGACGCTGGTCTACAATCCAGGCCCTTCTCGGTCACCGCGGCCCAACTCACTCACCTATCGAGCCAAAAAGTCCAGGACGAGTTAAGGGGGACGCCGGACTTGTCGTGGTTGTCGATCTCCTCGATGTGGCCCTGATTGAGGTGAATGGTATCCTGCTCGGCGGCCGGCGGGGTAACCTCTGTAATCTCCCTCTGATTCTCCAACTGCTGCTGTAAATCCTGACTCGCCGGGATCGCCATTTTCAATATCAACTGCCTGAGAGGGAGCGAAACGCATGCGCGGCGCTGGCCACCTGGGGCCGATTGCGTCATTCGGATTACGTCATGGCCGCGGTCTCTGCGGGGAATGAATGGAATCCCAGAATGGTCTGTCGCAAGCCATTCAGCCCATTGTGGCCATGCTGTCTCACTGAAGGAACTACTCGCCCCATGCACCACCGAAATGTTAATGTCAGCGCCTCTCTGTCTCTGTGGCCTCACACATTCTTCCTTTCCAGGTCATACTCCAACTCGCACCTCGATGTCTTCATTGAAATCTGTCTCCAATACACCACTAGTTAGTCCATTCCAGATCTTGACCACTCCCTATGCGAAAAAGTGTTCCTTCACATTGCCATTGCTGTTACTTGTTTCATTAATTGCCTTAAATCTGTCCCTCACTTTCGATCCTTCCACCAATACGAATCGTTCCTGTCTACTCCAGCCGAACAAATCTTACCAAATCTTGTCTCAATTTTTTCCTGGAGGACCTCGGCTCCAATCTCTCCAAACTTTATGAAATTGTCATCCCTGAAACCAAACTCGATTTTTTTTGCACCCTTACGAACGCTTCTACATTTTGTCTAAAGTAGATGGTCAAAACTGGATTATGTACCCGAGTTGAGGCTGAACAATGTTTTATAAAAGTTATTCACAACTTCCTTGCTTTTATGCTGTATGCCACTATTCATAAAGCCCAAGATATTTTATCAAACATTCTCTCAATTTATCCTGCTACCTACAATGACATATGCACATTGACACCCAGGTACACAAATATATTCACCCCTTCACTGCTTTGTAATTGTAGAATATCTTTTACATTTTCTTTACATATTCTTTCTACCAAAATGAATCACTTTACGTTTTTCCATGCTAAATTTAATATGTCTTTTAGAAATTTGCCCATTTCACCAACATACCAATATCCCCTCAATCGTTTTAAATCCTACGAATGTCTGAACTACTTCCTCTTTCACCAATTTGTTCATAACCTTTAAGTCTTTTAAACTGTTGACACTAAATGGCAATATCATCAAAACAAGGCTAAATGTACTTGGTGGAGTCGGACTGTTCTTTTATTTTGGGACTGAAATGTGCAATAGGAAAACTGGGATGTCTTTGCTTAATAGTATCACGTCACCGTCCTCTAGCCATTTCGAAAAAGGTGTCTTTGCATAATGAAGAATTGGAGAAAAAGTGAAACAAAATATTGCTGGTGGTAAACGTGAGTTGCTGGTAGCAGAAGAATGCTACACACCTCAGGATGGATGTTTTAAATGTTTATGTCCAATGATTTTAACACGGCTTTATATGACCACCTTTGTAGCGGCCTACATATACATGCACAAATTACTTAATTTCATCTTTGGGATGCTGACAGAACTGGCAAGGACTACATTTATTCCTGCTATCCCAGGTTCCCTATGAAGATTGTGGTGGGGCTTCAGTTTGAAGCAGTTTATTTTGACTGAATGAAGAAATATGGGTGGAATCTTCTCAGGTCCTGATTAGCATGGGGTCTTTTTAGGCTAGTATCAGGATCATGTGAGAAATCCAGCGAGGGTTATCTTGATGTACTGAGCAACTCATTGCATCTTACACACAACTGTTGTTCATCAAGGCAAATTTTCACTAGCAGTGGAGAGTTGTCTCTTATGGGAGATTATTGTTTGTTTAATATTCTTAACTGTACGTCACACATCATTAATATGCAGCTCCCTATCTTACAAAGCCACTGAGCCAACTAGATACTGAGAATTCCTGACATAGGAGTCAGAGCATGTACCTGGTGAAGCTTACTATTGGTTGTGAACAGCTTTCATTGGAACATAGAAACATAGAAGATAGGAACAGTAGGAGGCCATTTGGCCCTTTGAATCTGCTCAGACATTAATCACAATCATGGCTGATCAACTCAATAGCCTACTCCAGCTTTCACCCCATAACCTTTGATCCCATTCACCCCAAGTGCTATATTTAGATGCCTCTTGAATATATTCAATATTTTGGCAACTACTGCCTGTGGCAATGAATTCCACAGGCTCACCACTGTTTGGGTGAAGAAATGTCTCCTCATCTCCGTACTAAATGATCTACTCGGAATGCTCAGACTGTGACCCCTGGTTCTGAACACACCCTCATTGGGAACATCCTGTCTGCATCTACCCTGTCTAGTCCTGTTAGAATTTTATAAGTCTCTATGAGATTTCTCTTCATTCATCTGAACACCAGCGTAAACAATCCCAACCCAATCAATCTCTGCTCCTATATCTGTCCCACCATCCCCAGGATCAGCCTGGTAAACTTTCACTGCACTCTCTTGAGAGCAAGAGCATCCTTCCTCAGAAAAGGAGACCAAAACTACACACAATATTCTCGCTGTGGCGTCACCAAGGCCCTGTATAACTGCAATAACACAATGCTGCTCCTGTACTTAAAACATTCGCAATGAGGGCCAACATACCATTTGCCTTCTTTACCACCTATTGCACCTGCATGCTTATCTTCAGCAACTAGTGCACAAGGACATGGTTCATGTTGCTCACCACCAAACTGCATCTCAGGGTATGATCAATGGGCACCTTCTTCCGTGGACATCGGCATCCAATATTCTCTCTCAGAGAAAAAGTAGATCCTCTCAGATCTACTTTCAAACATGAATGAAGCTCAGGTCTGTAGTTTAGGACAAAATAGCAACTAGCATTGAAAGGCTGCTGCAAGTACATTTTGTATGCAAGAATAGGCACCCATCTATAGGTTGAACCTTGCTGCATCTCAAGCTCTCGTAGCATTTGCTCACTGAGTGCTTAGATATGTGGTTGCAGCATCCCTGCTTTGCTTTGCTTTGCCTGCCAAATAGTGCAGCTAAACAACCAGGCAGCTATGTCAGTATGAGATAGTAAGAACTGCAGATGCTGGAGGCAGACAGTTATCTCCGCCCCCATCATCTACGGTTCTTGCTAAAGTTGTCTCTGAGTCCAGCATTTGCAGTTCTAAATGAGTTATAACCCCACTGTGAAGCGATTTTCTGAAGAAGGGTACTGACGCACAATGTCAACTTCCCTGTTCCTCTGATGCTGCCTGACCTAGAATATACAACATAGAACAGTATAGCACAGGACAGACCCTTCAGCCCATGATGTTGTGCCAAACTTTGACCCTAAACCTAAGGTCTATCTAACTTCCACCCCTAATTTATACTGTCATCCATAGGCCTATCTAATAGCTGCTTAAATGCACCTAATGAGGCCAACTCCACCACCCTCTCCAGCAATGCATTCCATGGTCCTACCACTCTCTGAGTAAAGAACCTACCTCTGATGTCTCCCCTATATCTACCTCCACTCACTTTTAAACTATGCCTCCTCATAATAGCTACGTCTACACTAGGAAAAAAGTCTCTGGTTGTCCAATCTAACTGTACCTCTGATCATTTTGTACACCTCTATCAAGTCACCTCTCATCCTTCATCGTTCGAAAGAGAAAAGCCCTAGGTCTCTCAATCTTTTCTCATAAGACCTTCCCTCCATTCCAGGCAACATCCTAGTAAAATCTCTTCTGCACCTTTTCCAACACTTCCACGTCTTTCCTGTAATAAGGCAACCAGAACTGGACACAATACTCCAGATGTGGCCGAACCAGGGTTTTGTATAGCTGGAGCATAACTTCATGGCTCTTGAACTAAATCCCTCTATTAATGAAAACTGAAACACCATACGCCTTCTTAACAACTCTATCCACCTGGGTGACAGCTTTCAGGGAACTGCGGACATGAACCCTGAGATCCCTCTGCTCCTCCACACTGCCAAGAATCTTTCCATGAACCCCGTATTCTGCTTTCAAATTTCTCCTTCCAAAATGAACCACCTCACACTTTTTAGGGTTAAACTCCATCTGCCACTTCTCAGCCCAGCTATGCACCCTATCAATGTCGCTTTGATACTTAGAACAGTCCTCCACACTATCCACAATTCAAACCACCTTCGTATCGTCCACGAACTTACTAATCCACCCTTCCACTCCTACATCAAAATCATTTACAAAAATCACAAATAGAAGAGTACCCAGAACGGATCCTTGTGGTACATCACTTGTATCTGAGCACAATGTTGAATATTTTCCGTCCACCAGCGCCCTTTGTCTTCTAAGGGTCAGCCAATTCTGAATCCAATCTGCCACATTTCCCCCTATCCCATGCCGCCTTACTTTCTGCATGAGCCTACCATGGGGAACCTTATCAAACACCTTACTTATATCCACATATACCACATCCACTACTCTACCTTCATCCACGCATTTGGTACCCACTTCAAAGAATTCAATAAGCTTTGTGAGGCCTGATCTACCCCTTACAAGTCCATGCTAACTATCATGAATCAAACTGTACCTATCCAAGTGATCATAAATCTTATCTCTCAGAGCCCTTTCCAATAATTTGCCCACCACTGACATAAGACTAACTGGCCTGTAATTTCCAGGGTTATCCCTCTTCCCTTTTTTGAACAAGGGAATTGATGTTTGCCTCTCTCTAATCTTCCGGCATTATGCCTGTAGAAAGTGAGGACGAAAAGATCATTGCCAAAGGCCCTGGATTCTCTTTCCTCACTTCCCATAGAATCCTTGCATAAATTCCATCAGGCCTGGGCGTTTTATATATCTTCAAGTTCCTCAAAATTCCTAGCACATCTTCCTTACTCACATTGACCTCCTCTAACCTACCAGCCTGTTTCACACTGTCCTCCTCTATAACTAGTTCCCTCTCACTGTGAATACTGAAGAAAAGTATTCATAAGGACCTCTCCTATCTCTTCAGGCTCCGTGCACAAATTCCCTTTACAATCCTTGATTGGCCCTGCCCTTTCTCAGGTCATTCTCCTATTCCTCACATACGTGTAAAAAGCCTTGGGGTTTTCCTTGATCCTATCTGCCAAGGCTTTCTCAATGCCCCCCTATATCTCTCCTAAGCCCTTTCTTCAGCTCCTTTGTGGCTAACTTGAATGCCTTTAGAACCTTTTCCGATCCTTGTTTCCAAAACCTTGTGTGGGCATCTTTCCTCCTATTAACCAATCATTTGACCTCGCTTGAGAACCAAGGCTCCCGCACTCGACCGCATTTCCGCATGCCTGCTCAGGACAAAGATACCTAGCACACACAGTATGCATTCCTGAAACAATCTCCACATTTCAACAGTGTTCTTCCCTGACATCATCTGTTCCCATTTTATATTACCCAGTTCTTGGCTAACAGAATTATATTTACCCTATAAGCCTTACTCTGTTGTATGGACCTATTCTTTTCCATGGCTATTGTAAAAGTAACAGAGTTATGATCTCTACCACCAAAACGCTCTCCTACCAATAGGTCAAATACTTGGCCCGGTTCATTGCCAAGCACCAAATCCAAAGTGGCCTCTCCTCGTGTTGGTCTATCTACATACTGTGTCAGGAATCCTTCTTGAATGCACTGGACAAAATCTGCTCCAAGTAAACTATTACAACTGAAAAGTTTCCAATCAATAATTGGAATGTTGAAGTCCTGATGCGTTCCTCCAGCTCCACACTGTGTTAGCTGTGTCAGTATTCCACTTTCACCATGTGCCAGCAGCCTATATGGCAAACACACTTATTGTGCAGCAAGCAAGCAGCCATTCCTCAAGTCTTAGGGGAGTAGACCTCTTTGAAGTCAGTGAGGAATTCCTGGCGTGGTAGGTCAAGGGCAGTCTCTTTTATTAGTTCATGGGATTAGCCATGGTCAGGCATCCGGTCCGAGGGGTCTCAGTCAGGAGATACATCCACTGCAGCTGAGGGATTATTGTCAGTCTTGTAGCTCCATAGCTGTCAATCTAGCAAGTAGGGCCAATATGCTCGAGGATATGTACAGGCATCAGTCAGGGGGTCTGGGCATTTCTCCTCCAAGGATGATGGATCAGACGGTCTGGTCCATCCAGAGAAACTAAGGAGAAAGGAGTATTTGGGGGGAACAAGGGTGGAGGGCCACTGCTGCAGGAACGGGGTCGGGGGGGATGGCGAGATGACAATTGTGAAGTGGGGGCAACTGTGTTTGTATGAGGGGAGCACAGAAACATACAAACGGGAAAATAGTCATGAAGAAAGAAATTTGCTCTTCCTGTGTAAATGGACAAAGTCCTTGATTACTGACTCAACAGGATCCTCTCCTGCTTGCTTATGAGCAGGTACCTGGTCTCCAGCAGTCTTGTGAGTGTCAGCAGCCTGAGGTGTTTCATTCTCGGCCAACTGTGGAGCTGTTGCACTGAGGTGAGCATCAGATTGTGCTCCCAAACCTTCTAAACATGAAGTCCCCACCAAGGTGACAGTATCTAAGCTGGCAGTGGGTGCAGGATGCAGCTTTACTGATGCTTTCTCAGAGGCTACTGTATTCTCTGCCTCAGAGATCGAGGAAGTGGCTTCTGCGGGAGCGGACTGTTCTCTGCCAGGGTCATGACTCACCCCACTGACATCTGAAAGTCAAAAGGAAGAGAAGGTGATGTGGCCAACAGTCAAAAGTGATGTGCAACAATTGATACTGGAAGTGTGGTTACTGTCAGAGTTGCAACTTGGTTGGTGGGACATGGATGTCACAGCATCCCTGGAAGAGTAGTCCTAGTCTACTCCTGTGAGAGACAGAATTTTCTCCTTGCCAAGGGTGAAGAGCACAATATCGGGCACTCCTCCTCCCCTCTGGGCACTTTTTGCCCTGCTGTGTGTTGTCTTCTCCTGGAATGAGAGAAAGGGTTAGATTAAGTGAGATGAATGTGGGTGATGTGGGCTGTCAGAACTGGTCCAGTGGTTGAAAGTTGGTGAGGTGGCCCAGATGACTGAGTAGGCAGCACAAAGGCCGTGCAGCATTAGCAATGTGAGGAGTTGAGGGGGAACAAGGGTGAATGAGGGAAGATGTTGAAGGCAGTAGTGAGAGTGACAGAACATGAGGCTTGGCAGGAATTGGATGCAGCAGCAGAGATAGATTGACTATGAAACACATTCTTGTGGTGTTGCTGGCCAATCCATAGGATTGTAGAAATCACACTGGCCCGGGTGGCAATCTTAGACCAGGCTGCCAGGATCTGGTGGCATTGCCTCCTCTGCTAGTTGTCTGGAAAGAAGACACAGTTCCTCTGCATTACTCATTTACTGTGAGTTCTAGTCCCCTTTCAGAGAATCGTGGTGTTGTCTTCCTCTTTCACAATATCTTCTGACTGGAAGTCTAACATTGAGCAGGGCAGTTTCAAATGCCAGTGTGGGTGCATAACAGCCTTTTAAATATGGCATGGATGTCATGTATGCCAGTCTTTCAGTAGAAATCCAGTAACTGGTGGATGCCATGGGTGTGGGGGATGGTGCGGACACCATTCGTGAGATGAGTTTGGTAAGATACTGTGAGAGATCCTCCAAGAAACTTGACAATACTGATACTTACTCAAAAAAATGTAATATTTAGTCCATTAGTTCCTACTTCAAAGCAGTTTGGAGACAACCACATTACTGTGAGACTAGAGTCACATTAAGGCCTGACAAGATAACGGCAGATTCTTAAAATACATGAGTAAATAAAAATAAACAGAGAAAATGCTGAAAATACACGGCAGATCTGGCAGGATCTGTGAGGAGATAAACAGAATTAACATTTAGATCTGTCAGATCTGCTGTACATTTTCAGTAATTTCTGCGTGTAGTTCAGACTTTTCGCATCCAAAATATTTTTTCTTTCTATGTTAATGAGCCAATTTGTAAATCTTTTTCCAGACTTTGTAAATAAAATTAAAATTCTCAAATGTTCAGTTGTATTCATGTTTTCAGGATTATTAATCTAGTTTTACTAATCCGGTAATAATACCCTCTTGCCAGCATGCCCGCACTATTATTTATTTCTTTGTACAACAGCAGTTTAAAATGACATGATAGAGTTTATCATCAGTGATGTTCTGCTATAATGTAACAGACCTGTGCAGTGCATTGTACCAATTGTTTTATGACAACTTCAGTGATAGGGTTTTGGTCTTGAATTCCATGTTCACAGCGGAAGTTTTAGCAGTGAACGTCTTGTAGTGCTGCAAATGCTTACAGTATTACTGAAGCCACAACAGCGTGATGTTATTTTTCAGACACCAATGTTGAAATGATGCAGAGAAGCTTGACATTATTAAAAAAAATCATGTGGGATGCACATTATAATTCCAGGCATAGGATATGAAAACAAAACCGTTATAGTGAACCTTTAAAAAACACTCATTCAGCACCAACTAGAGTATTATGTCCAATGCTGGGCATTGCACTCTAGGAAAGGTATGAAGATTTTAAAGACAATGCAGAAAATATTCAGAAGAGTGGTACCAGGGATGAGGGACTTCTATTATGATTGATTAGAGAAGCTGAGATTGTTCACTTTAAAGAAGATTCAATGGAGATTTGATATTGGTTTTCAAAATCCAAAATGCCTTAACAGATTAGGCAAAGAGAAACGTTGCTTGAAATAGAGAAATTAAAAGCTGGGGGCACAGACTTAAGGTGATTGGAAAAGACCAAAGCTGACATGCAAAAACATTTTTAATGAACAGATTTCTTAAGATTTGGGGTGCACCGCCCGAAAATACGATGGAGGAAGATTCAAGTGTAGTTTTTTAAAGGCATTGCAATAGCAACTGACAAAAAAAAAGTCAGGAGTACAAGAGAGTGAGGCAAGCAGTATTGTTCTTCTAGACATGTGGCATGGGCTGGATAGGCCAAATAATCTCCTGTACTATATCAGGTAAGGATACAAAGTTTTATGAACCAGGAGACCCAGGTTCAAGTCCCATCTACTCTAGAAAACATCTCTGCACAGGTTGCTTCATAATCATCTATGAAGTTGTATTCAGCGGAGCTTAAAAACCCTTTTAAGGACTTGGTCTGCAACAAAGGTGTACGGTGCCTGATTAATCTCACATGACCAGCACAATGATACGATATTGAACCTTTGCAGAATTAAGTGTACAGCATCTGTGCAGCAGATGCAGATGCTATCTCTTCAGCCATACTAGGAAATCTCAATATCTACAAATGTTATCTCTTTCAAATCAGGTAAATTTAACAAGAGTGCCCATCTCTGAGACTGAAGGAGGATGCAGGTATTGTTTCTGAAGCCCTGGTGTCAAATGAAATGTTAAACAGAAGGGAAACGATGTGACACTTCTACACAGTAAAGCAGCAGGATAAATGTCATTAAATACGCTGTCTATTGTTCTTATTTTCCGATGTGGACCTACCCATTGATTCTACCAAACATTACATTCTTCCTTCTGTGTATTTTAACAGTAAAATTTTGTTGCATACAAATTGCCATTAAAGATGAAATTTGGAAGCCATTGCATGAAAGTGTAATTAAAAGCAAAAGGATGGAACCCAAAACAACTGTTTGGAAGTCTGGAAAGGTGAGGGTGCATAGTTGATATTGTAATGTTCGTGCTACCTTCAGGAAAGCAGAGATATATAGAAAGGTATTTTGCTTCACAGTCAAAGAGAAGTCAAGGAAGTGGTGAAAGATATCGAAGGAAATGTAGTCAGCAAGTAACTCATTATATGGGAATGTCACTAATTCTCTCATGTTGCATATGTTGTTAACGGGGAACTGCAAACTACCAATGATGTAAATCTACTACAGTGATTGCTGATGGCACCAGCCATGCAGAAGTATAAATTGGCAGGTTTTCATACTCCATATTTGCCAACATGTTTCTAATTAGATACAGTCTCTTTAAGAACTGCTGCTGGACATATTGAACCTGTTGTGACATTCATACACCCACTGTACGTGGAAATACTGAATGCAGTTACCTACAGTGGAACTTAATCCATTAGACTGCCATTGTTGCCTGGCCTGTTCCCCCCACCTCATTTATGAAACTAGGCTGATCAGCCAGTGAATTTGAACCATGTAGAGGTATTAAAGGAAAAAAACGCAACAGAGTAATAAACTGATGAAAACCACTTTGGAAAGAATAATTATCAAAGAAACAAAATGAGTGATAGCAAACAGTTAAATATCCGCTGAGACCAGTCAAAGGCTGATGTATTTCACGGAATCACTCAGCTGCTGTGAACATCACAATTGCCAAGTATTATTACAAGAGATTATCACTGAGGTGACATGTTAAGCAACAGGATTTCCAGTCAGGTTTCTTGCATGCTCATTAACAAGCACATGGTGATTTCTATTCTAGATATGTTTGCAATTTATGTTAGCATTCAGCGCAGTGAAGGCTCTCCAGGTACAGTGGAAGTGTTCCTTACCTCTGGAGCAGAAGATCTGGGTTCAAGCCCTGCCTGCCCCAAAGATGTGCCATGATTTGTCTGAACAGGTTGAATAAAAATTAGGTTGAGCTAAGGCCAGTAGAAAATAAGTGTTCTGTATTAGTGACAGAACACAAGAAATAAGCATAACTTGAGGTATTAACTTTGCACCTTTGAAATTTAATTTTCATCGTGCGCTTAGATCTGTTTCAGGTATGTTGGATACTCACTGCTTATAGCAAAATATCAATGGGGCAGTCTTGATGCCCCTTTCCACCTCCCATGGGTTCCATGATTTTCAACTCCTGACTTCTGTTGTTCTGGCCCAAATTAGACAAGTGAGAATTAAATTTTGCCCTGATTTGTATAACATTTTAAAGTAATATCTGGTTAACAGTGAGTTGAAGAGAGGAACTGTGTTGATTTTCAATTGTGCTATACATCATTAGAGGTTGCATTTTTCTATTAGAAAGAATATCGCATCAAACAAAGGTCAGATAGCATGCCTACAGTTGATAACTGCCTAGTTATTTAACACCCAACACTACTTTTAATCCTTGGTTTAAATTCTCATTCGCAACAATTGTGTTACAGCACTTATAATATCTTACACTTAAAATCAAACACTGCAAGAGAATACTGAGATAACAATTTCAATCAGACAGCAATATAAAACCTATGGGCAGAGTAGCCATTGATCTCACAAGAAGTATTCTAAATACCTGAGAATTCAGTCATTAGGAATTTGTGTGTTTGTCTTACATTTTTTAGTTCTTTCCTTGTCCCTATCTGAATTCATTACCCACCCCTTTTGTCTGTTCTGCACAGCTCAAATACCTCATGTAGTTGTTTTTGTATATGCAGAATTATTAAAGTTTTGAAGGTTAGTGAGGACAATTTATACTGGTAGTAGCAACAGTGACCAGAGATTTAAAATAATTGACAAAAGAACACAACATAATACTAGTTTAAGCAGCTTGTTGTTATGATCTAGAATCCACTGCTGATGATGGAAACAGTTTCAGAAGTAACTTGCCAAAGGAACCAAACTGAAATAGCTCAGTTGGGAAAGCAGTAGACTGAAGACTTAAAGGTGTGTGGCCCGATTCTGGGTTTTCGTGAAATAAGCAGCATTTGTTCAGTCCTTTTGTGGTCCAGTGGTCGTGTCTCTAGACCAGAAGACTTGGGTTCAAGGTCAAGTCAGCTAGCAGCAAAACGACACAATGAACTTTCCTTAATATCTGTACACTCAGTCAATGAAGGCCTTTAGTTTAACTTGGACAAGGTAACCATTGTAGCCCAAGCCAAACATAGACACACACAGAAATTCCCAGAGGCATGGTTCTCAACCCATAATGCAATCAACAAATATATGGAATTAGACCCCATATAAAAACCCATGTAGAACAAAGCTGGAAATGATACAACTCACCATAACAGACCAGGCAGTATAAATTCCAAGCAGAGTAGAACAACATTGCTTCATCGTAAAACTCACTGATGATGTTACCTAGCATGGTGACAAAATGTCTTAATGAAAACAAGCCAGCTCAGTGAGCAAGTCAACAACCTCACCCACAACCTGAGCTACAAATCTTTGCTGATAAAATACCATCTGTTCCAGAGTTGTGTAATGACATCTCTGAAAACAGGTCGGAAGGGAAAAATAAGGTTAAATTGTGGGGAAATGGTAAAGGCATAGGGCTAACGCGCTCGTCAACACAGGCTGAATGCCTTTATCATGACTCAACTATCTCCTTTTGACATTTTTTATTGTTTTCTAACTTTTTGTATATGGTTTCTTATGGAATCCATATGCAGTGTTTTCTGCACTTTATGAATAACTGTCACACCCTAATTTCCCTGGAGCTGTGCAGTAGATAGGAAGTTGCATTGCTTCTGACCCAACTACGCCTGACCTCAATGAATCAAGATGTAGACATGCTAGTGTTGGACTGGGGTAGACAAAGTCAGAAGCAGCACTCCAAAACCTTGTGATTTCAAAGAAACCTGTCAGACAATAACCTGGTGATCAGAGATAATGGGAACTGCAGATGCTGGAGAATCTAAGATAACAAAGTGTGAAGCTGGATGAACACAGCATCTCAGCAGCACAAAAGCTGGTGTTTCGGGCCTAGACACTTCATCAGACAATAACCTGATGTTGTGTGACTTCTGGCTCAGTGAATCAAGGCAATGACCTGGGTTACCCTTGATTCAGATCTGCTATCTGACAGGACCTTGCAGTTGTAAAGACTAAATTTTAATTTTCTGTATTTCTAATTGTGGACTGAATTAGGGAAAAGTCTATTTTTAAAACTAAGCATCATGGAAGACTTATCACTTTTCTAAAGCAAGTTACCACTTCCTCTGGCAGCTCATTCCATGCATGCACGACTCTCTGCATGAAAATGTTGCCCCTTAGGTCCTTTTAAATCTTTCCCCTCTCACCTTAAACCTATGCCTGCTAGTTTAGGACACTCTCACCCCAAGGAAAAGACCTAGTCTGTTAAATCTATCCTTGCCCCTGTATAAAGTCACCTCTCAGCCTCTGATGCTCCAGGTAAAACAGCTCCAGCCTATTCAGCATCTCCCTAGAGCTCCAACTCTCCAAACCTGGCAACATCTTTGTAAATCTTATCTGGATCCGTTCAAGTTTCACAACATTGTTCCTGTAGCACAGCTACCAGAAACGTACGGTGTTCTAAAAGTGGCTGAACAAATGCACTATTCAGCCGAAACACGAGCTCTCAACTCCAAAAGTCAATGTACTGACCAATAAAGGCAAGCATACCAAACCTTCTTTACTATCATATCCACATGTGACTCACTTTGAAGGAACTATGGACTAGCACTCTAAGATCTTTATGTTCAGCAACACTCCCCAGCCAGTTGGCCCATCTGATCAAGTGCTCTGGGATAACCTTCTTGGCTGCCCACTACATCATCAATTTTGGTGTCATCAGCACACTTACTAACTGTACCTCCTATGTTCACATCCAA
The DNA here is from genome assembly GCF_030684315.1 of Stegostoma tigrinum. Lineage (NCBI taxonomy): Eukaryota > Metazoa > Chordata > Chondrichthyes > Orectolobiformes > Stegostomatidae > Stegostoma > Stegostoma tigrinum. Next base: position 41,205,553 of record NC_081364.1, on the reverse strand, counting down.
ATCATTTACATAAATGATGAAAAGCAGTGGACCCAGCACCGATCCTTGTGGCACACCACTGGTCACAGGCCTTCAATCTGAAAAGCAACCCTCCACCATCACCCTCTGTCTTCTACTTTCGAGCCAGTTTTCTATCAAAATAGCTAGATCTCCCTATATTCCATGCGATCTAACCTTGCCACCATGAGGAACTTTTTTGAATGCCTTACCTCCCAGACAAAATGATGGGTTCTTGTTTGGGAACTGGACTTTAGCTGCCTGAGGAACACTATCCATCATTATAAAAATTTCAGGCCTGTCTATATAATTTTATGTGTCTGCTAACTGCAATTGCTTGGCTCACGTATGATTCAAACAAATAATTTTTTAAACACGCCCTTGGATTGAACATTTTTCCTTTCAGATATTCTTAAATGATATGGACCATTGTGCCAAGTAGATATCATTTAGTTACACTGAATTTCTTTGAACATATGATCAAATATATTTAGCTTATCAAATTCAGAATAGATAAAGAAGCCTAAACTGGGCATCCATGAGATTTTTGGGCCGCCAGCAGCAGAATTTTATTCAATCACAATCAGTAACCACTTGGTCCAACATATCCATCACTGCACAATTACTATCAATCAAGGTGGAGAATCCCAATTCAATGAGGAATGTGCGGGTCAGTGTGTCATGTGCACTTCAGACAAACCTAAAAATGAAATGAGAACTTTGTGAGGCTATAATGCTGGACAATATGTTTGCAAAATGGTGGAAGCAGCATGAGATAGTCAGAACAAAGTGATTGCACATCCAATGGACTAGATCAGAGCTCTGTACTTCCTGATGTGTCCAACAGTGAATGGTGATAGACAATTAAACAGCTAACAAGAGGTGGGAGCTCAATGAAAACCTCCAGCCAACAGCTGACTTTAAAAGACATGATTAAATAATTTAAACAATTGTTAGCCAGAAGTGAATGGTCCATTTTAGCTTCTTCCTAAGATACCTCAGTGTCACAAATGCCAGCTTTCAGCTAATTCGACTCAATCCATGTGATATCAAGTTACAATGAACACACTAAATTCATCTGTCATGCCTTAGCTTCTCTACTTCCCTGTCCTTTTCTTTAAAACCCACCTTGGTCCACGTTTTTGTTTATTCCACATAATAGCTTTGTCTTTAACTTGAAGCCCAGGTATTTTTGGTTACGTCTGTGTGGGGTACTTTTGAGACATTAATGCATTTTAAAGAGCTATATAAGTGCAAATTGTTATGACAGTAATTCGAACCTTGGGATATGACAGCTAAAGTTCTTAAAGATACCCTTAAATTTCACTTAAAGGCATCACTTTTCGCTATTATTCAACATTGTGGAATGAGTATAGAATGCAGGCTGGGCTGAGTAGACTATATTGTAACTATTCCTGCTGTCTATTTTTATGGAAAAGTTCTTACAGGAAACCTCTGCTCTATCGCCTTTCTCTTGAGGTCTGAAAACATTTTCCAGTTGATTAGTCTACTTGTCAGTGTCAAATGTTACTATTTCAGTTCAGGCCAATTTACTCACCACGTACAAGCAACAATATCAATATTTTTCTCCTTGGATTAGCCACAAATATCTCATGCTAAGGCAAGTGTCTACAATTGTTACAGATTAAAAGAAAGACTAAGAAGGTTTTAATGGTTCATTTGTTCTGCGATTACAGTACTGAATTCACTCGCAACCAAGCAAAATTCTGCTCATGTCATGGAACACCTACCTGGCAACTTTAGTTTCTTTGTATAGAGCCGACTTCAGACATGCTTGGATACATGTGACCAGTGAGTTCTTTCACATAAGTTACATATTCCAATGTTTCGAGAATGAGAAGAGGCCTCCTTTTGCTCTCTCAGCACTTAAATTAAGGTCAATGGTCTCCTGTTCAGCTTGCAGACCAGGTGTGACCCTGAGTGGGAATAACCCTTCAAGCAATGTCAACCTGTATATTATTGCCTCAAGGGAGCTCTTTATTTCACTTCTTACCAAAGTGATGGTGGACTCCCCGTTCTAAATTTATGCAATGAATTTACAGAATACCAAGAGGTCTGGATAAAGTGGTCAAGGAGAAGATGTTTCTTCTAGTAGGAACAACTAGGGCCTGAGAGTGTAGGAATGACCCTTTAGAGATGAGGAGTAATTTCTTCAGCTAGAGAGTGGTAAATCTGTGGAATTTATTGCCACGAAAGATTGCAAAGTAGTCATTGAATTTGAGACAGAGGCAGATACGTTGTTGATTAATGCAGGGATCAAAGGTTATAGGGAGAGGGCAGGAGAATGGGATTGAGAGACATATCCATCATGATGTAATGGTGGAACAGACTGATGGGCCAAATCTGCTTCAATATCTTATGGTCTTATGATCATGGAGAACCTGGGGCAACTTCACACAGTATTAAACCTGTACCATAAATTAAACATGTCAGTATACTTGAACAGCGAAATGATGTAACATATATAATTTGTAAACTAATCAAACAAATGCAAAACCATGAAATGAAATACTATACCTTATTTTTTTTATGAGACATAATTTGTCATGAAATTGTTATTTTGTAGATTATACAATGTAAAGACAATTGTGTTTTTTCAAGTTCTATGCTTTTGGAATTTCATATGAAATGTTTCAATATTTTCAAGCTAGATCCCAAAGACATGTATCAACATTGTCTGCTTATATACAACCATAGTTTTGTTCATCTACAGCTGCCCATAATTCCAATCCTTAATCAAGGTAGAGTTGATGTATATTTCTTCAGTTCAGATGAAGACTATGTCTGTACAGTGCAGTCTTTTATATCCTACTTCATGGCCTCTCTGAGCTTTCAACATGAGTAAGAATCCACAGTTATAATAAACGTGCACCGTGGGACCTTAACAGCTAATGAATATGATGAGTGAATTAAACTCCAGAGAATATTTAACATCAGCACATAATAAAATATTAAATCTGGATAGAGTTGTCTCTGCCCTGCCTTGGCAATACTACACATGATGACGAATAATATAATCTTAGCAAATGGACAACAGGGTGAAATGGCAAATAGATATTTACTTCTGTGCTTCTCCATTTCAATAAAAGGTTGAGTGTACACAATTACTGAGATTCAACTACCAAAAACTGTCAATATATAATTTTATATATTTTAATTATTCTAATGTTGAGATTCTCATGATAGATATTGAATTTACTTTGCCTTTCAAAATAAAACTTAAAATTTTATTCAGAAAGTAACAAATTGTTGTTCTTAAAAGTTTGTTCTATTTTTAATGTTTTCCTTGGTGAAGTATTGAAAAAAATTCAACTGTGAGTAGTAAGCATTATACTTACTTTAAAAAACAAAACTAAGCTCATTATGAACAAACCCTTTATCAGTTTCTACTGAATTTAGAAAGAAACTGAGAAATAGAAGTTTATGATTGATTAAAACTGTGGTGGAATTGCCCAGTAATTTAATCAGGGCATTGAGAGGACAATAGAGAATGAGTCTGAGGTGGAGATGCCGTAGAAGTAGCATTCTGACTTAAATTAAAATTATATGTATAGTGTGAATAAGTAATTGGAATCATTTTACAAATGTAGATGATTGGGAAACTGCAGCAGTTAAGACAACGAACCAGTTCAACGCTGGACGGAGCAGGGAAAAGCTGAGCCTTAAAGACAAATTGGACCATGAAGAAGATCTTAAGAATTTTATATCAGCATTTTTCAGATGAGGTCAATGATTTTCCACTGGAGAACAGAGCAAAAACACACCTCACTGTGAAATGTTGTAAATGAAAGATCTAGAAAAAAGTGGGTTTCGCAAAATGTAAAAATGATTTTAAACAAGCTAGCTGGCAGAGGTTGGGGAACTGAATTGGAGAATACTGAGAAAGACACTACTAAAATCTTGTTCTCATAGTTTGTACATTATTTACTCCTTTGTAAAATTATTTAAATTAAAACTACAGCTTTGCTTCCACTTTTGCAATATATGCTTTAAGGGTTTTTCTTCAGGTGTGCATTGGTATCAGATATAAATCCAAACCTGATTTTAGAGTCAATTGAAGTCAATTAACATGAGACAACCTTCAAGTGACTATCTTTCATTGAATCTGCATGGGACCCAGAGATTCATGCAATCCAGATACAAAACAATACAGGGCCTAAATGAAATAATGACTTTAAAAAATGGCGTGGAGTTTCCATCTGAGGAGCAATCAATAAAATCTGCCCAGAATGCATTTGAAGCTGTCACTTTTGCTGAAGTAAATTTATCAGCAAGTTTCTAAGCAAATTTATTAACAAAGCTTATGAATCATTGCAAACAATTATGTAGCTAGAAGTCTGAGAGAGCAAGAACTCCAGACGCTGGAGTGAGAGACAACACAGGGTCCCGACCCAAAACATCAGCTTTTCTGCTCCTCTGATAGCTAGAACTCTGCATTATCTCGGAAGGATGCCTTACCAGGAACTGACTGATTTGATACCCAGCCTTACTTTCTATTTGATTTCACTTGTCTTCTTTGATCTATCAGCAGTATGAAACTTGGACAGAATATTACACACCTACATGATGAATGAGCTCTCCAGATTGGAGTTGGGGGAGAAATTCACAGCTGGATCAAAACATTGTACACAAACATGAATAGCACTGTTTCAATCAATGGTTGGAAATGAGAAAAGTTTTTGAACAATCCAGAGTCGGGTAGGGCTGCTCTCTCACCGTTGTCCTGTTTGTGTATTGCAAAGAAGATCTTGCTGAGTCCATCAGGAGGATGTGTGCATAAGAGGGATAACTATCTCAGGCACCACAGCCATCAAGTCAGAGCATGAATGATGTCACCATTTTCTGTTTGGATCTGTCAGTCACAGAACCACTGAACCATAGAAAGCATATGGCACCAAAAGTGTATTTCCACCATAGTGTCTGCAATGGCTGAACTAGCTGCCAATTCTAAAGCCACTTTCTAGCACCAGCTACATGACCTGCTTCAGGTGCTAATCCAGGTTTCTTGTAAGTGTCTTGAGGGTTTCTGCCTCAGACACCAAATTGAGGAACAAATTCTACCTATCCTCAGGCCCTCTAGTCCATATACCAATTGCCTTATATCTGTGCCCACTGGTAGTTTATCTGTCTACTAGGAGAATCTATCATCCCATTTCACTTTGTCTCAGTCCCTCATTACTTTGTAACCTCAGTAAGGTTATCTTCACCCTCCTCTGCTTTAAGGAAACAACCCTAGGCTATCCAGTCTTTTCCCCATACCTGCAACTTTAAAGTCCCAGCAGCATTCTTGTGAATCTCTTCTGTACTCTCTCCACAGCAATTAAATAGTGCCTTAATGTGGTGATTGGGTTATACACAATACTCCAGCTGTAGTCTAACTAACTACTAAGCACCTGCAATCAGTTTGCATGAGCCTCAGGAGCTGAGGTAAATCATATCCGGATGTTATTTGAGAACTGGGCTAACAGATCCTTTATCTCCTTCATTTCCAGATCATATTACCTGAAGGTGCTGAGTCCTGGGTGTTTGATAAATCCAGAAGGAGAAATATAAAACAAAAAACATTTTTTTCCTCTCTGTGGTCATCGGGTGTAAAGGATTGCTTGACATGGTCTATTCTTCGTTTCTGCACAATGGCAGTCGCCCAAGTCAAAATTAATTTATTTGGAGGTCAAAACTAGACTGTATTCACAGTAACACATCTAGAGACCATTAGGTGAAGGGGGAAGAAATGTACCCAATGCTGTCCTCATCCTGATGGCCATTTTTAATGCATGGCTTCATTGAGCTGTGCATAGACTGTCAATATGCAAGCACAAAGTGTCACTGCATGTTGAGGTTCTACCTATCCCCAGTGTTGGGGCTGGAACAAAAACAGAAATTGCTGGAAAATCTCAGCAAGTCTGGCAACATCTTTGGAGAGAAATCAGAGTTAATGTTTCAGGTCCAGTAACCTTTCCTCAGTTCATAGAATCCTTACAATGTAGAAGCAGGCCATTGACTCCACCCAGACACTCTTCCCCCAAACTGTAACTCTGCATTTCCCATTGCTAATACACCTAGCCTGCATGTCCCTGGGCACTATGGGCAATTTAACTTGGCTAATCCACCTAACCTGCATATTTTTGGACTGCGAGAGGAAACCCACCCAGACACAGGGAGAATATGCAAACTCGACACAGACATTTGCCTGAGGATGGAATTGAATCTGGGTTGCTGGTGCTGTGAGGCAATAGTGCGACCCACTGAGCCACCATGCCACCGTTTTTAAAGGATGTGTATGACCACATTGCATTAGAATTTTCCAAACAGTTACATGATGCTGTATCACCTGTCCATCAATGAGAAATTTATGCATAAATGCTCCATTTGCCGTCATTCCATCATACAATGGTCAGCAAATAACACCCTAGACGTCCTGCAGGTAAATGAAGTGGTAGGTCAAATTGAATGGCTTCCTTTGACAATAGACTGTAAAAGTAATTTGGCAGAATGCTTAATCAGCAGAATCAAAAATCAAGCACCAAGACATAGCTTGGCGAGTGGTGGGGAAGGCCTTTCCCACCAGGTCTATCTTACTGACCAAGAATTTCAACCATTACCCCCTCGGAATGTTGCACTTAAGTTTGCTATGGCGGAGAAAAAACTGCTGCCCACCTCTTTGTAGAATGTGACTTTGTAAAGAATGTGTGGAGAGAGATACAGAAGAACCCCTTGGGCTGTAGACCTTGCAAAGAATGTACACTATGAAGTTCAGGAGTACTGAAATTGTAGTGAGACACCTTAGGGTGGAACATAGAGTACAGAGAAAAGGTTATTTCTATTGCATTTTCATGAATTTCCAATTTTGAATGCTCTCCTGGTGGCCTGTAAACCTGACATGGCATGCATATTGTAAACATTAAAACTATTAATCAGAGTAGGATATTCAGTACGAAGATGAGTTGAGCTTTAATGCAAATTCTGTAATATTCAAGTTGAAGTGTTTTGTAATGTATTTTTACAATTGTTAAATGGGGAAAAGGCAATGCATAAAATCTGTGATCAGCAGTTAAGTGAGGTCATATAGGTGTATCCTGTTTTGCTATTATTGACTAAATTTAAATTAACTTTAATTGAAATTAAAGTAATTGCAGCAGCACTAAAAACCAAACAAAATCAGGTCAGGCTTCACTTGACTGCTGAACACCAGGTAAAGGTGAATAATACTAGTGTCCGTGCACAAGGGATTGTCAGTATGAGATCAGGAGAATTCTAACATGAGGGCAATCAGCAGTATCTCATCATTCTGAATTGGACATATTACCAGTTTTGTGTGCAGGTGTTACTTTGGATTTGATGACTTTTGAAATGCTAATAAGGCTCAAATTGACAAATATTTATGTTATTTAATTGGATTACACCTGGTTTCTGCAGATATGAACAGAAATCAAATGGCAACTCCAGGCTGATATGCATAAATCTCATCGATCCTTGGCGGTAAGGAGAAGCCAGGGAACTACAGACTGGTGAGCGTGACATCAGTGGTGGGAAAGATGTTGGAGAGGATCCTGCAGGACAGCATTTACATGTATTTGGAAAGGGAAGGATTGATTAGGGATAGTCAACATGGCTTTGTGTGTGGGAAATTGTGTCTCACTAACTTAATTGAGATTTTTGAAGAAGTAACGAAGAGAATTGATGAAGGTAGAATGATGGATGTGATCTATATGGACTTCATAAGGGGGTTGAAAAGGTTCTGCATCATAGCCTGGTTAGCAAGGTTAGATCACACGGAACACAGCGAGAACTAGACATTTGGATGTAGAACTGGCTTCAAGGTAGGAAACAGAGGGTGGTGGTGGAGGGTTGCTTTTCAGGCCGGAGGCCTGTGACTGGTGTGTAACAAGCAATGGTGCTGGGTCCACTACTTTTTGTCATTTGTATAAATGATGTGGATGTGAACATAGCAGGTTTGGTTAGTAAGTGTGCAGATGACATCAAAAGTGGATAGCCAATAAATCTCAGTACAACAGGCCCTTGATTAGATGGACTAATGGGCCAAGGAGTGGCAGATGGAGTTCAATTTAGACAAATGTGAGGTGCTGCATTTTGGAAAGGCAAATCAGGGCAGGACTCATACACTTAATGGTAAGGTCCTGGGGAGTGTTGCTGAACAAAGAGACCTTGGAGTGCTGGCTCATAGTTCCTTGAAAGTAGAGTCATGGGTAGACAGGATAGTCAAGAAGGCATTTGGTGAGCTTGCCTTAATTGGTCAGTGCATTGAGTATAGGAGATGGGAAGTCATGTTTTAGCAGTACAGGACCTTCATTAGGCCACTTTGGGACTACTACATTCAATTCTGGCCTCCGTGCTATTGGAAGGATGTTGTGAAACTTGAAAGGGATCAGAAAAGATTTACAAAGAGGTTGCTAGGTTTGGAGGGTTTATAAACTATAGTGAGAGGCTGAATAGGCTGGGGCTAGTTTCCCTGGAGCACTGTAGACCGAAGGGTGACCTTATAAAGATTTATAAAATCATGATGGGCATGGATAGGGTGAATAGCCAAGAACTTTCTCCCAGGGTAGTAGAGTCCAAAGCTAAAGGGCACAAGTTTAAGGTGAGTGGGGAGAGATTTAAATGGGACCTAAGGGGCAACATTTTCACACAGAAAATGGTGCATGATTGGAATGAGTTGCCAGAGGAAGCTGTGGATGGTGGTGAAATTACAGTATTCAAAAGGTATCTAGATGGGTATATGAATGGGGGGGTTTACAGGGATATGGGCCAAATGCTGGTAAATGGAACTAGATTAATTTAGGATATCCAGGTGGCATGGACAAATTGGAACGAAGGGTCTGTTTCTATGCTGTATACCTCTATGACTCTTACATTACAGTCTATAGCCGTGTCTGCAAAAAACACCCTCTTCCCACTATCTTTCCTGCTTGGCCTGCTGTGTTCATCCAGCTCTACATCTTGCTATTTCCTCTTGCCACTAAAGTTGGTCTCATGGTTAAACTATAATTACGAGTTGTAATAACAATGCAAAAATGTAAATCTGTCCTTGCTATTACATTCTTTTGAGACCTCGCCCCTTCCTGTCTCTGTAACCTGCAGCTCTATTGCCCTCCCTAATATCTATGCTGTTCAAATGTTGCCCCTTTGAGCATAGTCGATGTTTATGGAGTCCACAACAGGCTGTTTAAAAAAAACCCTCTGAACTCTGGAATTCCCTTTCTCCTTAAATCCCACCCCCCCACTAAGGCCATCTTCCTTACATTTCATGTGGCGCCACCTCAAATTTTGTTGGACAACGCTGCGGTGACTCGTCTTCGAACCTTTTACATTGTCAAGCGCCTTATATAAAATAGAAAGTGTGATGTCCTTAGAAAGAATTAAATTCTATTAACTCTACGGCTTCTGAACATCTTGCTATTTAAAATACCGGGATTTAGTGGGTTACATGCTCACATGGCAATCACTATGTCTGAATATCTAATCCAGAATAGTAACCCGTTAGTTTAACGGGGAAAAAAAACCAAAATAACGTTCAAGCGTGGTTTGCCCAATTTATCGGAGCTTCACTGTTTGAACCTGCGTGAAGCCTGCCTTCTGACAGGATCAGAGCTACAGCGAACGTGACCATAGGGGGTGCATGAGTATTAACTACATGACAGGCAAGCAGAGGAGAGTCACAGCTTCTTCCAAGCTGGCACTGAATAGGTTGGTTTGGTCCAATTGTTTGTGTCAGAGCGAGCAGATGACTTATCCTTCCTCCTGTCATTTGTTTCTGATATTGCTTCTGTAGTGGCAGCTGCACAACCTAAACAATGAAAAAAAACACAACCTGTTTTGTCGCAATAATGTAAAATGGATTCTTTGTTGCATCATTATTTTGTACTCTAGGAGAGTACAGTGTAAAACGTGCGTCGGATTTAACATAAGGTGGGCAGTGACACGATTTTATTTTGTGAAGTCTTATTTCCACCCCCTCCATCCCGATTTGAAACAAGCAAAAGGTAGCAATATTCTGACTGAAATAAATGTGTTTTTTCTTGTCAACCGAGAATGCAAGTTCGCGATTTTAGTTGTGTGCGTGTGTGTTTTGTATTTATTGAGCTACTCTGGAGAATGTGGAGCAGAAATGAAAAAAAAAATGCAGGGGCATTCTCTCACCTCTGTAATCCTCACATGGACCATACAACTGTATAATGTGTCCAAAAGCTCAAATCCGAAATGAAATCAGCAACAAAAGAGGATTTCCCAATTCCACTAGTGTATAATGGACTCTGCTGTCATCAGTCTGGGCATGGCTTATACTTGAGAATGGCTGCAAAATAAAGTACAGGAGGCAACAGCCTGTCATCTCTTTGTATTTATCCACAGTGGTTAGAGCCAGTCATTCTGGGCTACCGTATAGAAGCAGCATCACGAAACAGAGCGACCCTGCTTTGCCTTGGGGGTGGGCAGGAGGGAGGGGGAAAGCTGAGGGATGATATTCTTGCACGGTGCAGCAGGGAACTTGCGCAGTTGAGACTACGAGGAGTGGATTTTTTTTGCTTTCGGCGAGAGAAAGCTCGGAGCCCGGGCTGGACAGATAGCAGGGTCGGGGATGTTTTGGGCTAAAAACAAAGGGATTTTTTTAAAAGAGGGAAATAAAGCTGGGGGAAAAAGCTGCTACCTTGTCTTCTGCGCAGTCTCACACTAACCCTAAAGTCATTCTGTGAGCACTCACCGGAAGTTCAGTTCCCTGCCATGGCTGGGAAAGAAGAGGTATTAGTATTGATAATGATTTTAACCTAGTATTACCTTCTCGTGTGTGTGTGTGCGTGCGTGTGCGCTGTGGCTTAACCGTTCCTCGTTTGGTAAACACGGTGCAAAAGGGAGGGCTGCTGCTGTGGTTAGGTTGGGGTGTGGGAAGGGATGGGGAGTGGGGTTGGGGGCGTTTGAAGAAAGCAGATCGATCCCTTTAAACAAATGTCTCCTGTTCCTATTTCAGAAATGATCGGTCTTCAGGGTGGATGAAGATATTACACCAAAAAAAGAGGAGCAACAACACAAAAGAGAGAGAGAAAGGCATCGTTTTGGTTCAGTCCTTCCCTGGGCGGCGGCGCTGATGATGAGGATGAGAACGAACTTTGTGGTTTTCCGATGGAAATGGAAAGCTTGAGGCACTGACAGAAGGAGGAGGGAGGAGAGGGGGGGGGTTGAAATTGAGCACTGCCCGCCGCCACCTCGATGGCGAACGCCAGTGAGCTCGAAGAGACCAACAGTTCTCTTCAGAATTACGCCATCACCGCCTCCGCTGTCAAACTGGCTTCTCTGGGATTGATCATCTGCATCAGCCTGACTGGGAACCTGCTGCTCTCTTTCCTCATCTTCAAAGAGCCGAGCTTGCACCGGGCTCCCTACTACTTCCTGCTGGACCTGTGCCTGGCTGACATTGTCCGCTCGCTGCTCTGCTTCCCGTTCGTCATGATCTCCATCAGCAGCGGCTCGGCCTGGACCTACAGCTTGCTCAGCTGCAAGATCATCGCGTTCGCCGCCGTGCTCTTCTGCTTCCACGCCGCCTTCATGATGTTCTGCATCAGCATCACCCGCTACATGGCGATCGCCCACCACCGCTTTTACTCCAAGCGGATGAGCGTGTGGACTTGCGTGGCGGTCATCTGCATGGTGTGGACCCTGTCGGTGGCCATGGCCTTCCCGCCCGTCTTCGACGTGGGCACCTACAAATTCATCCGGGAGGAGGAGCAGTGCATCTTCGAGCACCGCTACGTGAAGGCGAACGACACCCTGGGCTTCATGCTGATGCTGGCGGTTATCATCGCCGCCACCCATCTGGTCTACGTCAAGCTCATCTTCTTCGTCTACGACCACCGCAAGATGAAACCGGCGCAGCTCGTCCCCGCCATCAGCCAGAACTGGACGTTTCACGGCCCCGGGGCGACCGGCCAAGCGGCTGCCAACTGGATCGCCGGCTTCGGCAGAGGGCCGACCCCCCCTACCCTGGTGGGCATCAGGCAGACCGCGCACAACCAGAACAAGAGACTGCTCGTCTTAGACGAATTCAAAATGGAAAAGAGGATAGGCAGGATGTTCTACATCATCACCGTCCTCTTTCTGCTGCTCTGGTCCCCCTACATTGTCGCCTGCTACCTGCGGGTCTTTGTCAAGGCTAGTACCATCCCACAGGTCTACCTGACCGCTGCAGTGTGGATGACATTCGCCCAAGCGGGGGTCAACCCTATCTTATGCTTTATCTTCAACAAAGAGCTGAGGATTTGCTTCAGAACCCACTTCCCCTGTTTTCAAAGCACACAGACGCCTAGGGAAGCTTACTGCGTTATTTAAAGACATTGGAAGAGCAGGGACCCATCCCCCTTTCTTCCCACAGCTTGAAAACCCACGCACTGCGCACAACACACGAAAATCCAATTTAATCTTAATAATGTTCATGCAGTCATTTGGTGGATTAACCTTAATCACAGGACAGTCACGTCCAGTGGTTTCTGTTTACATTGAAGAGAAGGGAGACGCTGAGTGGAGTGTCAAATTTAACCTCTCTGGAATACGAATTTATCGAGGCAACTTGTTGGGATCTCGAACATCATCTCCACGTTGGCCCAGATTTGATAGAAGTATTACCGAGTGCTCGAAAACATATTGATCAGGGAATTTAAACACGAATAAGCACTTTCCCCAACCTCAGAATGTCGTTTTACACCAAACGATTTTAATGTTTGTGCGCTAGCTGCGCTGCCCTATAAACTCGGCAGATTATTCACGAATATCCAGAAGACCAAATGGAACTGGAATGTAAAAAAATGTAAAAAAAAAATTCGGTGACGCATTTTCCCCTCTCCAGTTAAGAACTTTGTCTGATATACTTTCCCTTTTGATATTTTCTTAGCTTGTTTATCTGCGTTGTAATATATTGGGAAAAATGTTTTGACCTTTAAACGTTACTTTTTGCAATTTCATATCTTAATGTGCGTTTTACAAACTGTCTTTGAAAAACAGATGTCAATTTTACATTACTTTCTCTAGCTGAATGTAAATAACAGTCTAATTGTTTAGTGTTAGCTGTAGTTATTGTCATACAAATTAACAACTTAGTAAGTTATACTGTGCTCATAAATGATTCAAGATGGTAACTTTTATTCCTATTGTACATTTCCACTGTTTTTACTTGAAAATAAATTTATTGAGCAGAAGAACTTTTTTTTCTCTCCACAGTGAGGACTAAATTAACAGATATCAGATTAAATATACTTTGGGGTGCATTTTAATAAAGAAAACATTTGGCAAAGGTTACTGATATAATTTATGCTGAAAAGACAAAGCTAAGGCCCCATTTTCTGTCTTGATCCATGAGGAATGACAATATTGATTAAAGGTGGCAATTGCAGAAAGAAAGGCATGATATCCACAGAAATTTGTCAAGCACCAGATTGGAGCTGACAAATCATTTCACCTTTTGTCAACAATGATTTAGTTGAATGATAGAATTAACTAGAGGGGCAGAATGGCCAACTCTGGTTCCTATAACTTTCCAAATGTAATAGAAACTGGCAAGGTTGGTAAACTGCAAATTAAATTCTACCAAATGTCTTGCCATTTTCACACTATTATGCAAGAAATAACTGCCAAAAATGTCTACACTTATCAGGTAAATATTACTAGAATATACTTACTTTGTTTAGCCTGTTGCACACATTGCAATACAAATGCTTTATAGAATAAATGACTTGGATCAACATCCTTGCAAATAGTCCAACACTTGGTACAACAGACATTAATGGCTATTCACCCTCTTAGCCAGATCATTATCCACTCCTTTGTTTGTCCATCTGTTCTTCTCTCTTTGGGCTCTATCCCCACCTATCGTTTACTCCTTACACCCTCCCGCAACTGTATCTTTTGCACATAAACCAACATTTTCCTCGCAATCATCCATTCTGAGAAAGGGTCACTCAACTCAAAATGTTAATTCTGATTTCTCTCCAAAGATGCTGCCAAACCTGCTGAGCTTTGCCAGCTCTTTCTGTTTTGTTTTTGTTTTTGAAATAAGGTGTACTGTATTTAATTAGGATATACAACCTACTAAACTGCAGTGTAACTTATTCTGGAATGATACAACTCTTTTCCAAAAGTTAGAACACTTCATCGTTTGCTTTTGTTGATGTGAAAATGAAAGACAACACTTTTAAAATGAAAATTATAATTCTTTATTTGGCATGTTGGAATCCTGTCACAAAGTTGAAAAAATAAAGGTTATGAAAATAACTTGTAAATATACTGGAGGCCTTTTATTACCCATCCAATTTATTAGCTACATTTTGACGATAAAGTGGATTACTGCATTGTGATGGTTTGGAAAAGACATAATTAAATGGGATAACAAAATAAATAAAGGAGAACAGGAAAGAATTGTTAAGTAAGTAATTAAATGAGAGCATTTGGAACTGCTGAAATATAAAGCGTGCAATTCAATTAAAGGGTTAAAGCGAAAAGCTGCAGATGTGTTTGAAATTCAAATGAAGATTAGTTCTCACAAAGACGTACTTAAATTAAGTACCTATGATGTAGATTGGTATTATTATGGTACTAGATTTGATACAATAAAAACTATCTGTAGGAATAATGTTTGCTGTTTTTGGAATTACATAATTGAATATGGTCAAATATGTATGATGATTGGCAAGTTCCACATGTTCCATTGTGAATTGATCAGCATAGTTTCTATTTCAGACATCCAAAACTCTTGATTTGACTTGAAACTAAAGAAATGAGAGAATTCTAATGAATGTTGTGTAATTCTGTTCTTAAGTTAGGACATCTACATATGCCAGGAGTGAATTATGAATGCATTTTTCCCAAATGGGATTAATATTGTGCTCCACATTTATACAGAGCAAATTATTTGCATAATTTTAAATAAAATATAATAAATGCTGTCTGAGAACCATCAGAATCATGTAGAAAACTTCAATACTTTCATTGGTTACACCAAACAGTTTTCACTTGCCTCAAAATTGTTTGATGACTAGACTGAGAATGCACTAAGTTGACTTTAAAAGGATGGGCTTAGTGACTTGGAAATTCAACAGCCTCAGGTAATTGCAAATTTTGGAATATTAAACATTAAAGCAAAAATAAAATGACAACACCATGGATGATTATAATGCTGAACTTCTTGTGTCATAATAGATTTTGCTCAGTAATGAATATACCATTTCTGATCTGCATTTGCAAAACCATTTATGAGTGTTTCCTTGCAGCTTGTATTAGCGATCCTGATGCTAAATGTATAAATAATTTCGATCCAATAATGACTAACTTATCAAGAATTTACGAATTTTGAAAAAGTGAGTTTTGCTTTTCTAGAGAATGAGTTTTACAGTGGATTAAAGTTTCACTCTTTTATTGAAACGAATCCCACCCAAACAGAAATTTTTCATTTTTTTGTGACTGCAGTGTTTCAATGTGAAATGACTGTGTTTCTGACTGTGAGGGTGGTGCATTCATGCGTGCAAATCTGCCAGTATTATTTTTGTATTAATTGGTTGTCTTACTCGGGTCACAAGGCTGCTGGTATGGAAATGGCAAAAACAAATTCTTTTGTAAGAAGAATGTAATGGTTAGTAAACCTATAATCTTTACAAAGTATCAGTGATAATGGGAACTGCAGATGCTGGAGAATCCAAGATAATAAAATGTGAGGCTGGATGGACACAGCAGGCCCAGCAGCATCTCTCCTGAGATGCTGCTGGGCCTGCTGTGTTCATCCAGCCTCACATTTTATTATCTTTACAAAGTATATTGTCAAAAGAAAAATATCCAGATGAACCTTTAACTCTTCCACTTTACCTTCTTGTCAAAGAATCATCTGGGGATTCACTGCTATCACCAAGGAATTATTATATATCTAAACATTTTGTATTCTTGACTAACAAGGGAGCAATGTGTATTGGGGTAGGTTAAACCATGGAGTTATGACCATGATTAGATCAACCATGAACTTATTGAAGGCCGACCTACTCTTACTCCTAGTTCATAGCCAGATAAATTTATATCAAATAATACACAATAAATGATCCTTCTCCAATAAGCTAAATGAATTAAGTTAACATTTTATCAAATTATTAAAGAAAATAAATCAGACAAAATTATTTGTTTTCTTTTCATGGGGTGCAGACATTACTGGCAAAACTTTTTACTCACTCCTAATTGTCGTTGCGCTGTAGTTTACTCAGCCATTTAGGAATCAACCATATTTCTGTGAGTCTGGAGTTACGTGTGGGTCAACAAGATGACAGATTGCTTTCCCCGGAGGAATTAGTAATATATTTCACATATATCAATTGAATTTAAATGGTATCAACTACCACGGTAGGATTTGAAGCCCAGGTTCACAAAGCATTAGCCTAAGTCTGTAAATTTAAAGGTAGTGAAATTACTACGACAGCACCATCTAATTGGTGAACTATTGTTTCCTATTTAAGACTTATGGTGACAATTGACAACATTTTGGCATGACACAGAGTAAACAAGTAATGCATGGATACAACTAACTTTAGTTTGTAAAGAACCAAATTAATTCATCATCAAACTAGGCCTTAGCAATTGCAACCTGATATTAAGCAAAATCCCCAAGACTGAAATAATGTCATCATGTTAGTATTGCTTTGACGTTACAACTGACTAATTAACTGTTTTCAATAAGATGTCTACTAGATGTATTCGAACACTGGTTTATTTAGCTCATTGTTGATGAGTTTCCAACCAAAGCAATAAGTCTTTGATGTCATACAACCTCATCCTTCCAGGACAGCCTAATATAGATGACTGAATCACTTCTGGCATGCTCACGTTGGCTGCCTATGATATCAAAATGGTGCACCTCAAATTCAGATCTTCATTCCTTTATTCTTAGCAAAAATGTCTCTTATCTTTAAACATTTGCCTATATCTGAGTGAACTAATGCAATCTTCTTCAGGTATCTCCATGTTTCTCTGATCTTTGACTTATGAATTAAAATTGAAAGGGAAATATCTGTAACAATATTTTAAGCAATATTATAAACATCTAATTTATAGCTTGCTATTTACAGAAGCAAAATTCTCCTGCATATTATCTCACTAACCTCATTATAAGGATTAATGTTTAGCTGTCAACTCCCTTAAACAGGTTTTTTTTAAGAACCAATTTTAAAAGTAGACTTGCTACTTGATTCGTGTTTCCCCACAAATTTTTGACTTAATTCATTGCAAAGAAACTGAACACAGTTAAAGAAGTGTCTTCGTTTAGAGTCAGTCCCAAAATATATGACCATCGTGCATGTGGCCTTAATGTCTGAGGTTTACAAACTCTCATTATGACACATACTTGGCTTTTCTATATCTTAGGACAGTTATTGAAAACTATTTGGGGCTGTTTTCCTTAGGCTATTGGTTCAGTTCAAGATGTTTGTTGTTAAATTGTTAAGCGATTATGTGTCTAAATCAGAGACTGTATACTGTAATACGAAATATGAAATTCATGTTTGAAAACAAATGCAATTTTCTAACTAGGCATTTTCAATAAGCCCAAAATGAATGATGAAATCAGTGTTGAGCATTTTTTTGCTTGAAATCAATTAAATAATTGAAATGAAACTGGGCTTACAGGAGCCTCAATGGGTAAATGTGATCCTGAAAAAATGTACCATTTATTTTCTATGTTGGTCCAATAATAGGCACCACAAACTACTTTCTTGATTTACATCAAGAAACCTATTTTCTTACTGTTACATTTGTGGTAGATATTGATTTGTAACTGATTAAATGTTTACTTTGATCATTCAAACTGAGTAAAGGGAAGTATTAAAATGTTCATTTTACAATCAGATATATCATAGAGGTTAAATAGTCTGTCTTCATGTTGTACATTTGAGAGAATTTTATAAGTATGGCTGAACTACTGTGATAAGTGTGAAGTTTCTTAAATGAAACTCAAGGTTTGGCTCTATTTACTTCCACTTATAAAATAACTTCCAACTAATAAAATAGTCAAGAAGTCATTGTTCTCCACACATCATATTGATTAGTCTTTATTTTGTCCTTTGGTAAGATGTTAAATCAAGATTCTTCTGATGGATGTACGTGACTTCTTGGCAATATTGTGAATAACAGCATTGAAACTCTCCAAATATTCTAGTAGATGTAAATTCTTCAGCCAGTATCACTAAAATGGATGATAAAGTCATTATTGTATTGCTGGTTGTGGGTTCTCACATATTAGCTGCCACTTTTCCGATATAAATGACTACATTTCAAAAATATTATTGCCTGTTGAGTGCTTTGTTATATCTTGGGGTCATAAAAGCAATGTGTAATTTCAATTTTTTTTTACTGCTGTTCATCCAGTGATCATATGAATATGGTCTCATGTTCAAATCACATGGTACATTAGACCCAATCTAATCTATCAATGCAACCTCATTAATTGTCTTTTAATCATAAATGAAGATTTTCCTGCTGTATTGTACAGAATTTTATCTTCATTTTACTCTATATACTTTGTTTACATGACATTATGACATGACTTTTGTAAGCTTTAATCTTCCTCGTGTAGCCTATTTAAGAGTCACAGAATGGAGTTGCTTTATTGATATTATGTCAGCACAGCATGTGAATATGCAC
This sequence comes from Stegostoma tigrinum, assembly GCF_030684315.1. Lineage (NCBI taxonomy): Eukaryota > Metazoa > Chordata > Chondrichthyes > Orectolobiformes > Stegostomatidae > Stegostoma > Stegostoma tigrinum. The sequence goes on along the minus strand of NC_081364.1, from coordinate 41,186,866 downwards.
ATACTTAGAATATTTTGGCATAAGTTCTGTTTCTTGTAAACAAGTTGAAAAATTTGAAGATTTTTCATTATTTTTGCATAATTAAGCAGGAGGCAAAGTTGATAGTGAACAGATTTGCTGTTCTTCTTTTGCTTTAGTTATGCACAGTTTTCCAGTTCAGGTAAAGTGCAAGTAGGTCATCTACAGACATTAATTCCTGAATCACATCTTCAAACAGGCATTGTACTTTGGGAGACTACCAGCCTACGTCTTCAGTGCTGACGTGCTAAATGAGGAACATGTATGTGTGGTGCATTTGGATCTGCTGGGAGTAGACTGAATTTGCCACAACTCATTTATCTTGTGTCATGTAACAGCCTTTGGTGATTTGTGACCATCATCCCCGAGCTTGAATCAAATTAGGTCTTTAGAGATCCAGTCTTGTCAGTCTCAAGTAATTTATTGCAGGAGATGTCAGTTACCTAATATAATTGTAATTGGGCTATTTTAGTTAGGGTAATCTTTTTGAAAGCAATACCATGTCAGATGTTTTGCATTTACAGAGTTTTCTGCAGTGAGCTCAAGAGACTGAAACCAATTTTTACCACTGATTTTTGTAAATCTCAGGATTGAAATAGGTTCATGAACTTAGTTAGTGAATAATAAAGTTTGGAATAACTGCCTTTGAATCATGAAAAAGGCTCAACTTTGAGTATTTTTCCTACGTATTTACTATTTTGTTCTGAAACAATTAACTATGAACATTATAAGTTATGAATATATTTAGAAACATTAATATAAACTAGGTGATCAAGCATCAGAATTACAAAGCAAATTCATTAGCTTTCTTGTCATTCTGGGTCAATGAGATGTATACAATTGAATTTCCATGAATTGCAGACAAAGCCTGATTATTTGGATACTTTCTGTTCTCTCTGTGCAAAATCCCAAACTCAATTCCCATCAATTTGCTTAAAATTATTCTTTTCTCAGATGTCAGATGTGTGGGACTTCATTTGTTCATTCTTTCCTTCCTCCTGGAATCTTCAAAGGTCATTTACTAGCTGCCAGTTGTCTGACAACTTCTCAGATGAAGGACTTTATTCTGTGTTGTCATAATTTTTTTTTAACTTAGAACTGATAAATCCCATTTCAACTGGCCATTACATGAAATCTGCAGCAAAGCAATTTTGTACAACAGAATATGTGTTTTACTTCAAAAAACCCTCAGTTCTGTGTCAATCAATCAGCTCAGAATAAGTCATTTGTAATTGTTGTCCAATTAATAAAACGTTGTGTTTTTTTAAAAAAATGCAGCAACTTCAATTGAAGTCAGATAAATTCCCATTGATCAACAAAATAAAACAACACGAGGTATTTTAACCACCAGAAAGATTGAGTTGGGTTTGGACTGGATTCAAAATAGAAAAAATCTCAAAATCAACTATAGCTCCTGAAAACTGCTCATTTCTAGTAGTGATGGAGGACCGACAACAAGTCAACAACCAAAACATTCCCTGGAAGTGATTTGCTCACTTAAATGTTGTAACCAGGATGTTGATTAAGATGTAATTTCCATTTATATTTCACATTGGTTGGCTTCATTTTCCAATATTTAGTAAATGTTCTTTGACTCTCTGCTAGGTGGACCTTACCTGCTCCCCAGCTCAGTGCAATCAAGCAACAGCCACATTAAAATTCTCAACAACATAACTCTTTCAATCCTGCGCCTGCCACCCATCAACACTTATGGTCTGACCCAATGATGTAGGAGCAGATGTAGGCTATTCAATTTGTCAAGTTTGACCCAGCATTCAATGAGATCATGGTTGATCTGATAATCCTCACTCCACTTCCCTGCCTTTCTCCATAAACTCTGATTCCTTACTGATTAACAATCTCTCTATCTCAGTCTTGAATATACTTTACCGCACAACCTTGACAGCCCTCTGCAGTGAAGAATTCCACAGATTCATTATCCTCTGAGAGAAGAAACTTCTTTTCATCTGTGTCTTAAACATACAATCCTTTATTCTGAAAATATATTCTCTGGTTCTAGCCTCTCCTATAAGGGGAAACAAGCTGTGTCTACCCTGTTGAGCCCACTAAGAATCTAGTATGTTTCAATAAGGTCAGCATTAGTCAGATCACAGCTGGGAAATTGTGAAGAGTTTTACATTCCCTATCAAGGGAATGATGTACAGTATTGGAGGCAGTCCAGAGCAGGTTTACTAGGCTATCCCAGGCATGGAAGGACTGTTTTATGACGAGGAGTTGAGTAGTTTAGGCAGTGGTCTGATGAGTGCCTTGTCTTGTTTTAACATTTATATTCCTTTGAAATAAAGGCTAATATTCCATTTGCCTTCCCTATTGCCTACTGAACTTGATAATTCCCTGATGCACTAGGACTCATCAATCCCTCTGTTCCATGGAATTCGGTAGTTTTCTCCATTTAAATAATATTCAGCGCCTCTTCTTCCTGCCAAAGTGCATAACCTCACATTTTCCCACATTATATTCCATCTGCCAAGTTCTTGCCCATTGCTTAACCTGTCCATATTGGTCTGCAGCACATTTTGTGTTACTCTGACCACTTTCCTTCCACCTATTTCCATGTTATCCGCAAACGTAGCTAAAGTACATTCAGTTTATAAATATATAGAAAACTAACGTAGTCCTAACACTGATCCACCATTCTTAAACACACCAGCTACAGCTCTGATTTCCCAAACTCTATTCCATTCTTCCTTCTGCTGCCTTTCCAATGTCTGTGATCACATTGCTGATGTTCATTTCTCCAACTACAACCTGCATCTCTAATGTCTGTTATCTCCCTAAAGTGTTCTACATCCACTTTCTATGACATGATAACGTTTCTGACTCCTGGCTTTCTTTGGCTTTCTAATTTCATTGGCACGCTGATGTTTCCTTTCCTTCCTAGTGTCTCTAGTCACTGATATCTATCCTTTTCCCCAGTGTCTCCAGTCACTGATATCTGTCTTTTCCCCAGTGTCTTCAGTCACTGATACCAATTCCCTCTAGCAGAGTCTCAAGTCATTGATATCTATCCCCTTTGATCATCCCGACATCCCTGACTATCTTATGTTGCCAGTGCCTGAGTCTCCCATGACTTCATGGTGCCTGATAACTCCAGCAGCTAATGTGACCCATTCAATACAATATCTCCACAAACTGTGTCAACTCACCATTGTCTATCATGTCCCAGACTCTTCCTCACTCCTGTCTGCTCCCCAGTTTTTGGCCTGCTGTTGGAGGTCTATCATCACCACATAGCCAGGTAGTGGAGACAGGGTCATGTTCACCACACCCCGCCTTTACCATTCGGCAGCGGCTCTTCTGCATTTCCTGCGATAGGGTTATTGCAAAATGCAACACCCTTTCTTCCTCTGCGCCCAGTGAATACCCAGGCTAAATATTCCTGCTTAAATTTGCTCACAATAAATGACTCTATGCAATGTTCTGACAATTCTCTGGTACTTCCTCCACTCACAACTAACATATTTCATGGTGCTCAGGGAATTTTAGAGAAGAAACAAACATTGGCTGTCTCTACCCTGACTTATTTTGTTTGCTAAACTGTTTAAAACAAGAAACTTCCAGAGGACACATCCTGAGATTCATTGTGTGGAAGCCAATAAACACAATTTTTTTTTAATTGGAAAAGTAATATCACCGTGCTGGATGAAAATCATTTAAACGTTTAAAATATGTGGCCTCCTCTGGGAAAAAAAACTGCTGGATGACTGTCAGCCTAACTACAGGGAATGTTTCTTCTGCTTCAACTGTGTGTTTGCAACATGATCTTTCAATTTACATTGTTTTAAAATGTTTATACTTGAGTAAATGCTTACCATGAGAAAGGCATCAGTATGGCCTACACAGAAGAAAACACATCCCTAACTCCCAAGTCAGATACTGAAGAAACTAACTTGAGAGTATTAACCCCTCTGTCCAACCTCACAAATATAATTTGATGCCAGTCTAAAGAAAGCAATCCTGACTGATAGTGTACGTTTTTGTCTTCTTTCCGATAGTTCAGCAAAGAAACCATTTGCGCTTATCTAGTACATTTCATGACTTCAGGACATTCTCAGGCGGCTCTGTATCTAATGAAACATTGTAAAAAGGCAAAAGTCAAATTGCACACAGTAAGGCCACAAAAAAGGGCAATTGGACGATCTCTCGGTAATCCCTTTCATTTTAGTGATGTTCTTTGAGGCGTTATATTGATCAGGACATCAAAGAGATGTAGCCTGCTTTTCCTCAACTGAAAACTGCCAGTTTCTTGGAACATAGAACAGTACAGCACAGTACAGACCCTTCGACCCACGATGTTGTGCCGACCTATTATGCTACTCTAAGATCAAACTCCCCTGCATACCCTACATTTTACTATCATCAGGCAGAAGAATTCTGTGCGGGCCCAGTGTTTTACTGTATCTGCTAAAATTGGTGGAAGCTAACAACTATACAACTGTAAATCCCTAACAACATTACATTGCTGATGGCATCCTGCATCGTACCCAAATATATCTATTTGTCTCTTGTATGTTCTCATCAAATTAACTCCCATTTTGTATTCTGAAACCATTGACAGTAGTTTGGCATATGTCTATTTGCTGAAATATTCTATCCTAGATCATCCGTTGGATATGACACCAGGCACAACATTCACAATTTAAATTCTACCAGGAAGAAAAGATAAACAACCAGGGCTGGTAGCTCCCTTGTTTTCTTTATTTGCTTTCCTTCCGTTTCCTTCCCCGTGGAGATATGGAGGCTAATCCTTACACTGCTCCCACCAGCTCTCATAAGTTCAGCTGAGCACACATTATTCAATATAAAATAAGCCTACCCTGGGAAATGCAGTAATTGTCTTTAGTTGTGTGCATAATATTCCACATTTCAGGCTGGTTGGATTCAGTGGGTTTTAAAACCTTGTCACTTACCTGATGAGAGAGGATCACTGATAAAGCACCCGAAAATGGTTAGCCTTGGGCACTATCATATTGAACTCTTGTAGCAATGTCCTAAGGATGAGGCATTGGTGTCCTGTAATCATGAACAATTTTCTTTGTGTTAGTTCTGATTCCATCCAGGGGTGAGATTTCCCCCAATTCACATTGACTTCAATGTGACTCAAACATCTCAATACCATAATCAATCAAAGGTACCCACTCCCATCATACCTTAGGAATTCAACTCATTTGTCTATATTCAGACTAAAACTGTTACGAGGTTTTAAGCCAGATGATCTTGGCGGAACCCAAACAGAGTATTGTTGAGTAGATTATGGTTATTTGGTATGCTCAATCACTTTGTCAATAATTGAGAATAAGCTGATGAGGCAGTAATTGTTCAGATTGAACTTTTTATACTTTTTGTGAACAAGATATATCTGGAAAACATTTTACATCATCACGTAGATGTGAGTGTTGTAACAATACTGGAACAGCTTACTGAGAGATTTAGCTAGTCTGGAGCACAATTGTTTACTGCTGCAGCTGGGAAATTTTGTGGTTCGTGCCTTAGCTCTAATTTGTGCACTTAGCCATTTCTTGAAGTGACGTAAAAATAATTGAATTGGCTGATGAGTGCTTCAGACTGAGGTGGATCATCCACTCAACAGTTCTGCTGAAGACTGTTGCTTATGTTTCAGCCTTGTCATTTGCTTTTGGAAAAGGGATTTTCACAAAAAGGCAACCTGTGGCTGACATCTCAGATCGTCTTTTCACCGGTTTTGCTGGTGTTTTATGTAGTGTTTGCCAATAGTGAAATAAGTAAATCAGTTTATAGATGTTTCTGTGGACTGAGATGGTTGCAGACCAGAGCAGGCCAGTGGACTGATAGCACAATATATTACTTCTCAAAGAGCCCCAACTAATGGGATCAAAGCCTGGAACCACACAATGCACTGCTGTAAAGGGGCAGGGTCGGCTCAACACATAATACATTTGACAGCTCTGTTTGTGAAGAATGACCAGTTGCCAACCATTAGTGATAATGGGAACTGCAGATGCTGGAGAATCCAAGATAATAAAATGTGAGGCTGGATGAACACAGCAGGCCCAGCAGCATCTCAGGAGCACAAAAGCTGATGTTTCGGGCCTAGACCCTACATCAGAGAGGGGAATGGGGTGAGGGTTCTGGAATAAATAGGGAGAGATGGGGAGGTGGACCGAAGATGGAGAGAAAAGAAGATAGGTGGAGAGGAGAGTGTAGGTGGGGAGGTAGGGAGGGGATAGGTCAGTCCAGGGAAGACGGACAGGTCAAGGAGGTGGGATGAGGTTAGTAGGTAGGAAATGGAGGTGCGGCTTGGGGTGGGAGGAAGGGATGGGTGAAAGGAAGAACAGGTTAGGGAGGCAGAGACAGGCTGGACTGGTTTTGGGATGCAGTGGGTGGAGGGGAAGAGCTGGGCTGGTTGTGTGGTGCAGTGGGGAGAGGGGACGAACTGGGCTGGTTTTGGGATGCGGTGAGGGAAGGGGAGATTTTGAAGCTGGTGAAGTCCACATTGATACCATTGGGCTGCAGGGTTCCCAAGCAGAATATGAGTTGCTGTTCCTGCAACTTTCGGGTGGCATCATTGTGGCACTGCAGGAGGCCCATGATGGACATGTCATCTAAAGAATGGGAGGGGGAATGGAAATGGTTCGCAACGGGGAGGTGCAGTTCTTTATTGCGAACTGAGCCGAGGTGTTCTGCAAAGCGGTCCCCAAGCCTCCGCTTGGTTTCCCCAATGTAGAGGAAGCCACACCGGGTACAATGGATACAGTATACCACATTGGCAGATGTGCAGGTGAACCTCTGCTTAATATGGAAAGTCACCTTGGGGCCTGGGATGGGGGTGAGGGAGGAGGTGTGGGGGCAAGTGTAGCACTTCCTGCGGTTGCAGGGGAAGGTTCACACTCCCCTCCAACCCCACCACCCCCAGCACCTTCCCCTGCAACCACAGGAAGTGCTTTGCAGAACACCTCCTGCATTCCAAAACCAGCCCAGTTCTTCCCCTCCCCCCACTGCATCACAAAACCAGCCCAGCTCGTCCCCGCCTCCCCCCACTGCATCCCAAAACCAGCCCAGCCTGTCTCCGCTTCCCTAACCTGTTCTTGCTGTCACCCATCCCTTGCTCCCACCTCAAGCCGCAACTCCATTTCCTACCAACTACCTCATCCCGCCTCCTTGACCTGTCCGTCTTCCCTGGACTGACCTATCCCCTCCCTACCTCCCCAACTATACTCTCCTCTCCACCTATCTTCTTTTCTCTCCATCTTCGGTCCGCCTCCCCCTCTCTCCCTATTTATTCTGGAACCCTCACCCCATCCCCCTCTCTGATGAAGGGTCTAGGCCCGAAACGTCAGCTTTTGTGCTTCTGAGATGCTGCTGGGCCTGCTGTGTTCATCCAGCCTCACATTTTATTAAGTTGCCAACTATTGCTTGATTCCCTGACGTAGAGCATTAGGAGAAGCCTTGGCTTGAGGTAAAACTAGAAAGGAGCAACAATGGCAGACAGTAGATACCTGAAAGAGCATTTTTCAGGTGATGGAACAACTTTAAGGAGGAAGCCCTACCTCAGAGAGCTGCTTGACAATTTGATTGGCTGTTAGCTTTGTTGTCCCTGAAGCTCCATTGGGATTAATGCACATTACAAGGATCAGATGGAATGTCATGGATCTTACAAGTGGGGGAAGCCAGAACTAGATAGATGCAGATATCCTGTGGGACATAGAAGAGGATTCAGGATCATGGGATGTCGGCTGGAAAGGCTAGGAGCTGGGAAGTTCAATGGTTAACAGTTTTAAATCTGTCGATCTATTGAATCTTTCCAGTTCTTTGTGCTGTTAGTCAAGCCTGGGTGTGATTAGAGAAACAGAACCTGAATTGAAATCAAGGATAAACATGAGAGAAGGCATTTTAAGCATTGATTAAAATTCTGTTCAGAAATAAAACTTAGAGTCCGATCTGCTTGCCTCCAAGGCATAAAGGACAACAGGGAGAAACTACAGAGAAGGTTGAGAGCTGGGGGTGGGGACAGGTGGCAGTGGTTAGGTAAGGATGTGTGCAGATTCTGTTGCTTGAGTTTAAGTTTGATTTTTTTTGGGAAAGGAAGATTGGGATGGAGGTGAGGCAATGCTGTCACTCTTTTCCCACCCAATAACTGAGTGGGGAAACCTACCATGATTCCCCATATTCCTGACTTTGTCCCTTTGAATTGGAACGGAAATGCCCTTCAATGGCTGTTTAAGGGCCTCAGTTGTGAATACGACAGATGGGCTGCCCTAGTCCTTGCCAAATATAAATTGTGCCCAGAAAAATTAGGAAGGTTGGTGCAGATTGATGGATGGCAGGAAAGTCACATGGAGAGTTTTTCAGGCTGTGCCCCAAACCTTGTGGCAGATTTCATAAAGGTCTGTACCTGTAGTAAGAAAGATTATCCGAATAGGAAATTGAAATAACAGTTATTAAATGGGAATGATTAATACAAGTCTGAAAATTTCCAATTTATTTCTTTTTATCTGTTATACCTTAACTGCAATATTTTGCACTTTTATGATGTTCTCTTCAAGTTTCTAGTCATACCTACTTTTTCTCTAAATCTATTAAATGTTATGCTATTATATTCAAATTGTTGTCAGATTTTGTCTGATAACTATTTACAAACCAACCTGATAAGTGAGATTTAGCATGAACCCACAATGTGCCACTTTATGAAGTTTGGAATGCCACACATTAGGTAGCATAAATTAGTCCATATTTTCACACTTTAATTAACACACTGTAATGAGCAGAAACACTTTCAAATACACTGGAAGGGCAAATTTAGAGCAATGCAAGTGCTAGACAACAGCGTAAACTGTTAAGAATGTGTGTGTATAAGTGGATTAAGATGCATTTTCGAGTAGTGATATCTATTATTATGTTCACATGTACAACATTCTTGATAAATATGCATTTGTTGTTTGATACAGCAACTGAAAAATATTACTATCCAAAGATAAACTGTGGAACATTTCAAAAGCAGATATGAATACCTTAAACTGTACTTAAACTGTATGGTCCAGTTACATTTTTAAAGATGAGTTAACCCCAAGTAATAGTTTAGTTCTGAAAGGTTTTTTTTACTGGAAAGAGTTTTAGGCTTTGTTTCCGTAAAGACAAACTAATGGAATGACTATTCTTTGGTGAAGACAGTTTAGTTAACCTTAAAAGGGGTCATTGTCATAAGAGGCCTCTGCAGTAATGAGAGAGCAACAGAGTATACGCTTAAAACTGTGCTACAAAACTGTGATAGGACTTTCAGTTTGCCCTGTTTAATCAAATCACTTGCTGAAATGTGGAAGTAAACTGATTTGCTAAAGTAGAATGGAAGTTAGTTAAATGAACAGCCCTTTAGTACAATGATTTAATGTGGATTTAGATTACTTAGCTCAGATTGTCATTACGAACTTCTGAACAATATAAATAAATTATAACAGACCAACCCCTGAACGTTAGATGAAGGCCAGAGTAGAGATGGAACAGAGTTGTAAAGTAAGTTATAAGGAACAGCATTGGGTGAGATAAGGAAAGAATGGAATAAAGACTTAATTGATTAAAGTTGGAAGATAGATAAAAAGAGTCTCTGAAGTTAATGGTAGGCGGATAACATTAAAATTGTATTATTACCCAAAGGTTCAAGGTAGAAACATAACATTTTATTGGGTATTCTTTAATAAAGTGAACCTTCCTGGGGCGTTTAATTCTGTATATAGTCTATTTTGTCCATCTTTGAAGAAAAGTGATAAGTGAAAGACTCTGGCTTTAGCTTATCTTTAACTTTGATTAAACTATCTTACTCATTTTCGACACCTACCCACCATATTGATTGAAATGTAGGAATCATGGCAGTCAACCTGTGCACAGCAAACTCACACAAACAGCAATGTGAAAATGACCATTATAGACAAAGCTGTCGTCAAAGCATGGGCAGAATTATATCTCTCTTCAGTGCCTGAAGCCTCTTAGACGTGTCATCAGCCAGTCATGCACGGTATCTCTAGTCACCCAACAACCATAACGTGTGTGCTGAGTGCTTTTGAAAGAGAGCTGCACTTTGCTGTGACCTCCCTGCCAGAGCCAATACCTCCATTTTACTCAGTCTTATCTAATCACTCAGTCATTTACCTGACATCCTTTCCTCCCGGTGGCCTGGCATGCTGCTTACCTGATATTCTAACATTACCCTTACCGTTCAAACTTAGCCTTTCACAGGAGCTATCAAAGTTGTGGTCTGTGCTACTTAGATCACTGAACATAGCAACTGTTACCATGAATAAAGGGACACAGTTTGCCTCTCGCTGACTATATTGCATAGTTAAGCTGTACTCTGCAGTTCTGCAGGATCTGTGATCATAACCTCCTGCCAGAAACATGAAGCACTTTCCTAACTTAAAAAAAGGAATAGAGTAGCAATCTAAATATTATTGCCACTCCTTGGAAAATCCAGTCCTACATAACAAACAAAAGTGATCATTCAATGCCTACTTGAATGTAGTGGTGGAAATATTGTGAGCTGATAAATTAAACCTGTGAATCATGAAGGAAATTGCATAAAATTAAACCACACTGTTTAGTACAATCTCTTTTTTAGTAAAATATGTTGGATCAGTCTCGTGACGTTGATATAGTTCATAAAATTGACAATAAAATTCAAACCTGCTGAAGGATTGACCATAAATTAATAAACAATAACTTGTGGCTCACAAATCCAGCAACCTCTGATCCAGCAAACTCTGTAGTCTGGCCAGCCCTGTTGGCATGAACCCTGTTGTGCTTCCAGTTTTCTGAAATTGTACAGACAGGTAAAGAGATCATCTATATTCTAAAATAACTGCTCTTGTTTCTCACCTTATGCTACAAAGTGACATTTAAATAGGTTTTAAATAATCTCAATGCTGACCCTGACAGGTGACCTCCTATTGTCTGACAAATTTTGCAGTTTGGCAAAGCCCCAGCTGAGAGCCTGCCAGATTACAGAGGTATAACCTGAAGTGGTGGCTATTTTCTCTCTGAGGGAACAGGTATTACAGATTTTCTCAAAGAACAGTAGTGACAGTGTGCATGCCTGTTTTGTCTTCCACTGTTTGATGTTGGCCATAATATCTTTTACACTCTATTGAGAAAACACATAATGTGACAAACTTGATGTCGTTCAATAGCAGTGTCATGCACACATTTGGTAACAGCTTGACAGATGATGCAGTCTCAGACCTAGTTTAATTCTGTCTTACAATTATGTCAGAGCTAAATGAACAAAAGGCACTTCATAAAAATGTACAATGTCAAGAGATAAACAATACAGATATCAGAGACATGGATCAAGTTCCCTTAACAAAAAGAGGAATTAATACTTCTACTGAATTAATATCATAGTGTTCAAAATCAAATGTTCTGAAGTCCCAAAATTTTAGTGCTCATTTTAGCATTATAGAGAGAAAATCCTGCTTAAAACCCAAGAGGTCAGAAGGATCATGAGGCCCCACTTTCACAGTCTGCACTCATATTGAATGTTGAGATCAAGTGAGCTTTGGCCCTTTTACTCCACATTCCTCTTAATCTAGGTATATTCTGTAACTTTTATATTTAGTATATTCATTTTAAGAAATATATCAATCTCGTATGTAGTGATTCTTCAGGTATTTATTAATTAGGCACAGCACAAGTATGAGGGATAACAAAAGAACACTTGGAATTAGCCATACACATAGTCCACTTAAGTGTAAGCTGGATGAACACAGCAGGCGAAGCAGCATCTTAGGAGCACAAAAGCTGACGTTTCAGACCAAATTTTCCTTTGAGAACAGTATTAAGAAAAGGCAATAGTGAAAGATACATGGAATACTGACATGTATAACATACAGATAGACTGAAATCATAGGAGGCAATAGGAACAGGTAAAAGGAACACGGCAGATGAAATCTATTTTCATTTTAGGAAGGAAAATACCTATTTTTCTGTTATTCAAGGTCAACTAAGAGAAACATCCTCAGATATCTCACCATTTTGCTAGTGCTTACCTTTCAGGCATATGTGGGATGTTGGGTGTTTACACTTCAGAATGCGTATTGTTATGTGAATTTAGGTGGTAATATATTTACTTGAGTTTAAGTATTCTCTATAATTGAACCTGGATAAAAGATAACATCTTAAGTGGGTAGGTTTATAGACTGACAATATATTCATGATTAAGACTTAATATCTCAGTTAACTAAACAGCTGTGTAGCCATGGAAACTAAAGTTTACCTTTAGTTCAGGCAGCTTTTGGAGGAAAGAAGCAGTCAATGTTTTGAGTATTATCTTCTTCAGTCCTGAAGAAGAATAATACCCGAAACGTTGACCGCTCCTTTCCTCCAGATTCTGCGTGGCTTGCTCTGTTCTTTCAGCCTCCTGTTTGTTTACCTTGGCCCAGCATCTGCAGCTTTTTTTTTTCTTTTTACCTTTAGTTCAGATGTGGTTGTACATTGTAAGTGGTTTAGCAGAAATGTGCATGTGGTTTTGCATATTTATGAAAGGAAAATCATTTGAGAAAACAGAGTAGATCAGGCTTATTGAATGCTTACAAAGGCCATACCACCATGCAAGAGAAATTACAAAAAAGAAATACATTGTGACTAAAAGAGTCCTTTTCCAGATGTAATACCAGACTATGATAATATGGAAGGTGAAGTGATATGTGGCTTTGTGCTTCATGGTGCCATGGAGAAAGAAGTGGATTGATCCTAGTGACTCTTTACATTGCAAAATATCGTTTCGCTTTTCAGTGTTGGGACATTTAGAAGTGCTAGGAAAAGCTAAACCCCTTTTTAAAGGAAGCAGGATGCTTAGTGATTTGCATTTTCTGGTATGAATGTTATTTACCAATTGAATTCAACATGTTGTGGCATAGAACTCTGGCAGCAGGAACTCGTTAGAAGGCATTAAATCTCTTTTCAGCGGCATTTTCTTCTTTCTAAAAGCTTTTCTATTCCAAATTGTTACAGTGTGAGAATGTCTACAAATCCAGGAAGTACAGAAAAATGTAATCATCCCTGGTAGTCAGAATACAATTAGATGCCACAATGGGTTCTTAAGGTAATTAAGGGATCAGCTTTAATTGGGTGAATGGTCTTCTTTCAATGTAATAAAAAGACATTGTACAGCCAGAGTTGTTCAAATATTTTTATTCCTGACATCAGTATTGACCGAGAAGGATCTGAACTATTGCACTTCTGTGCACCTGGTTTAAGCTTCTGGGATGCTTTCATTTATCATGATCAGTGAACAATGGCTCATACCAAGCATGGAGGCGGTGATGCAGTACCACTGCTACAATTATAATGACAAGTGGAACTGGGATTAGTGTAAATGACGTGCATTATGCATTGAAGTCTTTGAGACACTTCATTGTTTTAGATATGTATTTTTTTGCTGCAAGTATATTTAAACACCAATGTTAGTATAGATCTCATGACCACTTGAGATCTTGCCCATGAAGGGCAAGGTTAGCAAATACATGAGAACACCATCTACAAGTGCTTCTCCAAGCCACTAATAATCCTGGCCTGGAAATATACAGCCGTTCATTTGGTGTTGTTTGACTCAAAATGCCAGAATACCCTTCCTAATGGCATTTTAGGACTACCTGTAGACTGTAGAGTTCAAGAAGGCAGCTCACCACCACCTGAACAAAGGCAACTAGGGACAGGCACCAAATTCCAGTCCAGCCTGTGATGCTCACTTCCCATGGGTGAATTTAAAAACAAAATCCAAAGTGTAGAAGTGTAATTTAGACAACAAATAGCCACCGAGCCAACTGTTTGGTAGCTGTTTGACATATTGCTATGAACCTTATGGACTTAGTTCCTGTTGGACTGGTGGAACCATTTTCTGGCTGTGAACTCAATTTAATAATGGATGGACTTTCCTAAAACCATAACATTAATAATTAACCTATTGGCTTCCTGAACAATTAAGAAGGGTTGGTGGGGTGACATATCCTTTCTATCCAATGGACGATGTCATAAATTAGGATTGGAAAGAAAACCAAGGAAGTCTAGTCTCTGATCTTTCTTATACAATTAGCTGACGCCCTGCTGCACAATCAAAGGGGCTGCTGTAAGATATGATCTCACAAAGATGAGAGGAGGAGTCCAGCCTCTCAAACCAAGCTAAGATAGATGGAAGAGGACAAAGAAGCCATTGTAAAAAATGCACTTAATACAGCCTGTTCACAGTGAACTAAGAAGATCATGGTCCTGAGGAGCATTGGGAAGATGAGTGGCATTATATTCTGAGTTGCCATATTCTGACTTGCCCAATGTTTACCTGCTTAGTACTCCTCAGGTCAACTTACTTTGCAGTTCCACTCTGTCATCTTTCTGAAGGCATTAGGCAACTCCATCTAAACAGCCAACTCTCAAACTCACCCTCAGCCTTTTGCTCTCTCATGTGCATTGTGATCAATCTTCTCAAACGTCATCCTTCTGTCTTTTCCACACAAGCCATTATGTGCTCAGTTCTATGAAGGTATATTGGATAGGTTGGAACTTTTATCCATGCAAAATAGAGGGCTTGGAAGTGATTTGATAGATATTTGATGGACAATTCAAAATGTTAAGGGGGAGGGATAATGGGAACTGCAGATGCTGGAGATTCCAAGATAATAAAATGTGAGGCTGGATGAACACAGCAGGCCAAGCAGCATCTCAGGAGCACAAAAGCTGACGTTTCGGGCCTAGGCCCTTCATCAGAGAGGGGGATGGGGGGAGGGAACTGGAATAAATAGGGAGAGAGGGGGAGGCGGACCGAAGATGGAGAGTAAAGAAGATAGGTGGAGAGAGTGTAGGTGGGGAGGTAGGGAGGGGATAGGTCAGTCCAGGGAAGACGGACAGGTCAAGGAGGTGGGATGAGGTTAGTAGGTAGCTGGGGGTGCGGCTTGGGGTGGGAGGAAGAGATGGGTGAGAGGAAGAACCGGTTAGGGAGGCAGAGACAGGTTGGACTGGTTTTGGGATGCAGTGGGTGGGGGGGAAGAGCTGGGCTGGTTGTGTGGTGCAGTGGGGGGAGGGGATGAACTGGGCTGGTTTAGGGATGCAGTAGGGGAAGGGGAGATTTTGAAACTGGTGAAGTCCACATTGATACCATATGGCTGCAGGGTTCCCAAGCGGAATATGAGTTGCTGTTCCTGCAACCTTCGGGTGGCATCATTGTGGCAGTGTAGGAGGTGCCACAATGATGCCACCCGAAGGTCGCAGGAACAGCAACTCATATTCCGCCTGGGAACCCTGCAGCCATATGGTATCAATGTGGACTTCACCAGTTTCAAAATCTCCCCTTCCCCTACTGCATCCCTAAACCAGCCCAGTTCATCCCCTCCCCACACTGCACCACACAACCAGCCCAGCTCTTCCCCCCCACCCACTGCATCCCAAAACCAGTCCAACCTGTCTCTGCCTCCCTAACCGGTTCTTCCTCTCACCCATCCCTTCCTCCCACCCCAAGCCGCACCCCCAGCTACCTACTAACCTCATCCCACCTCCTTGACCTGTCCGTCTTCCCTGGACTGACCTATCCCCTCCCTACCTCCCCACCTACACTCTCTCCACCTATCTTCTTTACTCTCCATCTTCGGTCCGCCTCCCCCTCTCTCCCTATTTATTCCAGTTCCCTCCCCCCATCCCCCTCTCTGATGAAGGGTCTAGGCCCGAAACGTCAGCTTTTGTGCTCCTGAGATGCTGCTTGGCCTGCTGTGTTCATCCAGCCTCACATTTTATTATCTTGTTAAGGGGGAGGGTTTAGTTAGAGCAGAAGCTGTTCCCAGTCATGAAAAGGCTGAGTGTGAGAGTGCGCAGATTCAAAGTAATGGGTAAAAGAAGCAAATATGACACAAGAAATCTCCTTTTACACTGTGGGATGCACTGCCTGAGAGTTTGGTGGAGGCAGGTTCAAATGAAGCATTCAAAAAGGGAAATTGATTACTTTCTGAAAAGGAAGAATGCATGGGATGAAAGGAAGAATGTTGGTGAATGGCTCTAAGTGAATTGCTCATTCAGAGAGTTGGTATAAGCACAACTCAGCAAATGATCTGCTTCACTCTATAACTACTCTGTGCTCACTCAAACATCTTTGTTTTCTCACCCTGGAGAAGGAAAAAACACATAATGCAGTAAGAATCAGAGACTCTTGGATAACAAGATATGGAGCTGGGTGAACACAGCAAGCCAGGCAGCATCAGAGGAGCAGGAACGCTGTTGTTTCAGGTCTGAATCCTTCTTCAGAAAAGGGACTCTTGAGTGATGTTAAAGGGAGTCATGTTAGTGATGAGCCTCCCATCATTGGCATTTTGTCAGCCACTGGCAACGCATGTCTAGCTGCAGCACTAGGAGGGAGGTCTTTATTCAACGAGGCTGCAGCTATCAATAATGACCTACCATGATATCCTGAGTCTCGTGAGACAGTGGTGCCCAGATACACTAAGGGAGATGATCTTCTTTACAATAGATGCTGTGTTGGACGTGTCACCTCCAGCCAACTGAGGAGGGGCTGGTGACTGAGGAGAATGCTACTGCTGCTGCTGAGTTTATTTCTGCTGTTATAACAAGGTGTAGAGCTGGATGAGCACAGCAGGCCAAGCAGCATCAGAGGAAGGCTGATGTTTTGGGCCTAGACCTTTCTTCATTTTGCACACTCACTAACCTGTTTTTAAAGGCTTTGCACCCTCCTCACAATTGTTTTCCCACCTAACTTTAGAGCATCAGCAAACTTGGAAACTTTCACCCAGTTTCCTTGTGTAAGTTTAGGATAAAGTTTGCAAATAGCTAAGATCAGTCTCAAATTCATTTGGCTACCGAGCTGGTTACTACTGACCTGAAAATGATCTGTATATTCAGGCTGATTGTTCTCTGTCTGCTATTCACAGAGAATGCTGATTCCTAATTTTATATAATAACCTCTTGTGTGGTATTAGATACATTTGTTCTACAACATTGTATGTTAATATCATAGGAGCTTCAAAGTTGTTTTCTGTTTGGAAAGTAATGATTCATTGCCCATGTGATTTCTCATTCAACCCTATGATAAAGATCAACTTTTAAGGAAGGATTAAGGAAGGATAGATTGTTATATGGATAAATCTTACACAGCTATGGGGAAAGAGGATAGATGTGAGCCTTATCGGATAACTCCTGGCAGAAGGAATAAGGAGGATTAAGAATAAAACATTGAAATATAGACTAAATGCTACAGTTCTAAAGGGTGTGTAAGGACAGAGAGAGTGGGGATATATGTATATTTATCTTTGAAGATGGCAGGACATAATGAGTGAGGAATTAGCAAGGCATTTGGGACCTTTGGCTTCATTAATATTAGTATTGAGTACAAAAGCAGGGAGATTATATTTAATCTGTACAATGCTCTATTTAGGCCATAGCTAGAATATTGCATCCAGTTCACTAATTTTAGGAAGAATTTGAGAGGCCTTGAGAGGGTGCAAAGGGCATTTACCAGAATGGTTTCACAGATGGAGGAATTTTAGCCAAAATGTTAATTGGTTGCATCCTGGAGTGGGATTTGAAACCAGAGATTCTGCTTCAGATGTGGGTTGCTACCACTATGTCACAACTCCACTTTTATATACTTAGGATGAGGTACGGTGCCCAAAATTGAAAGTACTTTAAATAAAACTTTAATTGAGCTTTACATAGCTTTTAAATAGTTTTCACTCTTTTAAATTCCAACCTCCTTGAGATAATAGCTAACATTCCATTCATCCTTAAAGATATTTCGGTATATCTGTAATTTTTGCCCTATACATCTCAAATCCACCACAGTTTCCAGATTCTTGCCATTTAGAATATGTATAGGGGAGCACATTGGCTTGGTACTTAGCACTGCTGCCTCACAGAACCAGGGATCTGGGTTCAATTCCACCCTCAGGTGACTGTATAGAGTTTGCACATTCTCCCCCTGTCAGTGTGGGCTGCATCTGTGTGCTCTGGTTTCCTCCCACAGTCCAAAGATGTGCAGATTTGGTGGATTGGCCATGCTAAATTGGCCATAGTGTCCAGGGATGTGTAGGTTAGGTGGATTAGTCATAGGAAACACAGGATTAAAACAAATAAAGTTAGGGATGGAATTGGTCTGGGTGGAAGGGTTGGTGCAAATCTGTTGTGCCAAATGGCCTGCTTCCGCACTGTAGGGATTCTATGATCACATGTTCATAGCTCTTCAGTACTGTGTAATTGGTAGGTTTTGTTTCTGTGTGTTTTGGACAATGGGAGGAAACTGGAGCACCCAACAGAAACCCATGCAGATATGGGGAGAATATACAAGCTTCATATAGATAGCCATCCAAGGCTGGAATTGAACTCAGGCCCTGGTGCTGCAAGGCAGCAGTACTAACTATTGAGCCATCTTTCTAGTTAAAGTAATTGTCAATATTGTAGATTCTAGTCACACTCCAGAGACCCGAATACAGAAAACTTAAGTGATACTTCAGTGCAATATTTAGGGAGAATGTCTGTGCTGGTAATGCCATATTTGCAACATAATATGAAAACCAAAGACCATCCAAAAGTTCCATTGAAGTAATTTAAAGAAGCATAAGGTAATGGTTCCCAATATACTAGGAATTTTTTTTTTCCCTTAGTCAACATAACTTAAACCAGATTGTATATCATTACAATATAGTTCTTTATGTGTGCACAAATTGATTATTGCTTTGTCTAGATTAAAACAGTGATTCCACTTCAGAGATACTTCATTGACTATAATTTTTTTGGACATCCTGAAACAAAGCGATATGCTATATAAATATAATTTCTTTTCATGGCTTTGTTTACTGTTTGGCTCAAATGTTGCATACATAATCAGGAAAGCAGATCAATGGCTCCTGTCTGCACGGTTTGCTGCGATGATCATATTGCTTATCAGGGTTTGTTGTTTGCTGATCTCTTGCTTTAAAGTACTTTTCACTTCCATACAGGAGACATAGAGTGATTTCAAGTCTCTCTGTATGTAGAGGGGGTTTTAGAAAGGTGTCAGTTCTAACTAGTCAAGTTAAATGTCAACTGTTCCTAGTTGTTTACCCACAGTTAGAATGTATTTAATTATAGTAAACAGTAGTTCTTGTTAAGCTGGAATACTGGTCCTTGTTTTCTGTTAACCTAATTCATTCTGGCAGGTCGACTGGGAATTTTGTGTACTTTGATAAGCTTTTTAGGCTTCTGTGACAACTCCAGGAATAGTAGGGCCTTAATTTCCAGTGCACTACCAGGAAAGACGCTAAGGAGAGAGAAACTTGGTTACATGGTTAAATTTTACCACAAATCAGTTATTGTCAATTTTGGCATGTTTCATGAAGAGTGTTTGACATGAGTTCTCGGGAGATTTCTCACTCAATTCTGTACAACATGACTCATTACCTACCCCAAATGCCCCTTTGGCTCCCCACTTGTCCCAGCTACATTCCCACCATAAGTGGAAGTACTTGCCTTTGCTGGGAGCTCCCTGGATTCCTGACAACAGTGCCAGCTTTAAAGTGCACCCATGCAGCCAGTCAAAAGCTACCATCCAGGAATTGCCAATCATGATGCATGTGGTAGGAGGGGAACCAAAAAGAAATAGTTCTGAGGGCACACTGGTAGTATGGCTCGCAACTCATTGCAAATACAATCGTACAATAGTAAATGTATTGCTTTTCAACAATAAACTACACGTTACCATCCCTAGTGTGATCCCATCTTAGCATCATGACTAAGATTGTGCTGTTAAGGGTGGTTAGTGAGGATGAAAGAGAAAAAGAGAGTCTTTTGCACTTGAAATCATCTCTCCCCATTGTGTCCCATGCCTCTCTGTTAAAACATAAAAGAAGCCCATTTTTCAACACTGTTTTCAGTTTTGAAGAAGAGTCACACTGGCCTTGAAATGAGAACTCTGTTTTTCTCTACATAGATACTGCCAGACCGGCTGATTTTCTTAAGCATTCTCTGTTTTTGTCTCTGGAATTCTCTCCCTGTCTTTTTGATCTCTTTCTCCCTCATTAACTTGATCTCCCTGACTGTGTGTTGGAGATCGCTCATAATCATTCTTCAACTGTTGCTTCATCTCCAGTTATGTCTGGAAGAACTTGAGATGTTATATTACAATTAAAGGTGCCATATGTTGCAAATTTTAAATTTCTGATTGCTATCTGATGATTCCTTATTGAATGTGAATGTGAGTACATTGGACAAAAGTATATGAAATTCAGGCATAATGCCTCTGAGTAGTTGAGCAGTCTGTCAACATTTTCCATCTCAGCTCAAATTGTAAAGAATTGATGCACATTGATGCTGGAAGATCTTGAGCTTGTCATCAAACAAAAGACAATGAACAGGTTCTCAAATTTGGAGAACCAGTAGGAGGCCATGCAGCTTGATCAGAGCTGCAGTCTGCAGTTCAACTAACAGAAAGAGAGGATGTCTCCAACTTGGAATCTTCTTCACATTCTAAATCTTATGATTGAAACATTGTTACAGTTGTTGGTTCACAAACCTAGAGGGGAAAATCCTCCAAGTATAATGAGGTAGGCAGAGAGGGGAGTCTGCCTTCAGGCAGCTCACCTGTTCCTTGTGTCAAAGGGGATTGCATGCCTATGAAATTATTTCAATCTCCTTCTTTTACTTTGCTTCTTGTTTTTCTGGCCTATGGTTATACTGTGTATAACTGTAATGTAACTTTTTTCTTCATTTCTCCATTCTGTAACTGAGGATTGCACCTAAGTGCTCTGTACCTAAGATATTGCAGTGTTGGTGACATTGTTACATCGTAACTAAACTTGTAACTAGGAAGCTGTACTTGGGTACCTTTGCAACTAAGATGGCACTGTAAGTGGCGATCTAGAAACTTTTCACTGTACTCATTCGAGTATGTGTGACAATAAGGCTCATTCATTCATTCATGTCATCTTAATAGGTCTGTTATTCACTGTAACTGATGACTTGTTTCTTCAAGCGGTTTGTCTTTTCACACCTGATCCTGTCTTTGGGAAAACAATCTGGGGTATTGGCATATCAGCATGATGGACATTGGTGCAAAGTTTAGTGCCTGTAGGCGCCTTTAGTCTCCATACTGGAACAAAAACTCGGTGTCTGGAATTTGGTGAGAATGTTTATGGATTAAAGTACTGAGAGAAATTGGAATTATTTTTAACACATCGCTAAGGCAATTTAAATATTCAAAAGACATATGAATTGGTAAGTTTGTGGTGTATGATTTAGCAGACTTTACATTGCCAGACAACTAGTTAATAATTCAGATAGGAGTTTTGTTTCAATGTCTTAAGGGTCATCAGTTATATCTTTGAACATCACTGAATTTAACTATTACAAACTGGTTCAATTGATCTATTTTTAATTTTAAGATCAATACCTTTGAAATGGTGACCATGAAGTTACCATCATTGTAAATACACATCTCATTCACTAAAGTGCTTCAGAGGAAGAAATTCACCATCCTTATCAAGTCTGGCCTACATGTGGCTCCAGGCCCATGGCAATATGTTGACTGTTTTCAAGAATTTGGGGTGGTCAATAAGTGCTGTCCTTGTCAGTGCAAAAGCAAAACAAAAATGAAAACATTACAGATTAGAGCTTTGGCTTCATTTTATCTTAAAACTTAAAGGACACAAACAATTCGACAATGTTTGTCCCACGGATTAGTAGCAAATGAATTTACAGAAGAACATTTAATGTATACGCACGATCATACTCAGAATCTATTTTAAAATATGATTACATTAGGACAGTTTCTTGAATCTTAATAGTCTTTAATTTAATGAACAGCTTAATTTCAGCAATTAGAATCAGACAGAGCCTACGCAAACTTACTATTAGGCTGCTGTGTTCTACTTGATTCCGTTTCTCGAATTCTCAATTTTACTGTAATGGGGGGTGAGCATCATTTTTTAAAAAAACAAATGATTTTATCCAACCTTCCATTAGTATTGTGGTGAAAAGGTAGGACGAGAAGCATACATTCCAAGCAGTATACATCTAGTCCAAATTAATTTTTGTTTCTCAAAAGTACAATTTTGATTATTTTTGTTTAAGGCCTGAATCTAAGCCCAAAATGTTGACTCTCCTGTTCCTTTGATGCTTCCTGACCTGCTGTGATCCTCCAGCTCCACACTGCATCGATCTCTCTCTATCTTCCACTGATATCAAATTGTTGAATAGGAGAACAGAATTCCTTCACCCCACCCCCAAAAAGGAAAATTACTTTAACTGTGATGAAGATAGGCGTGTGAAGTAGTAGGTCTGTTATGGCTGATCATTATTTTCCAAAGCAGCATTGATGATGCTTTCATCCCTGTCATTGTTTACTGTCCACTTTCTGGAATAGATAAATTACACTGTTCTGAATATGTATGAATCGAAAGGTTTGCTCAGAGTATTTGCATAAGCCTTTTACAGTTAGTAAGTTTCTGTCAGTTGATACATTTTATATTTGGCGGACTTCAGACAAACATGACAAACCAAACGTGCTCTTGGTCTGAAACTATGACTGATGATGATTGTTCTGTTTAAACCTAGCTGCCTTGTTGAAAAACACTGCAATCAAATTCATTGATCATCCTGACATGCAATAGAAATTACTTGGAATGTTAAAAATGCATATTACTTGTCCAGAGCACTCAAAATGTCATGCTATATAGTTCTAAAAAGATTTGACAGTTTTGTTTGTGGCATTTGATGTCCTGCATAACATCTTTATTCAATGCAAATCATAGTAGACATTTCCTGGGACAGAATAAAAATGTTTGTCTGCAGTCAGCAGCTGAGATGTATGTCTTTGTGTGGGTTAGGAATTGTAAAAGAGAGCTAATCCAACAACATTTGCATGACTGAATGCCTAGTCCCAATTTGGCAATGTCCATTCATAGCAAACAAAACCTTTTCATTTTTAGAAGACAGACTCAATTGGGGGACGAATCTCAATTTCAAAAGTTTCTCTTGTGAACAATGTCATAGTTTTTTCATATTTTCATACTGGCTCTTTCTATTGTGTTCAATCCAATTCAAATTTCTTCTATGACTCTATGACTTCTTATCAGAAATTAATTACTGATGTTCAGCCAATCATGGTCTTTTGTTTTACACAATCATGCGCTAATGAAAGTTAGTGGGTATGATATGTAATTAGTCAAATTCTGCTTGTTTAAAGGCCGTGTGTTAATTAGCAATAAAAGTCAACATCTCAACAAAAAGCTCAAAGCAATTGTTCATTATTTATTCTACCTTATATTCAAGTGTTCTCTAATTGAGGGTCACAAGCCAAGTATAGCATTCAGCTATGGCACTTTTTTCCATTAGCTGTACGACTACTTTTGTACTAAAAGAATTTTGGAACATTTATTATGGCTAAAGTAATTTACATTATTTTGATTCCTCTTAAATCAAGAGAGAGAATTGGAATTGTGAATATTTTCAGAAATGTTTCCTTAATATCAAATTAACTCTCATTGAGTAATTTTGAAATATTGGTCAATTATTCGCAGTTATTTATAGATATGCTTGTAGGCGAAAAAGAAAGAAAAACTAGTAATCATACATTTTTTTTGCCTGGTAATATTATTCTGATGGAAATTGTTTGAAAAAAATACAATTTTATGGAAAAATAATTTTAGCTTTGAAACTGTTATTTGGAAATATATAAAATTATATTGCTAAAAAGTATTAGAATTTGTTTTGTGTTTTAGTGAGTTAGCTTTTTATTGCCAATTTGTATGCAGACAAATACATCTCTTATTACATAAATAATCTCTTCTCCATTTTTTAAAGTAGGCAACTCTCTTCAATGATGTGGGAAGTTAAACAGGAATCTCCTGCCTAGAACAAACAGGATAAACCAAATCCAATCAATGTTTGCCCTATCAGACCACATTCAGTGGGATTTTAAGCGCCCAGTAGCATTCAAGCCATTCTTTTCTATGACTGTCTAATTCCAAGAATGAATTTTAAAAAAAGCATGAGATAGATCAGAAGTCCTGTCAACAAGACATTTAATATCACGATTAACATTATCTCCAATTTTCTACTCTTTTTGTTTCAAGAATTCTGTAAATCTAACCTGGGCCCAGCAATAAATTGAACACGACCTATTGCATACACAAGATTTAAAAATCTTTCATCCTCAAAGCAGCACATAAAATACTTACTTTATGTTACACATTAATCTGGATTTTCATGAGCTGTAAGATTTAGGATGTGATTTATTCATTGGTGCAAGTAAATTTTACCATTAAGTTGCATGTAAACAGCTTTACAGTAGTTGGGATAGTAACTTGGAGTGCTTTTGTTTGCAGTTGGAGCCTTACCGAGAAGTTATAATAGTTAATCAAGGGGGAGGTGATGGCCTAGTGATATAATCGCTGGAATGTTTACCCAGAGACCTAGGTAATGTGTTGGGAACTCAGGTTCAAATCCTGCCACAGCAGATGGTGGAATTTGAATTCAATAAATATCTGGACCTATGAGTCTAATGATGGCCACAAATCCATTGTCAATTGTCAGAAAAACGCATCTGGCGCACTAATGTGCTTCAGGGGAGAAAATCTGCTGTCCTTACCTGGTCTGGCCTACATGTGACTCCAGACCTGCTGCAATGTGGTTGTCTCATACTGCCCTTTGGGCAATTCGGGAAGGGCAATAAATGCTGCCTGGCCAGCAATGCCCTCATCCTGTGAATGGATAAAGGAAAAAAAATCTTCATTCAAATTTTCATGCAGCCAAGTTTCAACTTTCACCAGCAAGCTTACTCGCCTTGTTTAGTTCCAACTAGCACATTAGCAAGTTGGCATTAAGAGAATTACGGATTGCCCTCATATAGTGGAATTGTTCTGTTGTAGTTAGCTGTTATGGTGTTAAAAGTTTGAAAACTATCAGGCAGTTCAGTAATGGCTTTATCATTAAGTTTGAGTGAACATAATGTGACAATGGAGTATTTCCATGGGCATTAGATGTTAGGCTGACATTTATTGTTTGAAAGCTATTGGTATCAATTATTAAGGAAAGTAATAGCAGAACATTTGGAATATCATAATCTAATCAAGCAGAGTCAGCATGCCTTCATGTAAGGAAAATCGTATCTGACAAATTTAGTAGTTTTCTGATGAAATCTCAACCAGTAGATGGACTTCCAAAAAGTGTTTGATAAGGAACCTCACAAAAGGTTAAGCCATAAGGTAGGAGCCAATATTGGAGGTAGTATATTAGCATGGATTGAGAATTGGCCCATCAGCAAGAAACAGCGTGTAGGGATAAGGGATTCTTTTTCAAGCTCATGGCCCGTGACCAGTGGGGTTCGGCAGGGATCAGTGCTGAGACTGCAATTGTTTACAATATATATTAATGGCTTGGAGGAAGGAAGTGAAGGTACTTTTGCCAAATTTGCTGACAGCACAAAAGTAGGCAGACTGTAAGATGGGTACAAACAGTTTACAGAAAGATATAGACAGGTTAAGTTGGGGACAAAAAGCTGACTAATGGGAGTATAATGTAGGAAGATACAAAGGTGGTCATTTTGACCGGGTAAACAAAAGAACTGAATATTATATTAAATGGAAAGAAACTGCAGAAAGCTGCAACACAAAGGGACTTGTACAAGAAAGCAGGTAATCTGGAAGACTAATGAAATGTTGATTTCATTTCAAAGCGCTTGGATCATGAGAATAGAGAAGTTTTTACTGCACTTTTGCAAGGTGCTGGTATGACTGTATAGAGTCGTAGAGCTGTACAGCATGGAAACAGACCCTTTGGTTCATCTCGTCCATACTGACCAGATGTCCTAAACTAATCCAGCCCCATTTGCCAGCATTTGGCCCTTATTCCAATAAACCCTTTTTAATTATATACCCATCCAGCTGCCTTTTAATGTTGTATTCCTACCAGTCTCCACCACCTCCTCTGGCAGCTCATTCCATGCACAAACCACCCTCTGATGAACAAGTTGCCCTTCAGCTCTCTTTTAAATCCATGCCCTCTCACCTTCAACCTCTCTAGCTTTGGAAAATGCTACCCTGTGGAAAAGACCTTGGCTGGTCATCCTATCCCTGTCCCTTATGATTTTATAAACGTCTATAAGGTCACCCCTCAGCCTCTGATGCTCCAGGAAAGATAGCCACAGCATATCCCTATAGTTCAAATGCTCCAAACCTGGTAACATGCTTGTAAATCTTTTCTGAACCCTTTCAAGTTTCACAACATCCTTCCTATTGCAGGGAGACCAGATTTGAATGCAGTGATCCAAAAATGGTCGAACTAATGTCCTGTATAGCCAAAACATGACTTCCTAAGTCCTATACTCAATGTACTGACCAATAAAGGCAAATGCCTTCTTGACTATCCTGTCGACTTGGGACCCTACTTTTCAGGAACTGTGAACCTGCACTCCAAGGTTTCTTTGTTCAGCAACACTCCCCAGAATGTTACCATTAAGTGTATAAGTCCTGCCCTGATTTGCCTTTCCAAAATGCAGCACCTCACATTTATCTAAATTAAACTCCATCTGCCACTCTTCTGCCTATCAACCCATCTGATCAAGGTCTCACTCTGAAATAACCTTCTCGGCTGTCTATTACACTATCAATTTTGCTATCATCTATGAACTTACTAACTGTACCTCCCATATTCGTACCCAAATCAGTTAGATAAATGACAAAAAGCAGTGGACCCATCTGGAGTACGTCACGCCATTTTGGTCTCCTTTTTTAGGGAAAGATATAATTTCATTGGAGGCAGTTCAAAGAAGTTTCAGTAGGATGATCCTGGTATGGAGGGATTTTGAGAAAAGGCTAGATAGACTAGGACTCTACTCTCTGGAGTTTATATGAATGACAGCTGATCTCATTGAAACATATAGGATTCTTTAAGGGGCTTGACAGGGTGACTGCTGAGAAGATGTTTCCCCTCATGGGACCGTCTAGGATCAGATGGCATATTCTCGGAATAAAAGGAAGCCAAATTAAGATTGAGAAGAGGAGGAATTTCTTGTCTCAGAGGTTGTGAGTCTTTGGAGCTCCTTACACTATAGAACAATGGGGCAGGGTCCTTGTGTATATTTAAGGTTGAGATAAATTCTTGATCAGTAGGGAAATCAAGAGTCACAGGGAACAGGCAGAAAACTGGATGTGAGGAATGTCAGACCAGCCATGTTCCTATTGAATGGTAGAGTCATCTCAATGGGTTGAATGAGTTCTTCCTGTTCATATCTCTTATGGTTTTATGAGAATGTATTCATGCATAAGAACATATAAGTGGGCCATTTCTTGCCTCAAATTTGTTTTGCCATTCGATAAAATCAATCCACTTTCCTGCCTGCCCAACTTGCTCTTTGACTCCTTTCCCAGTTGAGAATCTATCTACATCTGCCTTGAGAATATTCAGCGTCACTGCATCCACTACTGTTTGGGAAAATGAATTCCATTTTCTAATATTTGCTGAGAGAAAAAAAAATCTTCTCCTCACCTCCATCTTAAATGGGAGACCCCTTATTTTTAAACTGTGCCCCCTAGTTCCAGCCTTTTCAACATGGGAAATACCTTTTTAGCATCTACCTTGTCAGATTCCTTCAGAACCTTGCATGTATTGCGGTATTGTGTACAGTTCTGGTCACCGCATTATAAGAAGAATGTGGAAGCTTTGGAAAGGGTGCAGAGGAGATTTACTAGGATGTTGCCTGGTATGGAGGGAAGGTCTTACGAGGAAAGGCTGAGGGACTTGAGGCTGTTTTCGTTAGAGAGAAGAAGGCTGAGAGGTGACTTAATTGAAACATATAAAATAATCAGAGGGTTAGATGGGGTGGATAGGGAGAGCCTTTTTCCTAGGATGGTGACGGCGAGCACGAGGGGGCATAGCTTTAAATTGAGGGGTGAAAGATATAGGACAGATGTCAGAGGTAGTTTCTTTACTCAGAGAGTAGTAAGGGAATGGAACGCTTTGCCTGTAAAGGTAGTAGATTCGCCAACTTTAAGTACATTTATATCGTCATTGGACAAGCATATGAATGTACATGGAATAGTGTAGGTTAAATGGGCTTGAGATCGGTATGACAGGTCAGCACAACATCGAAGGCCGAAGGCCTGTACTATGCTGTAATGTTCTATGTTTTTTGTTCTATGTTTCAATAAGATCATGTGTCATTCTTCAAAACATCAATGAATGCAGACCCAACTTTTCCTCATGAGATAACTCCCTGAAACCAGGAATCAATTGAATGGAGTTTCTCTGCATTGCATTGCTTCTGATGTAATTAGGTGATCTCTTAAATTTGGAGACCAAAACAATACACAATACTCTGTGACTTTATCAATACGCTGTACAACTGTAGCAAAAATTCTAATCAATTGCTGTACCTGCATCCAACGCTTAATGATTCATGTACCACAACTCCCAGATCCCCTCTATGCTTCTGAGTTCAGTAATCTCTGTTCATTTAAATAATTTGCTGCTTTTCTATTCTTTCTGCTAAAGCAGAACAGCAGTTTAGAATAGAATAGGAATTTTTTGTCACGTGTATTTTTTGAAAAAAGAATAGTAAAAATAGGGGATTTGTCAGTTTTTAGTTCAAATAGCTTTTAGTTCAAACAATGCTTTCAGTATCTTTCACTTGATACTTGTAAATGTTTGAAGTTTCTCCCACCTTTTTATGTTTGGTTACAAAATTTCTGGGATGTTATTTGAATCCTTTAGATGAATACAGATTTAAGGCATCGGTTCGATTAATCTGCTATTTTCTGACTTGCCACTCTTAATTTCCCTCTCTGGAGGACCAAAGTTCAGCTTTTTCTTAAAACAAAAATAGTAATTGCTCGAAAAGCTCAGCAGGTCTGGCAGCATCTGTAGAAAGAAATCAGAGTTAAGGTTTCGGATCGAGTGGCCCGTCCTCAGAAGTCAAAATGTTAACTCTGATTTCTTTCCACAGAAGCTACTAGACTGGCTGAGCTTTTCGAGCAATTTCTGTTTTTATTTCTGATTTACAGCACCCTTAATTCTTTCAGTTTTTATTCAGCTCTTTATTTTCCTTTTTAAATGTCCGCAAAGATTTTTACTTCTGTTTTATATTTCTGGTTGGCTTTCTTTGCACTTTAGTTTGCCTCACTCATTATTTTTGGCCATTCTTTGCTGTTTTTCAAAATCTGTCACTTCATCTGGCCTGATACTAATCTTCATATATTTACACACTTTCTTTTTCCTTCAATGTGAAATTACCTTTAACTGCTTTAGTTAACTACAGATTGGATGTCCTAGGCTGGTCTCTTCCTTTATCACAGGAAAGTATCTTTGCTAATTATTCAGAATTACTTCCTTAAGCATCCGCAAATGTATCTAGACTGATATTTTCCTTACCAGAACTGTGATGTTCACCTTAGCCAACTCTGGCCTTGTGTTCTCAAAATTGCCTTTTGCTTAGTCTAAAAGACAAATCTTGGATCCATTGTTCCCTCCCTCAAAATGAATTTGTAATTCAATCATGCTATGATTACTGCCACCTAAGGACTCCTTCACTCTGTTACTTTGATCTTTTGCCTTGTCCTCTCACTTTAATTTGTCACATTTTTCCTCACTTGATCTCAACATTGAGTTTAAGCTCTCCCTACCACTCTGCTGTACAGTTCCCATTCCAATACTACATCTCTTACTCATCCCAGCACTGATGTCAGTGCTGCATGAATTGAAATATATTCATCCTTCATCAATCTTTGAGACACTTTTAAATTTCTAGTCATATCTTTCCAAAGCCAACTGTTACCCTGTGGCTAGGTTAATAATCATTTGTAGTTCTTCTTTCTGATTTAGTCCCTAGCTAGATCTCTTTCTTCAAATTACCTCTTCCATTGGTACTCTGTGAATCATGACAACTAGATTCTCCGCCTCCCGTTTTTCTTCCCAACCCAGGACAGATATCTTGGATCTTGTCACTGGAGAGCAATGCAGTCTTTCAGGTTCTTGCCTTTGAGTGCAATATATTCTGTTTATTCCACTGGCTACTTTGTTCCCTCCTGCTACATTTGCAACAAATCCAATGTGCCTGTACATTCTAAAACATTCATATTGAGTCTCTTTGCTTTGCCATCATGGTCAGTTTGCTCATTCTCCTTGCAGCTAGCTTTCCTCTGCATCAGCTGCAAGCCGCTCTAACCTCTTGGACAATTACAAAGCCTGAGGTTCTATCACCGCTATCTAGTTAATCCCTATAGTGCCCCAATCACAATCACAACCTCCTGTCTCTGATAACACTAAAAACTGAAGAAGACAAGAACACTTGTCTGCCTTCCGGAGAGACCACTCTCTCTGCGACTCCCTTGTCTGCTCCACACTCCCCTCCAACCCCACCACACCCGGCACTTTCCCCTACAACCGCAGGAAGTGCTACACCTGCCCCCACACCATCTCCCTCACCCCCATCCCAAGTCAGGCCAGATGACTTTCCACATCAAGCAGATGTTCACCTGCACATCCGCCAGTTTGGTATACTGTATCCGCTGTACACGGTATGGCTTCCTCTACATTGGGGAAACCAAGCGGAGGCTTGGGGACCGCTTTGCAGAACATCCACGCTCGGTTCGCAGTAAACAACTGCACCTCCCAGTTGCGAACCATTTCAACTCCCCCTCCCATTCCTTAGACGACATGTCCAGCCTGGGCCTTCTGCAGTGCCATAATGATGCCACCCATAGGTTGCAGGAACAGCTACTCATATTCCGCTTGGGAATGCAGCCCAATGTTATCAATGTGGATTTCACCAGCTTCAAAATCTCCGCTCCCCCCACTGCACCCCAAAACCAGCCCAGCTCGTCCCAGCCTACCTAACCTGTTCTTCCTCTCACCTATCCCCTCCTCCCACCTCAAGCCGCACCTCCATTTCCTACCTACTACCTCATCCCGCCTCCTTGACCTGTCCGTCCTCACCGGACTGATCTATCCCCTCCCTACCTCTCCACCTCTACTCTCCTCTCCACCTATCTTCTCCTCTGTCCATCTTCAGTCTGCCTCCCTTCTCTCCCTATTTATTTCGGAATCCTTTCCCCATCCACCTTTTCTGATGAAGGGTCCAGGCCCGAAACGTCGGCTCTTGTGCTCCTGAGATGCTGCTTAGCCTGCTGTGTTCATCCAGCTTCACACTTTGTTATCTTGGATTCTCCAGCATCTGCAGTTCCCATTATCTCTAAGAACACTTGTTGTACCTCTTATATCAGATTTTCTGCAGGGATTGTCACTCAAAATAACTTTATCAGGATAATCATTGAGAAAATAAGCTATTGAGGACCAAAGGGAAATTGTCCAAATTTATTAAATTTGCAGTCAGTGTAAGCGATGTAACAGGGCAATGTCATCATTTGTATGACTTATATTCATGATGGAAACTATTGTTTAAGAAAGGTATGTGAGTAGTTGAAACAGGAAAATCCTGTTTCTGCAAATGCATCACTCACCAGCATAGGATTGTATTTATAAAAAATTGTTTTTTATTTATAAAACATAATGGAAAAGTAGAGGTAAAGTGGATTCCTCGTCTGATTGAACATGATTTTTGACAATGTCCTTGTGTTTGCTTTCACAAGCAAGTAGGCTAAGTTACTATCAGGAGCCCTTCCAATTGAATTGCATGTTTGGAGACAAGGAATGCTGCCCATCCATCTCTTACAGGAAATAACACTGAAAATGCATTCAAAATTCCCCACCGATTAAGTTTCAGTACAGTATTCTGATAAAAATCATTTGAACAATTTACAGTCTTCTATGAACCAGACCAACCAGGCAGTGTAATAGAATATAATCATTTCTTTAGTCTTGTGTTGCAAAGTACTTGGTGATGTATTTAGAAGTTTTAACTTCATCTGGTTTTATTAATAAATGAGTGAATTATCAAAATAAGTGTTTTTAATGAAGTGGTCCAGTTTTCCACCTGCGGATATTTTGATTTCAAATCACTGGAAAAGATGTAAAAGATTACACTGCTTGCAAATTAGTTCCTTTACAATACTCTCTGAAGTGGAAAAGCTTGACAACTTGTCTACTAGTACCTATGGGTGATGAAAATGAAAGCAGTTGAAGTGTCTTTGTGAAATTTCACACTCACAATGTTGACCTGGGAGTGTGGCTGTTTTGTGTGATCCATAGCACTGTATTATTGATGCCCTCCTTCCCAGAGAATCCCAAAGAATGTTTGTTTTGTGTTGGTGTTTGCTTTATATGAGAAACAAGGGAAAAGTTCCTTCTGTTATGAACAGAAGTTTGTAACAGCAAGAATATTTGGACACACTCCCAAAAGGTGATGGACAAATGCGTAAAATACTCCAGCACAACATGTCTTTATTTAAATTTAAACAATCAGCCTGACTACCATTTCACAAAATGAAGGTGACAATGATGCTTATATTTGCTAAAAGAAGACATTTTCAATTTTGAACTGTGGTAAACATCTGTAGTAGCCATCTTCAAACCTCACACAAGTGAGATTTGGCAAACAAGGGCAGGTGTGGTGCATTCGTTTTCCAATATATGGTACCTAGGAAACACAACAATGAATAAATAATGGATCATTGAAACAATATTGTCAAATGCAGTAAACAACTTTTTGATGTAACTTGCCTTTAAAAACTAACACTTATGAAAAAAATTATATACCATTTCCTCAGTTATACTTCAATCAAGCATGGCTCAACTAAAGAATGAGTGTTTAGAAATTTTTGAAAGGAATTATTTCTTACATTTTTCAATTTGGTCAGTGTGAAAAATCGATGATGAAAAATAAAACATGCAGCTTCATCCAGTTTGTTTGAAAAGCGAGTGAAATAAATCTTGTAATATAGTAGCTTTGAGTTAACCTAATACTTTTGCATTGTTTTTCTGTTTTATGGTGTCCAGTATCAATGTCAAGCACTACAAGATCAGATATTATTCCACACATAATAAAGTGAAACTGTTTGGTACTCTATTTCACCCCCAAATTAAAACAGCACTTTTTACATTTCTACATTTCTGACTATATTGCCACTTCTCTTTGGGAGGTTCCTACTACATGCCCATATCTATTAAGAATTGGATCAAGTCTTCCCAAAGGAAGATACAGTTTGTATAATGTATAATGGAATTTGGTAAAATTGTATGTCTGTGGGGGTGGATGTGACATAGAATGACTCAGTTTCCCCTATCTTCAGCAATCTTTGACTGCGCCTGACAGCTTTATGATTTTACACGTAAAAACGATGATGCTTACTCAGGGTAAAGATCAACAATTACTTAGTTAATTAGTTATTTTTAGTTATTTTTGTACTTTAAGGCTCATTTTTTCAAAACGATTCTTGATTAAATCAATTGTCATTACTTGCAATCATTTCTAAACACAAATTTCTTTGCCTTCTACTTTTAATGCTATCGTTAAGTTCCTGTGATCCTTGTTCACTTTTATCCTTCACTGAATCTGGCATTATTGATTGGTTAACAAATTCTTTGACAAGAGTCATGAGGTGAAACCCCAGAGTTATCAAATGGAACATCAAAGATGTGCCTAAATGTGCTCATTTATGTTAATTCCACTTATATAAAAGATATCAGAAATCACACACCAAATAAACCTATTGGACGATAACCTGGTGTCATGTGATTTCTGACCTTGTCCACCCCAGTCCAACACTGACACTTACACATCATGATTTAATGAGTGAATTTTGTCACTTACAATAATTATGGATTATTACAGCTTGGTTCCTGTATTCAGATTAGTATACTGACAGAAAACAGCAAACTTATCTGATTCTGAAATTATTCTGAAAATAAACACATTTTTAAAGGACTTTTTTTTCTGAAAAAACCAACCTTGTTTTTATTGGAGGTACTACATTCAAAACCTAGGGAAAAATCGGATTGCCTAACGGGTCAAGAGCGAGGTCTAAGACAACAAGAATTGATATTGCTGCGGCCCAGAAAGAGAATGCAAACAAAAATATGAAATCATGCTCAAAGGTTAAACATAAGTGAGAGAGATAATTTTTACTTTAGAAATATCTGGGAATGCATTAAAAACCAATAAATAAAAATGAATGAATAATCAGGATTGAATCTGATCTGCAAAATCCATGTCATAGAGTCATAGAGTTGTAAAGCATGGAAACAGGCCCTTTGGCCTAATTCGTATGCTCTGACCAGATATCCTAAATTAATCTAGTTTCATTTGCCAGTATTGGCCCATATCCCTCTAGATCCTTCCTATACATGTACCCATTCAGATGCCTTTTAAATGTTGTAATTTTATCAGCCCCCTCCACTTTCTCTGGCAGCTCATTTGATACACGCATCACCCTCTGCATGAACATATTGCCCCTTAGATCCTTTTAAATCTTTTTCCTCTCACCTTAAACCTATGCCCTCTAGTTTTGTCTCAGAAAGTCCCCTACCCTGGAAAATAGACCTTGGCTATACACCCTCTCCATGCCCCTCATGATTTTGTAAACCTTTATATGGCCATGCTTCAGCCTCTGACACTCCAAGGAAAATAGCCCCAGCCTATTCAGCTTCTACCTTTACCTAAAACCCTTCAACTCTGGCAACACCCTTGTATATCCTTTCTGAACCATTTCAAGTTTACCAACATCTTTCCTGTAGCAGGGAAACTGGAATTGAATGGATTATTCCAAAAATGGCCGAGTAAATATCCTGTACAGCGATAGCATGACATCCCAACTCCTATACTTAATGCATCGACCAATAAAGACAAGTGTACCAAACACCTTCTCATCTCAGCAGGAGTCCAACAATCTCTTCCCTAGCTTCCCACAAAGTTCTGGGATACATCTGATCAGGTTCCATGGATGGTGCAGGAAATGAAATCAGCCAAATGCAAATAAAAAATGTAATAAGTGCATAGTTAAAAAAAAACTAAATTAGGATTTAGGTATCCTGGGTAAACAGAATTATGGAATTGAAGGAATTGTGATTAAAATTGAGTTAAACAGTTTGTAGCTTACTGAAAAGCAATGGAATGGCATGTCTGTAATAAAGGAGGGTAACTAGAGACAATCAATCATTGTGAGGGTTTAGACACTACTGCAGGGATGACTGCCACATATCTGAAGAAAAACCAGGATTAAGAATTAAATGTAGTACGTTACAACATATTTGTGGAAGATAGGGAAGAAGAAAGGGTAAGTTGGAGTAGCTGCACTTTTTGGGAATAACATAATGGTGGTAGGAGAAAGTGACTTAGCTATCAGAAATGCAGAAATAGGAGTCACATCACTATAAGACCATAAGACCATAAGATATAGGAGTGGAAGTAAGGCCATTCGGCCCATCAAGCCCACTCCGCCATTTAAATCATGCCTGAGGGGCATTTCAACACCACTTCCCTGCACTCTCCCCATAGCCCTTGATTCCTTTTGAGATCAAGAATTTGTCGATCTCTGCCTTGAAGGCATCCAACGCCCCAGCCTCCACTGCGCTCCGTGGCAATGAATTCCACAAGCCCACCACTCTCTGGCTGAAGAAATGTCATCTCATTTCAGTTTTAAATTTACCCCCTCTAATTTTAACGCTGTCTCCACGGATCCTAGTCTCCCCGCCTAACGGAAACAACTTCCTAGTGTCCACCCCTTTTAAACCATACATTATCTTGTAAGTTTCTATTAGATCTCCCCTCAACCTTCTAAACTCTAATGAGTACAATCCCAGGATCGTTAGCCGTTCATCATACGTTAAACCTACTGTTCCAGGGATCATCTGTGTGAATCTCCGCTGGACACGCTCCAGGGCTAGTATGTCCCTCCTGAGGTGTGGGGCCCAAAATTGGACACAGTATTCTAAATGGGGCCTAACTAGAGCTTTATAAAGCCTCACAAATGTATCGCTGCTTTTATACTCCAACCCTCTTGAGGTAAACGACAACATTACACTTGCTTTCTTAATTACGGACTCTACCTGCAAGTTAACCTTTAGAGAATCCTGGACCAACACTCCCAGATCCCTTTGTACTTCTGCTTTGCGAATTTTCTCACCATTTTGAAAATAGTCCATGCCTGTATTCTTTTTCCCAAAGTGCAAAACCTCACATTTACTCACATTGAATTTCATCAGCCATTTCCTGGGCCACTTTCCTAAACTGTCTAAATCTTTCTGCTGCTTCCCCACCTCCTCAGTACTACCTGCCTGTCCACCCATCTTCGTATCATCGGCAAACTTCGCCAGAATGCCCCCGGTCCCGTCATCCAGATCATTAATAAACAAGGTGAACAGCTGTGGCCCCAACACTGAACCCTGCGGGACACCACTCGTCATCGGTTGCCATTCCGAAAAAGAGCCTTTTATCCCAAACTAGAGATGAAAAGAAAGAAACAAGAACCAGGCATACTGATGGGGATAGTAGAACAGATGCCTAATGCTGGGAGAAGAAATGCATAAATAAATGAGAGAAAAGAGTAAAGAGCATAAAATAATACGTGCAATTTCATTCAATTTGGTGTTAATTGGCCAGAAGAGCGAAAGGATAAAGAACAAAGTTTCTGCAATGTGTACAAGATTCCAATTATGCCCTCATGTAAGAAGCCCAATGAGGGAAAATTTGCTACTGTTTCAAGGAAAGGAGAATAAGAAAGATCAGTAAAAAAAGAGTAGGTGAACATCTCAGCAATAGTGATCACCATTTCTTTTTTCTTCATTCACAGCATGTGGGCACCACTGTCCAGGCCAACATTTATTACCCATCCCTAATTGCTCAGAAGGCAATTAAGTGTCAATCACGTTGTTCTGGGTCTGGATTCACATATGGGTCAGACCAAGTCAGGATGATAGTTTCCTTCTCTCAAGGACATTAGTAAATCAGATGGGTTTTTCCAACAATTGGCATTGGCTTCATGGTCATTATTAAGGTCCTAACTCCAGGTATTTATTGATTTCACATTCCACCATCTGCCATAATGGGAATTAAATCCCAGTCCCCAGAACATTACCAGGGTCTCTGGATTAACAGTTGAGCGACAATAACCACTCAACTATCACCTCCCTGTACTGCATTTAAAACAAAAGTTGAAGAGATCATCAATTTAAAGACCAGGGAAATGGTTTGGGAGAAAGGTGACTTTGAGGAACTGAAAATAAAATTTGGAGGGAAAAATGCGTAACAATATTAGCAAACATAGGGATTATTAAATCAGTGCCAAGTGTCAAAAAGAAACTCTGTTAAACTAATACAAATATGCTAAATGCTAATGAATCACCTTCACTGATGAAAGATAGTAGGAAGAAATTGAGGGTAAGTAAAGAGGCATATAACATTAACATAGACAGCAAGTGAAAACATGACAAATGATCATTAAAAGTGATTAGATTAAGAGATCAAAGAAAAACTTTGAAATTAATTTACATGATTTTATGCAATTTAAAACAAAATAGTATAACACTTTTGGGCATATAAAATAGGGAAGATTGTATTGGGAATAGGGCTAGATAATGATAGACTGGATAATGACATATGTAATGAGAAAATAATGAGAAAAGACAGATATGCATTTACATAGCATCTTTCCTGACAAGCAAATCTCTCAAAGTGCACTATAGATAATGAAGTATTTTGAAATGTGATTGCTGCTGTGGTGTTGGAAATACAGTGAGCTCTCTGAAAACACAATGCAGTAATGACTAGACAATCTGTTTCTGCAATGTTGATTAAGAGCTAATTATTGGCTAGGACACATGGAAAAACTCTTCTGCTCTTATTTAAAATGATGCTATGTTATAAAATGAAGTGAAGCATAATGTACCTAAGTAAAACTTAAAGAGAACATCTTGTCTGGAAGTTTTCATACATTTTTTAAGAATTTAGGTAAGATATAGGACAGGTATTACCACACATTTTTAATAATTCATCAAGGAAAAGTGCATTTAAAAAATGATGGATAATAAAATTTATATCTAAACTTAAGGAGGGAGATACATCAAAGAAACAATTGACCAATCAGTTTAACATAGGTTGAAGGAAAAATAATGGAATTACTATGATCGGAGAGAACAGAAGAAAGCCTAGAAACCAAAAGTAGAATAATGCGTAATCACCATGAATTTTAAAATCAAAAGCCTTACTTGTTCAACCAACCCTGTTGAATTGTTTTGAAGAGGTATCAAAGTGAGTAAACAATGTTGATGCAGTATTTGTTATCTATGTAATCTTCAAAGATATGGAATCATACAATAGACTAATGAATAAGGGCAGAGTTTGCATGGTTTGGGCCAAATCAAACAATGGATTGCTCACTGGCTTCAAGGCAGAGACAGAATGTAGGACTTAGGGCTAGTTATTCAACAAACAGTAAGTGTGGAAGTCATACTTCATAAGGGTCAACGCTGGAACTGTTTTTGTTAACAATTTATATTATGATCCCATGCAGTATATTCCCATCTACTGAACATTTGTGCAATTGGCGGATTTGTTGTAAGAGATGGTGAGATCAGCAGACATTAGATTCTCGTGGTGAAAGAAAGAATCTGATTCTGTGACCAAGTTTTGAGGATCTCACTAGTGAATGACGAGAGGCCTATGAGCAGGCCTTTGGTACCCAATCAACCTTCATTGACATGTATTTTCTTTTTCTCCCACACATCAGAGAGAAAGTAGACTACGACAATCCAGCTGATACTTGCCTCTTCAGGCTTTGATTTCGGACAGCAATCACCAATATCTCATGACCACCTGGTCACAGATGTTGGTATTGATCATGTACCAAGCTCTCTGCATTTTCATGGCACATCTCTGATCCACTTACAATACAGTTCTCCATTTTAATGCTGCACTTTGAAATGCACTGGCATATTAATGCTGTTGCCAAACACTTGGTGCACAGGAATCAAGGCACACCCATCTCATGGTTTGGACCGGAGTGCATCTCAGTGCTGGTTGTTTGCTCATTCACATTGTGCCCACTTGGATGTTCATTGTATTTCTGCCCTGTCTTCACTTTCGCACATTGCCACAATCATTAAAATCATAGAATCCCTACTGTGAGGAAGCAGACCATTCAGTCCATTGAGACTACACCAATGCTCTGAAGAGCATCCCATCCAGACCCATTCTCCCTATCCTATAACCTTACATTTCCCATGACCAATCTACTTAGCCTGAACATCCCTGGACACTATGGGCAATTTAGCACATTTTTGGACAATGGGAGGAAACTGGAGCACCTGGAGGAAACCCTCACAGACATGGGGAGATTGTGCAAACTCCACACAAACAATTTCCCAAGGGTGGAGTTGAATCCGGGTCCCTGGCACTGTGAGGCAGCAGTGCTAACTACTGAGCCACCATTCCACTCACTGACCTTCTATCTCACCTTGCCTTTCAGTGCAAACACAAGGGGGTGGACATTTTGCAGCTAGATACATGCTACACTACTATCACATCTGCACCATGTGCCAAAAGATATACAGCAAATACACTGCATGTGTATCAAACAATGGCTATATCTCAAGGTCTAAGGAAAGAAGTCCTCAGTCAGGTCAGGGAGACAGCCTTCAGTCAGGGGGTACCAACACAGTGTGTCATTCGTCATCAGTGGAGCAGCTGGAACATGGTCGTTTAGCCACTGGGACATCCAGAGTTGGGTGGTTTGGAGAGCGTATGGCCAGTACTGCAGGTCCAGTTTAGCAATCTGGGGCTTTACAAGAAGTCAGTTGGGGAGCTTCACTGACAGCAGTCAGAGGTCTGCTTTGATCAGTTGAGGCTGTCTCTTGAAATTGATCTGGAGGATCTGTCCACTGAAAGTCAAAGGGGGCTACCAAGGACTCCTGCGGAAAGTGGGATGCTGGAGGACTCTGTGGTGTGGATTGGAGGCAGTATGCTGGGATACAGGGAGAATAATGACTGTGATTACTATCATGCACAGGGGTGGTGCAATAGAACATATGAGTGGGGGCTGGCAACAGAGCATTGGTGGGCAAAGGGTCTTGTGTGGTCGTGGGGAGGGGTCATCAACAGTGATTAGTACCTTAGCTCTAATGTGAGGAGAGTGCGCTACTATGTTTGGCATGACTACATGGTATATCTTGGGATCAGGGGTAAAGTGGGGAGATGAACAATTACATAGATATGTTTGATTGGAATATGTAGAAGAATTGACAGGAAAAACAAAGGAGAATGGAACTTGAACATTCAGGTCAGCTAGATTGCGAGACTGAACCAGCGACGTTTCCAACCAGCTCATGTTATTTAATAGAAGTTAAAATTCTGCATGAATGGAAACCATTACAACATCCAATGCTCCCTCATTCAAATGACCAAGTTTCAAGTCTGTATGGATGCTATGGAAAAGATAGCACACAGACACTGTTAGAACATCATTTAAGCTAAGAATGGTTAGACTCAGTCTCTTCATTCTTGTAGCTACAGCTTAAAGGACATTCACTCACAGCTGATGATGAACAGTGGACGTATGTTTACAAAGGTGATAATGTATTTACAATGAAATGCCAACCGTTCCACCTATGTGCCATCAGAAAACATTGCTCTTCCTTTCTTTCCATGTCAAAATCTGGCCCAGATTCCACAGTTGGAATAGAGGGAATCTACCCTACAACAGAGTTTTGGGTGCAAGACCCTGGAAAGATTTGTGGCTAGAGGGCCCAAACGTGCTGAGTGTGTTCTGCCCAGAAGTAGGTTAATTTTTGTTAGCTCCAACTTTGACTGGGCTGATGGTGCATGCATAATTCACCTCTGGATTGGCCTGAGAGGATTTGTCTGGAGGCCGTCCTCTGGTCAGGTGCCTATTGGCCCACAAAAAGAGAGAGCATGTTTGGCAAATATGGCTGGCATTACCTTCAGAGGTGATTCCAGTAGGAGAAATGAGGCGAGGTATCCTGAGTGAGTAAGCACAGCAAAGAGCATGCAGGTTTAGTGTTCTAAGGTGATGGGATGGGGGAGAATGACTTAAGGAAGACATTGAACACAATAGTGAGGCCATGAACCTGGAGTGGACGTGGGTGTAATAGCAGAGTTTGAGTCGGACATGATAGAGAGAAGTTAGCACTTACCCTCATGGAGTGCAGTAGGTGCATACATTAGTGCAGCATTGTTGAGCATTTCTTTGGACTATGGAAATGGCACTAGCTTGGATGGTGACCTTAGACCACGCTGGTAGGGTGTGGTGCCACAGTCTCCTCTGGAGGTCCACAGCAAAACTGTCAGCCCTTCTCTGCATCACACCATCCTTCGGGTCCCTGTCTGCGAAGTGGGGGGCTAACTTGCCTCTGTTGGGCATCCCTGGTGCAATTCTTCAAAGGGCAGCTCCAGACTGACAGCTCTTGGCCAGATGCACTGTGGTTTAATTATGGTGCTTCCAGGATGTACTGGCAGTGAAGAGTACAACTGCTGCTGGTGAACACGTGATTGCATGAGTTGGCTGCCATAGAGATACAGTCCATACAAAATAAGATGAGCTCCAGAGAATAGCAAGATAAACTTGCTGGAGCTCAAAGCAAGAAACCCCCCATGAAACTCCGTCAAAATCACTTTTAGCTGTTTCTAATGAAATTCAACCCAGAGACATTGCAATCAAAATACAACTACATCTGCAGCTAACAAAAAAATTAGGGATGATACTTGGTACTGAGGAGGACTGCACTAAATCAGAAGAAAATACTTACTGAATGATAGATTGCCTTATAATTGTTAAGAGTACTTCAGAATATATAAATATGAAACATAACATTTTGGTTATAAAAATAAAGAGGTTGCATGTTACTTAAGAATAGAAATCTAAATTGGTTATTAAAGGATCTGTGATTATGAATAATAATAATAACAAGCATTAAGGAAGCCTTTTAAAAGAAAACCATATACCTGGGATCATTTCCAGGTGAATAGAACCAAAAAGTAAAGAAATCCTATATTGTGTGCAAAGACTGTACCTTGATATTTTTCTGTGTTTTTTGATTAGGGACTGAAATGGGTTGAGGATTATGTTAAAACCAAGGATTATGGAAAGAATTACTGCACTTTTAAAAAGTGAGTTGATGGAACCACTTAAGTCACATTCAAACAGTGGGAGAGGTGGTTTGCAGACTGGCTAGCACTCGGGGATATGTACAAAGTGAGACTTGGCCAGCGACAGGTTCCTGATTGATTTGTGAAGTTGTGATCTGTTGTAGACGGTGAAGGTCATCAGTCTGACAACAGCATCTGATTGGGTTCTGCATCTTTGAATAGCTTGGCAAAAGCCTTCAGACAGTTGCAAGGTGTAGATGGTGTGTCTTTCTATCAAGTAAAATATCAAAAGCCTGAAGAAAGGAAACTTATTTTCCTTACCAATTGCTTCAAGCTGTGGTTTTTACACAGTAACTAAGACACTTTGGAATTTTTGCATGCTTGCTGATGCCTCCTGCAAGGAAGTGAAAAGTACCTGGAGACAAGAGATTGAAGAACAGAACAGAAGATCCTGGCAAGCAAAATGATCATCTCAGTGAACCAGGTAAAAATAATAGGATTAATGTTATGTCATCCTTATAAGCGTGAACAAAAGTATTAATCTTTAACTCTCTAGGTGCAGGAAGTGATTTTTCTCTCTTCCCCAAGATATCATTCAAAATGTTTCCAGAAATATTATGTCAGACAAAAGATCTACTGTTGCATTTCAGAAATGATGAAGTGAGTTGTTTCTTTTGCCTGATTCTATTAAACATCTCTTCAACAGCCATATAAAAAGTGATGTTAATTTACGTAAGTTTTCTAGTAAAGGAGGATACATAAACCATCCACACAAAGACTTTGGGTAATAACAGATTTATGAAAAGGTATTTACTTAGCTCAATAAATTTTGTATTTCCTTGCCACGTGCTGTTTAGTAAATAAGTCATAACCTGGACTACAGTTGTAGCAGATAAGATTGTAGCAGGGCAGCAGTGGCTCGGTGGTGAGGGACCTGGGTTTGATTCCACTCTCAGGCGATTGTCCATATGCAGTTTGCTTATCCTCCCTGAGTTTGTGTGGGCTTCCTCCCACAGTCCAAAGATATGCAGGTTGGGTGGATTGACCATGGGAAATGCAGCATCACAGGGATTGGGTGGGATGTTTTCTGGAGGATTGGTATGAACTTGATGGGCTGAATGGCCTGCTTCTACACTGTAGGGATTTTATGATTCTATATTTCAGCAAAGATAGCAGGAAAAAAACATGACTGGATAGTGATTTCTGCTACAAAATAAATATACATAGTTATTGACCACATGCTTTCATCTTTAAAGTTGAAAAAAAAATCTTTCAAGGTACAAAGAGGCTGCTAAGGGCAGCACCTTAAGTTGAAACTAATTGCTAACAGCTTGTTTTAATGGAGGTGCTTAATATTCTGCTGCTAAAGCTATCGTCTGGATAATGGTGTGTGATTCACACTTTTTCATCGTTAAAGACATCCCTTGTAGAATTGCAATCTGTGTTACACAATTTAAAAAGTAAATTAGTTTGGTGAAACCAAGTTTGTGTGATGGATCAAGAACAGAAGTTGCTGGAAAAACTCAGCGGTGTGATGCATATTGCATTCCGAATTACTTGGTTGGATAAATAAGCACAGGAGGCTTTGGTTTGGCACTTCTTAAGAAACAGAGTGCAAAGTGGAGCTGTTAGGGACAGTCAAAACATCAGTTCAAAGAATCGTGGTTAAAGGAATCAGCAGTACAAAATTGTAATCCTTGTTCTGATTGACACTATCTTTGAACATGACTCCCTATGGAGAGTATGTGATAGGAAACTTTAGGTAGCACTCTCAAAAGTAAAAATTCATTCTGTAATCTACAATTATTCCTGCATATTTATCATGAATATTCCTGAAAATTTAGCCTTCAGTATTATGGGAATAGGTGAAGTTAATACCTTGCCTTCAGTTGAATGAATGATGCAGTTGATTACTGATAGAACTTGTGTAACAGAAAAGAACAATGACAGGCATCACAGTAATTTCAACTTGCTGATTTCATGCTGATGACCTGAACAGCTTGAGGTAGTGGTCAGGCTGCTGGCAGCATCAACCATGTCTCTCTTCTTTTGTCAGGACGTGGTCACGAGTAGATAATTAACAAATGAATTTTAATTTTAATCCTACTAAAGTCACCTAATGTCTTTTGATGTGTTATCT
The DNA here is from genome assembly GCF_030684315.1 of Stegostoma tigrinum. Classification (NCBI taxonomy): domain Eukaryota; kingdom Metazoa; phylum Chordata; class Chondrichthyes; order Orectolobiformes; family Stegostomatidae; genus Stegostoma; species Stegostoma tigrinum. The sequence continues at coordinate 41,142,710 of NC_081364.1, read as the reverse complement.
CTGAACCTACGCAAACTGCTAACTCCACTAAATATGCTCCACTGCTGTAGAAAGTAAAAATGTGTTCAAAGGATGGCTGTCATAGGTAGCAGTGCATGGAAAACAAATGAGGCAAGATGTTCAAAGAATGATGTAGGAAGCTGTCAGTGGATTGTAATTGTCACCATTCTGTCAACACAGTGTTGTTGTACTTTGTGCCACATTAGGCCTTTGCAGGACCTTGATAGAGAAATGGCTTCCATGAATAATGCAGAAAATTGTAATGGCCTGGGTCTTAGGATTCTTGATCTCTCCTCATTTCTCTTTGCTGTTTCTCTATGAGTCATTAGAAGGAAAAGGAGCTTCATATAGCCAAATGTTTGAAGCAAGTGAAACAACAAGCAACAATTGAAAACCTAAATTTGGTTTTAAAAAGCATCTAGCTTAAAGTAATGGAACAGATTTTAGAATTTATTCAGGTTAGCAAAATTTCAAACAAATCGTTAAAAGTTTCCACAAATTTGAATTACAGATGTACTGGAATTTTGCACGCGTTTATTTGGAATGGTGCAACTAATCCTACATTTATTCTGGAGCTGTTAAAATAAATTTGAGCTTTCCTCCTACACAATAGCTGAATGATTCACTTTAAGATGGTGCAAATTACAAAACAGCTCCCAGCATTTGTCTTCATGCATGTGTCATTGTAACCTCTGTATTTAAATTCATAATTGCACTCCAGAGAGAAAGAGAGAGAAAAAAATCTTTCTTAAACAATTTTTATCCCTTTTCCGTCTTCTTTTCTCTCTTTTGAGTTTTGGTTCTTACTCTTCAGAGGAGCCAAATATCTGTGGTCTCAAACAGTCCAAACAGAGCCAAATCTGTGAGTTAGAAGACAATAAGTACTGCAGACACTGGAAGCCAGAGTCTACGGGTGTGAGTCTGGAAGAGCACATCAGGTCAGGCAGCATCCAAGGAGCAGGAAAGTTACCATTTCAGGTCTTGACAAAGGGTTCGCTCAAAACATTGACTTACCTGCTCCTCGGATGCTGTTTGACCTGCTGTGCTTTTCCAGACTCCCACCTATAGGCTCAAATCTGTGAGTAAACCTGACCTTATTTAAGGTGCTTCATTTTACTTACTGAGGATGCAAGGAGCATTTTGGGCACACAGCTGAATAATGACAAAATTGAAAATATTTACATAAATTATTTTATGCCATTTAAAATTTATGGAATAATGTTTATGTTTGAAGTAAGGATCTCATATAACCATATTTTCACATTTAATAGTGGAAGATTTATACATGGAACAGCTCTCTTCTGTGTATACTATGTTTCTGGAAGCTAGCAATGAACTGCATGCATAGGACATTGAAGCTGTGGCCTCCTATCATTTAGAAGGGCAAGTTAACAGATGTATGAAAACATCACCAACTGCAAGGTCCCCTCCAAGCCACATATCATCCTGACTTGAAATAACATCATTCCTTCATAGTAAAAGTCCTTAAACTACCTTCCTAACAGCACTCGGGCATAGCTACAATAGATGGATTACAGTGGTTTAAGAAAGCAGCTCACTATACCCTTTCATGGACAGTTAGGGATGGGCAATAAACAGTGTCTTGTCAATGATGCCCACACCCATGAATGACTAAATAAAGAGATGTTAAAATGAACAAAAAGTGAGTAAAATTAAACTTGAAAAGCAAAAGGTTGGTGAGAATTGGAAGCAAATGGCATGGAACAACCAAACTTAAGTGTTTATACTGTGAATGATAGACCGCAGACTCTTCTGAGGCATTGTTCACTGTGAGTCAAGAAGAGGGTGGACTGGAAGAGGGAACGGACAAATGTGACAGGACTAAAGCCACATGAAGTATGAGCTGCATGCAACATGTTTAATATTAAGAAGATATTTTCATCTTTAGTTTTAATATCACAGCAGTAAAGCTATTCCTGGTATTGAAGTAGCTTTATTGCTATAACATTAATGTTTTGTTCATTGAGATTGTAGTTAAGCTAAAAGAAATTACAGAACAGGTTAATCCAAAGATATAAGAATTTCTTGGTCGTCCAAGGGTTAAAAGTATTGCAATGGTTTGCGTAAGATAAATAATGATGTCCACTCTTAACTGGTTTAACTTGCATTTTTACAGCTATTTAAAATCAACATTTCTTCTAATGTGCTGTACATCATATATTTATAGTTAAATATAAGATGCAAGTAAATTGACGAAAATGCTATCATTATTGCAGACTTGACTTTGAACTGGTAACTCTGCATTATGCATTATTTCTCTAACTTGTTAACTCCTGTTTAGTATACAAAGCATATAAAGTGCTAACTTTGTGACTCAGAGGATGGCATTCGTCCCCTTCATTGCCCATTGGTGTGCATATTCGTAGACTCCTAAGCCACAGAGTGACAGCACAGCACATGCCTCCTCCACATTGTCGGTCTCTGTCACAGGTCTGGAACCAAATACATAAATCAGCAGAATAAGAGCACTGAAAATATTATCTATGTTTAAATGTGTACATTTGTTGGATTAAACCATGTTTAATTAATACCAATCACACCATGCATGATGAGATGTTCTAACAGCACGTTCGACAGTTTTGCACAAAGTCTATTCGTGTTTTTAAGAATGAGCTTAGAAAATTTAGTGCTTACCAACATTCAAACTTCAGGGTGAAAATAAACAAATCAAGAAGCTTCTATTTTTCACATATTTCCTATCAGGTATGAACACAACCAGAGTAACACTATGGGTTGAAGAAAGCTTTCTGTAGAATAAATTAGTTAGAAGTAAAGCTTTTAAATGTGTAAGTTTTCGAACTCCTTAAAATTTAAGGCACTTCAGGATCTGTGTGCCTGCTTCTACTATATTGTAATAAATATTCTATATATGCATTTGCATGATCAGTACTTTGATCCTTGCTAACATTACTGCTTCATGTTGAAGTGTCATGATGAAAATGATCTTCCATTAAAAAAGAGATTTAAAATGCTCCTGGAACCTTGCTCAAATCCAATTAGATCCACAGCTAAGTCACTGAATGGGTAATTTGATTGCAGGAACTATGAGAACAATCTGTGGAACAGTTAGTAGGAACTGGAGGATGTGGAAGTGATGGTGATTGAGGGAAAGAGTAGGTGGGGAAAAATCATGATACAGATATGCATGGGGGGAGGGTGTTCCCATTGCTAATGATGCTGGGAAAATGGGGCAGGGAGGGTTTGAGGATACCATACAACTTATTGTGGAGCCTGCTGGTCACACATCTGTTCCTTTTATTTCACAAGAAGTTCTGATAAGATTATGTTTTTAGAGCTAGGTTCTTGGCCTCTTTTGGCCAGCTGTTGTCTCCTGTCATGGTTCAACTGTCAGGATGCTTGTAGCATGGAATTGTCATGGACCTTAGTTTTGTTTCACCAGTGTCACAATGTGATCTTATCATTTTTTAAAAAATGCAAATATAGTTTCTGCCCATCTAAACTAGGAGCCTCAGCTAATTTGAACTTCAGTGAAGATGAAATGGGCCTAGACCACAGAATGCTGTCAGGTTGGTAATTCAACTCAACTTAATTTTAACCTCTCACTCACACCATTCCCACTAGGCAAGTAGATGGGCAAGATGGTCAAAACCAAGGCCTTTAAGTTTAAGACAACAAGGCGTAGAGCTGGATGAACACAGCAGGCCAAGCAGCATCAGAGGAGCAGGAAAGCTGATGTTTAGGTCTAGACCTGAAACGTCAGCTTTCCTGCTCCTCTGATGTTGCTTGGCCTGCTTTGTTCATCCAGCTCTACACCTTGTTATCTCAGATTCTCCAGCATCGGAAATTCCTTCTATCTCTTTAAGTTTAAGCTTTGCAAGAAGCAGAAAAACTTTTGAGCGTTATCATTTGTATATAAGTATTGATTTTCACTGATCATGATATAACCAAAATGTGAAATGGCTGCAGTCCAAATATTGCTATTATTAAATACAGACCATCCAGGCGAAAAATGATGTCACATCTATTGTCAAAGATTTACCAAGATTTCCTCTTAAGAAACATAAATGACCAGATAGTATGTACTACAATGGCTTGTATAAGCTCAAGGATTCACACGGTTACAAGTTAATCAGCAATGTGATGACATGGATGGTAACATATTCTGGGGACTTGTTAGGTAAGACAGGCTGTCTAGTCTGAAGAAGAAATCTCACCACACATGAAACAGACACAGAGAATGCTGGAGAAACTCAGCAGGTCTGGCTGCATCAGAGGAGAAACAAAGTTAACGTTTTGCGTCTGGTCTGATGTCTTCAAAACTGAAAGGCTTTGGAAAATATTTTTTAATATACTTTTGAGAGTAGCAGAGAAGGATAAAGGGAAGATAGTGTAGAGACCCAGTGTAAAAGATGAAATTGTTGTTCACAGTGGTGATGGAGGAAAAGAGATGTAAAATGCATGTAAATTAAGGCATGAAAGTGAGAAAGTTGGTCCTCTCTACTAAGAGCAAAGTAAGCAAGACCCAAACAAGACAACGCTGTGATATTGAGGCCTCCAGTCTTTAAAAGTCCCTAGATGGAAATACAGCCATTGATTGATTGAATCACACAGCACTGAAGAGGCCTCTCCAGCCCATCAAGTCTGCACTGACCTATCTACACTTGTGTCACTTTTCAACACTTCATCCTTAACCTTGACAATTCAAGAATTCATCTATATACTTTTTAAAGATTGTCAGGTTTCTTGCCTCAACCACCATCCCAAGCAATGCATTCTGGATTCCCACTACCCTCTGGGTAAAAACAAAATTCCTCAAATCCCCTCTAAATCTCTCCCATTTCACCTTAAAACGATGCCCCAACATTAATGACATCTCAACTAAGAGGACTTGTGCTGTGCTTCATGGAAACAATGCAGCAAGGCAGAAATATTAGCATGAGGTCAAGGCGATTTATTGAATGTAATGCAATTGGGAGTTCAACATCAGACCAAAAGGAAGGCCTTTATCTTTTGCTCTGGGCACCTACACCATCTGCCTTCTTTTCCTCCTCTGTCTATGATAATAGCATAAAAATAAACATTTTCCAACACCTTTCAGCTCTGAAGAAGTGTCACAGCAGAGTTATGACCATAACTCTGTTTCTGTCTCCATGATGCTGCAAGACCTGCTGAGTTTCTCCAGCATCATCTGGGTTTCTTTCAGATTTCCAGCATCCGCAGAATTTTGACCCTATAAATGATCCTCGCTGACACAGACGCAGTCTTGAACGGTGAGTGCAATGTCAATGTGAACCAACTGGAAGCCAGCGGAAGCTGAATGACGTAGATAAAATAATAAAGGCAGTCCAAAGTTATGCTTATTAAATTCACCAGCTAATATCATTTCTCAGTGAAATTACTAATTATGCTATAGACTTAGAATCCTCCTGTGTCTAGAGATGCAGAAGGCAGACACAAATACATGTTTGAAATAAATAGGGAGCGAGGTGGAGGCGGACCGAAGATGGATAGAGGAGCTCTATCCACCTTCGATCTGCCTCCCCCTCTCTCCCTATTTATTTCAGAATCCTCTCCCTATCCGCCTTTTCTGATGAAGGGTCTAGGCCCAAAACATCAGTTTTTGTGCTCCTAAGATGCTGCTTGGCCTGCTGTGTTCATCCAGCTCCACGCTTTGTTATCTTGGATTCTCCAGCATCTGCAGTTCCCATTATCTCTGACAAACGCATATTTGTGCCTGTTTCTGTAACATATTTTTCTTGGAAGCTTTCTAGTCTGAACCTACAGCTTGATTGGCAAATATGACTTTCTAGGAAGCCTTCTCTCTTAAATTTTAGAATAGGCTATTAGAAATATTTCTAGATTAATAATTAACCTATTTGGCCAGATCCCTCTGCACTGAAGCACACTGAAATTTCTCTACATTTAGATAATAAGTTGCCTTTCTATTTTGTTGACCAGAGTGGATAACCCTATGTTAAATTCAACCTGCTAAATGTATTTGCTGCAGGATTCATACACTTGTAACCACTATTTTTACATGGTTAGTCCAGTTCAGGTTCTGGTCAATGATAACCCCTAGGATGTTGGTAGTTTGGGAATTAATGTTGGTAATGCCATTGAATGTCAAGGGGCAATCAGTAGTCTCTCTCCTGTTGAAGACGGTTATTTCTTGGCACTTTTGTGGCATGAATGTTACTTGCAAGTTGTCAGCCCAAATTTGGAAATTACCCAGATCTTGCCATCTGGATGGCTTCAGTAACAGAGGAGTGGCGAATGGTGTTTAATATTGTCCAAACCTCGGTGAACATCCCCTCTTCGGGCTTTATATTGGAGGCCATTGATGTAAAGGCTGAAGATAGTTCGGCTAAAGACACTACCCTGAGGAACTCCTGCAGACATGTCCTACAGCTGAGATGACAGACCTCCAACCACCACAATGTTTTCCTTTCTGTCAGGTATGACTCCAACTAGTATAATAAATAAAGGATGAAACATTGCAATTCAGTCCTCGGAATTGTAAAGTCATTTGTGCTTGCTGATGGCATATATTGAGAATCCATTTTGCATGCATTTGTGTTTCGTGTATGCTAGTTGCGTGTTATCTTGGCAGAGTTAAGTTCCCCTTCACAGCTATACGAGTGAGAAATACACTCCTCTACATTCACTACTACACAAAAGTGGATTGCACCAGACAAGATAGTCATCCTCCTGGATTTTGAAGTGAGTAGTCACTGGAGAGCATTTGTACCTTCCTTGCCATTATTGAAATTGTGTGGCAATAGTCTATCTCTTATAGGAGACAGAAGATGATCGTTGGAGGGAGACTGGAGTGTAAAAATCTTAGGCCAAGAAGACTGGCAAAGGGTGGAAATCTGTCTGGACCAATGTGGATGTCGATTGGAGGAAGGGAGGTAGGCTGATCAGGGCAGGGTGGAAGACCCTGAATATTTAGCTGTTGATATCCACTGGGTGATGCTTTTGGCTTCCAGGGAATGAAAGCCTGTCAATGGGGTCATGAACTTTGACTCAATCAGATAATGCTGAGTCATGTTGACTTCCTGCCCTTCCCTATCACAAAATTCGTTCATCATCTGCGCATATGTAATAACCTGAAAATCACATAATTAAGTGAGAAGGGTGGACCTGTCCTCAAGCAGAAGTTGCTCCCAGTTACCCACCGTTGGTGAGCTTGTACTCCAGAATGGAAGATTCCAACCAATGTACCTGATCATGCTTTGGGGTATACCAACCACAGTTGTTACCTTTTAATAGCTTGTATTAAACAGTTCTTGCATATACCGAATTGCTAAACTCCCTGCAAAGTGTATTAACTTTTAAAAAGAGATGATTTTCCCAGCCAATGATTGAAAGAAACAAAGGAGAAGATTTAAGGCTTTTACTGCAACAAATCAACAGATATAAACATGAATCAAACACAATTAAGAAGTAACTAATACATCAAAATAATGTAAAGTTACCTTTTCATTAACTAATACAGCTGAAATACATCTTACAAAATGAATTGAAGCAAGATATTGCTTCTGATATTAATGTAGCCTTAAAAAACAGTTCCACAGTCATTCCTAGCTCTCCAGCATGGTCAATTTTCGCGGCCATGCCACATGTAAACATCCATGTGCCTTCTGACAGTCATTCACTTTTTCCAGACCAGTTATCACCAGCAAGACATTTTACCATTCCTTAAATTTCTAAGAGTCCCATATGTTCTTTTACCTTGCTTTTTAGCAAAACTGAACTCTCACAAGTAATGTGCTTGGTTGTTAATAAGAAGCAATTCACTTTCCTCCCTATAGCAGCAGCTTCTTTGTCTCCCCCATTCTAAAAACAGCAGCATTTTTCTTCTACAAGATCCTGAGTAAAGATGCTAAAATGAACAGCCATTATTTTGATGTATTTCAAATTGAGTTTCTCCATGGCAGCAGAATGACTTCGGTTTATCGTTGAGTGGAGTTATTAAGCTGGAATTCATACTCCCCTTCTTTTTGGAATTTTCTACTTCACGTTAAATTAGAGGGTGTAATTTAAAACAAAATACCCAGTATTCGTGACAAATTGCACTATTTTCTTATTCTCCTATTCTTGTCCAATGGCCATATCTAATCATTTGTTGTTCAAGATCGATACATTTCATGTCACTTTAGAACGAACATTGATACCAAAAATGAACCAAACTAGAAAATAAATAATTTCCACAGTTTACGTTATACAGAGAGCAGATATCCTGAGGTGATCTTGGCTGAGTCCAAATTTCCATTGATAGTTACAAAAAGTTTAAAAGCTGCCAGAATGTTTATATCATTACTTGTTCATAATAATTTTTAGATGTGTATTATTACAGTAATGACAACACCATTTATTTTATTTTGTTTTATTTCTGTTAACCATTGTTAAGTTGGTAGCACAGTTGCCTTTGAATCACAATATTCCAATGTTTGAGTCCCATATAGGTCTTGACTATAAAAACCAAAGCTGATAATCCAGTGCAATGCTGAGGGAAGACTGCTCTGTTAGAGAGCCATCTTACAGAAGGGATATTAAACCAAGACCTGTTGCAAGATTGGATCTGTACTCATATGAAGTGAACATTAACAGCCTTTATTAAAGATAGCAGTATCCAAGGAATCTTAAGAATGGGGATTTTCTGGAACCCTACAGTCTCAGGTGCCAATTTCACATGATTTCTGATATCTTTATAAAATAGGTAATGTTATCATGGTTCCACTGGACAATAGGGCTGTTTTGTGGTCAAAGAGAGATGATGTAAGAGTCACCATGCCTCAGGCAAGGGGAGACGTTGAGAATGACAGTCCTTTATGGTAACCTCAGCCAGTATGGGAACTGAGCCCATGCTTTTGGCATCACTCATCAGCCATCCATGCTAACTAAATCCCTCAATCTTATAATAAAGGTATATCTGAACCTTTACTCCACACCTCCTCGTGTTTTTGTTCACGGTGCTCCTTTAATCTTTAACATTTAACTATGAATATTTAACTCTTTATTCTTCACCCCAACGCCCTCCAGTCTCTGCAATGCATCCGCAGTTGTTTTGGAGGGTGAAACAGATGAATGTGTCCATTTTTCTGAGAAGGGTCCCAACCTGAAATATTGGCTTTCCTGCTCCTCTGATGCTCCCTTGCTCACTGTGTTCCTCCAGCTCCACACTATGTTATCTCTGACTCCAGTATCGGCAGTTCTTACTTTCTCTGAATGTGTCTCTCATTATTAATGAGAGCTCAGCGCTGTCATGGAGTGGGCTGGAAGCTTACTTACACAAGATTTTTGGAAAGCATTTGAAATTTGTTCTTTTTCAAGGCTTGATAGCATTGTGTGATTGCAAATAGCTAGACTTTTAGGACAAAGTTTTCTTTGAGGTAATTAGACTGCACCAATTGTTAACCCTTCATCAATTTTAGCTCCTTTAAGTGATTAAATTTGTGCTTTGTCAGATATGCGGTGTTTCTGACAGCCCTATAATTTTGTCTTTTAGTTTTGGACTGAAAAATATCCTTGAGTTTATTCATAGCCTGCCGGTGGCATTCCATTGGAGCCTTCAGTTTCTATTTGTGCACATCAACAGTTCCTCAACATTGAATACTGGGGTGATCAAATTGGATTTAAGTAGACCTTTTCTCTGGATAGTTTTGTTTTACACTGTTGAACAATCACTTGACGAGCTGTCTCCAAGGTTTGATATTTTTTCTCTACATGTCAAGTTTACGTTGATGGTCTTTGTGCATGATTATAAAGATTTGTTATGTACAATTAGTTTCTGCCACTGAAGATAGACATGATCCTTCCTGCCTAAAGCCTCAATGTCAATGATTTTGTGTTGGAGCTGTGATAGCCCTTGTCATACGATTGAAAAGGCTTTTCAAACTCCAGAATCTGTGACATCTCAAATGTCTTTGCTAGTTGTAGAACTTAGGAAGCTTCACTTCATTTCATGTTGAATCCTTGCAGTGAAGAAACAAGCCATTCAATCCACTCAGGCCCTCTGAAGAGTATCCCACTCAGAACCACCACCCTATCCTACCCTATCCCTGCATTTCCCATGATTGACCCATCTAGACTGGACACCATGGGCAATTTAGCAAAGTCAATCCACCTAACCTACACATCTCTGGAAGGAACCAGAGCACCTAGTGGAAACTCGCACAGACATGGGGAAGAATGTGCAATCCCCATACTGTCACCCAAGGCTGGAATTGAACTCGGGACCGTGGCATTATGAGGCAGCAGTGCTAACCACTGAGCCACCATGCCACCCAGTGTGAAATTAAATTATACTGGTTCAATCATATCGTAAGGTCTTCTTCCTGCTTCACTGATCTTCTTTACAAGGAGGAATCTCTTCATCTGATTGTGATTGTGGTTGCAGTTGCAGTTGCTGCCTGCCCTTGGTGGGTTCTGTGTAAGCAGTAGACAACATCACTTCATTCACAGATAGTAGGAATTGCTGATGCTGGAGTCAGAGATAACAGTGTGGAGCTTGAGAAGTACAGCGGGCCAAGTAGCATCTTAGGACCATAAAAGCTGATGTTTCAGGCCTAGACCCTTCATTTTCTTACTCATTTTTGGTGACTAATTTCCTAGTTGCTTGCCATGCTATCTGCTGTGGGTTTTCTTCCATTTTGTTCCAGCTTTTGTACAGGCTTTCCCTTTCCATGGTTTGGCGACTAGCTAGGCCTTGAAGTCGGTCACTTGCTGCTTTCTGTTGCTGCTCCATTTCCCTTCAGATGTTTTCACCACTGTTCAGGTAAGATCACTGAACTGCCTCACCCTTCACCAGCTGTTTCCGGACTTCACTTCATACTCTTCTAGCTATTTGCTTCCGGTTCTAAGGAACCAATCAGCTTCTGCCACTGTATAGACAGATCAGGTATACACTCTTGTAAGTGAATATTAAAAAGCTTTATTAAAGTTAGACTTATGCAGAGAATATTAAGATCTTCTGGAACACTGCAAACCTAGGCTCCAGTTCCACATATTTTGACAGCATTATAAAAGTATGGTTAGCCCTTAAATCCATCAGGCCCTTCCACCTTCCTGAGCGGACATAAAAGATTGTATGGCAATTTTTTGAGGCATATTGGTGGCATAATCCTTGGTTTCCTGGCCAAATTTTTCTGTCAATCAATCTTACAAAAAAAGGCAGTATTTTTTAATCACACCACTTTGTGAGGAGTTCGCTTAGTGAAAATTAGCTGCTGCTTTTCCACCTTTACCACAAAGATTACGTTTCATAATGTATCAAATGTCTGTAAAGTACTTTGACATATCCAAAGTTTCATGAAAAGTGCTATATAAATGCAAGCTTTCCTTTATTTTAAGATGGTCACTCAGGAGAATGAAAATTTAAAGGATGGATTCTAGGATAGAAAACAGATCCTCTTTAGTCATGGCTAATGATATTCTTTTGCATCTCCGGGCAGAAGTAGGCCATTGATATAATTAGGTACATGCATGATAAGGACCACTGTACAGTATGCAGTTTCATTTTGAAGCATTGCTTTAGATGTCAATATAAATCGTGGGTAATTAACAGCTTGCTGCAGCACTCTGCGGTACAAAGATACATAATCCTGCAAGAGATGGACAACTTGCAAATGAAACCTCACGTGCCAATATATGTTTATTAAACATTTATACAGCTCCAGTACAAAAGGTACAAAACACAAAAATGAATTTTCTTGGCTGGTCATTTCAAGAAACCTGCTGTCCACATGAACATAGAGTGACCAAAGCAGCAACATAAATGCTGTCCTCTCCTCTTAAAGAATTGCTATCAATCGTTTACTATTCTGGTATCTTTGGACAATGATCAAATACAGAATAACCAGGTTATTACCCTACAATTACTTTCGAACTCCAAACATTTTTATTCACGGCTAATGTAGCACAAATTCTAATTACTAAACTAGGATTTATTTCAGGATGGGAGTAAGTCTGTTGCCTGGTTACTGGGCCTTGGGGCTCTCAGCCTCTTTGAGCTGGATACCTCTTCAACTGTTTTTGCCAAACTGGCTGCTATTATTGAATAAGTGAGAGATAATGGGAACTGCAGATGCTGGAGAATTCCAAGATAATAAAATGTGAGGCTGGATGAACACAGCAGGCCAAGCAGCATCTCAGGAGCACAAAAGCTGACGTTTCGGGCCTAGACCCTTCATCATCACCCTCTCTGATGAAGGGTCTAGGCCCGAAACATCAGCTTTTGTGCTCCTGAGATGCTGCTTGGCCTGCTGTGTTCATCCAGCCTCACATTTTATTATCTTATTATTGAATAAGTGGTCTGCTTTTTTAGGCACATCTATTATCACACATTTAAAAAGTTCAGGTGGGCTAGATGTGATTTCACCACAACAGATATTAGCATACTCCAAGCTTTTGTAAGCCATGACTTGATGCTTCCTGGATATTCCTTCAAGAACGTGCTGATACATGTTTAAGTAAACTCATGGTAAGGAATAAGTTTTCTGAATAATGTTAAGTGGTGTGCTACCTAAAACTAATTTTTTCCTCTGTTTTAAGTCTGATGAAAATAGATTACTGAAATGGACATGGAGTACTGAGCTTGAAATTACAACAAGAATGGATAAAGGTTCTTCCTATATCTGTACAAAAATTATCTTGATAAGTTTAACTTAAGTACATCAATGTTAATTGACAAATGCCAGGGTATGCTTACTTCCATTTGTGGAAAATACTTCCATGCTTTCTTCTTTGGTCTGAGTCATGAGCCTTGCACCATCATCCTAGTCCATGGATGTTTATTTGACATGGCCCTTCTGAAACTGGCAATCAGTAAGGACTTTGTTGTCTTCAGTCTCAGTCTCCCCACCAGATATGGCCACAGTCTCTGCCTTTCAAGCCCAATGGGTTTAGGTGTGTGTGGCAGAAACCTAGTTGAGCCAAATATGGATCACATCAAGCACCTCTGAGTCTCAGTCTGCCCTACCAATGAATACTGCTAAATAGTTTAGGATTATCCCAAAGGGCATCAGTTTGGGATTATTTTCTCCAGCACCACCACCTTCCGAATCCTTTAGTTTCTCTACCTTCAGATTCAGCTTATACAGTCATGTCAAGGGTCTCAATGATTATTTTGTCGCCACAACTGGGAATACATAGTCAGCTCTCTTGCCCACCAAGCCCATGTTTTCCTTTGTTACCAGAATATTAATCTCTCTATCTAATGTTTCTTCTATCCCCTAAACTCACTAAGCTTATCTCATTCATGAGACAAATCACTTAAAAGAGTGATTCAGTGAAAGTAAATTTGGAAGTCTAAAGAACAATTTCAGTGCAATAGTGCAATGTTGAGATTTGGGTAAATACAAAGGTTAACAGCAATACTAAATCAACAAACAAAATCCTGCTAATGATAGTGGCAGAAAATAAAAGTAAAGCTTCTTCATCTAAATAAATGAAGAATTCGTAACAAGGCAGATAAACTAACAACACAAAAAGAGGTAATAATTTTGATAAAATTGCCAAGACAGATTTGAAATTAGAAAATGTAATACTGCCATACAAGAAAGGGGAGAGATGGGAAAGAGGAAACTCCAGGTCAGCTAACTTTACATCATTTACCAAGTAAGTGCTGGAGCTTGATTTCAAAGTTATTTTAATAATGTACTAAGAAAATCATAGCAGTTTGTTCAGGCAAAATCAACATGAAAGGGAAATCATGTTCAAAAAATTATTAAAGCTTTTGAAGGTATAACTGGGAAGGTAGATAAAGGAGAGCCAACAGATGTAGTGTTCATGGGATTGGATTTTGCCCTGGCCTGTGGTGGGTTTGAAAATTGTGGGCACATGAAAACCAGTTCCTGACCTGTCTGAACTATGATGGGGTGCAGGATCCATGTTGGTCATCTCATAGGTCTATTGAGTCCCTCTTAAAGGTATCATCTCACCACTAGCCATACTTCACCTGGGCAGGTGAAGGTCCCTAGCAGTGCAGGCTGGTGTCATGTAAAAGTGAGAAGACCTCCTTTACCAGCTGCTGGCTGCATTGGTGGCAACCCCATTGACAGCATCCTCCATTTCGCCCTCCTCCTTTACTTCTTGAACCTGGTCTCACAACATGGCATTTGTGACCTGTGACCCTTGAATTACCTGGGTGCCTTTGTGTCACAGAACTGTCTGTAATCCTAAAAATTACCACAGTGCTTCTGGAATTAGAGGAGCCGATGAATTCAATTGGTCTCAAGCTTCTAAGATACGAGTGGAAGTCCAATGTTAAAGTAACTAATATAGTTGCAAATGTTAATTTGCTCTGCGGTAGCTGTTAGGATCATGGGTGGCCTCCTTACCTCTTTTTCAGCAGGTGATAGTAAAGCACCCCCATAAAATCCAACTCTTGGATTTCTAAAAGACACTCAACATGGTGTCAAATAAAACGTTAATATGCAAGTTTGAGGGTTCATGGAGTTGGGAATAATATATTAACATGGACAGTGGATTGAAGCAAAGAGTAGGGATAGACCAGGCATTATCAAGTTGCTAGTGTGTGATTAGTGGAGTGTTGCACAGCTTACTGCTGAACCCTCAGCAATTTACAAACCATTTGGGAAAGAGATCAGAATTAATACTTATATGTTTGCTGACAAATACAAAGCTTGATGGGAATGGAAGCCATGAGGAAGATGCAGAGGGCAGAGATAAAGCAGGTTAAGTGATAGGCAAAAAGAGTATTATGTGGGGAAGTATGAGGTTATTCATTTTGAGTATTAAGAAAGTAACAAGAAAATACTACTTAAAGTGTGAAACTTTAAGATGTTAATTTTCGGAGAGTATTGAGTGCATCATATGAGGAACTCTGAAAGTTATTAAGCAGTTACTGCAAGCAACGTTGAAAATAAATGACATGTTGGCTTTTATTGCAATAGGATTATAGTAGAAGAATTATAAAATCTTACCATGTTTTCATTGGTCTTTGAGGTCACATGTTAGGTATTGTTTACAGTTTTTAAGTATCAGGATGCCAAGGGATTTGGGGACCAGGCTGGAAATTGGAGTTGAGACAGAAAATATACTTTGATTATATTGAATTATGGACCAAACTTCAGCACTGATTGTCTAATCCTATTTCTTTTTCTTATGTACATTGTTCCCTATTACCACCATTCACCTTCTTTCCACAATTCCCACAAAAGCTGACATTATAAATGATTCTCTATTTGCAAATATTAGGGATCTGATGACCAGGGAATGTGCATTCATGATGTGACCAAACAGGTTGCATACTAAGCTGCAAATCCTTCCAACTTATATAACGGCACACTGTAAAACAAGGAGTGATTCCTAGTCAGTCATTTGATTGAAGTCTGTCCAATCACTATTCTTGGCTCTAGTAGGAATACAAATGGAAAAATATATGTCACCACAGAACTCAGACTCTTTCAGGAACCCATTGGCTCACTTGGTTGAATAGATTTGGAACAAATTAATACAAACTCCATGTGATTCAATTCTCATTCAGGTTGGGATAGATTTGAAATCTAAAATCTGAAAGAACTCTGGATGCTGTAAATCAGGAACAAAAACAGAAATTGGCGGAAAAGCTCAGCAGATCTGGCAGGAGTTGTGAAGAAAAAAATCAGAGCTAATGTTTCGGATCTGGTGATCCTTCCTCAGAACTACTTCAGAAGTTGCTTTCCAACAACATCTAGATTTGAAATCGGCCTGATTTCCCTGTCCATGGTGTAAATTCAGTGCCAAGGATTGGACCTGATTCCAGGCGGAAAACTGAATAAGAATTCTCAAATATTGACTCATTCCTTTTTAAAACTGCTCTTTCCTGCTCAGAAAACGCATCCTCAGCCTAATCTTCAGACACATTTTTCTCTCCAAAATTGATGGGGTGATAGTTCTAAAGGGGTTAATGTTCATGTTGCATTAAGCTCCACCCAATCTGATGATGCCACAGAATCATTGTTTGGAGACAATTAAATTTGCATGAGTACCCAGAGAGCAGATATATTCTGTATACTCCTAAGAGTCCTTAGTAATTAAGCCTGCTGATTGCTGCCTGTACCTATCTCAAAAACTTTTCAAGTAAGACAAGTGCTGATTCTGTTGAGATTCACCAGTTGTCCATATGTTACCATTGATATATCGACATGTTCTGCACTCAGCATTTGGAAAGAATGTTTGCTGGCAGTAAAATGGCTAATCCAGAATATAGGAAAATATGACAAGGTGATCACAGCGACAAATCTTCACTAGGAAACTGGTAAGAGACCCAGGGACATACTGGGTGTGGGTAAAGTTAAAAAAAAATCAGCCACACTAAGAAAAAGGCAGAGGTCTTAGTGAAGGGATATCTGTAGGGAGTGGGGAAGATTTCAGGATTTAGATATCCCTAAGGGAAAAAGAGGAAAAATGCTTTATGAAAACAGGGCAAAGACCAGAAAGAAAAGACAAGGGGGTAAAAAGAGCAACAAAATATAGTCAGAGATAGTAGGACCTGCCGATGCTGGAGTCTGAGGTAACAAGGTGTAGAGCTGAATGAACACAGCAGGCCAGGCAGCATCAGAGGAGCAGGAAAACTAATGTTTCAGGTCTGGACCGTTCTTCGGAAAGTACTCATCTCTCAAAAATAAACACAGTCACCATCTTGAGTAAGCTCTGCAGAGACATTGGAGAGGGGCAGTGAACAGTCAGAAAAATAATTTTTGCCTGTGTTGCACTGTCAGGAAGGCTGCAGAATTTATTCAAGATGGAAAAGAACAAATTTAGACAAATTTTTGCGAAGATTCTACAGCAAAAAGGAAAAATAGAAAAAAAAGCTTTACATTTTATCGGACCAGGGTTCAGTTATTAAGCCAGGATTTCTGGGAGAAGATTTCTAAAGTCTGCATCCAGGCAGCTTTACTTAAAAACATGTTCAAAAGAAAATGTATCATGTTTTGTACCATTAAATGCAGGAAAATTTGCTTGGGCAGAGATATGAAAACTTCATCTTTGCAGTAGAAGGTGGAAATAAACCATTTTGATTGTTGCAAAAGGGTAGAACACCCATAGGGTATTATAGAAATGCAGTATCTCAGTGGAATAGAATTTGAAAGCTTTAAAGCAGTAAATCATCACAGAATAGCCCGTTAATAAAATTTAAAGCTTTGTTGTTAAATTTAAACAGTAATAATGCAATGCGGAGTTTAAAAACACTGGCAGTTAAGGAAATCACTGCAACCTTGCTGTAGTCCAGCAAATTTTACAGCAACAAAATTGATACTGCATCCATTAATATCTGTTCCCTCCACCACTGACACTCAATTGTGCACTATCTATGAGATACACTGCAGAAATTCACAAAGGTTCCTTCCAAACGCATGACCACTTCCATATGGAAGGTCAAGGGCAACAGATATATGGAAACATCACCACTTGCAAGTTCTCCTCCAAGCCACTCATCATCTTGACTTGGAAACATATTGTCATGGACAGGTCCTAGACTCAACATAGAGAAAGAAGGGTTAGTGCTAACAAACTAACCAAACTAGATTAACATAGGTTAATGGTGGTATCTGGGAACATGACCTCTATTGTTTCCACATTTCTCTGCTTGAATCCTTCTCCAACTGAGCAGTAAAATGGTATATGCAATGTCACGATTGAAATCCTCTATGACTATACCATTATCCCTTTTCATCTGCCTAAACCACTCTGTAACTTCTAATGTGGTCACACAACCATCCTTCAACATCCTTCACTGATTGTATAATTTGTAGTTACTACCCTTACTGTTTTCCACTGTGAAATGGGCAGCACATCTTCAGCAGTTGCCTCAGCCTTTCTTATCTTCATGGCCTCATCTGATCTTATTTTAAATAACATGATCCAACTTTTATGGCACTTTCATCCTCTTTTATAAAGTGTTCCCACCCTTCTAACTGCTCATTCCTCTGTATCATTCTTTTGCCTTTCCTTATCTCTGATGAATGTGCAATTACCTATAATTGGCCTATGCTTTGGAATTTCTATCCTAAATCTCTCCACTTCTACTCCTCACTCTCTTCCTTCAAAACCATTGTTAAACTCTACCTCTGACAAGCCTATTGACTAATATATACAATAACTTCTTCTTTGACTCAGCATCAGTTAGCAGTTCCATCTGTATGGATCATTTTGGAACGTCTTTTTACAGGTTCTATATGAATGTAAGTTGATGCATCAGATTCAGTGACTTCGGAATATTTGCTACATTATTCTGTCCATTTTCCAGATAACTAGGTGCCAACATGTCAACAGAGCTTGCAACTGGTCCAGCATCTCAGCTCTCCTGTTTAGAGGTACAATCTATTGTTAGATTGCATAATTCACATTAATGGATTCTCTACCGGCTGCATAAACAAGTCCATTTCCAGTTGCTGCCAGCACGATTATTTTCAGAAGTATGGCTTTCTAAAGGATATTCCATTAAGATTTTGGCTGAGTTGTTGGAATATTGTTTAATTTATTTTCAATTAAGATTCAGAATTCATTAGTAATTAATTTCCAACTAAATTTGGAAATGACAGTAATATAAAAGCAGAACTTGGAAACTTGAATTGAAAGCAAAAAATACTGGAAATACTCACTGGGTTTGGTCATATGTATGGCAGGAGAAACAGTTAACATTTCAAGTTGAATAAGTTTCCTCTTCAGTACAGTTTCCAATTGCTGCAACATTGCGTACAGTTCATCTATTGATTATATATATTTAAGTTGCAAACTAAACAGTTGCAAACATTTTTCACTTTTGTTACTCTTTCTCTTGCATTTTTCTGGAATCTGTGCATGATTCCCATAACTTTGAAAGGAATGATAACTCTACCATTACAGTATTTTTCTGCTTTTCTGTGTTGCCATGCCAAACTCAGTAAGAGATTTAGTTGATCACTAGTCATAAACTGATCAAGTGATTAAAATATTATCATCAGAGATATTCAATATTTCTGTAAATATCTGCTTCATTGTCAACAAATAAAGAGTAAACAGCTCCTTGACTTGAGGCAGTTGTGTTAAAATTAATACTCTTTTATTGAAGGGCCCACCCAAACATTAGCCCACCCTTCAGCTTCACAGAAGCTCACAAGCAGTGATTTAATTTTTTAAATTTTACATCAAGTACATTAAGCTTAGTTGTTTATTCTTTTATTTCAAATGGAAGATGAATAATTGTTTTCTGGATGCAGCCTCCTTAATAAAAAGAAACTGTTGTATTCACTGAATCCCAGCAGGATAATAATTACTGAGGTGTCAAGCAGAAAGTTAATTAGGAGTGTTGTATACTGCTGTTGTCTGGCTTTTCCTTTGAACCGATACATTGTTTTGAATTGAGGGTTTTAATTCTCTGACAATTATATGGGTAGCTGAAGGAATAGCTTAACACTGAGTTGAGAGTTCAATGAATGGGGTTGGAGATGAGTTATTGTCTGTCTGGTCATTGCTGCTTTAGGATCAATGTATGCATCCACATACTGCAGTGTGATTTCTCTTTGCATATATGAATTGACTTCCCATCCTCTTTTCTCAATGTCATTCCACCTGGATGAAGAGAGAAAGGTGACCAGTTCTTGTCTGGCTTAAGTTCTGACTTATTGCTGGCTCACTTTTTCTTAAATTGAGTTCACTTCTTCTTTTTGTTCTTTCCAATTTAGCTGCAGAGCACATATTTCCATCACTTCTATTTGAATTTACTTGAACATTAGAAGCACAACTCCAAACATCTTTGCTTCTTCAGAATACTGATCTATTTGGGTACCCTCCACATATTTCAATCCTGTACTGTTCCCAAATAGATTATTGAATCTTGATTTGGGCTTGCCAACTTCACCACTGAGAATCCATCTGGGCTTAATAAGTCTTAGCCAAGTTTTTTTTATAAATTTCCAATTTAGATATCTTGCCTTTTCAATTACTTCAAGATCCAATATAAAGCATGTGACTAATTTCACGGTGTGTTGGGAGTTGAGAGCTTTATTCCATTAATATTTTTGCAGGAAGATTTACCTGCGTCTCCATTACCATTAACTGCAACATGCATTGCCCTAGATGAGCTATTGCTATCTCAGTCGCCTTTGTGTTCCCAATTTGCAACATTGATATTTTATTCCATGAACGGAAAACATAAGAAACAGATGTATATTAGTCGACTTTAATGCTATCCTACTGTACTTCTATTTGTCTTTTCAGAATCTGTGGCATATTCCAAAGTTTCTTGCAGACCTTATTTGAAAAGTTGACCTGTATTTTACAATAAAAATAATGCTGAGACTGTGAGTATGCACCGCTAATAAAGAGTAAATCAACCTGCAACATTCATGACCATGCATGCATAGTTAAACATGGTAATTGGGAAGTGGTTGACTGAGTTGCAAAAATTGCAAGATGATGGAATCTGACTGACTGTGGATTGAAACAGACCACATGCCATGAGGTTTTTACAATTACATGTCTAGGCCCAAAACGTCAGCTTTTGTTCTCCTAAGATGTCGCTTGGCCTGCTGCGTTCATCCAGCTCCACACTTTGTTATCTTGGATTCTCCAGCATCTGCAGTTCCCATTATTTCTGATACAATTACAATGACAGCTATCTATTAAGCCAAATTATTCATGTTTATACATAATATAATTGTAGATTTTAATCAACGGCTTGGCCCAGGAGAGTTCAAAAGTAACCATTACCGCGTCTTCAAGAGGGTGAAACCATCTCACAGATGTTCACAGACTGTATAAAAACATTGTCAATCTTGACATAACAAAAATCAATAAAATTAATGTCAGAATACATACATTATTTTTAAACTGAAACAAGCACAAATCACTAAAATTGTATTACTGAATGTGATAAACCATTTATGAGAAGAATGATCATTTCCTAATGCTGTCTCTCTTCAAAACTGCAGTTTTTCATATTAATTAACTTAGCATAAATTAGTTTATAAAAGTAATAGTCTGTTGAACCAAATGAGCTTAGATGGTATTCTAAACCATAAACTGTTTCTTGTCTCAACTCATCTGCTCCTGAAATCATCATGTATATCTTTGTCACCTCTATTCTTTATGGCTGGCATCTTATTTTCTACACTCGATATACTTGAACTCATTCAAATTACTGCTGCCCATGATCTGACTTGCAACCTCTTTGGCCAGAGAAAACCAAGTTGAGTGTGTAAATGCCATTAACTGGTTAGCAAGTTTTAGATGTAGAGTCCCAATCACTGCACAAACACTGTTTTATGGTGATGCTTCTAAATGCTGAGATGTATACTAATTGTGGTCCTTGATCATGCAACTGGACCATGTTTAGCATAAGACACAATGATAACTATTGCGGCCATAGTTATTGTGCCTCCTTTTTCTGTGTTTTTTTAATTGTACCATCAGTATTTGAGCCACCATGCCAAACCAGAGAGTGACTCCTGGGAGACCAAGGCTACCTACCCACTATCTAGATCATGACTCAGGTGCATAACCCAATTAAACATGGACAACATCTGGACATATGTATTAGGAACAGGAGAATGTCATTTGGCTCTTCAAGCTCCTCTAGCATTCAATCTGCTTATCCTGTCCTGCCTCATGAGACACCTCCCTCATTCCAGGTATCATCTAGGAAACCGCTAAAGCATTGCCAAGGCACTTACAGCCTTCCTTAAATAAAATGACCAAAATTACACACAGTATTTGAAGCGTGTATAGCTGCACAACCTCCTTACTTTTATGCTTCATTCCTCTTGTAATAAAGAATAGCCTTCCTATCATTTGCTCTGCCTGTATGCTAACATTACTTGTGCCTCATGCCCTAGAACACTTAGATCCTTCTGCACCTCAGAATTCTGCAATCATTTTCTGTTTAATGGGCTGTTTTTTTTTCATTCTTCCTGCATATGTGAATAACTTCACATTTTCTCCTTTTAGATTTTCTTTCAAAAAAAATTTTTTTGACTGATTTGACTTGCATTGGATTTGTGGAGTGCGCTACATTGTCTCACTTGGAGGGGGAAAGTAAGATGTGCATTCTTAGACCAGCCTCAGCTTGTATATAAGAAAAGACTGTGAGCTGAAGGGGAAATGAGATGTGGGAAGGAGGATTAAGTCGGGGAATGCCATCACAATCAATGGTTTTAGCCCTGCCACTGGCCATGAAGGCAGTTGTAGTCACTCCAAATCTGCTTCCTCCAATGACTGTGGGAAAGCAGATGTGTTTGTCCTTCATCAGTTAGCTTCTCCTTAAAGAAGAGTGAAAGGGCTGTCAGATAGGTCAGCTAGTTTCCAATGCAGTGATATCAACAGTGTGGATTCAATTCCTGCACTGGGGAGGTTACCATGAAGAACTGTCCTTCAACCCGATGACTTAAGGTTCAATAACCTATAGTTTCCTGGATTATCCCTGTTGCCCTTGTTAAACAAAGGAACAACATTAGCTTTCTCTCCAGTGTTCTGCGATTAAAGAGGATACAATGATTTTGCACATAGCCCAGCAATTTTGTCCCTCGCTATTCTGGGATGGGTCCCATAAGGGGATTCCATAAGTCCCCTAGGGACTTGTCTATGTAAATGCTTTTCAAAACAACCAACACCAACTTTTTTTAAAAAATCAACATGCCCTAGAATATCCTCATATTCCTTCCCTAGCCTCACCTTCCATCATATCCTCTGTTTTGATCCTCTTTACTCACACAGCACTGAAGAATAGTCAATGTTGTTGCTTTGTTTAAGAAGACCAACAGTGATAATCCAGGAAATTATAGGCCATTGAGCCTTATGTTGGTGGATAGAGAAGTTATTGGAGAAGATTCTTAAGGTCAGGATTTACTCACATTTGGAAAAAAAAAGGTCTTATTAAAGAGAGGCAACATGGCTTCATATTGGGAATGTCATGTCTCATAAACTTGATTGAGTTTTGGAGAAAGTGACAAAGATGATTGGAGGCAGTCTGGTGGATGCTACATGGACTTTAGCAAGGCCATTGACAAGGTCCTTAATGGCAGGCTAATACATGAAGTGAGTTCACAATGTGATCTGTGGTGAATTGATAAGATAATATTGAACTGGCTTTGTCATAGAAGACAGAGAGTAATAGTGGAAAGGTGTTTTTCTGGGTGGAGATTTGTGACTAGTGATGGGACCTCTGTTGTTTGTACTATATATAAATGATCTGGAGGAAAATCTACGTTGTCTGATTAGTAAGTTTGCAGATGAACAAAGGTTAGGGCAGTTGCAGATGATGAGGACTGCCAGGGGATGAAGCAGAATATAGATAGGCTGGAGAAATGGCAAATAAAATTTTACCCGGGCAAATGTGAGGTGATACATTTTAGAAGGACTGATGCAGAAGGGAAATATAAAGGAAATTGTAGAACCATTAGAACCATTACCATAGAGAGATATAGGCATACAGGTCCATAGTTTCCTGAAAGTGACAACACCAGTGCATAACTTTGTAAAGAATGTGTGCGGCATCGTTGCTTTCATTGGTTCAAGCATAGCGTATAAAGTCACATTGCAGTTATATACATGTTTAGTTAGGCCACATTTGGAATATTATGTACAGTTCTGGTCACAAAACTACTAAAAGGATGTGGACGCTTTGCAGAAAGTGTAGAAAAGGTTTACCAAAGGTTTGCCTGTTTTAAAGGGAGAGACTGGACAAACCTGGCATGCTTTCACTTGAACGTTGGGGAAGGAGAGATGATCTGAAAGAAGTTTACAAAATTATGAGAAGCATGGATAGAATGGATAATCAGTCTTTTTCCTGGGGTTGAAATGTCAATTACTGGGGTCATATGTTTAAGCAAAAAGAGGTGGGGAGGGAGTCTAAAGGAGATGTAAGAGGTAAGTACTTCATACAGACGGTTAAGAGCATGGGATGCACTGCAAGAGGGGATGATAGAAACAGATACGGTTGCAGTTTTAAGAGGCAGCTTGACAGATATGTGAATAGGCAGGGAATAAAGGGATATGGACCATGTAGGGGGAAAAGATTTTTAGTTTAGAAAGATATCATGTGTCAAAGCAGACATGGTGGTCCAAAGGACCTGCTCCTATGCTGTATTGTCTTTTGTTCACAACCTCTCCTCTCAGCTGAGGTGTAATGAGCCTCAGGTTAAACCAACACCAGTTGTCTCTCTCTAATGAGACAGCAGCCTAAAGTCTTCTGGGACTATGCAACTTTATGCTTACCTTTAGCTTCTGCTGTTTCCATTAATACATCATGCTCTCCTGCAAAAGAGAGGGAAACTTATCAGTGAGTATGGTGCAAGATGTTTGCATTCTGGCCAAAGAATTGGCAGGTTGCGCCCACTGTGAAATGTGGCGATGAGGTTTATGGCTGTGCCAGGTGGAAGAAAGTGATGCTATGAATGAGAAGCATGAATCGTGGCTGGCAGAATTGTTGAAATATAAACTACGGGAGAGTTGTGAGTTGAGAATTATATGAGGCTTGCAGCATATTTAAAGGGATACCGCATTTGAAGATTATTTAACTGATCTTGATGACTTGTGTAAAGTTATTTAATCTCTGCCAATGCCATATCTAGTTCCTCATGGCTACCCAACTCTCATTAACAGCTATCTTTTTCTACTGACAGCAATCTGCACTCACTGCTTTCTCAGCGTCTGTTTGGAGGACCTCCTGGTCTCTTGAAGACAGAGGACCACACTCACCCTGTCCATTTATCCCAAGTTTTTAAGTTCTGTGTCTGATAATTTGGAGTACACATTCTGCCCTGTCGGGCCATTATTCTCAATTTGCTTTGACACTCTTAACAACCACTTGCCATCCCTGCTGCAAGTAGAATGCGCTTCTCCTTTAGGAGGTGTAGACTTGCTTTCAGTGATACAAACTAGCTTTAAGTGGCGTTTGCTTCTATAAGCTTGGGCTACATTCTGAAGCATTCAACCAGTCAGCAGTGGACTTAACATTGAGCTGCACATTACTGCCATTAAAATCAGCAGGCAGTTAAGGCATGATGCCAGAGGAATGGGGAACTGCTAAAGTTGTGCCATTCTTTAGAAAGGGAGAAAGAAATAGGCGGAGTAATTGCAGGTCAGGCAGAATATATTGCTGGGGGAAAAGTTTTGGAAGAAATGCTGAGGGAAAGGATAAATCTTAATTTTGAAGAATATGGAATAATTAAAGACAGTCAGCATGGATTAATGAAGAAAATGTTATGTTTAATAAAAATTACTAAATTTTTTTGACGAGGTAACAAACAGGCTGAGCATGGTGTACTTCACTTAATCCATGTGAATTTTAGTGACGCTTTCAGTAAGGTCTCAGTAAGGTAGATGGTTAAGGCATTAAAAGCCCTTTAGACATAAGGTAAACTGTCAAGTTCGATGCAAAGTGGGCTTAGAATTGAAGGGTAATTATTTGTAGGTTTTTTTTGGGTCTGAAGGCTATTTGAAGTGGGGTTCCATACCATTCAGTATTTAGTCTTTATGGTACATATGAATAATTTAAATTTTAATATAAGAAGCATGACTGAGATGTTTGCAGATGATACAAAAATTGGCCGTGTGGCTGATACTGAGGAATAAAGCCATATATTGTAGAAAGGTGTCAATGGATCAATAGAATTTTGATATTTCTTACTATGGTGTTGGAGTTTAAAAATAGGGAAGTCTTTTCACAACAAAACGGGGCGTCAGTGAGACCACATCTGGAGAGCCGTGTGGAGTTTTTAACCCCAGATTTAAAAAAAGAATGAACTGGCATTGGAAACAGTTCAAAAGTGATTCACTTTATTGATTCCCAGGATGAGGGGATTAATTTTTCACGAATGACTAAACAGGTTAGGCCTTTATTCATTAAAGTTTAGAAAACTGAAGAATGATCTTGTTGAAACAGAAGTTTCTGAGAGGCTTGAAAGGGTACATGTTGAAAAGATATTTCCACTAGTGTGGGAGTCTTACACAAGGGGATAGTTACAAAATAAGGGAACACACATTTAAAACTGAGATGCAAAGGAATTTTTTCTCCGAGGGATCGGTGTATGTCTGGACATCTCTTTTCCAGGGAATTTTGGAGACTAGATCCCTTAAAGAGGAGGTAGATAGATTTTTGGAGTATCAGTGAGTTGAAGGCTATGATGAGCTGGCCTGAACGTAGCGTCGAGACATGAGGAAGATCAGCCATGTTCATGTTGAATGATGAGAGGGGCTTTAGGAGTCAAATGGCCTATGCCTGCTCCTATTTCTTAAGTTCTGGTTTTCTTATATTTAGAATCTAACCATCAAGACTCACTGTTCGATTCCTTTATGATTGCTGAAGCCTCACGATCAGCACCCTGGGGCTTACTGTTGACCTGAACTAGAAACAGAATTGTCAGCCATACAAACGATGTAATGACAAGAGCAGGTTAAAGGCATAGTGAGTAACCTGCCTACTGACCCTCAAAGCCTTTCCACCATTTGAAAGCAGAAGTCAGGAGTATGATGGAATATTCCTCACTTGGTTGGTTGAATGCAGTTCCAACAATACAAGAAGGACTATAGTAACTCACCCAGGGTCTTTAAGCACCTTCCAAACCTGCAATCGCCACCACCTAGAATGATGGGGAAAACATGATCTGCAAGTTCCCATCCAAGATACACGCACATACACAGTGAGGAATACATGCCCCTGCAAAACCCACCTCACGATTGCACTAGGCAAGGTGCAGAGGAAATCTTTGAGCATTTTGTCTGGTCTGAAGAATTTTTATTCAAAGAAAGATTAGATTGGCCAAGTATGCTTTTTTTTGGAACAAAGGATTCTGTGAGGAGACCTAATTGGAGCACATCAATTTACGAGGGGTCCAGGTAGAGTGGATTCGAAGGTCCCATTCTCCTTTAATGATGGATCCGCAATTAGGAGGCATGGATTCATTGTAAGAAGTAGAAAGTTAGAGGGGATTGAAAAGGAAACTTTTTAACCCAAAGGGTGAATGGTAATCTGGAAACTCTTTGTTTGAAAAAAAAAGGTTGTGGCAGAAACCCTCTGCATTTGAAATGCTGTAATTTACAAGGCTACAAAGCTGGAAAGTAGGATTAGGCCAGATGGCTAATTGGCGTCTAGTCTAAATTAAATGCGCTGAATGCCTTCTTTCTGTTGTAAATTTCTGATCCTCATGCTGCCTGGTTTGGAAGGAATGACCAGTGTTAATTGCACAGTGTGATTCCTAGGCTGCACCCTTTATATTGTTTTATCATAATATATGTTGCCTATCTGCTAAGGGCAAAATATGAGAAGAAATGCTAAAATGAAAAAATAATAATTATAAAAAAGCCTGGCTAGGTCTGATGAGCTTTGATGGAGTCAACATGGAGCTATACATATACCAATTTATCAAAAAAATTTTCTCAAGTTCTTTGTGGCACTAACCGACTTACTTGGTCGAATGAAAATTCTGAAATGTGATATATTTAGTCTTCAGCAAGGCTTTTAATACACAATTGTATAATGTCTCAATTAGTCAACATGACAGGAAGATAATGGAATAGCAGGCAAGCTCCTGAAGGGGATTGAAAATTGACTAGATCAGTGAATGCAGAGGGTGATTATGAAACAAACTCACTTGACAGCCTAGAAATCACTCATGAGTGCCACAGGGATCAATGCTGGAGATCTTGATGTTTACAGAGCATGTTTGTAATTGGAACAGAAACAAAGCTAAATTTTGGTGTTTGAGCCTTAGGGAACAGGTAAATACAAAGTCAAGGGAGATAGGCAGAAAAGGTGAACTGATGATTTAGAAATAATACTTATATACAAGGACAGCATAATGAAGCTGCCGAAGAAGGGAAATAGAGGAGGTATATAATGTCAATGATTCTTGGCTGCAGAACACAAAGCAAGACGAGATCTGTGGAAATTGCTGAATTGTTTACTGAGCCTAGTATCAGTGTGCTGTAGCAGTAAGGAAATCTTTTATTATAGCCAGAGGGATAGTGCAAGAATCACAGTAATGAGTCTGTCTAACAGCAATAGCTTGCATCGATATAGTACCTCTAAACGAGTGAACCATCCTATGGCACCTAATCAAACAAAACAAAATTGGTACTAAATCAGTAAAGGATATTAGAACAGATAACCAAAAGCTTGGTCTGTGAGTTAGGTTTTAAGAAAAGTCTCAAAGGAGGGGAATGAAGACACTGACATGGCCACGCCTACACTGTTGTTTAAGTTCTGCTCAACAAACGGCGTGCTTATCCAGTCATTGTTGGTAGTGCAAAAAAGAGTAAATGAAATGAAGTGTAGTTTAAGGTATTTGTACCAAGACAAGAGATGAGAATTTGACATTATTTACTACAGAGAAATGAAAGTTCAATGAAAGCACGATTTGTTGTATGATATAATTTGATGAATGTGTTTACGTAAGGCTGTTGATTGACTAATCTGACACTGATTTTGACATAAGTCCCTCTATGTTAGTGAAGATGATTTTGCAGGGTCAAATACATAAGGTTTTTTTTATTGTTTCTAGTGTCTGTATTGATGCTAGATGGCCTGTCCAGTTTCATTCTGAATCAAACGTATGTAGCAGTTGATACAACTCAGTGGCTAGGTGACTTTAGACAATAGTTAAGATTCAATCACACAAACTATGTCAGTTGTGTGTCTGGAGTCACATATAGGGCAGAGTGGGTGAGGAAAGCAAATTTCCTTCAAGGACATTGATAACCAAATGGTGGTATTATCTTTTATTGACAATCCAGTAGTTTTAAAATTGTCATTTTTGAGTTTAACATTTTGTTAGCTAATTGAATATGAATTCCCCCAACTCCTACGGTGTGATTTGAAATCATGTCTCCCGATCCTGAGACTGGGCACCTGTATTAACGCTCAAATGACATAACCATGATGCTACCATTCCTGTTTTCAAATGGGCATTTGAATAATCTTGTCAATTGAAATATTAGTTTTTAGGAACATCGTAAGGATTGTACAGTCATTTCTGATATAAAAACAAAATCGTGGGACGTCCTCAGCAGCTCTGTTAACAGATTTAATGTTTCAGGCCCAGATGATCTTTCATCAGAGAGGAAGGGTCACTGGATACAAAACGTTAATTGTGTTTTTTCCTCAACAGATGTTGTCAAACCTGCTGAGATTTTCCAGCAGCTTTGTTTTTGTTCCTGATTTACAACATCCACATTTCTTTTGGTTTTTATTTAATGAAATGTAAGTTTTTTTAGAGCCAGTGGTGACGATGTGTGGTGTAGAGGGGTGGGGTAAGTTGGGGGAGTCTTTTCTGATTCTTTTCTTTCACTGAACAGACTTTAGATACAAGGTGCCTGGTTGAGGGAGCCGACAGACTGTTTTCAGGATCCTTACGTGGAAATCTAATTCCATTTCATTGTGTGTATCATTATAATGTGACCATTGCTCAGTCTGCTCAGGTTGGGTAAAAAGGTAGTTTTTGGGAATGGATGATGGCCAGTGTGGCAATCAATTTTATTTTCGTGGAGCATAGAGAAATACTCCTGCTCCTTTTAGGCTTAAATTTCTAAATTTTTTTTCACTTACTTTTTTGGGCCAGGTTTTACTGTCTGCAACACCAAGTGGTTACCTGAAATTCACCACTTCCGCTTCTGTTACATTCTATTTTAGATGCTTTAGTCATATTTCTATCTTATCCAGGTCTATGCTGTTGAATGTGACTCATAATATGTTGGGATTGTGGCTACATTTCAGTATGTTTACACTCATTTGACTCTTCCACCGTCTTTGATACTACTTTCTGATAACTCTTAATTCCAGCTGCTGCTTTATTTTATTTCTTCTTAATTCCCCTCCTAGAAGTAAGAAGTTAGATGCAATTCACTTTAATATTTGCTGAATGATTATTTCTCATCTGTTTTCACTGAGGAACAGGAGAATATTGTAGAGGAGATGACTGAGTTACGGGCTACGAGAATTGAAAGGATTGAGGTTAGTAAGAAGGAGGTGTTATCAATTCTAGAAGGTGTGAAGGTAGATAAATCCCCTGGGCCCGATGGGATTTTTCCGAGGATTGTCTGGGAAGCTAGGGAGGAGGTGGCAGAGCCTTTGGCCTTGATCTTTGAGTCCTCATTGTCTACAGGTTTAGTACCCGAGGACTGCAGGATTGCAAATGTTGTGCCCTTGTTCAAGAAGGGCAGTAGGGATGACGCAGGTAATTATAGACCTGTGAGCCTTATGTCTGTTGTAGGAAAAGTTTTGGAAAGGATTATAAGAGATAGGATTTATAATCATCTAGCAAGCAACAATTTGATTGGAGACCGTCAGCATGGATTCGTCAAGGGCAGGTTGTGTCTCACAAACCTCACTGAGTTTTTTGAGGAGGTGATCAAGCATGTGGATGAGGGTAGGGCAGTTGACGTGGTGTACAT
Source organism: Stegostoma tigrinum (assembly GCF_030684315.1). Taxonomy (NCBI): domain Eukaryota; kingdom Metazoa; phylum Chordata; class Chondrichthyes; order Orectolobiformes; family Stegostomatidae; genus Stegostoma; species Stegostoma tigrinum. Next base: position 41,112,353 of record NC_081364.1, on the reverse strand, counting down.
GGACTTCAGTAAAGCCTTTGATAAGGTTCCACATGGTAGGCTATTGGAGAAAATACAGAGGCAAGGGGTTGAGGGAGATTTAGCAGTTTGGATTAGAAACTGGCTTTCTGTAAGAAGGCAACGAGTGGTGGTTGATGGAAAATATTCAGACTGGAGTCAGGTCACTAGTGGTGTGCCTCAAGGACCTGTTTTGGGACCACTGCTGTTTGTCATTTTTATAAATGACTTAGGCGTAGGCATAGGTGGACGGGTTAGTAAGTTTGCAGATGACACTACAGTTGGTGGAGTGGTGGGCAGTGTGGAAGAATGTTGCAGGTTGCAGGGAGACTTGGATAAACTGCAGAATTGGGCTGAAAGGTGGCAAATGGAATTCAATACAGATAAATGTGAGGTGATTCACTTTGGATGGAATAATAGGAAGGCAGAATACCGGGTCAATGGAAAGATTCTTGGTAGTGTGGATGTGCAGATGGATCTTGGTGTCCATGAACATAGATCCCTGAAAGTTGCAACCCAGGTTGATAGTGCTGTTAAGAAGGCTTACGATGCGTTAGGTTTTATTGGTAGAGGGATTGAGTTCCGGATCCGTGATGTCATGCTGCAACAGTACAAAATGCTAGTGAGGCCCCACTTGGAATATTATGTGCAGTTCTGGCCGCTCCATTACAGGAAGGACATGCAAGCATTGGAAAAGGTGCAGAACAGATTTACCAGGATGTTGCCTGGTCTGGAGAGCAGGCCCTATGAAGAAAGGTTGAGGGACTTGGGTCTGTTCTCATTGGAAAGAAGGAGGGAAAGAGGGGATTTAATGGAGACATATAAGATGATCAGAGGCTTAGATAGGGTGGACTGTGAGAGTCTTTTTCCGAGGATGGTGACTTCAGCTTGTACAAGGGGGCATAGCTACAAATTGAGGGGTGATAGATTTAAGACAGATGTCAGAGGCAGGTTCTTTACTCAGAGAGTGGTAAGGGCGTGGAATGCCCTGCCTGCCAATGTTAAAAAGTTAACTCAGCCACATTAGGGGGATTTAAACAGTCCTTGGATAAGCATATGGATAATGATGGGATAGTGTAGGGGGAGGGGCTTAGATTATTTCACAGGTCGGTGCAACATCAAGGGCTGAAGGGCCTGTTCTGCGCTGTATTGTTCTATGTTCTATGTTCTATGTAATATCAGAGGTAGAGGTTTGTGGTCTGAAGACTTGAACACAAACTCTCAAATTTGATGTATTGGTGCTGAGGAAGTGTTGTCCTGTCAGAAACACTAGCTCTTGGATGGGATGTTAAATGGATCCCTTGTCTTCATCCCAGGTTAATATAAGAAATCCCATGACACAATGTTGAAGAATATCTTCTCAGTGACCTGGTCAAAATTTATTCCTCAACTAGCATGACCAAGAAACAAATGGGCACACAGTTTGCAATAGTAACAATGGTGAAACATTAAGCATTTATTGCCATTACAGATGGAGAAGTTGTTAGTTAGTCACACTCATTCTTCTTAGTAGAGTGCACTCTAGACCTTAAGACAGAGAAGCAGAAGTAGGCTATTCAGCCCATCAAATCTGCACTGCCATTCAATGAGATCATGGCTGATATGATAATCCTCAGAATTTATTGCCTTTTCTACATAACGCTTGACTCCCTTATTAATTAAAAATCTGTTGATGTCAGCCTGGAATATACTTAATGACCCAAACTTTACAGCGCTCAAGAGTTCCACAGATTGATTACCCTCTGAGAGATGGAATTCCTCTTCATGTTTGTCTTAAATAGGCAACCCCTTATTCTGATATTATGCCCTCTGGTTCTAGATTATCCCACAAGGGAAAACAACTTTTTTGAATCCTTTACATCAAGTCCCTTTACAATCTTGTACAGTTGAATAAAGTTGCCTCTCATTTTTTCTAAATTCCAATGAAGACAAGCCCAACCTACTCAATACCTCCTCACAAAATAATCCTTCCACACTTGGTATCAGCCTCATGAACCATCTTTGGACTGCTTCCAATGCCAATATACATTTCCTCGGATAAGAGCACAAAACTGTACACAGTATTGCATCTCTGGTCTGGCTAGTGCCTCGCATTGTTTTAGCAAAGCCTTCTTTCCTTTGTATTCCATTCCTAATGAAATAGAGGCTAACAGTCCATTTATCTTCCTTATTACCCATCGAACGTGGATGCTTTTGACTAAAGATCTCCACAGACTGCAATCTCCATTGCAATCATAATTTGATGAAAATGTTGACTTTTACATGGCTAAGTTTGCTGCAAATATTAGATACTGAAGTGCAAATGGGTTTACTCATGGCTACCATAATAGGTACTATTAAAATCCTTATTGGCTCTCAAAAGCTATATTTACTGTGGATTTTTTTAAACTTCCTGTTAAAAAGATATTTTCTTAATCCAGTAAGAATCATTTACTTCACTATCTGAAAACAAAATTTGGAAATGAATGATAAATTTTACGTGGAGGCAGATTTAACCTAGACATTGGTTGATTATTTAAGTAGAATCAACATATTGGGTTATGGAGAAAAGGCAGGAGACGATACAAAGTTACAAATGTAAGAACAAGGAATAAAAGTAAGCCATTCAGCACTTCAAGTCTGAGCTGCCGTTTGGTATGATCTCTAACCTGGACTCTACATTCCTGAACATCCCTGATGATCCTTCTACTCTTGGTATTCAACAACCTACCGCTGCTTTCCAAATATCTAAATATTCTGTATCCATTGCCTTTTGAGGAAGAGAATTCCAAAGGCTCTTACACTCTGAGAAGAAAGTTAAAATGCTCAGCAGTTAGTGAAATTATGTTGCACTGAATGGCCTCCTGCACTAGAACATTTATGCCCAAACTCCCCGGTTTGCTGCTAATACTTCAAGGAGATTGGTCGCTCCTCGGCTGGCTCACAGTCGTCTGCTGTCGCACATCAAGACATGTCCTTGACATGGCACCAATTTTAAACTGCTTTTGGAAAAGGTGCAAATCTCAGAGGTCGCTAGATCTATTTTCTTCAGGGTCTGTGCTAAGTGTCAAAATTTTGGGCAATATTTGGCCCTTATTACATTGTTATTTGTGGGACTTGTGGCCTGTCGCATATCCCTTGTTACAACGGTGACGACACAGTACTGAACAACACTTCGGAATAGCCTGACATTGAGAGGCATGATATTAATGCACATTCTTCATTCACATTAGATATAAATTCACATCTCCGAGTTGCTGCAACCTTATAACTATAATTTATTCTACAGCATTTGTTATTTCAGGTATTTTCCACTTAGATAGTTGTCTGTGCATTGAAGAACTGCAACAGAGGTGGTTGCGACAGAAGGCGAGACAATAGAATACGCTTTCAAATTATCTGTTGCACCACAGAAACTCCGAAATGTTGTGCTGCCTTGTGACAAGCAACTGCATTTGCCGTATAACATTTCAGAGGCACTCTAGTCAAAATAAAATGTCTCGTGAAATATTGAGCACTGGATGTTATCTGCCAGTGCAACTTATGTGCAGTTTGGAATGATCTTTTAAGTTCACTAGTTGGTCAGTGAGACAATTAATTGAAATGATTGACTTCACAGATGTAAATGAATTCCGTGACTTCAGAACCGAAATAATATCACTTGACTCACTTTCTTTTCCGCTTTAAGGATTTTACCTGGTGTGTAATCTGGAGGTTTCTGATGGCAGGTGAAGTAAAACAGCGCGCGGTCCGTGTCGTTGCAAGAAACAATAGTCAGACAGAAATCTGGACTGTTCTAAGCTGCAGTGAAATCAGAAGTTCTGCTGTTTGTGGAGCTCAGACACTGGTTGAAGGGCAAATGTACCAGAAACGCCTGCCAAACGATCTACCATGCATTGTTATTAAAGCAGACTGCTGTGGTACTTTCTGAAGGGGATAAAATCTATTCAGCACAGCCCCCAAACTACAGAAAAATAAAGCCTACTTTTTCAAATGGCAAATATTTGTTATAATTTTCGATATCAATCGTTGCTTTTAAATAAAATCTATGCGAGGGTCATTGGAGAATTGCCACTGTTCAAGAGATTGCAATGTTGAGCAGATGGCAAACTTTTAAGCTTGTCTGTGTATTTCAACTCCAGGCAACCTCTTCCAGGATGACCTGCGTTTTCAAGTCCTTAAGCTGAAACGCCGACGGTCAAACCCACACAAAATCGATTTAATGGAAATTCTTGAACTTACCCCAGTAATCACGGCAGTGGAAACATAACTGATGGCAACAAAGCTGATGAGGGCGAGGAAAAGCCGCTTCATGGTGTTCTTTCAATGAAGTTTCGGCGGTTTGGTCCTCGTTGCTGTAGTCTCACCGGTTGCTCGTCCTGCCAGACGAACTGGATCGGCTGTGCTGAACCTGGGCGACTGTAATATAACAGAGCCCGAGCAAAGGGGTGAACTGTCATTCAGCTCGACATGACTCATCAGAGGTCTCCGCTATATTGCTAATTGTCAATACTGCATGAAATACCGCGCAGCAAACTTGGGAAAGAGCATTAGCAACTGGGACTCTGACATTGTCGAAACACACACACTCTTTCAGTCCCAGCGCTGTTCACAGCGAAGTTCTGCAATTGCCAGACACTCGGTCATGCTGCATACCTGGAAAAAATATGAAACTGCCCAAAGCCATCAACAAGTAGAAACCACTCTCCTAATGCGAGTTCAAGAGCGGGGACCATAATGTATTCCTTGGACTCATTACGGATGTAAGGACAGTGTGTACTGTAACTTCAACTGTTGCAAACAGATACCAAAAGCCAATTACATGGATTTATAAAAACTAAAACAAAGAAGCGCGGATGCTGGTGATCTGAAACAGAACTAGAAATTGTTTGCAGGTCTGTCTGCATCTGTGGGGAGAAAGCCACAGCTGATGTTTCTAGTCCCGTGACTCTTCTTCCGTTTTGCCCGGCCTATAGAGTTGCACCAAATTTCTATTTTTGTGATAAGGAAATTAATACTTTGAAACAAATCTTTGCATAAAGAATTTTAAAACACGCAAATTTTCAAGCAGTTAATCTGCCGTAAATCGATATGTTGAGGAGTCACTGGTTATTTTGTAACAAACCTTTATTAGTAGGTTTATGCTAAATTCTAGGCTTTGCACCATTGTAAAGTTATTCATAGAGTCATAGAACTGTACAGGATAGAAACAGGCCCTTCTGTCCAACCAGTCCATGCTGACCAGATAGCCCAAATTAATTTAGGCCTATATCCCTCTAAACCCTTGGTCTTCATATACCCATGTCATAATTGTACCAACCTCCACCACTTCCTCCTGCAGCTCATTCCATTCATGCACTACCCTCTGTGTGAAAAGGTTGCCTGTTAGGTCCCTTTAAGATTTTCCTCCTCTCACCGTAAACCTATACCCTCCAGCTTTGGACACCCCTAACCTTGGCTATTCACCCTATTCATGCCCCTTGTGTTTATTATAAGCTTCTGTAACATCACCACTCAGCTCCAATGCTACAGATAATAGCCCCAGCCTATTCATCCTCTCCCTATAGCTCAAACCCTCCAATTTTGGCAACATCCTTTTAAACATTTGGGAACTCTTTCAAGCTTTACAACATTCTTCCTGTAGCAGAGAGACCAGCATTGCACTCAGTATTCCAAAAGTGGCCTAACCAATGCCCTGTACAGCTGCACATTGACCTCCAACTCCTATGCTTAATGAACTGATCTACAAAGGCGAGCATGCCAAATGCTTTCACTGTCCTGCCTACCTTTGACTCCACTTTCAAAGAACTATGAACCTGCGCTGAAAAGTTTCTATGTTCAGAAACACTCCCCACGACCTTACCATTAAGTGTATAAGTCCTGCCCTGATTTGCCTTTCCAAAACGCAGCACCTCACATTTATCTACATTAAACACCTTCCGCTACTCCTCAGCCCATTGGCCCATTTAATCAAGGTCACATTGTAATCTGAGATAACCTTCTTCACTCTCCATTCCACCTCCAATTTTGGTGTTCTCTGCAAACTTACTAACAATACCTCCCATGCTCACATCCACATCATTTATATAAATCATTTATTAATTTTGTTTTTTTTGACACTTGATAATCTGTATAACTAAAACATTTAAGTGCATCCAGCAATCATAGATATCACACGACACAGCAAATGAAAAACAAAATTGAGATATTGAGTGCTTATCAGTTTTAACATCAAAGTGCCAACCATGTTCCAATTCTCAAGTTTCCCCAAACAGTGCGTATAATATTCCCTGAACTTAAACTGACCTTACCTACGCTTAACAACAACAGCACTTAGTTACTGTGAAGGGTGCATCTTCGTGAAATTATTGTATTAACGTAACACCTTCCATGAGTTCAGGTCATCTCAAAGTGATTTACACCTAATGAGGCAATTCTAAGTTATTGGGCTGAAAGAAATGCTCTCCCAAAGAACAATGAACTAAACAACTCGATAATTTGTTTTGATATTGATTGAAAAATATATGCTGGCCAGAACATGGGAAAACCTTTATGTTGCTCTTTGAATAGTGATGTGCAATCTTTTCTTTTATATTAACTTTATTGCCTGTCCCTACTTACTGTTGAGAAGATGGTGGCTAGCTGCCTTCTTGAAGTGCTGCCATCCATGTGCTATAGGTTGACCTACCATGCCATTACGGAGGGAGTTACAGGACTTTGACCCAACGACAATGAAGGAATGATGATACATTTCCAAATCAGGATTGAGAGCGGCATGGAGTGGCGCTAACAGGTGATGGTGTTCCCATGTAACAGATACATGGGAACACCAAAACCTGCCCTTTTCCTATGAGATAGAAGTGGTCATGGATTTGGAAGGCGCTGTCTAAGGATCTTTCGTGAATATTATAATGCATCTTGTACATGGTACACACTGCTGTGACTGAATGATGGTAATGGAGGGAATGTATATTTGAGGGCACAATGCCAATGAAGTGAGCTGCTTTGTTGTGGATGATGCCAAGCTTTTTAAGTGTTATTGGAGCTGCACCCATTGAGTCAAGCGGGGAGTATTTCATCAAACTTCTGCTGGTGCTTTATAGACAGAATCTGGGAACTCAGGAGGTGAGTTACTCACTGCACAATCCCTAGTCTCTGACCTATACTTGCAGCTGCAGTATTTATTTAACTCGTCTGATTGAGTTTCTGGTCAATGGTAACCCCCAGTGTCTTGATAGCGGAATATTCTGCAATAATACTGACATTGAATGTCCAAGTATGGGGGTTAGATTCTCTCTTGTTGGAGAAGGTCATGGCCTGGCATTTGTACGATGTGAATGTTACTTGCCACTTGTCAACCTAAGCCTGGATATTGCCCGGATTGTGTTGTATTTGAACATGGACTGCTTCAGAATCTGAGGAGTCATGAATGGTGCTGAGCATTGTGCAATCATTGGCCAATATCCCCATTTCCGACCTTATGATGGAGGGTAGGCCATTGCCGAAGCAGCTGAAGATGGTTGGGTCTAAGACTTTACTCTGAGGAATTTCTGCAGAGAAGTCCTAGGGCTGAAATGACAGACCTCCGATAGTCACAACTCTTCCTATGTGCCAGGTATGACTTCAATCAATGGAGAGTTTAGCTCCTGATACTATTGTCTCCAGTTTTGCTTGGGCTCCTTGATGCTATATTTGATTGAGTGTGGTCTTGATGTCCTGGGCTGCCATTCTCATCTCAACTCTTAAATTCCACTTTCTTGTTCATGTTTGAAGCAAAGTTGTAATGTGGTCAGGATCTGAGTGGCCCTGGTGAAACCCAAACTGGGTGTCGTTGAGCAGGTTATTACTGAGCAGATGCTGCTTGATAGCATTGTTAATGACTCCTTTCATCAGTTTAATAATGATCAAAAGTAGACTGATGGGGTGGTAATTGGCTGAGTTGGATTTTCCTGCATTTTGTGTTCAGGACAAACCTGGGCAATTTTCCACACTGTTGGGTAGATGCCAGTGTTACATCCACCTGAGAGGGCAGATGTGGCCTTTGATTAACAACTCATCCAATATCATGCATTGAGTTAGGCACCATTCCGTTGGAACAGCACTGAAGTGACAGTCTAGACTATGTATTGAAATATCTTGGATGGAACAACAATAGACAAAATCTGACTTAGAGAGAGAGTTCAACCATTGAACCATAGGTGACATAACTTTTAGCAGAATGTTATATTGGGTATAACACATAAAACAATTCTGTCCTAATAAATGATTATGGCATTTCTACTGACCATCAAATTGTCTTGCTTCAGATGTCACACTATTTGCTGCTAAACTGATTTTTAAAATAAATCACTGTTTCATGGTATGTGGGCATCTTTGGCAACACCAGCATTTATGCCATTGGACAGAGTGGTTTGCTAGTCGGCAGTTAAGAGTCACTCACATTGTTGTCGGTTTGGAGTCATATGTAGGCCAGCCAATAACAGTAATACAGCACGGAAATGTACCTTTTGGTCCAACTCATCCAGGCAACCAGATATCCTAAATTAATCTAGTACCGTATACCAGGTAACAATGTCCTTCCCTAAAGGACGTCAGTGAACTGGATGGATTTTTACAACAATTGATACAGTTAGATCTGAAATCTGGAATCAAAAGTCTAAAGATGACCATGAACCCACAGTTGATTGTCAAGAGGACTTCATCTGTCCCTTTGGGAAGGAAATCTGCCGTATTTATCTGATCTGGCTGTATGTGACTCCAGACCCACAGCGATGTGATTGGCTGAACATTTAGGGATGGCAATAAATATTAGCTTAGCCAATGAAGCCCACGTAATGTGAATTTAAAAATTAAGGGAAGTTAACTCCTAGACCCTGGTCAAGAGAAGCTGACTACAGTGTCAGTAAAAGCTCAATGACCTCTAACATGCATGGTCAAGGCCATGAATGTAGCTTCGCTTGGGATCTCTCCCTCCATCCCCATTGGATCCACACCTCCTTCGTTACCTTTCCCCATGCTCCCACACCTTGAAAGCAGTCAGATTGGCAGTGTTATCCTGCCTTGTGTGCATTCTGAAATTCCACATTATCCTTATCCTGCTCCTGGCATGAATTGGAGGCTGCTGGCAGTTTACCAGTTAACAATGGACCTTGTGTTTCTACTCCAGCCACCTTCTTCAGCTGAACATCCTGTTTCTGCATTTGTGCTTTCTGATACTCAGGAAATGCTGCCTGACCATCTGGTGCAGCTCACTGTGAAGGTTGGAAGCTATACCAGATCTTTGATGGAGTGTCATCATGTGATCTGACACTGTCAGCCACCAATTCAGATAATGCCACTGTACATGCATTTGAGTTCTGTACAGAATTAAGATAATCTTCTAGTGAGTCACTGTATATTAATTTGCAGCATCCAGGCCAACAAGGAAGGGAGCACTTGCCTCAGTTCACAGATTGAGAGTTTGCAGACAGGTTCTACTATTGAAGACTCAGATGAGGACTTCAATGTTGCATGCACAGGAAAGAGTTGCTCAAGATGCACATCAGGCACTCGTATGAACGGTTTGCCATAGAAGGCGCAAGACAGCACAATGGCTCAGTAGTTAGCACTGCTGCCTCATGGCACCAGAGATCCCAGGTTCAACTCCACCCTGTCTATGTGGAGTTGGCATATTTTCTCTGTGTCTCTGTGGGTTTTCTCTGGGTGCTCCAGTTTCTTCCCAAAGTCCAAAGATGTGAATTCATTGGCCATGCTAAATTGCCCATAATGTTCCTGGGTGTAGGCCAGGTGAATTAGCGATGGGAAATGCAGGATTACAGTGATAGAGTAGGGAGGTGGGTCTGGGTGGGATGATAAGGGTTGGTGTGGACTCATTGGGCTGAAGGCCTGCTTCAATGCTGTAGGGATTCTATGATTCTAACTATGTCCATTTCTCAGGAGCACAGTAGAATTGGGCTCAGACTTGACTCAGGACTTTGCACAAAGTTTAGAGTCCAGCCTTTGAGTGTGATCATTGCCAATTATGTGTTCAAACTCAACTGTGATGCAGTGTCTCATAGCTAATGCTTCTGTTTCTAGTGCAGTACAGGCAGAAGCAACCTGTCTGAATGCTCCAGTTGAAGTTCGGACTGAAAGTGTGAGAGCCATGCTTGTTGTCATGTGAGCTCAGATTGCTGCTATACGGGGGTAAAGCAATTTGTCCGGTCACACACAGAAGGCCAACAATCAGTACTCCAGCATATCTCAAGGATTGTTGAGAAGTGCTGAAAATGTGACAGTGGTTCCATGCAACATACACCTACTGGTCTCTCAGCCTGACAGTGTTTTAGTTCCCACCAGAGCCACTCTGCCAGTGTTCTTGCCGTTGCCTCTCAGCCAACCCAGACTGCTACTCCCATAGTTAAGTGCTGCAGTCTGTAGTTGGCTCCTCAAGGCTCAGGACTGCTCAAGGATATCTGAAACTTTCACTATTGAAAGTCAACAATTACAGATCCAGAGAGGTAATGTTGTGCAGGAGCAAGTGGGCAGGAAATGGTATCCCTCGGACAGGCACCATGGAATTGCACAAAGGTGAGCAATATTGCTTTGTATGCATTGTTGGAAATGTTAGTGTTAAAGCTTTCATGGAATGGCTTTCCTATTGGTGATTTTATTTAAGCATTTTAACCAAGACAGTGTTGTGATGGGCCAATACAGATGACTGAAAAGATGGGAAATTGTGGAACAATTGAGACCTGGCGATTGAATTTCAGGGGAGTGGTGAAGTCTGAGTATCTGCTCACCAACAACCTGACTGCATTGAAAGAGTGCTGGATGCCTTCTCCCTTCTTCTTCTTCCTCCTTCTCTTCCTGGTCTAGCAGCGAGAGCTGTAGCCTATCAGGAACAATGGTATGAAGATCACACAGACTATCATGAATTTGGAATCCTACCCATTGAGTGCTAGAGGGCACCACATCCCCATCTCAAACCCTGCTGGGAAGTTCACAGAGTGGAATTGTTGATTGCAGATGTCGATGGCTTGGTGGAAGCAGAGCAATCATTGTTGGTGCTGTCCAAAGTTAGTTGAGTGGAAGAGGACAGTCATGTGTCAGGTATTGACCTTTGTTACCCAGTAGCTATTCCATGTGTTTTAATGATCTCAGCAGGTATGGCTGGCTGCCTAAGGATAAAATGGCTGTTGCTGTTGCCTTAATCATTGGCTTTCTCTGGTGCAATATTTTGTGCATGGTTGTATATTAATTGTACATGCACAGAGTGGGAGCCTTGCAGTTGTGGTACATGCTCTTGTTAACAAGTGGGACCATGTGTGTGCAATTAACAGTAATCTGCACCATTGGGAATCCTGCAAGTGCCACATAGAAATAGCTCTCATTACTGACAGCAATCTTCCTGCTGACAGACCTTGCAATCCCTCTGACCTCCTTGTCAAAGTACAACACAAATCCCTGGAAATCCAAAACCTTTATTCTAATCTCCTCCAAAACCACTTAAAGCAGTGCTTATTCATCTTTGCACCAGCAAAAAAAAATTCAAAAGCACCTTACTTGGAAGTCCAGCACAAAGCCTTTAACTAGCACTTGTACAGGTATCCTCAACTTAAAGTTATTCAGAAAGGCAGTTAATGGATGTACAAGCCACAAAATGGAATGTCCCTGTGTACTTGCATTCCCCAAGCAGATGACCTGAAAGCCTTCGGCTTCTTCCTCTCCCACAGGCCCGTCCAGTCCCCCTCCACTGACACCCTTTTCTGCCTAACCGAACTCAGTACTACCATTAGCAACTTCTCCTTCATCTCCTCCCACTTCCAACAGATGAAAGGGGCGGCCACGGGTAACTGCATGGGCCCAAGCTTGCCAGCCTCTTTGTAGGTTATGTGGAGCAGTCCCACTTCCGTAGGTAGACTGGTCCCATGCCTCAGCTCTTCCTTTGTTACATTGATGACTGTATCGGCGCTGCCTCATGCTCCCACGAGTTCATCCACTTTACAGGCACCTTCCACCCCAACCTTAAGTTCACTAGGAGCATCTCTGATACCTCTCTCTCCTTCCTGGACCTCTCTGTTTCCATCTCTGGTAGCCACCTGGAAACTGATATCTATGTCAAGCTTACTAACTCACACTCCTCCTCTCACCCACCTTCCTGCAAGGATGCAATCCCCTATTCCCAATTCCTCCGACGCCGCTGCATCTGCTCCCAAGATGAGGCTTTCCTCTCCTGGACATCCCAGATGTCCTTGTTTTTCAAGGACTGCAATTTACACCCAACAGTGATCAAAACCCCCCTTGACCATATCCTCTTCCACACCTACACAGGACAGTCCCTCTTCCGCACCTACACAGGCCCCAAACCCCACCTCTTCCTCCATTACATTGATGACTGTATCGGCACCGCCTCTTGCTCCCCAGAGGAGCTCGAACAGTTCATCCACTTCACCAACACCTTCCACCCCAACCTTCAGTTCACCTGGGCCATCTCCAGCACATCCCTCACCTTCCTGGACCTCTCAGTCTCCATCTCAGGCAACCAGCTTGTAACTGATGTCCATTTCAAGCCCACCGACTCCCACAGCTACCTAGAATACACCTCCTCCCACCCACCCTCCTGCAAAAATTCCATCCCCTATTCCCAATTCCTTCGCCTCTGCCGCATCTGCTCCCACGATGAGGCATTCCACTCCCGCACATCCCAGATGTCCAAGTTCTTCAAGGACCGCAAATTTCCCCCCACAGTGGTCGAGAACGCCCTTGACCGCGTCTCCCGCATTTCCCGCAACACATCCCTCACCCCCCGCCCCCGCCACAACCGCCCAAAGAGGATCCCCCTCGTTCTCACACACCACCCCACCAACCTCCGGATACAACGCATCATCCTCCGACACTTCCGCCATCTACAATCCGACCCCACCACCCAAGACATTTTTCCATCTCCACCCTTGTCTGCTTTCCGGAGAGAACACGCTCTCCGTGACTCCCTTGTTCACTCCGCACTGCCCTCCAACCCCACCACACCCGGCACCTTCCCCTGCAACCGCAGGAAATGCTACACTTGCCCGCACACCTCCTCCCTCACCTCCATCCCAGGCCCCAAGATGACTTTCCATATTAAGCAGAGGTTCACCTGCACATCGGCCAATGTGGTATACTGCATCCACTGTACCCGGTGTGGCTTCCCCTACATTGGGGAAACCAAGCGGAGGCTTGAGGACCGCTTTGCAGAACACCTCGGCTCAGTTTGCAATAAACAACTGCACCTCCCAGTCGCAAACCATTTCCACTCCCCCTCCCATTCTTTAGATGACATGTCCATCATGGGCCTCCTGCAGTGCCACAATGATGCCACCCGAAGGTTGCAGGAACAGCAACTCATATTCCGCTTGGGACCCCTGCAACCCAATGGTATCAATGTGGACTTCACCAGCTTCAAAATCTCCCCTTCCCCCACCGCATCCCAAAACCAGCCCAGTTCATCCCCTCCCCCCACTGCACCACACAACCAGCCCAGCTCTTCCCCTCCACCCACTGCATCCCAAAACCAGTCCAACCTGTCTCTGCCTCCCTAACCTCTTCTTCCTCTCACCCATCCCTTCCTCCCACCCCAAGCCGCACCTCCATTTCCTACCTACTAACCTCATCCCACCTCCTTGACCTGTCTGTCTTCCCCGGACTGACCTATCCCCTCCCTACCTCCCCACCTCTCCTCTCCTCTCCACCTATCTTCTTTTCTCTCCATCTTCAGTCCACCTCCCCTCTCTCCCTATTTATTCCAGAACCTTCTCCCCACCCCCCTCTCTGATGAGGGGTCTAGGCCCGAAACGTCAGCTTTTGTGCTCCTGAGATGCTGCTTGGCCTGCTGTGTTGATCCAGCTCCACACTTTGTTATCTTGGATTCTCCAGCACCTGCAGTTCCCATTATCACTGATACAATTTTACCATGGTTTCATTTTTGCAGCAAAATAAGTTGGTCTTTTACACTGAATAATTTACTGCCATTTATAAACAGCATATTCATTCAATTTAATGGGAACAAATTCTCTAGATTCTTTCATTGCGTTTGGAAATATTCACCTTATTGACAATTAGTTGGATAAACAGCTCATTTTTCACGATTATTGGGATTTCTGGCAAGAAAGTGAGGGAGTCTGCCAGGGGTGACTCTCCAAATGAAACAAGAAATGTTGTGACAAGCTACTGAACCTAAACATTTTTGTCTTATTTTCGTTTAGAGATTTCAAGAAATTTTGAGGAGTGGAAAATTACTACAGCTTATAGGAATCATACAGTCATAGTCACTGAGTCATACAGCATGGAAAAAGACCCTTCAGTCCAACTCATCTGCATTGACCAGACATTCCAATTCGACCTTGTTCCATTTGGCCCATATCCCTCTAAACCATTTATATTCATATTTTTAGCTCAGTTGGCTAGAAGGTTGGTTCACAAACCAATGCCATGCTGAAAACATGGAGTCAATTCACTTACCAGCTGATGTTACCATTTTGGATTCTCCTTCTTAACCTCCCCTCTCACCTGAGGTATGGTGGCCCTCAGGTTAAATTACCAACAATTATCTCTCGCTAATAATAGAGCAGCCCTATGTTCTGATGAGAATATGGTCACTTGATTGACCCACCTGGATGTATTTAAATGTTTTATGCGTCTCTACCACCTCCTCTGACAGCTTGTTCCATACACGCACTTGTTGTGATTGTAATGATCTCAGCCGGGAGAAGTTCATAGAATATGAGTTTCCTGATTGGACCAAGTTAACAGCCTCAATCAAGGATCCCTGGCTGAATGATAAGAACTGGAGTGTTAGAGATACTGTTCACTCTGAGATATAGGTCTGAGAGAGCTGGATCAGTGTTGAGGATTTTTCACATATAAGTCATGGGTGACTTGATGGTGGGATCCTGACCTCTGTGAAGTTATTTCAACATCACTGTCGGTGTGAACAAGCTATGCCTCATGTCCTTTTTACATCTTACCCCTCTCACCTTAAACCTATGACCTCTAGTTTTGTACTCTCCCACCCGAGGAAAAGTACCTTTGGTTATTCACCCAATTCACGCCCCACATGACCAATTCCAGTAGTGATCAAGCTAAAGAAAATAGATAAACTTGGTTCCTACATTATTTTCCAGGCCTGCTCTCTTCTTCCCCATCCTCATAGTTACATAATATTTCACGCTGATAACAATTTTAAGTGAGGAGCTATTAGGAACTGATATTTATTGACTGTTCCATTCAAAATTTGCATATTTTGTTTTCTCACTTTAATGACCGAAGAAGATGCATGGCACAATATTAAACAACTGTAATAATGTAAGAAAAATAAAATGACTATGTTTTGGCCTTGATAATGATGTCCAATTTTTCTAACAATTTTGATAAGAATAATATTAATCTACAATATTGACAGATGGGGCTTTCCAATTAGTGGGAGCATACTGGTGTTAAGTAACATTGCTACTTCTCACTTTTAATAACTATTCTACTGAGATGATCAAGAGGGTTTCAAGTTTGTAAGTTGTGACTGATGGAGTACTGTAAGGATCACTTCTGGGGCCTCAGCTAGTTCCAATCTACATTAACAAATTGTGTGAAGATAGAGAGAAATAATCTAGATTTGTAGATAATACTAAGATAAGATGCTTTGGTAAGCTGTTAGGAAGATACAGAAGCTGCAATGAGACATAGTGAATGGGCAACCAGATGGCAAATGGAGTATGATACAGGGAAATATGAAGTTGTTTGCTTAGGTTGTAAGAATAGAACCAAGTAATGTTTTTCGAAGTATAGAAATTTTTAAAAAATGCCTTGAACAATTGTACGGGACTTTGCTAAGATTATATTCTTAATACAGTAAAGAGCTTTAGTTTCGATGTTCTAGAAAGGATATACTAACACTGAAGGCAGTACAGTTAAGATTCAATAAAATCTTCCCTGGATTAAATTGATCGTTTTATGAAGAGAAGCTGAGTAATTCATGCCTTTGTTCTTTGGAGTTGAGAAGAATGAGAGGTGATCTAAATGAAATATATGAGATTCTGAAGGGATTAATAAAATGGATGCATTGAGATTATTTTCGCTCACCAGGGCGTCTAAAACACAGGGGTCCAGCATCAGGAAAGTTTGGCTGGGGCTGGGGGTACGGGAGGTGACAAGGATTTATAATTGAGACGAAGAAATCACTTGATTGAAGATTGGGGTACTTTAGAATTCTCTCGTCCAAAGGGTTCAGATGTTCCATGAGTGACTGTATTTATAGCTGGGATAGACAGACTTTTGGTGTCTCAAATTTACACACAGTAACCTCCTAATCAGATTCACTTCTCATGGGGTTTAGCATACATGATGTTGCAAACCTCCTGGAAGCATACATATCTCAGGATGTCCAGATTACACCTACAGTTAACGCCTTATAGTTAGGTTACAATTTCCCAGAACAAATAATATAGCTATTGTCCCTTTCATCAAACTGTAATTCATGTACTGAGGAAAGGATTTGTCATCGACAATGCAGGTGAGCCCCAGTGTGATGCTACCTCCACTTCCCTTCCCTCTTTCAAGAGTTCCTACTTGGTGCTATCCCTATGGCTGGAGCAGATGTGGAGGCAGGCTGCTTATGCTGGTGCCCTAGTGATTAAGATGCCCTGTCATGCCCCTCCTTAGAGTTCGTCCACATGTAATGGCACTGATGCAGATTGTGCCAGGTGCATTTGCGGAGGGACAGCCTTGGTCATGTCACTAATTCAGAGGAGATTGGATTCAGGCGACAGGGTCCCTTGACTTGCATAACAATCTATTTCATCCTTTGTGTCTCAGTCCTTTTGAAGCTCTTCACTCGTTTCTATTTACCAAGAGCAGGAGAACATTTCAATGGATGTGCATGCTAACGAGCAACGCCCTTGTCCAACAAATGAATAAAACAAAATGCATGGGCATTCACTATAATGGACTGAGAACTTATGATACAATCTGTTCATACCAATTTTGTTGTTCATACAACTGGTTGGCAAACAGCCTCATTGTGGAAATGATCTCTCCAAGATGGTGGTCACTCTTTCAATGAAGAAGCTGATGTCCTCATATGCTTGACACACATAGATACACTCATTTTATTAATGGATGGGCAGTGGGGATATGTTCAGATAAAGGGACGTTT
The DNA here is from genome assembly GCF_030684315.1 of Stegostoma tigrinum. Lineage (NCBI taxonomy): Eukaryota > Metazoa > Chordata > Chondrichthyes > Orectolobiformes > Stegostomatidae > Stegostoma > Stegostoma tigrinum. The sequence continues at coordinate 41,095,213 of NC_081364.1, read as the reverse complement.
AGAAATCTGAAAAAAAATGTCAAGAGCAGAATAGTGAAACAACAAATTGGAACAGAAGAGGTCATGAGTTTAATTGTACTGGTACATTATGTGAATACATGAAAAAATTGCACCAAGCTAGCTGAATTAATGGCACAAATAGAGATAAATGGCTAATATCTAACCAACATTGCAGAGATATGAGATTAGATTTTACAAGGCACCCTGGTCCTTGCTCCCGACCTAACATTTCAGCAGGAGCCAATGAATGCTCTGAACACTGCCCTGCAAAAATTTATCACTTCAAACAGTGTCGGTTGCTTTAATGTCAGGCTGCATCCTCTCTCCTTGTAGGCTTTCCAACTTTGCAGCGTTGCCACTAAATTACAGCTAGCAGCTCCATAGTCCCCGCTACACCGCTGGAAGCAGAGGTCATTGCTGGGGTTTCACTGCTCTGAAGAGCTCAGGTAATTTTCAGTTCTCACTAGGGCAGGTCAACATGGCCTCAATGAGAGGTGCAAGAGACAGGGGTGTCAGACTTTAGCACGTTAGGGAAAACTACTTGAGGTTGGGTGCTCCCTCTCCTGTTCTAACGCTAGACCATGCAACCCAAGCTGTTGGATTATTGTGTGGTTAGCTTTGCCATATCATGGGTAAAATATTGGTGGTAATGGGCTGAAGCCTGTAACTAGCCACTATAAGCCTGTTTCAGGACCTCAATAGGCCCACGGGTAGAAAGACTGTAAACTACTTTTTTTCATTTACTGTGAATTCTGCCTCATTGAATCTTGCCATATGTTGCTTTTCTGTGGGCTTCCAGAATGCTTAGCTCTTCCAGCTGCTGACTGCAGTAGTAAATTGCAGTCTAAAACCTTCTTCTGAGTTCACCAGAACTTCATGAATGCTCACAGTGTTTTTTTTAGGAGAATTGTTATGCCTCAATGGAGAAGTACACTGGAAATCAAGTCCCACTATTCTGGCAGTCATCATAAAAGTTAAGGACTCTATAAATGATGCAAAATTCCACAATTTATCTGCCTTTTAGACTTACGTTGACAGAAAGCATAAGCCCAGTTTCTGCACTTAACACAGAAAAATAGAAAATAGGAACAAACTAGGCCACTTGATCTTTTGAGCCTATTCCTCCATTCAATATAATCATGGCTGATCATCCTATTCCATGTTCCCACTTTTTCCTGTACCCTTTGATACCTTTAGACCTAAGAGCTATATTTATCACCTTCTTGAAAACAAGAATTCACTCCTGATCCTGATCACATGTGATGTGATGTTCTCTATTCTGAGGAAGGATCACTCAAACCAGAAACGTTAGCTCTGATTTCTCTCCTCCTGTGCTGCCAGATGTGCTGAGCTTTTTCAGCAATTTCTGTTTTTGCCCCTCAGAATATATTAAGCAAATAGCCATCAGTACACTGCAATACATTACATTACGAACAATGCTTGTTTCAGGCAGAAGATTTTTTTAATAAGCAAATCAGCTGTGATGAGATACATAGAAAAAAATATCAAGCTTGTATTTGTAAGACTCCTTTTATGGTCTTAGGACTTCCAAAAGCCCTTTCTCAGCAATTAAAATATCTTTTGAACTGTCGTTACTCCTGCATTATAGGAAATTCAACAGCCACTTTGTGTACGATCAGCTTCCAGATACAGCAATGTGATCATGTGATGACGGGAACTGCAGATGCTGGAGAATCCGAGATAACAAAGTATGGAGTTGGTTGAACACAGCAGGCCAAGCAGCATCTTAGGAGCACAAAAGCTGACGTTTCGGGCCTAGACGCTTCATCCAGCTCCACACTTTGTTAATGTGATCATGAATTGTGTTTTCCCTAGGATGGGGAATTTCAAGACTAGGGAGCACATTTTTAAGGTGAGAAGAAAAAGATTTAAAAAGTCATGAGGAGCAAAATTTTTACTCAGGGGTGGCTTGCGTGTGGAATAAACTTCCTTAGGAAGTGCTGAATGTGGGTACAATTACAACATTCAAAAGACGTTTGGATAAGTATACAAATAGGACAAGTTTGGAGGGATCTGGGCCAAGTGCAGGCAGATGGGACTAGTTTGTTTTGGGATTATGTCCGGCAAGGACTGGTTGGACGGAAGGGTCTGTTTCCATGCTGTGTGATTCTATGACTCCGTGAGCAGATAATCTGTTTCAATTATGTTGACAAGGGCATTGAGAATACATTACCCACTCTTCAAAATAATAGCAGAGTAGCTTAAATCCACCTTGAGAGTAACAGCTTAATATCTTATATGAAAGATGGTTTTCTCAATGTTGCAATAAACTGTCAGCCTCAATTTTTGTGCTCAAATTTTTGAAGTGCAATTTACAACCCAAAAAGTTTATTTTCTTGTACAAAAATAAAGTTGCTGGGCCCTCGGTCACCAGACCTGAAATGTTAACTCCGTTTTCTCCTTCACAGATGCTGCCAGACCTGTTGAGCTTTTCTAGCAACTTTGTTTTTGTTCCTGATTTACAGCATCAGCAGTTCTTTTGTTTTTTTTAAAGTTTTTTTTTGTTGCTCTCTTCCTTGCTTTCTTTTTTCCCCCCTCCCTTAAGGTTTCCTGACAGTGCATACCTTCTCACTGTACTATTTTGGTGAACTCTGAGTTCTGCCGCATGAGTTTGTCAACAAAATCAGGGCTAATCCTGGAAATCCTTGGAGACTGACCATATTGCAAACTGGCTCATGTCACATTCACTACACAGTCGCTTTCTCCTCAGAAATTTTCCATACTTTTCTTAAGCATATTACATATTCTGTTCTTACTTGAAGTAATTATTCAAAGTGCATTTGCTAGGGGTTCATTACGCAGATTTATAATGGCTTCTTTGGAACAACAAGATTTCTCTGTTCTAATTTTGCTTGAGGCTTGTTAGATTACTACACATGACTTCTAATTGTATATTCACATATAAATTTAAATGACTTGATCACATGCACATTAAATTTGACCTTTATCATTTAAATATTTCAGCCATTTGTTATCTCTGATAATAATGTTTACCAGATTTACTGCCCAGTCAACTATCCATGGTACTTTTAAAATAGTATTATTTAATTCCTGTTTTTTAAATTGAATTGTTCAGGGGACATTATACTGGCACCACTGGTTAGCCTAACATTTATTGTTCACTCATAATGGCCATGGAGAAGGTGGCAGTGAGCTGATTTCTTGAATTGCTGCATTCTTTAGGGTGTGGTGGTACCCATTGTGCTAATAAGAAGAAAGTTCCAGGATTTTGTCACATTAACAGTGAAGGATTGGCAATATAGTTCCATGTCAGATAACAAGGTGTAGAGCTGGATGGGGAATTTCAAGACTAGGGAGCACATTTTTAAGGTGAGAAGAAAAAGATTTAAAAAGCCACGAGGAGCAAAAGCAGCATCAAAGGAGCAGGAAAGCTGACGTTTCGGGCCTAGACCCTTTCTGAAGAAGAAACTACCTCTCTCTCTCTCTCTCTCTCTCTCACTCATTCACATGTACATATAATTGTTTTAGTGACTGTTTACAAAAAGCACATTTGGCAGCCCGATAAATATAGTTGGTCTCCTCTATGTATCTTCAGTTCGCCTCCCCCTCTCTCCCTATTTATTTCAGAATCCACTCCCCATCCCCCTTTTCTGATGAAGGGTGTAGGCCCGAAACGTCAGCTTTTGTGCTCCTAATACGCTGCTTGGCCTGCAGTGTTCATCCAGCTCCACACTTTGTTATCTTGGATTCTCCAGCATTTGCAGTTCCCATTATCTCTGGTATAATCATGTGACTGGACTTTGTAGTGACATTCCAGAACATAACTAGAGGACATCATTCGTGCTCCATGACATTCATGATAAGTCTGGAATGCTAATTATTGCGTAATGAACTGCTATGGAGAAAATTATCTCCAAGATAGAGAGAAATAAACCATTTCATGCAATTGTAAACTAGCACTATCCTCTGAGTAGGTGTGCTGATGACTTTCCATTTAACCTCAGAGTTCAGTTATAGATAGTTATTTAACTGCAAAATAGGTCTTTGTCTCAATAATAACTGCTGTTTCCCATCGCCCACAAAGAGGTTTTGTGGCATGAATTTCAGAGATCTGAACTCAACTGCCTTTTAACCACATAATTTTAACATAGTAGCCAGTTAATGGGCCTAAGTTGCCTACACAACAATTACTGGCAATATCAAAGCCCCTAACTCCAGACTGCCAAATAACATCCTCTGGCCTGTAAAAATTGACCAACAACCCGTATCCATGCACTCTGCAAGGAATCAAATACCATACTACTATAGTAGCCCTACAGTGTGGCCCAACAGGTCCACACCAACTTTCTGAAGAGCACCCCACCCAAACCCACCCAATCACTGCAACCCTGCATTAATCATGTGAATGCACCCAACCCCCACATCCCTGGGCACTATGCGCAATTAGCATGGTCAACCCACCTAAACCTGCACAATTTTGAAAAACAGTGAATCAAAAATTACATTTCAGCAGTATTCCTGAGACAATGTTCAAAGAAATTTTGAAGAGAAGATATTGGTCTGTCAGTCCATCATCCCAACAAAAGATTTCAAACTGCTAACTCTAGCTTTGGACTTCAGGCCTCCATTGTAAATGTCAGGACTTTGATCAACTTGAGGGCCTCGATTATTTTTAATTTAAATTGTTGCAATTAGAATAGTTTCTTTGTCCGTTTTAAATCTATCTCTTTCAGTGTGTGCTTGCAAATATACTTGCGTTGTGAAGTATGCACCCCAATTCCCACCCACCAGCCTCCTACCCCCCAACCCCAGTCTAAATGTTTGAAATAAGCCCTACTTCTATTTTAACTGTGAAATGATATTATTGTGATCCTTACAAAGTAAGAGTGCAAACAAATATGCAGGGAAATATGCCCCAACTGTTTAAAAAAGGGAAGAATTAAATCACAACCTGTTCAAAGATAGGTGGTGTGAATAGGGAGACGGATTAGCATCAAGGCTCAAAATCTGTCTGAAACAATATAATTTATATGTCATAGCTGATTTATATTGTGCATATCCTAAAGCAATATTTAGAAAACAAAAATTTTTGGAAAAATACCTCCTCTTCTGATAATCACTTATCTTTTGTGTTAGATGACATTTATCTAATTCAGTGTTCTTTTCAAAAGTTGTATTCCAGAACAGCCATGTGTACACATTGCAGAAGTGACTTAATGTGTACACATTGCAGAAGTGACTTAATGTGTACACATGGCAGAAGTGACTTAAATCATGTGTACACATTGCAGAAGTGACTTAAATCACATGGATGCATCTTACAAACACTTACTACCCTGGTTAATCTTTTGACTACCCATGCCAACCAACATCCCATTCATTTAAAGAAAACAATATACTTTCCAAAACAGGAAGGAGTCAAAATCAGACCTCAGTAGTGATAAACCTGTATCTCCAATACTGGGAATAGCGATGTGTTTATAAAACACAGTGGATGACAAGCTGCTTCAATTTTGAGTAGTGTCAACTAGCAGTTTGGTGGGTCAGAAATGGAGTGATTGCCCTGATAACCAGTGTAGGTTTAATTAGCACCTTTTGTCACTTCTAAAGCATCCCAGCCTCAGCAAGTAGTCAATGTTTCGTGTCCATTTTATTCTGCTATTGAATTTCCTTCAAGGATACAAATATCACAGGTGGTAATGGACATTCATCTTCCTATTCAATAGCAGAAATGTTTTTAACTGTTTTCAGTAGTGAGCTGCTCGATCCTTTGAAACACTATGCAGTTCTTATCTTCAGAGTGGTTTAGTTGCTATCTACGAGGCAGACTGTTATCTGGTAGGTGGAATGTACACAGAACTTATGTTTCCTTCAGAAGACCAAACACATCATTCTGTTGAGAAAAAAAAATAGAACAAGATGTTCCATTTCTATTTGAGCATTGGAAAATTTGAGGCTGCTGTTCAGATTCAATACCATCTCTGTCACAAAACCACCCCATAATCTGGTGCAAGCTTATTAAAAGCCTGGCTGCAAAAACAAGTGGCTTTGGTATCACTAAAAACACTTTGATATCAGAAACCTCAATAGAACATTATGCTGATATCTATCCTTTGATGTAATACTATAGTATGTGGTCACTGTAACATAGCCAAACCCTTTTCTTTTTTGGTCCTAGTCTCAGCAACGTTTCCAGCCTCACTGGACTGGTTGTGAATAGCCTATCCATATCAGAACCCACATTAGTATCACTGTAGAGCTATAACTTAGCTTTCAGTATCTTCAAGGTCATGGGCTCAATAATACACAGTTGCAACAACTACGCCTGAAACATATGATTTACATTTGTACCTCAAAATTCTAACCCAGATTTTCCAACTGAGCATGGAATTGTCCAGTAGTCGGCTTTTGTGTAACTTGCACTGACCTGATGCATAGTGGACTGACAATGTATTAGTTTCTGTGGTTACTCTGATCTAATTATAGATTCCTGGTAAAGAGATTGCCTTGTGCTGGGAAACTGCATAGCGCTGCAGAATTAAAAACAACAGTAAATTAACAATCTTCTTTTGCAACAATCAAGTGAGGAAGAGTGGAACGACTCCTTTTTGAGATTTCCGAATATTTGGAAGTGTATGGTAAAATAGGGCAAATTCAGCATGGTTTCAGCAAGGGGAGGTCATGCCTGACAAATCTGCCAGAATTCTTTGAGGAGGTAATGAGCAGGGTAGACCAAGGAAGCCGATGGAAGTTATCTACCTGGGCTTCAAGAAGGCCTTTGACAAGGTGCCACACAGGATGTTGCTGAGTAAGATAAGGACACATGGTGTTAAAGGCAAAGTGCTCGCATGCGTAGATGATCGGTTGTCTGGCAGAAAGCAGAGAGTGGGGATAAAAGGGTCTTTCTCAGGATGGCAGTCGGTGACAAGTGGTATTCCACAAGGGTCAGTGTTGGGACCACAACTTTTCACTTTATACATTACTGATCTAGATGAAGGTACTGTGGGCATTGGCCAAGTTTGCAGATGATACAAAGATAGGTAGAGGGAGAGGTAGTATCGAGGAGACGGAGAGGCTGCAGGATTTGGTCAGATTAGGAGAGTGGGCAGAAAGGTCGCAGATGGAGTACAACGTGGGAAAGTGTGAGATCATGCACTTTGGTAAGAAGAATAAAAGCATGGACTATTTTCTAAATGGGGAAAATATTCAAACGTCTAAAGTGCAAAGAGACTTGGGAGTTCTAGTCCAGGATTTTCTCAAGGTAAACTTGCAGGTTGAATCAGTAGTCAGGAAGGCAAATGCAATGTTGACATTTATTTTGTGTGGCCTTGAATATAAAAGCAGGGATGTACTGCTGAGGCTTTATAAGGCACTGGCCAGGCCATATTTGGAGTATTGTGTGCAGTCTTGGGCCCCAAATCTCAGGAAGGATGTACTGGGCCTGGAACAGGTTCAGAGGAGGTTCACGAGAATGTTGCCAGGAATGAGAAGCTTAACAAATGAGGGACATTTGAGGATGCTGGGACTATGCTCATTGTAGTTTAGAAGGATGAGGGGCGATCTAATTGAAACTTATCAAATACTGAATGGCCTGGGCAGAGTGGATGTTGGAAGCTTCCATTGGGAGGAGAGGCTAGGATCCAAGGGCACAGCCTTAGCGCAAAGGGAAGACCTTTTAGAATGGAGATAAGGAGAAACTTCTTCAGCCAAAGAGTGATGATTCGATAGAATTCACTGCCACAGAAGGCGATGGAGGCCAGGTCATTGGGTACATTTAAGGTTGAGCTAGATAGCTTCTTGATGTTCAAGGGGATCATGGGTTATGAGGAGAAAGTGCAGCCATGATTGAATGGTGGAGCAGGCTCGATGGGCTGAATGGCCTAATTTCTGCTCCACTGTTTTAGGGTCTTATGGTCTTTTTCAAACTCCTTGGTTGGTCTCAACAAACATTGTATGATCTTATTAGCAAGAGACTCACTCTTACAATGGGCAGCACATTGGCTCAGTGATTAGTACTGCTGCCTCACAGCGTCAGTGACCCAGGTTTGATTCCAACCTCAGGCGACTGCCTGTGTGGAGTTTGCACATTCTCCCCATGTCTGCATGTGTTTCCTCTGGGTGGGCTCCTGTTTCCTCGCACAGTCCAAAGATATGCAGGCTAGATGGATTGGCCATGCTAATTACCTGTAGTGTTCAGGGATGTGTAGCTTAGGTGAGTTATAGGGAGGTGATTCTGGGTGGAATCCTCTAAGGGTTGGCGTAGACATGTTGGGCTGAAGGGCCTGTTTCCACACTGTAGGGAGACTAAGAAAACAAAATGTAGGTGTCCAATGTCTATTGTATTAATAAATAGCCACTTAGAGTCATGGAGTCGAAGACATTTACAGCATGGAAACCAACTCTTCAGCTCAACTTGTCCATGCCGTCTAGATAGTCCCATTTGTCAGCACTTGGTCCATATCTATCTAAACCCTTCCTATTCATTTACTCGACCACATGTTGTTTAAATGTTGCCATTGTACCGGCCTTCACCATTTCCTCTGGAAGCTCATGCACCACCCTCTATGTGAAAATGTTTCCCCTTAGGTCCCTTTTAAATCTTTCCCCTCTCACCTTAAATCTATGCCCTCTAATTTTGGACTCCCCTACCCTGGGGAAAAGACCTCAGTTATTCACCCTATTCATGTCCCTCATGATTTTATAAACCTATATTGGGTCACCCCTCATCCTCCAACATTCAACAAAAAATAGCCCCAGCCTATTCCGTCTCTCTCCATAGCACAAACCTTCCAATCCTGGCAACATCCTTGTTAATCCTTTGTGAACCCTTTCAAGTTTTACAACCTCTTTCCTATACCAGAATTGAACGCGCTATTCCAAGAGTGGCCGAGCCAATTTTCCGTACAGCTGCAACATAACCTCCTAGCTCCTGTACACAAAACGTTGATCAATGAAGACATGCATATCAAATGCCTTCTACACTACCCTGTCTACCCGTGACTCCACTTTCATTGAGGCAAAGAAGAAACAAATTTATTATCTGCTGATGCTAAGAAAAATAATAAAGTTGTGGCATAATGTCCAGTCAGCTGATGGAATTTGAGAATCAATCCAGTTCCGAAGAAGAGTTGCTAAATCCAAAATACTAACTCTACTTGCACTCCACAAATGTTGCCAGACCGGCTGAGCTTTTCCAGCAACTTCTGATTTTGTTTTGAAATTTTATGGTCAAATTCTATAATCACTCTTGTGATAATATCCATTCCTGTAGAAACTGAAAGCCAGCAAGGTTACTTTTCCTAAACAATATGGCCTTTAGTAGTCTTTGTAGCAATATCTCTAAATGGGCAATGTTGAAGTACCATCCTATTTTATTGCGCTCCTCAACCTCTTTACCATTGACCTCCGTTGCTCGCATGTATTGAATCAGCCCAAAGGCAGTTTCACGCTAAAGTTTGAATGAAGTGAATATAAAGTGACAAGGAATGAAAGGGTAGAGATTTTTATAGCAGCATTAGCCTCTCAAGGCCAGCAGCCTAGATTTTTTAAGTCAGTAAAATAGACTGGAGGTGATGGTGAGTGATAATGGGAACCGCAGATGCTGGAGAATCCAAGATAATAAAATGTGAGGCTGGATGAACACAGCAGGCCCAGCAGCATCTCAGGAGCACAAAAGCTGACGTTTAGGGCCCAGACCCTTCATCAGTGAGGGGGATGGTGTGAGGATTCTGGTATAAAAAAAATTCCAGAACCCTCACCACATCCCCCTCTCTGATGAAGGGTCTAGGCCCTAATCGTCAGCTTTCGTGCTCCTGAGATGCTGCTGGAGGTGATGGTTTCTCATTCAGCTAGTTCTGATATCACCTGTCTTTTTGGCTATTTTCCTGATCCTTCTGCCCCAAAGACAATGCTAAACAGCGGTTTCAATACTGGCCAAAAAAAATGTGACTTCAGCAAGCAGGTCTTCTCAGAAGTCAGACATCAGTATTAAAGTGACAAAACTGGACAGTTAACCAGACAAATCAGCTACAGATCTATATGCAATGGGTGGGTCAGTTGTATTCTCAAAGGGGCTTTTTTCAGTGCATTTATAATGCAGACTGTCAGCAGACTGACAGATATGGAGTGTTCCCATTCCATGCAAGGGTACATGTTGCTACTACACTACTGTTTCACAGCTCTTCACTCTCAGGCCCACTGTGATGCTATCCTATTAAAGTAGAGTGTCCTGGTATGGCAGACAGCTTCATTTTCCCCACAATCAACTTGTTTAGCAACAGTTCCATGGTGTCAGTCTTTAAACGAAGTTTGATAAGTGTACAGCTGTTTAGATTATTGGCTACAAATTATTTCATATTTCACATTTATTGTACTAGCCACCAGCTGTTAGATAAAGAAAGGGCTGCCACCATTTTTCCTTTATTTCCTTAATAGTCTCAACTCTTAAAGGTAGTCTAGATACCAATGGATGGCTGATTCATGGATAAAGGTTTTAAGCACAAAGGCAGGAATGTTATGCTGCTCTTTTATAAGATTGTTGTTCAGCCACCATTTGCGTATTACATAAAAGAGCAAACACTGGAGAAACTCAGTAGGCTTGGCAGCATCTGTGAGAAAGAAACAGAGTTAATATTTCAAGTCCAGTATGACCCTTCTTCAGAACTTGTGTACTGAATCCAATTATTTTTGACATCCTTTTTGAAGGATATAAATCTCAGAGCAAGTGCAGACAGGATTTACAAGAATGGTTCCAAGATGGAGGAATTTTAGTGACAGGGTTAGATTGGAGAAGCTGGGAGCACAGGAAATTGAAGGAATATTGGTCAGAAGGATACAGGAACTTTAAGTACCAAAAACAGAAGTTGCTGGAAAAGCTGAGCAAGTCTGGCAGCATCTGTGAAGAAAAACATCAGAGTTAACGTTTAGGGTCCGGTGAACCTTCCTCAGAATAGAGTTCTGGGGAAGGATCATTGGCCTGAAATGTTAACTTTGATTGTTTTCTTCATAGATGCTACCAGATCTGCTGAGCTTTTCCAGCAAACTCTGGTTTTGTTCCTGATTTACAGCATCCACAGTTCTTTTGGTTTTTAAGTTTTATGGGAACTTTAAGTTTTAGATCATATAAATGAAGGCATGCTCTTTTCTTTACTAGCCAAACAAGGACCAGGGGAGGGTGATTTAATATTTTGTGGAAGAGATGCAGAGGGAATATAAAAATATATTTTTGTGAAATGATTTGTAATAACTTGGAGCCAGATGTTCTCAAGACTACTGGAAGTGGAAATAATGAATGCTTTCAAAAGGAAAGTTAGGGAATTGAAGTTGCAGGGCTATGGTAATGGAATAGGGGAATGGCACTGATTGGATTGCTCTATAGAATGTTGGCATGCCCTTGATGGATTAAATCGCTGTAATCTCTTGCAACTCTGTAACAGTATAAATTCTGTGTTTCTCAGCCAACAGAGAACAGGAACGGTAATGCTGCAAAATACCAGCCTTACCGTAATAACTTTCAGTTTATTTGAATTATTGTTATCTTTAGAAAAGAGATGGCATCCTATAGTATGCTCTACTTTGGCACTAAGGGTGGCTTCTGGTCATCGAAGACCCTGAAATTATTTCAGCACAACTGATGACTTTTATTGGCACAGTGATGGTTAAAAGTATTTCCCCTGAAGGGGTGAGATTGCAGCACACAATGGTGGAGCCAGAGATAACACAGTGTGGCGCTGGAGGAACACAGCAGGCCAGGCAGCATCAGAGGAGCAGGAAAGCTGACGGTTTGGCTAGGGATAATGGGAACTGTAGATGCTGGAGAATCCAAGATAATAAAGTGTGAAGCTGGATGAACACAGCAGGCCAAGCAGCATCTCAGGAGCACAAAAGCTGACGTTTCGGGCCTAGACCCTTCTTCAGAACTGAAACACCAGCTTTCCTGCTCCTCTGATGCTGCCTGGCCTGCTGTGTTCCTCCAGCTCCACACAGTATTATCCTAAAGTTCACAGTATTTCTGATTTTCAGAGCCAACAACATACATATCTTGTACTCTCAACACAGAGAATATGTTTAGCTACTTTGTAATTTCAAAATAAGCACAGATATAAAAAAAATGTATTCAGATGTGCAGGAGTGCATCTCTCCTTATGGATGAAAGTGCGGGAAACAGCAAACTGGAGCCAGAATCAAAGTGAGACAGTACATCTGTCAACCCATTAACATAAGTTGCATAACATGGAAATTCAAAATAGATTACCTAATCCATTGCTCTCTTTTATCTAATTTTTTTCTTTACTTCCTCAAAGAATTCTAACAAAGTTGTCAGGCAGGTCTGAACCCCGATGTAGCCCTATTTTACCATGCTCTTGCAATCACTCTGAAATCTTATTCTTGATAATAGACTCTAAAATCTTACCAAGAAGCCAGGCTAACTGGCCTATAGTGTCCTGTCTTGAACCTCACTCTTTAAACAGGCGTGTCACAGTCCTCCGGGATTCTCCTTGACTCTGGTGATCCTTGAAAAATAACCACCAATGCTTCCACAATCCCATTGGCTATCTCCTTCAGAACTCTGGGGTGTAGCCCATTCAGTCCTGGTGATTTATTCAGCTTCAGACCTTTCAGCCTCCCCAGACCCTTCTCCTTAGTGATACCTACTACATTCACCTCTGTTCCTGACTGTCTTGACGTTTTGGTATGCTGCTGATCTCTTCCATCATGAAAACCGATGTAACGTATCAATTCAGTTCCTCTGCTGTTGCTTTGTTCACCATTATTGTTTCTCCAGCCTCATTTTCCAGTGGTCCAATGTCCTCTTTTGCCTCTCCCTTATGTTTTATATGTTTTTTAAAAATTATTACTGGTTAACTTATTTCATCTTCTTCCCCCTCATTGTTTCTTTAGTTGTCCTCTGCTGGTTTTTGAAGGCTTCCCAATAGTCTGGCTTCTCATTATTCTTCATCACATTGGTTTCTCTTGCTTTATTGCAGTGTCTGACTTCTCTTGTAAGCCATATTTGCCTCATTCCCCACTTAGTATCTCTCTTCTTCCTTCGGATGATTTTCTGCTGTGCCTCCTGAATTAACCCCAGAAACTCCTGCCATTGCTGCTTCACTGTCTTCCCTGCTAGGCTCCCTTTCCAATCAACTCTGTCCAGCTCCTCCCTCATGTCATTGTAGTTATCTTTATTCATTTGAAATAATATTACATCTGATTCCAGCTTATCCCTCTCAAACTGCAGGGTAAATCCTATCATATTATGGTCACTATGGATTCTTTCACGTTAAGATCTGTAATCAAGTCTGCCTCATTGCACAAAGAGTAAGATTCAGATTGCTGTAGTGGAGAAGGGCCAAAGAAGGCATTGATAGGGCAAGGTAAGGGCTAATCCTGTGCTAGATATTTATATGGAGCTGAGATTCTTTCTCCCAGATAAGGTTACTGAGTAAAGAATGTCATTTATGTAACCTATTGTATTGCCCAGGACATCTTAAAATGCTTCACAGCCAATTTTTTTTTGAAGTGTAGTTACAATGTAATGTATTGCAGATGTAGAGCATGTGGAGATCTGTGACATTGTACCTGCAGAATTCAAAATGATTGACTACCAGAACACAAAAGCTACTCTCCAGCTGTACCATTTGTGCAACTTTTAGGAATAGTGCTGTTCAATGACAGGATGCCTGGTTAAACTCTGTGCCAGCATCAATGGGTTTCAAATAAGCTGAAGGAAGTCTGCCCCAGTGCCCACATCAAAAAAAAGCTCCAAATCCTGCATGTTGGCTGACTGAATTAAATACTCTTTATCCTAAGCTCCAGCAATTGCAGCACTTTATTCACAAGGTCACCCTTTAAAATAGAAGCAAAATACTGCAGATACTGGAGAAAACAGGAAATACAGGAGAAACTCAGCAGATCTGAGCATCTATGGAGAAAGAAACAGTTAACATTTTGAATGCAATATGACTTCAAGAAGAATTATGTTGGACTCGGAATACTAACTCTACTATTTATAATAACTGTTAAGCCTGTTTGACACATTGGACAGCGAGTGTAATTTGTCTCATTACTGAAGTTAATGACTCAGCAGAGCCTTGAGTGGATTCAAGAGTTTAGCAGTACATAGGAGTAATGTTATATAATGTTACAAATGCTCATGGCGTTTTACAAACCAATGCCTTTGGACTACACATTACATGAGAAGGTAGTAATTATTAGGCAGCCCATACAGGTGAACTATAGTGTCTTTGTAGAAGAATATCAGTTGACATCTTATTGAGAAATCATCTCACATACCAACTATTGAGGATCAGCTGGGTTAGCTTTTATCGAGGTGAACTTTAAAAGCATCTTCAAGATTTCTAGCAGAGACAATTGTTGATGTGGAGGGCTGCACCTTGAGTGGAGGGCAGTTCATGTGTGACAATCGGATCATCACTAACATCCACTGAAAGTAAGAAGATAGATTTAGACAGTGTGTCAGTTTATTAACTTCAGATCTGCTACCCCCAACTGAATAAACAATAGAAAATAAACTGCTTTCAGTCAAATCAACCCAGTCAGTACACTGAGAAATTAACAAAATACACCCCCTCCAACACAGCCCCCCGGTTTCATTATTTACATCTCAACACACCATGAATGGGAAAAGCTGCTACAGGTGTAAATAATGCACCTTGGTAAAAATGTGTGAAAACTATCAGTTTTCCTCACATTTTTTGTAATAGTTTGCACCATAAGAGAAAAACATCATGTGTGAAGGAATCGGAGGTGGGAACACATGTCCAACTATTGCAAGCTGCAATACATTTGTACTTTGATCTACTGTGTCACTGCTCTGAGTTACAATCAAGCTACTAACTGCAAGATCATTATCATGACAAGTTCGATTGCTGAAATTTTGATATTCATCGCTTTTTAAAAGGACTAAATTGCTTTTATAATATTTTACTGACAATGTGTTATTAAAATGATTGTACACAATTGCTTCTGTACAATAATGGACACTTTGAGATTATCTGCATTGAAAAAAGGGAAATGCACTTGAACAGAGAAGGAAGCAAAAAAAAGCCATCATGAGATTTGTTCCCTGTCATCTTATTATCTTTAATGAAGATTTGTTTCATTTGACCAATTTAACATTCATGCATATTTCCATTCAACTTTCTTTGTCCCATAAGATCATAAGAAATGAGAGGAGGGATAGGCTATTCAGTCCATTGAACCTGTTCTGCCATTCAACAAGATCATGGCGGTGACATTATCTCCACCTTCTTCCCTACCCATAACTCTTGGCTCTTTGTTGATCTCCAAGAATCTTTGACGTTTCAATAAAATCATCTTTCATTCTTCTGAACTGCAATGAGTATAGGTCCAGCTTGCTCAAATTTCCCTTGTAAGACAACCTCTTCATTCCATGAATTACTCTCGCTAACCTATAATGGACTGCTTCCAATACCAGTATATTCCTGCAGTTCTGAAGAAGAATCACACTGGGCTTGAAACATTAACTCTCTTTCTGTCTCCACAGACTCTGCTAGATCTGCAGAGTTTTGTCCAACGTTTACTGCTTCAAATTTCTACCATCTGTAGTATTTGTATTTATTTAGGTATATTTGACCAAAGGTATGGGCATGAGAAGTGCGACAAGCACTCCAGGGTAGTTTCACTAATGCATTGCACAAGCTTCCTTACTTTTACACCCCATACTTCCTCCAATTAAACCCAGCATTCCATCTGCCTTCTTAATTGTTGTACCTGCTTATTAATTTTCTGTGCATACTGTATAATGACACAGATTCAGCATTTTTCAATCTTTCTCCAGTTATATAATTTTACGTTTCTCACCAAAGTCTTCACCAAAGTGCGCAACCCCATCTTTTTCTATTTTGTATTCCATTTGGCAATCTTTTCCCTCTCACTCCATCTGTTTGTGACCCTTTGCTTCTCACAATTGACTTTTCTGATTTTCTTTGTATCATCAATAATTTGGCTACAGTACTGTCAGTCTCATCATTTAACTCATTAATTGCCTTGTCCAACCGACTCTGACTAATAGTCCAGAATTTGCAGCTAATTCTCTTAGATGTAAATCCTGCAATGATGGAATGTAAATTCAATTAATTTATTAAAAAAACACTTGATTCATAAAAACTATGGAATTGAAAACTAGTCCCAAGGATGGTGCCATGAAACTATTATTGTGTTGAAAAAATAGCCCATTTTGGCCACTTATGTCTTTTAGGGAAAGAGGTGTGTTGTCCTTACCTGGTCTGAATTCCATGTGTTTGCAGACCACAGAGCTTTGAAACAAGCCACCTAGTTTGAGAAGATGGTATTCTAGGAGTTGGCTTACCATCAGCTTCTCAAGGACAGTTACAGATCAGATGTCAAATGTCACTCAATACACATATCCCATAAAAGAATATTTAAAAGCTGAGATGCAATACCCTATGGCAGCCAAATAGATACAGTTTACCAAGTGGAAATAAACCATTTATCCCGATTCTTTGTTTCCTGTAAATTAACCAGTTCTCTTTTCTTGCTCGTTAACCCATGAATAAACAAAAGAAAAATCCATTTTGTTTGTAACATTTTCAAAGAAATTTATAAATACATTTGTCAAAATGATTTTCCTTTTGTATCAAATTTTTGAATCAAATAATATGGGTAAAAGGCAGGAAAGTGCAGGTTATCAGATCAGCCATGATTTCATTGAAAGGTGGAACATACTTAACAGGCTGAATGACCATTGTGCTCCTACATCTTAAGGTCTTATGGTGCAGGGAATTGTCAACCTTAACTCCTTTTACTTCTCCTGGCACGTATTCTCCAGTAATCATATTTGTTTTAAGTCCCCCTCTTGCTTTTTCCAGTTCCTCTTTTACTATTTTTGACATACACTTTGCATCTTACCTGTGAATGTGGATACTAAATACATGTTTAAAATCTGACTTTTCTTTGTTTCCGATATTTCATTCCTCTGTCTTACACCCTCAGGAACCAGGGCTGTTTTGCACTATTCCTCTCCTTTTTATGTGCTGTCAAAGCTTTACAGGTGGTTTTTCATGCCAGTTTTCTCTCATTTCAATTTCTCCCTTTTTAAATAATCCATTACTGATTTCTAAAATTTTGACTATCTTTTCACCTACCACTGACCTTTGCAGCATGCACATCACAAAATACATTATTTCATGTAGTGCAATTTTAGAGAGATGTAAATGACTTGCATTCATCCATGAGGGCATACAGAATTATTCTCAAGCTATGTTTCACCTGAAGTTTTTATTTTAGGAGGGGCAACAGCTCAGTATAATAGTCTCCATGCAGAAGAGTGCCCTTGCAGATTTACTGAAGAATATATAAGCTATTAGCACACAATCCTCTTTCTCAGAACTCGTAATAGTTTTCAGAGATAGAAAAAAAAATAGCTTGAGAATAACCCTTGTGCAGATGTATGGCATTGTAGATGAAAAAAAAGCACTGTTCTCACTTCAGATAATTGGATAAGCACGATGAAGAAAAGGGGGAGGCCACAACTTCTTGCATTTATTACAGTCTAAGGTGACCTTGAAGCAGGAAGCTAGCATTCAAGTCAATTTCAAAGAAAAAATGGAGCGTGTTGAACACTCACCATTTGATTAGTAGCTCACATCGTGTCCAGGCTTGTCATCCCCAATTAATGACTTAGTGATGCGTCATTGTATAAGCCTTGAATAGCGCATAATGTGTCTAGCTGATTTCCAAATCTAAGCACCTGCCTGTATACTGGAGAATTTGTTTTTATATAGCTGAACCATTGAATATGATGATTTGGCATGCTTTCATGTGTTCTCTGACATCATTCTGTCTGGACTTGAGAAAATAAAGTAACCATTCCCTATAATTTGGCTATCTATAGCCCAGGAGAATGATTTTTGTATTTGCATAGCTTGTTCACACCCATTTTTTAACTTATAATCACTGCTGTTTTCTACACAAGAGCCAATTTAGACAGAGCTAGTCCCCAAGAATGGAAATGACGTAGACTGATGCTAGTGATGTTAGCTGACAGAATGATGTTGGAAAGAGAGTCCCAAATGTTCAACAAAATAGAACTTTCAATCCAGCCTAACAAGAAAATGGGGTCATGATCCGACATCCCGTCTGAAAGACAGTATCCCCTCAGCACTGCACTGAAGTGTCAACCGGATTAGATACTTAAATTTTAAAGGGAGACTTGAAACCAAAGAGTTCTGACACAGGAACAAAAATGTTACCAGGTTGGAGCCAAGTTTACACTTCATTGAGTCAATTAAACATTTCAGTCAGGAGAGAAATGATCATAAAAGTTAATAGCAATTTGGCATTTTAATTGTATTTTTTTGATGAAATATTCATTTAATTTCAATAGCCATTCTAAATCAGTTACTGTGTGTACAGCAGTTCTCATGTCCAAACAACAATCCTAAAAATTGATCCTGACCTTTGGTTTAATTCTTTCGGTATGATTGTAGATTTATGTCTTCCCATTACTGATCCACCAATCAGTGTAAATACTTTCCCATAATCTTCTGATCAAAATCACTCCTAATTTTGGGCACCTCATCTTTAAACTTCTTAGTTCTCATGCACAGCTCCACAGTTTTCTCAGGATTTTGCTATTCATGAAATTATTGCAATGGTGTCAATAAATCACTTCTGATCATGATCTAGACATTCTGTTGAAAACAAAATACTCAGAATTGCCCTTAGTGTTTGGTTCAAGGTCACCTCTAGCCTTTTGCTTTTATATATGTACAAGTAGCCATTTGGTAGTACAGAACCTGAGCATTACTGAAAATAAATATACGTTTGTTGAGGCTTTCTATCTTGTAATCATCAGGACAATGTGCAAGAAGTTTTAAATTAAATAGAAAACAATATTTATACTGTGTGAAAGGAAAATGCCGGTCACTTCTCGAGAGGCCTTTGGTCATTAGAAACATTGGATAATACACCAGGTAATGATGATTGACATTAACTGTGTAGTTTTGTTTAAATTTTAAACTAAGTGGTTGAATTTGATTGATCAAGGCATTGTCCTGAGAAATAAAATAGAGAATATTTGTCACCTATTCTGTTGCATTTACTTGTTCCCATTGTCTGCAAAGAGCAAGACGCTGTGTGATGATATCTGTAGCCACTGGTCAAAGCAAATGTGCATTACACCAAGCCTAATTGACAATCCTAAATTGTTTTTTTTCAATTAATTCATGGGGATACGGGCATCACTGGCCAGGCCAGCATTTACTGTTTATCATTAATTGCCCAGAGGGGATTTAAGAGTCAACCACATTGCTGTTCATCTGGAGTTACATGTAGAACAGACTAGGTAAAGATGGCACTTTCCTTCCCTAAAGGACATTATAAGCCAAACAATTTTCCCATCAACAGTTTCAAGGTCATCATTGTACTCGTGCTATCAGACTTTTATTGAATTCAAATTCCACTATCTGCTGTGGTGGAATTTGAATCTGGATCTCCAAACATTACCTGGATCTCCGATTAATAGTTTAGAGACAATGTATTGATTCTTCATTATCAGCATGATTCATCATATACTCAGGTTACTGTAGCAAATGTTGTCCAATTATAGAATCATGTCTAACACTGGGCACTGCATTTTGAGTTTTGTAAATTCAGGCTCGTTGTGTATTGTTAGTACTGTGTATTGTGTTTGTTACAAACAGCTAAAGGAATATGCTGTTGATATAATCCACAAATCTTTGATACGTACAATCTGCATGCCAAGCATCACACTGGCACTGAAATTCATAACAAAATTATTCATTTGTTTGAGAGGCATAACATCTTTTAGGCTTGATGCAGTGGCCTGTTAGTGATGAATATCACTTATGTTGTTACTGCATAGCAGCAGAGTGAAACAGGCAACTTTATCCATTGCTATTCAGTGCAAGATGAATGGTCCAACAAAATTTGTATCTTTTCAGAAATACTCATAAATACTAGCATCCAAGTATTTTTTAGAACCATTTACACTCCACTATTGTTTTATGTAGTCGCTATCAGTTTGTCAGCTTATCTTTAAAAGATATGGTCATGACATCACTGTATCATAGCATGTGTCTTAAGCACAGAAAGATCACATGCTCCATCTCACCCCAGATCACTAAAGGCATGATATGCTCCTGGAAATGTATTGCTCAATATTGATCTGTTTTAACTTTTAACTTAATACTAGCCCACATATATAGGTATCTAAGAAACCTAGAGGAGAATACATAGAATATGTGGAGGAGGTAATGGCCTTGTGAAATTATTGCTTGACTTTTAATCCAGAGACCTACTTAATGTTCTGGGGACTCAACATTAAGTCCTCCCATGGTGGTTGGTATAACTTGATTTCAGTGAAAACAAATCTGGAATTCAGAGTCCAACATTGTCAATTGTTGGAAAAACCTATCTGGTTCAATAACGTCCTTCAGGGAAGGAAACTGCCAATCTTACCTGGTCTGCCCTGTGTGTGAATCCACATCTGCAGCAATATGGTTCACTCTTAACTATACTTGTGCAATTAGGGATTGGCAATAAATTCTGATCTAGCATGAATGCCCACGAACTGTGAATAAATTAAAAAAAACATTCCAATCAAAAGAAAATTAACACTGTTTTCCTGATAGTTAATGGAATACCACTGGCCACAGACTTCCAATCAGTGAAATACCCCTCCACAAAATTCCTCTGTCTTCAAGGGAATCAAGGGTTATGGGGATAAGGCAGGAACAGGATACTGATTGTGGATGATCAGTCATGATCATAATGAATGGTGGTGCTGGCTCGAAGGGCCGAATGGCCTACTCCAGCACCTATTGTCTATTGTCTATTCTATGACCAAGCCAATTTTGTATTCAATTTACCAACTGACTATGGATCTCAAATGACTTAATCTTGCAGACTAGCCAGCCATTAGGTACCTTATGAAGTGGTTTAGTAAAATCCATGTAGACAATAGTTCCCCTACCCCTTATCAATCATCTTCTTCACTTCCTCAAAAAACTTAATCAGATTTGTGAGACAAGACCTTTTCTCCAATCTTCTCCAATAATTTCCCTATCACTGATGTAAGGCTCACCAGCCTGCAAAATCTTGGATTTTCCCTGTTGACCTTCTTAAAAAAAAGGCAAAACTTTGACTATTCTCCAGTCTTCTGGGACCTTGCCTGTGGCTGATGAAGATACAAAGATCTTTGTCAAGGCTCCAGTGATCTCCTCCCTTGCCTCTGTCAGTATCCTGGGACAGATTCCATCAGACCTTGGGTCTTATCTACCTTAATGTTATTCAAGACACCAAACACTTCCTCCTTCTTAATACTGATGTGTCCTGCAATATCAACAAATCCCTTCCTAATCATACCATCATCGATGTCCTGCTGCTCATTGTACACTAATGTGAATTACTCATTAAGGACCTCACCCACTTCCTCTGGCTCCACACATTAATTCCCTCAATTGTCATTGAGGGGACCCATTGTTTCCCTAGGTACCCCCTGGCTCCTTGGGATTCACTTCAATCCTAAATGACAAGGACTTCATGCCCCCATTTATCCTTCCATATTTAAGATTTTTTCAGCTTTGTTTACATTCATCAAGGGCCTTAGCTGATTTCCAAACCTTACAAAGACTCCCTTTTAGGTTTTGAATAAATGTTCAATAGCTATTGTCATCCAACATTCCCAAATTTGTCATCCTAATCTTTCATCCTCACAGGAACATGCTGATCCTGAATTCTGACCAATTGGCCTTTAAAATTTTGCTTACATCAAATGTGGATTTACCCTCAAACAGTCACACTCCCCCCGCCAATCTAGTTTCTCCAGCTCTTGCCTAATATTGGTTTAATTAGCCTACCCCGAGTTTAGCACTTTCACCTGAAAATCAGTTATATTCTTACCCATAGCTATCTTATAACTAAAATGCTCTCCCACCAAAACTTAGATCACCTGCCCAGATCATTCCCAAATATAAACTCCAGTATGGACCCTTTCTTGGTTGGGCTATCTATCTTTTGTTCAAGATATCATCCTGGATGAACCAAATAAATTCTGCCCCATTTAAGCCCCTGGAACAAAGGGTGTCTCACTCAATATTGGGAAGTTGAAATCATCCGACATACCTCTCCATGATCTGCCTACATTTCCGTTCCTCTACCTCCTGCTGGCTACTAGGAGACTGACAGTATAACACCATCGCAGTGATGGAACCTTTCTATTGCTGAGTTCTACATATAGGGCCACACTGGATAAGCCCTCCAAGATGTCCTCTCTTAGTGCAGCTGCGACATTCTCCTTAAGCAGGTTGTGACGATTTTTCTTGGTGCAGTGAAGGTCGAGGGAACACCTGATAGAGTCCTTATAAAAGTCAAAAATAGAAGTGGAAAGGAAGACACTTTATTCTTCAGTACAATGCGCAATAATGAGGGTCATAGATTTAAGGTAAGAGGCAGAAGTCTAAGATGGCAGTTGAGGAGAAATGCTTTCACTCAGAGGGTGGTGGCAGTCTGAAACTCACTACCTAAAAGCATTAAGTCAGAAATGCTTGTAACATTAAAGCAGTATTTAGATATGTATAGCCCCTGGGACTATAGCACTGTCATCAACACGACAATGTGGAAAATTGCCCAAATATTTCCTGTATATAAAAAGCAGGACAAATCCAACCCCACCAATTACCATCCCATCAGCCTTCTCTCAATCATTAGCTGTGTGATGGAAGCTGCCATCAACATTGCTATCAAGTAACACTTGTTCAGCAATAACCTGCTCAGTGACGCCCAGTTTGGGTTTCTCCAGGGCTGCACAGCGCCTGACCTCATTACAGCCTTGGTTCAAACATGGACAAAAGAGCTGAATTCCAGAGGTGAGGTGACACTGACAGCCCTTCATATCAAGGCTTATTCGACTGAGTGTGGCATCGAGGAGCTCTAACAAAACTGGAATCAATGGGTATTGGGGGAAATCTCTCCAGTGTTCAGAGTCATACCTGACACATAGGAAGATGGTTGTGGTTGTTGGAGGTCAGTCATCTCGCCGCCAGGATATCTCTGTAGGAGTTCCTCAGGGTAGTGTCCTCATCCCAACCATCTTTAGCCCTTTCAAAAATGACCTTTCCTCCAACATAAGGTCAGAAATGGGGATGTTCACCGATGATTGCATAATGTTCAGCATCAAGCATGATTCCTCAGATACTGAAGCAGACCATGTCTAACTGAAGCAAGATCTGGACAACATGGACTGACAAGTTGCAATAACATTCTCATCATACAAATACCAGACTATGACTATCACCAATAAGAGACAATCCAACCATTGCCCCTTGATACTCAGTTGTATTACCATTTCTAAATCCCCAACCATCAACATCCTTAGGGCTATCATTGAACAGAAACTGAACTGGACTCACCAAATAAACACAGTGGCTACAACACCAGGTCAGGGGCTAAGAATACTGCAGTGAATAATGCACCTCCTAACTCCCTAAATCCTGTCCATCATGTACAAAGCACAAATCAGGAGTGTGATGAAATATTCCCAACTTGCCTGGATGGGTGCAACAACACTTGACTGGCACAACATCCACAAGCCTCCACTCCCTCCACCACCGACACTCAGTAGCAGCATCATGTACTATCTGCAAGATGCACTGCAGAAACTCACCAAATATCCTCAGACAACACCATTCAAACACATGACCACCTCCATCTAGAAGGACAAGGGCAGCAGATACATGGGAAGATCAACACCTGCATGTTCCTCTCTGAGTCACTCACCATACTGTCTTGGAAATTTATGTCTGTGCTTTCATTGTCGCTGGGTCAAAATCCTGGAATTCCCTCCTGAATGGCATTGTCTACCTCCAGCAGGTGGACTGCAGTCTTTCAAGAAGGCAGCTCATCACCATATTCTTAATGACAGCTAGGAATGGGCAATAAATATTGGCCATCCAGCGATGCCCACATCTACAAATGAATGAAAAAAAAAAGCTGGGGAAAACGATTAGTTCAGTCAGATCTTGGCTGAATGGTGCAGACATTATAGGCTGAATGGCTTTTTTTTTGCAATAAAAGCTTTGCAGTAAACGTTTCCTGGCAGAGATGTACCTGAGCAAGTGGTGATCATGGTACAGTCTATAGCCATCTTCGAGTAAATAATGGAGCACCAATTTTATGCTTTGACAGAATCACACTATATTGCTACTGTGTAAGCTCTTCTTGGTCTCCCGAATCTTCCACCTGGTAAATACCAACTGTCTTGCACTGGCCATGCACTGATCTAGGTATTGATTCAAGCTACTACTTCCCGTGGCAGACCCAACTACATATGTAACCATTGAATCAGTCAAAGTGACTTTGAAGTGAGATGTAAGCTGGATACCAGGATATTTACATCTGACATATTGAGAAGATTACCCAACTCAAGGATGAAGATATTCTTTTTCACCTACATGTGGGTGCTCTTGATTATGATTTTAAAGATGTTGTCAAGGTTAATTAAGTTGCACTTTGTCCAGAACCAGCATGAACAGTTGCAATCGGCAACTTGTGAAGATGAGCAATGTAAAATATCAGCGTCCAGGGATAGACTGATGGTATTAGTGAAGCACTTGAGAAGATTTATTCCTTTTTCCCATACAACATCAAATTTGGCATATCATCCCAAGTCATTTACAAGGACAAGTATACCCTAATGCAAAAGGAATTACATCAAGATATCACATAAATGTTATACCAGGGTATTGAATGCTCAAGATAGCTAGCACATGCATCTGTGTGTTAGTTGGGGGTGAATGAGAACATTCAGTGCACATAGGCCATGCCAATTGTAGCAATGCAGCAGTATAGGGAGATTTTACATTCGCAAGTTGTTCCATTCATTCTTTGGGCTGAAGTATGAACACACTTATTTATTGTATATAAGGATAATTACATCTTTGTGACAGATTATTCTCTAATGTCCGCATTGTTTGATGACTTTTGCACCTTCTCCAGCTCCTAAAATTCCTCCTACCTTATTGCAATGAGAACTGTTTATGGAGGTCTAAGTGTGGCCTGACTAAGTATTGGCACCAGTTTAGCATGAATTCTCTGTTTTACAATTCTATCCACTTGGAGACAAACCTTCCATTCTTGGATTGTTTCTTATGTAGCCTTCATAATTTGTGTCATTTTAGTGTCCGTGTTTGCATCCCTAACATTTTTTTAACCCACAACCCTACAATTGTGCAGAGTGAACAAAAGAAGAGTTGTATTGTACATGATAGTAATAAATTCAAAATTACAATTTTCAGTGTAGATATATGATGGAAATGTTATCACTCGAAAGAGAATAGATCTCAGGTTTTGCCAGAAGATGCATAAACCTCATGAAGTTATCAAGGATTTGCAAATGAAGATAAACATGACTCCTACTTTCTTTGCAGTTGGTTTAGACAGGATGAAAGACTGTTATGATGACAAGACAATAACACTGTGATTCAAAAACTAATGGTCAATTGTGCACATGTACATCAATGAAGCAGAGAGATAAAAATAACATTTTCTACGTAGAAGGCTGTCACGATTTGGAAACTCAATCGTTCTAAAAAGTGAATTAGCTGAAATTGATGTTAATTTATGTTTTCCTGATCATGCCAAAAACAACTAAGGTGAACAATTTGTGAATTTTAATCCAATTTAGTAGCCATTCTTCAATAATAGTTAAAATGTAATCAAATCACTTTTCTCAAAAAGAAATTCAAAATTACTACCTTGTTTGGTGTAATCTTGAGATATAATGGAACAGTTACATAAAAAACATTGAGCATATCTTTAGGTCATATGGTCTACCAGATGGCTTTCCCACCTGTGTGGAGATATCAACACTATCCTAATTTGTGATCATTATATCATCTTGCTTGTCATTTATCAGCTAGTTAGGTATTTCATGACAAAGAATATATGTAGAGGATTGTTTAGCAAAATGAAAATTTGCATCTTGTTTACGTAATTTTTTTATACACATCAAAAGCTTCTTTAGATATCCAGTTCTCCATCCACTGTACTTTCCTTTTGTGAAAAAAATGTATTTTATGTTGGATTGAGTTTGTGGAGCTCTTCAATCTGTAACTATAATATTATTCACAATTTCTCAGAATTGAACATTGAGCATTCTCTTCTAATAGCATGAAAATTATAGTTTTTACATCCCACCAGCAACAATAGATAACCTGACTAGTTTCAGTATTGCTTAATAACATACTCCAAGATAAATACCTGTAAGCAATTCAAAAATTTGCATTGGCTGGGCATGCAAAGTTTCATGGGGTAATGTGGAGAAAGTATCATAGAATCTCTATAGTATGGAAACAGGCCCTTCAGCCCAACAAGTCTACACCAACACTTGGAGCATCCCACCCAGACCCATCCCCTTAAAACCCACCTAATCTACACATACCTGAACACTTCAGGCAACTTAGCATGGCCAATCTACCTAGCCTGCACATCTTTGGACTGTGGGAGGAAACCAGAGCATCTGGAAGAAATCCACACAGACATGGGGAGAATGTACAAGCTCCACACAGCCAGCTGCCTGAGGCTGGAAATGAACCTGGGTCCCTGTTGCTGTGAGGCTGCAGTGCTAACCACTGAGCCACCGTGCTGCCCCAAAGTAAACTGATACAGTGTGAGAAATCTTGAAGGACATGCTACAGAGGAAAACAGTACAGTTAAAGGTAGCATAAACTCAACACCAAATGAACGAAGAGCAAAATCATTGGAAAACTTCACTTTACACATAGAAACTAAGATATTTGATGGCACTATACATGTTTCTGAGAAATTGAATCAGCACCTAAACTTCCAATCTTGCACTTGGAATCGTGCCTTCAGTCTGAGCCAAACATATGCCATGCATCACTTTGGTATGGGTAATAAAAACAATTTCCAGGGACCAAGACAGGTACAGGTCATTTGCAGATACGAATAAAGAATCAAAAGACTGTTTCAAGACAAAGGCACAAAATTGGAATGCCTGGGATGCAGAACAGGAGATTTAAGCTGCATTCAGGAAAATTAAGACCTCATGTGGCCCAGTGGATTAATAATGAAGGAACCTGGTGGAGCTGGAGTGTTTCTCTGACTTTTCATTAAATCCACGGCAGTCACTATTCATTCTGCAGTCCTGACTGCCTTCCATTCCAATATTGTGTTCATTTTTTGACTATATTTCTGACCACTCCTCTTCCCAACACTCCTCTCTAGTCACCCTTCTTTCCAGTGATCCTCGTGACTTCTTCTGCTGTGTGCAGCTCCATAATCCTCATAATGATGACTTCCCTTGTCTTAAACCTGATGGTTACTGCTTGAAATACAATGTCTGGAATTCTAAGCCTCTTTGCCCATGTTAGGCTCCAGGAAAGACGTTGCTTCAAGTAAATATCAAGATGGGAATTGAAAGATAAAGGCTACACAACAAAATCAGGATAACAAGACTCATGGATAACTCTTGAGAAGTGTTTATACAGTCATGATGACTCAACGCCTTCTTTCAGTTCTGTGAAATTTAATTATTTATAAAGTGGGATATTGTGACAAACAGAAACACCTGAAAAGCAAATTCTTAAGCAAAGTGTGCCGTAGCGTCAGCTGTGAAGCTACACATTTGCAGTTGCAAATCCAAACAACGTAAGACAACATGAAAAGTTATCAAACAAACATATTTGGTAACAGGCATATGGTGAAAACTGGCAGATTAACAATAACAGTTTGGAAACCAAAAAAGAAAATGACCAGGATGCATCAGAAATAACCATATAAGAACATAAGACATTGGAGTAGGCCATTTGCCCTCTCAAGCTTGCTCCACGTTCTATAAGATCATGGTCGATCTGCCCAAAGTCTCAACTGTATGCTGTGACTATATTTTCCCATTAGCTAAATGTTCCCTCGGTGATAGGTTTATAATGATTCTCCTCTTCGCAGCCGTTTCCTGCTTCCCCCATAAGATCTCTTTTTCTCTCTCCCATTCCCAGAGGGTTTGAGCCAAAAGGTCCTGAAGGGACCTGACATGGTAAATGCTAAAAGGAAACAAAACCACTATTACTTTGCTGCTCCTGTTCCTACCATTATCAGCTCTGACTGGGCTCTGCATTTCTAGTTGTGATTTCTACTCCCAGCCTCTTCAGAAACGCAGAAATATATCTGATATGGAGGTGTTCCTTTTAACATTGAAACACTGTCGCTGCTGTCCCTTTTTATGGCATTAGCTGTTGTATTCTGATAAATCTTTGTTCACTAAAAAACTGAAAGCTTTGAAGTATTGAAACTGCTTGTGTTAGTGAATGAGAGTAGCGGTTAAGGGCAACATTATGATATCATGGTCATATGACGTTAGGGTGGATATTAGACCATAAGACCATAAGGCATAGGAGTGGAAGTAAGGCCATTCGGCCCATCAAGTCCACTCCGCCATTTAAATCATGGCTGATGGGCATTTCAACGCCACTTCCCTGCACTCTCCCCGTAGCCCTTGATTCCTTTTGAGAATTTGTCGATCTCTGCCTTGAAGGCATCCAACGTCCCGGCCTCCACTGCACTTTGCGGCAATGAATTTCACAAGCCCACCACTCTCTGGCTGAAGAAATGTCATCTCATTTCAGTTTTAAATTTACCCCCTCTAATTTTAAGGCTGTACCCACGGGTCCTAATCTCCCTGCCTAACGGAAACAACTTCCTAGTGTCCACCCCTTCTAAACCATACATTATCTTGTAAGTTTCTATTAGATCTCCCCTCAACCTTCTAAACTCTAATGAGTACAATCCCAGGATCCTTAGCCGTTCATCATACGCTAAACCTACCATTCCAGGGATCATCCGCGTGAATCTCCGCAGGACACGCTCCAGGGCTAGTATGTCATTCCTGAGGCTTGGGGCCCAAAATTGGACACAGTATTCTAAATAGGGCCTAACTAGAGCCTTATAAAGCCTCAGAAGCATATCGTTGCTTTTATATTGCAACCCTCTTGAGGTAAACAACAACATTACATTCGCTTTCATAATTACGGACTCTACCTGCAAGTTAACCTTTAGAAAATCCTGGACCAACACTCCCAGATCCCTTTGCACTTCTGATTTGTGAATTTTCTCACTGTTTAGAAAATAGTCCATGCCTGTATTCTTTTTGTCAAAGTGCAAAACCTCACATTTACTCACATTGAATATCATCAGCCATTTCCTGGACCACTCTCCTAAACTGTCTAAATCTTTCTGCAGCTTCCCCACCTCCTCAGTACTACCTGCCTGTCCACTCATCTTCGTATCATCGACAAACTTCACCAGAATGCCCCCAGTCCCTTCTATTAACTGGCTCGGGTGGTAGGAGAGCAGATTGGTTGAGAAACAGGTGAGGTGGCAGGTTGGTTAAATTGGTTTTCGTCAGGTTAGTTATTGGGTCATCAGCATCTGTGGGTACAAGGAAAGCTGTCAGAATTCAACAGCTGTTTGGAGGATTGGGGGAATAGGAGGGTCAATGGGGAAGTCAAAGGATCAGGGGTAGTTGAAGGAGGTTAGAGGGTCAGGGGAATTTCAAGGTGGCAATAGTCAGAGGATCAAAGGGAACAGAGAATTGGAGTGGAGTTGGAGGGTCGGGGTGGGCAGAGGGTCAGGATTTGGAATAGATGGTCATGGGAGTAGCTTGGAGGGCTGTAGGGGCCCAGAGGGTCAAAGGGTCAGGAGAGATGTCCACAGGGCAGAAGGAGTTGAGCAAGACTGTAGAGAGTCGGGCGTCAGATGTGTACTTAACAGGATTTAGATATATTTTCAAATATATCTAATGTTCCCTGGGAGACAGATAACTAAGTTGAACATCTCTGTCGTGTCCAACTCAAACTCAGGGTCAGAAATATTCACATTAGTTTCTTGAAAAGCTGGGAATTTCCCATTGGAATTTTGAACTTTGTGGGCAATTCCAAAGGTATCAATCTGTTGGGGTTTCTGACTAGAGCAATCTTACACGCTACTCATTTGTCCTGTTGACATTCTGTTGAAGGCTTCTTATGTCCTCGTCACAACTTATTTTCCTGCCTATCATGCGGTCAGCAAGTTCGGCAATTATATATTAAGTTTGTCACCATATACATTTTCATTCATTAGCATGCTCATATATTCACATTCTCAAAATCAGTTTGACGACCTATAAACTCCATTAACGTATGCTCATTATGGAGGAACAGTGTAAAAAATCTTGAAAAATAAAGTGATCTAAAAATGAAAAGCAGCAGAGCCACAGGAATTAATTTCAGATAAGAAGCGATCCTATGCTGTCATTGATTTTGATATGGAAAGTGATGTCTATTTGCTTTACCAGTACAACTTCTAGAACCAGAAGCATTTCAGGTGTCCCAGCATTCTTGAAATTTGATGGATGAAACGAAGCAAGAGTTTTAAAACAGAGAATAGCAATATATATGACAAATAAACAAGTGAAGAACACGCAGGAGGTATGGGATACAGCGTGATTTGGCTGTCTGGATTCAGAATTGGGTGGCTGACAGGAGGCAGAGAGTGGTTGTAGATGGTAAGTATTCTGCCTGGAGGTCAGTGCTGAGTGGTGTCCCGCAGGGCTCTGTTCTTGGGCCTCTACTCTTTGTAGTTTTTATAAATGACTTGGATGAGGAGGTTGAGGGGTGGGTTAGTATGTTTGCTGATGACACAAAGGTTGGAGATGCCATTGATAGTATCGAGGGCTATTGCAGGCTTCAGCAAGACATTGACAGTATGCAGAGCTGGGCTGAGAAATGGCAGATGGAGTTCAACCTGGCGAAATGCGAAGTGATGCATTTTGGAAGGTCGAACTTAAATGCTGAATATAGGATTAAGGGCAGGATTCTTGACAGTGTGGAGGAACAGCAGGATCTTGGTGTTCAAGTGCATAGCTCCCTCAAAGTTGCCACCCAAGTGGGTAAGCTTGTTAAGAAAGCATATGGTGTTTTGGCTTTCATTAACAGGGGGATCGAGTTTAAGAACCTCGAGGCTTTGCTGTAGCTCTACAAAACCCTGGTGAGACCACACTTGGAATATTGTGTCCAGTTCTGGTCGCCCTATTATAGGAAAGATGTGGAGGCTTTGGAGAGGCTGCAAAGGATGTGTGCCAGGATACTGCCTGGACTGGAGGGCTTGTCTTACGAGGAGAGGTTGACTGAGCTCGGACTTTTCTCTTGGGAGAGAAGGAGGAAGAGAGGTGACCTGATGGAGGTGTACAAAGTAATGAGAGGCATGGATAGAGTCAATAACCAGAGACTTTTCCCCAGGGCAGGATGGACTGCCACGAGGGGTCATAGTTTTAAGGTGTTAGGTGGAAGGTATAGAGGAGACATCAGAGGGAGGTTCTTCACCCAGAGAGTTGTGAGCGCATGGAATACTTTGCCAGTGGTAGTCGTGGAAGCAGAGTCATTAGTGACATTTAAGCAACTGCTGGACATGCACATGGACAGCAGTGAATTGAGGGGAATGTAGGTTAGGTTATTTTATTTTTGGATTAGGATTAATCCATGGCACAACATCGTGGGCCGAAGGGCCTGTACTATGCTGTGCTTTTCTATGTTCTATGTTCTATGACACACATATCACACAGTTCTGGAATTTTAAATAGTGCAGAAGTCTAATGTTTTAAAATTCCTCCAGAAAGTAGATGTTGATTTACACAGACAATTTTATATATTTCATTTCTTTAAATACAGTACTGCTCAAATACAGTGGAATAGAACAGTATGGAAACTCAGCAGAACTTCCAAAGAAGAGTCATTTTGGACTTGTTGTTTCCTTTCTAAGATGCTACTAGACCTGCTTAGTTTCTCTCGCAAACTTGTGCTTTTATTTCAGATTTTCAGCATTCATATACTTTGCTTTAATTTATAGAACTTTACAGATGCTTGTGGTAGTGTCACCAGCAATCCCTCAAGGGGAAATGGATTGTTGCCATGGTGTG
Organism: Stegostoma tigrinum; assembly: GCF_030684315.1. NCBI lineage: Eukaryota > Metazoa > Chordata > Chondrichthyes > Orectolobiformes > Stegostomatidae > Stegostoma > Stegostoma tigrinum. Next base: position 41,063,238 of record NC_081364.1, on the reverse strand, counting down.
CAACTGATGACAAGAGCTTGTGAATGGAGTTTTTAATGTGGGAAGGCTGTTTTGTCTGTGGCTGTCAAATGCCTCACACGTTAGAAGAATTCTTTAGATGGGCAATTAAAATGATTTGATTTGATTTATCATTATCACATATACCTAGTTGCAGTGAAAAGTTTTGTTTTGCATGTAGTATAGACAGATTATACTATACAAAATTCAGTGGGTGATAGAACAGGGCAAGGAATACCATGTTAAGGAGCAGGCTTAGAATTGAGGTTTACAAAAGCAGAATGGGTTGTAAGAAATGTGAGAAAAAGATCTGCTGTAGAAAGCTTGCATGGAATCGCCATGTGTCGGTGCCATCTTGAATGATAAATCTTGGATAAATGCATGGTCACATTATGAATGTGTCTTCCCTGGCCATCAAGGTGCAGAATAGGATACAAACCCTACAGTTTCTTACTCAGCAACAGCGATTTTTGCCCATTGCACCACAAGACCTCCTGGAGTTTGTGATGTATGGCACAGGTGAAATTTGCAAAATGTAATAGTTATGCACAGTAATAGCGAACACTGCCATATTATCAAAATGTCACAGTGAGCTATGTACTCCATGTTTGTCAAAGGTATAATCTTCATTTACTGTATAATTCCATGATTCTGTAATTCTGCATTTATATAATGGTTTAAATTAACTAAAATATCCCCAGGCATCTCAGAAGAGAGTTTTACCTCAATCATTTAGATGCAGCAAGTCCTTGAGTCACCGGATTCAGTTTAACTGAAGAAGCAACTTCAAAGTTCAAGTATAAAGATTTAGTTTTGATATCTCATAAGTTTGTTCTGTGATAAAGAGATATAATATATTTTAGCTATTCAGAATTTAGACTTTGAAGTGGAGGTAAAATAGGTGTGATGTTTCAGTTCTGTGAAGATAACTGCTTTTTCTATTGCATGTAACCTGGAGCAGCAAACAAAAGATAACAAAGTGTGAAGCTGGATGAACACAGCAGGCCAAGCAGCAATTGGACTGGATGTTCTGGGGTGGCAATCTCATACAGATTGCCACTCTGGCTCTTTATTTGTCACAAAAGAAGGATAGAGTGCCAGCTGGCTAGGGGAAGGTGCACCACCAAAGTAACATACTAGATGTGTAGGGTGGCAACTGGGTAGGATATGAAGTAGCAAGGGTATAGAGTGCCATTTGATAGGTGTGTTAGATGGCAAGGTGCTAATGTTTAGGGTAGTGTATGGAAGAAATAGAGTCTGGTGGGGTTGAATTGGGTCAGGTCAGGTTCTGTGAAGGACAAATGGTCTTCTGCTCTATGGGGAGTTGAGAAATTAGAGTTTAGGTCCTGGGAGGATAGCAGGTAAGGGTCTGGAGGGTGTATAGAGTCTGAAGAAGTGTAATCAGGGATGCATGAGGTAAGTATGGGGTCTGTTGGATATTTACTTAGGAGTTCAACTGTCTATCTAACAGTCAAACTTTTTCTGAGTAACTTTTACTTAATTTCATTGGAGGCCTGTGAAGTATCCAAATTAAATGGAAACACTTGAAGGGTTCCTACTATAGTGGACTTGCCCAGTGGAAAATCAATTCCCAGGGTACTTCCTTTGGATAGACTTAAGATGGGGATTCCACAGTCTCCAGAACTCCTATCTATACTGCAATAATGACTGGCCAGAAGGCACTCAGGGCCTTCTTACCAAGATGTCAACTTGGATTAGAGAAGAGGCCACACTGTTACTAATTTTGTAGATGTCGCAAAAATATTTGGGAAGGCAAGAGGTAAGGATGGCACAAAGGGCCAGCAGAAGGAAATAGACAGGTCAAGTGAGTGGACAAAATCTTAGCAGATGGAATGTAATGTGAAAAACCTGACATTATGCATTTTAGCATGAAGAATAGAACACTGAACAGTACAGCACAGTACAGGCCCTTTGGCCCAAGATGTTGCGCCGACCTATTATCCTACTGAGATCAATCTATCCTGCATGCCTTACATTTTACTATCCTCCATGTGCCTATCCAAGAGTCACTTAAAAGTGTCTAAAGTATCTGACCCCACTAGCACTGCCGGCAGCGCATTTCACACGCCCAATACTCTCTGTGCGAAGAACGTACCTCTGACATCTCCCCTATACCTTCCACCAATCACCTTAAAATTATGCCCCCTCAAAATTGCGAATTCCACCCTGGGAAAAAAGTCTCTGACGATCCACTCTACCTATGTCTCTCATTATCTTGTACAGCTGTATCAAGTCACCTCTCATCCTTCTTCACTCCAATGAGAAAAGCCCTCACTCCCTCAACCTTTCCTCATAAGACCTGCCCTCCAGTCCAGGCAACATCCTGGTAAATCTCCTCTGCATCCTCTCTAAAGCTTCCACATCTTTCCTATAATGAGATGACCAGAACTGAACACAATATTTCAAGTGTGGTCTAACCAGAGTTTTGTTGAGCTGCAGCATAACCTCACAGCTCTTAAATTCAATTCCCCTGCCAATGAAATCCAACACACCGTGCGCCTTCTTTACAACCCTACCAACTTGGGTGGCAACTTTGAGGGATTTATGGAGGTGGACCTCAAAATCCCTCTGTTCCTCCACACTGCCAAGCGTCCTGCCATTAACTCTATATTTTGCATTCAAATTCAAACTTCCAAAATGAATCACTTCATACTTTTGTAGGTTGACTTCCATCTGCCACTTCTTTGCCCAGCTCTGCATCTTGTCAATGTCCTGTTGCAACCTACAACAGGTTTCCACACTGTCCACAACTCTACTAACCTTTGTGTCATCAGCAAACTTACTAACCCACCCTCCCACTTCCTCATTCAAGTCATTTATAAAGATCACAAAGAGCAGAGGTCCCAGAACAGATCCCTGCGGAACACCACGCGTCACCGAGCTCCTGGCTGAATATTTTCCATCTACTACCACCCTCTGTCTTCTAATGGACAGCCAGTTTTGTATCCAAACAGCCAATTTCCCTGAATCCCATGCCTCCTAACTTTTGAATGAGCCTACAATATAGAACCTTATCAAATGCCTTGCTAAAATCCATATACACCACATCCATTGCTCTGCCTTCATCAAAGTGTTTTGTCACATCCTCAAAGAATTCAATAAGGCTTGTGAGGCATGACCTTCCCCTCACAACTAGAGGAGCTGAATATTACATAATGGGGAGCTTTCTGCAGAAAGCCACAAAGCAGAAATATTTGAGAGTCGTTGTGCATCCATTACAAAAAGCTAGCATCAAAGTTCAGTGGGTAATAGAGAAGGCAAATGAATTGGTGACTTTTATTGTAAAGGGAATGGAGTATAAAAATAAAGAGGTCTTGTGAAAACTATACAAAGAATGCATCAGATCATGCCTGGAATACAGTGAACAATTTTGCTCTTCTTATCTAACAAAAGATGTACTGGCATTGGACACAGTGCAGAGAAGGTTCACTAAGCTGATTCTGGATATGGAGTGATGTTCTTATGAGGAGAAATTGAGTGGGTTGGATTTGTATTCATTGGAGTTTGGAAGAATGAGAAGCGACTTTTTTCAAATGTACAAGATTTTGAGGATTGACAGGGTATATATATCACTTAATGGTAGAGTCTTGGAATGGGGGCATAATCTCAGAATAATGGGTTGTCATTTTAAGGCAGAGATTAGGAGGAATTTCTTCTCTGAGAGGGTAATGGATATGTATTCCCTGTCTCAGCAGAACTAGTTAATTAATACCTCCCCCAATGTGGCAATATTTTGTTTTTACTCTCTGCGATCGCCTTTGATTTATTCAAAACATTCAGACTTGAAAGTGATGCCCATTTCATTCATGTCACATGGAAGCTCATAACCATATTCCCTTCTCAGTATTTCCCAACACTTTGAAGATAAATATTGTACAACACCTAATACAACATTTAATTGGCTGGCATATGTTCACTGTAGATGGCTGTGGCGGCTGGGTTGTTAAGTATATTCAAGACTGAAATAGATTTTTAATCATTAAAGGAATCCAGCATTATGGAGATAAGGCAGGGAAGTAGGGTTGACAATTATTAGATCAGCCATTGAATGTTAGAGCTGATTTGATGGGTAGAATGGCATATTTTTGCTCCTACATCTTACTGCCTTCAGGTCACCTAAACTTGGGAAGGGTCAATTAAAAAATAAATTAAATATCTAAAACCTCTTACTTCTAGTATAATCTTTGAAAACTTTTTTTAGCCTTTCTATGTCCTTGACATGTTTCCTGAAGTGAGTGTTTAAAATTGGATACAATATTCAAACTGCTTCTTGCTATGCCACCCAAAAATATAGATACCATGTTCCCCCACCCAAGTGAGTAATTTATTCTTATTTATTCTTACATAGAGAAAAAGCACTTACTCTAACACATACTAAATAATGAGGGAAACACCACAGTTTCTACAAACCATTGAATCTGCGAGAATATTTATTAACCGCTGTCTTCATTTTAAGTCATGTTGAGAATGTTAAAATTTGTAACTGTTCATACAATGAACTGCTTTGAAGTACTTTGGTTTGTGGTTTAGGCTGTTAATTTCTCTGGATCACTGGCGCTAATATTTACCCCACAATCTCAGAGCATCAGTGTTATGTGACTGTTAAATAAAGTCAGGATGAAGCTCATGAAGCTCAAAAGGTGACTAACTCATCAAAAATGAATGTTTGCATGGATTCCACATGGATGGAGATTTAGATTACTTTTCAGAGATCTTCCACCATAAGAACATCTCCTGCTGATGTTGCACTTCTACAATAATGAAAGAACAAACTGAAATTTGCAAGTGCTGAAAAATATAAAGGGGAGTGAAATTGAACTTTGGCTGAAATGCAAAACAAGCAGAATCACATTTATCACCCATTCCAACGACATGCCTTCTACTGAAGTTAGTGTAAATAGATATTAGATGGACCATGAGTCCAGTTCAAATTCCAACTGCTCCAGTGGTGTGCAATAACATCACTGAACAGATTGGTTAGAAAATATATTAAAGAGCTGCTGTGATACCACTTCCTTTGCATCAGGAGCCAAATTTGTTTTATCGCACTGATATTTACGGTGATAGGCAGCCTGACATCTTCTAGTATAAATAAGAACCATTTAGGAATATAATAAAATTGAAATGATTAACTAATTGTTATTAACGTACAACTTTTGGAGATTGGTGTAATGATCCGACTTATTGGTATTAATATTTTATGTATGGCTAAGTTGGATTGTGTTCCTTTTGAAATACAACTCGGCTAGATCTAGCTAATAAAACCCTTGTTACAAAAACAAAGGCATTTGATTATTATGGTTGACAGATTGATGAGGCATGATTTTATTAACAGATGTTGTCGTAATTCATTGACATTTCCACAAACCTGTTTGAATAACCTCAGACATCCTCTGAGTACTTATGCAGAGTCACATGGTCAACACACTGCCATCAATGCACTCCTGTTAAAGAAATTCTCAAATTTATGTTGGTTATGCAGAATCGTGCATTCACTTCAAGCTTACCTGTCCATGAAATAGTATAAAAATATGTGCAAATTCAGCACAGTTTAACTTTTTTCATGTTAAATTGTTGTATTTTTTCTTTCGTGGCATATAGGCATCACTTGCAAGGACAACATTTGTTGCCAATCCCAAATTGGCCTTGAACTGAGTGGTTTGCTGGTCCATTTCAATATGGGCCTCGACTCCTGCTGGTCCAGAGTCATACGTAGGCTAGGCTTGGCAAGGATGATAAATTTCCTTTTCTGAATGATATTTTATGCCAAATGATGATAGTTTCATGGTCATCATTACTGTGATAAGCTTGATATTCCAGACTCATTCACCAAGCTTAAATTCCAACAACAGCTATGATGAGATTTGAACAAGTGTTCCCAGAGCATTAGTCTGAAGATTAGGATTATTAGTCCAGTGATATTACTATTATACTACCATCAACCCTTCCCCGCTCCCCAATTAATATCAGTCTAGTAACAGCCCAATAAAGGTATTCAAAGATATATAGTTGTATCCTAACAGTTCTACTTCATTACACAAACATTTTGACAATTATCGTGCTTACAGTAAATTAACTATTCTTCATTATCCAAATCATTGAAAGATGAAACTTTTCTGATCCAAGTTGGTGGTAATTCTGGACATGTCACATCTGGGAGTCAAACATGGTTTGATAAGTCTTGAGTTTAATATTTGCAAATAGTTACAGCATTGGTTTAACACTGAACATAATCACATGAGGCTACAAAATGATCTTTAGCAAAAGATCAGGAAGGCAAGTTTAAAAATGCATTAATATTAAAAAAAATGTTTCAATCTGTTTTCTCAGCCTAACCAGCCACTTATTATGGCTCACACTCTCTGAATCTTTTCTGCACCCTTTCCAATTTAATAATATCCTTCTGGCAGGGTAAGCCAAACTATAAGCTGTACTCCAAAAGTGGCCTCACCAATGTCTTATATAGCTGCGATGTGGACATCCTAACTTATGTACTCAATGCTCCGACCAGTGGAGAAAATTGTGCCAAATGCCTTCTTCACCACCCTACCTGTGAAGCCACTTTCAAGGAACCATGTACTTGAACCCCTCGATCTCTTTGTTTATAGAGAGCTTGACTGGTATTCTCTGTCTCAGCAGAACTAGTTAATTAATAACTCAGCTAATGTGGCATTGTTATATTTTTACTCTCTGTGATCTCCTTTGATTTCTTCCAAACATTCAAACTTGAAAGCAATGCCCATTTCATTCATGTCGCACAGAAGTTCGTAACCATATTCTCTTCTCAGCATTTCCCAACACTTTGAGGATAAATATTGTACAACACCTAATACAACACTTAATTGGCTGGCATATGTTGTGTCAAAAGAGAATACCCGATGATATCATGTCTAATGTGCTTTACATTCCAGAAGAAGGGTGTACAGGTAGTTCCTATACGTATAACAATGAAAAAAAAGGTTGAAGAGAAATACTACAGCTTTAGTCTTTGTTTTCAAGTATGCCACCCCCACTGATTACTAATGCAGGTTTTCTGAAATAGTTAAACATGTAGTGCACAGTTAGTTTTATCTCACTTGGACAATAATTCAATATAGTTAAAATGAGGTTTTGGCACAAAATTCAGCAAAATTAAACAGTTCCTTTGCTGTTTACACAACAAAGCTAATTTACACTCGCTATTCTTTGTTGGTGTTAATTCTCCCTTTCAGGGATCAGCTATGAAGAATAAGTATGTTTTTATGATAAGATGTAAGCTGCTTCCTAGCGGTGGTTTGCTTATGATGCAAATCTTTTGTATGTAAAGTCCATTCAGAAAAATGCCAAGTGTAAGACATGAGCCAAGTTACGAAGAGCAGCAGCTCATCACATGTTAGCAATAGAATTAAGAACTAACATTCACTCATATTTTATATTTTTCAGAAACAAATAACAAACACTTAGGGGTGAATTTGGAAAAGGGCTTTCACTGTATTTCATGCAAGGATGGGAGTGGAGCCTTCATGTGACCCCACACCCAAGCACAAAACAAACCTATGACTACTTCCATCTAGAAGAACAAGGGCAGCAGATACATGGGAACACCTCCACCCGTAAGCTCCCCTCCAAGCCATTCATCATCCTACTGTATTGCTGTCACTGGGAATTCTCTCCCTCAGGACATTGCAGATGTACCTAGAGCACATGGATTACAGTGGTCAATGAAAGCAGCTCACCACCACCTTCTCAAGGGCAATCAGGGACAAGCAATAAATGCTGTCTAACCAGCCCCACCAGTGAATAAGCAGAAAAAGTTATATTGGAGATGTACAAAACTTTGGTTAGGCTGCAACTGGAATAATGTGTGTAGTTCCAGTCACCACATTAGAGAAAAGATGTGATTGCACTGAATGGAGTGCGAAGGAGATTCACCAGGATATTGCCTGAGATGGAGCAATTTAACAATGAAGACAGGCTAGATAGGCTTAGGTTATTTTCTTTATAGCAGAGAAGGCTGAGGGGAGACTTGATTGATGTATATAAGATTATGAGGTACATGGACAAATTTGATAAGAAGCAACTGTTCCCCTTATTTGAAAGGTCATTAACAAGGTTAATAATTTTAAGATAAAGGGCAAGAGGTTTGGTGGGGATTTCAGGGAGAACAGATAGTGGAGGGAATCTGGAATGCACTACCTAGGAAGTTAGTAGAGGCAGGAAACCTCGCATTTATAATGTAGGTGGGTGAACCTTGTGCCAAGTGCTGGAAAGTGGTAAGTGTATATTCATCAGCACAGACTCAATCTGCTGTATGACTCCATGGACATTTGGAACCCAGCACTTGAACCCAGACGTACAAACATTACCACTTCGCCACAGAAGTCCGCGAGATAATTTTAACCGGTGACTAGTATTACCGTTGTCTGCTGCATATGAAATCTGTTGACATAGCAAAATTCACTTTTTTCACTTAACAGTCTTTGTAGGTTTTTTGAATTTTCTTCACAGATGCTGCGATGATTTTGTCTATCTTGAATGTAATAGAAGTATTACTGGAGATTTCAGTGCATTGTTAAAACTTATGTAGACCTCCTCAATTCATATTTATTTAAAGAATGCTTGTTTTTATAACACTTGAAAATACCCAATTTTCGATCATACTATTGCTATGGAAACATTCCTGGAGATAGTTATGAAAAAAATTGTCATGTTTTGGTTGAAGGAGGAGAGTGAGATAGCAACAAATGCTCAATGGCAAAAATGCTCATGCATTTATCATTACATTTTAGTATTTATACTTTCCAAATATTTGTTTTTGAAATGGGAAACTATTTTATGTATTTAACACAACATTTCTGGTAAATATTACCAGCCTGGTATGCCCAGATGAATGAAGCCGGTTAAAATATTCTCACATTGTTAAGTACGATTCATAATAGTGGCAAAAAATTCACATAGATACATCTTTAGCAAAAGGAGAATGCAATAAATTTCTAAATTTCATTTAAGATTCATTGGGTGTACTTGCTCCTTTATTGAGAACAACATGCCTACAGTAATCAATAAAAATGAGTTGAGATCAGGAGACCAAAAAAAAATTATGAAATTCGTTGATTGTTTAAAATGGACTTACCTAAGACTTGTTCAGGTTTTATTATGGAGGACTACGGTAAAACAGAAAAGTCCTTTCCTTTTTACTGAGTCTAATATATAACTAATGGAAGGTAAAGCACATCTGTTAAATGCAACATCTTTACAGCAACATCTCAGACCCAAGTGTGTATGAGCCAATTACTGTAGCAGAATTTACTGCCCATCTTCAAGAAGTAAAGTGATACAGGGTTGAAACTCGAGTGTATATTGTTGGGACTTCAGAGCACTTCTGGGTAGAAAATACCAATTACTACAACTATTGAAAATAATTGTTTTTCAAAGTCTGTAATTAGAAAAGTGCCCTGTGCCCCTTCCATAAAAATAAAAGAAACCATTGAAAAGAAAAGATTTGGTCCTGTAAATCCAAACCTTAACAGATCATGCACAGTCTCTAATTCAGCTTAGAAATTTCTGGCAAGTTATTTACTTATCCTTAAAGGTAATTGAACAAAACTTCAGGATTTTCATTTATCTTTAACTTTGCGGCATTGAACTACAATATGTACTGCTCTGACACTCCTGCAACAGTACAAGAGCTACCAAATTGCATGGAGTATTTGACAAATTGTAATTGCAGACTAACCTATTCTGGAACACAGCAGAAGTAAAGGGTGCTGTAAATTTTATGAAGTTGATAAATACCTTTTGGTAGACTATTATTACAATGTGCACACACTGAAGGGGGCAATAAAATTTTGTGATTCCCAACAAATAGTTGGGGTCCTTCTAATTGTGTACAATGGTTAGCCCTAGTGTCTTGAGCAGTTGTCATCATGACACTCCTGTGCTGCAAAGAATCCTGGAAAGCATATTAGTAATATATAACAGCACAAGAGAAATTATGTTGGTGATGCATCTGCCTCATCCTCTGGAATCAATGGGTGTACCATTGAACAAGCGCTAGTGTCCTTCTTGAAGTCAGACCCACAAGCATTCAGACAAAATTCTTGCAACATCCATTGGCCTTAGTGTCTGATTTGTGAAAAAGAACTGTCTCCTACCAGGTTCTATTGCCTCAACTAACAAATTGTCATCATTTCAGGGCAGGGGATAAAAAAACTTCCAGAATACTCTGAAGCTTTTCTTGAAGTATGGTATAATTCACCTTCATGACTAGAAGGAATTTTCTATCAATTATTCCAAAATGCCAACAACTTGTCCATTGAGCTGAAACATGGTTTGAGACTCAACACATTGATCCTGAGGCAGAGCGAAGGCAGAGAAGGAAAATAAATGAAGCAAGTCCTGCACTCCATAATGTACTACCATATGGGATGTCCTACCCAGTACCCAAAGATTTGTGGATCGAAAATCAGTTTGTTAAATCACAGAAAAACCCATGACAGGAACCTTGAATAGTCATCACCCCCAAATTTGAGGGATAATGATGATGAAAACAACCACATATTCCAAGAGATTTGGAAATGTCAATCAACTGGAGTTAATGTTATTACATTTGACTAAGAGAAATTTCCCATAACTTTCTGCTCAAATTTTGATCTCTTTAGCATTTGCCATCATTGAGTTCATCATCAACAATTCCTCAGTTTGAGGATCACAACTGCTGAGGGATATGAGATTCTGCTATGGGTCTTTATGTGAGAGATGGTGGAATTCAGACTGCAGGACTTTCTTCCTTCTCTGCTGTTGCTCCGCCTCATCACTAAGGTGTTGGGTCTCAAAGCTTAATGTAAGTTGGTGGACAAGTTTGTCGTCATTCTGAATGATTGGTGGCAAGCCCTGCCCAGCGGCTGAGATCAGTGCCACATTGCTTTATTGACAATTTAAAGAGCAGTTTTGAAGCATCTATTGCCCTTTACCATCACTTCCCTCTGTACCAAACTGACCAATATAGATATACACAATGTATAATTTGCAGATGGCTATGGTATTTTTGTCCACTCTGTTTCTGATTTGTATTGGAAAAACTCACAAAATGTCCTTTAACTTCTGGATTTGACTTTGAGCATCAGCTTTGAGCTGCCTTCTTGATTTACAACCTTGGGTTATTCTGCAAGGTAATGAAAATTGCTCATTTTGTTGTTCCAGGAGATCACGTATTTGAACATTATTGCTATTAGATCAGTTTTGGTAATGACATTGTTCAAGTCCAAACAGCTGAAATCTGTGGCCTAGTAAACTAATGTAGTAAAATATTTGGTCTCACGGCTTTGGAATTGAGTTGATTATGTCAATATTTTCTAAACTATTGGTAGGTGCACTTTTCATTCCCCTCTTTGGGTCAGGCTACTTCAGGGGTGAGACATTGGTCATTTTAATTTGGATGTTTGGGCCTTGTGATAGATTGGTTTTAGACGGATGTTGATCCTGAATCAAATAACTCAGTGATCTGTCTAGCAGGCATTAGTGCTCCACATGAGTCGCCCAGATCTTTGATCTAAGCATTGACATGATCTAGGACGAGCTAATACTATAATGTGGGATGCCTCCATGTGCTTTTGTATTTGCCTTTCTGACAGCAGGGTGTTTGCTTATAAACAGGCTACGCTGAGCAGACTTTATCAGCAGGAGGTTTCCAATTGCATTGGCTATTTGGACCCTATTCTCTCCAGTGACACTGGTTCAGGGTCCTGGTGTTAAAGAGCCCCAGAAGGTTATCTTGCTTACTTTTTTGGGATAGCAGTGGGGACATCATTGAAATCAGGATAGAATATCTTCTTAACATCTTTATTGGAGTCAAGGTTCATAGCAGAAGCACTGATGACGAACATAATTGGTGATGGCTGAGCAATAGGTGCCATGACAGAGTATTTCAGTTTTGGAGTATGAAGTTCTGGCAGTACACTTAAGCTTATATTCTGGATGACAAAACCAGCTTCACAGACATAAGGGACCAAAAGGTGGCCTTTATTTCATCACTCAGGTACCTTCAGCATTGTATAGTAAGAAACTAATAATGCTAATGGATCTCTAGAATTATAGAACATTGATGACTGCTAACTCTGTTCTGATAGAAGACTACATCTTTAAAAAAATTGTCAATAATTCATCAATGAATTGATTACAGAAAAAGAGGTGTTTTTCAGAAAACTATAGTAACAAATTTGTAATCATTAATAACTCTGTGATTGCATGTGTGTAAAGAGGGCATTGAGTTGTTCATGCATTTTTCAGAAAGTCTGTTTCTGAATATATTCCATTGAGGAAAAGCCAAAAAGGGGTGGATTAGAGCCAAGGGATCCTATTATCTATCTCTGAGCAAAGGTCATTCTCCTACAACAGCTGAGAGGTTACCATTGGCTCACAAGCAGAACAAACATTCCCAGTGCCATTAAGCTGATGGCCTGACTGAATTAAGTGATGGATAAGAAAGAATAGGGATAAGATCCATAAAAAAGAAATAAGAATTAAAGAAAGTAGCAGAAGAATAGCAGTTACCTAGGCACATTTAATTGTTTTTTCAAAATTATAGGGGAGACCAACAAACAGAATATAAGACAAATAAATTAGTTTAAAGAAATGCTGCTGAAACAGTATCTTCTTTTCAATGTGAATTCATTTGACTCAAATTTTACACTTGCCATACCGTTGCTGTCACTCCTGTAAAATCTGGGATTGTTACATTGACATAAAAATAGAAATTGCTGGAAAAGTTCTTGCAGATTTAGTATCTTCTATGGAAAGAAAGTAGAGTTAACATTCAGATTCAGTGACCCTTCTGCAGAATTGATTCTGAAGAAGGGGCACTGGACCCAAAACTTTCTTTTCTTTCTTACTTTCTTTCTTCTTTCTCTCCACAGATGCTGCCAGACCTGCTGAGTTTTCCCAGTTTTTGTTTTTGATTTCCTGCATTTGCAATTCTTTGGTTTTTTGGTTGTTATATTGAGCCTGGTCCCCAACTTTATCCACAATAATGTTGAATGTGAGCAAGGTGCAAAGTCAGGTGATTAAGGAATCTCTTAACCGCAGGTCGTTGCAGCTCATGTGATTTTATGCTGGTAGCACAAGCTCCATGGTAGAGGTTCTGTGAATATGGGGGGAAGAGATTTACAGCAACACCAATTCAGCAGTTGAATCTGCTTGAGGGATGAAGGAATTGTTAAGTTAACTTTATGCACACTTCTGAAGGGGATCCATTGAAGGGTTCGTCTGGAAGGGAGTGATTTTAAAAAGCACTTGCAATCAGGAAGGCAACTTCACAGAGCACACAGATAGGAGAAAATTACAAAGTATAGGGCCTGGGAATAGCACACACAAATGGAAACTCTTCAAGTGATGAAGACATAAGGAGGGAGGGGAGGACTGCCGCCTGGGGTCAACAACTGGTCCAGCCAATGTGCGATGTGTGGAATGAATCATGTGGGGTATGGCGAGAAATGTGGGAGAATCATATGAGAAGCTGAGCATGGCCTTTCTTGATGCTGGGAGCAATTGTCACATATTACAACAGAATACTGGCCATCACGATGAGGTTTTTGATCGTGGCTTCTCAACAGAATTATTGCTCAATTTTAACTTCATTACTACATAATCTCATACCATTAATAGATAGGTTCTTATTCTGCCAACCTGCCCCCCCAGATGGACACTAGAAACCAGGAATTCCTGTCATGCCATTTGGAGCAGGTACCTGCTGGCTCCAGCTCATCACTTGCTTCTCCAGACGTCCACCATGGACACCTGGTGCCAATATCTGAGGACATAGTCCAGGGTATCAGCAGCATGCAACCACATCTATGGACATTGGTATCTGACACATGCCAGCCTCTCTGCAATGTCATGGCACCTCTCCGATCCACTAACAGTATGTTTCTGCAGATCAATACTGTACTTTGAAATGCAATTCAGCAATTAGCATTGAAAGGCTGCTGTAAGGGCACTTTGTGCATATGGGCAGGCACCGAGCTCATGGATTGGACTCGGCTGCATCGCAGAGCCGTTTGTTTGTTGTCTTAGTGCTCACTGACTTGGTGCCTTTCTAGGGGAGGATCAATTTCTATTTATCAGCAATGTCCAAGTCAAATGTTATGGACCATATAAAGCAGCTCTGGGCAGACTTTGCTTGAGTGGTGCATAAAGGCTTTTTAAAGATGGTGTTTGTTCCAGGCATCCCAGCAATGGCAAGTACCCCTGGCTACGGCAAGTGGGAGTATTAGGCCAGCATCAGATGAGTTGGTTGCAATAAGGGTGTGGTGCGTAGCTACTGAGGGAAATTTGAGACCTGAGGAAACTCTCCAGGCATCATAAAGCGAAACCCTCAATGCAGGGTGTGGAGCTGGAGGAGCACAGCTGGCCAGGCAGCATCAAAGTTGCAGGAAAGCTAATGTTTTGGGTGGGGACCCTTCTTCAGAAATGGGAGAGGGGAAGGGGGTTCTGAAATAAGTGGGGGATGTATGGTGATAGCAGGTGGATAGTCGAGCGGATAGGTGGGAGAGAAGACAGACAGGTTAAGGAGGCGGGATGAAACTAGTAAAGGTGAGGGTAGATAGGAAGTGGGGATGGGTTTGGTCAGTGAAGTGGGAGGAGCAGATAGGTGAGAGAGAAGACGGACAGGTCAAGGAGGTGAGGATGAGAGGAGGGCTGGTCTTGGGATGAGGTTGGTGGTGGGAAGATTTTGAAGCTGTAAAGTCCATTGAGACCATTGGGTTGTAGGCTTCCAAGATGGAATATGAGGTGCTGTTCCTCCAGTTTCTGTGTGGCATTGTTGTGACTCTGGAGGAGGCCCAGGATGGACATGTCGTCCAGGGAGTGGGAGGGGGAGTTGAAGTGGTTCGCCACTTACTAACCCTCCATGCAACTTGACAAAAATGACACTTTGCCGAGATGTGGTAAGATTCAGCACCTGTAGTAAATAGATTTGAAAGGATTAAATCTGAGAAGTGCCATTACCACCTCCCATTATGATTGTCATGTGGCATTCTGGGCAGAACAGCTTAGAACTTTGAAGGATTGAGACCTAACATTTGGTCCTCCTCAAAATCATGTCATGGGTATCAGTGTAACCTATAACTAGCTGTTAATATGCAACAAACTATGTCTTGTTAAGTACAAGAGACTCTTCTACCACGAGGCATTGTAGTTTCCTTAAAGAAACTGAGAGCGACCTGCATCATGAGCAGTGGCTCATCGAGTGTAGTGAGTTATATTTGGCTATAAAACATGGAAACAGCAGTACAGATATGTTTTGACTGCTTATGCAACATATGATGAGTAGTGTGAGAGATCTTTTGACTCAACTTTAAGTTGTCTGTTCTTATACAGCGGACAGCAGCTGAAGGTTTAAACCCCTTCAGAATAAACCCTTTAAGGAAGCACTCAATAGGAAAGATTTCTGCAGTAGTGCATTTCTGACCACCTAAGAAACTTGCTACAATAGGAGAGTTGACAAAACCCATGTGAAGATAAGTAAATCTAAAGCAGATACAGATGGTGAGGCGGTGAGGCAGTGGGAAATGGATGGAGTCCTAACAAAGAGTTGAGCAATGAGTTAGGAAACATGGGAGCCACTATGAGGTCCCTGGTAGGATGGAGGAAGCTTTGAAATCGTATGCTAATCCATGCTGGAAATGAATGTAGTTAAAAAAATTCCTTCCAGCTCAGAGTGATGCTGCCTCCATAGCAAGTGGGTACCATGAAACATGGCCATGGAAGTGTAAGTAAAAGGCAATGAAAAGGGTGGTAATCCAAGCTCACTGACCTCAAGGCACCACAAAGGCAGTAATTACAATGATAACTTTTGGCAGGTCAAAAGCCTAAACAACCCTGGCCTAATAGGATCAGCAAACTTGGGGGTCTTTATTCAGGTCAGTAAAGGATAATGATTCTTCATAAAAGTTGCAATAAAGGTAGGGACCATTTCCTTAAACAAAAAGTAGAGGGAATCATCCATTAAAATTATGGCCAAAGTGAAAATTGTTTATTTAAGGTGGAAACAGTGAAGCGAAGAAAAAGACTGGAATGTACTGGTTTACCTGTGAAGGGCTAGAATCTTATGTTTTAGCTAGAAAAAGTGGGAATCTTTGATTTTAAGTGTGAGCAGATAGGAATCCTTTATTTTAGTTGCAAAAATGTGGAAACCCTTGACAGCAAAGATCAGCATAAATCCTATTTTTAGGAATTTATCCTTTTAAGAAAGGAAACTGTATAGTCACGTTTGGAAGACATAACATCAAAAATAATATTGCTTGGAAGCCTTAAGTACAAAGTTGGACATTCTTTTATTTTATTCAATGATGGGAAGTCGACACGGCCAGCTGAACAGGCATTTATTTCCCATCCTTAATTGCCACGTGAACTGACTGACTTTCTACAGCTATTTCAGGGGCAGTAAAGAATCAACCATATTGCTAGGGGCCTGAAGTCACATGTAGGCCAGACTCGACAAAGGTGACAGATTTTTCTTTCCTAAAGGATATTAAAAAACCAGATGGATTTTAGAACAATTGATAATAGTTACATGGCTGCAATTCGGTTAGCTTTACATACCACATTTTAATTGATTCAAACTTCATTGTCTGCCCTGGTAGGAATTGAACCTGTAATCTTAGAGTATTAGTCTGGATCTGTGGCTTACCATTTCAGTGACAACACTAATGCACCATCTTCTTCCTCATCAATAAAACACAGTATTAGTCATCTAGGAGAATATGATTTTGAGATACAGAATAGCTTCCAAATTAGATAATATATCAGAAGCTGGACAAGGATGTACACTTCCATACACAATTTGGAGCATAGCTGATGATGATGTAGCTTACCAAGGAGTAAAAGAAAAAGTACGCTTTTGAGAAGGTACTGAAAGCCTTTGAATTTTTTTAATGTTAGAAAAATATAACTGTGAAGATCAAAATTTTATGCAAGAGTTCAATATGTAGGTAATTCCAATGATGATTTACTTAATGGTCTCTGGATATGAGTAAAGAAATGTGGTTAAAGTAACTTCAAATCAAAACCCATAAGTGACAGAAATGTATCAGAGATAATGGGAACTACAGATGCTGGAGAATCCAAGATAATAAAATGTGAGGCTGGATGAACACAGCAGGCCAAGCAGCATCTCAGGAGCACAAAAGCTGACGTTTCGGGCCTAGACCCTTCATCAGAGAGGGGGATGGGGTGGGGGTTCTGGAATAAATAGGGAGAGAGGGGGAGGCGGGCCGAAGATGTAGAGAAAAGAAGATAGGTGGAGAGAGTATAGGTGGGGAGGTAGGGAGGGGATAGGTCAGTCCAGGGAAGACGGGCAGGTCAAGGAGGTGGGATGAGGTTAGTAGGTAGCTGGGGGTGCGGCTTGGGGTGGGAGGAAGGGATGGGTGAGAGGAAGAACAGGTTAGGGAGGCAGAGACAGGTTGGACTGGTTTTGGGATGCAGTGGGTGGAGGGGAAGAGCTGGGCTGGTTGTGTGGTGCAGTGGGGGGAGGGGACGAACTGGCTGGTTTAGGGATGCGGCGGGGGAAGGGGAGATTTTGAAACTGGTGAAGTCAACATTGATACCATTAGGCTGCAGGGTTCCCAAGCAGAATATGAGTTGCTGTTCCTGCAACCTTCGGGTGGCATCATTGTGGCAGTGCAGGAGGCCCATGATGGACATGTCATCTGAGGAATGGGAGGGGGGGTGGAAATGGTTTTGCGACTGGGAGGTGCAGTTTTTGTTGCGAACTGAGCGGAGGTGTTCTGCAAAGCGGTCTCCAAGCCTCCGCTTGGTTTCCCCAATGTAGAGGAAGCCACGCCGGGTACAGTGGATGCAGCACCTTCCCCTGCAACTGCAGGAAATGCTACACTTGCCCCCACACCTCCTCCCTCACCCCTATCCCAGGCCCCAAGATGACATTCCACATTAAGCAGAGGTTCACCTGCACATCTGCCAATATGTTATACTGCATCCACTGTACCCGGTGTGGCTTCCTCTACATTGGGGAAACCAAGCGGAGGCTTGGGGACCGCTTTGCAGAACACCTCCGCTCAGTTCGCAACAAACAACTGCACCTCCCAGTCGCAAACCATTTCCACTCCCCCTCCCATTCCTCAGATGACTTGTCCATCATGGGCCTCCTGCAGTGCCACAATGATGCCACCCGAAGGTTGCAGGAACAGCAACTCATATTCCGCCTGGGAACCCTGCAGCCTAATGGTATCAATGTTGACTTCACCAGTTTCAAAATCTCCCCTTTCCCCACCGCATCCCTAAACCAGCCCAGTTCGTCCCCTCCCCCCACTGCACCACACAACCAGCCCAGCTCTTCCCCTCCACCCACTGCATCCCAAAACCAGCCCAACCTGTCTCTGCCTCCCTAACCTGTTCTTCCTCTCACCCATCCCTTCCTCCCACCCCAAGCCGCACCTCCATTTCCTACCTACTAACCTCATCCCACCTCCTTGACCTGTCCGTCTTCCCTGGACTGACCTATCCACTCCCTACCTCCCCACCTATACTCTCTCCACCTATCTTCTTTTCTCTCCATCTTCGGTCCGCCTCCCCCTCTCTCTCTATTTGTTCCAGAACCCTCACCCCATCCCCCTCTCTGATGAAGGGTCTAGGCCCGAAACGTCAGCTTTTGTGCTCCTGAGATGCTGCTTGGCCTGCTGTGTTCATCCAGCCTCACATTTTATAATCAGTGACAGAAATGTTGTAGGAAGTGCTAAAGAGTTTTTGCCAGAGTTGTTGCAGTTAGAAGAGAATCTGTCTCTGGAGAAAGCCAATCAAGTGGTAACTGAATGGCAAGTCTGGAACAAAAGAGATCAAGCCCAGAGAAGAAGATTTATATTGTCACAGGAGATCAGCAGATTCCATTCAATTCTTAAGCTACAAAACCACAAGGAAGACATGTGAAAAATCCCTGTCAGTGTTGTCTGACAAAGGACCCATACAATCACAGATAGTAAAGTGTGGAGCTGGATGAACACAGCAGGCCAAGCAGCATCTTAGGAGCACAAAAGCTGACGTTTCGGGCCTAGACCCTTCATCACAATCACAGACAGTGTTTATCTATCAAGTGTGAAGGGTGTGACTGTTACAGAATAGGTTGCATTCAGAAAATGTGCAGAAGAGGGACATAGTTTCAGAAAATCTAGAATTCAAATATCTCCAGAGGTTACAGATGTAGAACAGTTTACTGTCCTAAGGAAAACAGTTAACCTGGAATTTACATTTTGACAAGCTGTTATTTATGTCAATTATTATCTCAAAAATTTAAA
The DNA here is from genome assembly GCF_030684315.1 of Stegostoma tigrinum. Taxonomy (NCBI): domain Eukaryota; kingdom Metazoa; phylum Chordata; class Chondrichthyes; order Orectolobiformes; family Stegostomatidae; genus Stegostoma; species Stegostoma tigrinum. The sequence continues at coordinate 41,043,937 of NC_081364.1, read as the reverse complement.
TGTTTCCACCAGGGAGAGTGTCACTATATTATCAGATAGTAGGCCATCATTAACAAAATGCTGTCTGCAGCTACGGCAGTGAAACTGCATGGCCCAGGAGACATATCACATAAGCTTAAAAGTATGATGCAGACAACTCTCCAATATAGGGATGTCAAACAGTGGAAAACCTATATATACTTTGCAATCAAGAATTCTCACTTTTGAGTAGGGCAGAATGTTTTGACCCCAATCTTCTTGAAATGGTGGTGTAAGGAGTTAAAGTTAAGGAACAGCTTGTAAAGGAACAGCAGGTCAATGGATAGCCGTTACAAGGTTTCATAGAGTCCCCTAGACCTATGTCAGGACTTATAGAAAAAAAAATCTATTTTACCTATGTTGGCCTAAATAATTTGCTTTGTACTGTCAACAAGATGGAACCCTTGACTATACTGGATAAGAACATATGTTTTCCACTGTTATCAATAGCCATGAGTGCTCAGACTGAGGGGAAACAAGCCAAGAGATAGTCAATGAATAGCATACCCACTCGAGCCAATTAACAGAACTATAACTGGTGTAACTCACAAGTGCATAACAGCTTGGTAAAAAATAATGATGACATTTTGACATCAATGATGACATCTACTTATTGACTGCAGCTCCACCTTCACTATTATAATCCCAACAAACTAATCTCCAAACACCGAGACCTAGGTCCGTGTTCTGCCCTCTGAAACTGGATTCTTGACTTCCTGACCCACAGACTGCAATCAGTGAAGACAGGCAACAGCACTACCTGCATGTCAATCCTCAACACCAGCGCGCTGCAAGGATACACACTCAACCTCCCACTGTACTCCCTGTACGCTCATGACTGTGTGGTTAAATTTCATCCAAACTCCATCTATAAGTTTAATGACAACACCAATGTTGTAGGTCGGATATCAAACAATGATGAGGTAGAATACAGGAAAGGGATAGAGTGCTTGGTGACATGTGCATAGATAGCAATCTCTCCCTCAATGTCAGGAAGCATGGAGGAAGGCATGACCCTGTCTACATCAATGGAGCTGAGATGCAGATGATCAAATGCATCAGACTCCTCGGCATGCTGATCACTAACAATCTATCCTGGACCGTCAACATTGATGCAATGGTTAAGAAGGCACAACAACATCTCTTCTTCTTCGTGAGACTAAGGAAATTCAATATATCCAGATGGACAGTCATCAACTTTTACAGATGCACCACAGAAAACATTTTATCTGGATGCATCATGGTTTAGTAAAACAGCAGCTCTGCCCAGGACTGTAAAAAACTGCAGAAAGTTGTGAACGTGGTTCAGACCATCTTGCAAACCAACCTTCCTTCCATTGGCTCCATCCACACTTCCCATTACTATGAAAAGGGAGCCAACATCATCAAAGACTTCTCCCACCCCAGTTATAATCTCTTTCAACCTCTTCCGTAAAGCAGAAGATACAAAAACTTAAACACGTGTCAATAGGTTCAAGAACAGCTTCTTCCCCACTGTTATTAGGCTTTTGAATGAACCTCTCAAATTTCAAATCTAACGTTGACCTTGCTGTTTGTGCACATTGGTTGCAGTGTAACTTTGTATTCCTCAGTCTGCTCAATTACCCTACGATCTTTGTATATTTTGATCTGCCGTTAGTGCATGCAAAACAAAACTTTTCACTCTGTTTAAGTATGTGACAATAATAAATTAAATCAAACAAACCAAACATTTTCAAGCCTGATGTCAGTTACTGAGGTCACTCAGAAGAGACATGCTTAGAATAACTGAATTCTTTAGTCCGCCAGGAAAAATCTTCTGTAACTGTGACTGAGATTAAGCAGAAGCAAACCCTAAGTAGCTGAACTGAGGAAGTGATCATGTTGGTTTCACCAATAACATAATCATGGAGGGCAAATAAGAGTCCAAATCAATCTGCATATTAAAGTGAAATGTTTACATTTTGCATCTCAGATCTACAGATGGATTGAGAATAAATATCTGCTGACACAGATTAAATATGTTGTGTATGCAACTCCGTAGAAGCCACCACTGAGAAGGGGTTACCAATGTCCAATGACTCCTGATACTGTAATGAAAATAAATGGTCTGTTTCAGCAGGGAAGATGTCCTCCACAGAGGTATTTGTTTCTCAGACACTGCCATACACATAACCTTTGCTTCTTCCATCTCACACACAGTCCTTCATGCTGACCTCTGTCCAATAAAGTTTCTCTTAGATGCTCACCAACAACCACCAGTCCCCTCACCCCACTCTATTTGCCAACTCACACTAACTCCAGACTTTTCTTGTCCATCTGATCTTCCTCCCTCCAGTCTCCTGATACAGGATATTCTCCTCCTTCCTTACCTGGAATGCCAGATTTGGCATTCTCTCACAAATCTGTATCCTCTCAACTGTGTTCTTGACCAACTTCATCTGTGAAGACAAAGGGTCAATGATGATTTCCCTACCTGGAATCATCAACCTGTCACTGTGGTTCCCAACAGATCTGATGCTCTGTCCTCTGTGTCATATCATATGTCCCATGCCATGTGACAAGAATAGTAGGAGAAGGCCATTCAGTCTATCAGCTTGTGCTAACAATTAGATCAATGAAAATTCATTACATTGAAGCTCATCTACACTTTAGTCCCACAAAGCTGCTTTGATTTCCTCCCCTTTAATACACTTACCGAACATACATATTGATTGTATCTCATTGGTACTTCAAGAATTCTTAAAAAAAAAGACACATTTATGTGTTCTAGTGAATGAAGTAAGATTAACAAGCAATGTAAAGTAGAATCTTAAAAATTATTTAATTACATTTTGCATCTCAGATCTACAGACGGATTGAGAATAAATATCTGCTGACACAGATTAAATATGCTGTGTATGCAACTCCGTAGAAGCCACCACTGAGAAGGGGTTACCAATGTCCAATGACTCCTGATACTGTAATGAAAATAAATGGTCTGCAAATCTGTTCAGAAATATTTGTGAAGGAACAATATCTTGAGACGGCAATTTATTGCATTTTGCTTACAGTTTTTCTTCCAATAACATTTAATTGATGAGTTTAGTTTTAGAATTCTTCAATTTTAAAGACTGATTGCTATTTCGTTAGGAGAATTGCAGGAAGTAGTACTAAATATATTAGGAATTAAATACAGATTTCTCCTATTGGGAGAGTTCTGTTCATTACCAAGTATTGAGGAAGAATAAATGAGAAACATTGGGGCAGCTTAAGCAGTGTCTGATAATTTCTGGATGCTATGCATTAGTTATTAATGGGACAATATCACAATGGCTACAATCCTTAGTGAATGAAAAAGCATAAAATTGAACAACTATTTGCTGTTTATGCATTATAGGTGATCTTATCATTTAAATCAATGAACTGCCATAGTGCCAAAGTCTTGTAGTAGCTTGGCCACATGTGACAGAAGCTTTTTTAAGTGTTTGTACTCTAGCACAAAGTAATATGGATGGCGGTATTAAAAAATGAAAAGCGAAAAATCAAATAGGCTTTATTATAACAACAGGCTAGATTAATTGGTCACGGGATTTGCAGTCACATCCTTCTTTTAGATTAGTACCTAGAGGCCTGGTTGAGTCTACTGCTGAAAGCAAATGAATATAGCGGCGAATAAGAAGAGGCTCATGTCTTAAACAAGGTGTAGCTTATGCATCACAGCAGTCAGGTATAATTTACATTGGTATGACAGACACTGTTGCAAAGGGTGGAATCTTATAGAGGTCTGAATGATGTGGGCGATGGAGAGATGTGTTGTGGAATTGTGAAATAAGCTTGATGAGGGTCATTTTGGTATTGCGATCATCTTGCTCCACGCTTTTTTGTTTTGTTAGCAAGAGAATCATGGTATCATAAAATCCCTACAGTGTGGAAAGAGACCATTTGGCCCACTGAGTTTGAATCAACCCTCCAATGTGCATTCCACCCAGATCCAGCTCCCTATACATTTCTTGTAACCTTGCATTTACCATGGAGAACCCACCTAGACTGCACATCGCTGTATACTATAGGGCAATTTAGAATGGCCAATTCATCTAATCTGCATATCTTTAGACTGTGGGAGGAACTTTAAAAGTTCCAAAAACAATCCTAAAGGAGATATTTTCTACATTAGAGTACAGAGGAAATCCAATTACAGCTCTCAAAGTTCTCCAATTCAGGAGCAGTTCTGAGGGCCACAGAACTCTGCTTCCACCATTGTTTTCAAGTTTTCCTTAAATCCCCTTTAAAACTCCTGCCTTCACCCTAAAATTGTGCCCCCTTGCTGTTGATCCTTCAACTAAGGGGGAAGCTACTTTCTATCTACACCGTCCATGACCTTCATAACATTATAAATCTGTATCACATCTTCCCCTCAATCATTTTTGCTTCAAATAAAACGACCCAAGCTTATCCAACCTCTCTGCAAGCTAAAATGCTCCCTTCCAGGCAGCATACTGGTGAATTTCCTCTGCATCCACTCCATTGCAATCATATCCTTCCTGCAGTGCCGTAACCAGAATTACGCACAGTACTTCAGCTACGGTCTAAACAAGTTCCAGTATAGTTCCAACATAACCATCTGGTCTTATAATCTGTGTCTTGACTGATGAAGAAAAGTGTCATGTCTGTTTTCTTAACTACCCTTTTGACACTGCCCTGCTGCCCTAAGGGATCTGTGCTCAAGCACCCAATGATTGTTTCAATAATCTGCTCTTTGCATTTAGAGGGCTGGTAGACATTTGGCTTGAAGACTGTTGACCACTTTTCTATTCTTGACAGTGACTTCACTCTCTTTAAAAGGAAGGTCCATTGATCATTCAGACGCTACAAACTGTTTAAACTTACAATAGAGGACTGAGAATAAACATGTTGTTGTTTTGATTAACTCTGAAGCATTTTATTGCAATCCAGAGTTTCCTAAAAAAAATTGTTCAGATGTCCTTTTTTCTTTTTTTTACCAATCTCTGCAAGAGTTATTGTGGGCTTTGGTTATGTCATTGTCAAGTCTTGACATTTCATCCCAAGTGACTATTCTTCATGACTAAGTACTATGAGTGAACATCAGAAGATTATTTAGCAGTGGAGGCCTTAATCACCTAAGCAGTCATGTCTTCATTTGTTGTTGATGCATTTTCTTGCTTTAGCTGAGATCAGCTAACTCAGCACAATGGGGACTGTTTGTGTGACTCAATACATTATCAGGCAGTGCGTTTATTTATTAGTCCATTAGGACAGTTTTCATATGTCAACATTGTACTTAAGGTACTTGTGGTCATGCCAGACAAACATATATTAATTGTCCTAAGTGCAGGAGAAAGCAGTGAGGACTAAATTTTTGAAGCACAATAAATTTAAGACTTTAGTAAGTATATTAAGTCAGTCAATGCACTGATAGATGTGACTATTTCTTCTGTGCCAATCAAAGAAAATATGGAATAATTCTGCTAATAATTAACTAGAATGATTGCGCTTATTTTTAATGTTCATTTAAAATGCTGGTACTGTCATTCTGTCAGTGAGATGCCAATGTGTGGTGCCATGACATAAAGGGATGCAAGCTTGACAACCTACTATTGTTAAGTTCCTGATTATAACTGTGTTGCGTGGAGAGATGCTGACTGGAGGCAGCTGCCACCCGCTTAAGTGGAAGAGGAGGGGAATCTCTATTAGCCTATAATCAGCCATGTCGTGGCCTGTTGTGCTCATTTGGCTGCGAGAAGGCTATACCGACTGAGAAATGTGAGAAGACAGAGCAGAATATGCTTGTCCTCACTTTTCTAAATTATAGACTAATGTTACATTTTATAAAGATGTGTTGTGCTTGTATCAATATGTAAAAAGTAGAATGATTGTATTGAGCTCACTGCTGCTCTTAAGCATTTACTGCCCTCTTACAGTATTTTGGTTTTGAACAAAATCATATTGAAGGCCGTTTAAGCAGTTTTCTAAACAGTGCTTGCTTATCATTCTGACTTACACTGACTTTACCCAATAATAATGTTAATCGTTTATATCACAAACCAAATATAGTTGTGTACCAAGAAACACATGAATGCAGAAAATAACATGTTAATCTGAATTAACAGATGAAATGTCTAAGCAGAAATCTCTTAAGTGGGCTAAAGGGTATTTAGAATGCTAGCCAAATCAGAATTATGATTCCAAATGAGTATTTGAGTAAAGGTTGAAATTAATCTGACGCAGAACACTCCAAACAGCTGATGTGATGATTTCATGCAAATTATATAAAGATAATTACAAGGAAAGTAGTCTTCTTAAGACACTTCTGTGTTGTGCAAGCAATGATTTTGTCACAGATTGGTCCATTTAGTAGAGGTATGTTATCATTCATTCTCACCCACACATACTGCTGTAATTGAAATCTATTTATTTTAATAATATAGGAAAAGTGAGGCTGTCTCATCTACACTAACACAACTAATACTTTTTAGTTTAACTCTTTTGGAAGATGATGCACAATCATTGCTTTGAAAACAGCCAAAATTCCTTCTTTCAGTCAGGAAATTAGATATATGCAGCAACATTTATTATTATCAAAACATCAACTTTTCTTTTAAATCACTAAATGATTTTTCTTGTTGGAGTATCAATAAACCTATAAGTATGGTATAAACTGCACCAAATTCAATAATCATTATTTATAGAATTGGCTATCTTTCCTTCAGAGGACATTTCTTCATCCGATATCTCATAACTCATTTGCTAGAGCAAAACTAACTTTCCCAATTAAAACTCTGCTTCCTCCACCACATACTATCAGACAACATGTTAATTAATCAAAGGCTTACATAAGTAAAAATGTTAGGGTACTAAAGATTAGACCTTTCATTCCTTATAAAATAGTTGAAAGGGCAATCACACAATAATCTCCATGCAAAATTTTGTAAAGTAGAACAAGATGTACAGAAAACCCCGATTAACGTTTTAATACATAATGTTCTCTGATTGAACCAATAAACATGGCCTTGAATTTTTTTTTCATTTTAAGTCACAGACATCACAATAATGTCCAACTTTCCTGAAACCATGTGGCGTTAACCACTGTCAGTCCCAGAATCAGAAGGAGAAGTAACTCAAGCCCAGAGTTTGCATTACTCCTTTGGTAAAACACACTGATATAACAAGCAAAAAACATAGATTTAACCCAGAAATCCAATCAACATGATTCTTATTATTGGCTATAAAGCAAATATATTCTGTACTATTGTATTCTTCATTGTGTAAATGCCAAAAACAAGTGAGATAGCAAGTTTTTCTGTCACAAGTAAATTAAAACATGAAAAGCTTTACTGGCTATGAAGCACGGTATTGAGTTGTCTCAGAAGAGAAACGGATATTTGTTCATTTGTATTAAATGGGATATGCTTTCAAGAACCAGAAACTTTGTACATGATGCGAATGCTGAAATTAAAATTTGCCAATAAAAGTATTTTCCTTAGCTAAATAGTTAAAGTGATCAGCTATGCGTACAAGCTAAAGTCTCATGTGAGCAGAGGGCCTGCTTTACTACTTGAAAGCGTCATAATTTATTAGATTGTGGCCTCAGATTTATTTTCCTGCCTGCACTGATACCATTTTACTCACTTATTCATTGAGAATCTATCTACCTTTGCCCAAAAATGTTCAATGACTTTATCTCCATTGATCTGGGGAGGAGAGTTCTGATGATGCACAAGAAAGAAGTGCTCTGATTTCCATCAAACTGTGAGAATCCTTATTTTTGAACTGCGTTCTCTAGTTCAAATCTCCCACAGCCTTTCAGCATCTACCCTGTCGAATTCCCTCAGGATCATGTATATTTCAGTAAGATCACCGGTCATTCTTCAAATCATCAATAGATACTGGCCTAGTCTGCCCAACTTTTCCTTAAAGGATAACAACCCCAACCCCCTATCCTTGGTATCATTTGAGTAAACTTTCTTTGATTTGCTACTGATGCTTTTATATCCTTTCTTAAATATGGAGACTGAAATCCTATTCAGAACTCAGACATGATTTCACCAATACCCATGGCAAAAAATCCCCACTTTTATATTCCATTCCACTCACAATAAACAAAAACATAACATTTATTTTCTTAATCACTTGCTGTGCCTGCACATTTTGTGATTTATATACCAGAATACCAAGATCCTGTGTTCTTCAGAATTCTACAGTCTCCAGCAACTTTCATAGCTATGCTGCTTTATATTGTTTTCCTGCCACATTTTCTCATATTATCTTTCATTTGACAATTTTTGCCCACACACTTGTTTACATTTCTTTGGAGATTCCTTATGTTCATTTCAGAACTTACCTTTGTATCATTTGCAAATCCAGAAACCATTTGATTGATCCCTTCAATCAACTAATTGATATAATTGTAAATAGTTGTGATCACAGCACCAATCCTTGAGACACTCTTAAGTGTCACATCTTACCAACCCAAAAATGAGTCAATTATTTCTTCTCTCTGTTTCTTGTTAGCTAACTGGTCCCAACTCCACATGACTTTTGTACAATAACATACTGATGTGGCACTTTGCCCAAAGCCCTCTGGAAATCTAATATATCAGCACATTAACAGGTCCTACTTTATCCATTTATTTGTTCCTTTCTCAAAGATCACCAACAAATTAGTTAAGCACAATAACAGTTTCGTAATGTAATATTGACTTTGCGTCATAACTTCATTTGTTTTCTAAGAGCCCTGCTAAAACGTCTTTAATACTAGATTCCAGCATTTGCCTTATGTCAAATGTGCAACTAAAAGGCATGTAGTTTCTTGCTTTCTATCTCTGCCTACCTTTCTTGAATTGAGAAGGTACATTTGATGCTTTTTAATCTGGCGGCACTGGTCCACAATCTGAGGGATTTTGGAAAATTAAAGTTAATGCCTCTGCTATTTCAGCAGCCACCTCCTATAAAGCACTTCAAATAAAATTATTCTGGATCTGGGGACTTAACACCTTTTAATTCCATTACTGTTCTGAGTAACCTCACCCTAGCCATTGTGATTGCTTAAGGTTCCTCCTTCCCTTTCACCTCCTATTTCTTAGGTGTTATTTGCATCCTCCACAATGTAGAAAGTTGCAAAACATCTGTACAATTTACCTGTTATTTCCTTATTTTTCTTACTCAGCCCCGGGTGATCAATGCTTACTTCAGTTACTCTTTTCCCTTTCAAATACCTGTAGAAACCTTTCAATCTGTTTTTATATTTCAAGCCAGTTTTTTCATACTTTAAATTCTCCCTCGTCAATGGCATTCTGGGTCAACATGTTGCACATGGACAGCAGTGGTTTAAAATGGTAGCTCAACACCACCTTATCAAGCACAAGTAGGGATGGTCAAGAAATGCTGGCCCAGCCACATCCAATGAATTAATTTAAGAAAGTGAAAATCTGGAATATTTCCTGTGGAAAACTTATTGAGGCTGAGATTCCTAAAGTGCTAAGGGATGTGAAGTGAAGGTAGGTAAATAGAACACAGATCATCTCTGGTCTAATTGAACAGTGGAGCAGGCTCAAGGGGCTGGATAGACTACTTCTGTTCCTATGTTTCTGTTCAATTGAAAACTGCATAGCACATTTTCACTGATATTTTATTGCATCACCATTTATTACACGCAAAGTGCCCTTACCTAGAGAATAGCACATCTATAGTGATTAAGTTGAGCAAATATTTTTAATTAAAAACCTTGAATCCCCATTTGTATCATCTTCAAAAACTATAATTGTAAGCATATTGACAGCATAGTTGCACTGAGGGACATTCCAAGGACAGTGGTTTAATAATAAAGGTCTGATTGATGAAAAAAACAGACCTGATATAAAGACATGGGATTCTTCCTAACTACTAAATGCAAGATATTTAGGTTGCAGGTGTGTTGAGAAGCAAAATTGTCTGGGAGATTTGACAGGGGCCTTATTGTAGCTTCTGGTCTTGTGAACTGCCAGTAATTAGGAAAGATCACCAAATGCCCCCGAACAGGTCAGTACTGATTGGAGCAAACACACTGGGAAATGTCCCCAAAATCTTTGTACAGCTTTCCCTAGCAGCGGCTGAGAGTTCCTTTCAAACAGCATTTGAAATGGCACCACTCGTTATTAGTGAGCAGGATCATGGCATCGGTCACATAGAGATTTTGTAAAACAGCTTTGGCATTACAATGACATCATTCTAACCCACTTTGAATTTATTCATGAGTAACACTCTGTCCATCAAATTTAATGAAACCCCAGGAAATTAGCTGTGACAATAGTGCCAGGAAGAACAGAAGGTTTATTTTCTGATAGTACTGCTCCGATTTTGAACACAACTATGATGACTATGAGACAGCAGCAGGTAATTAGTGCCGCTGTTAAAGCTGTATGGTATGATGATCAGCAAGCAGTAAGCCAAAAATTATCTGTTTTTATGGGTGATGTTCTGCCTCTTTTTGTTCCTTCACAGATGTGGGTCTTGCAGGCCAGGGAAGCATTTATTGCCCAATCCTATTGGATATCCTAGAGGATATTTGAGAGTCAACCACATTGCTGTGAGTATGGCATCACATGTAGACCAACAGTTTCATTCCCTCAAGGACCAGTGAGCCAGGTAGGTTTCCCCAGCAATTAATGTTGGCTTCATGGTCATCATTAAAATTTAATTCCTGATTTTGGTTTAAAAAATTGAATCCAAACTCTATCATCTGCCACGGTGGGATTTGAACCAACAAATCCAGAGTATTTTCTATGTCTTAAGATTAGTAGTCACATGATAATATCATTTGGCCATCACTCCCCATAATAGAGTGCTTATAATAGATATGCCTCTCTATAAATTATGAAATGGAGCATAAGTAGATACTGGGTTCCAGTAGGGACTTGAGAAGGTTGTAACAGTGCAAGCAAAACACTTCTGGTGTACTTATTCTAGCATTTCCTGGTTCTAATTTTGTGGAAACATTGAAAATGTTTGGGTCATCTGTCCTGATTCTTTGAATTAGTGTGGGAAAGGACTTCAAAACCCCATGTATGTTCATTGTCTGCAAATGAAGTTCACTTCAGAGTGTCTTCTACCATCTCACTGGGGTAGGAGCTGGATAGGTGAGCGCCACTGATAATGTCGACATGTACCAGATAAATGCACAGTCCCACTCCCTGCCCCACACTTGTCACATTTCTCATCACTCCATTCACTACTTTCCCCATTGATCTTCACTGTCTACATCCCTAGCTCATGGGAAATGATAATAGTGAAGGTAGTGAATGGTTGGGAGTGTGATACCAAGTCCTGGGGTTGGGAAGCAATCCCAAGATTTGAGCTGTTTTAAAATGATATAGATTGAATTGAAACACTCAGAAAAATATGTTTTATTTGTGCTGTATTTGCCAAGATATGGTTATATTGCTCAATGTTATCAATGAACTTCTTCTTTGGTGCAGGAAGCTGTCTTTAGTCTTGTTAATATTGACAACACAGGCACTGGCATTGCAAGGGCATTGACTACACCCCTCGGATGCCCAACACTTGGCCACCCCATCCAAATCACTCACTGCATCTGTTCCATTTTCTGCCTTATTACCTCACTGTTTACTATTCTGTATGAGTGGGAGCAGGGTGGCAAATGAAGAGGAGGCAGTGAGGATCAGAAGGTCAGCGAGATATTGAGCGGCACAATAAACAATGTCATGAGGGTGGCTTTATATGCAGTGAACATGTTTAAGCATCTATTAGACAAATATTAATGGCATAAGTCATGGTATAAGACTTTCACTGAACCTTTTCCAGGGCTTCTGTTTCACCCAGCAGACTAAACATGCATTCATTATTCTATATCAAGCTAAGTAGGTACTTGATGCAAGACCGCTTTTTGTTTAATATTGTGTTATCCTAAAGTACATCTTAACACATTACTTACTCCTGTTATGGGCACGTTATGTCACATTGAAGTCCCTTTCATGCTCAAAACCCTGTGTTGTATAAATGCGTTTGGCATTAGTTCCATACAAGTGAATGAAGCTATGTTTATCTACATCAAATATGAACTGCCAGACAGTGGCTCGTTTCCCATTGCTTCTAGGTTTGATTGTAGTCATGTGTTTTTTTTCTCATTCAAGATTCTCACACCAATGTAAGTGCTACAAACTGATCACCCACAATGCATTGCTCCAGGTCATTAATATAGAGACAAAATAGCAATGGTGCTAACACTAATTCTCGCTGTCATTACTCATATGTATCCATCACACTGCTTTCAATATATTCTGTTTATAAACAGGATTTTCTTGCTCAAAGGGACATGGCTGCCATGTTTTGGAGCATTTTCAGACAGACAAAAGCCTTAGAAGGTGTGTTAAGAATCCAATTACTTTATCATGTTTTGATTGTTGGGAAAAGTATACAATAATCTGTAACACATTCTTCTCCAATCTAATTTTCAAATTTTATTCTTAGTTTTACAATACAGTTGAATAAGAACTATCATGAAGCAATGACCATGATTGGTGAAGTGGATATAATTGCATCACAAATTACCTCTGTGCATTCTCCAGAAATGGTGAAGTACTTTTCAAATAAAATGCAACAACAGCTCTTGACTCATAAAGTACTCACAGTTAAGCTGAAAGAAATCTTGTTATTTTCATATCAAGTACAATGGCATTGGCACCGTGAGATGTGGCATAATCTAATAAAAAAGTTTATTCTTTATAGAAAATAAAAATAACTATAAATCCATATCATGCAATATCCCAATTATGGAAAATATACTAAAATATTACATAAAAGTTCATGCATTAACATAAACATTGTTACTTTTCAGGTATACCTATCTTTTAGATTCTACCTTTTAATTATTTTTAGAATCTGCAGACCACGTTATCTTTCAATGTGGGACAATCAAAAGCTTTCTGAAAATCCTAATATACGTCATTCACTGGTTGTCTTGTATCTATTCTACTAAAGTCCAGCAGGCTGGTTAAACATAATTTCCCTTTCATAAATCCATGTTGACTTTGTCTAATCCTGTCAATATTTTCTAAGCATCCTGTTATATCATTTGTACTTGGTACTCTAGCGTTTTACTGACTGATATTTAACTAATCACCCTGTAATTTCCTGTTTGTCCATCCCTCCTTTTTTAAGTAGTGGGATTATATTTGCTACTTGCTACTGTCCAAGCTACTGGGAGTCTTGCATGAAAAATTGTCATAGGATATTTTGCATCCACCCAGCAGGCAGATGGGCCACAATTTACCATATTTAGTACTCTTGCATGTTGTATGCAAGTTGGGTGCCTCATTTGCAGCATTATAACTGCATTTCAAAAGTGCTCTGTTGGTTGTAGAGTGCTTGTGCCATGCTGTGTTCATAAAAGCCACTCCATAAATGCAAGTGTTTTTTTCCTTCTTCTGTATTATAATGGATCAAGCCCTGCTCCATAGACTTGAACATAATTTAGGCTATTAGTTGAGTGTACTGTTGGAGGTGTCATCTTTCAGACATGAAATAAATGCCTCTTGAGTGGATTGAAATATCCCTATATCAAACACAAGCATAAAAAGTCATTCAATTTTGGGAATGGGAACTTCAGCCAATGTGGGATTGAACCCACACTATTGCTATCAATCTGTTGTGCAAACCAGCTGAGCTAAACTGACCCTCGTGGAATGGAATACTCTCTCTTTCATTAATTATGTGTAGCTCCAACAATATTCAAGAAACCTGACATGGTCTAAATGAAAAACTATTTGCTTACCTCCAACTTCATCCACCATGAAACACATTCGCTGTCTCTAACAAAAATTCACCTTGGCCGCATAAGTGCCATGTATTGCAGTAAATCAGCAAGGCTTTCTGGGTAGCAACCTCTAAATCCATGTCTTGCACTGCAAGAACAGCGAGGCCAGAAGGCACATAGAAATGTCACCAGATACAAGTTATCTCCAAGTCATACACCATACTGACTTGAGACTATGTCAATATTTCATTGCCTTTTTGTCAAAATCCTCAAACTCTCTTCCTAGCAGCTCTGTAGGCATCCCTACAACACATGGCTGCAATAGTTCAAGAAGGTGGCTCACCAGCATCTTCTTATAGACAATTAATGATGGGAAATAAATTTTGTCAGTTCCAGTGGTACACACATCCCATGTAGGAATTAAAACAAAAAAGGAGCCAAAAATAATTCAGATTATCAAACCTCTTTCTCTGAAAGGGATTAAATTTTAATTCGAAGTATATTTAGCTATTTTTATGAACAGAATGATGAATCGTTGAATGCACTGCAGGAACATGATTCATAGACTGATATATAAAATAATCAATTGCAGCACTTAATTATGTGTTAATCAGGATTGGCTTTGGTTGAGCATTGCACGTTTCTTTCACAACACAGCAAGCAACTGGCCCGCTGCCAATATTAAGGAAAAATTACATTGCCCCTTTCATCTCTGCTTGTCATAGAATATGCACACACTCTCAGTGGCAAAGGTTATTTCTATTCTTGATGACATGTAACCTATAAGGGGTGATCTAACAAGGTACTGAAGTCAAAGCTTACTCCCTTCACTTTTTTCAGATCTGGTCCAGTTCCAAGTACAGTCTGAATGACACGTCAATTTTCTTTGTTAGTATTGGACTGATTCTGCAGTGGTTGGGCAGAGCTGCTCATTTACCTGACTCAAGGCTAACTGTCACTAGCTTTCTGTGAATGGCACATCTGACTACCCGATTCGATGTTTGCTCTGTGAAGATTTCTCACAAATTGTGCACCAGTCAGGATTTTGTGTTATCAGCAGTTGGAGAAGAAAAATAGCCATAAAATTTCAAAGTAAAGATATATAATAAAAGCCCTAAGCTGATCATTAATTTTACTGAGGAGTTATGAGATATTATAAGAAGAAACTAAGAAACTCTTTCACTATGTTAAACATCCTTCCTAGTATGGATTATAAATTAACATTTCAACTGTTACTTAAGTTAAGCGAGCATAACTCAAGCATAGCTTAGAATGCTTTTACTTTAATATTAATGTATTAAGAAGTGAAAGGTTCTGTGTTGAACACACCCTTATTACTTTAGGAATACCACGTGATATTTGGGCTTAAAAGTAAGATAACAACAACATACAACTCTCCTCCACATGCAGTTACTCCTCCTTACACTATCGTGGACAGATGCATCTATGGCAGAGAGAGTGGGAAGGACCGATGCCTTTTTGGACTCTTCACTACCTGCCCAGTCTAGCACCTATGTCCTTTAGGATTTAACCAGCTCCACCTGTCCTGGTGCTGCTGAGTCACTCTCAGTGATGGACGTATCGGACATACATTCCACACGCTTACCAGATTTGGTACTTCCTTCAAGTGGCACTCAACGTAAACGGTTCATCAACCGACTAGGGATAGGGTGGGGAGCGTGGTACATGGTGATCAGCAGAAATCAGAGTCTGGAATCAATGCTGAAAACACCTAGGTCAGCTCCTTCCTAACTGTACATGACTATCAGTCCACATCTGCTGTGCCGATGAGGTACGACTTATTCAGGAATGGTGATGATGTCCTCTGAGTCTTGATCAGTAAGTATGACTATGTCAGGTTGTTGCTTGACTATTCTGTGAGGCAGCAGTCTCAACTTTGGCACTAGCCCCCGAACATTAATAAGGAGGACTTTTCTGGTACCTTGATCACTACCAATTTTGTTTGTTCTTTGAGAATTTTTAGTGGTTTTGGGCACCTCTCAGTGGCCTGCTAGGCCATTTCAGAGGGCAGCTAAAAGTCAGCCATAATGCTGTGAGGTCAAGAATCACATATAGGCCAGTCCATGCAAGGATGGCAGATTTCCTACCCTAAATGGCAGCAGTCAACCAGGTGGGTTTTTACAACAATGGTTCCATGATCATCATTAGATTTAATTCCAGAATTTTTCCATCTGCTGTGGTATGATTCCAATCCATGACCCCTCAGCAATTACATGAGTTCAGGTTTTACTAGCCCAGCAACATCATCGCCTTCCCCATATTCAGTGCTTAACTGATTACTCACTGTGATGATCAAAGAACCAATCAGACACATTTTCTTCAGCTTAGCCAAGAAATAGTCTGATTTTCCCTTACTTAAACTGATCTAAGTAAGTTAATACAATACAGCTCGGATTCCCTACATACACACAATCAAAATTCATGCAGACAAAACAGGATGAAAGGATATATTGGTCAAATAGTAGTCAGTGAAAAAAACAAAAGAAGTTTCCAGTTTGTAGCTTGGAGTCTCTATTAGCTGCAGGCAGAATCTGATCACTCTCCCTAAGTCTCTGTTTCAGAGATGTAAGTGGACAGCATGTTTCCCAATGCTCTCAGAATGCACAATTTTTGGACTTGGAAGAATGCTATTTTTTGCTTGAAGATTTTTAACCCTGGTTTTGATCTGTGGCCCATTTGTCAGTTTGATAATCGTTTATCTATTGGATATCTTTTTTGGACAATGTTATCTTTTGTAGATATAGTTATTGTTGGGTCCATTACCTTAGCTGGATGATCCTTAATTTCCTGAATTTGATTTGCAGAACAGCTCTTCTGTATGAAACCAGGTGGTTGCTCTATTATGTTAGCTACAGACATCATCCTTGTAGTGTCGTGGATTTCTGGATGAAGCAATCGTTTTCTCAATGGAAGAGGTCAGCTTTTTAAAATAATAACCTGGATGGATAGTTCAGGCAGCTTCTTCATTTTGACTGACTACTGTATTTCTGAATATTACAGCCATAGAGGTATAGAGTATAGAAAAAGCTCTTTGGCCCATTACCCTGTTATAGGGAGATTTTTATTAAATCGGAGAGGTATTAGAAAAGATTTCCCAGCATGTTTCCAGAAATGGAGGTTTTGAGTTATGAGAAGAGGCTAGATTGGCTGGGAGATTTTTCAATGGAGCATAGGAGATGGCGGGGGTGTGGCTTATAGAGATTTAGAAAATCAGAGGGGCACAGATATAGTGAATAGCGAAGGTCTTTTCTCTAGCGTGGGGGCGTTCAAAACTAGGAGGCATAATTTTAAGAGAGGAGAAAGATTTAAAAAGAACATGAGGGGCAACTTTTTTATATGGAGAGTGGTTAGTGTGTGGAATGAACTGCCAGAGGAAACCATGCATTCAGGTGCAGTTACAATGTTTTAAAGACTTTTGAATAAGTTCATGAATAGGAAAGAGTGGAAGGGTTATGGGCCAAATGCAGGCAGGTGGGACTAGTTTAGTTTGGGAACATGGTTGGCATGGACTATTTGGCCTGAAGGATCTGTTTTAGTCATGTATGACACTATGACTCTATGAGTCTTCATCGACGTAACTGCCACTAAAGGCATGTTAACACCAATTACAGAGTCATAGACTCATAAAGCACATGGTCTAGCTCCCATACGCAGCTTGTCTCCCTTAACGCATTGATCAAGTTGGATGTCTTCTGTCACCCTTTATGGTTGTTTGACTGATGAAGCAGACTTTGTCACTCTCATTCATATTACTGGAAGATGGCTGCTAATTCAGCGCTATTTTATAGCTGGCATTGACTGCTCTGCTGTATCAATTTGTTCATCAGACTGTTCTTCTGTTTGAACGGCATCAGAAAAAGTTCCCTGAATGAACTCTGCATTGCTCCTTCTTGTTCTGAGTATTTGTTTCTGCTGGCAAACTTTGTTGAATTTTATCTTATGATCTGTCTTCAGTCATGACATGAGCTGCTTTCCAAACTGACAGTCCTGTATAATTGCAAATAGCACAACGAGCTATGAAATTTTCAATGTTTTAATCCTATTGAATTTGGGTGACTTGTTGACCATTGTTTCTTCTTGCCATGTGCTTCATTTCTTTTATGCCATTATAGTTGATCTCAACAGATTGTTTCTTCTTTTTCAGTTCTGCCATGAATCTGTGAAGCTGAATTAGGTTTCTTACAGGTTGGTTAACAGTCAATTTTCTCTCGGATGCAGTTGAAAAACTCTCTGGCCTCCAGAGGAAGTTGAAATTGTGACATGTGTGCACACTCAAAATAGTAATTGGTTGTTTAGGAACAAGTATATACTTTCTACTCTCTTATGTCTGTTGCTTGTGATGTAACTTATAGCATTCCTATGCATCTGGGAGATCGTTTAATCACACTATGTAGTCTTAACTCTCTAGACTGTAGGTTTTTTATACATGTTAGCTGTTCTGGTAGGATAATGATATTGTAACTAAGATTAAATTACATGGGGTGCCAATTGACATAAACGAGTTCTGTGAATCCTGGATTGTTGGGATCACCAATCTCTCTTATAGCTATATTTTGACTCTTATAAAGGAGTTGCATAAATTGGGCATTTATGTATGCAATCTCCTCCTTCACTGCAATTCTAGCTGTGTATACTTCTGTACATAAGTGTTTTAATTTGAGGCAATGATGTACCTTTAAGAACTATTGCCATAAAAAAAATTAGACCCTGTGCCCTGTATGGTTCATCTCTGACCTTAAACCTGCTAGCAATTATTATATTCTCTTCCAGTTCTTTTTAACATTATGACTTTTTGTTACTTCAAAGCTCTTTTTAATCTGCATCAACCTGCTGTTCCTGAAGCTTGTATTCACCAATGCTGTTTTAAATTGAATTCCTGCTGAGCTTACTATACTCTGTGCCATATTCTCTTTGTTTGTTTCACTCCTTAATAGTGTATGACTGTGTTAGGTTCTTTTTGTAGCATTAAGTTGTATTAGTGGCTGTTCTGTTCACACTTTCAAGATTTTAAAATCTGTTTCTTTGCAATACTGTCTCTCTATATAGCTTGGCATTCCCCTGCCTTTTTCAAGGGCTTTCTTTCTCTTTTTTTTAATGATAGGAATGGTGGTTATCCACTTTTTCTGGGATTTTCAAGCCTTCCGCAGCCAAGGTGGGTTTTTCCCAATTTGATTCAGTTACAATGGATGTGACCCCACCTTTCACAATCTGATACCAAGCTCCTTCTCTACACAATTATTTAAATAAAAATCTCTAGCTCTGGCTTTTAGGAATGTTTCTGCCGTAAATGTGTCTTAATTGTTGAGACTTTTAAAATCTTTAACTTATTTTCATTAGATTTCTTTTTAATATTAATGATTGATTCACATTCTAAGATGAACGAAGGGTAAGGCATAATATCTATGACTGTAAGATAGGGAGAAAAGTTGAGACCCAATTTGCAAAAGGAATTTAAACTGATTATACAAGTGGTAAGTAACATTCACGTCACAAAAATGGCTATGACCATCACCAATAAGAGACAATCTAACCACCGCCCCTTGACATTCAATGTCAACATCCTGGGAGTTACTATTGACCAAAAACTCAACTGGACTCACTATATTAATGGAGTGGTTGCAAGAGCAGGCCAGAAGCTGGAAATACTGCAGCAAGTAACTCATCTCCTGACTCCTCAAAGCCTGTCCACCATTTACACAGCACAAGTCAGGATGATGACGGAATACTCACCACTTGCCTGGACGAGTGCAGCCCAACAACACTCAAGAAGCTTTACACCATCCAGGACAAGGCAGCCCACTTGACTGGCATCACATCCAGAAGCATTCCCTCCCTCCACCACCGACTCTCAATAGCAGCAGTGTACACCATCTACAAGGTGCACTGCAGAAATTCACCAAAGATCCTCAGACAGCACCATCCAAACTCACGACCACTTCTGTCTAGAAGGACAAGGGCAGCAAACATATGGGAACACCAGCACCCCCAAGTTCCTTTCCGAGTCATTCACCACTCTGGCTCGGAAATATGTCACGTTCCTTCACCGTTGCTGGGCCAAAATCCTTGAATTCCCTCCCTAATAGCATTGTGGGTCAATTCACAGCAGGAGGACTGCAGCGGTTCAAGAAGGCAGCACTATCACCTTCTCAAGGGAAGCTAGGGATAGGCAAGAAATGCTGGCCAGCCAGCAACACCCACATCCCACAAAATGAATAGAAAAAAAAAATGCAATTTGGCACGGAAGCACAGGTGAAATTTAACATGTATAAAAATAAAGTGAAGCATACAGTTTGAAAACATGTCATTTATAGGTGTATGATAAATCAAATCAAATCAACAACAGAAAATTTAGAAAACAAAAATGTTCAGAGTAATGATAGATATAACATTTTCAGAGTTCAGAAAGTAAGATATGATTAAAGAAGCAGATATATTTGTCAAGGTCAAATGGACATTTGAAGAATTATGCTCAAGCTTCACAATAAAATGGATAGACCAATATGTTATTGTACTGTGATAATAAAGTGTGAAGCTGGATGAACACAGCAGGCCGAGCAGCATCTCAGGAGCACAAAAGCTGACGTTTCGGGCCTAGGCTGCTTGGCCTGCTGTGTTCATCCAGCTTCACGCTTTATTATCTTGGATTCTCCAGCATCTGCAGTTCCCATTATCTCTGTTATTGTACTGTGTTTAATTTTGGTCACCATGAAAGAACAAGATGCACATTAATTGGAAAGGATGTTGGGAAGGGTAATAGGATTGATTGCAAATGTCTAGGAGGGAAGTATGTGGAACAAAAAATATGAAGCCTTTGAGTCTTGAAAGTAGGTAGTCACAATATGCCACCGCTCACAGTATGCAATCCATTAATTTGTTACGTGAACTGAAGCTAAGCCAAAAAACAAATGGTCCTGGGATTCGTCTAGTAACTAGCAAACACCAACCTTTAAAAAAAGACTTTCTTGATGAACGTTGAAATTTAGAATAATTTGCCAGACATCTTGATAGAAATAACAATTTTTGGGTGACTCAAAATGTATTTGGATTTGTGATGGAAAATTATACTTGTAAAATGATGATCTTTAATATTCATAAGACCTTCTCTCAACTCAAACATCTCTTATCTTTACTGAAGTCATTAAGAGGAACTTTAAGTTTTATTAAAAAATTATGAAGAAAATGTCATATGGCAATTTAAACTTCACTACTTGCATGAACTACCCATTAGGTTGATTGAAGGAGAAGTGAAAGTAACATAGGATTCCCTACGTAGAAGTACTACACATAAAAGCAAATAAATAGTGTTGAATTCAAACTAGACGTTTGTTGAAACATAGTTGGAGCGTTATTTTCATTCTTAGGCAGTTAACTGTACCACTTAAGGGATGTTGTCTAATGTTATGTATCATTTGCATTTGTCAATTAGATATAAACATTTCCAGCAAGGCCAGCATCTGTAAGACCTTTAAGAATTTGGAGATGAGTGGCAACTTGAACTGCTGCAATCCTTGTGGTATAGATATCCAGAGTGAAGTCAAGGACCAAGTTCCAGGTATTGGCTTAACAATGGTCAAGAATTGACAATATATGTCCAAGTCAAAATGTTGCTTTTCTTTGAGGGGAATTTGCAAGTGTTCAAGTTCAAATAGTCTTTCTATTAGGTTGCGGAGGCCACTGCTTTGGAAGATGCTGTCAAATGAAGTTTGGCAAGTTCTTTCAGTAAATGGTAAATGCTCTACACCTCACACTACACTCTGGAATAAATATATATGGTGGTGGATATGTGATTTTCAAGCTCCTTAACTGTTTTTGGAGCTGAATTCAAGTGGGACGTATTCCATTATATTCCAGACTACTGGTGTGTGTTTGGTAGATAGGCATCCGGGATGCTCGCCACAGATGTTTAGCTACAGTATTTAAAATGGCTAGCCCAGTTAAAGTTCTAATGAATGGTAAATGGTGAGGGATTATCATCTGTCAATAGTGTGATAAAATGTTTCTTGACAGCCTGGATATTGTCCATGATTTCTTTCATATGGGTATGACTGCTTGATGATCTGAATAGTTACAAATGGTATAGTATAATGCACAATTGTCAGAGAACATTGTTTCAGAGATGGTAGGAATTGCAGATGCTGGAGAATCTGAGATAACAAGGTCTAAAGCTGGATGAACACAGCAGGCCAAGCAGCATCAGAGGAGCAGGAAAGCTGACATTTCAGGCCTAGACCCTTCTTCAGAGACCGTTCCTGCTTCTTACATTATGACGGAGAGAGGTCATGAATGAAGTGTTTGAATTTGGTCAAATTAAGGAGACTGCAATGAACAATGCCTTCAGGAATGTCCTAGAGATGTAATGATTGGTCTCCAGCAAAGACAACCATTGTCTTTTATGTCTGGTATGACACAACCTGGTGGACAGTGTTTCCTTGGTTCTCATTGGCTTTGAGTAGGCAAGGATTTCTTAATTTCCAGTCAGTTAATCACTCTCAGTCACTTTCAACTCATCTTTGGAATTCAGCTACTTGATAAAACTGCCAGAGATACTCCTGGATACTTTGCTGATGATCGAGAGTAGAATGATGGGATAGTAAGAGACTCAATTGTAATTGTTCTGCTTTTTTTGGCAGATTAGATATACTTTGGCAATTTACAGGAGGGGTGAGGCTAGGTCTGAGATCGAAATCCTCAGCAGTGCCACTGGGGATGTAATGCCTTCACTCTTTTCTGTGTGCTGAACTTAATTTAGCCAGTTGTTAAAGAAGGCAACCAGATGTCAATTGTTACTGAACATTAAATTTATGCACAGAGTGAGGCGGTACAAATGTATAGCTTCAACCCAAATTAATATTTCAAGTGAAAAGGACTCTATTTTATCACAGTGCCACTAAAACAAAATATTTAGAGAAAATTCAAATTAAGATGTGATTACCAGTGTTGATGATGTACTCCACATTTCCCAGTGTTCACCAGTTGCTGTAGGCCTCAAATACACTGTTGGAAACCACATGCTCCCTCTTCAAGGACCTGTGGGAGTAACCACCAAAGATAGACAGGCAAGTGGTTCTTTACTATACATTTAATATTTAACTTGGTGTTTATTAACCAAGTGAAATAATCACCAACTGAACAACGATATTTTCCCACAACCCTCAGAAGTAGAATGCGGTGGTACAGTGCAAATAGAACAGATAAACAGAATCAAAGAAAGATTTTTAATGATGCATATGTACACAGCAGGCTAGCTAAGTGCCTATCTATGTGATAGTTAATGATCCAGCCCATTCAAGCACAATCATTGCCGGGTGTCCAGTTCTCCTGGGCAGTAGTATGAACTGAATGTTGGACAACACATCGTGTTAGGCTATGCTGTCCCCTCGCAGTACATTCTTGAGTTGCTAATCTTTGGAGATTGCAAGTTGCAGGTGGCAGGAATTGTACAGATCTTTTTCTTTTTCTGGCCGTCTTTTGGCTAGACAGATAGGGACTGTATCCTGATACATTGGGCAATAGCCAATGGATGATGTCAGCAGGAAACTGGGCCTGACTCTGGGGGGATAGATCTTTGCTTTCTCATGCCCTTTCCTTCCAGTTTTACCACAACAAGACATTTTTCCCAAACTACATCCCCCCAGGCCAGCAGCCATAAAAATACACAAGTAATTAACTCCATCATATTTATAACAACACCTTAATTTATACAAATGATGCTGTGTTCAGTGTACTCAGGTATTTATGGATAGCATGTGCTGTGAATCAAATTGGGTGAAAACTGGCATCTACAGTGTGGGTAATCTCAGAAGGAAGCAGAGACAGTGAATTGGCATTTCAGGCTAAAGATGACATGCGTGATACATTCGTGTAATTGTATAGAAATTGAATTTTGATAATAATAAGTCAACATTTTGTGCTGAAATATTTTATCTAAAACACTTACAAGATAATTTTTTTCTGCTACTACTTTCTAATAACGAAGAATCTCCTCTCACAGTAAATTCGCTGCAGCTGGGATTATAAACACCAACAGCCCTCGAGGAAAATTACAAATTGCGCACATGATTGAACTAATGTAACTGTTGAGTCTAGAGTGTCATTTGCCACGTATCCCTAATAAGATGGCCCTGGTAGCACTTTTAACAGTTACCACTTTAATCCATTACATTGTGTAGGGTTACAATCTCTGTCTGAGAACCACAAAACAAAGTAACTAAATTGACCAAACAGCTCCCAAATGAAGAAAATTTACAGCACAATTTCATTTTACAACTTTTAGTTCCAATCAGGACCACACAAACTAAATATGATTTATAAGACAAATGATACTTCAGCGGATGCATGTTTCATTTTTAATTTCTTACTGAACCGTAAGCACCTGCCTTACTTGTCGCATACCTATGATGCTTTGCAACAAGTTCTCTAATACAGCCTCTGACAAATAGGATCTCTCACTTGATTGATTTAGCCTCAAGTCACATTCTCTGCTAGTCCATCAGAGGTCTTGGGTCAGATGGTACACTCCTGCAGAACCATCTCAGCTAGGTTTGCAATAGACTTGATGGTTCAGATTTGCCAGAGGCTCTTTGATCCTACCCATTTAATGTGTTTTGCTAAAAAAAAGCCTGGTTAGCTTTAATAAAACTGATCTGGAGCAATAAAATTGTACAATTCATACTTTTTGCTCTAACCTTGTCTTCAGTTTCTGTTCTGCTTCAGTTCACATAACTTATTGTATAGGTCTGCTCTGTTATGCATTCTGCTTTACCTCTTCTTGTCATCATACCTTTTGTATGTTTACTGCTTTATTGTTCGTACTGCATCCAGGACAAAAGTCTTTACATCACATATAGCGAAGATAAGCTGCAGGTGGATGTTTAATAGATAATCAGTTCTGCACCATCACATTTTCTGAAACAAGCCACCACTTCACCTGTCAAAGAGAGAGAGACTTTAAAATGTTGCATGATAATTTGTGTTTGTACATCAGGTAAACTATCAACACATTTTATTTCACCACAGACTTTTCGCTCAGTTCCTTCACAGCTTCAACAACTTCCAGGTCATAGAGAGTCATAGAGACATACAGCATGGAAACAGACCCTTCGGCCCAACTCTTACATGCTTACTAGATATTCGATAGAAACCTAGTCCCATTTGCCAGCATTTAGTCCATTTCCCTCTAAATCATTCCTATTTGTATACCCATTTAGATGCCTTTTAAATGTTGTAATTGCACCAGCCTCCACCACTTCCTCTGGCAGCTAATTCCATACATGCAGCACCCTCTGTGTGAAAAAGTTGACCCTTAGGTCCTTTTTATATCTGTCCCCTCTCACCTTAAACCTATGCCCTCTAGTGTTGGAGTCCCCTACCCTGGAGAAAAGACCTTGTCTATTTACCCTATCCGGGCCCCTCATGATTTTATAAATCTCTGTAAGGTCAACCTTCAGGCTCCAATGCTCCAGGGAAAATAGCCCCATCCTATTCAGCCTCTCTCTATAGCTTAAACCCTCCAACCCTGGCAACATCCTCATAAATCTTTTCTGAATCCTTTACAGTTTCACACAATAATAAAGCACCTCAAGGGACGATTGTTTTTGCTCGTTTTCATCATTGCCCTAACTTCTCCACTTAATATACTACCAACTCCTATGTGGCTTCTAATCACTATGGTAATAAGGGTTGCCACTCTACTTTAATCTATCTTGATATTGTACTGGTTTAAGAGTCATTAGCTTGCAGCCAGCACTTGATAAGGTCATGACATAATTAGGGGTTGGGGAATCAAAGTCGATTTGTGTTTCAGTTCTCTGGCCTGCAGTCGTTTAATTTCCATGTAAACACCATTTGTAATAAGCAGCTTTGGTGATAGATAATAGATCTTGGGTGGATCATTCATTTTCATCACCTTCACCGTAACACAACAAAGTTCTCACTTGCAGGGTTGAGCATATAATTAGTTTGGATTGAAATTATTGCCAACCACTTCTTTTTGCAATATTCAGAAATTCACACAGCAAAATCATATTTTGTGTTCAATTGCAACAGAATAAAAAACAATTCCACATCAACTTGAATAAACTTTACGAGGATGGTCAGGGGTTGGGGAGCTAATACTGACCATAACTCAGTAAATCATCCTTTTAGCAGAGAATTGCTGAAAAAGTAAACCTAATCAGATCTCAAATAAACACAATCAATTTGACTTCAATTAATCTATTGCGCAGAGTTCAGAGCTACTACTTACAAGAGCTATAACCTAAAAGGCCATTCTCTACACAGTTATTTAGTTACATCAATAAAAGCTACATTCAATGAGAAAGGCACTAATGTGGTCGGCCATGAGATGAGATTCTCCACCTCTGCCAGTCTTTACCACATGGCATTGCACCTGAATCAATAAATATAACATGATCATTTAACTAAACAAAATAAATGAAATTCAATCATATATATTGCTTCTTGGCTATTTAAAAAAAGAAAATTATTAACCAATGTTTCAAAGTGACGTTTACGACTTACTTGGAATGCAACCTATCTCATAATGAAAAAAATCAAGACTAGGCAATTTATGGTCTCAGAGATGTCAAGAATTTGTTATTGTTCCTAATTATAGTTGATGAATGAAACATTTTGCATATTCTTGGAACAATGTTATTCTATCATGTACTGAATGTAAAAGAGGATGCATTCAATCTGGTCAACAGTTTCACAAACAAGTTTAATACTGGTCTGTCTGTCTGTATTTATTTCCAATTAGCTTCTGGAAGTGAATCTGAAGGTCATGCTCAGAGATATGCAAGTTAAACTAGAAGTGGGATATTTTGTGGTTTAGTATAGTTTGGCTTCCAAGTGAATTAAGGTCAAATGTAAAATAGTAATTTTAAATGTACTATCAGTCTCAGCCTCAAAAGCTATAGTGTGCAGCAAGCAAATATACATTAGTCCGTAAAAATGAGGTTTGAGAGATTCCAACTGAATTTCTCTGGTTTTCGATGAAACAAAATGGAATTTTCTTTGAGCCAGTGCTGAATAAGACAGTTTAGGGCCTAACAATTACTTTGTGCTGGTTTCTGGCTGCCTTTAAAATGGACATGGTACCAACCATGTTCAATGTCTTGATTTCCTTACAAACATGGTTTAAAATTACATTCACATTGTTATTAAAAACAAACACAAATTAAGCATAAGTTAATTTTGAATATATCTATCATAATCAAAAAAGAGAATGGAGGGCTGAATCTTACCAGAAATCAACTAATTGCCATTTAGACAAGTTTCATGCAGGATTTCACCTTGTGGAGATGAATGGGCTGTGTTACACTGTCATCCAAAATCACCATGTACATTGAGAAACCAAGCTGAGGGCAGATTGTTCTACATTTACTTTCATGAAATGTTGAGGGAGTTAAGTCGTAATCTCATTGCAAGAGGTCTTTAAGGAATAAGAGACCACATTGTGATAGAATTCTTCTTTGGGCTAGAACGTGAAGTGGTCCAAACTAAGATCCTAAGTCTAAACAAAGGAAACAGTGAAAGTATGAACGCTGGGTTGACTGCGATATGCTGGATAGCTTCATTTAAAGGCATGGCATTGGGCTGGAAATGGTTAATTTTAATGACAATGCTTGCTTTGCAGTAGTTATGCTTTCCTTTTGGACAAGAGAGCACATCATGAGTGGTGACGCAACAACAATTAACAAAAGAAATTAAGAGTAATATTAAATCCAAAAAAGCACCATACAATGTTGCTCAAAGAGTAGCAAGTCTGAGGGCTGGGAAAAGTTTAGAATTCAGCAAAGGAGAATAAAGAAGTTGATTAAGAATGAAAGAATAGAGAATGAGAGTAAAATTGCAAGGATATAGCAGTGTCTGGAAGAACGCCTTGCACAATACAAAGAATGTCAACGTCCTTCTTCACTTTGCCAGATCAAGTGCCACAATTTTCTGTCCAGTGACTGTCACTCACTCTATCTCTGCTACTCTGCCCACCTCCTGCCAAAGCTCATGTTCCACCGCTCTCACTATTGCCGACAATACATACCACTGACTTGGTCTCACTCGCTCTAGCCACAACAACATCAAACTGTATGCCTTCTATGATGCCTACTCACTCACAAGGGACACATCCGACCTGACTAACATAATAGCTGTGCCACTCACTTTCATCTTCTGTAATAACTGCCTGTTTCTTGTTTCGGGAAGGAAAAGCAAGGAGACCTCATAAAGAAACAAAAAGAGTGAAGACAGGTGGTGTGCTGTCTGTCATTCAGCTCCCCACCCCTTACGTGGAGAGAATCCTGACCATACCTGACCTGAGGAGATCCTGGACTAGCATTGGATACTGCCTTGACTGAACTAAGGCTTGGCAACAACAAACTTCCTTACTTTATGTCTACATTAAATGCTCCAGCAAGACTGAGGTAATATGAGTTTGACTACTCTGGCATTGAGTTAAACCCTTCCATCCCAACCTTAAGTTCACCTGGACCATCTCTGATACCTCTCTTTCCTTCCTGGACCTCTCTATTTCCATCTCTGGCAACTACCTTGAAAGTGATGTCCATTTCAATCCCACCGACTCCCACAGCTACCTAGAATACACCTCCTCCCACCCACCTTCCTGCAAAAATGCTATCCCCTATTTCCAATTCCTTTGCCTCTGCCACATCTGCTCCCGGGATGAGGCATTCCACTCCTGTACATCTTAGATATCCTCGTTTTTCAAGGAGCGCAGCTTCCCCCCTCAGTGGCCAAGAACGCCCTTGACCATGTCTCCTGCATTTTCCACAACTCATCCCTCACACCCCCTTCCCACAATAACAACCAAAACAGCATCCCCCTCGTCCTCACGTATCACCCCACCAACCTCCGGATCCAACACATCAGCCTCTGACACTTCTGCCATCTGCAATTAGACCCCACCACCAAAGATATTTTTCCATCCCCACCCTTATCTGCTTTCTGGAGAGACCACTCTCTCTGTGACTCTCTTGTCCGCTCCACACTCCCCTCCAGCCCCACCACACCCGGTGCTTTCCCCTGCAACCGCAGGAAGTGCTACACCTGCCCCTACACCTCCCCCCTCACCCCCATCCCAGGCCCCAAGGAAACTTTCCAAATCAAGCTGATGTTCACCTGTACATCTGCTAATGTGGTAGCCTGTATCTGCTGTTCCTGTTGTGGCCTCCTCTACATTGGGGAAACGAAGTGGAGGTGTGGGGATTGCTTTGCAGAATGCCTACGCTCGGTTCGCACTAAAAAACTGCACCTCCCAGTCGAGAACCATTTCAACTCCCCCTCCCATTCCTTAGACGACATGTTCATCATGGGCCTTCTGCGGTGCCACAATAATCCCACTGGAAGGTTGCAAGAACAGCAACTTATATTCCGCTTGGGAACCGTGCAGCCCAATAGTATCAATGTGGACTTCACAAGGTTCAAAATCTCCCCTCCCCCCGACTGCATCCTAAAACCAGCCCATCTCGTCCCCACCTCGCTAACCTGTCCTTCCTCCCACCCAGCCCCTCCTCCCACCTCAAGCCCCACCCTCATCTCCTACCTACTAATCTCATCCCGCCCCCTTGACCTGTACATCCTCCCTGGACTGACCTATCTCCTCCCTAACTCCCCACCTACACTGACCTTTACTGGCTTCATTCCCACCTCTTTGGCCTGTCTGTCTCCTCTCCACCTATCTTCTCCTCTATCTATCTTCTATCCACCTCCCCCCTCTCCCTATTTATTTCAGAACCCCCATTCCCTCCCCCATTTCGAAAGAAGGGTCCAGGTCTGAAATGTCAGCCTTCCTGCTCTTCTGATACTGCTTGGCCTGCTGTGTTCATCCAGCTCTACACCTTGTTGTCTCAGATTCTCCAGCATCTATGGTTCGTACTACCCCTACACTTCACATCTAGCTTGATTGTGCCACACATCCCACTATGGCCTACATTGCTCAGAGCTTGGTAATGTTCCTGACGTTGTATATGGTCAAGACTGCTTGGGGCTACTATATCTTTGTTTACACTGTCTGTTAATGCCTCAGGTTCATATAGCATGTTCTGCTCGCAAGTGTCTTTTATCTGTTTTGAGTGGGTGTCTGTGTAATGCTGTTGCCCTTTGGAGGGGCTCCAGTCACTTGGAAGTGAAGTCCCATCCCTCATAGAAGGAGATACATACTTTACCCAGATTGAATTTTTGCTCTGATATCTTTACTTTGGCCTCTCATTTGATTTTTCCAACTTTCTTCCTTTTGCTCATGTCTTCAAAGCTGGGAAGATTCTGCCAAGCATCTGTGATTCTTGGCAAAACAAAGATTTGATTGCTTGGAACATAGAAGAAAGGATATTGTCTAATAATTAAATCATCAGTCATTAATTCATTACCAATATCACCAGATATGTGGATTCAGTGAATACTCTGGAACAATGAACTAAATCTAAGTAGCTCTTCCCTACTAAATGTCGTCCCTAGTTTCAGTGATAATACAATGCTAAGCATTTTGAATCTGAGAATTTAATACCCGCTCATGAGAACGTTCTTGAATTGATTCCATTGAGTTCATTTCTTTTCATGTGCACTTGGCATTTAGAAAGGTGCCTCTAGTCAGTTCTTAAATCAGACTTGCAGGAACATTTAATTATTAAAATTTACCTTATATGAGAGAAGATAAAAAGCCCATGCTGTTGGAGGCAGTATATTCACATGCATAGAGAATTACCTAAGGTGCATAAAACAGTAAATAGAGATAAAGGTGATAATGGGAACAGCAGATGCTGGAGAATCCAAGATAACAAAGTGCGGAGCTGGATGAACACAGCAGGCCAAGCAGCATCTCAGGAGCACGAAAGCTGATGTTTCGGGCCTAGACCCTTCATCATCTGATGAAGGATCTAGGCCTGAAACGTCAGCTTTTGTGCTCCTGAGACGCTGCTTGGCCTGCTGCGTTAATAGAGATAAAGGGTTATTTTTCAGTTTATTAACCTGTAACTAGTGGGGCTCCATAGGGACAAGTGTTGGAACTGTAACTGTTGACAATATATTTAATGACTTGGGAGAAAGAAGCCAAATTTGAAGAAGATACAAAAATAAAGGCAAGCTGTGAGAGGAATTCAAACAGTTTAAAGAGAGATATTGATAGGCTAAGTAAGTGGGCTAAATGTTGGCAAATGGGAGTACAGCATAGGAAAATGTGAAGTTATTCATTTTGGAATGGACCAAAAAAGGGCATTATTTAAATGCAAAAATGCTGTAGCAAGTTGCAACACAAAGGGGACCAGTGCACGAAACACAGAAAGCTAGCACACAGGTGCTGCAGATAATCAGGAAGGTCAATGGAATCAGAAATAGTAGGAACTGCAGATGCTGGAGAATCTGAGAATAGAAGGTATAGAGCTGGATGAACTCAGCAGGCCAAGCAGCATCAGAGGAACAGGAAAGCTGATGTTTCGGGCCTTTTCTGAAGAAGGGTCTAGGCCTGAAATGTCAGCTTTCCTGCTCCTCTGCTGCCTGGCCTGCTATGCTCATCCAGCTCTACACCTTGTTAACTCAGGTTAATGGAATGTTGGCCCTTGTTTCAAGGGAGTTGGAGTATCACATTACAAAAGTCTTACTGCAACTATACAAGATGCTGGTAAATTCACATTTGGGGCACTGTGAAAAGTTTTGTTCCCCTTATTTAAGGGAAGATCATTTCATTGGAGGCAGATCAGAGAATGTTCACTGGGAGGCTCCTGGTATTGTCATATGAGTAAAGGCTAAACAGGTTGGGCAATCAGGGATGGGCAATAGATGATGGATAGCCTGCAATGCCCTTATCCTGTGGATGAACAAATAAAACTTTTAAAGCAAACATCTGGGTCTAAGATTTCAAATTATTTTATTCATTCATGGGGTGAGAGTGTCATTGGCTAGGCCGCATATATTGTCTATCCCTAACTGCCCAGAGAGCAGTTTAGAGTCAGACAAATTGCTATGGATCTGGAGTCACATGTAGGCCAGACTGGGTAAGGATGGCAGTTTCCTTCCCTAAGGGACATTAGTGAACCAAATGGGTTTTTCCAATAAATGACAATGAATCACGGTCATCATTAGATTCTTAATTCCAGATATTTATTGAATTCAAATTCCACCACTTGCCATAGTGGGATTCGAACCCAGGTACCCAGAACATTATCTGGGTTTCTGGATTAACAGGCCAGCAATATTACCACGATTATGACAAAATGCAGGGAGCAAATGAGAAGAGTTAGAGACCAATTCTATTCACTGGAGTTTGGAAGAATGCATTGCAACACATGGGATTCTTAAGGTCCTTGACTGGATAAATGCTGAGAGGAAATCTCCCCTCAGAATCTAGGATCAGATACCAATGTCATAGAATTTAGGAGCACCAATTTAAGACTGCGATAAGGAGGAATTTCTTCTCCCAGAGGATTGTGAGTCATTGGAATGCATTGCCACAGTTAGTTGTGGGGGCAGAATCCATGTGTATATTTAAGGTGTGAGATAGATAGATTGTTGATTCGGGGAATTAATGGTTACAGGGAAAATGCAGAAAAGTAGACGTGAGGAATGTCAGATCAGCCATAATCCTGTTGAATAGCATAGGCTCAAGGGTTGAACAGCCTAACCCTGTTCCCATTTCTTATGATCTTACGACCTTAGGAAAATCAGGGCACCACTTGCCTTCTTCTAGCAGTGCAGGTTTCTTGTAGAATGATGATAAGGGGAAAGCTCAAAGGGCTCCTGTTCTCTGTACTTTCTACTCTCCATCATTCATTCAATAAATTAATTTGTGAACTAAATACAGTGCTCATCAATTGAGATTACATTTAACTGCAGAATCTTCCCGGTGGAAGTAATGCTAGCTGCTAACTAAAAAATCATCAATATGGAAATGAAATGAGCCATGTTTAATAATCAGAGATAGGATACTTAGATTCAAAGGTGAATTGTGCCATGGAAGATAATAAAATGTGAGGCTGGATGAACACAGCAGGCCAAGCAGCATCTCAGGAGCACAAAAGCTGACGTTTCGGGCCTAGACCGTTCATCAGAGAGGGGGATGGGGAGAGGGAGCTGGAATAAATAGGGAGAGAGGGGGAGGCGGACCGAAGATGGAGAGTAAAGAAGATAGGTGGAGAGAGTATAGGTGGGGAGGTAGGGAGAGGATAGGTCAGTCCAGGGAAGACGGACAGGTCAAGGAGGTGGGATGAGGTTAGTAGGTAGCTGGGGGTGCGGCTTGGTGTGGGAGGAAGGGATGGGTGAGAGGAAGAACCGGTTAGGGAGGCAGAGACAGGTTGGACCGGTTTTGGGATGCAGTGGGTGGGGGAGAAGAGCTGGGCTGGTTGTGTGGTGCAGTGGGGGGAGGGGACGAACTAGGCTGGTTTAGGGATGCAGTAGGGGAAGGGGAGATTTTGAAACTGGTGAAGTCCACATTGATACTATATGGCTGCAGGGTTCCCAGGCGGAATATGAGTTGCTGTTCCTGCAACCTTCGGGTGGCATCATTGTGGCAGTGCAGGAGGCCCATGATGGGCATGTCATCTAGAGAATGGGAGGGGGAGTGGAAATGGTTTGCGACTGGGAGGTGCAGTTGTTTGTTGCGAACTGAGCGGAGGTGTTCTGCAAAGCACCTCCGCTCAGTTCACAACAAACAACTGCACCTCCCAGTCGCAAACCATTTCCACTCCCCCTCCCATTCTCTAGATGACATGTCCATCATGGGCCTCCTGCACTGCCACAATGATGCCACCCGAAGGTTGCAGGAACAGCAACTCATATTCTGCCTGGGAACCCTGCAGCCATATGGTATCAATGTGGACTTCACCAGTTTCAAAATCTCCCCTTCCCCTACTGCATCCCTAAACCAGCCTAGTTCGTCCCCTCCCCCCACTGCACCACACAACCAGCCCAGCTCTTCTCCCCCACCCACTGCATCCCAAAACCGGTCCAACCTGTCTCTGCCTCCCTAACCGGTTCTTCCTCTCACCCATCCCTTCCTCCCACACCAAGCCGCACCCCCAGCTACCTACTAACCTCATCCCACCTCCTTGACCTGTCCGTCTTCCCTGGACTGACCTATCCCCTCCCTACCTCCCCACCTATACTCTCTCCACCTATCTTCTTTACTCTCCATCTTCGGTCCGCCGCCCCTCTCTCCCTATTTATTCCAGCTCCCTCTCCCCATCCCCCTCTCTGATGAAGGGCCCAGGCCCGAAACGTCAGCTTTTGTGCTCCTGAGATGCTGCTTGGCCTGCTGTGTTCATCCAGCCTCACATTTTATTATCTTGGAATTCTCCAGCATCTGCAGTTCCCATTATCTCTTGTGCCATGGAAGATCTTTGTCCATATTTATGACAGCTAAATTCTCCAACTCTTCGCAGTTGCTGTCTGCATTTGTCAAATTATTTGAAATTTTAGGCCCAGACATTTTCTTTAAAGGTGGAGTTATTTTTAATTCAGTCACAGGATGAGGGCATTGCTAGCTAGGCCAGCATTAATTGCTTGCCTCTTATTGCCCAGAGGGCAGTCAAGAATCAGCCACATTACTGTGGGTCTGGACTCACATGTAGGCTGGATCAAGCAAGGACAGCAGTTTCCTTCCCCGAAGGGCATTAATGAAGTAGATAGGTTCTTCTGACAATTAACAATGAATTCATAGTCATCATTAGACTCTTAATTCCAGATTTTTATTGAATTTAAATTCCACCATCTGCAGTTCCCCAAATCATTACCTGGATCTCTGGATTAACAGTCCAGCAATAATAACATGGACAGTGCAAGTTGGAAAATTTGCTTGCTCACTGCGCCTGCAATGCATATACATAAATGTACGCATGCACATGCATTTGTACACACACACACACACACACACACACACACACACACACACACACACACACACACGTGAGTAAACACACAGGC
The DNA here is from genome assembly GCF_030684315.1 of Stegostoma tigrinum. Taxonomy (NCBI): domain Eukaryota; kingdom Metazoa; phylum Chordata; class Chondrichthyes; order Orectolobiformes; family Stegostomatidae; genus Stegostoma; species Stegostoma tigrinum. The sequence continues at coordinate 41,009,244 of NC_081364.1, read as the reverse complement.
ACACATACACATGTTTGCTCATAACATGGACCATCTAGCCCTCATCCCTCGCTCTCCCACATGGATCATGAACTTCCAGTTTCAATCTATACCAATTTATACAAATTTCTGTCTCCCAACCACATTATTGGACCCAAATATCTTCCATGAGATCACATGCCTCCATTGCACAGCCCATATGTCCTTATCACCCCTAATACAAACTTAATGATAACTCATGCTTGCCCAACCAACACAATTTGTACTTACACCTTCCCTGCCAACTTACTCAGCATCCACCATGGGCATACATGAGAGGCCATGGTGAAATGAAAAAAAAAGTTCTTAATATCCATTGAAATTTTAATTACGTTACAATGAAGCCCTATTCATAAAAACAGTCAAAACTTTTAAATTTCCTCAGATATTGAATTCCTTGCAAAAATAGTTAGTGATGACCCCACCCAGATAATTAGTTTTAGAGTAAATTCTGGCCTAACAAGAAAGGCTAAATGGCTTTCTTCATTCATAAGTATCTTCTGATCATAGTTTGTCCACTAATCAGTGGTGTTGCGAACAAGCAGGAGATATTCAGTCAGGTTCCCATTTCTGACGCTTTTCTAATGATTCACTTAGGAAAGTAATATCCAATGCTCAGCCATGGAGCCTTCACTTCAGTGTTTCCCATCTGCATTGTTCACTGTGGCCCCAATTCGAGGCTGGAAAATATTCATGACCCTTCACTGAGAATGCTGAGGTGGTGGTGATGGTGTTGGGAGGGGTGTGGGTGAGGGTGTTGGAAAAGTGGGGACCTGTCTATTAGTGTGGGAGTACAACTCTTATAACTGTATCAGAGTCTCATGGTGGTCATTACTGTCATAAAGCTCATAAATCTCAAATTTTACCTCATGACACATCTTGGGATACCAACCTCTACTTTAGCAAGGCCTTACTTCCCACCCGCACTGCTGTGAAGAATGTCTACCTATTGAATGAGATCATAGATTTAAAAAATAGCCATGTGTGAGATAGCAGCTGTGTATATTCATACTCTATCACAAGCCAGGCAAAATAAAAGTGAAATTACAACTTTGATTTGTTTGACGAAACAGCAAGCATGGATTGCTCAGCATGTTCTGCTGAAATTATCTAACAGCCTTTGCATTAACATTACATTAACTGGAATTTATTCCATCAGGAAGAACTGTTGAGTCTCATAGAATTTACTCCAAGATATCAGCAGGACCAAAATAAAAATTCTGCAGTAAAGAAGCAGACTGTAATAAAACCAATCAGTGCTGAGCTGAGTGCAAATGAAACTGACAAGTGAAACTAGAAAAGGAGAGATCCCAACATGTTTAATACATTTTCTAAATGAACAAAGATGTTATCAACATAATGCTTTCATGTGCTTTGCATGCCAATGAGTGAGTGACACTTCTTGAATCTTTCCAGTTACAGTTGCTTTGTTTTGCAGTACGTTAATATAGTAAATGTTTCCTTGCAAAGGGAGCATGCTTTTAACTGACAGTGTGATTTTTTTGGGAGTGATGAGAGCCAAACATATCCACCCTCAGTATCTTGAGGCTGAGGTAAATTTAACTCCTTCATCTCACCTGCACATTACCAGTAAATTGTCTGGCCACAATGACATTTAACTTGTGACAACCACTGAAAGAATCAAAATTCAGAGCACTGAGCCCCTCCATTTGTACTCCCTCTTCTGTTGAGATGTTCTTTGCTGAAGTGTAACAAAGCAGGGCCCAGGATTTTTGCTCAGTGGGAAGGAAGTCCATGATGATTATGCTCCAGTTTCAGTGGAAGCAGGCTGCCTTGACATCTGTCCACAACAGAACCCTGAGCTTTGAGTTGCCTGCCACTTTAACAGACCACCCAGTTCCCTGGCCAACATCTCTGTCTCAGGCTTGCTGCAGTGTTCCTGTGAAGCTCAGCACAAGCTGAAGGAACAACATCTAATTTTTCACTTGGAGACTTTGTAGCCCTTTGGATTCAATATTGATAATAATTTAAATAATTTTAGGGCTGAACTCTCCCATGTCCTGGTCCCCAATCCCTCACACACTGGGCCTCGTTATCATATTCTAAATAAAAACCAAAAGTACTGCAGATCTTGTAAATAAGAGAAATCAGAGTTAACATTTTGGGTCCAGTGACCCTGCTGGTTCCAGTTCTGAGGAAGGTTCACCAGACCTGAAACATTTAATCTGATTTCTCTCATAGATGCTGCCAGACCTGCTTGAGATTCCAGTAATTTCTGTTTTTGCTCTTGTTATCACTTGGTCTGCCACTACAAAGTACCTTTACCCATTGTTAGCCACTAACAGTGTCCATTAACAGATTGTCACGTTCCTAGACAGATCATTATCCACTCCTTTGTCCAACTGTTCTTCTTTCTCTTTGGGCTCTACCCTCACCTATCATTTACCCCATACCCCCTCCCCCACCCTATCTTCTATATATAAACCAAAATTTTCTAGCAACCATCAGATCTGAGGAAGGGTCACTCGATCCAAAACATCACCTCTGATTTTTCTTCACAAATGCTGTCAGGCCTACTGAGCTCTTCCAGCAACTTCTGTTTTTGTTTCTGATTTGCAGCATCCAGCAGTTCTTTTGATTTTAATGCAGATTAATTGAGATGTCAACTAATGTTTTTTTTCAGAGGTGGGGTCATCCCAGCTGCCTGACTGTGCACTGCTCCCTTGCCACACATCCCAACCTACTGTCGACGCAGATCTAGACATTTAATGCTGTCACGTCTAGGGTTCTTGGTATGGAGTGAGTTATGGAGGAAGCATGAAATTTGGTTACGCTCTAGTGCTGAAGGCCTGCTTCTAAATGGGAATCCTTATGGGTATGCAGGAGTAGGACTTGTCGAGAAATTAATGAATTGGTAGAAACCCTGCAATCTCAGTCTTAGCTTGTTTACTATTTCCATTAGTTTTCATTATGATATCTCCATTGATGGTGGTTTACAAATACAGTAGATTATAATATTATCTTTTTTGTGCATTCTAGGTAAAATCCCAGCTTATTGACAGAACCATTTCAACTTCATGTTGAATATAATGCCGCATTACTGAAAGATTTTGAATGTAGTTCCTTGGGGCCACAGATTTAATATTGTGATAGCAGCAAAACCACTTCTGAGCAGGATAATTACTCTAGCATGTGATATTTAAACCATATTTTATTTTCTCATTCCTCCAACTAATGACAGTACAGGATTGCTATGGCTGCTTGGTATGTGAAGTGTTGTGACATTCTTGACGTAAAAATAATTTCTTACCAAACATCCTTTGCATAATATTAAAAACCAAATTTTGCAACTGAAGAGTAATAATTTCTTAGCTTCTTGGGGCATGACTGTAATTTTAACTTTCCAGTGTGAGTGAGTTGGAATCATATTGAAATTAAGTTACATTTGGCAGCAGTAACATTCACTTTTCACCTTAGAATGGATATGTTATAGCACAAGACAAAATCAAGTTAATTAAATTCGCTGATGTGATTTCCAAGAAAATGCATGCTAGACTAATGTACTGTGAAGAATAAGTGCCTGACCTTCTGCTTTTGTCACTTGGTGTGTTCCATTTGACAATATTTATATTGCAGTGTTGCAGTGACTGTGGGAGAGCCAACTCTAGGCAACAGAACATGGCCAGAGGATTGGAAAATGCAGAATAAATAGCAACACTTGGTGCTGGCAGCAGATGAAACAAATCCAAATCTGCAGGAAAAAGAGTCTATGAACAGCACACTGCATCATGTTTCAGTCACAGTTCAGAGAATCAGCTGTTTTCCCTTGACTAGATTCATTCTTTGAACATATCCCCAGCTGATTATCATTTTAGTTTTAATAAAAGGCAAAAGAAGATTTTTCCCAGTTCCTCCTGTTTTGTCATTCCATCGTGTTGTTTAGATAAAGCAGGGTTCCTGACTCAAATTTCTGCAGTTTCTTCTGTTGTTTCTGGCCCTTGGGTTGGTTGGACAGTGGCATAAATAAAAGAAATATCCAGGGAGGAACGCTTTCAATGTAAAGGATTTCTACAATCAGATTAAGGTATATAAGTCACTTTCAAGATCACTTTGTATGAGACACTGAAATTCTTCAGATCCTTGGAAAGCTGTGATTCTGGGCCTAGACATCAAATGTTGAGCAGAACAACTTGCATCGGCAAATTTCATGATCCTGAATTGCAATTCAAAGAGGGAGGAAATTTCAGTTCTGGCATGCTGGTGCAGGCAGCAGATTGATGAGAGATGCAGTCTGTTCAACCAGCTGTGGCAGGCTATCCGGCATGCTGTGATGTAAGGATGTAATGTCAACATGCAACAGACTGCACAGCATCAACGACACTTCCAATGCCCTGAACCTTTAAAGGACTCCTTCTGTCATGCAGTCTCAAATATTTGGAATCAGAAGCTGATGTGAAAAGGTTTGGTGTTCCTTTCCATTAATTCTCCACTTCTTCTAGACTGTCTCTTACATTTGATTGAGTACATTTCTTGAAAACACATTCAGTATGACAAATAACTTGTAACCACCTAATGACATTTTGAAGGTGTACTTTTTACAACATCCTCCTCTGTATTGAGATTGTCATTACTCCTGCGATTATCAACAAGGTTTCATTTTTAATCCTTTCAAATCTGATATTAAATTGTAGTTAGAATCAAAATTAAAGCCTTTATATTCAGGTGTCTCATTTGTTTTCACCAGCAGAACTGAATTTTCTGTGCAGGCCCCATTGAATTTCCTGCTTTTTAAAAGATTTGTTCAGGAAATGTGTGCATTGCTAGGCAACTAGAATTTATTGTTTATCTCAAATTGCTCAAAATACACTTCAGAGTCAACTGCATTGCTATCACCACGCAAGCCAGACCAGGTAAGAATGGCAGATTTCTTTCTCTAAAGATTATTGCTGAACACCAGGAGGGTTTTTACATCAATGGTTACATCATTGTCAACAGGCCAGCTTCTTATTCAAATTTTTTTATTAGATTCAGGTTTTATCATCTGCTTGGTCTGCTTCGAACTCGTGTCTCCAGAATATTAGCCTGGGTTCCTGGATTACTTGGCCAGATATAACCACTACATTTCTGCCTTCCCATGATTAGCTGAATTTGGGTGAGTATCTCTTTGGTGTATCTGCCTTTGTTTGGGAATTTGCCACTGTTGCCCTTAAAGTCCCCCTATATCTTTTCTAATGCCTTGCAATGTTGCTTAGTTGTTTCATAGACAAATTAATTGCATCTGGTGTTATAAATTAAACAAATCATCCAGGATGTCAACATGACATTATTGCCTCAATTAAATTTGCCTACCTGTGTAAGGTGATTTTATCTTTTTGCTGACCTAGCCAATTCTAGAAAATCTAATGAATGAAAAGAATTTTGTTGTTTTGTCTTCTGCACCTCGGTTACTGCAGTACCACTGTTAAATTGGCGAAGACACTGAAGAAAATCCTAACTAATGTCAGAGTTATTAATCAGGTACATAATGTGCAGCATTTTCCCCAACAGCAAGAAGAATCTTGCATATAAAATAAATAAACTGGTTGAGCATGGCCTTTTAAAACTCAAATGGTGCAAAGAACACGGTGAGACAGTGTGCAATGAAGTATACTGTTCTAAATCGAGTTTAGAGAGGCCTTGGTAGACATGTGCACAAGACATTAAAGGGAACAGGACAGGTAGACAGAGTTTCTAATAAAGCATACAGTATTCTAGGCGTCATTAATATGGCATTGTAAATGCCTAAGGATGCAGGCAAAAGGCAGGGGATTGACAGTAAATCAAAGTTACACTGTGAGCCAATATAAGGACAATGAGCTGAATGGTCTCCTTCTACACCATAAGAATTTAATGATTCTGTGATTCAATGATGGCGCTTTGATGTCATGAGTTGCTATCTGCAAGTTTTAGACTAACTCAAGTGACAATGACATTAGTTTTCCAAGATTGGCTCATTTGCACAGATTCAGGTCCAGATTTGAACAGATACAGGGAGCAATGATGTGAAAAGGAAGTTACAAGGTAGAATTGTTGGACTATGTTAGAGTAAGAGAACAAATATTCTGAAAACTTTTCAAAAACTTCTGCAAAGTCCTGCTGAAAAATCGACTTGAAACGTTGATTTTGCTGTTTTCCATCAATTCTACCTGGCCTGCTGAGATTTTTTCAGCACCTTCTATGAAGCTTATGTTCTCTTGCCCATTGCTTCCTGGAAACTACTTATGTTCCTGTAGTCGATGATGTAGCTCTGATATATCCAGTCATAGTCTGACCCATATACTTACAGGAGATGGTGGTGGGATTTTTCATCAAACGGTCGATGTAAATAGCCTCAACAACCAAGGTGCCAATCTAAATGGTTCCCAATGTGATTGAAGTGCTAATATTTCAATGTACCCTTTACTGATTTCCCACTGATGAAAGGCTAGCTTCCTATGTTTTTTAAAAATGGCGGCAATTGTTCCATGTTGACCAGGAATACAATATATGGAGTATCCCTTCCCCAAGTGTATATGTTCATGAAGTGGTTGAGACAAGAACTCTGCAATGGTCATCTTCTTCTTAATCAATTACATCCTAAGTGCTAATGGACACTGTTTGGGATGACAAAATGCCTGTCAATTTTCTATTATTGACAATAGGTTTTATGGAGCTACAGTAGATGACTGTCTGTGGAAAACCTAGGCTAGAAGTTTGGAACTATTTAATTCTTGGCTGCCATCATAGTACATGCCTTCATTGTTCAAACAAATGGAAGGAAAAAGTTTTGAGGGAATGCTGTGTGGGTTACAGGAAAGTAATATAAGAAATAACTACATCACTTTACTATCTGAACTTTTAGCAAGGATGAAGCTGAGTTAGAAACAAAAACTTGTTCAGGGTTCCTGACTAAAATATCAACCGCAGTAAATTTCACAGAGTGAGTACACTCCTACATGTTCTATGTATCCTGAGATAAACTATCTAGAAAGAACAGCCATTCTGTAAGGAGTGCACTACATGTCATTATTCAAGGAAATTGTATTAGAAAACATCATTTACAGCATCTAGAATGTTTTCAGTGTTCCCAGCTAAAATATCAACTACAGTAAACTCACAATGTGAATACTCCCTGCATGTATTGCCGATCCTTATACAATCTATCCACAAATAACAGTTGTTGCATAAGGAATGCTATGCAAATTATTAATTATTCAAATTGTGTTAGAATAAGTCATTTACGTTACCTAAAATGTTCATAGCTTTTATATGTATATTCAATATTAAAGGCTGCTGGAACTCCCTGCCTCTTATTATTGTTCAGTGCAAATCAAAACATAAGACTTTGTTGAAAGCAACTCATGATAACACAAGTAAACAAGAACACAAGAAATATGAGCAAGAGTAGATAAGGGACATACAAGCTTGCTTTGCATTTTAATATGATCATAGCTGAACTTGGGCTACAATTCAATTTACCCACTTCCTCCCCACACCCTTTCATTCCCTAAGTGACAATATTTTAAGTGACACAATGGCACAGTGCGTAGCTCTGTTGCCTCACAGCACCAGGGACCTGGGTTTGATTCTACACTCGGGTGACTATATGTGTGGAGTTTGCACATTCTCCCTGCGCCCTTGTGGGTTTCCTCTAACGGTCCAAAAATGCGCAGATAGGGTGAAATTTTCATGCTAAGTTGCCAATGGTGTTCAGGTATGTGTAGGTTGGGTGGGTTTATAGGGGGATAGGTCTGGGTGGGATGCTCTGAATGTTGGTGTGGACTTGTTGGGCTGAAGTGCTTGTTTCCACACTGTAAGGATTCTTTGATCTCTCTTTCCCAGCCTCAAATTTATTCAACCATAGGGCATCCATAAACTTCTGGTGTACAGAATTCTCTAAGCTCACAATACTTTGAGTAAATAATTTCTCTTCTGATTAGTCCTAAATTATGAGAATAAATGTCAAATTTACTCAGTTTTTCATCATATGATAGCTCTCTTACCTTAGGGGCGATCTAATATAATGAACCTTCACTGTTCTGCCTCCACTGCATGTATGTTCTTCCCTAAATATGCACCCTAAAACTGCACACTGTATTCCACACATTGTCTCACAAAAGCCCTATAAGTTGGAGCAAGACTGCTTATTCTTTTACTCAGGTCCCCTTGCAATTTTTAATCCACCTACAATCTCATGTAGGTTCACCATTTTAAATTGAGACTGGGAAATTCATTGATGACTGAAATATTGGTGAGAATATTGCCAGCCATACAGTTCCTATGTCTCTGACAGTTCACTATGTGCTGCATCCTGAATTAATTTGTTTCACAATAAGTCAACATATCTTTGATGATAGGTAGTTGCTATAGCTACAGATGTTCGTATAACAACAAGTACCAACGATTCCTCTTTATTGAGCCCTACAATAGTTGTTTTCCATGCCTGAGGCAAGCTAAAGCTCAGTTGACTGATATTCTTTAAAAGGAACTGGATAAATACCTTTTTGACCTCAAGGCGTCTCAGGCTCTCGCAAAGACATAAGAAAAGCTCATCCATGAACATATTTTTGCTGATAAAACTCTGCTCTTCTGGTCCACAGTCAGTAAGACCTATAACACATAACAATGCATTTTTCCAAGACACAACTCCTTGAAGTAAAGAGATAACAAGGTGCAGAGCTGGATAAACACAGCAGGCCAAGCAGCATCACAGGAGCAGGAAGGCTGACGTTTCGGGCCTAGACCCTTCTTCAGAAATGAGGAAGGGGAAGGGGGTTCTGAAATATATAGATATAGAGGGGGAGGCGGATAGAAAATGAATAGAGGAGAAGATAGGTGGAGAGGAGGCAGCCAGATCAAAAAGGCAAGGATGGAGCCAGTAAAGATGAATGTAGTTGGTGAGTTCGGGAGGAGATCGGTCAGTCCAGGGAGGATGGACAGGTCAAAGGGGCGGGATGAGGTTAGTAAGTAGGAGATGGGGGTGGGGCTTAAGGTGGGAGGAGGGGATAGGTGGGAGGAAGGACAGGTTAGGGAGGTGGGGACGAGCTGGGCTGGTTTTGGGATGCGGTGGGGGGAGGGGAGATTTTGAACATTGTGGAGTCTGCATTGATACTATTGGGCTGCAGGGTTCCCAAACGGAATATGAGTTGCTGTTTCTGCAACCTTCGGGTAACATTGCTGTGGCACTGCAGGAGGCCCAGGATGGACATGTCATTTGTGGAATGGGAGGGTGAGTTAAAATGGTTCGCGACTGGGAGGTGCAGTTGTTTAGTGTGAACTGAGTGTAGGTGTTCTGCAAAGCCTCTGCTTGGTTCCTTCAGTTTCAAGAAAATTGAAGTCCTGCATCAACTTAATGCCTAAGACATATACTGATCACCAAGCTTTGTCATTGAGCGAACTGAGCTGAACGTCGTCAAGTCTCTTAGCAGTTTGGACCTTGTTATCTCGTTTGGTGCCACCATAAACAAGGAAGTGGGCAATAGATTTTCAAAAGCAAAAGGTACGTTTAGCAGACTCTGCAAGCACGTGTGGAGTAATCACAGCCTCAGAGCACTGACCAAATTCAAAAATATATGAAACGGCAGACCTCACCACCTTTCTGTATGGTGCTGTCATGTCCACCTTCTACAACAGTTTCATTTGCACTACCTCTGCAGCATCCTCAGAATTCACAGGAATATCCACATCACAAACACTGAAACATTGGATTCAGCCAAAATCACCAGCATCAGGACCATCCTCCTGGAAAGCCAATTGCATTGTGTTGGTAATGTTTCTCAGATGGGCGACAGATGCCTGCCCAAGATCATGTTGAACAGGAAGCTGTAAATGAAATAGTGTTGTCCCTTACATGTGCTTCAAGAACTCTCTGAAGAAGGTCCTTTCTGTGTGCAACAAAGACTATCATAGTGGAAATTACAGTTCATAGATCATAGTACTGGATGATGTTACATTGGGTGTGCTACAGACTCCTTTGAGGTGGAGCAAAAAGCCAGCATGAAGGTAAAATCTGACAGGTTAATTGCTCCAGCAGTGACTACACCATCATTTTCACCCACTTTGAGAGAAACAGTTATTTATGCATAGGCCTGACTAGCCTTCAGCAGAACAGAAATTGATAAGTACAACTTTCCTAAAATCTTTGTCTGTGAAGAAATACCAAGAGAATAAGGCAAGTGCTCACAAATTACTTTTTGTTGCTTTATCTTTAAGCTAGCACACATATCTGCACAGCAGCAGCATGTAGAATTAATATACAATTATTGGCCCTGTATGTTTACACATTTTAGGCAGGCATATGCTAATATAGAGGCCATCTTGATCTGTGTAGGGCCTCTGAAGATGTTCTTGCCATCTGAAACCAGTAGCTGTCAGGGCCATCCAATGCGTGTTGACATGTGTTCTGAATAATCTGGACATCCGATTAGATCCATCTCTCTCCTTAGAAACAACAAGAGTTAATAGGGAGTAGCAAATGAATTATACAGAGGAAAAGATAAGGAACAAGTTGAGGTGTCAGTTGTGATGTAGGAGAGAATGAGCTTAGGGTCGCAGCTAGATATTTCTTTGCAGAATCAAGTTGAATAGTTGCAAAATAACCAACACAACATATTTTGCTATGCAAGAGAATGGTCGCAATGCTGGTGATTTTGGTTGTTTCCAATTTGAGCTACGTATGGGAGGTGCCGTATTAATAAATTGAAGGGAACTCATTCTAAAGCAGAAATGGGCTTGCTGTCCTCTAAGAGTTCTCACGGGGTTAGTTGATTTTCCAAAAGTGCTTCATGGACATCTGGGCAATAGTGTAATAATTGAGTGAATGGTAACAACAGGCCGCATAACAGTTTTCCATACCTATGCCGACAATGCAGTATTCGTATCATTGTCACTGGGACCTGAAAACCACTTTTAGCTTAGAGATGCAGTGGATTGACATGATGAAAGGTTTATTATGGACTTCAGATGAGATCTGTGAACACCTTCCCCATGAAATACAGACAGTGGATAATCAAACATTCAGAAGCAGATATAATCCAGCATATATCAGCTTTCCACGCAAATCCAAATGCATCTTATTTCTTTTTGCCAATTACCTTAAACACAGAAGATTCAGGAAGCTTGATGTGGGGTGGAGGGATTAGCCTCAGAAGAGGGTTGCGTAGTAGCATGCATAGGAAGACAATTTCTCTGGCAGCATTGTTTAAACATTTGATATAAATGCTTTCAATGTTCTACAGCAGACACTACAAGGCTTGTAGAGCATACAAAAGATAGAGTGGAAAGCCGAATATTCATGATTCATGTTTCACCCACTAGTATCTCAAAATTACATCATGGTCCCCTTAGTGTCATACGATCCTATTCGAATGGGCTAATAAACATCCTAGCAGTTTCTGGAGGGCACTGGGATTACCCATTTTGTGGATCAATGGAAATGAAGGCTACCTGCTGGTCACTGGGAAGGTAATTGCAAAGTTGCTCATTTCAGTCTGGCATTTTCCTGTACCTGCCTGGTGGGAGTAAAGGATAATTAGTCCAAGTCGACTGTGCTTACTTCATCCTTGTCGAGGAAGTATATGATATTATACCATTCAAATCCTGTTGGGATTTACTGAGATCAACCGATAAAATACCCAGTTGGCAAGTGTAAGAACTCAAACTAAATATGTAATTGGTAAAATGGAATGTGAGTTCCAGATCAGCAGCTGACCTCTATGACAGGTGCTTTCTGGAGTTCCACATGGGAAAGAGTTAATCACCAGTGTAGAAAGCTCAAACAAAATCTTTTTAACGACTTCTGGGAGGAAGCGCACCACTGCCTACCAAATCACAATTAATCACTGTTAGATCAAGGAAAGAATTTCATACACTCACCCGACAAACTGGTTCGTTTATCATCTGACTATTTCTGCTCCTCAGGTGTCGTACACATAGCAACAATATCAGAAAAGGTTGTTTTAGTTCCGCTAGTGACAAATGAAGCTATTATTCACGAGTCCACAACAGACAGAATTACAGAATGCCTTAGCTGAAATTGGAAATGATCTTTTGACCTTGAGTGCATTCAAAAACTAGGATCCTGAAATTCCACTTGACACATTGTCATCAGAAAAATAGCAGAGCCTCCAAATGTATATTTACATATTACAGTACACATATATGTACAGTGGATGTGATAGAATGGTAAGTGGGTGTGATGGGATAGAGGGATAGGGATACAGTAATGGTTGTGTCAAATCAGTAAGGTTATTGACTCTTCCAGTAGTGGCTGTCCTGATGAGCTGGTTAAAATATCAGAATGGTACCATGTTACTCTGATGGAACAGAGGAAGTTGTAGAAAGGTCCAATGGAAAAAGACTTGTGGGCTTTTCAGGAATTAACTAGAACTTTGTTGCAGGTAATTGATCCTCTAATGGGACTCCTTCTTCATCAGAATCATGCAGATGTGGCCATTTCCTGAAACCTTGGCAAGACTAAAGCCTGAGAGAACTGCTGAGATTTTTACATTGGCAAAAATGCAAAAGAGGCTCAGGAACTATCCCAAATATTCTTCGTTCTCCAGGAAACAACTATCTAAAACCTGTACTATATTCATGGTAGCAGCAGGCTTTGTCCCATTTTCTAGCGCATCTAGGAATTATTTCAGGATTCTAGCTTAACCCCATTTTGGAGATTTGGGAAACAGATCTTTGTTTCTTTGCATTGTGCGTTATTAACCTTGTTGGGTTACTTGGTTTTTGTATAATTTGTTATAGGTCTTGTCTCATGATTGGTATGATTGGAGAATTGTCTGGGAATTTGAGTGTAGATTAATTTTACAGATTTGTGACCACGATATATATGATGTGAACTTCTGTTTAGGCCTTAAAGAAGACCTAGTTTTTCTCTATTACCCCCATCAAATCATTTAGTCGCCTTAAAGCACTTCATTTTGATATTCTACAGTCCGGGGAATACAAGGGATGCATTGTGCCAGAAATCAGCTAGACATTAATTTTGTTAAGGTTCATACAGGGATTGTGTTTGTAAGGGAAAGCAATTCTCATGCTGCTTTCTCAAACAAGCCTCATTACCTACGGACCACACCCCTACAGTGTGCTGCTTGTCTTATTTTCCTTCTCACCGTAGATGGAAGTACTCACCACTGCTCGGACCTCCTGGATATCAATGGGTCATAAAGTCCTACAGCACAGAGACAGGCTCTTTGGCCCAAATGGGTCCATGCTGATCAAAATGTCTATCCATGCTAACCGCATTTCCCTACACTTGGCCTATATCTTTCTAAACCTTTCCTATCCATGTATTCGTCCAAATATCTTTCAAATGTTGTTAACATATCCACTCCAACCACTTCCGCTGGCAACTCATTCCATGAGCCTACCACCCTCTGTGTAAAAAAGGTTGCCCCTCAATGTCCCATGTATTCTTTCTCCTTTTACTTTAAACTGATGCCCTCCTGTCCTCAATTCCCCAACCCTGGGAGAAAGACTAAGTGCATTCAGTCAATCCATGCCTCTCATGTTCTTAGACACTTCTATATGATCCCCCTCAGTTTCCTATGCTCTAATGAAAAAAACCCTTGCTGTCCAACCTCTCCCTATGACTCTGTCCCCTGAATACTGGCAACAGCCTTGTAAGTTTCTTCTGCACTCTTTTGAGTTTCATAATATCCTTCCGCTAGCAAGGTGACCAAAACTGAACACAATACTCCAAGTGCAGCCTCACCCATGTCCTGTACAACAGCGACATAACTTCCCAACCTCTGTTCTTGATGCCCTGATTAATGAAGGCCAGTGTACGAAATGGCTTCTTCACTGCCCTGTCTACGTGTGACTTCACTTTCAGAGAACTGTGCTCCTGCACTCCTCTATTCCACTCGACTCCTTAAGGCCCTACCTTTTACCATGAAACTCCTACCTTGATTTGACTTTCCAAAACATAACACCTCACATTTATCTATATTAAACTCCATTTGCCATTTCTCGACCCACTTCCCCAGCTGATCAAGATCCTGCTGCAATTTCTGAAAACTTTCTCACTGTCCATGATACCGCCAATTTTAGTGTCATCTACAAACTTACTAATCATGCCTCGTATATTCTCATCCAAATCATTGATATAGATGACAAACAGCAATGAGCCCAGCACCGACCCCTGAGACACACCACTAGTCACAGGGCTCCAGTCTCATAAACATTTTTCAACTATTACTGTCTGATTCCTACCACCAAGCCAATTGCATATTCATTTTGCCAGCTCTCCCTTGATCTAATGTTCCAGAGCAGCCTATCACGTGGAACCTCATCAAAGATCTAACTGAAATCTGCACAGACTACGTCTATTGCCCTGTCCTCATCAACTTTCCTGGTCAGTTCATACAGGGATTCTGTTTGCAAGGGTAAGCAATTCTCATAATGTGCAACAAGTGTCATGTTTTCTGTAGAGTTGTGTACCAAGTCAGTGCTGACAGTCTGGAACTGCCCTGCACCATTTGTGTGAATTGCCCAGAGGTAGACGACAAGGCACGTTGGTACCCCGCTTTGCCAACTGGGACCTAAAACTTCTGGTGGGTGGGTTGGTGCAGAGAAGGATTGCCCTCTTCCTTTAGGACTGGCAGAAGGTGTCACGTCACCATATACTCTTGCCCTTCTCTGAGATAGTCAGCTGGCTCAGTGCTGCTTCCATGATTCAGAGAAATGTGAAGGAATGCCATAAGAAGGTCAATGACTTTTTGTGCTCTGCAAGATTTAGTGCCATCATCTTCTCTCTGCTACCTCATTGTCCAGGCTGGCAATTTGGGACCATGTTGGCTGGGTCTGGATGTGTGATCTCCTCTGGAGGTCCTGAGGAAAGATGATCATCCTCCTCTATAATACTTCTATCCAGCATGACCTCCATATCATTGTCAATAAAGCAGGCGAATAACTTGTCTTACAATTAAACAGTTAACAATTGCGATATGTGACAAGGAAAAACCTTCAGTAGTTTTGACTAAATGTTATGGCTCGGGAACTCTGAGATGATCAATTTTTCCTGATCAAAATAACTCAATGCCCCATCATGTAGTGTCCATGTATCACACACAGACTTCCATATCTCATTTTTAATGAAGTGTGAAGAAATAAAGGAGCCAAAATATCTCTAACTTGGGTTATTGCCCTAATTGTAATTTCAAAAATATCAAACAAAGCCTCAAATCTGTAACCTTAAGAGCAAGCAAACTACATGAGTTTAATCATTGTATTTTGAACACTAAATTACTGTTTTTCCTTAATAGAAGAAAGAATTTCACTAACAGAATAATGCATTCAGCATAGTATAGTACCTATGTGGTATGACCCTTGTTAAACAGGATTACACCATTTATCAGTCGCATGTCACAGGAAATTCACCAGTAGTCTTTTGAAAACTGTGTCTACACATAGTTAAAGATTGTCACGCTTAGTTAAAGATGCAAAGCAACCTTTCAACAATATCTACTTTTAATTCCACCTCAAAATCTGACAGTTTCCAATTTACAAAATTGATTGATCAAAGAAAGATTAAATTCTAAATGGCACTACATAAAGTGATGGTTTCAGTGAGACTAAAATTTGTGTGATACTCAAAGTAAGGGAACATACATGGAATAAGCAGATCCTGGAAGCACTTACTATTCCAAACTTCCTGAAGTTAGATAATATCTTCCTCATTTGCTTCTGTGATGTATGGAAATGTGGAGAAAAAAACAGTGACACTGTGAGCCAATTACTCCTGATGCCCAATGCCCATTTTAGTTTGTTTTGTTTATTGTAACTCCTTAAACAAAAGACTGAGGGATTCATTGTCAAGGGCAAGATGTCGGCTCATAAATCTTTGCCAAATAAAAACCAAAAGGACTACGGATGCTGTAAATATCTGAGGAAGTTCTGAAGAAAGGTCACTCGACCTGAAATGTTAACTCAGATTTCTCTCTACTGATGCTGATGAGCTTTTCCAGCAATTTCTGTTATTGTCATAAATGTTTGCCTCCTGATGTTCTGTTCTCATTTTAGTCAGAAATAGACACTGTCTTTAAAAGAAAGGAAGATAATGTGCTTGAAAACTTTTATCTAGGAACTGTCATTCTCCTGAACAAATTACTGTGTTGTTTTTTCATAGAATCCCTACAGTGTAGAAACAGTTCATTCAGTCGAACAAGTCCACACCAACTCTGCAAATAGCATCTCACCCAGATTCGCCCCACTATCTTATCCATGTAACCTTGCATTTCACATGGCTAATAGACATAACCTACACTTCTCTGGACACTATGTGCAGTTTAGCATGGCCAATCCACCTGACCTGCGCATCTTTGGACTGTGGGAGGAAATCCACATAGTCAGTCACCTGAGGTTGGAATTCAACCTGACACTGTGAGACAGCAATGCTGATCACTGTGCTATTCTAGGAATTTTTGCAGAGGATGGGCTTAGTTATGCAACCAAAATACAACACTGTAAGATCAGTTAATCTTCCTGCCGCCAAGTTCCTTGGGCATCTTACACTAGGGTCAGGGAAATTGCTTCAGGATTGAAAATCCCATGTTGAACTTAGTGAGTATTTTGTCAGATATTGTAGCTAAGTCACTCTTCAAAATGTCCAAAAAAAATTAATGGACAAATATTAGTGAACCGATTATATTTCAGTGTGTGCTCATTGGGAATTGAAGCCTATAATAAATTTCTTAAATTTTCTTTGATTTAATTGATTTAGAAGAGTAGCCATAAGTTGGCATGCATATTTGATAAGCTGCCAGTATGACTGTTCCTCAAATCCTGACCATCCATCCATTAGTTGCAATAAATGTGAGCAGCGTACAGACATTCTGCCAAGCTTAGAGAATGTAACTTATTTTTTCATTGCTATGAAAATATTGCCATAGATTGTGTAATCATATGACTGACCATAGCCCTCTGCCAGTCTTCATTCACATGTGAGTCCAAATTGACCCTTTAGAGGCTGTTGGTTGAAGAAAGTATTGAGTCTGTCCACAAAGTTTTATTATAAAATGTTACTATGGCCGGCTAGAAAAGCTGCTTGACATTGTTCACTTGTTTTTATTCTTGCAGCAGGGTATTTGAGTAGCTGCTGGAGATTTAGAAGTGATGAGGTGATGGTACTAATTTGCACCATGACAGTATGACCAAGCTCAATGGACTACTAATATGAATTAATTGCACTTTTTCAACATTGCATGCAGCCTCTCATTGTTTGTCTCCAAGCACGGACAGCAACAGTTTTGGTCCTACGGCCCTGAGCGTTTGTCGAATGGTACTTCTCATCTCTGTTTAATCAAGACTTTCAGTACACTTTCAGAAAATTGTGGAGCCAGTTCTCTCCCATGTTAATCAACGTTTCCCTCGTCAGAATAGGTTAAGGAATGATTTAGTACTTGATGTAGCTGCAATGCAGCTCCCCTTTAAAGGAAGGCACTTTCAGTAATGCAGGCGATGGCCTCACATGACTTTCTGTACACTGTAGATTAACATTGGCTGGATGCTAAACCCATTTGAAACATCAAGCAGCTAAAGTCAACCTTTAGTCTGCATCAAGAGTAATGGGCCTAGGTCAATCCCATATTGTGATCTCAGTGTTTGTTTTGGAGGATTTTTATGTAGCCCCTTAGAATTTTATTATCTTTCATTGCTGTCCAAAAAGAGACAGAGAGCAAACATAGATAGAGTCACAGTGTTGTAGATAAATCTCACTGTTCTATAAAACTTTTAACGTTATCCTCCATATATTCTTCTTATAAAATTATTGATGATATTTTAATGACACATACTCTTGAATAACTATTCCAATTTTAGTTATTTTTAAATAATTCTGAACCCGTTTTATAAGACACAGGGAGTTTTTTCATCTTGTGCAGTGAATAGTCTCCATCGACAACTGCTTAACTAAATCAATTTAATTGTGCAAGATTATTTTTGCCTTTTATTGCAGTAAAGTGCATTTTCCCTACATATTCTGAGTAATTGAATAAATAAATTTGAGCAAAGTGAATTTCAGACAGTTTGTCATTGGTTCAGTGATTCACTGTGATTTGGTAATCCACTTTAGCCATATTATAGATAAAGAACCCTTGCTGCATTATCATATGAGGTAGGTACAAATGGTTAGTTCAATTTGTACCTGCAGCTATTTCAGGTTAAAAGTAATAAACAGCTATTTGCAAAACCATCTTTAAAAGCATGACCACTTAAAAAACTAACTGAAATGAGAGTGTTTGCAATGAATTTCTGTTGCATTTGACAAGAGCAGATTGTAAATGAATGCATTACAGGGCAATGCACAGCAAACAATGGCTGACGATATCTGCACATCACATCAATCAACCTAACAAGATAACGCCATCCCTCTGAGAAACATCCACCCAGACCCATCCCCCTAACCTGCACATCTTTGGACTGTGAGAGGAAGTGAGTGAACCTGCTGGAAACCCACACAGACACTGGGAAAACATGCAAACTCCACACAGACAGTTGCTCAAGGGTGGAATCAAACCCAGGTCCCTGGCACTGTGAGGCAGTAGTGCTAACCACTGAGAAACCACGCTACCCCTCAATATTTCAGAACTGCCTTCTTTTCGGACATTGGTGAGGGCTCTTCGAGAATACTGCGTCCAGTTCTAGTTGCCCATTTATGGGAAGGATACTATCAAGCCAGAGAGGGTTCAGAAGAGGTTTACCTGGATGTCACCAAGTATGGATGGTTTGAGTTATAAGGAAAGGCTAGATAGGCTGGGACTTTTTTCACAGGAGCATAGGAGGTTGAGAGGCAATTTGATAGAAGCTTATAAAATAATGAGTGGTATAGATAGGGCAGATAGTAGTTGCCTTTTTCCTATGATGGGAATTTCAAAACTAGAGGGCACATTTTTAAGCGAGAGGAGAGAGTTTTAAAAAAGATATACGAGACAAATTTTTTACACAGGCAGTGATTTGTGTGTGGAGTGAAATTCCTGATGAAGTGGTGAATGCAGGCACAGTTACAAAATTTAAAAGACATTTGGATGGACATATCAATCAGAAGGGTTTGGAGGGATATGAGCCTGGAGCGGGCAGATGGGACTTGTTTAGTTTGGCATTATGTTTGCCATGGACTAGTTGGATCAAAGGTCTGTTTGCATGCTGTAAGGCTCTCTAACTGTGTAACAATAAGTAAATCCCTAATTCCATTTTGAATAATTTTTCAAACTTACTTGAGTGTTTTAGAACTACAGGCTGTTAGTATTTCTCAACATTAGAGGACACAAATATTTTTCAAGTGATTCTTTTTTAATTACTGTTATTCCAATATCTGTACAAAGAGAAATAATATTTGGAAGATACTTTATTTTTCTGTAGTTTTATTCTGAATTTTGCAGTGAAGATTTGAATATCATTTCAGAGAACTATTTCAGAATGCTACATTTATATGTCTCTGTGTTGCTATAGAAACAAGAAGTAGTCTCTGTAATAGTACAATGTGTTCCAGGCAACTCTTCATCTATTCAGAGTGTATTTTGTTAACATAAAATTGTGCTGTAAATTGATTGTGAGTGCTATAGTGACTGAGACATTTTTAACATTAATTTATGTATTTGTTGGCCTATTGTTTGTTACCCTTATGGAACTTATTGAGCAATTTCAGAATTCCCCCCATTTACACAATTCGTTTTACTGTGGATAGAATCAGCAGTACAGCTGGACATTCCCATCTCCATATTCCAACATTCTAAGAGGAGATTGTCAAAAAAAACTGAAATAAAGAGCTTATGTGGAGTCAGAGTCAAGCTTTCTTGTGAGAAAATAAAAGCTGAAATGTTTTTTGTACTGTGCAACCGAAAAATGACTGAATGAACGATGAGTGATTTATTGATTATCACTTGCATTTTACAGCATATAATGTAGTAAAATACAGTGAAAAGCTTCAACAGTCACCACAATCAGGCGCCATTTTGAATATTTTAAGAATAAAAAGGATAAAAGTTACAGCAAAAACAGAGTCCTGAGCTCCGATCTGGCTCACCAACAACATATGGGCTGCCACACCACCTTACCACTGCTGGCACTAGACCTAACAATGTAGGAGTTGCCATTATTTAGCTGCCATCTCTTCGCCGCTCAACCCGCCTCTCCGATGATGCCAGGTCCCACACTGAATGCACACTTGCCCCGCAATCAGGAGGCTTCTTTTCGGCTGCTGCCATGATGATGCCACGGATCCCAGCTCCGGGCATACCACACTGCCATCACTGCAGCCACAGCCATGCCGATGCCGGGAGTCCCTGCACTAGGCCTACTGCAGCCAGGAGTGTCAGACCAGGCCCCCACTGCCTGGCCAAGAGTCCTCTTCGTCAGAAATGGGGGGAAGGGGATTCTGAAATATATAGGGAGAGAAGGGGAGGCGGATAGAAGATGGAAATGCTACACCTGTCCCCACACCTCCTCCCTCACCCCCATCCCAGGCCCCCAGAAGACTTTCCACATCAAGCAGATGCTCAGCTGCACATCTGTTAATGTGGTATACTGCATCTGCTGCTCCTTTTGTGGTGTCCTCTACATCGGGAAACCAAACTGAGCTTTAGGGACTGCTTTGCAGATCACCTATGCTCGGTTTGCACGAAACAACTGCACCTCCCAGTCGTGAACCATTTCAACTCCCCCTCCCATTCCGCAGATGTCATGTCCATCCTGGGCCTCCTGCAGTGACACAACGGTGTTACCTGAAGGTTTCAGGAATAGCAACTCATACATCACTTGGAAACCCTGCAGCCCAATGGTCTCAATGTGGACTTCACAAGCTTCAAAATCTCCCCTCCCCACCGCATCTCAAAACCAGCCTATCTCATCCCCGTCTCCCTAACCTGTCCTTCCTCCCACCTAGCTCCTCCTCCCACCTCAAGCCCCACCACCATCTTCTACTTATTAACCTCATCCCATCCCCTTGAACTGTCCGTCCTCCATGGACTAACCTATCTCCTCCCTACTTACACTCATCTTTACTGACTCCATCCCCGCCTCTTTAACTTGTTTGTCTCCTCTCCACCTATCTTCTCCTCTATCCATCTTCTATCCGCCTCCTCCTCTTTCCCTATTTATTTCAGAACCCCCTTCCTCTCTCCCATTTCTGAAGACGGGCCTGGGCCCAAAACGTCAGCCTTCCTGCTCCTCTGATGCTGCTTGGCCTGCTGTGTTCATCCAGGCCTACACCTTGTTATCACAGAAACAGAACAGTTGACCTATCCAGTCGGTGCTGGTAATTTTTGCTCTTGCCTCTCCACTTAATTGATCTGAACACTGCAGCATATCCAGCCTTACATTCAATTTTCTTGCTTGCACTCATCTGGCTTCCTTTTCAAATTATCAATGTTTTTTTACCTCAAAAGCCTGCTACAGTAAAGGAGTTGCAATCACCCTCTGAGGAAAGAAACCTGTCCTTGTTTTGTCAAAGGGTTTATAACATATTGTCATCATTTGGAAACTGGAATTTTTTTGCAGAGGTGAAAAACATTTTTGTTTCTGTATTATAACAGTAAATTACCATCTTATCCGGAACTGTGAACCAAATACATCATTTCCGAACAAACAATTTAACTTAACCTACTTAACATAAATGCCTCGATCGAGTATCTGGGAGGGTTTCTTGCTGAATGTTTACAATGCTGAGTTTTGTGTTCTCAACGAGATGAATAGAAGCCAAAATCAGCTTTCTGTCAAACAGGACAGTTTCATTCCAGTCAAAGAACAAGTTCGTTTGTTGAAAGCCTCCAGGCTGAGTGTTTTTAGTTTGTATAAATCTCCAGATAATAGGAACTTGGTGGAAGCCTGCAGGTTGTGAGAACTGAAGAGATGTCAGGCTTTCAGGATGGGTAATAGGTCTCTAGGCCTCAGCCCTAAAAGAAATCTGTAGGACATCAGAACTGGAAAGATTTAGTTGAGTAAGAAATCTTAAAGCTGAGATAGGAGTGATATTTGGTATTGATATTGATATTGATATTGATATTGATGTTGATATTGATATTGATATTGACATTGATATTGATGTTGATATTGATATTGATATTGATATTGACATTGAGGTTGATATTGACATTGATATACGAAGCCTGTGTACAAGATGGCAATGGTGAGGTAGGCAGCGTCTGGGCTCTTAAGCCCAGATCTCATCCATTCCACCTGCTTTCCTCTTGTTCTTTCTTCTTTTTTGTATTTTCTCAGTTTTTTTTTAGTTTTTTTTTGTTTCTTATTTACACTTTGGAGGCCATGAAGACAGCTGTACGAACAGACCGTGGCAGTGGCTGGGGCCTAGCATGAGCCCAGATAGTGGCAGTGGCAAGATGGTGATTGGCAGCAAAAGGTGGCAGTAATGGCAGTCAGTGAGGAGACAGTCATGGTAAAGGGTAGCAGCAGAGTTGGTTAGTGGCGATGCAGCAGTCAGGGTCGAAGGTTTGCAAGCAGTAGCGAAGCCTGGCATGCCCAGCTGGGTCTTAGCCCAGTATGGGTGAAAGCCAGCCCAATGGAAGGAGGCAACACTCTTGCGCAAAGCCCAGCTTGGAGCACCTGCAGGCCCATGGCTCAAGAAGGTATTGTAATGCTTGACATTTTAACTTTATTTCTTTATTTTTCTACTTTTATGTTAAAGAAGTTTTAGTGATGAAATATTTAACTTATTCCTTTATTTTCCTATTTCTGTAACTCAGGTTACGAAGTACTTTGTACCTAAGATAGCACCATGTGTGATGATAGCGCATACTTCTCACTGTTAACTTATAGTCTGTACTTGAATATACAACAATAAAACAAACATATGTAATCTAAATCTGAATATTTCACTAACATTGAGGATAATGCTGGGAAAAGAGTTGTTTTTTTCTTTTCGACGTTTATGTTAAGATCTTTCTAAATTGCCTTACATGCTGTATTTTTTCTTCTGTCTCTTAAACATATATTCTTTTGTTTAACAAAACATTGCCTGTGGCTGATGAACACTTAGTAACCAAACTGCAAAAATGTAACTTCTGGTCTATCAAGTCAGGTTTTGCTCTGGTATATGATTTGCCCACCATTGCCATCAGCTGGGATCATAACAATTTCTCTTTTAAATTACTAGCAATTATTTAAATATTTTTTCCTAATGATATCTGATTGTTGATGGATCATGTTCTCCTGATTAGTCATTTGTGATTAATTTTTTTTACTCCCGAATAGATTTTATTGATCATTTAAAAAACTTAGGTTTAAGTAAACTCAACTACTAGATACTTCCTTTGCTCTCATTTCAGACTTTGCTTATCCCTTCAACTGATATTTTCTTTGAGTCAATAGTCAAAGATAAACAGAAATTTATCAGGAAAAGACAGGCCAATTTTACAGGTGATATGTATTATAGTTTCTGTACACACCAATTCACATAGAACCTAATGCATAGAGTCAACTAGCATTTATGCTTCTCAGAAACCTCGTCGGTCCTGTTTTCAAGTAATTGCATCCACAACCCTTCTATTCCGTGGTTGCTCATGGCCTTTTCTAGCTCCACTTTGAATTCATTTGTGCTATTTACCACAGCTACTTACTGAGGCCGGAGGTTTCTCCTAAATTTCTCCTTGTGCACAGAGGTTTCTCCTAAGTTTCCTGCTGGAACCATTAGTGCCCACCTTATAATTATGATCTCTAAGTTTAGACTATCCTTAAATGGAATATTTTTTAATATCTACTTTATGAAACCCTTTCATAATCTTAAAGAGCTCTGAGACCTTGGCCTTCACTATTTTTAAGAAAAGAACCAGAGCCTGTTCATTGTTCCGTGACAAGTATATCCTCTTCATTTATCATTCTTGTGAATATTTGTGCAATATTTTCTAATGCCCCATATTTATTATCTTACAGGGGGATTAAGAGCTTTCAATGTTCCTTATGTGGTGGCCCAATCAATATTCAGTACAATTTAAACATAATCTCCCTGCTGTTATCTTTATTCCCCTTTAAGTGAAACCTAATTCTCAATTTGCTTTATTTTATGACTGTATAAATCTGTAACTTTATTTTCAATCACTTAAGAATGTGTGTGACAGTTCACCTACAACCAAATATAACCAGTATGTTTTTCTTATGTATTTTTTCTATTATTTCTTCAATTCATTCGATAAATTTGAAGCATCACTTATCTTTCTGAAATCCATATTGACTATTTTTATTACATTTTGAGTACCTAGCTTTTTAAAATTACATCTTCCCGTTCTCCAAAAGCAATTTTTTGCCATTTTCTCTTATGTTATCATTCGCACCACTGCATTTAGTTAATTGGCTTATAGTTCTCTGGACTTGAATCATTTACCTTTTCGTATGTAAGAATATATGAGATGCCCAGCAGTCCTCTGCACTATGTCTGTTAACTTATTCTATTCCCATAATTATATACATGATTGGTAATCAGAATTCTGTCAATCTCTACCTTAAACATGCTGAAAAACTGAGCTTACACAGTTCACAATCACAGAGAATTCCAAAGGTTCACAGCTTGCTGAGTTAAAACTAAATCTCTTCATCTCTGACCTAAGTGACATCCACCTGATTTTTAAATGGTATCCCTTAGTATTAAACTTCTCAAACAGGAGAAACATCTTACTTACATCTCAACCGTCTATCCCTTTATGTACTTTGTGGATTTCAATCAGATCACCTCTCAACCTGAGAAACTCCAAAGAAAATGGTCTCAGTTTACCTCTAAAGAAGGGTCCAACTTGAAATGCCAAGCTTTCCTGCTCCTCTGATGCTGCTTGGCCTGCTGTGTTCATCCAGCTTGACACAGTGTTATCTCAGATTCTCCAGCATCGGCAGTTCCTACTATCTCAGTTTACCTCATCCTAGTTTATGTCACCATCCTTCCATACTGGGAAGAAGTCTGGTGAACCTTTGTTGCTTTCCCTGTGTGGCAATAATATCCTTCCTGATATAAAGACACCAAAACTGCTGTGAAGATTAACTCAGCTTCCAAACATTTGAAGCAAGAAATCATTACTCCTGCACTCAAATCTTCTTGTAATATAGACAAACATTCCAGTAACCATCCTAATAGCTTGATGTACCTGCACGTTAGCTTTCAGTATCTTATCAGAAAGAACACCTAGGTCACTGTGTACATCTATACTTTCTAACCTCTTAGCATTTAAACAAGATACTCTGCACATCACCTACCAAAGTGAACAGTCTCAAATTTTTCCACATTATATTTCATTTGCCAGGGTCTTGCCCATACACTTAGCTGTCAAAATCCTTCTGATGCACAATTTATGTTTTCCTAAGAAAAAACATTCCTACTTCACTTTGCATGATCCACAAATTTTGAAATATTAGAATTGGTCCCCAACTCCAAATCATTGATACATACTATGAACAGCTGAGGCCTAAGTACTGAACCTTGCACTTACCCATTAGTCACATCCCGCAAATGTGGAATGATCCATTTATTCCCATTCTCTGTCTTCTGTCTGTAAGACAACCATTAATCTTGTGTCACAGTTACAATATCCCTGTGGGCTAGAAGATCTGGGCCCAAGTCCCACCTATCCTAGACATATATTGAGTAGGTTGATTTGTGATATCACTGTATCTGATGGCTCTCCTTTATCAATTTTGTTGGAACATCTTCAAAAATAAACTCTGATAAGTTCGTCAAGCACAATTTCCCATTCTAAAATCTATGTCAAATCGGATCTCTATCAACCAGATGTCCATTTATTGCTTTCCTTATAATACTCTATTTTTGAAATCTTCTTTGGTTGACTGGATTGAGTTTCTCCATGTCATATGCTTGAATAAAATCTTTGCTTTCCTGAACAACCATATTTTTCACAACAGTCGTATGTAAATATTTTGCTTTTAGCTTAGGTAACAAACTTGCTCAGTGAAGATTCAGAAGAAATGAAAACTTTACCTCAAACATTTCAGAAAGCAATGAAATGTATTTCCCTCCAACCAAATTTGGCCTGTAACCCATTCATCTCCTGCAGCATTTCAGATGGTTAAACATTAAATGTGTTTCTCTTATGCATCTGTTACTTGTTGCTACTTTCCTTTCTGTCTACTGCCTTCTGTTATTGCTTTTTTTTTCTCTCACTCCTAAGTCTTTTTGTTCACTTTTTTTCCATTCTTGGTAGCGTGGGTGGTATGGTATCATGTGATGAAAAGCAGTAACAGCAGCAAAGCTGTGTTTGTGGTGAACATATTGCCTTCAGAACCTCCCTTTCCACCCTCTCTCCTCATCATTTGCTCTTCTCATTCACATTGTTTGTCCTTTTACTTCTACCACCTCATTCTATTTTAATGAATCTTTCAAAGAGACATTTAATAGCACTTCAAAATATAAAATTAACCACAAAATCATGTAAAATGCAACTTTTTGGGTGAAATGTTCTCTTTAAATATAAGGAATTACAGTTATTGAAACAAAGTGGCAGCAAAAAATAATCATTAAAGCTTTTGGACCAATGTCTAGGAATTTGAGGAACAGATTATGCACTCTCGGGGTGATACACTGAAATTTCAGCTGGCCGAACACCATGAACACTGAAAACAGCTACTCCAACGCCACCAACAGGAATAATAGGAACTGCAAATGCTTAATGAATTTTCAACAGAACTCACAGCTGAGTTTTTCAATCTATATGCAGTAGATACATACATGTAGCATTTATTGATGTTTGTTGCTCTGCATCTCTGTTGTGTACCTATGATGGCAAACTATTTTAGTGAACAGCTAAGACCAAATCCAGGTCCTTGCAATAAGCTGCTTGTTACATCCTGTTAGTGTATGAATGACCCATTTATTCCTATTCTCTGTTTCTGCCTGTTAGACTAACGTTAATCTTGTGGTGCAGTTGCAACATCTGTACCTCTTGGCTAAAAGGTCTTGGTTCAAGTCCCATCCATCCTAGACATATGCTGAGTAGCTTGATTTGTGATATTACTATGCCTGTTGGCTCTTCTTTCTCAATTTTGCGAGTGACATCTTCAAAAAGACCTAACTACAAACTAAACAAAAAATAGCCTCAGTATTGAACATTAATTACTGCTCAATTCCCACACATCCCTTCATTCTCCCCCAAATGGCTGTGTATAATCACATAATGTCACATTAGTTATTCTGCAGAAAGGGCCTTCAGGGTTAAATATGGAACAGATATACCTATATCTTGAGCTGGAAGCAAGTCATCCTACCATTATCCTTTGCATTTCCATCTTCATCTATTGTTATTTCTTACAAGAAATCAAATATGTGAAGAAATGTTTGTTAAATTTGATGCTAATTCAATCATCTGTAAATGTCTGCACTTCAGTTTATAAAGTTAAGTGAATTGTAATATGCTGTTCTTACACAAGAAACTAATTGGCATGAATATTTAATAAAATGCCGAATTAATTTGAGTACAAAATAGAGCTTCTTGCCAAATCCTTGAATAGTGCACACCATTAGCTTCACACACAAAATAAAATAACAATGTTGCATTGTGGAAAAAAACCCTCCCACCTAGACTAAGAACAAAATGGAATTCTTACAGAAGAAGAGAATCTGGTGGTTGCTACAGTTGCGTCTCGGGTACATTACCAGTATTTACAAAACTAATCCTGAACATTTGCCTTGTTTGGATCAGGTTGAAGTTGTGATATTTGTATTTATTACATCGGCTGTCTGTGACCCTGAGTAGATTCATTTGGGAATAATTAGGAGAAATTTTGATATATCATGTTTAAGGCTGCTCTTGAATTCTGAAAACATGTTTTGAGGCAGCAAATGTGAGATTGCACAAGATCTATGAAGTGAGATTAAACGGTTCTCTCTATCAATTTAAAAGCAAAACTCTTCAGAACTGAGACGAAACAGAAAGTGCTGGAGAAAATCAACAAATCTGCCGGCAGCTGTGGAGAGAGAAATAAAATTAACATTTCGTATTTAATGCTCATATTGGACTTGAAACATTAACTTCTGTTTACTAATCAGTGTTTTAGCTTCAATTGATCTTAATTGTTTCTGTTATCAAAGGACTTTTTATAACCAAGCTATGTTTCTGATAATAGATAACAAGGTGTAGAGCTGGATGAGCACAGCAGGCCAAGAAGCATCATAGGAGCAGGAAGGCTGATGTTTTGGGCTTTGGCCTTCTGATGAAGGGTCTAGGCCCGAAACGTCAGCCTTCCTGTTCCTTATGATGCTGCTTGGCCTGTTGTGTTCAACCTTGCTGTCCTGGATTCTCTAGCATCTGCAGCTCCTCTTATCGCTTAAGTTTCTGATAAACCAGTTTTTCTTTTGCCTCAGTTACAACAGATTTAGTTAAATATAATAAGGAGTTTAAAATGCAAGTTGTAGAATATGTTATAAATCATGGTCAGTACATCTGTTCATCTTTAAGACATATGTTTGTGATGTAATCACAATTACAGCATGAGCTCTCATGGTATAAAGATTTCACACTTATATCTCAAACATTTAATAGAGAGTTGTAATAAATGTCTCTTGGATTCTTCAATACCACATTCTCCATGCTCAGTTTTCTATGTTACATGAGTTGACATAAACATTGCTACATCAGATAAAATACTCTGTTGAAGACAACGCACGGGATAGATCACTGTTATGGATATTTCTCTGAGAAGTTCCAAGTGTTATATAGATAATGTTGTAAGCAATCTCTGATCTGATTTGATTTGATTTGATTTATTATGGTTAAATGTACCGAAATACAGTGAAGAGTATTGGTTTGCATGCGAAGCAGACAAATTGTACCTTACATAAGCGCAGCAGGGTAATAGAACCGAATGCAGAATATTATGCCACAGCTACAGATAAGGTGCAGGGAAAGATCAACACTAATATATGAGAGATCTGTTCATGAGTGGTTTAGCAATGTGGTTGACTCTTAACTGCACTCTGGGCAATTAGGGATGGGCAACAAATGCTGCCTAGCTAATGATACCCTCATCCTGTGAATGAGTAAAGAGAAAAATGTCTGATAATGGCAGAGAAGAAGATGTTCTTAAATCTACTGGTGCGGGCTTTCAAACTTTTGTATCTTCTGCCCAATGGAAGAGGATGGAAGAGAGTGTAACTGGGGTGGGATGAGTCTTTGATATGCTGGCTGCTTTCCTGAGGTGGCGGGAAGTGTACACAGAGTATATGGAAGGAAGACTAGTTTTTGTGATGGACTGGGCTGTGTTCCCAACTTTGTAAATTCTTGTGGTGCTGGGCAGAGCAGTTGCTATCCGAATAGAATGTATTCCATGGTGTATCTTTGAAAATTAGCAAGAGCCATTGTGCACATGCTGAATTTTCTTAGCCTTCTGAGGAAGTAGTGGTGTTGGTGTGCTTTCTTTATTGTAGCATTGATGTGGATGGACCAGAATAGATCATTTGTGATATATACTTCTACGAACTTGAAGCACTAGATCACCTTCACCTCAGCACTACTGACAGGGGCTTGCCCTCCACTTCACTTCTTAATGTCAATGACCAGCTCCTTCATTGTAGTACAAAATGTTTTCAAAAAATTCATAGAATCCTGTCAGTAAAAAAGACTTCTGACATGTGATCCCTTGCTTGAAATGCCTATTACCCCATAAAATCCATTTAAATCTGATTCCCCATCTGTAGCTTGTTTTAATTTGGTATAAAATAATACAATAGATTAATACATTGATTTGTACTTAATCTTGGGATTGCATTGGCTCCTTTCCTTATTTCTGTGTGCATGCATGATTAAATTCTTATGCAAACACACTACATGATTAGAGAGACTAATAGTTCTAAAGTAATAGGATGGCAAGACACTTAGCCAGCTTGACCTGAACCTTTTTAAAAAAGAGCTATAGTTCCTGTTTTAACAATCACTGTTCTGAAAACAAGACGACTCTGATAACAGCAATCATTCATGAAAACCACACTCCCAGCACAGCTTAGCCAAAGCTTTATGAAATCCCTTCAACGTGAACCTGTTAAGCTTCAGTAACAGCACTAATCACTCCTGAGTAGAGTGCAGTGGAGTGGTAGTATTCCAGCAAGTACAGTTCAGTACATTGTCCTGCTTGGTTCCATATCTGACTGAATGAACAAAATGACTAGCATGCTGCCCTCCCCCTCAGGTAGAGGAAGTGCAAAATGGGAGACTTTTGCATCAAATATTGTGTCTCATATGGTAATTCTTATGGCTATTTGAAATTTAGAGTGTTGTGTGGCTGCCTTCTTTGAATTAAAGAGCCATAAATATTATTGTTTCATATGTATTGCTTTTGCACAAACATGAGCGTTATAATATCAATATGGACATATGGAAATTAGCATGAAAACAACTTGAAGTAGTTCAAATATATAATACAATAGTGGAAGCTGTGGTGTTCACACTAAGTATGACAATGTAGCGGCACAGTGACTCAATGGTTAGCAGCGCTGCATTGCAGCACTTTACAGGGCCCTGGGTTCGATTCCACTCTCAGGTGACTGTTTGTGAAGAGTTTGCACATTCTCCCTGTGTCTGTGTAGGTTTCCTCTCGGTGCTCCAGTTTTCTCCCACACTTCAAAGATGTGTAGGCTCGGAGGATTAACCATGCGAAATGCAGGACTACAGGGATCAGGTAGGGTAGGGGAATGGGGGTGGATCTGGGTAAGATGCTCTTCAGGAGGGTGGTGTGGACCTCGATGGGCTGCATGGTCTGCTTCTACACTGTAGGGATTCTATAATGGCATCAAAGGTTCTTGTGAGCTTAGTCACACTGGAACCTGGAACTCGTCATTCATCAGGAATAGTTCCTACGAATAATGATATGTCAATACATTTTGGCAATGTGACCACTGTTATTCACTTTGATTGTTTTTGAGCTTCCTCTGGTGGGTGCAATGCTTCCTACAGACATGCAGCAAAAGCAGCAAAAACGTCGGATGAATTTTGCACCTCAGCTCCTCTGGAACTGCTCAGCCCTATCCCACCTTGCATCACTGGCTCTGCTATACCCCACCTACAGTCACTGCTCTCTCTGCAAGGGAATTCACTCACAAACCCTGTCCCTCCAACTCCTGGCTCCTTTGCTCTCAAAACCTCTTCCCAACCCCCATCCCAAGGACCACATGCCTCATGTCCCAATCCTTGTTTTGCTTTGCCATGCCCAGTATTTCTCACTATGGCTCCCGCACTTTTGGTTTGTTTCTGCATTCCCCAGCTCACTCAGAGCAATGTGACTCATCCATTTGCCCCCACAATATCAGGGAACAAACTCCATAGATAGTTAAGATAAATAAACATCTAAATTTCAAAACCGTTAGGATTTTCAGTTACCTTTGCATTGATTGATTAATTGTTGTCACATGAGCAAGGTACAGTGAACAGTGTTGTTTTAGGTACTACCTAGGCAGATTGTACCATAAAAAGTGCAGAATACAGTGTTACAGCCGGAGAAAAGGTGCAGACAGAGATCAGCATTAGCATTTAAGAAGTGAATTAAAAAGTGTGAAAACAGTGGGGAGAAAGGTGTTCTTGAATCTGTTGATACGGGTATTCAAACTCTCATATCTTCTGCCAATGAAAGAGGGTAGAAGAA
The DNA here is from genome assembly GCF_030684315.1 of Stegostoma tigrinum. NCBI lineage: Eukaryota > Metazoa > Chordata > Chondrichthyes > Orectolobiformes > Stegostomatidae > Stegostoma > Stegostoma tigrinum. The sequence continues at coordinate 40,977,657 of NC_081364.1, read as the reverse complement.
AGTATAACTGGAGTCTTTGATTATGTTGGCTGCTTTCCTGAGACAGCAGGAAATGTAGATGGAGTCAACGGATAGAAGGCTGATTGCATATTGAAATATAAAAGTTACTTACTTGATTAAAGGAGATCTGAAGCTTTGATGAATGGCTCCAGTGCTCTGTATAGCCCCATGGAACAACTTAATTGCAGCCTTATGAGGAGCCCTAAGAGAAGTAACTTATCATGAACAAACAAAAATGCTGATGTGGTTGAAAATTAATTTGTCAGCCCTGTTTCGAGTGATTATGATGATGCATGGATTTGATAACGCAATGTGAAGGTCTGGGTCACCAAGCAGAAAAGGCATGTGCGAAGGCTCTAGAAGCTCATGAAAAGTCAATAACATTAGGGTGGGCTTCTACCCTCTGGTTTAAATAAAGAACTCAACATACAATGGGGCATTTGTATCAAGTGGAACAATATGGACATACTAATATTACATCCTGATCTATCCCTGAAAAAGAATGAAAACGTTGGAAGGCACAGTGGGAGACAGTGGCCGAATAGTATTATCACTAGACTATTAATGCAGAGACCCAGGTAATGTTCTGGGGGCCTGAGTTCATATTCCACCATGGCAGGTGGGGAAATTTGAATCAAAATAAACAATCTGGGATTAAGGGTCTAATGAATTTCATGACATCATTGAACCCACCTGGTTTACTAATGCCCTTTAGGGAAGGAAATCTATCATCCTTACCTGGTCTGGCCTACATGTGACTCTAGACCCACAGCAATTTGGTTGACTCTTACCTGCCTTCTGGGTAATTAGGGATGGGCAAAAATAATGGCCTAGCCAGTAATGCCCACATCCTGTGATCAATGAAAAAAATTGCCTGAGCAGTTGAAGACAGTGGATGTATGCTAACTTTGGTCTAACAGTTTTGAATGGATCACAAAATTATAACACTCTGAGAAGTAAAGAGAAAGAAGAAGCATGCTATGTTGCTTCTTGATGAAGAGAAGCCCATTTTTGCATGAATGACAGGTGGAAAAAGGGATGAGGACCTGAAAGTAGAATTTAGGGAGCTAGGCAGGAGACCGAAAATCAGGACCTCTAAGACAGAAATCCCATGATTATTGCCAGAATAAGTGAGTGTAGAAATAGGAAGATTGAGCGAATCAACATGTGGCTGGAAAATTGCTGCAGGAGGGAAGGTTTTAGATCTTTGGAGCATGGTAATCTGTAGTAAGCAGGTGGGACCTGTACCATGGGTGGCATGGTGGCTCAGTGGCTTGCACTGCTGCTTAGTTTGCCAGGGACCCAGGTTCAATTCCAGCATCGGGCAACTGTGTAGAGTTAGCACATTCTCTCTGTGTCAGCATGGGTTTCCTTCCAATGCTCGGGCTTCCTCCCACTGTCCAAAAATGTGAAGCTTGGTCATGGGAAATTGGTTATAGTCACAGGAATAGAATGGGGGTGGGTCTGGGAGGGATGCTCATCGGAGGGTTGGTGTGGATTTGATGAGCCAAATGGCCTCTTTCTGCACTGATTCTGTGAAAAGGTGCTTTATATCTTAGTAGAAGGTGGACTATTATTCTCATGGCAAGCTTTATCAATCAAGTTGAGAGGGGTTTAAAATATCTGGTCAGGAGGAAGGGGGAGCTATGAGAAAATTCAGTTAAAAGAAAAGCAAACATGTTATAGGATGTAGTAAACCTGTAAACAAATGTAGAAAGAAGCAGAAATAAGTCCTAAAAATATTAAGGGTCAAATTACAAGAATGCTATTAAAAAATTGACAAACTTTAAAAAGAAGCTCTATCGGAATGTAAATTTCAACATTCAGAACAAGGCAAAACTTTAGTTCGGCCACATTTGAAATATTGCATATGATTCTGGTCACCACACTACCAGAAGGATGTGGATGCGTTGGAGATTTTACAGATGAAGTTTACCAGGGTATTGCTTGGTATGGAGGATTTTAGCTATGAAGAAGGTTGGATAGACTAGGTTTGTTTACACTGGAACACAGGAAGATGAGGGGTGGCCTGATAGAAGTTTATAAGATTGTGAATGGTATGGAAAGACTGGAAAGAATGAGGCTTTTTCCCAGGGTGGAGGGGTCAATTACCAGGGGACACAGGTTCAAGTTGTGGGGAGGGAAGTTTAAAGGAGGTGTGCAAGGCATGTTTTTCACACAAAGGGTGGTGAGTGCCTAGAACGTGCTGCCAGAGCAGGCGGTGGAAGCAGACACTATAGCAGCTTTCAAGAAGCTCCAGGACCAGCATGTGAATAGAAAGGCAATAGATGGATACGGGTCCTGTGAGGCTGCTTGGGTATGATCTATACCTCACTTGCTATGGTTTCATAAATGGGCAATCCTGAAAGTGTAGAGAATTACACGGGCAACCAACTCAGGATTGTCAGTCAGAATTGGGTGTGGCCCACTCGAGTGTGCTAGAAACTATGTATGTATATTGATACATGGGTCCTGTTCTTTGCAGAGAAAACGTGTTCGTGCGCAGCGTCCGTTTCTACTCAACATAAGTGAAGGCAATTTTAGTATGGAAGGGTAAAATATATCAGCCAGGTCTGGAGGACCGAAGGGCCTGTTCTTGCGCCATATTGTTCTTTGCTGTTATTCTATAGACGAATTGTTGGTGTTAGTACAAAATAAAGCTCACAATATAGTTGCTATTATAGGAACATAGCTGCAGGGTAACCAAGAATGAGAACTGAATATTAGAAGAGATTGGCAAAAATCAAAAGGAGGTAAGGTCAGGTCAATGAGGAGGAAAGTGATTAGTGTATTAGTGAGAGAGGATCTCTGATCAGAAGAACAAGATGAAGAATCTGTGATAATGGGAACTGCAGATGCTGGAGAATCCAAGATAACAAAGTGTGGAGCTGGATGAACACAGCAGGCCAAGAAGCATCTTAGGAGCACAAAAGCTGACGTTTCGGGCCTAGACCCTTCATCAGAGAGGGGGATGGGGAGAGGGAACTGGAATAAATAGGGAGAGAGGGGGAGGCGGACCGAAGATGGAGAGAAAACAAGATAGGTAGAGGGGACCACAACTTTCCCCCCGCAGTGGTCGAGAACGCCCTTGACCGTGTCTCCCGCATTTCCCGCAACACATCTCTCACACCCCGCCCCTGCCACAACTGCCCCCAGAGGATCCCCCTCATTCTCACATACCACCCCACCAACCTCTGGATACAACGTATCATCCTCCAACACTTCTGCCATCTACAATCCGACCCCACTACCCAAGCTATTTTTCCATCCCCACCCTTGTCTGCCTTCCGGAGAGACCACTCTCTCCACGACTCCCTTGTCCGCTCCACACTCCCCTCCAACCCCACCACACCTGGCACCTTCCCCTGCAACCACAGGAAGTGCTACACTTGCCCCCACACCTCCTCCCTCACCCCCAGCCCAGGCCCCAAGATGGCCTTCCATATCAAGCAGATGTTCACCTGCACATCTGCCAATGTGGTATATTGTATCCATTGCACCCGGTGTGGCTTCGTCTACATTGGGGAAACCAAGTGGAGGCTTGGGGACTGCTTTGCAGAACACCTCCGCTCAGTTCGGAACAAACAACTGCGCCTCCCAGTCGCGAACCATTTCAACTCCCCCTCCCATTCCTCAGATGACATGTCCATCATGGGCATCCTGCAGTGCCACAATGATGCCACCCGAAGGTTGTAGGAACAGCAACTCATATTCCGCTTGGGAACCCTGCAGCCCAATGGTATCAATGTGGACTTCACAAGCTTCAAAATCTCCCCTTCCCCTACTGCATCCCACAACCAGCCCAGTTCTTCCCCCCCCCCACTGCATCACAAAACCAGCCCAGCTCTTCCCCTCCCCCCACTGCATCCCAAAACCAGCCCAGCCTGTCTCTGCTTCCCTAACCTGTTCTTCCTCTCACCCATCCCTTCCTCTCACCTCAAGCCGCACCTCCATTTCCTACCTACCACCTCATCCCGCCTCCTTGATCTGTCCATCTTCCCTGGACTGACCTATCCCCTCCCTACCTCCTCACCCATACTCTCCTCTCTACCTATCTTGTTTTCTCTCCAACTTCGGTCCACCTCCCTGTCTCTCCCTATTTATTCCAGTTCCCTCTCCCCATCCCCCTCTCTGACGAAGGATGAAGAATCTGTTTGGTTAGAGCTAAGAAGCTACAACTGTCAGCAAGCATTAAGATAGATGTGATTTATATGTCACTGAAAACTAGAAATGCAGGGCATAATCTGATTTAGGAAATTAGAGGTGCATGACTTAGGGTAAATGCTGTAATTACGGATAATGTCAATTGACATAAAGATTGGGTAAACCTAAAGAGCATCAATACTGTGAATGAAGAATTCCTGCAATGTATTCAATATGTGCAAATGCAGGATGCTTGGGTATGATCTATACCTCACTTGTTATGGTTTCACAAATGGGCAATCCTGAAAGTGCAGAGAATTACACTGGCAACCAAATCAGGTTTGTCAGTCAGAATTGGATGTGGCCCCTTCGAGTGTGCTAGAAACTATGTATATTGATACATGAATGCTCTTCTTTGCAGAGAAAACATGTTCGTGCGCAGCATCTGTTTCTACTCAACATAATAATGATAGCTATTCCATGGTCAATTTCTTGCGACAATGCCCTAACCAATCCCAGTCAACCTGTCTGATTTAACATTTAAACAGTGGGGTCATTTTCTGTTGGCAAGCTACAGCTAGTGCTGTGCCACATGGTTCAATCATTGGGCCCCAACTATTGACAATTATATCAACGACTAATGCAGGGAAAGATTGTATTGTGGTCAGATTTGCAGATAACACTAAATTAGGTGGGAAAATATGTTGCAATGAAGAAACAAGAAATTTACAAATAAATTTGGATAGGTTAAGAGAATAGACCAGAAATTGGCGGATAGAGCTTAATGGGGACAAATGAGAGGTTATCTATTATCTTTAGGTAATATTAGCTAAATGATGAGAAACTTTGAGGTGCTTCAGTGCAGACAGATCTGGGTGCCCTCATGTATGTGTTGCAGAATTTTAGTGAAGTCAACTATATTATTCCCTCACTTTCGGCGCTGACCCAGTTTAATAGTTATCTTTTTTTAGGAACCAACCAGCTCAGTCAACAGTGTTTTTGCTGAATCACTCTTTGTGACGGACCTCTAAGTTCCCCACCCAGAGTAAATTCAGTGCCCTTGCTACCCTCAATGCTTCCTCAAAGTGGTGTTTGGTATGGAGAAGGTCTGATTCCTTGGTTGGGGGGGAATGGGGGTGGAGGGGGATGTCTGTTCATAATAACCAGCAGGCGATTTTCTAGCCCATGTTTGGTGTCTCAATACATCATGTGGCCTGGAGCAACTGTTGAGGTCTCCCAGGACTCTTTCTTACTGTGTACCATTTTTGCGCATGTCTGCTGGATCAGCCCAGGAATCATGTTTTCTGGGATATTGTCTGCAAAGTATGGTTCTGCCATTATGACTATGTCAGGCTTTTGCTTGACTAGTTTGTTGGGCAGGCGCCCTAATTTTGGCACCAGTCCATGTTGTTAAGCAGGATTTTGCAGGTTCAACACCACCTTGTTTCCATTGTTGTTTCTAGTGCCTATGGTAATGGGCTGGTCATTCTGATTTCATTCCTTTTTGAGACTTTCTAGCAGTTGACACAACTGAGTGGTTTACAGGGCTACTTCAGAGTGCACTTAAGAGTCAACCACATGTAGGCCAGACAAGGTAAGAATAGCAAATTTCCATCCATCAGTGAACACAATGAGCTCTTACAACAATCAACAATGGCTTTATAGTTATCATAAGACTTTTAATCCAGATTTTAATGAATTCACATTCCACCATCTGCAATCACCTCTTCAGTTTAAGGAAGATAGTAAGAATTTCTGCGATTATAAAAGAGTAGCTTTAATAAATGTTGGTTCCTTCGAGGATGATGCTAGAAAATTAATAATGGGTAACAGGAAAATGAAACACATATTTGTATCTGTCCTCATGGTAGGAAACACAAAAGAAAATTGCATGAATAGGGAAAAAATCCAGGCCTTTGGGAGGAAGGGAATTTAAACTTTTAAAACCTTAATCTAGAGGGGCCAAATAACCTACATTCTACTTCTATTTTTTATGTTCTTATGTTCTTAAGTGGACAGATTTGAGGAGCTGCACGTTTCAATTATCATCAGGGGGTTACACACAAGACAAAAAAAAAACTGATTTCTATGAAATTCTATTATTTACAACTTTACAGCAACTCTCACTAAAACTTTAGTCCTAGATTTAGTTTCCTGCTTTGTTATAAGAAGGCCTGACATACACCACTTATTTGTGATCACATCCAAGCCTAAGGAGGCATCCACAGAGCAGGATGACAGATAGGTTTATGTTCAGCCCAGTTAGATTGTACCTGTCAAGAGGGGGATAATAAAGCTCTTCTGGAGCAGCTTCTGTACAATATTGCCTTTTTCTGCAATGTCATCCAAATCAATGTGGCAAGTTGGACACCGAACCTCATCCTCTTAATGCAGGCACCTCCGTTAAATACAATCAACCTGCCAGAATCTGTGAACTATTCATAATCACAAAGGGAAACTAAATCTTCTCACCATTATCCATGTTTTGGAGGAACAAGATGTTCATAGTAAATTGTCTTCCTAAACTAATTCACCTCTACTTGTTGTACCTCAAACCAATGGCAAGTTGTTGACTATACCTCCCCGAGTAAGGTGTCCATGCCACACACTGCTTAATAGGAGAATTTGACTGTCATGCTCTTCAGTCTTAAACAGGAAAAATTGAAATCTACTGACCCTCTCACCCGCTGAGATTTCGAGCGGCCAAACAGAGCGATGATAGTGCCAAATTTCTGTAAGTATTGATGGACACAACTAATATGAAGGTATAAATATCATGCAGTCTTTTGTCAGCTCAGGACACTGATCTCTTAAAGCAACTTACCCAATGTTACTCTTATGTAAGTGACATTTATCCTTCACATAATGCTCTCAAAAGCTTTTCTGGCTGTTCATGAAGTTTTAATTTGACTCATTGCTGCTGGATACTTGATCAACAATAAGAAAAACAACACACTCAAATAAGCTTGCAAAGATAAACCTAGAAATTGCAGACCAGCCAGTTTACTTAACTGAAGGGAAAACTTCCAGAAACAATTATTTAGGATAGATTTAATAGGCACATGGAAAGGAGTAGGTTTTTTGGGAAGACCCAGTAGAGATTTTTAAAGAGGAAATTGTGTTGATTTAAATCGCGGCACTATTTTTAACAGTGTTAGAGAAAATGTCAATGAGAGTAATGCTATTGATCTGCACATGGGCTTCCAAAAGGCGTTTGATATGGTGCCATGATGGACTTGTGTGAAAAGTTATAGCTCATGGAATAAAAGGGAATGTAGCAATGCAAATACAAAATTGTTTGCGGGTTAGAAAACAGGAATAATGGACAATGGGATTTTTTTGGTTTGGAGGAAAGTTTTGCTGGAGTGTTTAGGGATTGTCTTTAGGGCATCGCTTTTCCTGATGTATATTAATGATTAATATCTTAGCGTACAGGGGATAATTTCAAAGTGATATGAAACTTGGAAGCACTATACACTGTAAGGAGGATAATGTGGAATTGCAAAAGGGCATTGACAAGTTAGTGGGGCATATGGATAGGTGGCAGACAATGTTTAATGCTGACAGGCATAGCATGGCGACGATGTGGTTAGTACTGCTGCCTTGCAGCACCAGGAACATGGGTTTGACTCCATCCTTGGGTGACTGTGTGCAGTTTGCACATTCTCACCATGTGTGCATGGGTTTCCTCCAGGTGCCTTGGTTTCCTCCCACAGACCAAAGATGTGCAAGTTAGGTGGACTGACCACATTAATTGCCCATACTGTTCAGAGAAATGAGGATGGGTGGGTTAGCCACAGGAAATGCAGCGTTACAGGATAGGGTGGGACTGGGTGGGTTGCTCTCTGGAAGATTGGTGTGGACTCAGAGGGTTAAATGGCCTGATTCCACACACCGTGGAATTCAGTGAGAGGTGAAACATTTTACTGGGAAGTGGAGAGACAGTATCAAAGAAAGGGTGCAATTCTAAAGAAGGCACTGATGCAGATGGGCCAATGTGCATATGTGCACAGATCATGATGGTGGCAGGACAGTTGGATAGACCATACACTGCTGTCAATTGTCTTTTGTTGCGAAGTTGGGTGGAGCATGTATGGATTGGTAGCGGGACTTTAGAATTTGATGCCAATGAAATGGTGGGGGAGGAGGGAAAATTATGTGGTTTTTCTGTGCTTTTTCTGTGTTTAGAGATTCAAAAAAAAATTCTGAGGGCAGCTTGTGGATTGCAAAGATACAGACAGCTCCTGAAATTGAAACATTTGTATCAAAGGCTGTATGATTAGCAATCCAGGCAGTAGTTTTGTTTTGTTAGCAAAACAACCAGTTTGAATATCAGCCAATCAGTTAGCACTTAGAGACTAAAAACCAACTAAATTTAAATCTGATGGTTCAGACAACATAGGACCAATCTTATTGTAAGAAATTGATACGTCATCAAGGGTAGAAATGAAAATCAGTATAAGAATAGCTGCCATCTGATAGAGTTTACAACTATCAGCTCTAAAGAGAAAATCACTGGCTCTCTCAGAAGTCATGAAGCTCTCAGAGTAGCCATCATTAAATTGGAGATACAGTGGCATTCTTAGCTTACTGACTTGACACAAGAATTTGATAGAGAAAGGTGTTCTTGCCTGAAGATCAGCAGAGAAGGTACAGAACATTCCTGAAGACATAGCCTGGCTGTAATTTTGAGGGACCATGTTCTGACATTTAAAAAAAATTATTTTGGTTTTTATAAGTGGGACTTGTATTTATTGGAAAAGCATACCATTAGAATTTTGTTGTATTCGGGAATAGCTGGTAGATCCAGGGGAATTGTTCGGTTTATCAACGGTTCAGTTAATTTGCTCATTGTTAGAGCCAGATAAACAAATTGACACTTGTTGTTCATATGGTGAATGAAAGGAGTTCATTTCACTTAAACACTCCTCCATAAAAGCTTAAGGGCAGGAGGCAGGTTATGCCACTTTTCAGACTTCTTTTAACAGGTTATAAGGTCAAGTGAGCCTCTTTGGGTGTTTCAGTTTAAGTTATTTGACAGGGGTTGACTTCTGCTTTATAACACTTAATAGGGGCATAGCATACAAGAGGAAGGAACTGGGCGCAGCCACAATAGGTCTGTTCACTTTTTGTTCTGAAGTTTACTTGAAACTGCAGTAGCTGGCCTGTGAGGTATTCTAAGGCTATAAACTTGGCACAGACAAATTTGCATGCTCCTGTCAATATACATGCTAAAACATCAGAAAAAGGAGCAGTTGCTGTATTTTGCAATAACTGACACATTGAGCCAGTTCTGTTTCATTCTTAGACAATACAGTGTGAAGGTGAAGGAACACAGTAGCTCAAGCAGTATCAGAGGAGCAGGAAAGTTTAAGTTTTGAGTCAGGACCCATTTTCAGAAATTCTTACATTTCATTCTTACATTTTTGCCCATTTGTAATCAGGTGCATTAAGAAGATTGGTAATAACAATGCTGGTTTAGTGTCTCCTTTGAGGCCTATTCCCGATCATTTGCAGTAATGTGCCAGACAGCAAATGGTTTCTGATCCAATGAGAGAAACTCAAATTTGACATGACAATGAACATCTTTTCTGAATGATTCCATAATTATTTTCAAATCTCTCTCTTTAGATGTGGTCTTAGAATATCTCCCTGGTATGGAAGATGATGGCTTTGGGAAAGGGATCAAACAAGTGCCTTTTAGACAACTCACAGGGTATCATACAGTTTACTGGGATGAATCAGCAATGATGTCAATAAAAAAGGCACCTCCCAACAATCCTCCTGTAGAGTGGATTTAATAATGAGAACCCTTAGGGACTTCTACTCTTTGTGATTAACTATCCGTGCCCTTAGCCTAATGCATGACACAAAATGCTCAAAGGGCAATGATGATAAAGCAGATCCACACTAATTTGTATGGAAACAGGAAGTGGATTTGGGATTACAGCAAGGTATTCTGGGAGTAGTCAGACTTCATAAATCATAAGGGTAAACCCACTAAACATAAAAGAGAACACCTTTTGTTTACAGGCAGAGAAATGTAATTATCAGGTCATTCATGTACCCAGACACACCGCTGATTCAGTACATTCAAAGGGCAATAATCTTGCAGACTCACAAACTGAAGAATCTGTTCGCATGATGCCCCCTCACGAGGAACCTGCCACAGATACTGTGATCACTGGAGCAGAATGGGCAGCTAATCAGGTCAAGGAACTGATTCAGTGAGGAGATCCAATGAAAGCAAATCTAAAAGAATGTCCATCAAAACGTATTGACTCTGAGGCCATAACTGGCTTTGTATTAAGTAACTTCCCCAGGGTCTCCATGACTTAGCCCTGAGTCACAAGTGAGCTCATAATGTTGAGGAATTTGACAGCAACTTCTGACTTGTAGATGCCATTTCCCTAAATCTCCAATGATACTCAATGTTATTTCATCTACTGCATCCTTTTGGTATAACTCAGCCTCAACAACTTGTATTGTAACATGATTCAATCAATCAGCTGCAGCAAGCCAAGTTTGACAGTACAATTTTGGAAAGATAACTGGAAATTAAATTTGCTTCAGGAGAGGATGGACTGACTACATAAATGAATATCATGATGTACAATCTTAAATCTGCTAATCCAGGTTTTCATATACCTGCTGGTGACCTAAAAAAGATTCATTTCTTTCCCATTACACCAGTCTGATGATATAGAGCAGCTATACCTTACATCAGTCCTTTATAGTTTTCGTCAAATAGGATGATGTTCCTCAATGCCCATGAGATGTTCTGTGCCTTGGATCATGCATTCTCTTCCACTATGTGCCCAAATTTTAGTGGAAGCGGTTCTTTATTAGTTCAATGAAATTGGGATCAGGGTTATAGTCTCAGGTTTTCTGACCACAGTCACTATGGTTATTGCCACTTGACAGTTAACAGCCTTTTGGGATATTATCCATTGCAATCATGTTCTGTGGAAATTCTTGTCACCCCAATGTATAAACATCTATGAAACTTAGCAAGCTTACTACAGAATTTAGTCAGTTGCATGAAAGTTATTCTCACTTTTGCTAATTACCTGTTGATGGGACAAAGGGGAGAACACTTGTTGTCGCAGGTCATATTGAAATCATTTGGCAAGCTCCAGATTTACATCAGGTTATTGGTCAAGACATTACAGACCCAATGTCAACATTAGCTAATTATGCTAAATTAAGTTTTGAATTGCTTGCTGATATCATTTCATGAGCATCTGAACACACATTTGGTGACTTTTTCTTGTTCTAGTCTCAATGTAATTGGGATCATTGTCAATTCTCTTGTGCGTAAATATTTGTTTTCTTTCATGATTATGTAAAGTGCTGTTGTTCTAACACATATTTGCTCTCTTCTTCTGCTTGTCTTTTGCTCTTAATTTCGGTTTTTCGGTTCTGCAATGTTTCGTGGATGAGAGATAAGTCTACCTTGTTTCATGATACTCGTTTACCTCCTTGCATGGTTTGTTCATTGAATGGAGATTTTTATTTGATTTCCTTTGACATGTCACAATCCAATTTTGCATTACACATCTGTATTTTGCATTATTAAACTCTTACGGCAATGAGCCAAAGACTGTTCACACATTTACATTCTGCACTTTTCTGAGTGTGCGCGCACACATGCAATTGTGAGAGTGTGTTGAAGTGATTAGGCAAGTATATGAGTGAGTGAGAGTGTATGAGTGAGAATGTGAGTGAGAGTGTGAATCGGAAATCGGAACAAGCATGTGAGCAAGTGAGAAGCTGAGAGCATGTGAATGAGAGACTGGGTGGGTGCTTGAGGGACGGTGTGAGTGAGATTATTAGCGACACAGAGAGTGTGTATGAGTATGAATGGGTAATGAGTAAGTTAGCAACAGTAATGAAAAAGTGAGAGAATGTGTAGGAGAGTCTGCATGTGAGTGAGAGATTGTGTGATTATGTGGCAGATTGAGCAGGTGAGTGATAGAAGGCATGCGAGATTGAGTGGGAGAGTCTGGGTGACTATGAATGACAGTGTATAAGTGAGTGAGTGAGCTAATGAGGAAGTGTAAATGGTGAGAAATGCACTTGCTTGTTTTTCACCAAGCAGGTTGCACAATCAGGCACTGAAGAATGCTTAACATCCAGAAATCCCTTCTAGTCTTTACAATTGGCTCAGTTCTGAAAAGGTCACAGTCTTCAAAGCTTTCTAACCATTTCCAAGGCCATTTATCATGCCCATCGCTGCCGGTGGCACAGTGACCATACATGCACAGAAATGCAGTGTTGCATTGCCTGCAAATGCCAATACCAAAGTTGAAATCCAAAGGTGATGTGGGAATGACTACCCTTGACATCAAGGCAGCAGAGGACAGGATACTTAGTAAAATTCAAGTCAATTGGAATCAACAGAAAACTGGTGCAAATCACACTCAGTACAAAGGCGCAAAAATTTAACACGTGACTTATGAAATTCCCAAAAGTGGCTAAGAAACCTTCATAAAGTAGCAAAGAAAGGAAATTTATACAGATGTGTTCAGAGAGTAATAGTCCAATAGTGTAATTTTGAGCCTGATGTGCTGTAACTTTACAATAGTGCTGCGATGTATTACACACTAAAAATGCTTTATTAACTATAAAGCAGTTTGATATGTCCTGAAGTCATGACAGGCCTTCTGTGTTTCCAAATCTTTGTTTCCTTTTTAATGTAATACAAGCCTATTATGTGCCTCCATATTACACTATATGTTTGAGGCTCATTACTTTCTGTAATTTCTGTCCTGAACAAAGCAACATAAACCATTCAATGTACAAAATTGCATCCATAGGACCAGGACTAGTAGTTACATAATTAACCAAGATTGTGTTTGACCTTCTGTTCTTCTGGTTAGTTAATTCTAGCTATTATGGTGTGGTCCAAGTGTGTCTCTGCCTGCTTCTGATTGCACCACTGTGATTTCAAGAGGAAAAGAGGCAACCAGAAAGTATGCTACAGACGTATCTTAAAATTATTCCCAATCACACTGTTAATTGCAGCTTCAGTGGTTCTAGAAAACATCACCATAGCAACAAAAACAAACTCAGTGCATAATTCAACATCAGATGAGACAAACAATGACAGCATTTCTCAGGAAGCACCTTTCATTTTCTATATTAAATCCACCCTCATTTTAATTCGTTTCTCTTCTTTTTCAATGCTTTTCACATTCAAACACAGTTTGAATACTTTATGTGATCAATACTTCAACTTAAGTAATGTTATAGTATTTATGTGAAAAGCACAGTGCTGATTATCTGAAATTACCTATTTTGTACAAAAATGCACATGTGTCACATATCAGCTGCATTTGGCCAAGTGTGCCCTTGCAATAGCATTTACAGTGGAAGTCATTTCCATTATGGTCGCAAAACTGGAAAATTATTATTTTGCATAATTTCCCTAAATGTTTTACAGGTAACATTTGAAACTGACAAACAACTTTTACTTACAAAAGCTGTAAGATGACTTAACAATGTATGGATTACTTCCTGTGACTACAGTGCCATTATGTCACACATTGCTATACATGCACCTTCTTGTTTTTCACCAAGCAGGTTGCAGATTCAGGCACTGCAGAATACTAACATCCAGAATCCCTTCTAGTCTTTGCAATGGCTCAGTTCTGAAACTGTCACAGTCTGTAAAGCTTTCTAACCGTTTCTAAGACAGATGCATTTATCATGCCCATCACTGTCAGGTTGGACAGCGACTGAACATGAACATAAATGTATTGTTGCAGCGATATGTTACTCAAGGTGACAGAATGGCAGCTGCCTGTCACAAGGATGGCTCTGCCCATGTATTTATAGAACAGAGCAGAGATAGGTTTGTGAGCGTCAGCTCTCCATCAGACAGGTTACGGGGGAAAAGGAGAAAAGTAGGCATGAGTAGCATCAGATTGGCCATGATCCTATTGAATGGTGGAACAGGCCTGAGGGGGTGAATGGCCTACCACTTTTCCAATTTCTTACAGTGTTACAGTCTAAGCCAGAGAAAAATAAAGCAAAGAATTGTAGGGTCTAGGCCTGAAACGTCAGCTTTTGTGCTCCCAAGATGCTGCTTGGCTTGCTGTGTTCATCCAGCTTCACACTTTGTTATCAAAGAATTGTAGATGTTAAGAATCACAGGCAAAAACAGAAATTGCAGGACAATCTCGCAGGTCTGGCAGCATCTATGGAGAGAAGGCAGAGTTAATGTTTTGCGACCAGTGACCCTCCTCAGAAGTCTTGCTAGAGCTTAATGTCAGCCCTGGTGAGGGATTTGGAGACTGTAGACAATGTTGTGGAGTTGCTTCTGAGTGGCACAAATGACACAGGAAGCTGGCACCACACTTCCTACATTTGTTTGAAGTCAGCAGAAGTAGACCTTCCCATTGCTCATATACATATACATAATTAATTACTTCTGTATGTGAAGCATAGAATGAAGCTTCCACTGAGTATTGTATCTTTAGTGGCTTTTTCTGTTTCCAATTAATGGCATTTATTTACTGTTGGGTCAATGTCATGTAAAAAGCCACCCGAGTTACAGATATAATAATTACATGTTATTTAATATCCTGTGATTATTTCATTCCAGTAGCCTTCCTTGGTCTTTCTGTTTAAGAAAGTAGATTTCTAACATTTTTTTTCATGCCTTGAGAATCATGTTGTGCATTGTGGTAGTTCAAGAATAATGCATGTCACTTGTTCATGCTGAGTGTGATTTATTTACAGGTTAATAAATATACAGGAATATACAGTAAAGTGATGGAGTAAGATACCAAACAATGATAAATTTAAAATTATTGCCCAAATGACATCTTAATAGCAGAACAGTCAAGTTTGCCTCTCAGTAGAGGATTAGATAATGAAATTTCTTGAAACACTGTCGCTAGCGAGATACTCCAAAGTTATGCTGATCTACCTTTTGCAATTTATTCTGACATTCCCTAGAAATCTCACTAAAATACGATGAAACATAAAAAGCAGGCTATGAACAAGTCAGAAGCAATTAGTCCAAAGAAACTTACATGATATTTCTTTGTTAATTCACTTACTATGCATAAAATATAAAGTTAGAAGCTATCATGTAAGCATCAAAGGAGAGGGGTCAAGTTCTTGCTAGGTTGTACTGGTATAAAAAATCATTAAAAGCAGCGGAAAAATATTGAGGAATTTTAAGTGCAATACCTTCTGTGCAAATTGACTTTCCATCACCCTTTGCTCTGGTTTAAAAATATTTTTGCCAGAAGCCAAAGTGGCACAAAACTGATAAGGACCACAAGTCAAATTAATGGGCATGGTGTGTTTCTGAAGGTGCACCCATTTGCTGCTTTTCAAGGGACTTCTTCAGATTAAGTTTGTTTTTCATTTAAAAAAGAAGTAACAGTTTTTAATAGCCTTTTAAAAGTGATTACATTTACTAGGGAACTGACCAATGTAAACATGAGAAATCAGAAAATTCTGTAAATTTTAAAGACATCATTTTCATTCATTTAGAATCTGGATACATGCTGTAGTCGCTTGGACACCCACGGTGAAATGTATTTTTTTTAATGATAACCCAAACTTCGTCGGCATTGACAAAAATGCACCAATTTTCCATACTTAAACACATTAAGGGTTGTTTTGAATACTAGAAAAAATAAACACTGTTAATTTTAAACATTCATTCTGATTTGTGGATTTTGCCTTCAGGCTTTTAAAAACATCTTTCACATGACGTACATGCGGCTGGCTGGGCCAGTATTTATTCTCCATCTCAAATTGCCCTTGAGAAGGTGATGGTGAGCTGCCCTCTTGAACTGCAGTTGTCCATCTGGTCTACATAAACACCCATAGGTGTTTGGGAGGGAGTTGAACCAGTGACAATGAAAGAACAACTGTACAGTTCCAAGACAGGATGGAACGTGGCTTCAAAGAGAATGTCCATGCAGTGGTGTTCCCATGAACCTGCTGCCATTTTTGTACTAGGCAGTTGATAGCTCATGACTGGAAAGTTCTGTGGAAGGAGTCTGGATTTGATTATGTGAATGAGTTTGAGCCATTTTGGGGAACTGGTGTAAATTTTGTGTCAGTCTTACCCAGATTATTGAATGTACCCAGCGTGGCACCTATTCTACGTTGGAATTTAAAAGAAATGCAATCTTTTAAGAAAAAAAAACTGTGTCCTTAAGATGCAGTTGTGGGATTGAAAGCACATTGTAGATCTCAGTGACAGGAAGTAGAAAAAAAGCTAAAAACTTGCGATAGAACAAGTAAAATTACATTGTTAAGAATTTTAGGTTCCCAAAGGGCTTCAGGCTGAACTGCATTTTTGTATAACCCAAACTATGTCAATGGTTAGGAGAGGATTTAAACGGAGGTGTTGAGGAATCAGCAGAAAAAAAATCCATTACTTGTGGGTATATATCTCTTGGACCCCAATTTCCTCAAACTTGCATGCCAGATATTTGGATTATACTATAATTTTTGGGACATCGGAACCGATTCTGGGGAAGGTGGGACTGTTACAAATTGGACGGTCTACACCTGAACCGGACTGGAACCAATGTCCTTGGGGGTGCTTTTGCTAATGCTGTGGGGGAGGGTTTAAACTAATGTGGCAGGGGGATGGGAACCAAATATTGGACAGAAAAGAGATAGAAACGAAAGCCTGTAGGGAACTAGATAATGGAATCAGTGTGACTAAAGGGAATAGTAGTTGGGGAACAGATGATGAACACAAAGGGACAGGTAGTCTGAGGTACATTTGTTTTAATGCAAGAAGTGTAGTAGATAAGGTAGATGAGCGTAGGGCTTGGATTGGTACCTGGAAGTATGATGTTGTTGCTATTACTGAGACTTGGTTGAGGGAAGGGCATGATTGGCAACTAGTTGTCCCAGGAAATCGATGCTTCAGGCGGGATAGAGAGGGAGGTAAAAGGGGTGGAGGAGTTGCAGTGATGGTCAAAGACGATATCACAGCCGCACTGAAGGAGGGCCCCATGGAGGACTCAAGCAGTGAGGCAATATGGGTAGAACTCAGAAATAGGAAGGATGCAGTAACAATGTTGGGGCTGTACTACAGGCCTCCCAACAGCGAGCGTGAGATAAAGGTACAAATATGTAAACAGATAATTGTAAGGTTAGGGGAAACAGGGTGGTGGTGATGGGAGATTTTAATTTTCCCAAGTTGACTGGGATTCACTCAGTGATAGGGGTCAAGACGGATAAGAATTTGTAAGGTGTGTCAATGAGGGTTTTCTAGAGCAGTATGTATGTAGTCCAACTCGGGAAGGGGTCATACTGGACCTGGTGCTGGGGAATGAACCTGGCCAGGTGGTTGATATTACAGTAGGGGACTACTTTGGAAATAATGACCACAATTCCGTAAGTTTTACAATACTCATGGACAAGGATAGGAGTGGCCCTAAAGGAAGAGTACTAAACTGAGAGAAGGCCGACTATACCAAGATTCGGCAGGATCTGAGGAATGTAGATTGGGAGAAACTGTTTGAAGGTAAATCCACATTTGATATGTGGGAGGCTTTTAAGGAGAGGTTGATTAGCGTGCAGGAGAGACATGTTCCTGTGAAAATGAGGAATAGAAAAGGCAAGATTAGGGAACCATGGATGACAGGTGAAATTGTGAGACTAGCCAAGAGAAAAAAGGAAGCATACATGAGGTCTAGGTGACTGAAGACAGACGAAAATTTGCAAGAATATCAGGAATGTAGAGCGAATCTGAAACAAGGGATTAAGAAGGCTCAGAGAGGACATGAGATATTGCTGGCAAACATGGTTAAGGAAAATCCCAAAGCCTTTTATTCATATATAAAGAGCAAGAGGGTAACTAGAGAAAGGATTGGCCCACTTAAGGGCAAAGAAGGGAAGTTATGCGCTGAGTCAGAGAAAATGGGTGACATTCTTAACGAGTACTTTGCATCGATATTCACCAAGGAGAGGAACATGACGGATGTTGAGGTTAGGGATAGATGTTTGCTTACTCTAGGTCAAGTTGACATAAGGAAGGAGGAAGTGTTAGGTATCCTAAAAGACATTATGGTGGACAAGTCCCCAGGTTCGGATGGGATCTATTCCAGGTTAATGAGGGAAGCGAGAGAGGAAATAGCCGGGGCCTTAACAGATATCTTTGCAGCGTCCTTAGACATGGGTGAGGTCCCAGAGGACTGGAGACTTGCTAATGTTGTCCCCTAATTTAAGAAGGGCAGCAACGATAATCTAGGTAATTATTGACCGGTGAACCTGACGTCAGTGGTAGGGAAGCTACTGAAGAAGATACTGAGGGATAGGACCTATTCCCATTTGGAAGAAAATGGGCTTATCAGTGATACGCAACATGGTTTTGTGCAGGGAAGGTCATGTCTTACCAACTTAATAGGATTCTTTGAGGACGTGACAAAGTTGATTGATGAGAGAAAGGCTGTAGATCTCATATACATGGACTTTAGTAAGGCTCTTGATAAGGTTCCCCATGGCAGGCTGATGGAGAAAGTGAAGTCACATGGGGTCCAGGGTGTGCTAGCTAGATGGATAAAAAACTGGCTAGGCAACAGGAGTCAGAGGGTAGTAGTAGAAAGGAGTTTCTCAAATTGGAGACCTGTGACCAGTGGTGTTCCAAGGGATCTGTGCTGGGACCACTGTTGTTTGTGATATATGTAAATGATCTGGAGAAAGGTGTATGTGGTCTGATCAGCAAGTTTGCTGATGACACTAAGATTTGTGGAGTAGCTGATAGTGAAGGGGACTGTCAGAGATTACAGCAGAATATAGATAGACTGGAGAGTTGGGTAGATAAATGGCAGATGGAGTTCAATCCAGGCAAATGTGAGGTGATGCATTTTGGAAGATCAAATTCAAGGGCGAACTATACAGTAAATGGAAAAGTCCTGGGGAAAATTGATGAACAGAGAGATCTGGGTGTTCAGGTCCATTGCTCCTGAAGGTGGCAATGCAGGTCAATAGGGTGGTCAAAAAGGCATATGGCATGCTTTCCTTCATTGGGCGGGGTACTGAGTACAAGAGGTGGCAGGTCATGTTGCAGTTGTATAGGACTTTGGTTCGGCCACATTTGGAGTACTGTGTACAGTTCTGGTTGCCACATTACCAAAAGGATGTGGATGCTTTGGAGAGGGTGCAGAGGAGGTTCACCAGGATGTTGCCTGGTATGGAGGGTGCTAGCTATGAAGAAAGGTTGAGTAGATTAGGATTATTTTCATTAGAAAGACAGAGATTGAGGGGGGACCTGATTGAGTTCTACAAAAGCATGAGGGATATAGACAGGGTGGATAGCAAAAAGCTTTTTCCCAGAGTGGGGGACTCAATTACTAGGGGTCATGAGTTCAAAGTAAGAGGAGGGAATTTTAAGGGAGATATGCATGGAAAGTTCTTTACACAGTGGGTGGTGGGTGCTGGAACGCATTGCCAGCGGAGGTGGTAGACGCAGACATGTTAGCTTCTTTTAAGATATATTTGGACAGGTACATGGATGGGCAGGGAGCGAATGGACACAGACCGTTAGAAAATAGATGACAGGTTAGACAGAGGATTTCGATCAGTGCAGGCTTGGAGGGCCGAAGGGCCTGTTCCTGTGCTGTAGGTTTCTTTGTTCTTTGTTCTTTGTACATTGCACCTTTTATTTCAACACCAGTTTATAGGAAATTCTGGGTTTGTTGTATGTAATCAATCCATTTCATCCAATGAGTTTTCCAGAATTAAAGCTAAGCAACATAAACTATAATTGACATGTGGGATGATCTCCAAGTTCTCATAATTTACCTCATGTAGGCAAAAATAAAGATTTTGGTAGAGCACACACCTGTGAGATAAGGTATTAATATCTGAAAATTCATCATGTCTTACTACATTTCCCTTCATGATTCAACAATTGGAGAAATTCAACTCATCTATTCTCTAGGTTCAACAGCACATACTAGCACTTAAAAATGGTGACCTAACATGACCGTACATCAGTAGTTCCCAACCAAGCATGATGAAAAAAGTGAATAAACCTCATTTGTTTCTTTACTCACCACTGGAGATGTTATATCGGACGGGTTGTTATAGATATAAATTATTGTGCTGTCAATGCATATGCTATTCTCACAACTATGATTGGCTGAAGCCAGAAGTTGGACCTTAGTTTTTCCAACTGATAAAGCCAAATTAAAAAGAAACTTTCTGTCAGCTGTATTTGACTTGGCAGCTTTGTCACAGAGTCCGAAATTGGTGTGTTTAAAATCTGAGCTGACATTCTGCTTTGAGCTCTATGGAGAGGCTGAATAGTCTGGAGCTATTTTCCCTGGAGCATCGGAGGCTGAGGGGTGACTTCATATAAGCTTTTAAAATCATGAGGGGCATGGAAAGGGTAAATAGGCAAGGTCTTTTCCCCAGTGTGGGGGAGTCCATAACTAGAGGGCATAGGTTTTAGGTGAGAGGGAAAAGATATAAAAGGGGCCTAAGATGCAACTTATTCATGCTGCAGGTGGTGTGTGCATGGAATGAGCTGCCAGAAGAAGTGGTGGAGGCTGGTACAATTGTAATATTCAAAAGGCATCTGATGGGTATATAATTTGAAAGGATTTAGAGGGATATGGGCCAAATGTTGGCAAATGGGGCTGGATTTATATTGGATATCTGGTCAGCAGGGCCGAGTTGGACTGAAGGCTTTGTTTCAGTGCTGTCTATCTCACTGACTCTATGGCTTACTATTAAAGGGTACTTGCATATTAGAAGAATTGTCTTTCACATATGTGAAACCATGGCCTCTCAGGTGGAAACTAGCGCTGGGTAATATTTGATGAAAGGTAAATGATTTCTCTGTCTCTGTAGTGTCCTGGCCAATGGTTATCCATTAGCCAGCAACACTAAAACAGCAGGTCTGGTCATAATAGCATTGCCTGTTGTGCTAGATCGGTATGTAAAAATTGACCGACATAAGTCCTTGCAGTACTCCAGTGACTATCGTTTAAATATATTCAGTTACCTGTGAAACATTTTTGATTGCCCACAGGTGGTGAAATGGATGTTTAGTTGTACAACTCATTTTTATTTTTTCATACTGATAGCCACATGAATTTTGTATAATTTTGTTTTCCTGGAGCAGCTTGTTGCAATTTTTCTGGCCAGTGGGGTTTTTGGAATCCCAAATCAGCTCGTTTTACTCAGATGGTTGTACAAACAACATACATATGAATAACAATGGCCACATATACTTCAAAATATGTATCACTACAATGTATTAGTCATTGAAATGAAAGCATAAACATTTTAGGAATATCATAAAGTTCTTTTGAAAAGGCGGATTGGTATTATCTAAAAATATTCTAACTTGGTGATGAAAGTTGAAACATTCTCACCTTTCCAAGCATGGATTTTCCTCTGGATGTCTTTAACTGTAGCAAAGTAAGGATGAAACTTGAACTTGGGAACAATCAATTCTGAGATATATTTATTCACATGTTGAAAGTACGTCTTAGAAGAACAAGGGCGTAAGATTTAGCTCTGTGCAACACAGGTTTTCAGCACAGTGAGAACTATTTTCCCTCCAAAATGTGTTTCTGGCACACAAGTGCACCTCTGGCTGCCATTTGAATAAATGTGTGCACTGGATAGGTCACTAGAAGAATGCAAAATTAGAAGAGTGTGATGTTAATTCTTAAGCAATGCTGAATTGACACCAGCACTGAATGTTACAGCTCAACTCTCAAGCTAATGTCATCTCTTAGATATATGCGGCTGAAAACATCAATATCATTAGCAGCAATCACTAACTACTTTCAGTCTAATTGGTTTGATTTCCATTGATTGTTGCTGGGACTGCATTAATGTCTGATTCTACAGTTGTTTAAACTTACTGAATTTTATATGACATGGCACGTGCTGCCAGACTTAGTTCTGACTTGAAGGATTCTGCCCAAACCATTTGCTCCTAATGGTTGCCAATTGTAATTAAATGTATCCTTTATCTCTTGACTTGTCCCCACACTCAGTATGGGCATGCCAGATCACTTTACTCACTTGGTTTAAATGAGTATATGTCTCTGACGATGCGGAGAGCACAAGATCTGTGTCATCACTTACTGTCAATGACCAGGAAGTGAATACCTTCATTACCTCAATTTATTCCAAGCATTTTGGTTCTAAACATATTTTCAGCGCCAGTATAAAAGGCATGTATGAAACGAGTGTTCCGATGAAAGGAATTAATAAAATGCATAATTTCTGGAGCATTAATGAGGGAATTTCAGAGACTGAGCACAGTAGCAAATCAAGGCGATCTCATGCACCTGAATAAATTATGCAAATAGCAGAACACTGAACAAATTTTACTCAACATGAACGACATCTGAATTTTTGTATGTAATAACATCTTGGGATTGATACATTAACCGATGGGAATTGGGCCACACCAAGCCAAAGGTGTCTGTTTAATTAACATGCAGCAGTTAATACATGAGAAGTCTTTAACCTATGCATACTTCTACGACAGATAGCCATTTTAAATGGATTAAGGAAATTATTGTAGTGATAACATTTTCCAAACACATTCTTGTCATGTTCATTTCACTGGTGTGGGTTCATTTTTAAATAAAGGTCACAATTTTGCTCCTGGCAGTTTCTTTACCCTTCTGAAAACAACGAACAATGTAGAGACATTTTACTGAAGGGTCCCCATGTTCTACATTTTAAGAGTCCCATTATGTGGAGCTAACAACATCTCGTGGCAGGCAGCCAAGTCTCTGAAGCAGAAAACCCATCATGATGTCTATATTCCATTCTTTCACGGATCAGCGTCAGCACTGGAGGCTTTGAACAGCTCAGAGCTTAAAACAATTTTACAATTCATGTGGAGAGGGAAAAACAGAAATGGGAAAAGCTCCATCATGGGTTTGGATCACTTGCCAATATAATCAAAATTTTCAATTTTCTGAGTGTAACCCATCAGCTACGCATGCCAAACATCAAAGTAACAACATACAAAATGGATAACAGAATGCATTCAGGGCCTTTAGGATTTGTTAATAAATTACTGAGAGTGTCTACAAAGAAGCTGTTGCATGAGAAGCATAGATAAAGTGAATAGCCAAGATCTTTTCCCCGGAATAGCGGAGTCAAAACTAGGGGGCAAAGATTTAAGGTGAGAGGGAAAGATTTAAAAGGGACCTGAGGGGCAACTTTTTCATGCAGCGGGTGGCGTGTATATGCAACAAGCTGCCAGCGGAAGTGGTAGAGGTGAGTACAATTACAATAATTAAAAGATATTTGAACAAGTACATGGATAGGAATACGTTAGAGAGATATGGGCCAAATGCAGGCAACTGGGACTAGTGAATGGGGTTGGCATGGATGAGGTGGGCTGAAGAGTCTGTTTCCATGTTGCATGATTGTATGACACTACATGTATGTAAACAAACTGAACATATTTGAACTGAACTGAACACACCACCCCACCAACCTCCGGATACAACGCATCATCCTCCGACACTTCCGCCATCTACAATCCGACCCCACCACCCAAGACATTTTTCCATCCCCACCCCTGTCTGCTTTCCGGAGAGACCACTCTCTCCGTGACTCCCTTGTTCGCTCCACACTGCCCTCCAACCCCACCACACCCGGCACCTTCCCCTGCAACCGCAGGAAATGCTACACTTGCCCCCACACCTCCTCCCTCACCCCTATCCCAGGCCCCAAGATGGCATTCCACATTAAGCAGAGGTTCACCTGCACATCTGCCAATGTGGTATACTGCATCCACTGTACCCGGTGTGGCTTCCTCTACATTGGGGAAACCAAGCGGAGGCTTGGGGACCGCTTTGCAGAACACCTCCGCTCGGTTCGCAACAAACAACTGCACCTCCCAGTCGCAAACCATTTCCACTCCCCCTCCTATTCCTCAGATGACATGTCCATCATGGGCCTCCTGCAGTGCCACAATGATGCCACCCGAAGGTTGCAGGAACAGCAACTCATATTCCGCTTGGGAGCCCTGCAGCCTAATGGTAGCAATGTGGACTTCACCAGCTTCAAAATCTCCGCTTCCCCCACCGCATCCCAAAACCAGCCCAATTCGTCCCCTCCCCCCACTGCACCACACAACCAGCCCAGCTCTTCCCCTCCACCCACTGCATCCCAAAACCAGTCCAACCTGTCTCTGCCTCCCTAACCTGTTCTTCCTCTCACCCATCCCTTCCTCCCACACCAAGCCGCACCTCCATCTCCTACCTACTAACCTCATCCCACCTCCTTGACCTGTCCGTCTTCCCTGGACTGACCTATCCCCTCCCTACCTCCCCACCTATACTCTCCTCTCCACCTATCTTCTTTTCTCTCCATCTTCGGTCCGCCTCCCCCTCTCTCCCTATTTATTCCAGAACCCTCACCCCATCCCCCTCTCTGACGAAGGGTCTAGGCCCGAAACGTCAGCTTTTGTGCTCCTGAGATGCTGCTGGGCCTGCTGTGTTCATCCAGCCTCACATTTTATTATCTTGGATTCTCCAGCATCTGCAGTTCCCATTATCTCTGAACATATTTATTGATGTCTTTGTGTTTTACCATTTTTATTGCATTTCATGTCAGTTTCTTAGATAAATTAGGTCAAAACTAAATGAATTGGTGCATATCAAACAGGAGACAACTTGGAATACAGATATTTTCATTGAAGATATTTTGCAGCAACAATTTTATATCAGTGATATAAGGAAAACATATTCTTCTGGCTAGGGAATTGGTTTCTAGGCCAATCAATGGGCCAGATTTCCTCATATAGATTACAACTCCCAGTCCTTCTTTTTGATGAACGGAAGAAGCATCCCATTTCTGAGAGGAGATTTCACTCAGTGCTCCCACAGAAATATGCAGCTGTAATTCCTGATAGCTCTTTTGTAGCCCAGAATGGTCACAGGAAGGCAAACCATGTCTTCTTTTCACAGCAGCCAGCTGCTGGGTTGTGAAAAGTAAAGTTCATAACAGCCACCTTGACAGCTGCTGTCAAACTGTGAGTACATAAGATTGATGTGGAGTCGGGGTGCTCAATGGATTAGGAAGATGCTGTATCATGTGGATATGCTGCCAGGTAGGTAAAGTGCCTTCTGCGGGATGGGTAGGGTGCCAGGGGTAGATGCCAGATGGGTAGATGTAGGGTGCCAGCTCATTAGGGAGAGGGTACCAGTGATAGGGTACCAAGCGGATAATGTGCTGGGGTGCAAGGGGGTAAGATAGGTGAACAAGTGTTTGGAGTAGGTTAGAGTGTCCAGGGTTTCAGGTCTGGTCCAGGAGGAGTGGGAATGAAAGAGGGAATCTGGCCTGGAGGTAGGGAGGGGTGATCAGGTTGGGTCTAGCAGGTTGGGGAATGAAGGGGGTCAGGTGTGAAAGGGTGTCAGGTGGTGGTGAGCTGCCTCCTTGCCTCTACAGTCCACGTGCTATGGTTAGATCCACAATGTCATTACGGTGGGAATTTCAGGATTTGGACCCAGTGACAGTGAATGAAT
Organism: Stegostoma tigrinum; assembly: GCF_030684315.1. Taxonomy (NCBI): domain Eukaryota; kingdom Metazoa; phylum Chordata; class Chondrichthyes; order Orectolobiformes; family Stegostomatidae; genus Stegostoma; species Stegostoma tigrinum. The sequence goes on along the minus strand of NC_081364.1, from coordinate 40,952,008 downwards.
TGTAACATATTTCCAAGTCAGGAGAGTGAGTGTCTCAGAGGGGAAATGTGCAGATGGTGGGGTTCGTATCAGTCACCTGCCCTTGCCCTTCTAGATCGATGTGGTCATGGGCTCGGGAGGTGCTGTTGATGGATCTTTTGTGAATTACTGCAGTGCATCTTGTAAATAAGGCCAGAAACCACATGACACCAGATTATAGTCTTACTTGAAAACATAAGCTTTCAAAGTGTTAATCCTAAAATGCTGTAAATTCTTTTATTAGTTAGAAGGGTTTTAATTTACTAATATGTGTATGCAAATCTTCACACAATTTATAGACAGTCAATGTGACATTTTACAAATTCACACTTTAGAAGTAAAACCAGTCTGATGAGTCAAAACACAAACAGATTCTAAACAAAGCCTCAAACCTAACATGCATTGGCTGACCGAAAATGTCACCTCTTCTTTACACTGATAAAACCTTTAGTTGTCTCAGGACAGTGACTTCAAAGGAATTTGAGGGTTTACATACACATCTTAATCAATTAAAACCTCATATTTAACAGTATCTTAGGTTTGTTTAGTGCATCCTCATCAGTGGTGTGACCCTTTGATCTTTTACACATAAGTTCTGTGTCTGACACTGCCCCTCTCACTAATACTTGAGTAAGACTCCGAAAACTCGTATTTTCAAATAAACCTGTTGGACTATACCCTGGTGTCATGTGAACTCTTACCTTGTCCGCCCCAGTCCAACACTGACACCTCCCCATCTCGTAGATAGGACACACTGCTGCGACTGAATATTGGTGGTGGGGGGAATGGGTATTTGTGGATGTGATACCAACTAAGTGGGCTGCTTTGCCCTGGATGATGTTAAACTTCTTAAGTGTTGTTGGAAGAACAGGCAAGAGTCCTCAAGTTTCTGATTTGGAAAGTGACTTTCAGACGGTTTCAGGTATATAGAAATTGCCAGCAGAGTGTACTCTGAAAAGGATTGTGCAGGGTCCCGATGCGTAACTCTTTTCAACACTGGAGTAACAGCTGTCTACTATCAGAACATCCTAATCAATATCCCTGTATGTCATCACTTGGGTTCCTATTGTTGGGTTTGCAAATTTCCAATCTGCTCAGTGTGTGAATAAGTGGAATAGTCATTCAGCTGTTTCTCTGGACACTACATTTAAGTATTCAGAATGAAATTCCCCAACACATATCCATTTATTAACAAAATTGAGTAAAATGTTCATTCTTATGTCTGAAACTATTACGAGCAATACACTTGACAATTTATCAAAAAACAATGGTAGATGAGTATTATAATTGATGTTTGGAAAACAAAAGTTTAATGAAACCAGATCTCAGTGAAAATAATCTCCTGGCAAAGATGTTATCAGCCTTATTAACCCCAAGTATTTTCTAGGAACATTATTTAGTTTGCTGATTTCGTTGTAAATGGCGTTACATTTGTCTTTTCTTGCCAGATGATGAACAAATGATAGCAAATTGCCAGCCTATGTTACACTTCACTGGTTTTGTCTGAATTCAGTTAAAAGGAGAATAATCCAAAGTGTAAAATGGGCTTTGATTTGCTTTCAGTTGTCATTCAATAGGCAATGAAAGCTAAAATTATCCCCAATAAATCAACACATCTGCAATCAAGATGTTTAAAAGCAGCATAGAGAAAATAGTGTGAGAGTTCATGTGGTACAGTGGTCGTGTGACTATCTGTAGGTCAGGAGTCCTAAGTTCAAGTCCCATCTACATCAGAGATGCTTCATAACATGACCAAACAGGTTGATGAAAAATGCCTAGAATAAAATGGTGTGATATGTGTGCAAACTTGCTTATTTTTCGATTTGTCAAATCCAACTTGAATACCCACTTATGATTTTCCTCAAACTCTTTCTCCAGGAGTGTCCATTTGTTTATTGAATCTATTTACAATAATTACAGTAATGACCTTACATAATTATCGAATCTTTACAGAAACAAGTTCAAACAGATTTTCCTCATTCTCCATATGCTACATAATATGTAGAGTGTCAACAATATTTTTTCAACTTCCAAAGATAGAAATTAAACCTCATGACTGATACATCTAGCTTAAAATTATTTTGAAAAGTCTATTGACTGGTTAAATGCCACAGTACTATGAAGTATTAAAAACTCTCTAACTTGAAAGCAATGCTTATAAATAATATAATTAGAATTCACAAGAGGTCAGTCTCAATCACAGAAATATGTTTGTCACATATTCATATTCTTCAAGATATCTCGGAATTTGAGTTACTTGGGAACAGTTTCTCTAAATATCCATTTTCACCTTGGCTGGATCTCATTGGCGTAATGAGGTGAACTGGCACTACCCTTCTTAGTTCTTCACTCTGAAATCTGATATGAATCAGCTGAGTTGGAGAGAATGGTGTCGGCGTATAAATGAGTATTTCTTTGGACTCCATCAACTGTTTATTGTACCACCAATAACTTAAAAACATCAGTATCCTCCAATAACGTACAAAAATCAGTACCTCACTTTCTTCAAGGTGAATCAATTCTCACCATTCACACTCCCATTATTTTTGAACTGTATACATGCTGTTGGTTGCTCAGAAGAATATTTTATCCCAGGTATAAAAGATCATCTGACTGAGATTCCCTTGCAAGTTGCTGTCCCTATCTCTAAACCTATGTTTCTTAAAGTTCAAACAACATTCACTGAAATGATTGACCTAAACTGTTTCCACACTTGATTGTCACTTCATAATCCTGGCTTGTGAATAGTCTATTTTCATCTGAAAATATTTCAATGGAGATGATTTCTATTAATTAGCACTATCAGTATTGCACTAACTGTTGTGAAGTTGGGTAGAGTACTCGTGAATTGGAAGGCAGGAAGTTAACATTTGGTGTTTGTAAAATGTTGGTGTTTGTAAAATGCTATGGGGAAAGCAGAGTGTGGCCCCTTTAAAAGATGTTGTACTTTTTCAAAGGTTAGAGATTCAAAAAGGATGTCTGTGGTTTTGCAGGTGTACAGAGCACCTGAATTGAAACATTGTATCGAAAGGGCATACTGTTAGCAGGCAAAACAATATTTTTTACCAAGACAACAGATTTTAAAATTTAGTCGATTAATTTAAACCAGGCCCTTAAGGACCAAAAATCAAGCAAATTTAAATCTGATGGTTTTGACATCATAGAACCAATCCTATGTAAGAAATTGATATGTCATCAAGAGTGTAAATTATGAGGACGTTTAGAAAATTGGGGGACAGCCAGCTGTCTTCTGCCAAGAGAACAGTCCTCAGCTCTAAAAGAAAGAATCACTGGCTCTCATAGAAGTCTCTAAGCCTCAGAGTAAGTTCCATCTAAATTAAATAAACCTATGACGTAAGTAGTTAATATTCCTAACAAAATAATTCAACAGAGATGATGTTCCTGACAGAAAGATTCATTGAGAAGATGTTCCTGGCAAAAAAATTTGTTGGAGAAGTCTTGAAACGTTCCAGAAGACGTAACCTGACTGAAATTTCGAGAATCTAAATTCTAATGTTTAAAATTTTATTTTAGGTAAGTGGGACTTCAATTTATTGGAACAGCATACTATTATGATCTTGTTTTATTAAGGAATAGTTAGTAGTTAGAAGGGGTATTTGGTGTATAAATTATTGAGGTAGATTATCCACTGTTAGCGATAGATAACTCAATTGCTACTTGTTGGTTATAAAGAGAGGGTCAGGGGTTTATTTTTATTTAACCACTCCTTTATAACAGATTGGGGCTCTGTTAACAGATTATAAGGTGAGATGCGCCTCTCTGGGTCTTTTGATTTTAGTTATCAAAGGGGGTCGACCTCTCCTTTATAACACTAACTGATGTTGGGATTACAATTTTCAATTAAAATGAATGTGTACACGCAGGCATTCTGGAATTGACAACTTTACGTGTTATTTTCAATTCTATAGTTTGGCCATGCGATCTCAAAGATAGAGCCAAATCAATTTTGTCTTGAATAGATACATATCATGTTGTGACCTAATTGTATCTGCCATCTCATGGTGAGTATATTCTAAGAAGTCATTTCATTGTCTGTTCTATTTCAAGGTTTTTTTTAAGTCCAGTTCTAAAGTTCTGAGGAATACTGTAAGTTGAAACTTGATCAATTTTGGACAACTGTCCTTTGGAATTGGTGAAAAAGAATAAAAAAAGGGAGTTTTTTTTCCTGATGTAGCAACAGGAACAATATAGTAAATCATGCCTTACTATCCCAAAGTGACAATCTTACCATGGTGATGTTTCCATCTTTCCAAGTGTACTGGCTTATGGTGAACAGTAAAAGAGGGGATTACATTTTGTCACAACTGACATCACAATAAATCCACAAAGAGCATACTGAATGAAGGTCCAGAAGGGTTAATAATGAGGAGTGTCTTATTGACACTCGCTGTGATGCTGTTTTATAGCTTGGTTGGACACAGCTTAAGATCTTGAAGAAGTAAGACCTACCATCTGGCTCTTCCTTTTGCATCTGTAACAATGTCTGTCAGAACAGTGCAACTTTTCACATAGTTATCATCATGAAATAAACAACATTCTGCTTCAAGTTAAAGTTTACTTTCTTTAGAATACCAGATGGTTATCCTCCACCACTCTAGCGCAGTCGACATTGTCAATCCTCACTCTGAAAGACGATAGTGGCAACAAGAACTATTTTTTCATTAGCATATTGCAACAAGTTCAAATGACATGATAAGGAATGGTATGGATTGCTCATCCAACAGGGAACAACGTAAAAGATTCACGCAGCAGAAATGACATGTATCGTATTTTGGAATTCTTAATGCTAGAAACGAGCAAAGAAAAGCATGGCTAAGAGGAGAGTAGGAGACTACTAGTGCCTCAGGAGGAGCACAGAATGCAAATACTAGATGTAAAATCAACAAACAGAAGTGGCTGATAAAGCTCAGCAAATCTGTCAAAATCTGAAGAAAAAGCAGAGTTAATGTCTCGCGTCCAGTGACCCTTCTTTGGACCTTCACTGGACCTGAAACGTTAACTTCTGCTTTCTCTCCACAGATGCAGCCAGGCCTACAGTGTTTTTCTAGCTATTTCCGTTTTTGCTTCTGATTTTCAGCATCTGCAGTTTTTTCAAATTTTGCTAGATTTAAAATATGGGAAAATGATTAAGAGCACGTAGTATGAAAAGAACAGAGCAATAGCAGGTTCGAAGAACAATTTTAAGACAGTGAAGAATGGGAACAGGCTGTGAGTGATACAAAAATTAATAATTGCAGGATGTTAACAGTGGTATAAAACCAGCAGTGGGTAGAGTCAGGGCTCAGAATGAGACAATAATTAAACGAAGGAGGAAAAGTAGAGAGGGATTTAGCGACAGCCATGATGTCAATAGCTGAAATAGCAGAAAATTGATTGCAAGGCCATGGCAAAATAGCAGTGAGAAAACTAAGAATAAGTAATCAGAAGGTTGAGAGCAGAATAGTCAGGAAACATTTTAAATTTATGGATTCTGAGAGCCTGAGGGAGGATGTTGTAAGATGAATCTTAATCACTGCTCCTCGTAGTAAGTGGCGATTAAGGCATTTCTCAACATAAGCCATTTCAGATTCTCACACAGACTTGTGATATCTGCCATTCTCAAGACGTTTTCCCCTGTTATGAGTGCTTATACATTCACTTAATTACACAGTAACAATTACCATATCCTTCTCTAAAAGTTCCTGACTTCACAAATTCTGGTGGTCTGGACTGTCCTGTTGAAACAGACAGTTTCTTTTGTGCACTATCCTGGATCTTTGAACCAGGTCATCTCTTCTTGACTGTGTCCTGGACCTCTAAACATTGATCGTCCTTCTCAGCAGTAGCTTCTAAGAACGGCTTTGCACCACAACTTCAATCTGTATTAGCAGATTCTCATCCCCAATTTACTGATAAATTTATGGGGAAGCATGTCAACTCTTCAATATGTTGCTTAGCTTGGATGTTTTCATTCAGCCTCACAGATTCTAATATTGGAGAAATCATGTCTGCTTCCTCAGTTCTGATTCTTGCTCAACAATTTCCGTTTTGCAGAATTGTGGACTGGTTCATTTAGGCAATTTTTTTCTGTGCCACATTCTTGATCTCTGATCCATACAATGTCTTTTTGACTATGTCCTGAAGCTGGGGACATTGGTTATCCTATTTCAGAGTGGCTTCCATGGGATTGAATGTGCCATCTCTTCAGTGAGAGCAGATTTTTAACCTCAAGCTGCTCATAAATCTCTGTTGATTTACATAGTTAAATAGTCTCATTATTTTAAGTCAATGATCAACTTAGAATTTCCATTCAGCCTGTGGCTGTAATATTGATAAAATCAACACCTTCACTTCCTTAGTCATCCTACTTGAAGGTTGATTATTGTTTTGAGTGTGTTCTGTTGTAGTACTTGCGATTCTTCCTGGGAAAATAAAGAAATGAATTGTTGTGCTCAAGTCTCTCTCTCAGTACCTACTATCAGTATTGAATCTATCGCTTACTTTCTCACCAAGCTGTGTCTCTATTGGAGTAGCTCAATTGAAGATTCGTCAATAAACTCAGTGGAGTACATGGCTGTTGATTATCTCATCATTTGTGTTTGCTCAGAAGCTTCACTGATCTTGTAGTCTGAATCTCGTCAGCATTGATAGCATCGGAAAAAAAAGTCCAACCCATTATAGTCACAGATTTCCATCTTGCAAACAAGTATGAAACAAATTTCTTATTTCATAACTCATTTCAATGAATTCTGACTTCTGTTTAATTTATGGCAAGAATCTAAAGAGTCCTATGAAGTCCCTCAGTAGCTGTCCTTTGACAGGTCATAACTGACTGTTCCTTGACTAATTATTCCATTAATCAGTGATTTTTTTCTGGCAATATTTTACCCCTTCCCCCAGATTAAGAAGATTTGGGTCAAAACATGTGTTCATACTCAAAAATGAGAATGCTTTATTGTGAAGGAAGTATGAATATCAATCTGCTGGCTTGCTGATTCAGAGTTTCAATTTGTGTTATCCTATGCTGATTGTTTCTAACTCTTCACCTGTAGTTAGAGTCTAATTGCTTGAAAAATATAGCAATCCTCTTCCGTACAGAATCTTGGTCCATGCTATCCCAGTCAGTCGCAACAACCTGTTCTGTTGATAATTTGACAGGATGCTAGACTCTTATTAATTCAGTAATGTCAGACTCCTTGTTCCTTCTCAGCCATCACTCTTCCCCCATTCGCCACCCTATCCGCTCACCTTAGCGCCAAACATCAGATTCATCTTTTGAAGGGGATCCTGAAGTAAGGTGTTCCCCCTAAATCCAGATCCTGGGACATCCTCCCACACAGTGCAAAACATTGCTGACGTACAGGACCTAGCCAGAGACTGCCCGAACACAGGCAGTACTCATTTGTTGGATATTAGTTATTGGAAAACTGATAAGTAAATTACCCATATAAAATAAATTGACTGCATTTCCCTGTGTGTAATAACTTAATTGCTTCTTTAGCATTATATTTTCATTATAAAAGGGCAAATTACTTGTATTGTTGATGGGTCTTTGCTACAACAAATCAAAACTAAGCTCAATGACCTTCTCTATTCCCATAAACTTGTATCCACTTCTGCTTTATATATTTACCCAATTTTCCGATATAATAGTCCTTACTTCAGCCACCATCTGCAGTACAGTTTTATATGGCTCCAATCCGCAATAAAGTTATTTGCCTCATTTCTACCTCTCCCTTACTCTCTTAGCAATAACTGAACATTTATGACACATCATCACTGACATCAAAACCAGTGCTCAATCACTTCTTGCTACAGCTAAAAATTTCCAATGGTTTTTTAAGTTGATATTTGTGAGACAGTTACTTCTGTTTGTGAGATAGTTCTTAAAATTGTTGAATATGGCTAATATGGTGGTGTTTATGTGGCTAGATCCTGTGACTGCTAATTAGTACTGTGCCACACAAGTTTTATTATTTTAACAACTGGTTCCTATCAGTTCTAATGCATTTGTGGATTTATTTATTTGAAGTTTCCTAAGTTTCCTAAGGACCAGGAATGGCCCATTCATTTTAAGGCTGTTCTGTGGTTTAGTGAGCCAGTCCGTAATCTATATCCCCCTTTGAATGCTCGTCTTGGTTGTGTATCCTTGGTATGTTTTATTGGAAAGTGATCTTCAATTCTAAGAGACTGTCTAAGAAGAAAGAGGGAACTTTGGCAATATTAGGTTTCACCTTTAACATTACTTGGCTTGCATCTACTGTTTGTGGGAGAATTCCTTTAGAAGAGATGGTTCTCACTTTTATGATAAATGGGCTTATTCTGGCTTTGAGGTTAAGTCCACTATCTTAATCTAATATCCTCATTTTTCTTTCATATTTAAAAACCTCAAATAAATCACCCTTCTGGCTTCTATACACTAGGGAATGTAAGCCTAATTTAAATAATTGTTCAGGGTCTGCATTCGGACCTCAACCTTTTACAATTAACATCAGTGAGTTACTTGAGGAGAACAGAAGCATGACAACTAAATTTGCCAATGGCACCAAGATAAGTTGGAAAGCTTGCTGTGAAGAAAAGATATAAGGAAATTGTGCATGGTTACAGATAAGTTGAGTGGCTGGGCAAAAAATCTGGTAGGTAGAGTGTAATGTGGGGAAATCTGGATTAGTTCACTTCGGCAGAAAGAATAAAAAAGTCAGAATATTACTTCAATGGAAAATGATTGCATTTTGGAAGGTCGAATTTGAAAGCTGAGTACAGGATTAAGGATAGGATTCTTGGCAGCGTGGAGGAACAGAGGGATCTTGGTGTGCAGATACATAGATCCCTTAAAATGGCCACCCAAGTGGACAGGGTTGTTAAGAAAGCATATGGTGTTTTGGCTTTCATTAACAGGGGGATTGAGTTTAAGAGTCGTGAGATCTTGTTGCAGCTCTATAAAACTTTGGTTAGACCGCACTTGGAATACTGCGTCCAGTTCTGGGCGCCCTATTATAGGAAAGATGTGGATGCTTTGGAGAGGGTTCAGAGGAGGTTTACCAGGATGCTGCCTGGACTGGAGGGCTTATCTTATGAAGAGAGGTTGACTGAGCTCGATCTCTTTTCATTGGAGAAAAGGAGGAGGAGAGGGGACCTAATTGAGGTATACAAGATAATGAGAGGCATAGATAGAGTCGATAGCCAGAGACTATTTCCCAGGGCAGAAATGGCTAGCACGAGGGGTCATAGTTTTAAGCTGGTTGGTGGAAAGTATAGAGGGGATGTCAGAGGCAGGTTCTTTACGCAGAGAGTTGTGAGAGCATGGAATGCGTTGCCAGCAGCAGTTGTGGAAGCAAGGTCATTGGGGTCATTTAAGAGACTGCTGGACATGCATATGGTCACAGAAATTTGAGGGTGCATCCATGAGGATCAATGGTCGGCACAACATTGTGGGCTGAAGGGCCTGTTCTGTGCTGTACTGTTCTATGTTCTATGTTCTAATTCTGAGAGCAAAGCGATTTAGAGTCTGGTGCATAAGTGAGTTAGTACACAGGAACAGCATGTAATCAACAAGGGCTATGGGATGCTCTCTGTTCTTAAGAGATGAATTGTACCCAAAAATATGAATGCTTTATGCTTCATTTATACACTTCCGAGAACACTGCAATTTTGATCTCATTTAGGAACAATGTAAATGCATTGTAGGCAGTTAAGAAGAGGTTTACTAAATTACGGAACGGTTCTGAGGAAGGGTTACTGGATCTAAAATGTTCACTCTGATTTCTCTCCACAGATTCTGCCAGACCTGCTGAGCTTTTCCAGCAATTTGTGTTTTAGCTTACTAAATTGATAACTGAAGTGAATGCGTAGCTATCGATTCAATATGCTGAACCTGTTATATGTAAGATGTGTAATGATCTTGATCTTGGCATGGAAAGGATGCTTCCTCTTGTGGGTCAGTCCAGATCTAGAGAACACTGTTTTAAATTGGGAGGGCACCCTTGCAGGGCAGTGATTTTCTTTTAAGCACCCAAGTTTTGACAATTGATAACCAAAACGTAAATTTCTTAATATTAGACTTAACAAAGTATTCAGTCAAAAATTTAAACTGCAGAAATAAATACTCAAAAATTTAAAAAATGCCTTGTGGTCCATAAACATATCCAGTGATAATCAATTGCAACTTCCCCACCACAGGGTTCCAGTGGAAGTAATTTGTTACTTTAGTTAAAGCTGAGAGTCCGGAACATAGCAGGAATAGAATGACTCATAAATGGACAAAAGAACCAGGCTTGAATGATGCAGGAAGCATTGCAACTACTTGATATTCAACAAATTTGTGTTTTCTATAATAAAGTTGTCAGTACAGATATATAGCTTTAATATTCTGAATTTTGGAAGAATAATAAGTGCTAAAAAGCAATCATTGAACATTTCTTTACACTTTAATGGTTCAGATAGAATTTAGTTGACTGTATGGATGTCTTGATTAGAAATAATGTATTGTTGGCATTACATTGACTGGGTATATTTAAGTGCACTTAGTGTTTTTTCCATTTGTTAGGTGGTTTAATCTGTCATATAGAAGTATACATGCAAGGGAGTACATGGCATCCTCATCTCCAAATCACTTATTTTTCCTGATAGAGCTAACCAAAGATATTGGCAGCCATTCCACAGAGTTGAATTGTAGGATGAAAATTGGCATCATTAACATCTCTCCTGAAAAAGCTGACATTACTTCATTTGTGTTACACTCATTGTTGGGTGTATTCAATGTGTTTCTTGGAAAGTCTGGGATTGACATAATTTAACAGCCAGTGTCTTAAACCAGACAAATGCAGTGTCCAACTCAGTAGTTATATAACTGCAAAGAAACATTGTTAATTTGCAGATTTAAGCCATTCTAGAAATTTTATTCAGGTATATGTATTGCTCAAGTTATAAAGTTACACAATGCACTCTTGGTTGAGAGTTAAAAGGTACCACTCTATATAATGCAAGGTGAAACAATCTGTGGTTGACATGGTAACTGTGTCATATAAGTAATTGCTGAACAAATGTTTTTACACAAAAATTGTAACTCTTAAAATAATTTTTAATGTGTGCCTTTAAAAAATTTAGCTACAAAATATGAATTAAAACACAGTAGAATATTTCTTGATAAGTTGGATATTAGTAGACAATTTATTAAAGCTAATGGATTTCAATGGATACTGAAAGAGTCAAATCATGCATTGATGCATTCTTAAGGATCTTGTTCGTTCCAGTACCCTTGTCACTTACACATTCATTGAATCTTAATTCCTTTTTAAAGTTTATGCGCATTGAATTTCACTTAAATCCCAAAAGATAGTGGGTCGTTTCTGCAGTCTCCATGAGCACTAAAGTTAAAAATATGAGTGGACGTTCTTGGACTGTTCCCACTCAGCCATTTTAGCTTCAGCTGAAATGGTTTATGTGTGGAACAGCGATTTCTACTGAAATGGTTGATTTGCAACTGAAGAAATTCCTAAGGAAATACAAAAGAATCGTAGTGATTTAAAATAAACTCAAAGTACTGGAGAATAATAGGCCTGGCAGTATCTGTGGAAAGAGAAACAAGGCTAGACCTGCTGCATGTCTTCTGTTTTCATTTAAGATTTCCAGTATCTGCGTATACTCTGTTTTTATTTTGGTGTTAATTTCACTGACACTGTCTTGCAGGTATGCCCATCTTGAAGAAAATCTGCATGTCTCTGTGAAAACTTGGTTTCTCCATCCACAGTTGCTGTCAGACCTGCTGAGTTTCTCCAGCACACTCCATTGTTTTGTCTCCAGCATCCACAGCACTTTGCTTTTATTCCAATTTGAATGACCAAAAAAACCTACTGATTTAACCACTTACCTTGCACAGGTACCATGCCTTATGCACCTCACGTGGAAGAAATATAAACTCCTGCGGTTGGGGGGGGGGGGGGGGGTGGAGGAGAATAAAAAGATCTTTGGATATCCTCACCAGTCAATTAAGGGTAAAAAAAGTTTTCAAATTCCTCTCTAAATCCCCAAAGTGTTTGTAATTAGTTCAGGACTGATGTAACTGCACAGAAGCTGGAATCCCATCACAATAGCGGGGCAGCACAGTGGTATAGTGGTTAGCACCGCTGCCTCACAGCAACAGGGACCCAGGTTCAATTCCAGCCTCAGGCAACTGTCTGTGGGGAGTTTGCACATTCTCCTTGTGTCTGCATGGGCTTCCTCTGGATGCTCCAGTTTCTTTCCACAGTCCAGAGTTGAGCAGGGTAGGTGGATTGGCCATCCAAAATTGCCCATAGTGGTCAGGGAGATGTAGATTAGGTGGGTTATAGGGGATGGGTCTTGGTGGGATGTTCTCAGGTTTGGTGTGGACTTATTGGGCTGAAGGGCCTGTTTCCACACTGCAGGAATTCTAATTCTAATGTCATCCTTTATTTGCATATGACAGTACTCTAACTGTGCCCAGCCAACTTGGAGTCAGTCCCTGAACTGGGAGATTCTAAATCTCCAGTTAATATTGGTCAGCCAGGGTTTCCTGATTGGTTCAGATTAACAACCCCAATCAAGGACCTTGTAGCCAAAGAGATCCACCTGGTTCCAATCACTACAAGGGGGAGTTATGCTATTAATCAGCGACTACCTGTATATAGTACTCCAATCAAACTAGATGGGTAAGGGGCTGTTCCAATATTGGGAAAATGCCAACTGGGGCAACAAGTGTCCATCAGTTGGAAATAATTAATTTGCAAGTGCCTCCAGTTAGTGGGCCAACATGCCATTATTATTCCGTCTTCTATGTGTCTTACTGGTGCCAGCTCACTGCACTGTGTGAACTGTTGTATTTGATGAAGGTTAGTTCCACTATTGTCTTTAAATGTAGGAAAGTATGGAAACTGCTTAGTCCAGTATGGTATAGGAGAACTACTTCCTCATTGTTAACAAAGTGTGGTCTATTGCATGTTAGCATACTCATCATTCATTACACTGATGATTAAATGGAGAGAAAGGAGGAAGAAACTGACAAAATAATTTTTGAGACTGTCATGGTGTAGGGTGCAGGGCACATCAGAGGAACTATCAGATAAAACTACCCTTCTAACTGAAACAAATTGGGTTAAATCTTTCCTTTCCTGTCTGCTTGTCAGTTTTGTCAGATTTCATGCAGATTTTCTCTCCAGGACACTAAATGAGATTTCTGGCAGCACATTCCCAAACTTGCCTCATTAACTATCTACTCGGCTCCTGCGGTGCCCTGCTTGCCCCATTCTAATCTCATTGTACCACCCATTATCCCCAGAATAACTCACCACTCACCAGGTATCTGCTACAAGTCTGGCATCCCTCACACCCATACTATTTTCAATAGGCCGTTGTGCAAAAGGAGGAGTGTTGGCAATCTGGTGTTACCTCTTACCAGCGAAGTATTGGCACTTCAAAAACAAAACAGCACTGTTCATGGCACTTGGGTTAGCTGCCATTTCATTGCACATGCTACCCCATACCCACATCCTGGTGGCTGTTCAACCACCAGATCACATACTTTACCTGACCTTAGCTACAACCTGCCTAAACATCCTCTCCTAGTCACTACCACCCTGTCCCAAATGTCCACTGTAGAACCGCTTCTTATCGTTGTCCAGTGAGGGAGTACCACATACAGATAAGTGATCAGACATACTTAAACTTGAGGTTTTATTTGCAGCCCGAAAAACCGAACACAAAACAAAACCGATACAGGTTGCAGTTTACCTCCACAATGCAAACGAAATTGTAGCATGATGACCAGCAACTGTTTATATTCCATGATTGCTGCATCCGGCTCACATCTACCTGAACTGGGTGTCAATCAGGCCCTGTTTAGCTTGTAGCACCTGATGTAGCTGAACTCTGTCATATGCAAGGAGAGCTTCCTCTTCCCCAGTGTCCTCATCAAACATCAGAAAACTGTTTCTGTTCTCCCAGTTTCTCAGGATCCTGCTCCATTGCCCGCTCCAATTGTGCAGGTGCGTAGCAATTCAGGATAATGCAATGCACTCTGTCCAGACTGTAATGGAGTTGGTCTAACCAACAGAATCACATCTTCAGCTGTCCCATACTCTGCTTCAATATGGCCCTGATTAGAGTGGACAGTATTGTATCTGTGCTCTGCATCAGTTAGGGGGTTATCTAATAGAGTCATGAATCATGGTCACGCTAGTACTTCAGGAGAGTACTTCAGGATGTAGGAGCCTGCGTGTCTGCCTGGATAGTGGGCCCATTCGGTGGTAAAGGTGATTACAGATCAGCTGATCATTAATGGAATGAAACCCCTTCCCTTTGATGAATTCCATGGTGTTGTGAAACGGCCCTCTCAGTGATCTGTGCCTTCAGTCGATGGCACCCTGTATCTGGGGGAAGGATGCTATATTTTCAAAACCTGTGCTGCAGCACTGGTCTTGTCATCTGAGAACAAAATGAACCAGTGTGATCTTGCAAATTTATTATCAGCATTGTGTTTGCACAGCTGAGAGATCCCTCACAGGTCACCCATTGCTCCGTGCAAAGGGCCAGTCACATAGAAGGTCAAAGCTGTTGTCATCTCCATAGGCACTGGGAGAGGATGGCCGCTGATGCCTGCAGATCTCAGGTCTCACTCCTCCTTCTGGGACAGTTCCGTCACAGTATCCAGGACTTACAAAACCTTTGTTGACACTTCTACTTGGTCATCCTCAGGAAATGGAGTCTTGTACTTTGGGAATCATAATCCATCTTGAGGAGATCTGCACCTGAGCAGAGTGTTCCTCGGTCTCCATCTTGAAATGGAGCCTGCTGCTGGGATTGCTGTTGGCCCTGATCTTTTTGCATCTACCTTCATCTTCTTGGGAACGATGTCACAGCGATCTACAACCCATCAGCAACCGGGTGCTCACAATAGCCTAAGTTGGGAATATAAGGCGAAAAACTGTTTTTTTTCCTTTGAAAACAGTTGGTGGTGGCCTACCCTGAAGATAAGAGCTGCACACACCCCTCCTGACAGTGAGAGATATAGTGTCTTGACAATGTGGGCCATATCTTCATCATTCACTTGGCTTCAATCTCAGCCTCAGCGAGTTCAGCAATTCGGTGAAGGTACAGCAACAGCGATTGAGGGAGTAACACATTATATCAAAATGGGAGTGTCCGCTGCGCTCCAAACACCTTCCCATCCCATCTCAGACCCTAACCCTAAAGCATAGTGAAACTTATCATTGCATTTAGTTCTAAATCCATCGTAATATTCAGATGACAGATTGTCCCCACCTTTGACAGCACCCTTGCAGAAGTCACAAGTAATGGGTTGCTTTTGACCAGCGCTTTCCTCTTTATAAATGTTTACCACTAACTTCAGGATCATTGAGATGCAAAGATCCAATTTGTGTGCCTCAGTGGCATGACATAAATTGCCTTTGACCAGCATTTCAAAGCTAAACATGTCCACTGAGCGCACATGGATAATGAAATGACTGCAAATTAAATGTAGCTGGTGTTTGCAAATGCCTGGTTTATACAATCGCCCTTTCAGAGTCCAAACATCCAGCAGATGAGGATCCTGTGTTTTTGACCATCAAACTGCTACTGACGACATTCGCTCTGGGCCTTATGCCAGCGATTTTCCGATTGGAGTTTGCATCTAGTGAGCTGCAAGTTATGGCAGGGAATGCAGTTAATGATGGGAACCATCAGCACTGGACTCCTCCTCATCATCAGCTTGTCTCCTGGATGGTTCATGCCCCGTTTTATCTTCCATTACCCTGACAGCCCATTTCTACCTATCCCCCTCCCCATGTGGAGATCCAACACATGAGTTTTGCCTTCAACTTTCTTCATTGACTCCTGAGCCCAGCTTTACACATTACTGATAGCTGATCATTTACGCTCCCTCTCTGGAGGCCATGCTGGTGGACAGTGCAAATAAATAATACCCTTCACAACGTCTGCCATGTCCTCTAATGCTGTTCTGCAACCCCTTTTATATCTTGACTTTTCCCCTGTCACTGTCCTTGTCATCACCACTTCAAACCATGTCTCTCCATTTCCCCTCCCAGTCTTGACTGCCCCATCCCCTTCTGACAATAAGCTGCCATTAGGCCTCTCCAGCCTCCCTTTGAAATCCATCAATGATCGACTCATGATCCCCAGAACTGTATTCACTCCAGATTTCTGATCGACTTTGTTGGAGATTTACTTGACAAATTGATAGAGGAGATCTTCAGGGGAAGGTTTATTTAATGTACACATATGAAGAGAAAGCCTCAATACTGAATGTTAAAGCTCATTGTTGGGTTACATGAAACCTTTAAGCTTTATACAAATTACAGCATACAATTTTCCTACCTCAATATCCTTGTGTACAACTTTATCTTTATTTCCCATAGGCTTTATAGGCATTGCCTGTTCTTTTACCCAAGGCCTCTGATAGTATGGCTTCGAGCTACTAACCTTGACAGTCTGAATGCCTTTTGATTATTCATTTCTCTGTACATCTGCTGTTTCCCTATACTTTACTAGCACTGCTTATTACTGACCATTTGGCTAAAGCTTAACTCACTTAACCCTTTCAGCTTGAGTTGCTTTAGGCCGATGACCTAACCTAAAGTAGCCAGTGCAGAGACCTCATTATTTTATGCTTCACCAACAAACAATAATGGCCAGGTATCCAGCTGGGGTTGTGAAGACAACAGGCCAAGCTATCTGTACTATTTGGTCCTTCAGTCTAAGTCCTTGGCCTAACATTCTAATGCCCTAATTTCTGAATCCACAGCACCATCTTCTATGTGACCTCTTGTTGCAATAACTCAGGCATGTTGGATATAAAATTAATACCAATTGTGCAATAACTAGGGCATGGGCCATGATTTAAACCCATGGTGTATCTGTACATTTGTTCCCTCATTTTGCAGTTCCTCCCATCAGGTGATAGAGTCTAGATGTTCAATGTCTTATGCTGAGCCTTGGGCATGTTGCTGGAGTATATAATACTCTCGTTGCATCTCATGCTCGGATTCGTGTGAGGTGTTCGGCCAACAGTCAGACTAAAATCGAGATCTGGTTTAGGAACTACATCAGGTTGCCTTTCATGTTTTCCACAGCTTGATTATTAACTGTTCCTTCTTCATGTATTTGTACCACTTTTACCTTCCCTTTCTCGCTGGCATGTAGGTGTAAGCATGCTGAATGGTTGTAGATGGGACGCGATCGATTGTTTCAAGATCAAAACTCTTGCTGCCATGTGGTAAGACGATATTTCCCACTGCGCATGCATGAAACATATTTTGGCTCTTTTGCTACCCATATCGTATCAACTGCAGCATTAAATTTATACCTTGCTTCTTCTGTTATAATTGGCTCCTATATTACATCTGTCTAGTACACTATTGGCTATGCAATAACTAAATCATATCTACTCTGTATCTACTGTATATAGCAATATATTGTGATATCTGACTTACAATTTCCCCAATTGCCCCTATATTTTCTACATAATGACCTGTTCTATGTTGTTTTAGATATAACTGTTTTCAGTATCATTTCTATATAGATGTGAGCCTCAACCAGTGGGACCGTGGCTGTGTCATAAAAGATTGAAAAGAAGTGCAATTGTTATCCACAAAGGAACTATGCCCTCAAGAGGGCAAATCAATTTTTTCTACATTTATCTAAGTATCCATGACCAATATGTGCTGCAAAAATTATCCCAATTTGCATAATCTAAAATGAGTTTGCCCTACTCGATCAGTTTGTTTATAGCACTTCCATGACATTGATGAAGATCTGAACTACTTCTGCAAGGACCCAATCTGTAACCAATTGGGTGTTTTGAAACCTTTGCTCCTTTTCTAAAGTTTCGTGAAGTTGAGAACTTAGGGATCAAGCCTTTTGATCCATAGTAACTAAATCACTGAAATTTGCGATAGATGTTCTTATAGTGAAAACTTAAGTGGCATCATTTATCAGATCACTCTTTGATTAATTCTTTTTCTGGTTCCACAATTCAACTGAGTTACTTCTATCATAAACTGACGTGGGAAGATTGTATGCACAGCTTGCGTATATGCCGAACAACATTAGAGCAGGGTTAAGTCAAACTGTTGGATAGCTAATGGCATACATAATCTACAATATCTCATCATCATTAATTAGCATAAATCAATTTTCCGGTAATCTAAAACATAGTTGGATTACGATCAGAAAATTTAACAAATGACACAGGCTTTCCAAAAAGTCCCCAATTATCATCCATATGTCAAATACATGGTTACTTGCTTTCCCACTTGTTCAATCCTTTTGTTTGTATCTGCATTCTGTTGTTTATGTGCAGTCTAGTCTAATCTATAGTATGGGTGTTTGTTACGTCCTACTCCTCTTTTCATCTGCTGCAAACACCTCTTCTATGAGTATCAGCATGACAAACAACGTTCTGTAAATTAAGTAAATATTTTGTCCAGTATCACTGCTCAGTCAGAATTAGATGTGCAAGACAAAAATGAAACATTTTATACTTCACCAGTGACCAGTGTTTCCAGTGCCTTTTTATTTTTAATGTCCATGCATGCACACATATTACTGGTCCCACCTACCTTGTATGGTCCCACACATCTAGGTGCATACCTTATCACCTATACCAGTACCTAAGCCTGTTCTGCTTTTGCCTTTGCCCGTAAGTGACACTGAAATTGCTGACCTCCAGTATCCTGTCAAATGCTGCTGAACTGCTTTCTCACAAATCAGTTTACCCCTTCGCTTGCAAATTCTACCTGCTCGCCAATCAGTCTCAACATTTCCCGGCAGTCTTATCACCGTTCTTATCATCAACTTGTATGGAGTCAACACAGAACATAGAACATAGAACCATACAGTGCAGAACAGGCCCTTCAGCCCTAGATGTTGCGCTGACCTGTGAACTAATCTAAGCCCCTCCCCCTACACTATCCCATCATCATCCATGTAGTCAATCTAGCTATTCAGAGATAACAAGGTGTGGGGCTGGATGAACACAGCAGGCCAAGCAGCATCTCAGGAGCAGGAAAGCTGACGTTTTGGGTCCAGACCCTTCTTTGGAAACTGTTTTTTCTGAAGAAGGTTCTAAACCTGAAACGTCAGCTTTCCTGCTCCTCTAATGCTGCTTGGCCTGCTGTGTTCATCCAGCTCTACACCTTGTTATCTCAGATGCTCCACCATCTACAGTTCCTACTTTATCTAATCCAGTTATTCTGCTGGGTTGGACCCCAAGTCTTATTAGGATGCTAAGCAACAAATCTGCTCACCCCATGTGATTTCTTGCATGGCTTTAGCTAATGCTTTCTCTGATGCCCCCTTTTTTTTACCATGTTTGAACTCTATAGATTTCCTTGATTCACTTGTGTGACCTGAGTATAGTTGGTTGGACCAACATTTATTGCCCATATCTAATTGCCCTTCAGAAGGTGCTGGTGAGCTACGTTCTTGAACTGCTGCAGTCCATGTGCTGTGTAGGTAGACCCACAATGCCATTAGGGAGAGAATTCCAGAATTTTAACCCAGTGACAGTGAAGGAACAGCAATATATTTCCAAGTGAGGATGGTGAGTGGCTTGGAGTGGAACCATGGTGATGGTCTTCCCATGTATCTGCCACCCTTGTCTTTCTAGATGGAAGTGGCAGTGAGGAATGTGGAATTTTGTTTAATCCTCAGCAATGTCTGTGATCAGCCTTCGTGTGAAATGTATTCCCTAGTCCAAATCTAATTATATTCAATGGGTGGCATGGTGGCTCAGTCGTTAGCACTGTTGCCTCACAGTGCCCCAGGGACCTGAGTATGATTCCAGTCTCAGGTAACTGTCTGTGTGGAGTTTGCACATTCTCCCTGTGCTTGTACGGGTTTCCTCAGGGTACTTTTGTTTCCTCCCACAGTCCAACGATGTGCAGGTTAGGTGACTTAGCCATGTTAAATTGCTCATAATGTCCAGGAACTTGCAGGCGATGTGGATTAGCCATGGAAATGCAGGGTTACAGTGAGGGGGAAGGTTGTGGGGGGAGGCAGATGGGGTACCTTTGGACAGGATGCCCATCAGACTCAATTGGGCTGAATGGCCTGCTCTCACGCTGTAAGGATTCTATGCAGTGATATTCCCCATCAGACTTCTTCTGCCATTATTCGAACGACAGTGGTAAGTGTCCCATGTGGGAGAAGTCTCCATTTGCCTTGTAAACTGGCTTCAAATGAACAAAGCGTGGGGCTGGATGAACACAGCAGGCCAAGCAGCATCTTAGGAGCACAAAAACTAAGTATTGTTTATCACTACTTGATGGAAGAGGGCCTGTGGAATCTATCTGTATCTGCTCTCATTGCCCCCTTGGTCACGGTTGTTGTGATACATGGGATTTGATAGGTCTACCTGGCGTACATAATATACATGTCAGACATTACTGACAACATTTCTCTTTCCATTCCTTTCCATCACCAGCACATGACCATTCTGCCTAACATAGTTTCTCTCCAATGCTGGGCGGCTCCCTGATATAATTTCAGCAGATTCTGCCATAGGCATCAGGGCGTGGTTACCTTCCCATCTTTTTGCTAAATTCCATCACTGCCTATAACTGCCCTCGTTTTTCTTAGTGTCCTCTTTCTTCAATGAAACATTGCCACATAAAATTGACCAGTTGCTGCAACCTCCTTAGAGGTTTCTATCTGTCCACTTATTGCCCACTTCAATGGGCTGTTCAGCTTTGGTCATAGATTCTGTCATAAAGTCATAGAGCACTGAAACAGATCTTATGGCCCAACATGAAGGCCAAGTTTTCTAAACTAAAGTAGTCCCATTTGCCAGTTTTTGGCCCATATCCCTCTAAACCTTTCCTATTCAAATACTTGTCTAAATGGCTTTTAAATATTGTAATTGTACCCACCTCAACCGCTTTCTCTGGCAGCTTGTTCCATATACATAACACCCTCTGTGTGAAAAAGTTGCACCACAGCTCTCTTTTAAATCTTTCCCCAGTCACTTTAAACCTACGCCCTTTAGTTTTGGACTCTCCTATCCTGGGTAAAAGACCTTGGTTATTCATGCTATCAATGCTGCTCGTGTTTTATAAACCTCTACAAGGGAACCTCTCAGCCTCCTGTGTGCCAGGGAAAGAAAAATGTCAGCCTGGGCTTTTACTTTTATTACTCTGCCTCTAACAGTAGTTTTGCAGCCTCCATTAATTCTGTGATTATTTCTTCATGTTGTTCATGTCCCCTCTTGATAAACATAGTCCATTCAACTCTGTATAATCATGTAAAACCTCAAGGCTTCCATACGCTATATGGAAATTGTAGCCGACTGTCTGCTAATCTGTAGCCGACAGTCAGCTTGTTTTCAAAGGTCCTATTTCTTCCCTTTGTGCCACCTTTTTTTATTCTTAATGGGACGAGGGCATCACTGGCCAGGCAGCATCTATTACCCATCCCTAATTGCCCACAGGGAAGTTCAGAGTCAATACATCGCGGTGAGTCTAGAGTCACATGTAGGCCAGACCAGGTGAGGATAGCAGTTTCTTTCCCTAAAGGACTTTAGTGAACCAGATGGGTTTTTCCTGAAGAAGTGTAGGGTTATTGCCTGTGATGTTATTAACCACCTACAGATTATCTTGCTTGATAATATTCCCTAACAAAAATTGTTGTTAATTCTTAATTATTGGAATTTAGACACAAATGTTTTAACCAAATCAAATGAACTATTAAAAGATGCGATGGCACTCTTAAATGGGCATCCTGCATCCAACTTGCTGTCACTTATGATTGTTCCTATAAATTGTCCAATGCTCTCAAAACAAAATACACTTAGTGTTTCCTTCTCCTCCTGAATTTTAGAAACATCTTTACAATATTCTTAACAAGAGAAATCAGACATTCTCAGCTGAATCTAGGTACTTGCATGTTCATGTTAAGTTTTCTCCATTTTGATGGGAAATTTGCTAAATTCCTGTAGACATTTTGTGTCTCAAGATATTCCAGATTCACACTGACAGAATCCCTTTAATGCTTTTTTTCTTAAGAACTTGTTAATTCCCTAGAAATTACTTCTGTATATACTCATTTTTGCTCTTGATGGAGGATTTGAAGCTGAATCAACTACAAATAATACTACCCCTTTAGCTTAATCTTTGTGTAGATGTAGATATTTTAATGAAGTCCTTCACAAAGAATCCTATAATACATAAACAATCCCATGACCTCCACAAGCTTTGCCCATTTCTCAATTGTCACCTTCCAATTGCAGGGACATTTCCATTTTTTATTCAGGCTAGTTCCAAACTCAGCTGCTTCCAATACCTCGAGGCGATGCAGTAAAGTCTCATTTGTTCTTTAACGGTTCCTGAAGCAGTTAGGAGATCATGCATAGATTAGATCGCACTACTGTTTGTTAAATTTCATTTAATTTTCTCATTGAGTGAATGAAATAGCAAATTTTATCAACTTCTTTTTGGGGTGGTATGTTGACTCAGTGGCTAGCACAATTACTTCCCAGCACCAGGGACCTGGGTTTGATTCCAGCTTCGGGCTACTGTCCATGTGGACTTTGCACATTTACCCCATGTCTGTGTGGGTTTCTACTGGGTGCTTCAGTTTCCTTCCATAGTCCAAAGATGTGCAAGTTAGGTGGATTGGCCATCCTAAATTATCTATGGTGTTCAGGGATACGTAAGTTAGGTGCATTAACCATGGGAAATGCAGGATTAGGGGTGATGCGTTTGGGTGGGATGCTCTTCAGAGGGTCAATGTGAACTTGTTTCCATGCTGTCGGGATTCTATGATTTTTACCAACCCCAATTTCAGAAAAAAAAATCTCCCGGCTTGATGGTTTATGCAGTTCTTTTCAGATTAGAGATATAAGTGGCTGGAGTCAGTTTAGAGCTGTCCTGTTCTCAAACACTTTGTCTCAGAAGATAGCACATGCCCAGACTGGTTAAGACCAAGTCTCGAAAAAGCAAACACTTTAACCCAAATGGAAAGTCTGTAAATGAATAAAACCATACACTTAGCAATACCAAAGGTGTATGGTGAACTTGAAAGAAAGCTGTCATTGGAAGGATTTCATTCTGTGCTAGTTCGAGAATGGTGGGGCCCAATCACCAGTTGACATCACGTTGAACTTTTTCTTGTTTTTTAAGAAACTGCCAAAATGTAATCGCTTCAAACTGATCATTTAAATTTGATAGTTTTTTCTTTGACTTTTTTTGGGTTCACCTTCACAGTAGAAACATATTTCTTATATTTTACTAATTTTCCCTCTTAAATATTTTCCAAGCACTGTGTTTAAATCAGATGTCTGCCACAACTACAGTTCAACCCTGTTTTGGGAACAACTCGAGCTTGTTTTCAAATTGAGAAGTAGTTTATCCAAGTTTTTGTCAACCCAGTTTTGAAACTAATGTTTGTGAACGATGCCTTCATTTTTACTTGCACCTCTAACTGTAAAATAAATTATTGTCACTTCATCGTGTGGTACATTGGGCAGTTGTCATTTGTTTAACAGTGGTGGCCTCATCTTCCCCCATTTTTCAGTTGCCTCCACTTATCCTCATCTGACTTGATGTCTGCTGCTGCCACTGACTCACAGTTTCTTCTCAGATTAGTATTAATCCACTTGCACAATTACAAATATAAAGGCGATGTTGATCATTTTTCCATTCTGTTCTTTATCCTTCTCTGATTCTTCCAAATCTGTGGGTGTACCTGTGAGTTGCACCCATCCTTCAGTACGCCCTTGAATAGTTTTCCCATGGTGTTCTGCTATGGTGCCCAGTGGCCCCCAATTGATTTCTATTGCTTACAGAACATAAGGCCTGCAGTGTTCTTTGGCCCATGATGTTGTACTGACCAATTGTCCTACTCTCAGATCAAATTACTCTGCATACCCTACATTTTACTATCATCCATGTGCTGATCCAACAATCGCTTAAATGTCTCTAATGCATCTGACTCCATTTCCACTGCTGGCAGCACATTCCATGCACCCACCACTTTCAGTGTAAAGAGCCTCCCTCTGACATCTCCCCTATACCTTCCTCCAATCATCTTAAAATTATGCCCCCTTGTAATAATCATTTCCACCCTGGGGAAAATGTCTCTGGCTATCCACCCTACCTATGCCTCTCATCATCTTGTACATCTCTATCAAGTCACCTGTCACCGTTCTTTGCTTCAATGAGAAAAGCTCTAGTTCCTTCAACCTTTCTTTATAAGAGATAGTAGGAACTGCCGATGCTGGAATATCTGAGATAACACGGTGTGAAGCTGGGTGAACACAGAGGACCAAGCAGCGTCAGAGGAGCAGGAAAGCTTGACATTTCGGGTCGGGACCCTTCTTCAGAAATGAAGAAGGGTCCTGATTTGAAACATCAAGCTTTTCCGCTCCTCTGCTTTCCTTATAAGACCTGCCTTCCAGTCCAGGCAGCATCCTGGTAAACCTCCCCTGCACCCTCTCTAAAACTTCCACATCTTTCCAATAATGAGGTGGCCAGAACTGAACACAATATTCCAAGTAATACTTACGCCTTTTACTGTCTCCCGTGGTCGGTTTATTTTTGCCTGCCTACTCACCCTTCTCACCAGCACGCCTCAGCCTCCCTGTTTCACTAATAATTCCTGATGGTTCTCTGGTAGCTAAGATAACAAAGTGTGGGGCTGGAGGAACACAGCAGGCCAAGCAGCACCTTAGGAACACAAAAGCTGACGTTTCGAGCCTAGGCCCTTCATCAGAAAAGGGGGATGGGGAGAGGATTCTGAAATAAATAGGGAGAAAGGGGGAGGCAGACTGAAGATGGGTAGTGGAGAAGATAGGTGGAGAGGAGAGTATGGGTGGGGAGATAGGGAGGAGATAGTCAGTCCGGAGAGGACAGACAGGTCAAGGGGGGGCAGGATGATGTTAGTAGGCAGGAAATGGAGGTGCAGATTGAGGTGGGAGGAGGAGATAGGTGAGAGGGAGAACAGGTTAGGCAGGTGGGGACAAGCTGGGCTGGTTTTGGGATGCAGTGGGGGGAGGGGAGATTTTGCACCACACCTCCTCCCTCATCCCCATTCCAGGCACCAGGATGACTTTCCACATCAAGCTGATGTTCACCTGCACATCCGCCAATGTGGTATACTGTATCCATTGTACCCGGTGTGGCTTCATTTATATTGGGGAAACCAAGAGGAGGCTTGGGGACCGCTTTGCAGAACACCTACGCTCGGTCCGCAGTAAACAACTGCACCTCCCAGTCGCGAACCATTTCAACTCCCCCTCCCATTCCTTAGTCGACATGTCCATCCTGGGCCTCCTGCAGTGCCATAATGATGCCACCCGTAGGTTGCAGGAACAGCAACTCATATTCCACTTGGGAACCCTGCAATCCAATGGTATCAATGTGGATTTCACCAGCTTCAAAATCTCCCCTCCCCCCACTGCACCCCAAAAACCAGCCCAGCTCGTCCCCGCCTCCCTAACCTATTCTTCCTCTCACCTATCCCCTCCTCCCACCTCAAGCCGCACATCCATTTCCCACCTACTAACCTCATCCCGCCCCCTTGTCCTGTCCGTCCTCCCCGGACTGACCTATCACCTCCCTACCTCCCCACCCATACTCTGCTCTCCACCTATCTTCTCCTCTATCCATTTTTTCAGTCCGCCTCCCCCTCTCTCCCTATTTATTTCAGAATCCTCTCCCCATCCCCCTTTTCTGATGAAGGGCGGGGCCTGAAACATCAGCTCTGGTGCTCCTAAGATGCTGCTGGCCCTGCTGCGTTCATCCAGCCCCACACTTTGTTATCTTGGATTCTCCAGCATCTGCAGTTCCCATTATCTCAGTTCTCTGGTAGCTCTTTGGTTTTAGTCACCAAATGCTCTCCTGCCCCATCAGTACACTGCAACCTCCTCACCCAGCACCAAATCCTCACTCACATCCCTGTATCTTGCCCACACCGTTCTGGTGCAGCTCTCTGTCCTAACTACGGGTGGTGATTTAGAACATACTCACCCAAATGCAGTGCTGCCCTAACTTTGTGACCTGAGAATCTGCCAGCAATGATGGACCATTGTCAAGTGTACTTGGCGATTTGATGAGCAACTTCAGGAGAACAGGTAATAATAAACACATGTATGGAGAGATACTTTCAATACTGAAGGCTAAAGCTCATACTGCTGGATTACAGAACACTTCCAAGCTTTGCATAGATTCCAATATGCATGTTACAATTGTCACATTTCAACATCCATGTGTCCCATATTATCTCTATTTCTCATTGCCTTTATAGACATTGTCTGTTCTTTCACCCAAGGCTTCTGATCATACTGTTTCTAGCTACTAACCTTGAACTTCTGAATGCTTTGTTAGTTATTTATTTCTGTACATTTGTAGAACCCCCTACACCTTGCTACCATTGGTTATTACTGACTATATGGCTAAAGCTTAACTCATGTAACCCTTCCAGATCCAATGAGCAGCCTCTAGATATGGCCGACCAGAACCTTGAGTGCTCTTTTTGCAATTCTTGACTGACGAGATGCAATTCCCCTGCCTGCCTGTGACGGCCCAACAGGACTGACTGTTGCCCATTCCCCAAGGATAGCCCCAGGCTCTGCTTCATCCAAATGGATGTCTGACCGTGGCCAAATCATTGGAACTATGTGAAGGCTGACAGTAACTGGATGTTTGACGGACTAAAAAAGAAGTTTAACAGACTGATTTCTGGGAACGTAGAACTATTGCACAAAGATAGGCTGGAGCGGTTAGAACAATATTGACTAGACTGGTGCTCACAGTCTAAGGATACTGGGTAAGGCATTTTGGATTGAGATGAGGAGGAATTTCTTCACTCAGAGGGTGATGCGCCTGTGGAATTCTCTGCCACAAAAAGCAGTTGAGGCCAAAACATTGAATGTTTTCAGGAAGGAAATTGACCCTTTTAGCAATTATAACTATATCTAAGGGTATGGGGAGAAAACAGGTATAGGGTTTTGAGTTGAACGATCAACCATGATCATTTTGAATGGCAGAACAGGCTCAAAGAGCCAAATGGCCTACTCCTGTTCCTACTTCTTATGTTTCTCTATGACAGTGGTATTTCCTTGTTTGGACTAAGGATTAGCTCTCACCTACTTTGTGATGCAGCTATTTGGTTGACTAACCATGCACTGCATTCTCTGTGCCAGTAGCTGGCACATGATTTGGTGTAAGATAAACATATTGGCGTGCCATACAGCAATATGTTTCCCATAAGATCCCTACTAATGTATGACATGCATCTTATCTGAATGTCTGAGCAAATTAATATATCAATATGACAGTAGTGATAGCCTTCAGGCTCTGGGAAAAGCAACAGCGAACTACAATAAGCTTTACAGCTCAAGTGGTGCCTTGTTGTATTGATCTGTCCCAATGTCTTGAACAGCAGCAATGTGTTACTTGCTGCACAGCATTGCACAGCAGGGGGCCCCAAAACTGGCAATACAAGAAGCTTGCCAAGGACTGGAATATCTGAGGACAAGGATGCCCCTGTCCAATCTCAGGGACGTGATTTCAGGGCTGCAATGATGAAACTTGTGTAATCGTGGCTGAAACTGTGCAAAAGGGAATCATCACCAGACACATACTAATCAAAGGGAACTGGCCTGTAGTCCTGAAATCTCACACTTAGCTCAGTCCTGGTGAGCGGCTTCCACCTATAATGCTTTTCACATGGAAGCCATAGTTACATTGGGAAATACCCATGGTATTGGCCTCAACATTTATTTTATGCATTCATGGGATGTGAACTTCACTGGCTGGGTCAGTATTTCTTGCCCATTCATAGTTACCCTTGGGAAGGTGTTGGTGAACTGCCTTCTTGAACTGCTGCAGTCCACGTGCTGTAGATTGACCAACAATGCCATCAAGGAGGGAATTTAATCCTAATAAGTGCAAGATGATGCATTTTGGGAAGTCATTAAGAGAAGGGTACATTGAGAAAACACTCAACATATGGTATCAGGAGTAATGGAGCCTCCAGTTATTAACAGTGCATACTCATGTGCAAAAGACTACCTTGCACTCAGTCGTCATGCTTGATGTGCACTTTATAAACTCCATCCGATCATTGAGTCTAATTACACATTGTCCCTTAAAGTCATTCATGGATAGACAATGAGCGATGTAAGGACAATTGCAATCCTTAACTCTTCATTCGATACTATCTTAAGTAATGGTCAAAAATTAGAAACAGTCTTCTATTGTCAATCAAGTATAGTCATTCCTTGTTCCTATGATATCACTGCAAAATAGATATCAGCATGAAGTTTTCAGTGTCTCTAGTAAGAATGTCTTTAATTATATTAATATTCTCATTGAGTTTTGTACAATTTCCTTCCTGAAAATATTCAGGAGCCACCTAAGTTTCTTGACATGTGAGGAAAACTACTTTCTTGTGATACTTAGAAACTGAAAGATGAACCCTTTAGTGTTGTGGGTCAGGTGGTGTCCTGCGCTTGTGCACAGTCACTTGAAGTGCACACATCCTATCCCCACCCCTCTGATATTGCCTCAGATTAGATAGAGGCAGGCTGCTCACTTCTTGGAACTTAGATGCTAGCTTCATCATGGTTGGACAGTTGGGAAACTACCTTAGACCTCTGCATTTATCCAAAGGGATCCCTCATCATGGGTACCTTTGAAACAGATTAGAACCTTGGCAGCAGAGTTGGGGAGATAGATGATGAGGGCTCTGAGAAGTGTTCAGTTGCTTTACCCACCTCAGTAAATTCCAGAGACCTGTGTTGGTCTTCAGCCACGGATTGCTGGGTCTTCCTGTACAGCAGACCATTCCAGTAACTGCTGTGCCAACAGTGCAACCATTCAGTTAAGGGCACATAGCTTCTCACGTATGCCATGGGTGTCAATACTAATGCTATCAAGCTATTGTGTGAAGTTAGATCTTTTTTCTGGCTGATTCTCTCTGTAAAATAACTGCTCATTCTGTATTGTAATATGCTTTATTAAATGTGTTTTAAAAGCGACACTGACATGTGGCCTCCTGTGGTCTAGCAAACTGTATAATTGAACAAAGGCCTAATCCTGAGATTTCTGGATAATGCTGATGCATCATCTGATCCATAGTGGGCATACCTGGAGTGTGGTGAAGGCTTTACACTCTCGTATCCTGATCTGTCCATGGAGAAGCAGTTATATGAATTTCCACTGATCTGGAACGTGGACTGAGAGGTATAAGGCATTGCTGATGTCACTTGATAATAAGTGAATGTACAAGAAAAAAGATAGACAGGACGAAAGGAATTTTGCAGTAATACAAAAAAAAAGCTCACACTGTGACTGAAGTCTGTTGAAAACCTTGGTTAAATGACTGTAGAAGACTTAATCATTGAAGTCTGTTGTCAATGTAAACTGACTTCCACAGGAACCGAGAATCTCTAACTGATGCAGTACAAAACTTTTACCATGGCTTGCTCTTTGAAGCATTCATCCCCCATGCTTTTTTTCCCTGGAACTCTACCTAAACTGTTTCTCTTTATGAATTTATCCAATTTTGTTTGTGCATTCCTGCTTACCCTGCTTCCACCACCCTTTCAGGCTGTCTACATCATAACACTTTGCCCTGTAAACAATGTTTTCTCATGCCCCCTTCAGATCTTTTGCCAAATAACCTAAACCTGCATCCTTTGGTTACTGGATAATAAAATGTGAGGCTGGATGAACACAGCAGGCCAAGCAGCATCGGAGGAGCACAAAAGCTGACGTTTCGGGCCTAGACCCCTTTTTTGATGAAGGGCCTAGGCCCAAATTGTAAGTTTCTGTGCTTCTAAGATGCTGCTTGGCCTGATGTGTTCATCCAGCTCCATACCTTGTTATCTCTTTATTTGTTCATCACTTTGAAAACCTTGAACGAATCACCTCTAAACATTCTCTGTTTACAGAAAAACTCCAAATTCTCTAACATCAAGAAGCTGTATTTGTGAATAACAGCACATCACAAGTTGCTTTGCAGGAAATCAGTAGCTCAGTGGTTAGCACTGCTGCCTGACAGTGCCAGGGACTCAGGTTTGAATCCACCTTCGGGCGACTGTCTGCGTGGAGTTTGCACACTCTCAACTTGTCTGCATGCATTTCTTCCAGATGCACTGGTTTCCTCCCACAGTCCAAAGATGTGCAGATGAGGTGGATTGGCCATGCTAAATTGCCTGTAGTGTTCAGGGATGTGCACTTTAAGTGGGTTATAGGGGGATGGGTCTTGGTGGGATGCTCCAACAGTCAGTGTGGACTTGCTGGGCTGAAGGGCCTGTTTCCACACTGTAGGGATTCTATGATGATATATATACAATGCAAAACTAATGGTATCAGTTTAAAGAAGGAATTCCAGAGCTGAGGATGCTGGCTTTTGAAGGGACTGCCGCCGAGGGTGTAGCAGTTCATATCAGTGATGCTCATAAGACCAGAATTAAGTGAGGACTGTAACTATCTCACAGTGTTGCAGGCTGAAGAGAAGAAAGGGCTGGATGGCATCCTGAGGCTTTGATAGTTCTTTTTGATTATTGATCTCAGCAAATGATAAATGTAAAATTATGATTGAATTTTACTTCAAGTTTAAAAGAAAGAGACGGATTAAGGTAAGTATTTAAAACTAAATAAGGAGAACTGTGAGAATATGGAATCTGAGTTAGCTGAAGTAAACTGGAGTTCTCGAAGAAGGGTTGAATCAATGCAGAAATTCTGGCAGCTTTTTCAGAATATGCCAAATAAGTTGGTTTATACTTTAAAGAAATATATTGAGGGGAGGACCCAACATCCATGATTAACTAAAAGCAGTTAAGTAAAACATCAAAGGAAAAAGTACGTGATTGCACAAAATTGAGTTGCAGGTCAAATGATTGTAAAAATTGTAAATATGGCAGAGAATGATTACAAGGTTGAAAAGGAAAAATAAATAAGGTATGAGTGGATGTTTCCTAGAAATACTAACATGGACAGTAAGAGCTTCTACAGATATGCTCAAAGAAAAACAATAATTAAAGTGAATGTTGTTCCTCTTAATTGTGAGATTTACAATGAAAAATAAAGAATGAAACATGGAATATATTAATATTTTGTTTGTGTCTTTACTATACAGAATAGTAATAGCTGCAAATCAAAGGTAGAAACGAGAGAGGCTCTCAGTAAAATTGTTGTTATTAGGGAAGTGGTACCAAGCAAACTGATGAAACTGTGTACTGACAAGTCTCCAGGTATTGATGGTATTAATCTTAAGGGTCTTAAAAATTGGCTAATGAGGTTATAGCTGATGATAGTTGCATTGGTGTTAATTTTCTAGAGCTTCCTAGGTTCAGAAAATGCTAAAGGGTCTGTTTGCACACTGTCGGGATTCTATGATTCTATAATTCTAAGAGATGAGGGAGTGATTGCACGGTAGCTAATTTTGCAGAAGTGGGTAACTGCGCATGTGTCACTTCAGCAGAGTGGTCAATCCCTAATGCTTGGAGCTCATGAGGATGAAACCTTTGTTCACTATAGGTGGTCTCCTCCACTCAGTATATGAGCCTGCATTGCCTCTGGAAACTCGTTGGGTGTCCACACAATACTGCTGGAAGTCTAAATACTGTCACCCAAAAGGTGACTCCCAAAAATCCACATTTATGCCCACTAGAGCATCATCATGATTTTCCTCACTTCTTTGAGGGGGACTATGCCTGAATGTTTCTGGCTGTTACATTTCCCCATGTATTCTGGGATATTGCCCTTCACCCTGTGCCACGGACTCTACAAGCAAACAATATCCTTCCATATCCTGGTACATGCAATACCAGCCCGAGGACTAGTCTGAAATAATGCTGTCTCTTTGGACATCTCTTACTCTTCAACCCTGATGCACATTGAATGAGCTGATCCAGGAGGGGTGTCAGCAAGCAGAACTGAGACCTGTGAGAGACAGAAAAGTGGTTATTTAGAGTCCCCTTCGCATTGTGAAAGCACTTTCATCATATTCGTACTGCCCTTATGACACAACCCCTTCTTTGAACTCACTTTCATGTCAACATCTCCCTGAGTTCAGTAACCTGACAGAATGACATCCACCATATTCTGAGGCCTTTATCACCATCTCCATCACCTGATTTAGATGATTACCCATCACTGACAGTCAGCTGGACAGGCCTGACTAGTTCCATGGCTTCCTGCTTGATATCATGGACATTCTCTCCTTGTTGACTCACCTCCAATCTGGGCCAGCTCTCCAGTGTCCTGGACCATCTTAAACAATTAAGTGAACATGAAGTAATATTAGATTGTTCCAGAGTATTGTCAAGGAGAAATCTCTTGTATGTGCCTGTACATCACGGGGGGTCATTCACTTGTTTACTGTGTATTCCTTTGGCATTTACTTAGATGTAAGTACTCTATGCTGCTGCAGAGGTATGTATTGGATCTTGCTCCTTTGCTCCAGTATGTAAGTGCAAACCTTCATTTGGACCTGTGTGTTGTGCTGAACAATTTAATATTCCCACTGTTACAGATCTTGGATCCTATGCCAGTACTGTATCCATTGCTGTCTATACTCGCCACTGTTGGGATTTCTATCCATGTCTTTTTTGTATTTGTGGAAGATTAGACTGGCCAAAAGATACAGTTGAATCTCTTCTCCTCTGCACTTCCTCCACCAAACCATGGACGTCTTCATTGCCAAGTTTGGGAGCTGAACATTCCATTCCTTTTATACTTCAACTCTGTGTGACATTCTGACAGTTCAAATTTCAAACAGATGGGGACTACGGATGTTGGACTTATCAGAAATAAAAACAGAAATTGCTGGAAAAATTCAACAGGTCTGGCAATATCTGTGGAGAAAATGCAGAGTTAATGTTACGGGACCAGTGGCCCTTCTTCAGAGCTTAGGACTGTAAGGCATATATTTTCAAATGGTTTCATGCTCACATCTAAAAATCTGAATGAAAGACAAACTAATCAAAGATAAGGCAATGTCAAGAGCTGTCTTTAGATTTGGACCTTTGTTTTTAGAATTCTGCTTTATTGCATTTGATATTAAATGTGGCCAAACATGCCAACCTGAGATATACCAGGTCCAAACATACCGTCACATTATTGAAGGATTTTTTGCTTCATGTGCTTCTCCCTATCAATCTCACAAACACTTCGAATTAACTCTGCTTACATCATGCCATTCCGTCTCAATGTAGAGCATCATCACAAGTTTGCCCCAGGGTCCTAAAGTTCTTACACAACAAAACATGCAGCCTAAAAGTCTCAAACCAAATACATCTGTATTTACACTTAGCTTTTCCTGTACCTGAGTATAGTTGGGATATGGGAAGCAATGGCCCTGAACAAATGCATGGTGCCATGAACTTGGCTATTGTCATTCTCACACGGCACACTATGCTTCTGAACACTAATTACCATCCTTGATTATTCCCTTTGAGGTATACTTTTCAGCAGTATCAGTGGAAGTCTGGCTCAGGGGTCGATTGAATAAGTTTATCTTGGCGGATAGTGTCAAGAAGCTAGGTGGATTGGCAAGGAATTGTGGTAATTGTGAATGCAATGTGCCCCCACCTCCTGATATTTACAACATGTTTCCCACCTCCCAAATATCATGTACAGATATTTCTTTTCTGAACCCAGTTGCTCAAGAGTCTCATCAAAGCCTTTAATATAACAGATATCCCAAGCCTTCAATTTTCTAATGTTGAATGAAGCATTCTAGATCACCAAAAAAAGGCCTTTAACAATTATGTATCCTTTCTTTAAAAAATGCTGACTCAAGATTGTTCCTATCAAAATGGAAATTTTAACAATTTAGCAACTTTGAGTTCTACTGCTATTCCTTTGATTTTTTCTGACATTTCTGCTTCCTTTGAATTTGCTTGTTGCTTTCAAATAGATGCTAACAAGTTCCATCTTTTGTCTGTTTCTCTGTTTTGAGCCATCTTGTGGATTAGGAGGAGACACAGAGGCCTGTATAATCAGAGTATGCTGCAAGGGTGATGTCCCATATTATTTTCCATGGTCTTGTCAAAGCAAATTTGGCATTCAGTAGGAGATGCACCTTCACCCATCTGTTCATCACCTTAGAGGTTTTTCAATCACAAATGTTAGCTTAACATATCAAAAAATGGGGAATAACGTTAACTTCACCAGCCTGATGATAACTTAAACAACATTGAAAATACTGAAAGAACTAAACAGGTCTGGAAACACCTGTGGAGAGAGAAATAGAACTCACGTTTCACTTCTGATACAACTCCATAGAACTCAGAACAGTCATAGTGGACTTGAAAAGCTAACTCTGTTTCTTTCTGCACAGATGCTAATCCTGTTGAATTTTTCAAGCACTTTTCTGTGTTTATTTCAGGTTTCCAGCATCTGCAGTATTTTGCTTTTATTTGATGGTAGCTTATTTACTTTAGTGAAGTTATAAAGGACAATAAAATGAGCTTCCAAAATTCTAGCCAACAACACTGTCTATTCTTCCCACACCCTCTAACATTGAGGTGCAGGAAATTGAAAGAAAATTTGCACAGTAAATCACATGCATAACTCAGGGTATGCTAGTGTTACAGATTTAGGCCTGCTTTAGATACTTCCTCAACTGTGATGGTGTCAGTCATTCTTCCTAGAAACCTTTATATCTTAACTTTGGTGCTCACGCATAAAATCACATGACATCTGCTTGTAAAACAGGATAACTAGACCTCTAATAATAGTATTTCTAAATAACCCGGCTGAATGCTATTCTTATGTACTTCTTCAATTTCTCTGAAGATAGACTGAGCGAGGATTCGGTGAGAGGACTGATAGAAATTAGTAAGATCCTTTATTCCACACCAAGCTGAATCCACACTGCAAAGGTTATGTCATGACATCCTTTTCATTTGCATGCGATACAAATTGAAGAATATGCTGCACTGTCCCACATCAGCCATTTATCATAGATAACAAGGTGTAGAGCTGGATGAACACAGCAGGCCAAGCAGCATCAGAGGAGCAGGAAGGCTGACATTTCAGGTCTAGACCCTTCTTCAGACCCATTTCTGAAGAAGGGTCTCGGCCCAAAACATCAGCCTTCCTGCTCTTCTGATGCTACTTGGCTTACTGTGTTCATCCAACTCTACACCTTGTTATCTCAGATTCTCCAGCATCTGTAGTTCCTACCATCTCTGAAGCCAATTATCTTATTTAACTTAAACAGGATACCTTCTAATTTTCCTTCAACATATCAAAACTCTGTGCATGTGCAAAATCCTTCACAGCTTTCTTGTTAAGAGCTCTGCAATTGCAATATTCCCATTCATTATTCCTTCCTTAAAATTTATGTTTCCAGTTAGAAATCAAAAGCTTACCAATATAGCAATGATCACAAAAGTGTTTCTCGATTACTTGGACATGCTAAAATGTTGTATGTTATCTGTTCTTTGGGGGAAGAATTTTCCATTGGTTAGAAAAATATTGGAATCTTTATTAAAAGAAAAAAATTTTGAAGCAAGAGTGCAATAACATATAGTCAGCATGGATTTCAAAAAAGGAAATACTGTTAAGTCAACTTTATATAGCTTTTTTACGGACATGAGGCAATGACAATGGAGTATATATAATTTTCTGGATTTCCAAAAGCCCTTTGATAATTTGTCCAGTAGTAGGCTGATGAACCAGGTCAGAAAATATGGAGGCATGTAGTAGAATAGTCACTAACTGGTTCCAGGACAGAGAGCAGAGTAAAAATTAGTTAATCAGAGTTTCAGAAGGCGATATATCTTATTCCACGGGGATGAGTTCTGAAATCGCTGGAGTTCATGACTTACATTAATGTTTTAAAGTCAAAATTACAATTTCTAAATTTACAGATGACGTTAAGTTTCGGGCAGAGTGGAATGGAGAATTGGTCAATACTGAGGAGGACTTTAATAAATTACAAAAGAACATTGTTAAACTTGTTTAGTGGGCAAATAATTGACAGTTCTTGCTGCATTGGACACAGACTACTTCAGTATCTGAGTCATCTTGAATGGTACTGAATATTGTGTGATTATCACAAGCATCTCCATTTCTGACTTCACAGCGAAAGGAAAGTCATTAATGAAGGACCTGAAGATGGTTGAGACTAAGACACTATCCTGCGGAACTCCTGCACAGATGTCCTTGGGCTAAAGTGATTGACCTCCACCATCCACAAACAACTTCTTTTAAACTAGATATGGCTCAAACCAGAGAAGAATTTTCCCAGGATTTTAATTGTCTCTCATTCTGCTAGGGTTCCTTGATGCCAAATTTGCTTAAATCTTTCTTGAATCAAGGTACTTGCTTTCACCTCACTTTTGGAGTTCAGATTTATGTCCATGTTTGAACTAGAAGGAGAGAATACAACCATCTATCCTTGACATTCAATGGCATTACCATCATGATTCCCCCTGAATCAATATTCTGTGGGTTACCATTGACCTGAAAAATGGATCATATGGCTTCAAGAGCAGGTCAGAGGCTAAGAATTGTACAGCGGATAACTCACTTGCTGTCTCCCCAATGTTTGTCCGGCATCTGTATGGCACAAATTAGCAATGTGATGGAATAGTCCCCAGCTGCCTGGAAGACTGCTATTCCAACAATGCTTAAGACACTTGACACCCATCCAACACAAAGCAGCTGTCTTGGGACAACATTCATTACCTTCAACATTCTGCCCTTTTACTACTAATGCACAGTGGCAGCAGTGTGTACCATCTACAAGACAAACTGCAACAACTGAGCCAGGCACTTTCAACAGCATCTTCTAAATGTGTGGCCTCTACCTCTATGACCAGAAATACAAAGGCAGCTGTTGCATGGAACCTATAAATTCTCTTTGAAGTCATATACCATGCTTTCTTGGAAGATAACTCTGTTCCTTTGCTGTCATTGGCATCCTGGAACTCACTACTTATAGCACTCCGGCTATACCTACACCCTAAGGGCTATTGCAGTTTAGGAAATCTGCTCCCCACCACTTTCTCAAAGGTATTCTGGGATAGGTGATCAATGCTGGCCTTGTCAGTGATGCCTACGTCCCCTGATCTACCGTTCTTTCAGATGCTTTTGTCAGAGGGAGAATGGAGATGTGAAAAAGTGCTAAGGATAAATGCAACAGTACAAGAGCAGGAGGAGAAGCTATTGCAAATGACACTCTGAATAAGATTAGACAGAAATGATTAGAATCAGATGGGAGCAGTACCACCAAATTGTATGTCAGTGGAGAGGCGTTGGAAGGAGATGATGTGGTCAACAATGTCACAAACTGCAGATGGGTTTAGAAGTTTAAAGCAGCAAAGTTTACCTCTGTCACAGTCACTTAGGATGTAATTTGCAGCAATCAAAGCTGATAAGTATTTTAAACAAATGTTGAAACTTTATTCTGGCTCAACAATATTTTCTCCCATACCAGTCACGTCTTCATGTGCGTACATCTCTTTGAATCCAAGTTGCTGGCTAGATCATTTTCACATCCCATTAGGCTGGTTCCTTGCACCAAGATGAAAGTTTAGCAGAATAATCATTCACTTGAGCTAACCCTTAACATTGTAGACAATGAATTCAATGTGATTTTAGCTAAAATTGAAAACTCAGCTTTTACCTTGGGTCACAGCCAGCCCTGCATATACTGAAAATACAAAAATTCTTTTGCTGTCAGCTACTAATAAATAAATAAGGTCAAATAAGCTCATGTCAACCTTAATCTGGTATAAATAGATATGACTCCAGAATGCATAACCTTACAGAATTAGAAAACAGCTGGTATAATGGGTCAATCTCAAATACAATGAGGGGCCATGAAGAAGTTTGTTATGGAAAATTGAAATATCAGAACATGAGATGGAAGGCACTCGCTCATGTTCCTGTTGGAATATAACAGTCAATTCTGCTTTACTGCAATGCTGGAAGCACTGGCTGTAATGTGATGGAGATGGCAGGGGATGTGTGGTGAAGAGTAGGTTTGGGACAGGGGAGCACACACAATGGGAGAGTACTGATTCTTACTATGTCAATACAGGGTGCTATCCTCCCTATTATTTTCTAATTTGACCTTTGTCATGTTGAAAAGCATCTCGACCATCATAAACAAGAAGGGTCTATGGTGAGAAATGGAAGGCCCATGTTATTTTGCCTTCTGATTTTTCTAAACTTTAACAGGAAATCTTGAATTAGCCACATTTTGTATGGTGTAAAAAAAAATTTCAAAAAATAAATTGAAAATGAATGATAATGGGATTTTGTACTATGCAAGTGAATGAAGGAGCAGAGTTGACAAAAATACAGACATGTTACAAAAGTAATAGCAATGGACTATCTGTTTTTGATTTCCATCATTTGATTTTAATACCTGAGACCTTCAATGGTCTAAAGATTTGTTTTGATAAATAAACACACTAACTTAAGATGGTTGTTGTGATCACATAACTAGTTGAAACAAATTGCATGAGACAATCAATACATAAGGGTCAGTCTGAATTGTAATTAAAATGTCATCAAATTAACTGAAATCAGTCACTCACAAATGTATCCCCTGTTTAATATATAAATTTTGAGAAGCTTTAGGCATTCTGATGAAAGTAAACTGTAGAATATCCAACTTGAGGGGAAAAAAATGAGTCTAGACTCAGAAAATCACAAATAAGTTGCACTACAGTTAACTGCTTTGGTATTGAGAAGGGAGGGAAAAACCAATTTGTAACAATAGAATCAATATAGACTCTTTCTCTCTCCTTGTAATTTCTTAGCTCCTTGAAAGGCAGCGTCCAGCGATAAGCAAAGTGAAGAAATAAGCATTCACTGTGAACTCAAAGATATCTACTGTCTTGCGACTGTAGATTCATTAAGCAATTCTGGTCTCAGGTTAAAAGATCAACGCCTCAATGACTCTAATGACCATATAAACTGTATGTTCTTGATCCTACTTTTAGTACCATCAACCTACGCTTTTAAAATTAATTATCTACGTTTATGCACATTTGTATTCTCTTCAAAGTCATATGCCATGCTTTCTTGGTTGATACCTCTGTTCCTTTGCAATCATTGGCATCCTGGAACTCACTACTTACAGCACTCTAGCTATACCTACACCCTAAGGGCTATTGCAGTTTAGGAAATCTGCTCCCCGCTACTTTCTTAAGGATAATTTGGGATAGGTGGTCAATGACTCCAATGACCATATAAATTGTATGTTCCTGATCTTCCTTTTAGTGCCAGACAACCTACGCTTCTAAAATTAATTATCCATATTTATGCACATTTGTATTTAATTACTTTTCCTCATCAAAAAGTATTAAAATTCCTTGAATTTTCATTCCTTAAAACATGTACGTTTACTCTGTAGTATTGAACTGGAAAGAAGCATTTTAATTAAAGTACGATGTAACTGGGTGCTAAAAGATTGAAAAATCTTTGTTACGGACCATCCAAGAGAGTTACAAAGTAGAAGGACTGATTCACTAGTTCACAAATGGTCATGACAATTGACACATGAAGTATGAGCTTTGTGGTTTTTTTGACGATTTTCTGGCACTCATTAGCTGAATTTCCATTTAGCTATCCAACGTCTGACAGCAGGAATATTTCTGAGTCCTGATCACACCCCCAATCTACTTCTGTGACTGGCATGGTTTTAAGGAAATGGTCAACTAGTGGCTGGAGGTAACTTACCATTCTGTTAAAGTGGTGTTCCAAACTGGCCTAAAGACTGACGAACTAAGAATTTGAAGGATGCTATAGGTCTGTAGGATGTCATAAAGTCATACAGCATGGAAAGAGACCCTTCAGTCAAATTCTTCCACACTGACAGTGTCCCCAAACTCACCTAGTCTCACCTGCTTGCAACTTGGCCCATGTTCATCAAAATCTTTCCTAATCATGTCCTTATCCAAATGTCTTTTAAATGTTGTAACTATACCTGTATCCACCACTTCATCGTGTTCAGGTACATAATTTTTTGAAAAATTCCCAGGGAGACAGGATGTTTGGGAAGGCACTTAGCATGCTTGCCTTCTTTGCACATATTTTGAGTAAAAGACTTGTGACATCATGTTGACAGTGGTGAGGCCTCTTCTGGATACAGTGTGTGGATCTGATGGCCCTGCTATAAATTGCAGAGGATTCAGCAAAGATTTTCCACAACGTTGACAGGAATGGAGGGTTTGAGTTATGTAGATGGATAGGCTGGCCTTTTTCTCACTGGAATGAGGGGGTTGAGTGGTGATGTTATAAAAGTGTATAAAATCAAAAGGGGCAAAGATTAGGTGAATAGCAAAGATCTTTTCCCTAGGTTGGAAAGCTTATTGTGAATTTACATTAAGTTTCACCCAATCTAATGATGTCACGATTTGCTGATGAAGACAGACATGTTTGGCAAAATTTTACGTATTTTTGGTGACGTGTGAGTTGCCTTGAGTTTTGTCCATCACAGGGCCTTAGTGATATTGCTCACTGTATCTTACTAAACTCACCTCAATAGTATCTATGATAATGGGAACTGCAGATGCTGGAGAATCCAAGATAATAAAATGTGAGGCTGGATGAACACCAATATATCAATAGTATCTACCCTGTCCCATGTGATCCCTCACATCAAGTGCTGGCCTCATCTCACCATACACCATTCCCAGGAGAACTTGTCACTTGGTAGATATTTGCCAAAAGGACTGTCACCCTTGGTGTCTGTATCTTCATCAAAAAGCCACTGTGCACACAGAAAAGCACCAGTATTCTGGAGTTGCCTTCTTGGTCACAGCACAATGTGAGAAGATGTTGGAGAAGAGCAAGATGATGTCATGATTTTCCAACAGTGATGTGGAGATCCTGGTGGATGAGGTGGTACAAAGGAGGCCCTTCTCTTCCCAGAGGATTGACAGAGGAAGCTATGCCACCAGCCTGGTCTGAGGTCAACACCTGGATCAATGGCATGGAGGAACAGCTAGCAGTGACCTTCCCATTGTGCCAGTATAAGTATTACACTTGGCTCACATTCATTCTATGTCTGCAACTGCTCCCAGGTCCCACAAAGACTCATGATCTGCCACGCTCGTTATTGTCTGCAACAACTTTCCTCAAGTCACTCTTAAACTCCAAACACCCAACACACCAACACAACCTGCCACCCCAAATACACATTTCAGCTTTCCTGCTCCTCTGATGCTGCCTGGCCAGCTGCGTTCATCCAGCTCTACACCTTGTTACCTCAGATTCTCCAGCATCTGCAGTTCCTACTATCTCTACAACTTTAAGAGGTGTGTTTTGTTTTGGTGGTTGTTCTGAGAGGTTTTAAGGTAGAGGCACTGGATTGTCTATTGAAAACTCCTAAGATAAACGGCTTGTGAGACTTTGGGTTTTTTCAAAAATGTTGGAACAATAGAAGGAGCCTGAATGGATGTGATCAAGCTCTCAGAGAACC
The DNA here is from genome assembly GCF_030684315.1 of Stegostoma tigrinum. Lineage (NCBI taxonomy): Eukaryota > Metazoa > Chordata > Chondrichthyes > Orectolobiformes > Stegostomatidae > Stegostoma > Stegostoma tigrinum. The sequence continues at coordinate 40,910,560 of NC_081364.1, read as the reverse complement.
AGGATTTTCTTTCTTTTAAGTTTCTCGGTAACAGCAGTTGTTGCTGGGGTCGAGGCAGGGTTTGGGAGTTATAATATATCCCTTCCTGTTACACCGTCTCAGAGTTGTAACATGATGTTTTTCCTCCTGGGCTGCTACAATTACATGTAAGACAATCTATTTTATTACTTTGCCTTTGCCAAGTCTGTATTTTTGGAACAGTAAAATAATCTATTTTTCTGTCAAGTTTTCCAATAGTTATGTTATTTGAATTTCCTCTTTCTTTTCTTGTATTTTATCTAAAGATTATGAATAAAGTGCTTCAAATCTGGGACTTCAATCAATCAAATTTCCTCCAGAAGAAAACACCTTATGCTTTAAAATAAGAAAAGTTAGGATCTAGTTCAGGGGTTTGGCCAATTCCATAACACAGCAAGCCCCTCATTATGTCTGAGCCAGCCAGTGGTTAGCACTGCTGCCTCACGGCACCAGGGACTCGAGTTCGATTCCACCTTCGAGCTACTGTCTGTATGGAGTTTGTGTATTCTCCCATGTCTGAGTGGGTTTTGTCCGGGTGATCTGGTTTCCTCCCACAGTCCAAAGATGTGCAGGTGGGTAGCTCTTTGGGGGTTCGGTTAGACTCAATGGACAGAATGGCCTGCTTCCACACTGTAGAGATTCAATGACCATATGAAATGTGGCTGAGCATTTGAAATGTCATAACATTCAAGGCTATGAGCCAAGGGTTGGAAAGTGATGGATAGGTCAATGCAGACTTGTGGGGCCAAAGAGAATCTTCTGTCCTGTATGACTCTACACCTCTACCATTGGATACCCTGACAGTGGTGGCTTATGCCTATGACATGTGGGAGAATATGACACGTGGTGTGGTAGATAATCAGTGAGATCATGTTAGGAAGATTGTGTGAGAAAATCACTAGATCTAGCAGAGAGAAATCCTCCATGAAACTTGCCAAACTTGACACTTAGCCAATTTCTGATGAAATTCAGCCCAGGGTATTGTTACATGCAGGTAGAGGAAATATTTCTCTTACATTTCAGGTCACAGGTCACCTAGTGACATCTCAGCAGGATCCAAAAGTGGATTTAAAACCTGACACCAGAGCATAGGAAGGTTTCTGTAAATACATGTTGTGTAAGAACAAGCTAAATACCTTTTCAACAAAGCAAGACTTCCACTGTAAGCTAAATGTAGAAAAATTGTAAATTCATTATTTGTAAACACATTTACAATGCAGCACACAGAGGAACTCTTCTGCATCATAAAAAATAATTATGATCATGCACATTGTAAAATTTTACAGTTGGGAAAATTTTCAAACCAAGAATATCACCCGACCCCTGTAATAGGTCAATAATTAAAGAGAATCTGAAGGCTTGTACTAATCAAAACAGATTAAAACTTATTTCATGCTGAGATATAATATACTTCTGCAACTACCTGTCCCCAAGAGTTTTAGAAATAAACCTTTGCCAAGACAGACAAAAAAAATTAAACAGTTTTCTTTCCTTTTTAAAGAAACATGCATCAAGATGATTCAATCTAAAATATTAGACTGTTCCTACTGGAGTGCCAAAGTTATGTAACCGTGGTCTCTCGGTGATATATATTGAATTATTGCCACAAACTCACATTCTGTGGAAATGTGAGAAATCAGATTCATTTCGAGTTAGCTGCCTATCTACATTTCCTAACATTCCAGGTATTTTTGTCTCAGTTGATTCTGCATTTTTATTGCCAATGATAAACTATTTTTTGCTGGTGAGTGCATTAAGGAAAATTGGAATTCTTAATTTTCTCATTTTACATTATATGCACCAGTCATCAACTGTTAAAACATTTTGACATTTACCATGCATTGTATACTATATTCTATCTATCACTTCTGGCGTAGCATTTCCAATTTCTTTGAAGCTTTAGTTCATTGCCTTTACCTTAATTGCCTGAAATCAAGCCTTCAGCGATGGCTGTGGGCCCTGACTACATTCTGGCAGCACTACTGAAAACTTGTTCTCCAGAATCAGTCAGATACTGAGTAAAGCTTCGCCAACATGATGTCAAAATTGGCCTCCTTACCTGACATAATGGAAAATTACCCAGGTATTGGATGTGAGTTTGCTCGCTGAGCTGGAAGGTTCATTTTCAAACGTTTCATCGCTTTTTTTTATTTCAAAAAATACACTTTATTCATAAGATGTACAAAAAATAAAACATATTTATACACCTACCCAGTCATGCAAGCCACTCTGGGTTACCCAGGGGGTACGTACACCAACTAAAGGAAAAAAACAAACAAAGAAGAAAAAAACAAAGCAAAGAAAATACCCCGGCAGTCGTCACCCCGCACAGTCCCCGTTGGCCCCCTGACCAGTTGGGGAAGGCGCCAGCTGGGCCCAGTTACCAGATAGGGCCCTTTTTCCTATTCTGGATGAGGGGTTTCATACCGTGGTCTTTCCCCACCACACCTTGGCGGCGGCTGCCCCAAGCTTTAGCGCGTCCCTCAGCACATAGCCCTGGACCTTGGAGTGCGCCAGTCAGCAACATTCGGTCGGGGTCAGTTCTTTCAGCTGGCAGACCAGCAAGTTGCGGGCAGACCAAAGTGCGTCTTTCACCGCATTGATAGTCCTCCAGGCGCAGTTGATGTTGGTCTTGGAGTGCTTCCCGGGAAACAGCCCGTAGAGCACGGAGTCCTGTGTCACGGAGCTGCTTGGGACGAACCTCGACAAATGCCACTGCATCACCCTCCATAACTCCTGCACATCGGCACACTCCAGAAGGAGGTGATAGACAGTCTCGTCCCCCCGCCCCGCAGCCACCTCAAGGGGCAGCGTGCGGTGGCACAGAGATTCCAGGCATGCATAAAAGATCTCACTGGCAGACCCCCTCTCACCGCCAGCCAAGCAATGTCCTTGTGCTTGTTTGAAAGTTCTGGCGAGGAGGCATTCTGAAAACGACTTGGGCAGTCTGCGTGGGGAACCACACGACGGGATCCACCCTCTCCTTTTCCCGAAGGGTCTCGAGGATACTACGTGCTGACCACTGCCTGATGGCCTTGTGGTCAAAGGTGTTTCCTTCAAAAATTTCTCCACGAAGGACAGGCGGTACGGGACGGTCCAACTACTTGCAGCGTTCCGCGGCAACAAGGCCAGGCCCATCCTTCGCAACACCGGGGACAGGTAGAACCTCAGGAAACAGTGACACTTAGTGTTTGCGTACTGAGGATCTACGCACAGCTTGATGCAGCTGCACACAAAGGTAGCCATCAGGGCGAGGGTGGCGTTCGGTACACCCTTTCCCAGGTCTTTGTACATGGTGTCCCTGCGGACCCGGTCCATCCTCAACCCCCAAATGAAGTGGAAGGTGGCCCGGGTGACCGCACCAACGCAGGTCCAGGGAATAGGCCAGGCCTGCGCCACATACAACAGCACCGAAAGCCCCTCGCACCTGACAACCAGGTTCACACCTGTGATGGAGGGGGACCGGAGCGTCCACCTGCCCAGCTTCTGCTTCAGTTTGGTGATACGCTCCTCCCAAGTCTTAGTGCACGCCCCAGCTCCACCAAACCAAACACCCAGCACCTTCAGGTAGTCTGTCCTGACGGTGAAGGGGATGAAGGAGCGGTCGTCCCAGTTCCCAAAGAACATGGCCTCGCTCTTACCCCTATTGACTTTGGCACCCGAGGCCAGTTCAAACTGGCCGCAGATGTCCAACAGCCTACTCACTGACCGACGATCGGTGCAGAAGACAGCGACGTCGTCCATGTACAGGGAGGACTTGACCTGAAGGCCTCCGCTGCCTGGGATAGTCACGCCCTTCAGGCTCACGTCCTTCCTGATGGATGTGGCGAAGGGCTCCACACAGCACACGATCAAGGCAGGAGAGAGTGGGCAGCCCTGCCTGACTCCAGATCTGACGGGAAAACTGTCCGATTCCCACCCATTGATCGAGACTGCGCTAACGATGTTGGTGTAGAGCAGCCGGATCCAACTGCGGATGCCCTCCCCGAACCCCAATTTGGAGAGGACATCCCTCATGTAAGCATGAGAGACCCTGTCGAAGGCCTCCTCCTGGTCTAGGCTGACGAGGCAAGTGTCCACCCTCCTGTCCTGCACATAGGCAATCGTATCCCTGATGAGCGCGAGGCTCTCAACGATCTGCCTGCCCGGCATAGCACAGGTTTGGTCAGGGTGAATCACCGACTCCAGGACAGACCTGACCCGGTTGGCTATGATCTTGGCCAGGATTTTGTAGTCCACGCTCAAAAATGAAATGGGACGCCAATTCTTAATTTCTTCCCTCTCCCACTTCCTCTTGTAAATGAGGGTGATGATGCCCTTTCTCATGGACTTGCACATTTCCCCTGCCCAAAGCACACTATCGTACACTTCCAGCAGGTCCTGGCCGAACAGGTCCCACAGAGCGGAACACAGCTCGACTGGTAAGCCGTCGCTGCCGGGAGTCTTATTCCTCTCCAAAGACTTGAGGGCTTTGGACAGCTCATCCAGGGATATCGGCCGGTCCAGCCACTCCCTCATGCCATCGTCTAAGACCTCCGTGATAGACGACAGGAATGACTCGGAGGCCGTGCTGTCCGTGGGCTTCGCATCGTACAGTCCAGCATGGAAGGATCTGCTGATCCTCAAAACCGAGCCATCATCCTCCTTCAGCCGGCTAAGCACAGAGCTCTCTTTGTGCACCTTCTGAAAGGAGAAACGCGAGCACGTCTCGTCCTGCTCCACGGAGCGGACCCTGGACCGGAAGATTATCCTGGAGGCCTCCGCGGCGAAGCGCGAGGCTTGCTGGCCCCTCGCCTTGCGGAGGTCCTCCATGACATCGACCCCCATCAACTGCAGAAGGAGCAGGTTCTGCTCCCTTTTCTGGAGCCGCGACAGCTTTCCCCGCCTCTCTCTTGCCTTCCGAACACCCTTGAGGACAAAGAACCTCTTGATGTTCTCCTTCACCGTCTCCCACCAGTCGCCCGGAGACTCAAAGAGGGGTTTCACGATTCTCCAACCGGCGTACTCCCTCTTAAGCTCCTCGACATTCTCTGGGGTCAACAGAGTCGTGTTGAGCTTCCACGTCTCCTTGCCGGACGGCTGATCGTCCTGTAAGTGACAGTTGGCCAACAGAAGGCAGTGATCAGAGAGGAACACCGGCTCAACGCCGGTGAACCTGACCGAGAACGCCCGTGACACAAACAGGAAGTCTATCCTTGAGCGAATAGACCCGTCTGGCCGCGACCAGGTGTACCTCCGCTGCGCTCCGTCTGCATGGGTGCTGACGACGTCGAGCAGCTTGGCGTCCTTCACCATGCCCATCAGGATTCTGGACGTGATGTCCAGTTGACTCCCCCCACCCGCTGTCCCCACGCCGGATCTTCCATCTGCATCGATGATGCTGTTGAAGTCTCCGTCTAGGATGACCGGTCTGGACGTAGCTATCGGGGTGGAAGCCGCTGCAGGACAGCCAACTGCTCACTCTGTACCGCTGGGGCGTACACGTTGATCAGCCTCAGGGGAGCATTCCTGTAGGTGATGTCAGCCACAAGGAGGTGCCCCCCCCACCACCTCCTGAACTTGAGAGATGGTGAAGTTGCGCCACCGCAGCAGAATAGCCAGGCCCAAGGAGCGACAGTCATTACCCCCCGACCAGATTGAAGGCCCACAGGTACAGGCGCCGGACCATTTCCCGTACCTGCTGAGGTGCGGTATCCCGCACTCCTGCAGAAACAGGAGGTCCGCCTTGATGGTGGTCAGGTAGGCCAACGTGGACACACATCTTGCGGTGGACTTGACGCTGCGCACATTAATGCTCGCAACTCGTACCCCCATTGTGGGCAGTGACCGCATTACCCTCCCCAAGTCCAAGGTCCAGCCCCTCCATCTGTCCCTTCATGTCCATTGCCCGGGCTAACTGCTGGACGCTCTCCGGGCTCAGCAAACCGTCCGTGCTGCCTTCCAAGTGGCATCCCCCCGTCGGGGGTATGGAGGCAGGAGAGTCCGGCTCTGGGTCAGGCTGGGGACGGGCTGTTTCCTGCTTCCTCCCTGGAAGTTCCGGGGGGCCCTTCAGGGCCCCAGCGGCCCGTGACTGTGTGTCGGAGGGAGCCTCAGTACGCCTCCCGTCACTTGGAGGCGGGGTGCTTCTTTCCTTCTCCCTTGAGATCTTTAGCTTCTGCTTCGGGTGGGCCCTCTCCGAATCCCCCTCGTCAGAGGAGCTCTTACAGCCCCCCTGTAGCTGCCTCTTCCCGCCTGATGGTTGCAGTTCCTGGGCCCACCAACGCACCTTCCTCCTCGCTTTCCGAACCGTCGTCCACTCCCCTGGGTCGCTTGTCGCCACCTCCATCGACTCCGGGTTGACGGGGGGGAGCGGAGCCTGCAGGGGCGCTTTGCTGGCCTGGGTCCCTTCCTGCAGTGCTGAGCCCTCCTGCACGACCTGGCCCTCCTGCACATTAGTAGGGTCCTTGCAGGGCCCTGGTGGCTTCCTCTCCTCCAGGGTGGCTGGCCCCGCATTGCCCCTGCCGGCAACCTGGGCTTAGGTGGCCCCCGCCGTGGGCATGCCCTATAGAGGTGGCCCGCTTCCCCGCAAAGGTTGCAGCTTTCCTCTTGTGGGCAATCCTTTGCAAGGAGTCCCTCCTCCCTGCAGTTCCTGCACATGGTGGCTTTGCAGTCGGCCGCCGCGTGACCTGACCTACCACAGGCATGGCAGGCTTTAGATTGCCCTGCGTAGGTCAGGTAGCCCTTGCTCCCGCCAACTGCGAAGCTGGACGGTGGGTGTACGATGTTCCCATCCGCGCCCATCCTCAGCGTCACCTTGACCTGCCTCTTACTGGTCCAGATGCCAAAGGGGTCCATGATGTCAGTTAAGTCCCCTTCCACCGTCACGTACCTTCCAAGGAAGGTCAGGACATCAACTGCTGGCACATGCGGGTTGTACATCTGTACAATCACCATTCGGCTCCTCTGCGCTGGCATCACAAACAGCGGGACAGCAGTCAATACAGAGAGGGGGCCCTCACCTCCTTTCTCCTTCAAAACCTCCAGGAAGCGCTTGCAAAGCTTGGCACTCCTGAAGGTCACATCGTAAAAACCTCCTCCGGGGAAATCCTGCAGGCAGTAAATGTCTGCAGCAGCGAACCCGCAACAGTCCAACAGGACCCTCTTCACAAAGAAGGTGCGGTCCACAGGTGCACCTTCATCCACCTTCTTCACGGAAACACGGATGGTGTTCCGGACCCCTGACCTGGGGCACGAGCACTTGCCGCAGCCATCGTTGCAGGTTGGCTGCTCCCTGAACCAGCGTTAGGCCGAAGCCAGCATTAAGATCCACCGGTTGCAAGGGTGCACATCCAACCCGACGTCTTCCTTCCACCTCCAACACAGCGCTCTCCTCCTCTCTGTCAACAGAAGAGTGGGTCTTTATTTTGTTCCGGATGTAAGCTGGCTCACTGAGCTGGAAGGTTCGTTTTCAGACGTTTCGTCACCATTCTAGGTAACATCATCAGTGAGCCTCCAGTGAAGCGCTGGTGTTACGTCCCACTTTCTATTTATCTGTTTAGTTTTCCATGGGTTTGTGATGTCATTTCCTGTGTTGGTGATGTCATTTCCTGTTCTTTTTCTCAGAGGATGGTAGATAGGCTCCAAATCAATGTGTTTATTGATGGAGTTCCGGTTGGAATGTCATGCTTCTAGAAATTCTCGTGCGTGTCTCTGTTTGACTTGTCCTAGGATGGATGTGTTGTCCCAATCAAAGTGCCACCAACCCAAGGAAACCTAAACAGATAAATAGAAAGTGGACATAACACCAGCGCTTCACTGGAGGCTCACTGATGATGTTACCTAGAATGGTGACGAAACGTCTGAAAACGAACCTTCCAGCTCAGTGAACCAGCTTACATCTGGAACAAAATAAAGACTCACTCTTTGTGGACCGAGAAGAGGAGAGCATGACTGTGTTGGAGGTGGAAGGAAGACGTTGGGTTGGCTGTGCACCCTTGCAACCGGTGGATCTTAATGCTGGCTTCGGCCTAACGCTGGTTCAGGGGATCAGCCAACCTGCAATGATGGCTGCGGCGAGAGCTCGTGCCCCAGGTCAGGGGGTCCGGAACACCATCCGTGTTTCCAAGAAGAAGGTGGATGAAGGTGCACCTGTGGACCGCACCTTCTTCGTGAAGAGGGTCCTGTTGGACTGTTCACTGCTGCGGACATTACTGCCTGCAGGATTTCCCTGGAGGAGGTTTCTATGATGTAACCTTCAGGAGTTCCAAGCTTTGCGAGCGCTTCCTGGAGGTTTTCAAGGAGAAAGTAGGTGAGGACCCCCTCTCTGTATTGACTGCTGTCCCGTTGTTCATGATGCCAGCACAGAGGAGCCGTATGGTGACTGTACAGATGTACAACCCGCATGTGCCAGCAGCTGATGTCCTGACCTTCCTTGGAAGGTACATGACGGTGGAAGGGGACCTAACCGACATCATGGGCCCCTTCGGGATCTGGACCAGTAAGAGGCAGGTCAGGGTGACGCTGAGGATGGGCGCGGACGGGAACATCATACACCCACCGTCCAGCTTTGCAATTGGCGGGTGCAAGGGCTACCTGACCAACGCAGGGCAACCTAAAGTCTGCCATGCCTGTGGTAGGTCAGGTCACGTGGCGGCCGACTGCAAAGCCACCATGTGCAGGAACTGCAGGGAGGAGGGACACCTTGCAAAGGATTGCCCACAAGTGAAAAGCAACAACCTTTGCGGGGAAGTGGGCCACCTCTATAGGGCATGCCCACAGCAGGGGCCACCTAAGCCCAGGTCGCCGACAGGGGCAATGCGGGGCCAGCCCCTCCAGAGGAGAGGATGCCACCAGGGCCCTGAAAGGACCCCACTAATGTGCAGGAGGGCCAGGTCGTGCAGGAGGGCTCAGCCCCACAGGACGGACCCGAGGTCAGCAAAGTGTCCCTCCAGGCTCCGCTCCACCCCCCACACCCCCGACAAACCAGAGTCAATGGAGGAGGCGATAGGGGACGCAGGGGAGTGGACGACTGTCTGGAAGGCGAGGAGGAAGGCACGCCGGTGGGCCCCGGCACAGCAACCATCAGGCGGGAAGAGGCAGCTACAGGGGAGCTATAAGATCTCTTCTGACGAGTGAGATTCGGAAGAGGCCCGCCCAAAGCAGGAGCTAAAGATCTCAAGGGAGAAGGAAAGCAGCATCCCGAGTCCAGGTGACGGGAGGCGTACTGAGGCTCCCTCCGACACACAGCCATGCGCCGCTGGGGCCTTGGAGGGTCCCCCGGAACCTTCAGGCAGGAAGCAGGAAACAGCCCGTCCCCAGCCTGACCCAGAGCCGGACTCTCCTGCCTCCATATCCCCGACGGGGGGATGCCACTTGGAAGGCAGCACGGACGGTTTCCTGAGCCCGGAGAGCGTCCAGCAGTTAGCCCGGGCAATGGGCATGAAGGGACAGATGGAGGGGCTGGACCTTGGACTTGGGGAGGGTAATGCGGTCACTGCCCACAATGGGGGTACGAGTTGCGAGCATTAATGTGCGCAGTGTCAAGTCTACCGCAAGATGTGTGTCCACGTTGGCCTACCTGACCACTGTCAAGGCAGAGCTCCTGTTTCTGCAGGAGTGCGGGATACCGCACCTCAGGAGGTACGGGAAGTGGTCGGGCACCTGGACCTGTGGGCCTTCGATCTGGTCGGGCGATAACGACTGTCGCTCCTCGAGCCTGGCTATTCTGCTGCGGGGGCGCAACATCACCATCTCTCAAGTTCAGGAGGTGGTGGGGGGGGACCTCCTTGTGGCTGATGTCACCTACAGGAAAGCTCCCCTGAGGCTGATCAACATGTACGCCCCAGCGGTAAGGAGTGAGCAGTTGGCTGTCCTGCAGCGGCTTCCACCCCTGCTGGCTATGTCCAGTCCGGTCATCCTAGGCGGAGACTTCAACTGCATCATCGATGCAGATGGAAGATCCGGCGTGGGGACAGCGAGTGGAGAGAGTCAACTGGACGTCATGTCCAGATTCCTGATGGGCACGGTGAAGGACGCCAAGCTGCTCAACGTCTTCAGCACCCCTGCAGAAAGAGCGCAGCGGAGATACACCTGGTCACGGCCAGGCAGGTCTATCCGCTCAAGGACAGACTTCCTGTTTGTGTCACGGGCGTTCTCGGTCAGGTCCATCGGCGGCGAGCCAGTGTTCTTCTCTGATCACTGCCTCCTGCTGGCCAACTGTCACTTAAAGGACGACCAGCCGGCTGGCAAGGGGACGTGGAAGCTCAACACGACTCTGTTGACCCCAGAGAACGTCGAGGAGCTTAAGAGGGAGTACGCCAGTTGGAGAACCATGAAAACCCTCTTTGAGTCTCCGGGCGACTGGTGGGAGACAGTGAAGGAGGACATCAAGAGGTTCTTTGTCCTCAAGGGTGTTCGGAAGGCGAGAGAGAGGCGGGGAAAGCTGTCGCGACTCCAGAAAAGGATGCAGAACCTGCTCCTTCTGCAGTTGATGGGGGTCAATGTCACGGAGGACCTCCGCGAAGTGAGGGGCCAGCAAGCCTCGCGCTTCGCCGCGGAGGCCTCCAGGATAATCTTCCGGTCCAGGGTCTGGTCTGTGGAGCAGGACGAGACATGCTCCCGTTTCTTCTTTCAGAAGGTGCACAAAGAGAGCTCTGTGCTCAGCCGGCTGAAGGAGGATGATGGCTCAGTGACGTCGTCTCGGCTCGACATTTTGAGGATCAGCAGATCCTTCTATGCCGGACTGTATGACACGAAGCCCACGGACGGCACGGCCTCCGAGGCATTCCTGTTGTTTATCGCGGAGGTCTTAGACGATGGCACGAGGGAGTGGCTGGACCGGCTGATATCCCTGGGTGAGCTGACCAGAGCCCTGAAGTCCTTGGAGAGGTATAAGACTCCCGTGAGCGACGGCTTAGTGGTCAAGCTATATTCCGCTCTGTGGGGCCTGTTCAGCCAGGACCTGCTGGAGGTGTACGATAGTGTGCTTTGGGCAGGGGAAATGTGCAAGTCCATGAGGAAGGGCATCATCACCCTCATTTACAAGAGGAAGGGGGAGAGGGAAGAAATTAAGAATTGGCGTCCCATTTCACTATTGAACGTGGACTACAAAATCCTGGCCAAGGTCATAGCCAACCGGGTCAGGTCTGTCCTAGAGTCGGTGATACACCCTGACCAAACCTGTGCTGTACTGGACAGGAAGATCGCTGAGAGCCTCGCGCTCATCAGGGATACGATTGCCTATGTGCAGGACAGGAGGGTGGACACCTGCCTCGTCAGCCTAGACCAGGAGAAGGCCTTTGACAGGGTCTCTCATGCTTACATGAGGGATGCCCTCTCCAAATTGGCGTGTGGGGGAGGGCATCCGCAATTGGATCCGGCTGCTCTACATCAACATCGTTAGCGCAGTCTCAATCAACGGGTGGGAATCGGACAGTTTTCCCGTCAGATCTGGAGTCAGGCAGGGCTGCCCACTCTCTCCTGCCTTGTTCATTTGCTGTATGGAGCCCTTCGCCGCATCCGTCAGGAAGGACGTGAGCCAGAAGGGCGTGACTATCCCAGGCAGTGGAGGCCTTCAGGTCAAGTCCTCCCTGTACATGGATGATGTCGCCGTCTTCTGCACCGATCGTCGGTCGGTGAGTAGGCTGTTGGACATCTGCGGCCAGTTTGAACTGGCCTCGGGTGCCAAAGTCAATAGGGGTAAGAGCGAGGCCATGATCTTCGGGAACTGGGACGACCATTCCTTCATCCCCTTCACCCTCAGGACAGACTACCTGAAGGTGCTGGGTGTTTGGTTCAGTGGAGCTGGGGCGTGCACTAAGACTTGGGAGGAGCGTATCACCAAACTGAAGCAGAAGCTGGGCAGGTGGACGTTCTGATCCCCCTCCATCACAGGTATGAACCTGGTTGTCAGGTGCGAGGGGCTTTCGGTGCTGTTGTATGTGGCGCAGGCCTGGCCTATTCCCTGGACCTGCGCTGCTGCGGTCACCCGGGCCACCTTCCACTTCATTTGGGGGTCGAGAATGGACCAGGTCCGCAGGGACACCATGTACAAAGACCTGGAAAATGGGGGAAAGGGCGTACCGAACGCCACCCTCGCCCTGATGGCTACCTTTGTGTGCGGCTGCATCAAGCTGTGCGTAGATCCTCAGTACACAAACACCAAGTGTCACTACTTACTGAGGTTCCACCTGTCCCCGGTGTTGCGAAGGATGGGCCTGGCCTCGTTGCCGCAGAACGCCTGTCCCGTACCACCTGTCCTTCGTGGAGAAATTTTTGAATTTTGACCACAAGACCGTCAGGCAGGGGTCAGCACAAAGTATCCTAGAGACCCTTCGGGAAAAGGAGAGGGCGGATCCCGTCATGTGGCTCCCCACGCAGACTGACAAAGTCATTTGGCAGATTGCCTCGTCGCCAGAACTTTCAAACAAGCACAAGGACATTGCTTGGCTGGTGGTGAGAGGGGCTCTGCCAGTGAGATCCTTTATGCATGCACGGAATCTGTGTGCCACCACACACTGTCTTTGAGGCAACTGCGGGCGGGGGAACGAGACTGTCTATCACCTCCTTCTGGAGTGTTTCTATGCGCAGGAGGTCTGGAGGGTGATGCAGTGTTATTTGTCGAGGTTCGTCCCGAGCAGCTCCGTGACACGGGACTCCGTGGTCTACGGGCTGTTTCCCGGGACACACACCGAGACCAACATCAGCTGCACCTGGAGGACCATCAATGCGGTGAAAGACGCTCTTTGGTCTGCCCGCAACTTGATGGTCTGCCAGCTAAAACAACTGACCCCGACCGAGTGTTGCAGACTGGCGCACTGCAAGGTCCAGGACTACGTGCTGAGGGACACGCTAAAGCTTGGGGCAGCTGCAGCCAAGGCGCGGTGGGGAAAGAACACTGTATGAAACCCCTCATCCAGAATAGAAAAAAGTGCCCTACTGGTAACTGGGCCCAGCTGGCGCCTTCCCCAACTGGTCAGGGGGCCAACGGGGACTGTGCGGGGAGACGACTGCCTGGGATATTTTCTTTGCTTTGTTTTTTTTTCTTCTTTGTTTTGTTTTTTCCTTTAGTTGGTTAACGTACCCCCTGGGTAACCCGGAACGGCTTGCATGACTGGGTAGGTGTATAAATGTTTTCTATTTTGTACATTCTATGAATAAAGTATATGTTTTCAAATAAAAAGGTGACGAAACGTCTGAAGACAAACCTTCCAGTTCAGCGAGCAAACTCAAATCCAGAACCTCAACCTGAGCTACAAATCTTCTCAAAACTTGCTATTACCCAGGTATGCCCTGTTGTCAAAAGGCAGAGCAGATCCAACTTGACCAATTGTTGGTCTCAAACATGATCAAAGTAGTGGAAAATGTTTCTAAAAGGGCTATCAAGTAGCAATTAAACAACAATAACCTGCTCAGTGATGATCAGTTTCGATTTCGGAGGGCCAAACAGTTCGACATCTTGGTACAGCCTGGGTTCCAAAATGGACAAGGGAGCTGAACTTGAGATAAGACTGGCTCCCACTGTTTGGGATCATGCCTGCATAAGGGAAAATGGTTGTCATGCCAGAGGTCAATCATTTCAGTCTCAGGACATCACTTAACAGCTCCTTAGGGTGAAAATAGAAATTCCTGGAAAGGTTAGCAAGTCTGGCAGCATCTTTGGAGAGAAATCGGAGTTAATGTTTCCCATTGAGTGGCCCTTCCTCAGAAAAGTTCTCAACCCAAAATGTCAACTCTGATTTCTCTCTACAGATGCTGCCATATCTACTGAGTTTTTCCAGCAATTTCTATTTTTGTCTTTGATTTACAGCATCTGTAGTTCTTTCGGTTTTTATTTGGTTCCTCGGGGTGGTTGCTTAGGCCCATCTTCAGCTGCTTTATCAATAACCTTGCCAAAATTATAAGTTCTGAATCGGATTGTTCACTGATGAGTAACATTACAGTGTTCAGTACCATTCAGAATTCCTCAGCTATTGAAACAATCAATTTCCACTTGCAGAAAGACCTGGAAAATATTCGGGCTTGTGCTCATAATTGACAAGTTACATCCATGTTGTGCAAGTGCTAGGCAGTGGCTGCAAAAGCAGGTCAGATGCTGGGATTACTGAGGCAAGTAGCTTATTTCTGGCTGTCCAAAGTCTGCCCACTATCTACAAGGCAATAGTTAAGAGTGCCTAGTGATTGAGGAACATAGAAAATGAAAGCAGGATTTGGCTATTTCGTCCCTTGAACCTGCTGTACCATTCACTATAATCATAGCTAGTCATTAAACTCAATAGCCTGTTCTTACTTTTCCCCTATATCCTTTGATCCCCTTTGCCTGAAGTGCGATATCTAACCCCTTATTGAAATCAAACAATGGGTTAGCCTTGACTGCTTTCTGTGGCAGTGAATTCCACAAGCTCACCACTCTTAGGGTAAAGAAATTTCTTCTCATCTTAGTCCTAAATGGCTTACCCTACATTTTTAGACTGTTACCCTTCATTCTGGGCTTCTCTGTCTTTGGGAGCATGTTCCTGCATATACTCTGTCCCATCCTTTTGAATTTTTTAGGCTTTTGTGAGATCCTCCCTCATTCGTTTGAACTCAAGTGAAAATAATCCACTTGATTCAACCTCTGGTCATACATCAGTCTTGCCATCCCAGGGATCAGTCTGGTAAACCTTCACTGCACTCCCTCTGTAACAAGAACATCCCAGATATGGAGATCAAAAATGCACATAATGCTCCAGATGTGGGTCTTACCAAGGTTCAGTATAATTGCAGTAAGATGTCCCTGCTTCTGTACTCTAAACTCCTCCCTCTGAAGGCTAACATACCACTTGTCTTCTTGGCTTCCAGTAGTACCTGCATACATATTTTCAGTGATAATGGGAACTGCAGATGCTGGAGATTCCAAGATAATAAAATGTGAGGCTGGATGAACACAGCAGGCCAAGCAGCATCTCAGGAGCACAAAAGCTGACGTTTCGGGCCTAGACCCTTCATCAGAGAGGGGGATGGGGCTCTGATGAAGGGTCTAGGCCCGAAACGTCAGCTTTTGTGCTCCTGAGATGCTGCTTGGCCTGCTGTGTTCATCCAGCCTCACATTTTATTATCTACATATTTTCAGTGACTGGTTTATGAGGACACCAAAGTCTTGTTGTATATTTCCCTCTCTCAATTTATGGCCATTCAAATATTAACCTGCTTTCCTTTTGTTGCTCCCAGAGTGAACAACCTCACATTTATCCACATTATACTGCATCTATTGTGCATTTGCATACTCACTCAGTTTGTTCAAATTACGCAGTTCAAAGTTTAATGTTGCAAAAATGAAAGGAGTTAGCTGGAACTCAGGCATCAAGGGGGCGTTAAGAAGAAGTTTGGTGTATGATTCATTTGGCACTTTTGATTGAAGCTAGCAAGGCACAATGACTTCATTAACGTACAACAATGTTAATAGTCAGTTGTAGAAAATTGAATCACTTTTCTGGTAACTATTTCTGCTTTCTTCAGAATCCTTTGTAAAGCCCCGTTCTTTCCTTCTTTTTATCTATCAATACAGGAAAACAAAAGCATAACATGTGTGTAAACCATTTGGTACTGTGAAACTGCTCTGTCTTTTAATAAGATCATGGCTGTGGCAACTCTACCATCCCTCATAATCCCTGTATCCCATCATTTCCTCAGTCCCAAAAAGCATTTTGATCTTGGTTTTGAATATACTCAACTCCTCCTGTGGGATGAGTGTGAAGTTGAATTTTTTAAATCTGGAACGCAGTTCTGATGATTTTGTGGCATAATCAGTATTGCCTTCTCACATAAGGAAAGCTTGGTTATGTGCACATGCTTATGGTGATCCTGAATATTCAGCTTGTTTCCATTTTTGTACAATAGTATAGTGTCTCCCAGCACAGTATACAGTATACAGGAAGTTTTGCATGAAACATAAACCTCACTGAGATTGGATTGCCCCCGATAACAGATGGTAATATTTTTGCTCTAAAGTTAATACTGCAAGTAACTGTTTCCCTGGTGAATCACCTTGACAGTATGTGTCTAGAGGGTACAAGACTAATTTTACCCCCTTGGACCACTATGAATGACATTTTTATAGTTCTAAAAGTGCTTTGGCCAGATATTTGTTGTTTGCAATTAAATCATTATTAAATTTATCAAGGAATAAGATTACAGTAGCAGTGTTATTTGGTACTTTCCTTGCAGGTGCTCCAGAACTTATACCACCAAAGACTTAAATAAATGAATATTTGTTCAATCTGCACAAAAAAAAACACATACAAATGACGTAGTTCAAATACTGATTACTTCTGAAAAGAACATCTCCGTTGACTTTACTTATAAAAGTGCTTCTGTACGTAGTTTTGTGAAATAAAAGAAAGCTTTCTTTTGTGAAAGACACTTGCGCAAGTACCTGTGCAATCTGGAAGTCAGTTCTGTGATGCTACGTGAACACATAATGAATTGAACAATGTTGTGGTCTA
Organism: Stegostoma tigrinum; assembly: GCF_030684315.1. Lineage (NCBI taxonomy): Eukaryota > Metazoa > Chordata > Chondrichthyes > Orectolobiformes > Stegostomatidae > Stegostoma > Stegostoma tigrinum. The sequence goes on along the minus strand of NC_081364.1, from coordinate 40,894,082 downwards.
AACATAGTGATACACTAAAAAGTCAATGACAATGTTTTAAGAAAGCTGGCAATCTTCGACTGAATGCAGACCAATGGAAGCAGTACTGTTTCAACTATTTATACTGGTTGTGGACTAATCTCAATAGATAATCCTCCACACTATACCTGCAACTTCAGTGCAACCAGCAGAGAACTAAAATACCTTTTGAGGTGCAGCAATCATGATTGGATTGGCTCCAACTTTCTCATTTCAACATTGCCCTGCATTACTTGCCAATTCTTCCTAGCCTGGCGTCTTCAGAGATGTGCAGTGCAACAATACTCAACCACAGTGCTGTTCAATGGGAGAGGGGAGGTGCAGCGAGAAGCAACATACCTTCTTTGTATGCTACTAGTTCAAAAGTCCAATGTGAATGAGGAAGGAGGATTGGTGAGAAGTCTGCAGTGGCAGATAAGATATAGTGGCAGTTGGATAAGTGGGTAATTGGGGGAGTGGCTTGTTTGGCAGGGTTAGTTAGGTTGAAGGTTAATCAGGACAGGAATGTGCTAATTGGATGGTTAGGGATTAGCATGTTTGGGTAGATTGGTTGGGTCAATGTTAGCAGGTGGAACTGTTAATCAAGTGGTTGAGGGGATACGTGTTGGGTGGCAGTTTAGTTGGGATTTGGAATGCAGGTGAGCTGAGGGAGAAGTTGTGGGAGAGTCACTATGAGTGATTTGGGGTCAGTTGTGGAATGACCTGGCAGTCTGGAGACTGGAATACTTCTGTCATTTTGTTCTAACTTATTCTATGAATGTGAAATTAACCAGGCATGTACACTTCACACTTTTTTTTGTCTCAGATCATGGTTTATTAACTACTTCTAGTCTTTTTTTAAAATATCTCCTGCATAATTTTCCATGGCTTTCACACTGACTCTCTTGTAAGTACTCAGCCTGGAGGTCAGTGACCAGTAGTGTTCCACAGGGATCTGTTCTGGGACCTCTGCTCTTTGTGATCTTCAAAAATGACTTGGATGAGGAAGTAGAAGGGTGGGTTAGTAAGTTTGCCAATGACACAAAGGTTGGTGGCGTTGTGGACAGTGTGGAGGGCTGTTGTAGGTTGCAACGGGATGTTGACAGGATTCAGAGCTGGGCAAAGAAGTGGCAGATGGAATTCAACCTAGGAAAGTGTGAAATGATTCATTTTGGAAGGTCAAATTTGAATGCAGAATACAGGGTTAATGGCAGGATTCTCGGCGGTGTGGAGGAACAGAGGGATCTTGGGGCCTACGTCTACTGACCCTCAAAGTTGCTACCCAAGTTGGTAGGATTGTAAAGAAGGCGTACGGTGTGTTGGCTTTCATTGGCAGGGGAATTGAATTTAAGAGCCGTGAGGTTATGCTGCAGCTCTATAAAACTCTGGTTAGAGCACACTTGGAATATTGTGTTCAGTTTTGGTCATCTCATTATAGGAAAGATGTAGAAGCTTGAGAGAGGGTACAGGGGAGATTTACCAGGATGCTGGTTGGACTGGAGGGCAGGTCTTATGAGGAAAGGTTGAAGGAGTTAGAGCTCTTTTCATTGGAGCAAAGAAGGATGAGAGGTGACTTGATAGAGGTTTACAAGATGATGAGAGACATAAATAGAGTGGATAGTCAGTGTTTTTTTTTTCTCTTTTTCTTTTTCCTCCCTATAACAAAGGAGCATAATTTTAAGGTGATTGGAGGAAGGTATAGGGGAGATGTCAGAGGTAGGTTCTGAACACAGAGAGCTGTGGGTGTGTGAAATGTGCTGCTGGCAGTGGGGTTGCGGGGTCAGATACTTTAGAGGCTTATAAGCGACTCTTGGATAGGCACATGGAGGATAATAAAATGTAATGTGTGCAGGGTAGATTGATCTTAGTAGGATAACAAGTCAGCACAACATTATGGGCCGAATGGCCGTATTGTTCCATACTGTGTTCTATGTTCTATGTTCTCTTCCTGTCACAGACATTTTTTTTATGGAAATAGCCAGCAAGTTGGAAATGATGTGTATTGGGATTGAATTGGAGATGCTGTGGTGTAGGTTCATGGTGTAGCTAGCAATGAAGGAGCTACCACTAGAAAGAAGAAAGATACTTGATGGTCATATGAGAGTAGAGTCAAGGGATAAAGGAAAAAGAATTGACAATATCCAAAGTAAAGGTAAGTCTGGAGAGACTAGGGTCTTGCAGCACTGAGAAATTATTTTATTATGATTAGTGCATTCATGAGCTTCTATTTGGCTCCTGTGAGCGCTTTTGTCTGAAAGTTTGAAACCATAAAATCAAAGCTCTTAAGAGGTGGTTAAAAGTTGGGAAAGTCTGCATTAGGTGGGTGGTTGCAATTTGTCAATATTGAGAGTTCAATGGAGCCATAGAACATGAGAAATGAATTTGTGAGCCTTGGGCTGTGGTGTGTCAAAACTGAGTTGAAGGCTAAGAGCTGGAAAAGACATGTGCTTTTTAGACTTTGACTTTGCAACCACTCAGAATATGAAGCAAAGACACTAACTCACAGAAAAACAAGGGATATTGAATGTTGAACTTTATGGTTATGTTTCGTGAACTCTTTTGATTATACTTCATTTTTTAGCAATAATTCAAACTTTAGCCAACTTTCTAGATATATGACCAGTGGTGAAAAATTGTTGCAGTGTACAAATAATACTAGAAAAGGAGATGGCTGAATGTTTAAACAAGATAATGGCTTATTATTTTAAAATACACACAGGGGATATAGCTCATGAAAATACTGTATACTTGATTACTGTTTGTCCCACTACATATTGCACTTTACAGTACTGTCAGATACTCAAGGATTCTGAATAATACATGATTATGAGTCACCCAAAAGTATTACAGTACTTTGTAATTCTGTGTAACCAGAAATGTCCCTGGTCAGCACATTCTACAGTAACAACGCACTTTCTAAAGTTAATCAGTTCTCTCACATACACATTCCAGGATAATCGTGCCACTATATGTTTCAGAAGAGTTGTCTACTCTATTTGCTGTGATTAGTTCTTATAGAAGCATATGAGCTCCCTTTGTGACTTTAAACCAGCTTCAATGCTATCTTTTTGCCACAATCATGCGAATATCAGGTTAAATGATGACCTACTTCATGTATTTTTGTAGTCCTGAGCTCCTTTGTAATTCTTAAAGATGTCTCAGTTTTGAGGTAGGTATATCGCTTTCTGATCCACCCCTTCCTGATGTCCGTGACATGTGACACCCTTTCTATATATTGAATTAAAGGATTGATGGTTCTCACTCCTCTCCTCAGATCTTGATGGCCAGTTGGAAGGTTAGATTTATGAAATCCAATGGTTCTTTGTTGTTACGTTAAATATTTCCCCACTAGCTCCTGCCTGTCTGCCTGACCTTTGGATTCTACCTTTGCCAATGCCCCAAGTGTGTTGAAGCTGGTATGAAATGCCACATTTGACCATAAGCAGGATACAAACTATTAATTACACCAGCTCTGTTGTGTGCAAAATGAGCCTGGGTATACCTCTATGTTGCTGCCCCTGTTACAGAGCCTCTACTGTCAATTTTTTTGGTCAATTTCAGTCCATATTGTGTTTGAGCTGTTGTAGCTCTCAGCAAATTTGAATGGAGATCCAGTTGTGCTCCAGGTAACACATCAATTCTTCTTTATGGTCATCTGTGATTTTTATCTGCTCCCTCTTGGAGGGCATATGTATGTTATAGATACCAGTCCAATGGTCAGCAGCAGAAGCCTATATCTTTGATAGAGCAGAGTACAATGGCCAGTGCAGAATAATATGCTGCTCATAGTCATGCAGTATTCTCCCATCCGCAGTAAGCCATCTTGGTATGCTCATGTTCTGCTTTGGAGATTTCCATGGACAACGCAATGTTGCATTAAACCCACACATATCTATTAGCCCCATGCAAATACATGCATTGTTGATAAGGAGAATCTTATCATGTCTGTGACACCTTGGTGCTAGCCAATGTCTGACTGGCAACACAGATCATCGTTCTGATGCCTTGTCCTGTTCAACTATCTTAATTTTAATCCTCAATTATCAATTAAATACAACTAGCTAGAATTAACAATTAAGTACTGACAACTACAATTTCCTGTGGCAAAGTATTAAAATTATGTCCCAACAGTCAATGTAAAAGAACTTCTCCAAATTTTCTTTGTATTCTTTATATTTAGGCAGATCAGCAGCTCAGCAGTTAGTACTGCTGTCTCATAACAGTAGGGACCTGAATTCGAGTCCACTCTCCAACGACTGTCTGTGTGGAGAGAGATAATAGGAACTGCAGATGCTGGAGAATCTGAGATAACAAGGTGTAGAGCTGGATGAACATAGCAGGCCAAGCAGCATCACAGGAGCAGGAAGGCTGACGTTTCAGGCCTAGACCCTTCATCAGAAAATCTGTGTGCATCACATTGCTGAAAGAACACTAACACTGTAAGAGACTCGACAGGCCTCATTTACCAGGGTGAAACCATTAATAGAAAACTGGTCAGGAGGGCAGACTTATGATTGCATAAAATAAATAGCACAATAACAGTTGGATATTAGAGATAATTTTAACCTCACTGCGAAGCCTCTTCCAGGGATGCCTAACCTGAAGAAGTTACCCTCCTCCCTCCAGACCAACCTCAGGGAATCTCTCTACCATTGCAACTCTCTTGTAATCTCTGCGGCCTTGAAACTGCTACCTGTCCGTCTTCCCTGGGCTGACCTATCCCCTCCCTACCTCCCCACCTACACCCTCTCCACCTATCTTCTTTACTCTCCATCTTCGGTCCGCCTCCCCCTCTCTCCCTATTTATTCCAGTTCCCTCCCCCCATCCCCCTCTCTGATGAAGGGTCTAGGCCCGAAACGTCAGCTTTTGTGCTCCTGAGATGCTGCTTGGCCTGCTGTGTTCATCCAGCCTCACATTTTATTAACAGTTGGATATTATTTGGATATGGTTTGTGTTTATACATACCCTTCTATTCCTTTTTCTTAAATGCAGTTCTCTATTCTAACTGCCACAATTTCTGAGAGTGGATTCTATTTTCTAGCAAAGCTGAGAATGTTTACAGCAGAGCAGTGAAGGCTAAGGAGATTTGGAGTGGAGCACCCAGAGTCTGTGACAAATTAAAGAGATTACTGCAAGAATTATGGAATCCCTACAGTGTAGAAGCAGGGCATTCAGCCCATCCAATCTGCACCATCCATCAAAAGAGCATCCCACCCAGATCCAAATCCCAGATCCATTTCCCATGCCTAATCCACCTAGCCTGCATATCTTTGGACATACGGACAATTTAACATGGCCAATCTACCTAATCTATACATGTTTGGACCGTGGGATGATACCCACACAGTCAGACGGGAAAATGTACAAACTCCACCCGGCCAGTCTCCCCGAAGCCAGGATTGAACTCAGGGTCCTGGTGTTCTGAGACAGTGGTATGAACCACTGAGCTGCTATTCTGCCCAAATACAAAGAATACAAAGAAAGTTTTAGAAAAGGTTTTTGCAACAATCAGATAATCAGTGATTTTAATAATATAGCTCATGGAGGGAAGTAGGAGAGTGGTGTTAGCTGCCTGGAATGCTGACATAGCACAGCGGTAACATCAACAATTGGCAGACTTTGACCCATAATCTTTTATTACCTTTGGAAAAAAAACTATCAAAATTTAATCTGCAAATGATTAAGCATGCAACTGTATGCCTAAATATTGACATCATAGGTAGAAGAATAAATTATAACGTATGAAGGGGACATTGATGTTGTTTTTAGGAGAGATTGGTAATGTTAAAAGCAAAACAATGTCCAAAGTGTACACAAAACATATTACATTTTGTAAGTAGATGAGACATTTTGCAATATTCTACAGGTATTTTTCATGCAATACACACTTTATCTCTGAAGAGAGATGCGGATGTGTTGGCTACTCAGGGGTCATAAATAGGTCATTGGTAGCATGTTTACTTAGCAGTTTAATCAGCTGATTAAGAGCCATAGCGAGCCATGGAACAAGCTTTTGATTTCGTGTTCAGCTAAAATAAAATGTCTGGAGGCATTTGGAAAAGGAAAACAGTCCATGCAGGAAAAATCACTTTGCTTTCGATAAGTGTTGGCCAGCTTCAGATAAACTGTGTAGAAAATATATTTAGTGCAAGAACAATGAGATCATATCACAAAGAAATTTTAATTATAACACTATATGACACATAGTGTTACCACAGTGAGTCAGATGATGCATGACTTATTATACAAGGCATGTTTCTACACTGTAGGTGATACAATCAGAGCCAATACTTAAAGTGCATATTTCATATTTATAGCATGATGTCTTGGGAATGTTTTTAATATTTTGAAAACTGAATTCTACAATTCTTCCTATTATCGCATGGATATAACAGATTAAATTATTTTCTATATGGAATCAGACAATAATGAAATGATGACCTTCAAATTTGAATTGTTTAAAAGAAAACAGCTCATTTTAGGAAGTGAAGTTAGGAGTCTCTCAATATTACATTTATAGTTTAAGCAAAAGCTTTAATAACGGCAACACCGCATTTTCCCTCTCTCTCCACACGGAATATATGAAAATACAAGTAGTGCATGTTTTCCAATACACTCCTTACATGTGATTTCACTGTGTTCTTTGTCTGATTGCTCTCGTGCATCTTAGCTTTGCCAACCCTCTTCCTTGTGGATGTTGAGGGCTATGGAAGCTTGCATTGGAATGCAAACTGGAATACTGGAAACCTCCTATAGGAAGGATACTGTGAAATTTGAAAGGATTCAGAAAAAAATTAGGAGGGCGTTGCCAGGGTTGGAGAGTTTGAGCAATAGGGAGAGGATAAATAGGTTGGGACTATTTTCCCTGCAACATTGGAGGCTGAGGGATGACGTTGCAAAGGTTCATAAAATCGTGAGGGGCATGGATTGTGTAAATAGGCAAGGTCTTTCCCCCAGGGTGGGAGAGCCCAAAACTAGAGGGCATAGGTTTAAGGTAAGAGGGGAAAGATTTAAAAGGGATGTAAGGAGCAACGTTTTCACACAGAGGGTGCTGCGTTTATGGAATGAGCTGGCAGACGATGTGGTGGAGGCTGGTACAATGACAGCATTTAAAAGGCATTTGGATAGGTAGATGAATAGGAAGTGGTCAGAGGGACATGGGCTAAATACTGGCAAATGGGACTAGATTTATATAGGATGTCTGATTGGCATGGTCGAGTTGGACCAAAGGGTCTGTTTCCATGCTGTTTATCTCTATGATTCTATGACTCCAATCAACACCTCTTTCATCAACTTCATCATCTGAAGAAGCTATATATCTGAAGTACATTACTGAACTCTTTTATTAATTCTTGCTCTTTCAATAATGTTTGTTAGCCTAGAGGTTGTAGTAATTGTCAAATGCTTTCAGTACCTCTTCAAAAGCACCTATTGTTTCTTTAACCCTTGGCAAACTGTAATATCATCAGTTATATATCCAATTGTATAAAATAGCACATTTGCTTGTTCAACTTTTGATTTAGTTCTGAATTTGTAAGTTACTCTGTTAATGAGAAGTTGTTTTTCTTTTGCCAAAGTCCAATTCTGTGTTTGATTAGGCCCATTTTTGAAATTAAGCTATCAAGGCAATTTTATTTCTAAAATGATTATATATTTTGCTTGCTTAAAAGACTTATATTGCACTAATAGTGGCTTTTTTCTGCTTCATTTTTTTGCTGGAGGTACTTTTGCATACTTTGCAGTCAAAATGAAAGAATTCTCACCTTTTCGTGAGGAAGACAGAGGATCCCTGTTTTCTTTCTTTGACTGTTTTCAGCTTTAATATCTAGTTTTCTGAATGAGTCCTGGTGTTTGCTACTTTAATAAATAATTCCCAATTTAATCATAGTTTTACTGAATGATCCCCACCTTCACAGTTTCAATAAATGATTCCCATAGAAGATTTTCTGCCTTTTCTGTGTGCCAAATAAAGTTTCCTTCCTTTCTTGCTTTGTTAAACAAGCTGTGCTTATCATTTAGGGATAATGGGAACTGCAGATGCTGGAGAATCTGAGATAACAAAGTATGGAGCTGGATGAACACAGCAGGCCAAGCAGCATCTTAGGAGCACAAAAGCTGGCGTTTCAGGCTGAGACCCTTCATCAGAAAATCTTTCATCTGATGAAGGGTCTCGGCCTGAAATGTCAGCTTTTGTGCTCCGAAGATGCTGCTTGGCCTGCAGTGTTCATCCAGCTCCACACTTTGTTATCTCTGTGCTTATCATTTAGTCAGGCCAATGTTATTACTTTAGTTACTGGCTTTGTAATACCGCTGGCTTTTTGACTTGACAAAGCTATTCGTTTTGTGACTCTTCAGTTTTTCTGGCCATATCTTTAGTGTACACTTAATATGGGGCATTGGTCAATCTGAGCTGCAAGTAATTTGTAAACTTTGCACTTTTCCAGCCTGTTATTTCAAAGTTCTCTAGTTTATTGGCGATTTTAAGTATTATTCATAAAGTCTTCTGTCATGGCACTTGTCTTACCAGTTCTGACGTATTGTTACCATTCTTTGCTAATCTTTGCTGAGGATTACCACCTAGGTTCTTCCTGCAGCACTCAAATCTTCAGTTCTTCGATGCTGCTGACTCTGCTATCCAAACGGGCAACTTAAAGCTGAATCTGAACAGTTGCTGACAATGTGTTGTATGAGAAGTCAAATTAAATCCACACTACGTGTAGTACGAACATGCCAGCAGTCTACACTGTATGAGCTGTTGCTTGTGATGTAAGTTGATACCACCATGCCCCTTAAGTGAAAGAAACAACAAGAGTACAGCAGAGGAAAGTTACCTCCCATTCTAGCTAGAAGTAGTGAATAAGATTCGGGGTTTATTGGATCTGAGCATTTAGTTGCAATGCAATAGACGTTGTTACAGAGACTTTGAGGAAGACCAGAACTTAGCTTTCACTTCTTCAAGATCCTAAACTATATTGGCTACAAGATCATATTTTGTAATCATAGTGGATGTTGCTGGTGACACTCCTCAGTAATAACCTTTTCAGAAACGTTTAGATTCCTGTACAACTAAGAGGTACTCAAAAGTAAATAAAACTATTTCCTTCTGTAGGCCAGGAGTAGCAGAACCTCTCCTCAAATTTGGAAAGGCGAATCACATTCTTTCTGGATATAGTCTTCCTCCTCCTCTCGTTTGTGTTAAATTCCTGAAGCTCTCCCTTGAAGCCAACCTTCCTTTGCCTTCTAGTCAGCAAGCCTGTATGTTGGCGCTGGCTGGAGGAGCTTCCGTGATGGCCTGTTCCCATTTTAGTCCCACATCTTGTCAACAGCTGCTCCATACCGTGCAGGTGAGGTTAAAAAGTTCAATACATGGGCCTGAATGAACTCTGTGCCTCTCGGTGCAATTTGCAATAAACTGCAACTGTGTGACTTGCTCCTGCCTAATATTCACTTTGTGTTAGAATTGTTCCCGCAATGCAACTTAGAGATAGTAGGAACTGCCGATGCTGGTGTCTGAGATATCAAGGTGTAGAGCTGGATGAACACAGCAGGGCAGGCAGCATCAGAGGAGCAGGAAAGCTGACATTTTGGGTCTGTTCAGAAAGGTCCAGACCCGAAATGTCAGCTTTCCTGCTCTTCTGATGCTGCCTGGCCTGCTGTGTTCAATCAAAGAAATTGATCTCCAGAGAATCAATAAAATAATTATCACTCATTTCTCATAACTTAGTTAACAATTCACATTTTCCTGTATCAGCTGTGATAGATGTTCCTGCATTTTGCTTTTATTGCCAAACATTATAAATGAATTGATTATTTAATTATAATTAACTGAATATTGAGCTTCAACAGTGTTGAAGTCCCTTGTCAATTAAGTCTGTTGCTTCACAAGGCCGTATGGAAACAGTTTAAACGTAAAGGTGGCACTTTTCATCTTGTTAGGAAAATTGCAAAATGAACCCGGAATGTTCACTGAACAAAAAAAAATTGAAAACGATCAGATAGGAATGGTATGTGTTGATGTTCCAAAGACAATGCACTATTATCACACACTGTGACGTTTCAAAATGATCACAGTCTTAAATTAAATTTAAATCACTGTTAGGTAGAAAAGGGGGAAAAATAAGGGCGGCACGGTGGCACAGTGGTTAGCACTGCAGCCTCACAGCACCAGGGACCCAGGTTCAATTCTGGCTTTGGGTATCTGTCTGTGTGGAGTTTGCACATTCTCCCCATGTCTGTTTGGGTTTCCTCCCACAGTTCAAAGATGTGCCGGTTAGGTGGATTGGCCATGCTAAATTGCCTGTAGTGTTCAGGATATGTACCTTAGGTGGGTTATAGGGGGAATGGGTCCGGGTGGGATGCACTGAGGTTTGGTGTGGACTTGTTGGGCTGAAGGGCCTGTTTCTACACTGTAGGGATTCTAATTCTAATAAGCTTACAGTTATACATTCAGCTACCAGTTCTAAAACATTGTGATACCCAGTTGCCCGAACAAAGTCACAATGACAGTGATGCATCACACTGAGGATAGTAGAAAATGAAACTTTTAAAGTGGTCAGGCTGTCTTGGATCTCTTGACACCAGACTGAGGCCCCATTATTCCTGGTGTTCCAGCCAATACTTGTCTCACAGCCAGCAGCACAAATCAGATTATCTGATCATTGCTGATTTGGGGGTTTTCTGTGCACTAATTGACTGCTGCGTTACGCCATTGCTTTTAGAACTATTTCATTGGCTGCAAAGTGCTTTGAGAGGTTCAAAAGCACCACGTGGCTGCAAGGGGGTTTTGTTCTTTCTTTCTACCAAATCAGTGTGCTTTAACAATGACCCCAAACAATGACTGCAATACTAAATAATCAGTTACCAGCATACATGGTTGGGAATTGCATAGGCGTATTACATTTTTAAAACTAATTTTTCATTATATTTCTGCATTGTTAGGGAAATTGGATTTACTACCGCATCAAGATTTTGTACAAAGCCACATGCCCCATGTTAAGCGCAGATACAGCTGGTCTTAGCAAGATGCCTGGAAAGGTTCCTTTGGCTCTGCATTACATAATGATTTAGAATTAATGTAATACCACTTCTGCACTGCTTCTGCACATCTGAAGGAGGTGATAATTGATAAACTATGCTGCAGTGGCTGTGATAAGAGCATGCCTAGTGTGAGAGCCACTGAGCGATGCTGCCTCAAGTTATCCTGAAAAGATCCTTTCTTTTAATCTGATCTACCAAACCAATCTGCTTAATAAAAGTATTAAATAAATATTCCTTTAAAATGCTTTTCAATTCCTTCTTTGGTCAAACACTCAAGCTCTACAAAGCAAGAATTTTAAGTTTTGGTGAATAATTAGATTTATTTTCTTTGCGCTTTTCAAACTCTAGACAAAATATTCGGCATAATCACACTTTTTGGACAGTATAGGCACTATGGAATGAAAAATCTAAAATACAGTTTAATAACATAGATGTTAAAGAGACACAGAGTGTGTGGTGTATGTGAGAGAAGTTGCATCATGGGAACGGAAGAAATTAAAGATTGAGGACGTAACATCTATTTTCAGCAGTCCTGCAAATCTGTAGTCATCTGCATTTCAAGTGTTACAGTTTTATCAATAATGTTCGACCATGGCCACATTAAAATCAAAAAGCAAAAACTGAAATGAAGTAATGTGATGCATAAAGTGAAACAGGTTTATTTTGCTTGATAACATTCATATATATTTCACATTTCTGCACACATTTGAAAACATCTGCTGCCTGAAGATTTTATTTTCTTATGGTGAGTTTTTATTTTAGAATGCCTGTGTAGGCAATGGAGAATTATGACTCTTTTTGTTTTAATGAACTGGTGAGCGTGATAGCCATGAAGTGTTGCCTGAAGCATCCATCATTTGTTTGATATTTATGTGAGTATGCCATGTCAGCCAGGAGTAATTCAAGGATATCTAATAACCAATTGATTCTTTACAAATTGCAAATGCAGTGGACAATTTGTTTAATTGTCAATGTTGGTTGAGTGGGAAATATTAACAGCTTTAATGCATGCCTTGCATCATTATGTCCCCTTCCCTAAATCTTTTGGTTGAGCAAAGTATTGATCTACGACATTTCTACACAAAGTATTATGGCTCTGTAGGTAGTTGCCTTAGGATTGGCATTACTCCAGGTCCTGCTGGTCATAGAAGGCGAATTTGTGATCTGAAATAATCATCAGTTTGCTGATCCTTCCAACTTTCTCCAATATTCAACCAAAAAAGGGGAAAATAACTTTGTGAAAATGCAAATCAAGCCTCTTCACTGATTCAATCTCATGTCTCGACATTGGTTTCCACTTCCCTTTTTTAAATTTTTAAATCTCTCCTGCTCCTATATTGCATTTCAGAAGGCTGTCAAATATTCAGCAACCTTCAGCAATTTTAAATTATTTGTAACAAAGTCCATCTACGTTTAATGAATTACTGATTAGCTATCCTTAAGGCCTTAACTGTCCTTTATCTAGTAAAGCATTAACGGTTTATATCCCAATATTCTCAACATCTTAATATGACTTCAGAGGCTAGAGGTGAAAATATTGTAACTGCAAAGGTTGTCATTATCTCCATCTTTGAAAACCTTACATCTTCCAGCTACAAGCTAGATTTTAGTGCCCACAAAACACAAACCTGATGGTGACTTCAGAACAGGTCATAAGATTCTCTTTATTTTATCTTAAATGACACAAAACAAATACAATTTCATTTGTAATACTAGCAAATTTCTTTACATATGTATATTCCATGTACAAAGTGCTGGTGAGGCCTCATCTGGAGCACTGAAAGCAGTTATGGTTCCCTTATTTAAGAAAGGATATAATTTCATTGGAGGCAGATTACAGTAGGTCCACCAGGATGATCCCTAGTATGGAGGGATTATTTTATGAGCAAAGATTAAACAGGTTGAGACTCTACTCACTGGAGCTTAGAAGAAAGAGAAGTGATCTCATTGAAACATGCATGATCCTTTAGGAGCTTGACATGGTAAATACTGAGAGGATGTTTCTCCTCATGGGAGAGTCTAGGACCAGAGAGCGTAGCGTCAGAATAAAGGAGCACTACTTTAAAACTGAGATGAGGAGATTTTTTTTTTCTCCCAGGTGGTTGTGAATCTTTAAAACTCCTTGCTGCAGAGAGCTGTGGGGACAGCATTGTTGTATCGAATTAAGACTGAGAAAAATTCTTTATCTTCTTGATTCATCAGGAAATCAAGGGTTATGGGGAAAGGGTGGGAAAGTGAACACAAGGAGTGTCAGTTCAGCCATGGTCCTATTGAATGGCAGAAAGCACTGAATTGCCTACTCCTGTTCTTAATTTTTATTGTCTTATGATCTTAATCGATATAGATGTTGCTGGCTGGGCCAGCATTTATTGTGCATCCCTCGCTGCTCTTGAATGTATTGATTTGCTAGGTCCATGCCAGAGAGCAGATAATAGTCAGTCATATTGCTTTGGGTCTGGCAGCATCTACCATTGACAAGGTGATCTGCAGAAATTTAACAAAGCTCCGCAGACAGCAACTTCGTAACCCGTAACAACTGCCATTGAGAAGGACCAGAGCAGCAGATATATAGGAACACAACCAACTACAAGTTGCCTCCAAACCATTCATCATCATGACTTAGAAATATATTACTATTCCTTTACAGCATCAAAATACTTAAGCTCTCTCCAAAACAACACTGTGGATGCTCGTACACTGAACGGACTGTCGTGGTCATCCAGGGATAGGCAATAGATACTGTGGAAGCCAGCAACACCCTCATCCCTTGAATGAATAAAAATATAGTCTGTGATAGTTATCTAATAGACAATAGCAAGTGCACTGGAAATTGAGAGATCTAGTTTATTTCTCTATCAGCAGTTTAGAAGAACCCAGGCACTTAAAGGGTTCAGAGACACAGACACCTTCACAGTCCCAGACAATATAGTCCTTGCCCTTCTGTAATGTTTGTAATTTGGCTGCACAGCTGTCCCATAATGTTTTGGGAAGGAATGGTTATCCAAACCTCATATAGCTTATCTTTTGATGTGGCTTATTGTTCTCAAATCCTGAGGCTTTGTAACATGCCCAACACATCTAACTCAGCTGACAATGCTTGTTCACAGCCTTTGGGCCATTTATTTTGCCTTTACGTGGGTTATTTCCAAAGGGATATAGAATCTGAGGATAGTTCCAAAGAACAGGAAATAGACTGCTTGGTACTCTAATTTTATTTTGCCATTGAAAAGAACTTCCCCAGAAGGTCAAAACACAAAAGTAAAGGGCTGGATAGTCTGAGGAGTGGCAATGTCATACAGATGGCCTCTCTGCTCCTTCAATTTTTCGAAATGAATAAGCTTCAAATTTTTGACAGAAGAGTGAGATCTTCAGGGCTTTGTCAGAAATGCAAAGCCATACTTTGATTCTGACAGATCTCTCTTATCAGTGAACAACTGGGAAAGGCAGACTGTGCCTCATTTTCACAACACTCAGTTGCCATGTTCTGAAATTTAAAGGCCCAGCATGATGGTCAGCCAATTTGACCGTTCCTGTGAACAGGTAGGTACATAAGGTAAATGCGAGATCAGATAAGGATAGCAGATTCTCTCCCTGAAGGGCATTATGGGACCAGATGGGTTTTTGCATCTAATGACGAGAATTTAATGGCTCCCATTACTGACTATTTTTCAATTATCTACCAGCTGCTGTGATAGGACCTGAGATGATGCCATTTGCGCATTCTGATTCACGAGTCCAGTGACATTACCGCTGCTCCACCATCTCCAAAATACCACTCCATTATACCAGTGACAGACTGTGGACATAGGATAAGTATCAGCATAAATAACTCACCTCAAGATGGTTTACACCTGAATCTACTCAGCAATGGTTATCAATAAATCCAAAACAATCTCTCCCCAGGATAAACCAATTTCGACATAGTTTACCAAAATCATGTCCCACAAAACGTCACACTCTAAAAACTACAGATGATAAAAACATTGTGGTTAATACTAGTGTCACAACAGTGAGACACCAGATAAAAACTGTTCTTCTCTACTCATTCTGGCTGATGCTTTGGAGCTAAACACCAGCACAGGCTTCAGGAAGAAATAATTTGTTCTTCTCAGGCTTGTTTGCTCCAAGTGAAATAAATGAGTTGGAAATCAATATCTGGAATTAGTTTACTTTTTATCTTGCTCCCTACTTTGTTTGCCTCTGTAAGCATGCTTCTGACCTGATTATCCTCACTGTCATACCATCATTTTTACACATTCACAAGACACACTCACTGATGTTCCCTCAGGCAGCAGCCTTTCACATGCCCTGCTGCAGCTATTGTGCTAACTGTATAGCAGCAAAGGCACCTGAAAGACAGGCATTAAAGGAATGAAAAAGGGTGAATAATGGACTTTTTACATGGAATGTTGAATTGTTTGTGCGACAAAAGTTGCTTGAAATAGTTATTTATGATGGCTTTCATATCAGCATTATAGCCAAGATGACGTGGAAATATTCAGTGGTAGAGAAAAATGCTTGAGTTTATACATGATGCTGCAACGTGATTTACTGCTATGAAAGATTTTTGAGGTATAATTACTGTTAATGTCAAAAAAATTGCTGCCAATTTGCAGAAGACAAACTCCCACAAGCAGCAATTAGATAGTCACCAAATGACCTGCTGTCATTCAGAGGTGAGACTGAAACAAAAGGTAAGAAGGTGTCTAACTGGGCATAATGAGAAATGGGCATTGCATACACTTGCACTGCTATTAAATGTGCTGATTATAGACAACTGAGGAGGAAAGAGGCTGTAGTGGAATTCTCTGCCCTCCCTCCTTCTCCTTCTCTTCATCCCCATCCTTTTTTCCCTCCTTCTCCCTCTGCTGAGCTACTCACTGTGTTGGCCAAGTTGTGCAGGATGGACTACACTGTGACAAATCATGACATACTCTGCTGTGTGATGCGGGACACTCACACAAGTGATCCAGGCAGCATAAATTTCAATTGAGAACCATCATTGTCTACTCGATTACTGTATATTGTGTACTACATTTAGGTATCCTGATGTGAAGAGCTACATGACAATGGTCACCTTCAAAACCATGAGGTGCCCCATCCTCATCCAGCTCTGATGCTATGCATCTGGCAGCAGAGATGACAGATTTCTGTGAGCACCTCCTACGTAAAAGATGGACAGATTGCACACACTGTTCCTGGCTCAAGTAAAGTGAGAGAACGACTCCTGGAAGATCCTGGATGGATGAAGCCTCTACTGTTTGTTGCCTCCTTTTTCTCTTTCTGTAAAGAACTTGTCAAAATAATTTCTTCAGCACATATTTCACCACTCATTAAAGACTTCACTGAATATAAACAGCATGAAAAGTATTGAAATATTCCTACAAACTCAGACAAAACCAATTGAAAACAATTAATGATAACTACTGATTTGTTACCATTCCTTTTAAATCGAGATGATGAAGTGTCCTTCCTGCTGCTAATTGGATGTTCAACTGTGTATGCATAGAAAAAGATATTAACTGGAAGGGTGAGGCTAAAAAATGGGGCCACTAGTCTTAGATCAGAGGGGCACATTGACTGATGTCACAATCTTCCCACTCTGCACACCTCTGGCACACACTCCCGATGACTATGCTTCATGCAATAATTTGCAAACAAAATCACACCAAGCCTGCATTGAACTGGAAGTGCATGCAGACACCATTTTTCTTCCAAAACAGCACTCAAAGCACCACAATCAATTTGAACCTGAAAAGGATAACTGACATCATAAGGTAAGCTCTGCACATCAGAATATAACAGGCTGTTCCTGGAAGACAGGGAGGTTACGCTGTTGTTCCCACACAAATTTCCCTGTCACCGAGGCAAAAAGCCCCAGCACGTGATCGCAGCCAATTGGCCTGAGCCAAAAGGTCGAGAAGCAACTAAACAATATTCTTTGTGTTCTCCAGATCCCCAAGATGGCAGAGAATTCTCCATTGGTGGGGTAATATGCCCAAACCAGAGTTTTAGTAATGGTCGCTAGTATTAACAGCATGTTAACAGATAGGGTAATAATGTGTGTTTACTCTAAAGTTACACATTATCTCACAAGAAACAATTGAGTACCTTAAATGTAATGTAACCAATTACAAAGTAACATGTAATATAGACAATAGACAATAGGTGCAGGAGTATGGCATTCGGCCCTTCGAGCCAGCACCATCATTCGTTATGATCGTGGCTGATCATCCACTATCAGTATCCTGTTCCTGCTTTATCCCCATAACCCTTGATTCCACTATCGTTAATAAAGCTTTTAATAATATGCAATAAAGCTCTTTCTGTATTTACACATGGGATTGTGGAAGTTACCAGCTGGGCCAGCAATTATTAACCATCCTTAGCTGTCCTTGAGAAGTTACTGTCTTCCTGAGCTGCTGCAGACTGTGTGCTATAAGTAGACTCACAATGCTGTTCAATGAAGGAGTTCCAGGATATTGACCAACAATGCCGAAGGAACAATATTCCCAAGTCAGGATGGTGAGTGGCTTGGAGACGCACTTGGAGTTGATTGTGTTACTGTTTATTGCTGCCCTTGCCCATCTAGATGGCTATAGTGATGGGTTTGGAAGTTACTGCCTAAAGAGCTTTGGTGAATTTCAGCAGTGCATCTTGTAGATGGTATACAGTGCTGCTACTGAGCATCAGTAGTGGAGGGACTGGATGCCTGTGGATGTGGTGCCAATTAAATGGACAGCTTTGACCAGGATGGTGTCAAGCTTTTTGTGTTTTGAACTGCACCTATCTAGAGAAGTGAATAATATTCCATCACAATTCTGGCTTCTGGGTTGTTGATGATGAACAAACTTTGGGGAGTCATGAAGTGAGCCACTCACTGCAGGATGACTGACATCAGACTTGCTCTTGAAGCTACTCTATTTATAAGGATAGCCCAGCTTAGTTTCTCATCAAAGATAACCCCCAGGACGTTGTAAGTGTGGGATTCAGTGATGATAACACCATTGAATGTCCAGGAAGAACATTTGGATTACATTTTGTTGATGATGGTCATTGCCTGGTACTTGTGTTGCACAAATGTTACTTGTTAGCCCATATCGGATATTATCCAGGTCTTGTTGCATTTGGACATGGACTTCAGTTTCTGAGGAGTCCAAGTCTTTCTACATCCAAGTACATCATTTGGGAATCGTTCCACATCCTTACACCAATGTTCTTTCAAAGAATGTTTGAAGGAAATTATCAATTATTTTGTTGATAGGGACAAATTTTCTAGACATAGAATACTTTCAGCAATTGGGACTAGAGTTGCGTCTAACTGTGTTTTCAACAGTGTGCCCGCCACCTGAATTTTCAGGAAGGTGGCCAAGTACAAACCTATCTGTTGTGCTATGTCTCTTAATTAATATAACTTTAAGAGCCTTGTTTACAGAATCATCAGTGCATCATAGTGTGCGACCTGAGGTTATAAAAATCTCATACTCCATCTTACCTCAGATCACATGAAGCACATTCCATTTGATGGAAGCTCCCCATTACTTAATAGCTTTATATTATCCCAGACACCTCTGTGCCTTTGGAATGTAGTGTTTGTTCATAATATTTAGTTGTAATAAATTATCTATTGGAGTCTTAGCAATACTACGATATCCATGTGCGGTTTCTTATGTGATGTTGAATAATATAAACATTGCTGCATCAGATAAAATGCCCTATTGAAGGCAAAAATTGCAGCATTACCTGCTGATTACTGTCCAATTAGGGAGAATGGGCAGGAGTTCTATTCATGCATCCCAATGCAGAGAGCCAGCAGTTTTCACTGTGGCTGCAGTGAGAGTGTTGTTGAGGAGAAAGTTGCAGGAGCAGAAGGATTATAATGGTCCCAGAATGGGAGTAGCTAACACATCTCACCTCACTGCATCCCACTCCTACCCAAGACAATCAGAGACATCATTTCCCAGGATGCCTCCATGCAATGGCAAAACTAGGCCAGTGAATGATATCACCCTTGCCATTAAAAGTAGGAGAGCATTAAATTCTCAAGCTGCTCTAAATTCCACTGTGTAGCTGGCTGTTTGGAGTTGCTGACTCAATGTGGAATTCATGTAATATTAGAAAGATTACAATTCATTATAATCGCCCACTTCAACTGGTCTTACATCATTGTGAAGTGGGTCACTGATATTGGAATCAGCTCACCCCTGGGGAAAAGCAGTTGGAAAAAGAGAAGATCAGTAAACCTGTTTAATATGCCTTCTCTCTGATTTTGTTCAACTCCCCACTGACATGCTCTTTCAAAAACCTGCCTACAAGGACCAGATAAAATTCCTGCCATTGTATTGAATGTGGTTTTGCATTTAGATGCTTATTAGCAAAAGATTGTCACAGCTAACTAGTTTATGTGTGGTGGTGGTTTAAATGACTTGTTCTGCTGACTCTTTTATTCATTAATATACTTACAATTGAATCAATTAGTTCCAATATCTGCAGGTCTCCGATCCACAACCAAGGTAATATGAACAGATTATAATCTTACTGATGGATAAACAGAGAACTTTGATTTCCTTGATAACAAAGTGTGGGGCTGGATGAACACAGCAGGCCAAGCAGCATCTCAGGAGCACAAAAGCTGACGTTTCAGGCCTAGACCCTTCATCAGAGAGGGGGATGGGGAGAGGGAACTGGAATAAATAGAGAACTGGAATAAATAAAAACTTTGATTTCCTTCTCTTCTTGTCGCTGTCACACATCGATCATTGCAGTTACTGAGTGCTGTAGCGAAACCATTTGCTACAAATTTATTAAGAGCGATAATCATCTTACCTTACTATTTTCTAGAGGAGACACTTCAGACAGATAGTCTTCAAGATTCTACCAAATATGAGTTGGATGTCAAATTAAATTACAAAACATCTCAGCATATAAAAGTGCTTGCATGAACTCTGTATCCCAAAACGTCAGCCTTCCTGCTCTTCTGATGCTGTTTGGCCTGCTGTGTTCATCCAGCTCTACACCTTGTTATCTCTGTTTTTCAGGAATCAAGTTTGCACAAGCTAACTTGGCTTAAAGGTTATTATTTCTCAACAGTTGCTCTTAATGGCTGAAATGCATTTCTGGCTTCATACGTTGAAGTCCACATTAGCCATATCCTTTCCATGATTTGGTGATTTTGATATGGTGCTCATTTGCTTTCACATCTTTTAAACCATTCATACTTTTTCATCTATTTATAAATGCTCCAAGAAGTTTCCTCAAATTGTTCCCAAAAAAAAATTGCTGGTTGAAATATTTGTGATTAAATAGAAGTTAAAACTGTTGATCCTATTGTTTGTCATTTGTACACTATGAACTGCTAGTTCAAAGTACCGCATTTTACATCTGTACACAAAATTTCTTTTTTCCTCATATGTGCTTGTTAGCACTGTCTTGGCAAACATAGGATTGGGTGCATATGTCTGAAAGCAACAAAGTAAGTTGGTACTTCTTTTTTGTTGTTTCTTTCTTTAAAGTTACTTCTTTGTAGTCTGTAACAAATGGAAAAAGGGCCAATTTCGTAGAATCCCTACAGTGTAGAATCAGGGTATTCGGCCCAAAAATCCCCGACCACTCCCTCAAACAACATCCCATCCAGACACAATCCCTTACATTTCCCATGTCTAACCCACCTAGCCTAAACATCCTTGGACATTGTGGGGAATTTAGCATGGCCAATCCACCTACCCAGCACATCTTCGGATTGTGGAAGGATACCAGAGCACCCAGAGGAAACCCACGCTAACACAGGGAGAATGTGCAAACTTCACACAGACAGTCACCCAGGGGTGGAATCAAACTCATGTCTCTGGCACTGTGAGGGAGCAGTGCTAACCAGTGAGCCACCATGCCACTCATCAAGTATGAGTTTCCTGACTGGCCCAGGTTAACAACCCCGATCAGAGAGCCTTCTGAGGTGTCAGAATCTCCTCATTCTAGCATCCAAGCAAGCAGGTCAGCGTCCTTGTAGCATGCATGTGTAAATAAAAGTGATTTGGTGACTTTTACTTGGGATAATCTTGCTCCTATAACAAAATACAATCCTTCATGATGGTCTGGTCTCACCAGGCCCAGAAAGCTTTCAATTCTGGTTGTGATGGCCCTTTTGATTCCCCCATCACCACCAGCTGTTTCAGTTTTTCCAGGAATGCTTACCCCCAACTCATTGATGTCTATTGTAAGCAAATTTTTTTCAGGACCATATTACTTTCTTAATAACTCCTAGGAGGTAGGTATCTCATCATGGCAAAGCAGTCCTTCTCAAAACGGCCACTCCAAAAATGCCCGCTCAGCTAAAGCTAGTCTCCCTTTAATTCGCTCCTGGTGACTGAGTCAACTCCTCCCGGAGTCCTAGACAACAAAGTGTGGAGGTGGATGAACACAGCAGGCCAAGCAGCATCTAAGGAGCACAAAAGCTGACTTTTCAGCCCTAGATCCTTCATCAGAAAAGGGGGATGGGGAACCGGTTCTGAAATAAATAGGGAGAGAGGGAGAGGCGGACTGAAGATGGATAGTAGAGAAGATAGGTGGAGAGGAGAGTATAGGTGGGGAGGTAGGGAGGGGATAGATCAGTCAGGGGAGGATGGACAGGTCAAGGGGATGGCATGAGGCTAATAGGTGGGAAATGGAGGTGCAGCTTGAGGTGGGATGCAATGGGCAGAGTCAAGATTTTGAAGCTTGTGAAATCTCTTCCCGGAGTCCTCCTCAGTTGTCTTCAGCAGCACCCTCTGTTGAGTGTGTGTGTGTGTGTGTGTGTGTGTGTGTGTGTGTGTGTGTGTGTGTGTGTGTGTGTGTGTGTGTGTGTGTGTGTGTCTGTCTGTCTGTCCATTTCTGCATGAACACAAACAGGTAGGAAAGGGCTTGGGGCCAGCCTGAGTCCAGGTTTGCACCTCTTGGGGTTTTATGTGGATACTAATAGATGGCCTCTTTAATAGTTTTTGAATTGTCCCTGAATGAGCCTGAACACTTAGCCATTGCTTGTTTTTGGGTAGCCCTGTCTTCCAAAAGTCGTCCAATGGTTGGGTGGAACCAGAATTCAGACCTTTAGAGTTATTTCTACTTCCCTCCTGTCACAAGTCCTGAACCAGGCTCGAGAAATCCATCCCAGGTATCAGGGAAAATTCTGGCAGAGACATTTATCTTCTAGAGTGAAATCATGTGTGAATTAGTGCCACGATAAATGGACGCTGTATTAGAAATTATTTTGACATTTCATGGTATAATGTTTCTGCACCTCCCCAATACACTGAGGACAACACCACTGAAGATATGCAATAAAGTATTTTGAGATGCAGCTGTTGCGAATCAGGTGATGCATTTCTCTGCACAGGCTAATTTATCTGTTGCCATTGAAGAGTAAGGTAAAGGGAATGCTGGCCATATTCTGATCATTTTCCTGACTTGGGTATTTACAAACAGTTGTAGGTCAA
This sequence comes from Stegostoma tigrinum, assembly GCF_030684315.1. Taxonomy (NCBI): domain Eukaryota; kingdom Metazoa; phylum Chordata; class Chondrichthyes; order Orectolobiformes; family Stegostomatidae; genus Stegostoma; species Stegostoma tigrinum. The sequence goes on along the minus strand of NC_081364.1, from coordinate 40,871,582 downwards.
AAGTAAGATATACTTTAGAGTGTGTTATTAAAATATATATACCCTATAAACTTGTGATTTCTGTTTGATATTTGCAATGCTTGTATCAATTTCAGCTGGTATATTGATAACACAATTCTTTTTGAATGTCTGAAATTCGCAATGTGGAAGTGCTGGTGTTGGACTGGGGTGGACAAGGTCAAAAAACACACAACATCAGGTTACAGTCCAAGGCACAAGCTTTCAGAGTCTCATTCCTTCTCCAGGTGTCAAATAGATTTATTGGACTACAAACTGGTGTCTGCTGAAATTCTTAGATGAAGCCTAGTAGGATGATTCAAAATTCCAAAGTAATTTATTGTGTAGAGTTCTTTGAGATTTAAAATCTAACGTGCTCAAAATGGGAAAATTGAGACTTAAGCATTTGATAATGGACATAGCCCAAAGCCAATTTCAAAACCATTGGAACAAAGCCGAATATATCCAAGCTGACCTATTATTATGATGTGTGAGTTGTAATTAACTGACCTGCCATTTTAAGCCATGTGTAACTTGCCCTCTTCTACCATGAATGTAGCTTAATAATCAATTACATTTTTTGATAACTTTTCTGCTACATTTTAAAATACAGGTAAACCTACTGTGCCCAGGGCATGTTTGCTTAACATGCACAATATTCTAATGTTGCCATTTTATAGACAAAGAACACCAGGTATAAGGAGAATGTTTTGAAATTAAGGGCAATTTTCTGAAGTGGAATGCCAAAATTATTCATGCTGCAAAAATTAAAATGAATTCAAGTATTTTTAGTGCTTGGATAAGAAACATTACAGCTTAAGGCAAGAAATTAGCAGTGTTTCATCATAAAGGATTTCATGTATTCTCTTATCGAACCTTTATTTGAATTGTTGGATAAGTTATAGCATAAACTCTCATGTTTTTATTTTCCATACTTGTCTAAGCAAACCATGATAAAAAGGAGAAAATTGGTATCTGTCTTACTTTGTCAAAACTACAAAATGGAATGTTTTCCCTGTTTATCGGATAGACATATGAGAATGGTCAATTAGTCCAATTTAAATTCAGTAATCTACAAAATCCTACTGTGCTCCCATCACAGCTCCCAATTGTTTCTTGGGTTTATGGCTCTGAATTTATTGAAATTTCTGATGAGATAACTTCTCCAGAACCACAACAAAATCTCTGGGTTGAATCTTACTTTTAACTATGTCCAAGTTGAGTCAAATATTCTGGAGGGATTTTTTGATGTGGAGGTGCTAGTGTTGGATTGGGGTGGAGAAAGTCAGAAGTCACACAATACCAGGTTATGATCCAACAGTTTATTTGGAATCACACAAGCTTTCAGAGCGCAGTGACTTCATCAGGTGCAGTGAGAGAGCAGGGCACACAGTATAGAGTTTATAGGCAGAGAGATCAAGGGCAGAGAGATCAAAAGATCATACAACTGCTGTGAGAGGAGTGTCAGATAATAAGTCTCTGCAGGTGACCAAGAGAGCTAGATGGTGTGCAAAGTGTTTATAAAGTCAATATCAGTGCTGGGCTGTCATGACAATCAGGCAGAGCAATAGAAATATACAAAAGCTGACATTCCAGGTCAGACACTAAATTGTAGGTGAGAGGCTTTGTTCAGAATCTGTCTCAGAGTTTTAACCGGGAATCAAGCTGGTTTTATTTCGATAGCTGGAATTTATAAGATGGCACACTGACTGACTGTGACTACAAATTGTGTCCTGACAAAGGGTTTTGGCTTAAAATTTTGACTTCCTTGCTCCTTGAATGCTGTCTGACCTGCTATGCTTATCCAGCACCACATTTATTGACTACAAATTATGTTTTTTATACAAAGTAGAATGTATCTGCAAATAAACAAATGTTTTGGTTGAAAAGATTCACTCAGAGATGTGTGTGTGTGTGTGTGTGTGTGTGTGTGTGTGTGTGTGTGTGTGTGTGTGTGTGTGTGTGTGTGCCCGAGAATGTGTAATAAGTTAATTCAAAACTGGACAAACTAATTAAGGTAGAGAGATTACAACAATTAATCAAGGTGATGCTGTCAAAACAGGAGAGTAAGGAAGATTTTACAGATGCAGAACAGTGTGGTGAGGTCACCTGTAGTGTGACACAAACCCAAGATCATGGTTAAAGCTGTCTTCATGGGTACGAAACTTGGTTATCAATCTCTGCTCGGTGATTCTGCATTGCTGTGTACCTTGGAGTCAGCCTTAGAGGACGCTTACCCAAAAAATAGAGGCTGAATGTCCTTGACTGCTAAATTGTTCCCCAACTTGGAGGGAACACTCTTGTCTGGTGATTCTTGTGTGGTGCCCATGCATCCGTTGTCACAGAGTCAACATGATCTCACCAATATACCATGCCTTGGAACACCCTGCCTGCAGTGTTTAAGATAGACAACATTGGCCAAGTCACATGAGTTTCTGCCGTTCCTGTGGTGGGTGGTGTTTCTATGTGTGATGGTAGTATCCATGTTGATGATCTGACATGTCTTGCAGAAGTTGCCATGTGTAGTGTTGTGGTCAATGTTGGCCTGAAGACTGAGTAGTTTGCTGTGAACAATGGTCTGTTTATGGTTTGGTGGTTGTTTGGAGGCATGGAGAGGATCTTGGCAAGACGCTTATCGTTATCAATAACACATTGACGGCTGCAAAGAACATGGCGTAGTTTCTGCAACCTGGGGAAGAACTGGACGATGAAATGTATTCTATTGGTCGTATCCTTTGTCTGTCGTCTGAGGAGCTCATTGCGGTTTTTCATTGCGTCACGTTGGAACTGGCGCTCAAAGAGTTTAGCATCGTATCCCATTCTTATCAGGGTGTCTTTCAAAACTATCAGGTGTCTGTCGTGTTCTTCCTCATTAGAGCATGTCCTGTGAATGCACAGGGCCTGTCCATAGGGGGTGGCTTTTTTAGTCATGTTTAGAGTGGAAGCTGGAGAAGTGTAGCATCATGAGGTTATCTGTGGGCTTGTGGTAGATTGCCATGAGGCCCAACAGATTTTCTCACCACATCTTACCAAAGAAGTCTCATTAACTACCTGCTATGATTCTAAGATTTCCTTCCCTTCTGATTCCAGCCTAACTGGACCATGCTGTGACCAGTCAGCAAGGGCCAGAGTGACTAAGCACTATGACAAGAAATGAACAGCCCAGAGGTACATTCTGGTCCAGTTCATGAGTTGACTTTGTGTCCCTGAGTACGCAGTATCCTTGCTGCAGCGTTACGATATAGTTATCGATGGCCAGAGGTAAGTGGATCCTCCTGTCTTTGAAATTCCAAGGGTTAGAGGGTTGCAGACAGGTTGGGGATGGAGGGCCTGTCCAGCTCTAGAGTGTCTTGAGAGGGGACTTCTGTGAGGCCTGCATATGGTTTCTCCTCCAACTGGATACCTCTTGGCATCATCCTGACTCCTTGTGTGGAGTGTGTGCCAGGTTCTCCAGCATCCTGTCACCAGGCCTTCAATCCTGAAGACTCAATGGTTAGATCACTGGAGTGTGCTGCGTGCGTCACGCCAGCAGACACTAAGCGTTTGTCTGCAACTATATGCCCATCTATCCCCATCCCCTTACTCATCCCTGCCTAACCTTGTCTTCAGTATAAATACCATGTTTTCCGAGCTGCTATCAGTTCTGAAGAAGGGTCATTGGGTTTGAAACGTTGCCTCTACTTTCTCCCCACAGGTACTGCCATTCATGCTGAGTTGAGCCCTTCACCAGCTTGTGCTCCCAAACTTCCTAAGCCTGAAGTTCCCAGTGAGGTGTCAGTATCTGGGCTAGTGATGAGGAGGGGTGTGGTATATAAGGCAGCTTAGCCAGAGCTTCCTCTAAGGCCTTGACTCTCATTGAATTATAAACTCATACTGTACAGAAGTGGATCTCTGACCCGTTTAATTTGTACTGCCAAAAATACACTACTGTCCATGCTTGTCCCACTTTCCCACACTACGCCCATGATCTTGAATGATTTGACATTTCAAGTGCTAATCCAAAGACTTTTTATATGTTGCAAGTTTTCCCGCCCGAACTATCCTCCCAGGCAATGCATTCCAGATTTCCACCGTCCTCTGTGTGCAAAAGCATTTCTTCAAATTCCTGCTGAATCTTCTGCCTGATCCTTTAAAATTATACCACATTGTTATCAACCTTTTGACCAAGGGTAACAGTTGCTTTCTATCCATGCTGTCTTTGATCCTCATAGTCTTATAAATTTCTATCAGGCATCCCCACAATCTTCTCTGTTTCAAAGAAAACAACCCAAGCGTATCCAGCCTCTCTTCAATGCTGAAAAACTCCATTCTAGGCAACATCCTCGTCAATCCCCTTTGCATCCCCTCCACTGCAATCACATCCTTTCCATAGTGTGGTAACCAGAACTGCACACAGTACTCCAGCTATGACCTAATCAAAGTTCTGTACAACTCCAACATGACCGCCCTTCTCATATCATCTATGCTATAATTGATAAAAGGCAAGTGTCTTGTATACTTTCTTAACTACCCTATTAGCCTGTCCTGCCATCTTGAAGCACCTGTGGACAAGCACCCTAAGATCCCTCTTGTCCCTCTGAGCTTCCAAGTATCCTGCCATTCATTGAGTACTTCCTTGTCTTATACTTTCTTCCAGTGTGCATCACCTCATATTTAAATGCCATCTGCTACTGCTTTGGCCAGCTGACTAATTTGTCCATATCCTTCTCTAACCTAACACTTCCTTCCTCAATCTCAACCACCCGGCCGATCTTTGTGCAGTCTGCAAACTTACTTATCATTATGCTCACCCCTGCCACATTTTCATCTGCATCATTTATGAATATTATAAACAATAAGGGACCCAGAACTGGCCCTTGTAGTACACCACTGCACACCGGGCTTCAGTAAACAGCCTTCACCACCACCCTCTGTCTCCTGTGATTAAGCTAGATTTTGGATCCAACTGGCCAAGTCATCCTGAATCCCATGAGCTTTCACCTTCTTTATCCATTTTCCATGTGGTTCCTCATCAAAGGCCTTGCTGGAAACCACATAAACAATATCAACTCCTCTACCTTCTTCCAAACACTTAGTCACCTCCTCAAAATGTTACGTCATAGTTGTTAGGCATGACATCCCTCTGATAAAACTGTGCTAACTATCCATGCTCAAACTTTGCCTCTCTAAGTGGAGATTAATTTTCTTCTTCACTGTTTTCTCCACTACTGATTGTAATCTATAGTTCCCTGGTCTATCTCAACCACCCTTCTTGTAAAGTGGAATCACATTAGATGTTCTCCAGAACTCTGGCATCTCCCTAGAAACAATTTAAACATTTGGTTCAGGGCCCCTGTATTTTCCTTCCTCATCTCCCACAGCAGGTTGGGATACAATTCATCTGGATCACTTTTAAACCTGCTAAAATCTCCAAAACCTCTTATCCTCTTATAATCGATCTGCATAAGAACTCTGCAATCCATCCTTTTGAATTTTTTACTTGCAACCTCCTTCTTCTGAGTGAATACAAATTTGAAGTAATCATTTAACAATCCACCAATGCCCTCTGGCTTCAAGCACTGACTCCTTACTCTTTTACTGGCTATTCTCTTCCTCTTTATATACCTCTTTATATTATGTATAACATCTTCATAGAATCATAGAATCTCCGCAGTATTGAAGCACGCTATTCAGCCCCTTCAAGTCCACACTGACATTCTGAGGGGCATTCCATTCAGACCTACCCACCTACCCCTGCATTTCCTGTGACAAATCCACCTATCCTGCACATCCCTGGACACTCTTCCCCACCAGCTGAAGTTGAGGTGGCAGATTCTGGGGGAGTGGGCCTTTTGCCAACTGGTGCTGTGGCCATCCCACTGATGCCTGTAAGACACAAGGAAGCATTTAATTTTTGTGCAGGTGACTGAAGGTTGCTGAGGTGTCCTGGATAAGTCAGCAGGCACTTCAGAGGGCATGCAGACTTAGTGGCATGGGAGGATGGAGAGGAGGAACAAGACCAAGTAAGGGGAGATTTTCCAGAACATAGTGAGTGTGGCAGAGCATGAGCCTTGATCAGATGTAGATTATTTTTTAGATTCCCTACAGTGTGGAAACAGGTCCTTCGGCCCAACAAGTCCACACCGCCACTTGAAACATCCAACCCAGACCCATCCCCCTATAACCCTCACACCCCTGAACACTATGGGCAACTTAGCATGGCCGATCCACCTAGCATGCACATCTTTGGACTGTGGGAGGAAACCGGAGCACCCGGAGGAAACCCACTCAGACGCAGGGAGAATGTGCAAACTCCACACAGACAGTGGCCCGAGGCTGGAATCAAACCCGGGTCTCTGGTGCTGTGAGGCTGCAGTGCTAACCACTGAGCCACCGTGCAATAGGTAGATACAATAGCAGAGATAGACTGAGTGTGAGCTATCAGAGAGAAGAGTGTGGCACTTTCCCTGGCAGAGCAGACAAGTTCAGTGACTTTCTTGCGGCCCTACTGCATCTTCTTCTGCAGCGTGGATCACCAAGGTGGTGATCTTGAACCAGCCTCCTGGGCCTGGTGTCATCCCTTTGGAAGAGCACATCACTACTCTGTATCACCCCCTTCACCAGGCTCCTGACTCCTTCAACAGGATCTTCAGGTCCCTGTCAGAGCATTGCAGAACCATTGCCCTCTTCACCAATCCCTTCCGACTACTGACCGGTCACTGAGCAGAGCTGTTTCTGAATGCTTGGGCACAGCAGCCTTTTAAATGTGGTGTGGGTGTTCCGGATGCTGGTCTATCAGCAGATATCTGTTAAGTGACAAGCTCCTTCTCAGAATAGTCCATGATAAGATATATCTAGAAGGGGAGACAGATGCCATAAGACCTGGATAGGTCATTAATGAGGCGTGTTTGGTAAGATACAGTGAGAAACCCCCTTCCACTGCTCAGCGAAATAACCTCCAAAAAACTTGATGTAACTGAGATCTAGCCAAAATTACTAAGATTCAGTCTGTGGTCATTGTTTTATCTATGAGCAACATAAAGGCGATTGTGTATACTGAAGACATTTTCATATATGCCTTCATATTAAATTATCAATGCATTGTCATTTTCTTTAACCATTATAATATCTATGGGCTAATCATTCATTACATCTCCAGGCATGTATCTATGTCATGATGGTGCTTTATCCGGCAGTAATCAAATGCTACTACTGGCTAATATTTCTTTTTATATGCCAAAACTCAAACCATACATGACAAAGTAATCACACAAATTTTGATTTTGATTTTATTGTCACGTTAACTGAATAACAGTGGAAGGCTTTGTTTACAGGTGCCACGGGCAGACCACAGCTATCAAAGGATGTACGGATCAAAAAGACTTCGAGGCAGGCAGGTTACATTGCAGGTTACGTTATTTGATGCTGCAGAGTCCATTCAACATTCTGGTAAGAGCCAAAAAGATGCAGTTCCTGAACCTGCTTGTGCGTGTGTTCAGGCTTCAATATCTTCTGCCTGATGGAAGAGGTTGTAGGTGGTCATTACCAGGCTTCATAGTATTTAGTGGTTTCACATAATTTAAGTTTCAATATGTTTTAAGTTTATCAACAATGAGCAGTTTCAGTCCAAATGCACCCCATTGTCTGTCAAACTGAATGTTGATGACAATTACCTGACTAAATTATGATTACTGTTGCTATTAAGCAATGTTTTAGTTTCACTTAAGACGTAACCAATTGTGGGCAGCATGGGTAGGAATTTGGAATGGACTAGTTTTGTACAATTGTTTCTTTTTGTTATCTTCGAATAATTCACATTCCCTGTCATGGCATTAGATAGGGCAAATTGAGAAATGTTCTGACTTTCAATCATTGTTCAGTCATCCCTCATGATATATGTTGGTGCTGAGTATGGACAGGGTTGAGTTTGGCCTCAATGGCACATAAAGTTGAACATTTAGCCAATACTTAGAGATCAATCATGAAAATTGGCCATTTAGGGGAAAAATCAGAGCGTCCATGGACTATATACTATCAACAATGGAAAGTATGGTGGGAAAATTCTGAGAAATTGAATGGAAATTAATTTTTGGCACAATTGACTGAACGAGCAAAATCAACATCAGGATCATAATGTGTGATTAACTTCTGAAGCAGGCAGCACCCACATTTTATGCTATCTGTTCAGTTAAACGTTTGCTGAAGCAAGCAGCACTAACTGTACCCTGTTTAATTGCATGCTACAATAGAAAACATAAAATTGTCAAGGACTAGTGCCAGATAAAGCTGGCCTGCTCTACTCAAAATCACCTGCACGTCTTAAAATTCATGAGAGATGAAATCTGGTTGGAGGAGCTGCTGAAGCTGTTAGCAATGAAGAACAATGATGGCACAAGTAAGAGAGTGAGGGCTCCTAAACTTTTCAACACTACACTGAAGACCTTATTCAAGGTCATGCAGGTCAGGGGAAATGTCACCTATTCACTTGGGTTTAGACAGAACTCCAGACAAGCTTTCAGATCATAGAAAGAGCAGAAAACATTTACTGTCAATGCATAGATCCGAGGACCTTGCTGCAGTATTGCAAGATGTTTATTGACCTAACATGAGTTGTCAAGGTTGGTAAATGCACCTTTAAATCCAATAACCAACTAATGAGCCTCAATTCACAACATCTTTATCATTAACCACCAGCAAACTCTAGCCCATTATTGATATGCTTCACCACTACTGCAGATCTCACACTCATACCTTGCCCATACTGTCAGAAATAATTCAACAATAACAGCTACATTACTGAAACTGTACTCATTTCCCTTGTGAACCAATTTGCATTGAAGATTATTGGAAAACAAACCAAATTGCATTTGCTGAATCAGGCCCAATTTATGTAAAATGTCATGATTCACCAATCCCCAATCAACAGCCCCAATATTATCATTTCCATTGAAGTATCAGTCCAAAATTCTCGTGTCTGAGGTCAGAGTGACCCTTCCTCTATGACAACACCAGTATAAGCATGAACGTCTCCTCTGTCAGCATTTATGAAGAGTAGTGACAGTGCTGGTAGTCCCAAAGCCTTTGTAATAGGACTGATAGCACATAAGCATAGAATAAGGAGATATCAGCAGAATGTACAACGATGATAATCGATAACCATTCAATGCTGTCTGAGTCATATAATTATGTAGGGAGAGCTGGAAGGAAGTCAAACTTCTAACAGGGAACTGCTCAAGGGAGTGTGTGTGTGTGTGTGTGTGTGTGTGTGTGCGTGTGTGTGTGTGTGTGAATCGAACTGTAAATGAATAGTTCTCAGAAAGTTATGTAAACTCACAATTGGTGCTTTCTGGAATTAAATAGAGTTGGACCCCTTATCCACAACAAAGCAAGAAAAGTTCTGGATTGTTCATAAAGTTTTAGATGCTAAGTTTAAGAGAAAACACTTTCCTGATACAAATTGCATTGCAAGTCACTTACAATCCAGATCCTACGCCTGTAAAGAATATTTTTAGAATCCTGAATTAAGTACCTATGCAGGCTTAGGGCATCTATCCAATGCCTGCAACAGCAAGATCAGACATTTTTTTTACAGAATTCATGGAGGCATCTGGGGAAGTGTATCTCTGAAGTTTGAAGCTCCTGTTTAATCCCGGCACATGTACGTGCATTGGAATTACCTTTGGTTCTCACTTCCAACGGTGGCAAACATTTACATTTTCGCTGCTGCTTTGATCAAACTCAGGTGATAATTTCAGGAATAAAGAAATGAAGGAAGAAGTAACATTCAACTATGTTAGTGACTTTAGGACAAGCTGTGAATTGCTGTTCAAGGAAAAAGTTGTACCATGCTTTTCATGAAATCTGCCTATCAAAACAACTTTAATCTATTCTTGAGGTGCTATGTAGATAGGAAGTGGCAGAGAATAGATGTGAACTGCAGATTATCTGAGTAGAGTCCTGCATACTTCACATCAATTAAGGTGCTTAAAGTTCCTTTTAATAAAACTAATGTTAGATTAATTTCCTAGAGCATCTATCTGTTTTAAGGAATGAAGGGATTTAGAACAAATGTCGCCAGTCAGCTTTTAAATATATTTCCTTCCGCAAAAAACGCAATTTGAACTAAACTGATATATGAAATCAAATGAAAGCTGGACAGTGTGAGAGTTAATGGTAAGAACCCTGCACATAGATGATAAAATGCACATTCAAAATGTATAATACATTGCAATGCCAAGATAAAATTTCATTATCTTCACTAAATGTTTACGATCAATGGTGAGCATAAGTGACGGTTGCGGGAAATATTACTCTGGATTACAAGGAAGATCATTTGCTGCCTGCTTTGTCAGGCATTCATCAATTTGCTTCACAAATTGCCACTGAGAATCCTAGAAAGAAACCCTGCATCACTTCAGAGATCATCTATGGCCCTATGTGGTATCTCACAGCCGCTGGCATTATACGCCATCAAGAAAGTTACAAAAGCTTGATTGTCTAAGGTGGGGTCTACATCAATTTTGAGACAGATTGGCCAATGTAGGCAGAGAAGGCTTTCTGCCATCAGGGGATCACCAACTGAATACACAGAATCAGTAGGCACTGTGTTCAGCTAGTGCCGTGAACAAAAAAATGCTTTCATTGAATACCTGGCTGGTGTGTGACTAAAGGAGACACATCTTGCCAGTCTGTATGTGATTTCCTGGCAGCTGATACCTTTAACCTGCATCAGTCATGGGTGATTCACCTTTTCAGAAGAAAATTTGGACTCCCTGAGCAGTGGCTGCTGTAGAATAAGAATTATCCCTTGAGTAGGCACTTCCTAATTTTTGCCTGGTATCCAGACATGTACATAGAAAGGTGCCACAACTAAAATCACTGACTAAGATGAGCCTGTCATGAGCAGATCATTGGCATTTTTGATGTGTTTCCATAGCCTTGAACAAAAAGGTTATGTCTTTCATTGGGAGCTGGCCAGATGGGGTCTGGTAATGTGATTATTTACCGTGCATGGCTACACAATGAGGACAGGAACTAGATTTACGGGAGGACCTGGAACTTCATTCTTTCTAAAAGGTCGATGGGTGAAGGGGGCAGAAGAGGAAATGGAGGCCAAAAAGGGTGTGACAGATGTTCCATGTGCCAGGCATTAGAGGAAGGCAACTGGACTTCCCTGTGATCTTAAGACTGGCATAGCCACAACGCTCACACTGCTTTATTTGAGAAACCTTGCATCCCTAGGTGAAATCATTCTGCAACTTATCTTTGAGTAAAGACTGAAAGCAACTGGTAAACACATGCAAACGGTATCTTAAACCTGGAAGGTGAGGTCTCCACTACCAACATTGTCCTTTGCCAAAGAGCTTAGAACAAAACTACATCCTAAATGCACCACCAATACCCATTTTCCCATGGACATGAAGTATTTATTATGGGTCTGATCAAGAGTATGAGCAGTTATTATTATCACAGGAAGAATAACTGAACAAGTAAATGATAAAACTTTATCAAAGTGACCAAAAATAATAATAACTGTGATGCCTCTCATGCACACCTACAGCTATAGGAGGCTCCCACTATGGCTGAGGAAGTGGTTAGGCAGCCTGCTGTATTGTTTCTTTTTCTGCCTGAGAAGCCTTTGGCTTTTATCCTCATCAGATAGATGCCCTTTGCAGCAGCAGCCACTATTTTGGAAACTTGCAACAGTCACAATTGGTGATGCTGAAATGACGAGAGACGATGCCAGTACTCCCAAGAAGTAGCTTCCTTATCAGCCCCTTTGACTGCCCTTCCATGGTGACGCAGTGTGCTGGCTGGAGCCTTGCTAATGTTGATTCCAATCATCCCTGTGTCAATAATTATACTCTATGGTCAGGCTACAGGTTGTCACCCTGTGTGTATTGTCTGCTGCTCCTGCACCCACTCAGACTGGTGCTGCTTTCAGCTCTTCAAGATGTTCACCAGTCTCTCAGTGGAGGAGTTGATGCAGTCAGAACTTTGAGTCATTATAATGCACCCATACTGTATGGGTTCTGTACTGTCTGCCCGTGGCTTTGCAGCACTTCAAGGATCTCACAGCAAACTCATGTATCTTTGATGTTCCAGGAGGATCCTCTTTATTTGTACATGAAGGGAGCGCAGCTCTCTTTTATTCTCTAAAGGAGACTGCCCACAGCTACCTCTATTTGTGAATGTGCTGCTCACCACTCAATATTTTAACATTAATTAGACCCAACCAAGATGTGTGTATCGGCATTGGTGGTTTGTGAGGATAGCAACAACTACTGCGGCACTCAAGACCATGTCCACCCTAAACCCAGAACGTTATGATGAGAACTCAAACTATTCAATACATCCATCAGTACAATCAACACCATAGGTGAAAACATGAAGGTCTATATGAAGTGTACATTGGTAGGCACTTCCTCTATGTCTAGCTGAAGCACTATCTGTCCATACTGTCCATCTGTCATGCCTGCTCTGATGCTAAACACCACCTACTCCATCACAATCATTGCGGGTACATTGTCACCAATACAAAATGTCTCTTGACGATTGTGTATTTAAGGATGAGGAGACAGTGATGTAAGAGTAGCCTGGCCTCCAGCGTCTGTACCAGCACAACAGTGGCATGAGCGATTGTGCTTCTCAGTGGTGCGACCTTCTCAGCTACAGTGCATGTATGACTTTGGACTGAAAAATCCACCTCTGAACTCAGTATTTGCACAAAGGAACTTGTGGAATCTATTGCAATACAATTACCACCTAATCGAAGATAAGTGCGAAAACCAGATCAACATGCTTGGTTATGAGACTTTGGTTGTGATTAGGTAGGAGCAAAAATACGCAATATTACAATACTAACTCAAGAAGCAATTCCAGTCAAGAAGAGGGATAATTTGCAAGAAAGAGCATTAAGTGAGATAATGTGGATTCAACTGAAGTGTAAAAGAAATGCCAAACAAACAGCTGGGAGTATATAGCCTTCCAAACAGACAGAAGGGGATCGAGGGGCTAAAATGCAAGCAAATTGCAGAAATGTGCAGAAACAGTAATTGCGGAAAATTTCAAATTCCCACTGATATTATTGATGATAAATTCAGTACAAAAGGGGCAGAGAGAGCAGAATTTGTAAAATGCATTCAGAAAAAGTACCTCCTATATATACATTATATATATATTTATATATAATCATTACATAGCAAATACCATAAAGATTCATAATATAGCATTATCATTTAAGATTTGAATTTGAAAGTAAAGCCAAATGGATTTTCAATTTTAGTTCTGTGAGATTACTTATTTGGCTTACAAGTTCAGAAAGTATTTTTTGACTTGTGAGTTCAAACATCAATTCCAAGACAGCATGTAATTGGAGCAAAATGACTAGGTAAAATATCTAGGAGGTTCATTAAAGAAATGTTTACAAAGTTGGACTTTTATGATGAGCTGAAAGGCAAGGGCCACTATCATGTTTCAGATGAGAGGAATATTCCATGCCAAAAGGAGGACTGTTTAGTTTATGGCAGTCTATGCTTTCATAGCTGGGAGGAAGCTGTATAGCTGTTTCAGCAGTTAACGTAGACAGTGATTCTCTTAAAGTTTGGTTAAGTAAAGTCAATGAAGCAGTCAGCATCCGTGTATCTGGAAGAGACAGCAATGCAGAGAATTGCAATGGTAAATGTGTAGAAAATCATCAAAAGGAAATGCTTGCAACTTCATCGGTGAAACAAAAAATTTAGGAGTTAAGTTTAGGATTAGCACTTCATTAGGGCTGAATTAACTGTAAAGGATATTTTGGGGGAAAATGACTGACATTTTCTTTTTGCTGGTTAAGATCCTTTCTAAATTATCATAACTTTATTTTGTGCAATAAACTTGTTAAAAGAACACTGGCAGCCTTGTACGAATATATTCAATGACTGGCTACCACAGGAAGCAAACTGCTGAATATAAAAATAAAACTTAGGATCTATCAAACCAAGTTTTGTCTGACTTGTCCAGTATTACCATCATCTGGGATCATAACCAGTCAAGGATAAAGGAGGGAACTTGTACTTGGAGGCAGAGGATGTAAGTGAAATCCTAAATGAACATTTTGCATTCAGGAGAAGGATATGGAGGATAGTGAGATTAGTGTGGAGCATGCTAACATGCTAGGGCATTTTGAGATCAAGAAAGAAGTAGTGTTGGGTCTTGAAGAGCATTAAGGTGGATAAGCTCCCAGCTTCTGATGGTATTCACTGCAGATTATTGAGAGAGGCAAGAGAAGAGATTGCTAGAGTTTTGACCAAGATCTTTGTATCCTCACTAGCTACTGGAGAGGACCAGAGGACAAGTGAATAGCTAATGTTCAATAAGGGAGATAGGGATAATCCAGGGAACCATAGACAGGTGAGTCTCACATCAGTTCTTTGGAAGCTATTGCAGAGAACTCTTAGGGATTGGATATATATGCATTTGGAAAAGTATGGCCTAATTAGGGACAGTCAGCTTGGCTTCGTGCAGAGCAAGTCATGTCTTACTAACATGATTAAATTTTTCATGGAGATGACAAAAGTGATCAATGAGGGTAGAGCAGTGGATGTTGTTGATGTTGATTTTAGTAAGGCTTTTGATAAGGTTCCTCATAGTGGGCTTGTTCAGATGATTAAGAAGCATGGGATCCATGGTGACTTGGTTGCATGGATTCAGAATTGGTTTGCCCAAATAAGGCAGAGGGTAGTGGTAGAAGGGAGTACTAGAGTCAGGATGTTATATTGCAGCTATATAAAACTTTGGTTAGATCACGCTTAGAGTATTGTGTTCAATTCTGATTGCCACATTACAGGAAGAATGTGAAGGTTCTGGAGAGAGTGCAGAAGAGGCTGCCAGGATGCTGCCTAGATTAGAGAGTATAGCTGCAAGGAGAGGCTAGAAAAACTCGAATTGTTTTCTCTGGAGCCACAGAGGCTGAGGGGAGATTTAAAAGAAGCTACAAAATTATGAAATGCATAGATAGAGTTGACTGTCAGAATCTTTTTCTCACAGTTTAAATGCCTAAAACTAGGGGGCATGATTTGAGGTGAGAGGGGGGAAGTTGAAAGGAGATGTGCAGAGCAAGTTTTTTACACAGAGAGTGGTAGGAGTCTGGAATGTGCTGCCAGGGGTGGTGTTCGAGGTAGATACGATAGGGGTGTTTAAGGAACTTTTAGATAAGCCCATGAATATGCAAGGAATGGAGGAGTATGGGCCAAGGGCAGGCAGAAGAGATTAGTTAATTTGGTATCATGTTCAGCACAAAATTGTGGGCCAAAGGGCCCATTCCTGCGTTGTACTGTTCTCTGCTCTATAACATCAAGCTCTCAGTAAGAGATGGGGTACATGTGTATTAGAATAAGGAAATGGAATGGGGCAAGTGGAAGGAGGATCGGTAGCAGACCATTTTATCAGGGTGATCTAATTCAGTTAGGCTTCGGCTAGTTAAGATAGAAATGAATGCAGATAGATACAACTTTATACTGGAGAAAGGCTGATTTTATGAAGTTGAGATGTGACATAGCAAGAGTGAACTGGAAACAGTTACATGAAGG
Source organism: Stegostoma tigrinum (assembly GCF_030684315.1). Lineage (NCBI taxonomy): Eukaryota > Metazoa > Chordata > Chondrichthyes > Orectolobiformes > Stegostomatidae > Stegostoma > Stegostoma tigrinum. Next base: position 40,856,034 of record NC_081364.1, on the reverse strand, counting down.
TAAATCAGTGTTAGAGCAGGGGCAGGCACTAACAGGGGCAATAAAGAGTGTTCAATATGCTCCCGCAAGAAAAAAACTAAGATCTCTCATGCCCTATACCAGGATGTCACAGAGCACAGGGCACCATAAGGCAAAAACAGAAAGATACATCACACTGAGAATTGAATAGTTTAGAAATCTCTGAGAAATATGGAAAGCATTGGGATGAAATTTTAAAAAAAGAAGTGAGAAAAATAGAGAAATTATATGAAAACTAATTGAGAAAACGACAAACAAAAAGCCAAGCAAATTGCACAAAGAAAGGAAGAGAACAACAAAAGGAAGAGGAAGGTTGACTAGTGACCAAAAAGGTGTGGAGGCAGATGATGTGGGCATGGTTCTTAATGATTTCTTTGCATCTGTTTTCATAAATGTCTACGTTGAAGATATTGTTGTTAAATAGGGGAATGTGAACAATTAGATGGGATATTCATGGTGAGGGATAACATAGTAAGATATCTGGCAGCTTTGAAAATGAATAAATCGCTTGAGGAAGTAACGAGGAAGATTGATGATGGTAGAGACTGTAATGCAGTCTAAAACACATGTTAGGACATGACTGGGGAATTGTGCAGTTTCATATGGGAAGCAGGATCTGATCACAGTAAGGACAAAATGAAAGAGATTTTTGAGATGTATCAAAGAATGCAAAATCTTATTCATGAAGAAAGGTTTGATAGGTTGAAATTGTTAGCTTTAGAACAGAAACGACTGAGCATAGATTTAATTGAGGTCAATAAAATTATGAGGTTTCTGCATAGAGTAAATAAGAAGAACCTATTCACTAAATTAAAACGTGAAGGACAAGGTTAGATATAAAATTATTGACAAAGGATTAGCAAGGGTTTATTGGGATGCAATTGCCTAGAGGCATTTTTGTTGGCCTGTTAATCTAGAGACCCAGGTAATGTTCTGGTGCCCCAAGTTCAAATCTTCCCATTGCAAATAGTGGAATTTGAATTTGATAAAAAAATTTCTGGAATGAAGAGGCCAATGATAATCATGAATCCATTGTCATGTTATGGAAAACAAATCTGGTTCATTAATGCCCTTTAGAGAAGGAAACTGCTATCCTTCCCTGGTCTGGCCTACATGTGAGGCCAGACACACATCAAAGTGGTTGACTCCTAACTACCATCTGGGCAATTATGGAATGGAAATAAATGCTGGCCTAGCTAGTGATACCTTCATTCCATCAATGCATAAAGAAAGTTAAGGGGGATCAAATGCTTTTACTGAAAGGCTGTTCCGGATCTGCCTAAATGGTGGTAGGTGAAATCTACTTTTTAAAAAAATAAATGCAAAAATATGCACTTGATGCAATGTTATCACCAAGACAATAAGTCAGAGCTGGAAAGTTGGATGAGATTGGATAATTCATTTTTAGCAGAAAACGTGATGGGCTGAATGACCTCTTTTTGAGCTGTAAATTTTCCTGGCTCCAAACTTTAGATTTCCTTACATCATGATATTTTTATGCTATAATACATCAATGACAAAGTTGACACTGGGGAAGTTTTATGTTGTATGATAATGTATTTTTCCCCATGAGAATTAAACTTAAGAATGCTTCTCTAACTCTAATTTTCATAGATATAAAATATTAAATGATTTTTAAAGGATGATTTGAATGCATTATATGATTGTGCTCGCGGATCAATGCTGAATGCATTAAATTATTCCATTAGGCATTTTATTGCCATGTCTTCTAATTTTCCCAAAAATATACCAAGTGTTATGGAACATATAGAAAAAAATCATTGGGCTAGCATTCTCAGACTTTTGAGGAGTTTCACATTTCCAGTACATTTAGTGTGCAAAATTGCTTTCTGATTTAATTCCTATACGGCTTAACTCTAATCTTAACATTGTCCTCTTGTGATTTCCACTCTGGAGCAAATAGCTTGTCATTATCGACCCTTTGAAATTCCTTTATACTTTTAAATGCCTTGACTAGATCATCCCTCATCCTTCTAAACTCAGGGGAATACCTACTAGTTTCAGGAAACTGGTCTACGAATTAAATGTTTTCAGCACTGCCATTATTTTGAGGAATCTGCATGGTACTTTTTCCAAGTTCAATATATGCTTCCTTCCGAAATTTACTGAAATGTTGGACAATTTCTTTAGGTACTATGAATTAAAGAAGACCAATAGGATTAGTTTTGAGTGCACTTTGAAGCCAACATTCTACTTTCAATAAAGCAAAGCTTTATATTTTATCTTTCTCCCTTCTCTTCCAAGTTTTTATTTCTACTCCTGTAGACTGCTTTCAAGAGTAAAGTTTAGACATCTCATGCAATTCTCACCAGACAGAACTCTTCTGGCTCCTGCATTGGAATATCAGCTTAATTACGTGCTTGAGTGAAATTTGAACTGAGAATGTTACCAACTGAGTCACAGCTGACACAACAATCAATGATTCTACTTTCTACTAGAAGAAAACCTTTAGGTGTAATCTGGAGAAAGTAGGTGAATATTTTTTCTTTTATGCTGGAATTGCTCTCCAAAACCTAATTAATGCTATTATCCTTAACTTGCATTTGAGTTTTAATATGCATTTAAATCCTCCCATCTCTCAGCCCTAACAATTCAATGTGCACAAAAGGAATACGCTTAATTGGTTGAAAGGCTTTTAGTCCTACTTTTTTTTGAGCTTATGCTAGAAAACTGGCCATCACCCCTGACTCAAAAGTTTCAGTAGTTAGGACGTAAAGGCTATCATTGAGGTTTAGGTGAATAGAAAGTATTCCATTATTAGTTGTAGTCTTAGAAAATGACGATAAGACAGTTGCTTAATTGTACAAAGCTTGAACATTACTGCAAAGAGACATGTTGCTGAAGCTTTACATCATACCCTCATCAGGGCAAGCCAAGAATGTCAAATTTTGAATCTATACCACATGAGGAAAAGGGTGCTATTTGATTGGTAAGTCAATGTTAATTGAGTAAGGAGTTACCATGGAGTAGCAATGGACAGCTGCACACTTTGCATGCTTCCAAATAATTAAAAAAAGGCAAGGCTTGATTGTATTCCTTGTGTTTGCTGAGAACAGACCGTCCGTATGAATTTGTGTCACTTCTAGCAAACATAAATGAGCCAAATTATGTGCCCAGAAACAAAAACTAAGCTCAACAGGTCTGGCAGCATCTGTGGAATTCTGAGAAAAGGGTCATTCAACTCAAAATGTTAACTCTGATTTCTCTCCATAGATGCTGCCAGACCTGCTGAGCTTTTCCAGCAGTTTCTGTTTAATTTTTGATTTACAGCTTCGGTAGTTCTTTTAGATTTCAAATTATGTGTTTGACGGATGTTGTAAATTTGTAGTTAGTGCAGTTATTGGCATACTCAGAATTGTTCAGCAAGTGAAGCACAGTCATAAAATCATATCTAATAGTAATCATTTTGCTTTGGATTTTACAAATGTAGGCTGGTTGAGTATGACCTGCCAAATATGAAAATTTGGAGCATCGCGTTACTTGTTTTGATGCACCGATCATTGGATACACGTGACTAACCATATGCTAGTGTGATAGCAAATACCTTTTCAAACTATCTGTAGCATCCTATTCATGGAAAATACCAGTCATTTGATGTTGTTATGTATTAGCAAACTGAGGTAATTTGCTTAAGTTTGTAGAAGTTGTTTGCTTAACCTGTTTGCCTTCAAATCAGCTCAAAGCCCACTCAGCAAATTGGTCAACAAACACAATCACAAAGTCTTTCAATACTCAGTCTTTTTCATGAAGGATTTCACTTTTTGGTCTTTATGGGGATAACTAAACTTACAGCCAGCAGCAGCAAACAGCCACCTCAAATTCCACATGCATCGTCTTCACAAAAACTCTGTTTAGGATGGTCTGGATGGCATAATTCTGTTAATGTCATATTCAAGTAACAAAAACTGTATGTTTGGTTCTTCTTAGCTTTTGGATGTAGCTCTGTCTCCTTTATCCTTCCAGAACAGTGTCTTTGGCATCATTCTTATCTCACCTTATGATAACTTTGACTCCTTTGTTATGGTTTCTTTCAGATGTTTTAATTTCCATTTTCAGCTTCAGCAGTCTCCTCAGAAACTGGAAAGGTCAGTTTATTTTCTTGTATTTCTGATTTCCCTTTTCAAATATGGTCTGAATCAAAAAAAATACAAGTTTTTAAACTATGAATTCCACCACAATATCTGCAATGTATGACTGTTCCTTTAAGATTGGTAATATTCAGAGGTTAAAGCATTTTGAAGAAATGTGCTCATGGATTAAATAGAATATTTTAATGGTGCTTATGGATTTCAGATATTTCTTATTCACATGAAAATACAGTCTATTCAAAAAGTATAGCCAAAGGGTGTTGTCAGCAGTGACATATCCTGTTCTACAGTGAGAAGCAGAGGAGATTTAGGCATTTGAGAGCAGTAAATGTTTCTAAAGCTATGAAATCCATTTATGAACAGCAATGACCTTTGCATGTACCCTAATGAACATTACATGTATATAATGGAATTCAAAATGTCAAATAAGCTTTTTAGAAACTAAGGAAGATTGTCCTCCAATGTATATTTTTTAGTGGACACAGTTTGCAAAAGATAATCCCCTCGCCTTGAAAATGTAATTATTAAATATCATCCTTAAGAGACAACTTAAAAAAGAATAAAAGATAAATTCTTGAAATGATTTAAACTTGTCAATCTTGGCCAATGTGCCTATAAGCCAATTTTGTAAAATATCTCTAATGGTCTGCGCACTTTGCTCCGTCTACTAAATTGGTTTCACAAACTTATTTTAACTCAGATATACTTCCAAGGAAAATAAACTAGGAAGTAAAAAGGTAAAGTTCCAAACATATATTCAAAAGATAAAAGTTCCAGAAAGCTGTACATTGGGTTGGACTAGTGGCTGTGTACAGACAAAATTATTGGGTCAAATACTTGAATCGAGTCAGTTCAAATGATAGCCAATAGTAAAGTCAAACCTTGAACATTGTGTCCAGTTATGGTTGCTGTGAAAGTGGAGAGACATTCAATTATTGGAAGAGGAACACAAAATAACAGGTGTGACTGGCTCCTCACATCAAAGCTTGGAATTATGACAGGAAACTTGGCTTTCTGTTCTGGAAACAAAGCACATGAGACACTATCTGATTGGCTTTGGATAGAATATGTTTAAAAAAATAGAAAAGATATATCTGGCCTATTACTTTTATAAAGGAAATTAGGACATGTGGATGCTAGATCAAAATTTAGTTACTGATATTTGAAAGTGTACTTTCATTAAAATAAATCCACACTTTAATGGATTCCATGAAGATCAGTGGCAAGGAGAAATCTATAATTATTCAAGATTCAATTAGGTGCAGTAATGGCAATTCCCATAGGGTCTTTCTGAAAGAAATAACTCAGGTGAGAAAAGTTGGGATCTTCTCCATGATTATCTCAATCTTGTGAGTACTGATTTGGAATTCTACATTTCTAAACTATTGAATTGTTGGCATCATAGGTGGTCTTTTTATCAGGATATGACATTACGACATTGCTACTCTTTACAGTAAAGTTGATAATGCAGATGTTCAGTCACTGTCAGCAGCTCTTTTATTACCCCAATCAGGTGTATGAAGGGTTAGATGAGCGGAGATAAAAGTACTTAGTTTACTGGACAAGACTCTTTTTCACCATACTGATAAAAGTTTTGAATGCTGATACAATCTGGTCAAAAAATGATGAACTGTGCATTATGAAACAACAGCTTCTGAAGAATGGTCACAGAACCCAAAACATTAACTCTGCTTTCTCTCCGCAGATGCTGCCAGACCTCCTGAGTTTCTCTAGCAATTTCTATTTTCGGTTCAGAATTTTGGATTCCTCCGTTCTCCATTTTATTTTTACATACATTTGGCAGGCTGGTTCTGGATCACAGCAAGGAGATGAAGAAACAGTGGAGGTCAATCCCAGGATTATTTCTCCTAGTAGCTAAAAGAAGTATACATTGACAAGTTGTCACGCCAGCTTATAGTCCAACAGGTTTATTTGAAATCACAAGCTTGGACTACGAACTGGTGTTGTGTGATTTATGGACTTTTCCACCCCAATCAAACACGAGCACCTCCACAATTTGTCAAGGTGAACACAATCATTTTCAAATGGCAAGTTCTGATGTATACACCACTTGGCTCATCCACTGTTGAATTTACCATACCCCCATCATTCACCTACAGTCTTTATCAACTAATACTCGATTGCATATTCTGGCATGTTCAATCATCTTTAGTACATCACCCAAACAAATTACAGGACAGGCTTCCCTCTGTCTTGCAGGAGAGGTACAGCAGCTAGCAGTAGCAAACAAGAGAACAAGTGCATTGTGTGTTTCAATCGCCAAGGAGAAGATTTTACTGGTGGCAGGATTATCACTCAGCCTATAGGTGTTGGAAGTGTTGCAACATATAATGATGAGAGTATCAGTAAACATAACCATCCTTCTTTCATTACATTTCAGCCTCACCCCTCAAACTTTCTGTCTGAGAGGTTTCAAATGGCGTAAGTATGAACTTCGAACATTCCCCTCATCACAGCTATGTCTCTTTTTGATTTCAAATTCCCAAGAACTAGTCCGTATGCAGACAAAGGAGCAAGGGAAAGATGAATGCACATTGCAGTCTGCTAGTATAGCCACAGTCACTAGTTCGGATATTAGCTGTGTAACAGTATAGAGGAGAGAATACCAGACATTAATATGTAGGAAGCAGAACAAGGTGCAAGGTTATTCTAGGTATTAGGTTACAAGGGAATGGTTGCAATGTAGTTCTGTCATGGATAAGTCAGATAAGAACACTAATGGGCGAGAAGAAAGCCAATGGCTATGCATAACCAAGCACTTGGAACCCTTCATCAGAAGACCAATGTTACAATACCCCTGCTCACACAACTTTTCATCAAAGGTGTTAGAGTGGAAGATTAGACTGATGCCATTATAGCTGTGGACACCATTATTCAAATAGATAGGAGCCACAACAACCCATTGATTTATTTTTCTGCATAAAATCATGAGGCCCTATTCTAGGAGAAAGGCAGCAGCTCTATGAAGCACAAACCTGCTGTTCTCTTTTGGTGTGATAGCAGATCTGCTCCCATCACTACCCGCTTCACCAGTTCCTTTGTCATTTGTCATCATCCAGCCACAACAGCTGTAGCCCAGGTGCAGTCCGGATTGGGTTGCCTATGCCTAGAGCATCGTGAAATTTTCAAAGCTTTCTGCAGGCTATGAAAGTCAGCATCTTTCAAATGCCAATGCCACAGCTAGAGGAAAGCGCTTTACAGAAATTCCTGATAGAGAAAGGGCAAATGGAAGACAGGGGCGAAGGATATATATAAAGGTTACTTTTATTATCATTACACATTTATTGAATATATAAACTTGGATTAGAACATGAATTTTCTGGTGGTTTTTATTTTGTAGGAAAGAGGGTGGTATTATGATCAATTATAGTGGAAAGCGAAGAAGGGTGACACTATTAATGAATAGGGAGGTCTGGTCGAGGCTATTGGCATTCAACACGTTATCACAAATCTTGATTCCAAGTAATGCAGCCTTTCTCCGCTGCAAGTTAAGTGCAGTTTGAGAACTCTGATAATTTATTCTATATATCACTTGTGGCAGCACGATTCTCATTGTACACCTGCATGTGCCCGTGCATTCCAGAGAGCACACAATGGCCACCTGGGGTCAATACAGTGTGTAGCTCGAGGAACACAGGCGGTCAGGCAACATCAGAAGGGCATCTATGGTGATAGGTGGATACAGGTAGGGCGTAGTGGGGATTGGTCAGTGGGAGGGGTGGGGCTGATAGATGGGAAAGAAGATGGACAGGTTGTGTCAGGACAAGGAAGTGGGGATGAGAGGGAGGGCTGGACATTGGATGAGGCCGGTGGTGGAGAGATTTTGAAAATGGTGAATTCTGCATCCACCTGTCACCATTCCATCTGCCTTCCAACAGCCTCAACACTCCTCCCTCTAGCCGCACCTCCATTTCGTACCTACTAACCTCATCCCGTCTCCTTGACCTGTCCCTCCTCCCTGGACTGACCTATTCCCTCCCTATCTCCCCACCTGTACTCTCCTCTCCACCTCCTCTATCCATCTTCAGTCCACCTCCCCCTCTCTCCCTGTTTATTTCAGAACCCTCTCCCCATCCCCCTTTTCTGATGAAGGCTCTAGGCCCGAAACGTCAGCTTTTGTGCTCCTGAGATGCTGCTTGGCCTGCTAAGTTCATCCAGCTTCACACTTTGTTATCTTGGATTCTCCAGCATCTGCAGTTCCCGTTATCTCTGATCACTCCTCCCTCTATTTATTTCTCAGCTCCCTTCCCCCTCCCCAGACCTGATGAAAAGTCCTGACCCGAAATGTTAACTTTCCTACTCCTCTGATGCTGTCTGACCTGCCATTTTCCTCCAGCTACACACTGTGTTGACTCTGACTCCGGCATCTGCAGTTCTTGCCATCTCTGAGCAACTGAAAACCCATTTGGAGTAAGGTGCATGGGACATTAAAGGTATGCTGCACCTTGGGAAGCTTGAAATCTGAGTGAACCTTTATGCCCCCTTCACATTCTTGTCTCTGGCAAGGTGGATGAGCTGAAATTAAATTGTTTCCTTTATGAACACTGCAATTTGTGAGATGCTGCTTTTGCTTCCAGGGCAGGAAGAAGGGGATCTCTGGCCACAATCTTTACTCAACAGGAATTATTTCTGTCTGAATAGAAAATATTTTCAAACTAAAATTCATTAGTTTTGTAGCAAGTGTATTAAGGCCAGAAGGCCAGATTGTAACGAAATCTTGTGACATGAACACAAGTTGTGGTTATTGTAGTGTGATGGCCTGGTTTGCACGAGATTACTGGAATTATTGATTTATTCAGGGACATGTGTTACTTGTAGCTAAACTATGAAAGAAGTTTATTGTGTACTATATAAACTGTGTCTCCCATTGACTGTTGACACTCATGGATTTTTATGTGCAGTTTTTAAGAAGGAGCTTAGACTGTTGACTGATATCCCACATTAGTTGTAAAACAAAGGTTGGAGATGGCTATAAATAAACCAAAACAGTGTCTTCTTCTCTGACATTTACTTAGATGCATTTTATAACCTGCGAATCTGTTGAATAAATTATTCAGAGAATCAAAGTGGGTCTGAAGAAGTATCTAAATTGTGCTTTTTTTTAATGTCAGCAATGCACTGTTCATCAGTGCCTCTTGGGAAAATAGGTCAACTCACTGCACAAGCTGCTGCTGCTTTGCTGGAAGAAAGATGAAGGTAACCATTAATAATATACTGTAGCTTCTTCTCAGTAAGTCTACGCAGTATTGTGATGGGGACTATCCAACGTGTTTAGCCCTTTATGTATGCTGGAATCCATGCCCCAGGTTTGAAAAGAGCATATACTACAAACCAAAACTAACTTATTAACAAATGGCCCTGTGGTCAAGCAACCGCAGGCCCAAAACTAGGCATTTTAAATTGGTTCACAGCTAGAAAAGTTAGGACTGACAGAAAATTCACCAAACTAAATTAAACAGAAGCCAGCAGCTGTCAGCTATAGAGAACAGTGGAAAGCAGGATTAAAATGCGGAACCAGTTGCAACCAGCCTGAGGGCTGTGCGTTGGAAGACTGTTGTTGAGATTTTCTGACATCTTAACGGCCTGAGTATGTGCACATTACACCTCCCGACATGGCAACAGTGAAGGGCATTGGCACAACCCCATTGAATGATTTGAAACAGTTCATGACACCTTTGGACAAAGGCTGTAGTACTCACTGGAAGGTCAGGGGTGAGGGGCGATTTAAGAACGCACAACTGAAAGTCATCGCCTCAATCAAGACTCACAGTGAAGACTTGGCCTGGTTGACCAGTGGAGTGCTGACCACCAGGACAGAGAAAGAGAGAAAAAAGATCTACCCTGACCTGTGTGACCCACCTACATGGAAGGGAACTAGTCCTATAGCAGAGAGGAAGGAGATTCCAACGGCCCAGCTCAAATTGGCGGATTGTTGTAGGTAATATCATTTCTCGGATGGAGAGTTTGATAAACAGTAAATTTTGTGGGAATTTGGGAAATGCTCACATGATGTTTTTAAAACAGAACATTTTGTTAATAAAATTGAGTTGAATTCATACCAAATTGTCCAAGAGGGCTTCCGTAAAATGTTTTTAATCCATAAACAGGTTGAAGTGTCTAAAGCACTGACAACAACCCAGTAGGCAATTTAGTTTCATGACATGACACACGAAAAGCATTTTTTTTAATGCACAGTCACAAATTCTTAGGTTAGGTTCAATTCAAAGCAACAATCCTGGCTTTGTTACATACACCTGATGATTCTAAGGACAGAACTAAGATAATAGTTGTCTTTATCTGGTTCTTTTAATAAGACTCTCTGTTTAAATATAGGCCACTCTTCTCCAGTGGCAACCAATTACTATTAGAAAAGTAATATTGCTATCCATTTCCCATTCATTTTTCAGATTAATGGCCATGCATTAACTTTTGACACAGCCACCATAGAGCCATTTATCAGCTAGTAGAAAGTAGCTTTCATTTCTAACCATCAGTTGATATAAATGACAGGAAACAAGTCACTCACTATTTACATCTCCTTGATTTTCTAATGCTGCTTCGCAATTCCGACCTCAGCCCCATCCTGATATCTGGGAAAGTGAATAAGCTACTAATGATGTATCTGTGGACCTCTAGATTTCCTCCCCAACCCCAACCTTCACCCAATCATTCCCGTTTCTGCTTTTTGCAGCTCTTAATTACTTAGGTCTGCCACCGATCCCAGTCAGAGCAGCCACAGGATGAGCAAAAAACAGGAATGGCATGTTTCTCAGGAAGAGGCCTCATCTTTGGATCTGTCACTTGTAGTTATCAGCTCACATACTGGCGCTGCATTACCATAAAGTTATACTTTAGTTAGGGGGTGGTTTGTGGTGGGGGCGTGGAATTAGTTCATGCTTCAGGTCAGTCAAGCATGAGATCAGAGATAACTTCTGCTATAGAGGTTTCATATCAAGTCCTTGATGGTGTGACACACATGAAAATGCTGATGAGGATGCACTCTGCAGTGCTGAGTGTTCTGTGCGTTCTGCCAGATTGGACCCTCTTATTGTGAAGGAGTATTAAAGACTTCTCCTGTTACTTAGGAGAGGACACGGTGTGGATCTTACAGCAATATTCCCCTTTCAAATTCAGCGACTCACCACAAACATCCAAAAACACATCATAGTATTTTCACCGTGAGAAACTATTCTAAATTTTTTTTACCTGCTAGTGGGTGCTGGAATAATGCTAGAAGTGGACTTCTACCGTAGTTGAAACCATGTTTGTCGGTGAAAGTCAAGTTGATATATGAATGAATCTGAAATGGCCCAGGTTTACAACTGGTATTATCAAAGTGTCTTGTGGTGCAGTGGGTTCAAGTCCTGCCTGCTCCAATAGTGTGTAAAATATCTCTGAACAGAAAATATCTAGAAATGCAGCAACAAATGAACTGGTAGGACTGAACGATGTCATACCAGCACCAGATCAAGGGCTACCAGAGAGGTTTCTCCTGCAAATGCCATTTCCAGTGTTGGGCACCATCAGGCTGCGCAGAAATTACTGGATGCACAATGCCCACCCATTTGCAGGGCCTCCTAATTTTGTGCCTAAGTCTCAAGGGTCCTGAAATACGTGAAGGTCTTGTTAGAATGTCAGAATGTCATTGCATCACACATGGATGCAACACAGCTCACTTGTTTATTCATAAGCTCAGCTGATGACAACGGTAGACAATTAGTACCCTGCATAATTATTAAGTGTCCTGTGTTTTTATAAATGACTTCATTTTTTCCTAGGAACTGGGCATTGCTGGCAAAATTCTGTTATCCAGATTTGAGAATGTCAAGGTGAAGTACCTTCGTGAACCATTGCGGTCCAAGAGGCGTAAGTGCATCTACAAACCTGTTAAGGAGGGAGGTACAGGGTTACAGGGAACAGCCACACTTATCAGAACAAATCAGGTGATGTGTGACTAGGAGAGGTGGATGTGGGGACATTTTTAGAGAAGAAAACATGTCCTTTGAGGTCAAACTTGCTGCCTGTTTCCACTTCTATGCTGCTAATTAATGGATATCACAGTGCAGACTTCTTGAGATGGAGGAAGCTGGAATAGACTTTGGTGCTTGGCTACATAATGAATCAAGTGGGTGAACATTGAAAAAAATTATGCAGAAATAGATGGCCAAATATAAGCTTTATATCTTGCATGACAAAGTGGCTGTTCTTCTATGTGCATGCTGGCATGGTGAGAACTGTACGTGCGTCCTCTCAGACTGTAGCAATTGGTGTGATTGTCTCTCTGGGCATAGGAATCAGCAATCAGGGCTGTTCCCATGTCCTAAAACAGTCCCCTGGCCCAGCTAATCACTCACCTGAGATTTTCTCTGGGGCAGTCAGTTAATGTCTTGAAGGCAGATTTGATGTGTAACTAAGTGTGGGAGGAGATGGTCTTTGAAGCTATAGGATCAATCAGAGGCCTTCCAGTTTGAAGGAAACAATGGAATGTTAGCAACTGAGACAACGTTTCAAGTCAAAGCACCTTATCTCTGTTTTGAAATCCTTTATTAGAAAATGAATTCAGCAGCCAGTTTACCATCACAGTTGTGGTTTGGGCAATGAGATTGGACTGTGCTCCTGAATCCAGACAGGCTGGGAGGTTATCTAGGCCTGCTTGGTGCTTTGGCCCCTGTCCTCCCTTCTGGTAGCTTAGACCTGGCCCATGCCCTTCCTTTACTTAGCCATCATCAAGGGAGCCAAAATCCAACATGGTTTGTGCAAATTCAGTGCTCGGTCACACTGTTGCCTTGACTGCTTTGTGTGACAGACTGGTAAAAGTTTTATGGCCAGTTGTTACGTTATATGAAACACTAGGGAACCTGAGAGAAAAGACACGAGTTCAAACAGCCAGAGAACATCCTGCTGTCAAAAATCTCACCACCTAACTTCTGCGTATTATCCACTGCACCCATTAATTTCTGTATGATAGGTTGATACACAACATGATGCTTTTAAATAGCGGTTAGTTCTGAAGCTGATGGCATGGCAGCTATTCTTATTAGTGCTGCATAAGAGCATGAGCATGATTGTTTGAAGACGGAGATAAAGGTTTTCCTTCTTCTGGCTGCAGCTATTCTCTTGAATCTGTATTTATTCTCAGGAATCATACAAAGAAAGTCTAAAGGAAGATTCTTTATGAGAGTGCATGCCTCACAAGCTATGGCTTCAAACTAGATGTGTTGCTAATTACCTGCCTTAGTATGCACTGGCATCTACATCTTTTCTATTTACAGTCCATGCTTAATAGAAAATAAGTTGGCATACATAGTCCTCCACATACATAGCTGTGCATCACAGATTACTTTAAATGAACAGTGTTTTTGCTTCTTGGAACATACCAGCCAATAATCAACATAAAAAGAATTTGCTTCTATAAGATGCAATATAGTGGCAGATCACGAAGATCAAATTAGGCAACAGTTGTTATCACTCTCACCTCGACTGTAGCCATATGAAGCTCATCTATGACAATGAAATGCAACTTCTGGCTAACACTGGCACCTCCTCAGCAGCCATGACCAGGGCACTCACTTCCTTTTCTTCTCTGTCATGTGTTGACTAGTGAGCCTTACACATTGAAGTCTCTCAATTGTCAAGCCTGTAATATAACTTCACCATCTTGCATACCTTACTTGAGGCCCAGGAAAAAGTTGGAAAACCCCAAAACAGCACTCAAGAGCACCCAGATTTTACATAGGTCTCCTTTTAGCACACCTCAGCCTTACTGGCTGACTCGAAGAATTTATTAATAGTTCATACGTTGATATCACATGCTGGAAATTTTTGTAACAACATGGATTTATTATTGTGAGATAGTAGGAACTGTTGTATCTGGATTCTGAGACAATAAAGAACACAGCAGGCCAGGGAGTATCAGAGGAGCAGGAAAGCTGACGTTTCAGGCCTAGACCCTTCTTCAGAAATGGGGGACAAATTGGGGGCTCTGAAATAAGTAGAGAGAAGGGGAGGCAGTGGTAGAAGGTAGATAGTGGGGCAGATAGGTGTAGAGAAGATGGGTAGGTTAAGGAGGTGGGGATGAAGCCAGTAAAAGTGAGTCATAGAATCATAGAATCCCTATAGTGTGAAAACAGGCCCTTCAGCCCAACAACTCCACACCGAACCTCGGACCTTCCCACCCACATCCGTCCCCTTGTAACCCACCTTATCTACACATCCCTGAACACTATGGGCAATTTAGCCTGGCCAATCCCCCTAACCTGCCCATCTTTGGACTATGGGAGGAAACCGGAGAACCTGGAGGAAATCCACGCAGACACAGGGAGCATGTGCAAACTCCACACAGACAGTCACCTGAGGCTAGAGTGTAGGTAGGGAGTGGGGATGGGGATTGGTCAGTGAGGAAGGAGGGGCAGGGAGGTGGGATAAGAGACGGACTGGCTAAGGAAGTGGGGACAAGAGGGGTGGCTGGTCTTGGGATGAGATTTTGTGCTTGTAAAGTCCACATTTGAGACCATTGGGTTGTACACTGGAGGAGACTGAGGATGGACATATCATCCAAGGAGTGGGAGGGGGAGTTGAAGTGGTTTGTGACTGGGAGGCGTTGTCGTTTGTCACGAACCGAGCATAGGTGTCCCACAAAGCGGTCTCCAAGCCTCCGCTTAGTTTCCCTGATGCACAGGAAACCACATCGGTAACAACAGATACAATATACCACATTAGTGGATGTGCAGGTGAACATCTGTTTAATGTGGAAGGCTTTCTTGGGGCCTGAGACTGAAGTGAGGGGGAGGTGTAGGGGCAGGTGTAGCACTTCCTGTGGTTGCAGGGAAAGGTGCTGGGGTCATGGGACTAGTGGGGAGCGTGGAGCAGACGACGGAATCACGGAGAAAGCAGTCCCTCCAGAAGACAGAAGAGGGTGGGGAGGGAAATATATCCTTGGTGGTGGGGTCAGATTGCAGGTGGTGGAAGTGGCGGAGGATGATGCATTGAATCTGGAGGTTGATGGGGTGAAGCGTGAGGGCAAGCGGGATTCTGTCTTTGTTGTTATTGTGGGGAAGTGGTATGAGGGCTGAGGTGCAGGAAATGCAAGAGACGTGGGCAAGAGCATTTTCGTCCACTGTTGGGGATAAACTGCAGCCCTTGACAAACAAGGACATCTGGGATGTTGGGAGAGTAAAGCCTCACCTTTGGAGCAGATACGGCAGAGGTGAAGGAATTAGGAATAGGGGATGGCATTCTTGCAGGAATGTGGGTGAGAGGAGGTGTATTCTAGGTAGCTGTAGGAGTCAGTAGGCTTGAAATTGATATCAGTTTCCAGGTGGTTACCAGAGATGGAGACAGAGAGGTCCAGGAAGGAGAGAGAGGTATCAGAGATGGTCCAGGTGACCGTAAGGTTGTGATGGAAGGTGTTAGTGAAGTGGTTGAACTGTTCCAGCTCCTCGTGGGAGCACGAGGCAATGCCAATACAGCCATTGATGTAACAGAGGAAGAGGTGGGCGATAGGCCCAATGTAGCTGCAGAATCCATGTATCCTACAAAGAGGCAGGCATAGCTTGGGTCTATGCAGGTATCCATGGCCACCCCATTTGTCTGTTGGAAGTGGGGAAAATTGAAAGAGAAGTTGTTGAGGGTGAGGACAAGTTCGGCTAGGCGGATAAAGGTGTCAGTGGAGGGGACTGGTCGGACCTGCGGTACAGGAAGAAGCATAGGGCCTTTAGGCCATGTGCACAGGGAATGCAAGCATATAGGGTCTGGACATCCATGCTGAAGACGAGACGTTGAGTGCCAGGGAATCGAAAGTTTTGGAGGAGTTGGAGGTCGTGGGTGGTGTCGCAGACATAGGTGCGGAGTTCCTGGAGCGGGTGGAGAAAATGGAATCGAGATAAGTGGAGATAAGTTCAGCAGGGCAGGAGCAGACAGAGACAATGGGTCAACCAGGGGCAGTCGGTTTTGTGGATTTTGGGAAGGAAATAGAAATGGGCAGTGGGAGGTTGGGGAATGATGAGGTTAGAGGCTGTGGGTGGGAGGTCACCTGAAGTGATGAGGTTGTGGATGATCTGGGAGATGATGTTTTGGTGGTCGGGGGTGGGATCATGATCAAGGGGGCAATAGGAGGAGGTGTCAGAAAGTTGGCGCCTGGCCTCGGCGATGGAGAGTTCAGTGCACCAGATTCCAACTGCGCCTCCTTTGTCCGCAGGTTTTGTGGGGAGGTTAGAGTTGGAGCAGAGGTAGCAGAGGGCTGCATGTTCTGTGGTGTAGAGGCTGGAGTGGGTGAGCAGTGTGGAGAGATTGAGGTAATTGTTGTCACCACGGCAGTTGGAGATGAAGATTTTACTAGCTTCAAAATCTTGCCACCCCTGGCCTCATCCCAAGACCAGCCACTCCTCTCACCCCTGCATCCTTGACCGTCCGTCTTCCCTCCCACCTACCTGCCCCTCCCACCTCACTGACCAACCCCCATCCCAACTCCCTATCTACTCTCACCTTCATCCCCACCTCCTTGACTTGTCATTCTTCTCTCCTTCTATCTGCTCCACTATCTACCTTCTATCACTGCCTTCCCCATCTCTATTTATTTCAGACCCCGCTTCCCGTCCCCCATCTCTGAAGAAGGGTCCAGACCCAAAATGTCAGCTTTCCTGATCCTCTGATGCTGCGTGACCTGTTGTGTTCATCCAGTTCCACAGCATAGATTTATTATTCTCCTTTTTCATCATTTTACGTGAGCAGCGATTGTTCCCATATTCTGGCATTAAATTTGGTTGGCAGGTATATAACATACTTCTGCAGAGCTCTGTTTAGATTGGCAGCATGTAAATTACATCTACACTATAACTTTGGTCTTGCTTGGCAAGCTCTGGCGTTGACTGATATTTATCTTACACTAGCATAATTGCACTCTTAGATACTAAATAACCATGTGAAAATGCTGCGACACAAAAGGTTATATGCAATGCACAAAGCCCTTGAAAAATTCTGTAGTAAAGTCTAATGGAAATGAGACAGGAACAGTCAGAGAAACAATTATGGTAATATAACACACATGACTGGAGACTATGGGGAAAACTTCTTAAATGATGAGGGTTGAATGAGTGATAAAGCATGATGAGGGTGATAGACTGAGAAACAGTCTGCCCGAATCACAAGAATATGAAAACATTTCGGTTAAGGCTGTATATTGTTATCATTGATTTGGAAGAATGTCCAAAACCAAACCAAAGTGGTTTTATTAATGACTTTAAAATCGCAAATTGAAAATTAATTTTGATTTTGGACTTTCAAGCCTTAAAGATTTGTATTTATTCAGAGCTTTGTAAAAGTAAAAGCATTACGTGAATTTTAAAATGGTCTCTGAGCTTATTCATTACTCTTTCACTGACTGAAATTCCATCCCCACAGAATAATTCCTTAGATTTATTGTCATTCTCTTTCATTTCTAACTTGCTGAGGTTGCTTCTAGGATATATGGATTTATTGTCATGTGCTCAGTTCAGCTACTGAAAGTCATTAGTGTACACAGAATAATCTTGGCCCCTGAAATTTATTTAATTTGAAATATAATCAGATCTTTGGAAGAGCCATAGGATAGATCCCAGTGATAATGGGAACTGCAGATGCTGGAGAATCCAAGATAACAAATTGTGGAGCTGGATGAACACAGCAGGCCAAGCAGCATCTCAGGAGCGCAAAAGCTGATGTTTTGGGCCTAGACCCTTCATCGGATGAAGGGTCTAGGCCCGAAACGTCAGCTTTTGTGCTCCTGAGATTATGCTTGGCCTGCTGTGTTCATCCAGCTCCACACTTTGTTATCTAGGATAGATCCCAAACTTGTTTTCTAAAGGGAACCTCTAATTGCTGCTGAATAAATTCCTTGGTGGTTTAATAAATTGGCTCAGGTCAGTGTTTGATGGGCAGGTTTTCCTGGATATTAAATATTGTTCACCATTAGACATTGTCTTGGAAAGTATCCTTTCATGAGTTTCCATTTTTGCAGCCTTGTAACATTTGAAGCTCAGTCCTTTCATTCTAATACATAGAAATATCAACTTCCTTCTTATCTGTAAAACTAGATTGGATCACACAAAAAAAACCATTTGTTTTAGAATTGAAGCATGTTTCCATATGCGTGGTCAATCTACAATAACTAGTTTTATACCTATATACCTAGAAAGTAACTTAGAAAAAAATGCCTTGTGCTATTTGGTGAATAATTGTGATGTTCTCTTGTTTGGTTTTCTTTCATGTTTTGATATAAACCAGCAATATTAAAATCTGTGCTGCTTTACTGAATAGCTGACATTTTATAAGGATATGTGAACTAATTAGCACATTTTGCACAAGGCACCACACATCCAGCACATTGTTTCAAACTTACAGTGATTAGAGAAATTTATCACTAGAAGATCACCAGGTATATCCCTGTGGCTGTAATGTTAATAGTTGCACCTATAGAAATATATCATAGTCAGAAACCTGAACTTAACTTTCTTACAAGTGTAGGCTCAATTCCTAGACTGCTTGGCGTGTCCCACAAATGTAGAGAGAGTGACGGAACACTAGTGCTCACCCAGCATTCAAGTTTTGTCTGAGCTGATGATGGTGTGAGAAAGAGACCGAGGACTACAAAGGATGTAAAAGGGGTGTCCACAGATCTCAAAGTGTTCTGCAACAGGGAAAGAGGTTCCTTACCAAACTGTGCTGCTGTTACACCCCTAGGGTACTTAATGATCAGAGAAGCTAAGATGTGGGCAAGGTCAGAAGCCACATAACACCAAGTTATAGTCCAATAGGTTTGTTTGAAATCACAAGCTTTTGGATCTTCTTTGTCAAGATTTGGCATTAGAGTTCAGAAGAAGCCCTGGGAATCATTTATAGTTTAACTCAGCTGGGAGTGTGGGTGAAATAAACCCACAAGCAAAATTTCCTTGTTGTAATTGAGAACTATTAAAGGTCAGAGGAATCCAGATGAGTGCTATTTTGGTAAATCCAGCTGTGCACGAACAAGCTAGAATTGTGCTCAGTGTTGGAATTCAGCCTTGGGAATCCAGTGGAAGGCCTTTTTAGGAGAAGAAATTGAACAACCAGCACCTAAACAGTTGTTGAGGAATTCCATGCTGAATATCCATGGAGGGAGTTCCAAAGCCAAAACGCCAAGAGTGAAACAATTTCATATCAGGAAAAAAAAGTTAACAAAATTTGATGAGCATCTCTAAAGTTGAGACATTTTTAAGAATTTGCTGGGATTTGTGTTGATGCTGCTAATTTATGTGCTCTGTGAGATGTTTGACATCAGTTTGGCAGCTAACCAATGTTGCTGTATGTTAATTCTGCATATTACAATGTAAGTTGGAAATATCTGGTAGATTGTTATACTGTTTTGACTTTGCTTAGTAAAATTCATTTACTATGATAGTGCTGTTAAGAAGGCTTATGGTGTGTTAGGTTTTATTGTTAGAGGGATTGAGTTCCGGAGCCGTGATGTCATGCCAATACTGTACAAAACACTAGTGCGGCCTCACTTGGAATATTGCGTGCAGTTCTGGTCGCCCCATTATAGGAAGGATGTGGAAGCATTGGAAAAGATGCAGAGGAGATTTACCAGAATGATGCCTGGTATGGAGCGAAGGCCTTATGAAGAAAGGCTGAGGGACTTGGGTCTGTTCTCATTGGAGAGAAGAAGGCTAAGAGGGGATTTAATAGAGACATACAAGATGATCAGAGGATTATATAGGGTGGTCAGTGAGATTGTTTCTTCCCGAGGATGATGACGCCAGTTTGTACGAGGGGGCATAGATACAAATTGAGGGGTGATAGCTTTAAGACAGATGTCAGAGTAATGTTCTTTACTCAGAGAGTGGGAAGGGTGTGGAACGCCCTGCCTGCCAATGTAGTTAACTCAGCCACATTAGGGGCATTTAAACAGTCCTTGGATAAGCAGATGGATGAGGATGGGATAGTGCCGGCGATGGGCTTAGATTAGTTCACAGGTCGGCACAACATCGAGGGCCGAAGGGCCTGTTCTGCGCTGTATTGTCCTACGTTCTATGTTAAAAATACAGAAGCGTGTGGCTTTGTTCCCTCAGTAAGTGCCTGGGATATCATACTTTGTCTACTTTAAACAAAAAGCTGATGTTTCCTTACCAGATCGTAATAGAAATTTGGCATCTTTTCAGGGATTGTAACAACTGTAACACTGAAAAACAAGCAGTGTAAGGCACCAAGATTAGCTAAGGTTTTCAGGAAGCAGTTACAAGAAGTGGTCAAGGGAGTTGAGCTTGATTGAACATGCTTCACCTGAAATGAGTGAGTTCAATTTGGAGACTATTTTCCAACGAGTACACCTCCTTCTGCAGCCTCCATTCAAACGTGGAGTGGCCGAATTTAAACCTATTTAGATATAATGGGGGTAATTTTCAACCTCACTGCCTGGACTACTATGGCTGCCTATTGCTTGATTTTACATCAGGTTCTCAGTTTTGTTGTCAAGGTTTCCCTGGTTAAGTCCTTAATTTTTGCTCATTTGACCTAGCTCAAATGCCATACATTCAGATTAATGTGTTTTCAACCTATTGTGCTTCTGCATTTTAACCTCCCCTTGCGCATTATACTACTAGAATTAGAGTCCTGTCACTCATGTCAATCTGATTCTCTAGCGACAAATTGCACAAAGCTGGAAGCAATTTGGGAGCATAAAATTAGATGGTATTATGTCCAAAACCATTTTTGCTTTAGGTACTAATTATTCAATATCCCGCAGAGGATTAAATCATTTGCTACGTTCATCTGTGGAGAGAAAATGGTCAAATCATATTCATTACACAAAATTAGCTTTCTGGAGCATTTTGTTCTATTTTTCAAGTAGCCAATGCAACTATAGATGCTGCCCCCAGTAAAACCGAGTTATTTACTGTGATTTTTTTTTCTTGACATTACCTTCCACGCTGTGAAGGATTTGATGATAAGGCTTGTAACAATCACATTTTCCTGTCACTGTGGTAGGAGTAAAAGTAGGTGTTCATAATATTGCCCAAAATGCACCAGATTTACATCATTTATTGAATTGACAATTAGCTAAAGGTATCTGGCATTGTTGGACTTAGTTCATTACTTGTTTCCAGAAATACACGTCAAAACGATTAGCTCCTGCACTGCTTTTATTTCAATCTCACCACTATTACGAAGAGCAGAATTATTATAATCCATTCTTCAGAGTTTTACAGCCCCAGATTTTAATGGGCAATG
This sequence comes from Stegostoma tigrinum, assembly GCF_030684315.1. NCBI lineage: Eukaryota > Metazoa > Chordata > Chondrichthyes > Orectolobiformes > Stegostomatidae > Stegostoma > Stegostoma tigrinum. Next base: position 40,834,645 of record NC_081364.1, on the reverse strand, counting down.
GATTTTCTATTTCTGGAAGATGCATACGAGCTTTAAAGAACATACTGGTGACTTTTTTTTGGATTGTATTGTGTTTTTATAGCAATTATTTAGCTTTTAATATCAAAGAGCATGTCCTTTTAACTCTATTTTCAGACAGAAGGAGCAATAGTCTACAGCAGTAAGAATAAAATTGATAATCACTTATGCAAATTTGTCCTTCACTGACCTTGTCGTGAGTTTCACTAAAGTCTTTAGCTCTTCATAGAAGCAACCTAGCCAAAGGAATAATGTTCAAATCTTATATTTTACACAAAACCACCCTCATTGCAAAACCCTGTCTCAGCACAAAAGCAACATGAATGTAACAATTGTGTTAAGGCAAACTGAAAGATATTGAGGCTGGAAACAAATTCAGAAGCAACGAGAATGCAATATGTATAAAAAAATGCATTATTAATTGAAGAGGAAACCTTTCCAACATACCACCCCCAAGCATCAGCACCAGAAACAGACCAATGAGTCATTTATCTCATGACTGCTAAAATATGATGCTGTTGACACTGTAGGCATCATACCCACTAGGAAATGGATTGAGCTGCTCAGACTCATTTCATCTCAGATAGTTTCAGTCCAAAAAAATAGAAGGAACTTTCGTTCTGAGCTTGGAGATAAAGCTGGGTAAATCACGAACAAATTGGAGTACCAAGGCCAGTGGAATATGTAATTTGATGAAAGCAGGAATTAGGAGGAGAGAAGGAGATAACTCTCAGGCTCAATTCAACTGGAGAAGACATGCAGGATCAGACGAATCTAAGTACCCACATTATATACTGTATTTCCTTATCTAATATTTAGGTGCTTTGTGTTTAATAACTGGGTAGATCTTGTTACTCTTCAGTAGCTATTCTTTTTCTTGTACTCATTTATAGGATGTGGGAATTGTTGGTTGGTCCAACAATTACTCATCCCTAGTGCTCTTGAAAAGATGGTGGTGAACTGATTTCTTGGACATATTTTGTGTAGGCACACCACAAGCTTACTAAAGACTGAATTTCAGGATTTTGACCTAATGACATTGAAGGAATAGCAATATGTCTCTATGTTAAAATGGTAAGTGGCTTTGAGGAGAATTTGAAGTTGATAGTGTTCTTTCATATCTATTTCCCATGTCGGTAGCGGTCATAGGTTTGGCTAATGCTTTCTAAGGAGTTTTGGTGAACTTCTGCTGGGCATCTTGTAGATGGCATACATTGCTGATATATCAGTGGTGGGGTGAGTGAATGTTTACGGATATGGTGCCAATCAAGTGGCTGCTTTGTTCTGTATTGTGCCAAACTTCTTGAGTGTTGTCAGAGCTGCCCTCATCAAGTCAAATGTGGAGTCTTCGATCATATCCCGAATTGTGCCTTGTAGACAGGGACGGGCTTTAAGTAGTCAAGAGGTGAATTACTGACTACAGGATTCCTCACCTGTAGCCATTGTATTTATTTGGTTAATCCCGTTCAGTTTCTGGTCAATAGTAAACTTCAAAATATTGATGGGGAGGGGATTCAGTAGTAGCAATGCTTTTGAATGTCAAGGGATAATGGTCAGACTTTTACTTGTTAGGAATACATGACACATGTATGGCACAAATGCTACTTGACACTTGTCAGCCTACTCCTAGATATTGTCCAAGTATTGCTGCGCTTTGACATGGGCTGCTTCAGTATCTGAGGAATTGCAACTGGTGCTGAAAGATGTGCAGGTGTCAACTAATCGTCCCACTTCTCTTCCCATGATGGAGGGAAAGTCCTTGATGAAGTCGCTGAAGATGGTTGGGCTTAGAACTTTACCTTGAGGAAGTCATACAGAGATGTTCTGGAGCTGGGACATTTGACCCCTCTAACAGCTGCAACTGTATTCTTCTTTACCAGGTATGACTCCAGCTGGTGGAGAGATTTGTCCCCAGTTCCCATTAGTTCTAATTTAGCTAGGGCTCATGGATGACTCGCTCAGTCATATGTGATCTTGATGTCAAGGGAAAACATTCTCACCTCATCTCTGGAGTTCAGCTCTTTTATCCACATTGGGAACAATTTTGCAATGAGGTCAGGAGCTGAATAGCCCTGGCAGAATCCAATCCAACCATCAGTGTGCAGGTTATTGCTGAGCAAATATGGCTTCAGCACTGTGATGGGACCTTCCATAGGGGAATTACTGTTGGAGAGTACGGAATGGTAGTTGACCAGGTTGGATTTATTCTTTAATTGGTAGTTAAGACATACTCAGTTACTCCCAATTGTGAAATAGATTCCCAATTGTAGCAGTACTGGAACAGTTTGGCAAGGGAAGCTGCAAGGTCTGGAGCCCAAGTTTCCAGGACTACTGCCAGAATATTGTCAGAGTCCATAGCCATTGCATTATCCAGTGCCTTCAGCTACTTCTTGGTATCAATTAAATTAAAATAGCTGAAGACTGGTATCTGTGATGTTGGATACATTCAGAGGAGGTTGAAATGGATCATTTGCTTGTCACTTTTGGTTGAAAATTGCTGTGAATATTGTAGCCTTTTTTTTTGCACTGATGTGTGTGCCTCTCCCATCACTGAGACTGGGGGTATTTATGGAGCCTACCTCTCTGGTGAGTTTTTTTAATGATCCACCACCATTCACATATGCATATAAATAGGACTGCACAGCTTAGATTTGGTCCATTGATTATGGAATCGCGTAGCCCTGTCTTCCAATTACTGCTTCATTCAGGATCGTATACACTTTATTCAAGCACCCCTCATTCTTCAAATTCCAAAGGAAACTAGCCCAACTTGTCCAACATTTCTTTATAAGGTAACCTGCTCATTTGAGGTATCAATGTAATAAATTTCCTTTGAACTGCTTCCGACACATTTACATCCTTTCTTATATAAGGGAACCAAAACAGCACACTGACTTATCAGTGACCTGTGAGTAATATGTAACACCCTTACCTTTTTGTTTAAGTTTTCTTGTCACAAAGGATAGCATAACATTAGCTTTCATGATTACGTGCTGTACCTGCATACTAATGTCTTATGACTCTTGAATGAGAACATCTACACCTCAGAATTCTGAACTCTTAACTTTTCCGTATTATTAGTCTCCATATTCATATTCTCAATACAGTAGTTGAATCTAAAATGCAATTTTTTTTTGAAACTCCCTTCTTATGAGAGTTATTGCTCTATTTCAAAGGATTTCTGCCATTCATTAAAATATTTTCAAGGTTAAATTTAAGAATCTTAATTATGTTTGTAGCATTTTCCCACGACTTCTCATTTTCTTAATAGTTAATCAGAGCCTCTTTATTTTCTCTCCTCATAGTTCACATACTGGATGATGACAGGAAAATTGGCAGTTCAAAATAGATACTTTTTGAAGCACTCAAATGATGAGTCCTACATTGAGGACTTGAGAGCCTGTGTTCATTGCACATGGAACACAACAATATATGAAAATGTGGAGATTCAACCAAACCAAAGTAAGCTGTGGTCAGGCATGAGCGAGTGACTTAAATAAATTACCAGAAACTGTGCCAACTGCACAGTGGAGCGAACAAACTCAGCTGAAACAATTATTCCTTCCGTCCTCCTGGCATGCCTGGCTAATGTTGAATTTTTAGTATCTCAACTGTATGCTCTACAAATTGCGCTGTAAGAAGTAGACACTATCTGGTAATATTTTCAAGGCAAGAGTTAAAGATATGTGCGTTGTCTCTGGGATTAAAGCTCCAAAGTACATTGATACAGAAGTAAAAGAGACAAAAGCACAGGTGTGATTTCATAACTCCAAGCAAAAGGAGGCCATTCGGGATAGCTATACAGTTGCAAGTAAATAAGTGCTTAGTAAGGGTCTTGTGGCACAGTGGTAGTGTCCCTGACTCTGAAGCAGAACGTCTGCATCCAAGTTGCATCTGAACTGGGGCTGTATCATAGTATGTTGATTAAAATAACTATGAAAGCTTGGTATTGAGCTGGCAAAGCAAACACCATTGTAATAAAATCCAAGATAATAAAATGTGAGGCTGGATGAACACAGCAGGCCAAGCAGCATCTCAGGAGCTTTTGTGCTCCTGAGATGCTGCTTGGCCTGCTGTGTTCATCCAGCCTCACATTCTATTATCTTGGAATTCTCCAGCATCTGCAGTTCCCATTATCTCTGTAATAAAATCTACCTGATTTTTGTGCTTTTGATTTTACTTGCCTTCAATTACGTTACACACATTTAACATAGTACTTCACCCTACAACCACGTATCAAAAAAAAATTCAGTTTTTGAGGCATCAGTCTCAAAGATAATAAGGACATAGGTTTCATTGATGTTTGTAAATTTTCCTAATTCAAGTCAATTACGGTATTTAAATTAAAGTGCACTCTTTGAAAAGTGCTACTATAAGAATAGTTTTTTTCTTTCCCATTGATAGATTGTCTTCCAGATCTCAACCAGGGTAGTTTCCAACAGCTTCAAAATCTCTCCGCCCCACCTCCCCCCACTGCATCACTAAACCAGCCCAACTCGTCCCCGCCTCCCTAACCTGTTCATTCCTTTCTCCCACCTCAAGCCGCACCTCCATTTCCCATCTACCAACCTCATCCCACCTCCTTGACCTGTCCGTCCTCCCTGGACCGACCTATCACCTCCCTACCTCCCCACCTATATTCTCCTCTCCACCTATCTTTTCCTCTATCTATCTTCAGTCCGCCTCCCCTCTCTCCCTATTTATTCCAGAACCCTCACCCCATCCCCCTCTCTGATGAAGGGTCTAGGCCCGAAATGTCACCTTTTGTGCTCCTGAGATGCTGCTCAGCCTGCTGTTTTCATCCAGCTCCACACTTTGTTATCTTGGTTTCCAACAGTGTTGGTTGGGTGGAAAACTGTCTGATATTCAACATTGTGAAAATAGAGCAAATGACAGTAGTTTGGGGGTTATGTGAAGTAACAATATTTCCAAGTAGCTGAAAGCTAGATTGTTCTGGAAATAGATGCAAATAAAGTGATAGTCACATGATTGCATGCCTTTAAATCTATAATATATTGTTTGGAAGTTTATATATAGGAACAACTTGAATTGCAGGATGAGATAACAAAGAGAAAACATCTTACTCTGCTTGAATTACACCTCCACTGTTAGCCACAACAATTACATCAACAGTGACAAAGGAAATGACAAAAATGCAGGATGATTTTGAGGAAACGAGTGGCATAGCACAGTATAAAAAGCATCTTTCTCCCAAAATACTCTTAACTTTGATTCAATCTTTTGAAGTAGACATTATCAATCTAGAGCTCAAAATTATTTTCCTCAATTACAGTTACTCAATATTGTACCTGAATTACAGGGAAATTTTCAGCTAAAATTTCTGAGAAATCAGGCAAAATACTGTGGACACCAGACATCAGAAACAAATACGGAGACTGTTGGAGAATCTCAGTTCTGAAGAAGAGTCATACCAGACTCAAAATGTTAACTGTTTCTCTCTCCACAGCTGCTGCCATATAAGCTGACTTTCTCCAGTGTTCTCTGTGCTTATATCCGAGAATTCAGCCAAACTTTTAGAGTCCCTGCTAAATGTATGCTGTCTGCAAAGATGTTGTATTAGTCATAAATATACTTACATGCATGCTGCCAATAATTTTTTCCAATGCTACAGAAATATTGTACTGCAAAAAGATACTATAAAATTAATTACGGTGTCGAGTTCATGAGGTAAATTGTACTTGGAACAATATGTTTGAAGACTTTAGTTATGTATCATTTTGTATACTTACATTTGTAGAACTCAGAGGAGATTATTTTCTTGGTGCAAAGTAGAGGTTTACCAAAAACTGTTTGCATTTGTATAGTGCATTTTAATGTGGTAAGATGTCTCAAGCATTTGATAAGAAGGCTATCAGACAAAATTTGACACCACATGGAAAACAGAGATATGAGGGCTTGTGACTAAAAGCTTTGTCAATGGAGCATCTCAAAAGAGGTTCAAGAGGTTGAGATTCTGAAATTTTAGGAGAGTTCCAACACTGAAGACTGTAAAGTCAGAAGAATCAGTTGCCATTGTGATAAAGTATTAAAAACAGACGTTATTTTTGCCTCATGATAAGTTCTGTAACTGGCAGGTATTTTGCACAGATAGACATTTTATGCAGAATTACATAATTTTGTGCAATTTTATGATTAAGAAATAAAATCAGAGTCGGAAGCCAATATTGCATGGAGGAGGCTGCAGTGAGAAGAAGGAGGCACTATGAAAGGATTTAAACATGAAGATGAGAGTTTTAAAAGTGAGGTTTTGGTGGACTGAGAGTTCATAAAGTAATCAAACACCAGCGTGAAAGGGGCTTGTTGCAGATCTAGATATGGAAACTAGAATTCTGCATGAAAGCTGATTTGTAAATTAGATTTTGGGGTCACACATAAGAATTGCATGAGTTGACTCTGACAACATCACAATAGTTAAATCTAAAATGGTACTTGTTGTAGGTTGGCTTTGAGATGGAGGAAGTACAAGGTCATTTCAAGACTAAGTAATGCCAAGGAAGAGTCCATTCTAATTGTCAGGTAAATTGCAAAAAGACTTTCAGTGATTCAAACTGACTTTTCATTTCATACAAATATTTCTATAATTGTACAAAGGCTGCAAGAAATATTTCCCGATAATTATTTAAAATGTAAGGAGAAATTATTTTTCTTCTCATATTAAACAATTCACTGGAGGATAGGGATCCACAATATAGTCATTCTTAATAATGGGGAATGTCAACACTTCAGCAAATCGTATGGCTGAAGCACTTGCAACAATATCCAGCTGGAAGTGCCCAGTGAATGGCTCATCTTGGCCTTCTCTGACTATCTCTGGCATCACAGATACCAGTTTTAAGCCAATTTGATTCATTCTATGTGATACCAAGAAACAAGTGAGGGCATTGGATGCTGCTAAGGTTATAGGTCCTGAAGGCATTCCAGTCACAGCAGTGGCAATTTGCGCTCCACAACTTTCTAAACCCCAAGGCAACCTGTACCAATGCAGCTACAACATTGACATCTACCAACGATGTAGAAAATTGCCCAAGTATGTCCTATACACAAAAGCCAGACAAATCCATCCTAGTCAATGACTGCCCTATCAGTCTACTCTTGATTATCAGTAAAATAATGAAGAGAGTCATCACGGTGCTATCGAGCAACACTTGTTCAGCAATAACCTACTCACTGATATTTAGTGTGGGTTTTGGCAGGGCCACTCAGCATCTAATAACAATACAGCCATAGTTCATACAGGAGCAGCAGAATTGAACTTCAGAGGTGAGGTGAGGTGAGAATGACAGCCTTTGACATCAAGGCCTCACTTGATCAAGTGTGGCATCCAGGAGTTCAAGCAAAACTGGAATCAATAAGTATTTGGGGCAAACTGTCCACTAGTTGGAATCATATTTGGTACAAAGGAGGATGGTTGTGATTGGTATAAATCAGTCATTTCCACTCCAAGATGTCTCTGCAGGAGTTTCTCAGGATAACATCCTATGCCCAAACGTCTTCAGATGCCTCATCAGTGGCCTTCCATCATCATGAAGTCAGAAGTGGGTGCTTTCACTGTTGTTCACACAATCTTCAGCATCATTTGTAACCCCTGAATACTGAAGCAATCTATTTCTAAATGCAGGGAAGACCTGAACAATGCCCATACTTGAGGTGGCAAGTGGCAAATATAATTTGTGTCAAAACAAATGTCAGGCAGTCGTGATCTCCAAAAAGACATAATCTGACCAGTGCTCTTGACATTCAATTGCATTACCACCCCATTGAATCAACATCTTGGGAGATATTGTTGACCAGAAATAGAACTGGTTGTGGTTTAATCTCAGGGCCACCACGCCTCAGGCAAGGAGAAAGGTTGAGAAGGAGAGTTCTTCATGGTATCCTCAGCCACTGCAGGAATTGAACACATGCTGTTGTCACCACTCTGCATTATAAACCAGCTGTCCAGCCAAGTGAGCTGACTGACATCCTGGCATTTAAATACTGTGGCTACAGGAACAGGTCAGAGGCTAGTGATCTTGCGGAAAATAAAACTCACCTTGTGGTTCCCTAAAACTTGTCCGCTATCTATAAGTCACAAGCCAGGAGTATGATGGGATATTCCCTTCTTGTCTGGATGACAACAGCTCTGGTAACACTCAAAGAGCTTCATACCATCAAGGGCAAGCTACTCTGTTGATTGACACCAGATCCACAAATATTCAGTCCCATTGCAGCATTGCATACTATCTGCAAGATGCATTGCAAAAATTCACTAAAGCACCTACAAAACCTATTTCTACAATAATCTAGAAGAACAAGGGCAGACAATACATAGAACAATGCTATATCTGGGGGTATGTGCCAAAATTGGGAGACCTATCTAGCAAACAAGTCAAGCAATGGAATCACACTTTACAGGCAATGTCCCAGATACCCCCATTACCAGTTCTGGATATGTCCTGTCCCATTGACAAGACAAACCCATCAGAGGTGATGGCACAGTGGTAATATTAAGCAGGACTAATGATCGTGTTGTGGATTTCTCATAGACAGGAAACCAGGAAGCAATTGCTCTGAATATCCATCACGTCCAACACATTTCATCCCAAATCTTCCAATTCAACCTCCTCAGTGCAGGTATGCATACAGAGTGCTGAATTGGGAGGTCAGTTGTTTGCTTATCCAAATGTTACATCAGGTTCCTCAGTACCGACATAGAAAAGTATTGCAAAATACTGCAATACCTCTGATTCCAACTCAGAATTGGACATTTTCTTCAAAGGTTTTGAGGAATAGGGGAACTGTCCAATTGAAACTTCCTAGACAACTCAGACAGAAGTAAGGGCATCAGGATGGGTGCCAAATGGTATTTCAGTACTCTGTCCAGTCTCTGATGATCAGGAGGCCGGAAATATTTGGTCACAGGCAAACAGCCATATGGATTATTGGGATGTACATATTTGCAGTTGAAATGTGAAGAACCGTACAAAAAACTTGGAAACTTGACAATACAGTGTGGAGCTAGAGGAACACATCAGTATCAAGCCCAAAATGTTGACTTTCCTGCTCCTCTGATACTGCCTGACCTGTTGTGTAGGCAATATCAAAGGAACAGGAAAGTCAACATTATGAGTTTGATTCTGCTGTGTTCCTCCAGCACCACAATGTATTAACTCTGACTCCAGCGTCCGCAGTTCTTGCTATCTCCTTGAAAACTTGACAGTTTTATCAAAAATTTTAAAAAAGCATTACATAAATGTATAGAACATAGAACAGTACAGGCTCTTTAGCCCACAATATTGTGCTGACCTATTATCCCAGTAAGATCAATCTACCCTGCATATCCTACATTTTACTATCCTCCATGTGCCTTTCCCAGAGTCGCTTAAAAGTCTCTAATGTATCTGACTCCACTATCATCGCCGGCAGTGCAGTCCACACGCCCACCAATCTCTGTGTGAAGAACCTACCTCTGACATCTCCCCTATACCTTCCTCCAATCACCTTAAAATTATACCCCCTCCTAATAATCATTCCTGCCCTTGGTAAAAATCTCTAACTATCCATTCTATCTATGTCTCTCATCATCTTGTAAACCAATACTCCTGAGCCCTTTACCATTAAGAATTAGATAAGCCCTAGGTAAATTACAGACAAAAGAAGATTGGTGTCAGCTATAGTACTGACCTCTAAAGACTCCTGTGGGACAATTTCCATGGCTGTTGCGTCATAAATGGACCATAGGCAGTGGTGAAGCCCCTGGAGAGCATGCAGACTGCACCCCTAACTGATGGTGCTGGAACCTTTGACCAACAGGGACTCCTCTTGACTGGAATGAGGACTAGTTTTTACATAGTTTCCACCATGGCCATCTGATTGGATCAATGTTGGGGGCGGCACGGTGGCTTGGTGGTTAGCACTGCAGCCTCACAGCGCCAGGGGCCAGGGTTCGATTCCAGCCTCAGATAACTGTGTGTGGAGTTTGCACATTCTCGCTGTGTCTGTGTGTGTTTCCTCCAGGTGCTCTAGTTTCCTCCCACAGTCCAAAGATGTGCGGGCTAGGTGGATTGGCCATGCTAAATTGCCCATATTGTTCAGGGGTGTGTGGATTGTAGGGGGATGGGTCTGGGTGGGATGCTCTAAGGGGCGGTGTGGGCTTGTTGGGCCAAAGGTCCTGTTTCCACACAGTAGGGAATCTAATCAATGTGCAGTGCGCTGTTCATCAAGACATTCTTCTGCCCCCAGGCGTCACTACTGACAAGCATGGCGAGGCTGCATGTCTGCACAAAAGATCACCTCAAAATGGCAGCAGTGGCTGCCTTTGGCTCTGGCTGGTGTGCTAGCATGCTGGCAGGCCTGGAGCAGCTTGCAGGCTGCAGGTTGTCACTGAGTGAGGGAGTTGTAAAAATGCAGCCTGGAGATGTAGCTCCATTTGTGAGCTGGGTGTGTCTCTATGAGCACGGTGTCCCTGCTGTAGCTTTTCAGTGCCAGTTGCTGGGCAATGTGAATCTGTGCTTTGGCAGATTACATCTGCTGACCAAATCTTTAATGATTTAATCACAGGCAGAGCTAATACAGATCGACTCTTTGACTATATTCAACGCACCCAGGTTAGAATTGATCTAAAATACAAGCATCCTCTTTTGTCAACATTATCTTTCGGATCAGAGAAATTGAAACTTTAATTAAAAGTCAGACCTGCTGCGAAAGCTATGATAATAATGAAAAATGAGTCAATTAATAAATTTATCTAATGCCATAATTTCTTTTCAAATTTCTCATTTAAAATTAATGTATTACATGTAAATTTCATAACATTCTTTTTTGATTCTCTCCTCCCTTAAAATATTTTTAGTCTTCACAAGGATTGTAAAAGCTACCTTGTAATACCATGTATTCTTCACTGCTAAATAAAATACAGTTCATCTTTGCCTTTCACTGTGCTTCATTTTGTAAATAATCATAAGTCGTACAGAATCTAAGTATTTGGGACTATTATCTTAACTTCATGAAAACTGCCCGATTCCATTGACAGCCAAAAAGAAAATGGTTCTATCTTTACTTCAGTCACCAACAACTCCAAATCTGGTTATGATTATGAATCTTTTAAATCTGCTTGATAGACTCCATATCTACCATATGTTGCGCACTAAAAGGAACAATTATTCAGTTTCTCATAAAAATTTATGCCTACAAACCCTGACCTAAAACATCTTAGCACAGCTACACAGCCTGGAAATTAGACTTGAGGGGCTTTTTTGACACAGAGATAGTGCCTTTGAGCTAGGAATCTACAGTTCAAGTCCTAATTGGTCCAGAGGTACATCATAACACCTCTGAACAGGTCAATTACCAATATCTAGACATTACATTTGGTCATCGTAGTAACCAACAGCATAAACCCTGATAAATCAGAAGATCAATAATTGGGCTGGATGAAAGAAAGGTACACAAATTATACCTGGCCCATTTCTCTTATTCTGCATTGGGTAGCAGGAACAGATATGCCGAAACTCAGCAGAGATCATTGAGATAAACAATGTAATTGTACTCAACAGACAATCAAACATATTCCTAGAAAAAGTATTTATGGACTGTGATGAGAAAAGAGTTCTGTTATTCCAAAACAAACTTATTTGGGTCTCAAGAGCTTCACTTAATTTTCCTAAAAACTGCTATGATACATTAATCTATAATATTAACTTTTTTTTAACAAATGTAGATAATGTGCAGGCTTTCTGTCAAAGTATTAGAGAGGCTAATGGCATTGACCAGTACTTAGCGTGACTAATTCAGGACATTTGGGGTGAAGAAGATGCACACATAGTTAACCTAAAATGTCTAAAGGTTGCAGATCAATATACATTGTTCAACTGAGGGTATTATAAAGCCAGCTTTCATTGTCTGGTTGACCATTGCATTGCATCAAGCTACTGTATTTGGAAGGTGGTTATGTTTTAAAATCTCAAAAGAAGTTGTTACTCATCCATTTTGACTGAAGTCCATTTTAGAATGATGTCATAGAGGTTAATGACTGGCACTCAATCTATCTTGTCCTAAAAATCTTCAATTAAGCGTGATATTGCATTCTTTCAGCTAATAATTACTATTGGAGATGCTAACAATGTTAAATTCATCATCTAAAACTTTGCTATACTAGATCTTTAATTTCATTGCCTGATTCCGTATATTAAATGTATTTTGTAAAATGTACATTGTGGCCTCCAAGATGGATTCCAGACATTTCAAAACTTCAAGTATGTCATCTCTGGAAGTTTCCAAAGTGGATTACAAAGGAACAACGCTGATCACACTTGCTAATATCAAGAATCACAATGAGAATCCTTTTCTGACATTGTCTCAGACCTTATTAGACATGAGATAAATGAAACTATGGCTCCTTCAGAATAAGAAAATGCCTTGTTAAGTAATACAAGATTTCTGCTCAGGTCGGGGAAGACTGCAACTGCTTTATGGAAGTACCATGAAAACTTACTTGGGATCATGATTTAGCGGCTTGAAAGCTAGTCACGTGATACAGCTACTGTGAGAACTTTCACAGCCCTGTCTCCAAAACGAACTTAAAATATTACAAGTTGCTACAAAGATGAAAAGTGCACTGATCTTATTCTTTCACTTCTCTGAAATCTTTATCAAATGCTATGCCATGTGTACTGCAACCCAGTTGAAGCATAACTGAGGACGCCAAACCAGTTCAGCTATCTCCAATACAACACAGATAAAACAGTTACATCTTTAAACTGATACCACAGATCACCAAGGCGACATCTGATCTTAGTGCTTTTGCCTATGAGTTCTAGCTTTTATTATTATATACTCCACCACCCTATAACTTGTATTATGTGTGCATGTATACTAAACTATCCCATTATTTATGATGGTCTATCCAATTATATATTGAGATCAATTTCAGTACACAAATCTGGCAATAGTAAAACATCAGTGAAGATGCAAAGCTTAACACGACATAGTTTGAAAGAAGTCATTATAAACATGTAGTTTTCTCATTAACCACATAGACACACACACACACACATGCACACATGCACACACACACACACACACACACACACACACACACACACATACATTAAAGAAAATGGTGAAATGAGAGACAGCATATTAATGAATCCATATTATGTAATAATGACAATCATGATGTGCAAATAATCCACATTAATAGGTCCTTCATTAAAAGAATCTCATCTCATGTCCAGGATTTGGTAGGGAAATGTGCCTTTTTGGTCCTAATGTTGAGAAGGGTCTTATTTGACATCATAGCCAATTTTCCTAAATTTATCATCATAGCTCATATTATTGGGGGCTAGGCAGGCACACCCTATATCTCTACCTGAGTGACTTTTAGTAACAAAACTGAAACTTATTTAATGCACTGAATCTGACAGGCTTTTGTTTTATCTTGAGTGGCAGATAATAAAGTGCATACTGAGTTGGCAATATCCTATCCTTTAAACAATTGAACTTTTCTTTAACCAAACCAGAAGTCAGACAATGAGAAGTCAGCTTATCCCTTTCATCTGTGTTTTTTCCATTTGCTACTCATATCTCTCTCATACTCTCTATATTGTGATGTAACATGTGTAATTTATGCATATACATGAATATAAGTCTATTCTAGACTTTGAATTTTGAACTCATGGCATTTGGATTTTAGTCTATGTGTACGACAAAGTTTAATAATTAACTTGCCAGTATTTCTTGAGCTATGACTTTTTTTAAACCAGTATGATTGGGTCTATGGAATGGTAACAAGATTTTACTTGCATTTGGTTAGTTTTATGAGTAATCAAAGTAATTTTGAAGAGCATTAGCTTGCTTTCAGTTAGAAAAAAAATCATCTATTTGCTTGGGGACAAACCCTTAGCTTGGAATGATTTTTCTTTTAGAGCAGTTTTAATTGAGAATGATGAAGAAATTTATCTAAGAGAAAGGAGTTAGTCCAGAAAAGCCAAGAAACAGGCTATTTTAGTTAAGGGTTTTAGCCTGCAATTTCCAGAACTTAAATGCTTGGTTAGAACCCTGAAGGGATTGTTTGAAGTTGAGAAAATCAAGGAAGAGTCCACCAAACTCTCAAGACCACAAGTTGAAAGCAAAGGTTAAGTCAAACCAATAAATATAACAGAGAAGAGAAGTCTCTATGTTTGAGTACTATTAAGGTATGCAATTGGAAGCGATGGAATTCTGTGTTTCGATTGTGTTTCAAAATCTTTTAAATTATGTAATTTATAAATACATTGATTGATTTATTCGATTTTACCTTTTTTATTACATAAGAAACTTCTATTTTATCGATTAAACATTAAAACATTGTTTATACATTGCATGTTTGGTGTTCAGTGAAAGAACATCTCATTAGACAAAAACAAAATAAAATATGATCTCCTGAACCAGATTTCAATCTGGAAACTGACTTGCTTATTAATAACTTCAGTTGGAATGACAGCATTATTAAATCCTTATTTCCCTCACCCCCTATACCTGACTTGATATTGATCTCACTCATTCTAATTTATATTTTCTTTTCAGATCTTATGCTGTTAATTTTACTCTCTGGTTGGTTAAAGTGATTCAGACCTGCCTTACCTGTCCATTCAGGTTAAAAATCACCTATTTCTTGCTCTATGCAATTGTAACTCATATTTCCAGTAACCTATCACTCCACATTTCAATTTTGAAACATTCTTGTGTGACATGTCTGACAAACGGCAAATGTCATTTGATGCCTTAGTACATAAAAAAGATATCCAATTATCATAGTTGCATTGCTGTCTGCTACCTCTGGCTCACAACACAGTGCTCTCAACACTTAGGGTTCCTTACCAGGTCACATCAATGGTCCTATTGTCATGATTAAATTAGTTTTATCCCTCTCCTTACTGATGGTAAATTTCTTACTGATATTTCATGATCGGATCTCCTCACAATCGTAACAGGCAACTGCTTATTCCTTAAGATAGAGTGAGGCGTAGAATCATCTTGAACTTATCTCTGTCTTGTCAATGAAACAATTAAAATAAACTCATGAAATTCAGGAGATTGCCACCAATTGAAAAGCAAATGCGTTATCAAATCCTCAGGAAAAATCCCTGGGAAAATTAGGTACAAATATATCCAAGAAAGGCTGAAATAAAAAGTTGTAATAACATTGGGAGGGAAAAAATATGACTGATATTTCCTAGCTGCCATTATCATATTTCCCCAAATGTCCTCTCCTGGGAGTGGCAAAAAACAGAGGAAAACATAGAGATAGTAAGGGAATGAGGATTCTTGAACTCCCCTCGGGCAAAATAAAAGTAACAAAGATGAGAGTCAAATAATTGAATGTTCAACAATATAGCTGGCAGGAGACAATGGAAATGAGTAAAGTCTTAAAAAAGTGTGTAATCAATATCATAAAAACATATAATGTGTAATGCAACACGATTTCAAACGTATACTTGTTCTATCAGCTATTATGTGCCAGTCTTTAACCTTCTCATGTACAGCCAAGAATGCTCAGTTACAGAGTAATTGGACAAACCCAGATGCTGTCGTCATGATTGTTCCCACCAGAGCAAGCTAATGCAGTTGGCATGTCAATCTTGCCCTGTTCTCAGCACACAGTCCAGATTGTCACTGCTTCATTTCAAGATGCTTCTGCAGGGTGGCAGCTGCCAGACATTCAAGTGTTGGCCTCAGAGAGGTCACTTGTGACACTGCAGGCTCACACCTCCAGATGTCCTGGGCAACAGTAGCTCATGTCAGCTCAATTTTATGATCTCTACTTTTAACTAATTGGAGAAATGATTGAAAATGGAGAAGACTGAACAAAAGGTATTATCTGCTTTGCTCACAACATATCTACGGATAGAGATGTTTGAGATGCAGAGATTGCCAAATGCTAATCTATTGTCAAAAGTGCATTATCTTGTCATAGATTCAGTGCATATGTATTTTTGGACAATTTTTCACATTGCAGATACAACAACAAACATACCATAATTTCCCACACCACATGACGCTGCCTGCCTCATTTGCACCTGATCCTGTATCTCTGAGACAAAATTCTCTGAGTTGCACATCGCGTGCAAAATACTCAAAGTTGTGTTCTGCTTTTGAATACATCTGGACATCGGAATTCAAGAAGTTTGTGAACAAAATGAATCAATAACTACAACAAAAACATTCGGAATGTCACATATACATTATGTTGATCAATGACGCCTGTTAATGTATGGGCTGACATTTAAAGAACAAAATGTATTTGAAGTGTTCTCTCAAACTTTTGGGATGAATTGCACTGGATACCATTTTGATGAAAGCATTAATACATGTGCAGTGGCCAACTGCTGGAGATATATACAGAGAGCAGTATGAATCCTTGAGCAATTGTTATGTTGGAGCTTCGTGCTTTACTTAATCTTGCACAGCTGAATTCATGCTAGGCAGCAAAAAGAACCTTGAACAGGCATTACTTAAGGGAATAATCAATTGTTTCTAAGTTAGTTTATTTCTTCTGGCTGTTGTTTTAATTCCATGGATGTTTTGTGCTTCTTCAAGTGACAAAAGCCAATAGGCAGTGGTAGGTGCTGACTTGTTCTGACACATCAGCTTCTGCACAAATCAGTTGGTATTGATAGACATTATTGTTGTGATATAGCATGGCTCAGGAAGTCAACAGAGGTCACTGAGAGCAGGGCAAGCTCCCAAAGGATTGATGAAGGGTTCTTATCAGGAGCTCAAACCTGCCTTGTATATAAAACAGCAATGCTCTGATCTGAATCTCAATGAGGAGTAAGGTACAAGGTATCTGTGAGGATTTTTTTTACTGATGTCCATCACTAGCTGTAACCACAAGTACAATGACGAAGCAGAGCTAAGACTATACTGGCAATACAGATCAAGTTGACTGTAACTGTGAACATCTATGTTTCTGGCTCCTGCCAGACTGGAACTAGAGATATTCTTGCAGTTTGCTATCCATTGTTGTGAGAGAAAGGTCATTGATACGCTCTATTCATGATACATCTTGCAGAGAGAAAGGACAGAACAAGTGCATATCTTCTCCACAGGACAGGGTCATATTGACAGGCGCTATGTATGTTAACTTTGATATTAGAAGATAAGAAAAGGGAGATGAAGTAGAATATTTGTCCCCTCAAGTTTGTTCTACATTTTATAAGATCATGGCTGATCTGCTCCAGAAATCAACTCCTCTTTGTACCAGCTCCTCAGTACCCTCTATTCCTAGATATTTCAAAAATCTACCTACCTTTTCTTTAAAAACTTTCTGTGATCTAGCCTTTACAGATCTCTGGTGTACTGAATTACAGACTCTCTAAGAGAATAAATTCCTTTGCATATCAGTTTTAAATGGGTATTCCCTTTGGAGAATTTGGAGAATTTCCCATTAAGGGAAATATCAGATCTCAACACGAAGCTCCTCCTTACACCTTACAAACAGAAATTGAAGCATGATGACCCAGTACAGAAAGTATTGAAGCATTGTCTGAGAGAACAGAAGGACTTTTTTGGGTCTGCTCGGAGTTGATGGACTGGACCAGCCTATATTCAAGAACTCAACAGCCAACCTAAATGGGCATGCTACTACAGTTACAGATTTCTGAATGTTCCGGAAACCATAAATAAACCAAGAGATCCGCTCCCTACTGTAGTCCAGGTCTGCGGCTACATGTCGGACAACCCTGACTTGTACAGGAAATCCAGGTATGGCCTTCATCAGGCCATCAGCAAAGGCAAGCGGCAAAACCAAACTAAGCTTGAGATCCAGACTAACCACATAGTCAAGTGTGAAGCTGGATGAACACAGCAGGCCAAGCAGCATCTCAGGAGCACAAAAGCTGACGTTTTGGGCGTAGGCCCTTCATCCGATGAAGGGCCTACGCCCAAAACGTCAGCTTTTGTGCTCCTGAGATGCTGCTTGGCCTGCTGTGTTCATCCAGCTTCACACTTTATTATCTTGGATTCTCCAGCATCTGCAGTTCCCATTATCTCTAACCACATAGTCACTTGTCATTTGTGGCAAGGCTTGTACAACATAACAGGCTACAAATTGAAGTGGGACAGAATTGCAGATGACAGTACATCCCTACTCAATGCATCCTGGGCTTACTTTGAACAGAAGATCAATGAAGTGGCGTCACATATCCCAACAGCCTTCAATGTACCCATTCCTTCGGTCACTGCCATAGACGTCAAATTAGCCTTCTCAAGAGTGAACCCACAGAAAGCAACTGCATCAGATGAAGTTGATTGAACTCTGATTGTGAGTGGATCAGCTGTTGTGAGCATTTGCAGACATAATTAACCTCTTCTTACTACAATCTTAAGTCCCTACCTGCTTCAAGAAGACCATCATCATACTGGTGCAAAAGAAAAATCGCGCAGCATGCCTTAATGACTATGATCCAAAGGCTCCGACCTCAATAATAATGAACTGCTTTGACAGGTTAGTTATATCTCATATCACCTAGAGCCTACCAAACTGCCTTGACCCTTTGCAATTCTGCTATTGGTGCAATACATGTACCATAGAAAACATCATAACTGGATATATCACAGTGTGGTAAGGCAACCCAAGACCAAAAGAAACTACAAAGAGTCATGTAAACAGCCCAGTCCATCACTCAAACCAGCCTTCCATCCACTGACTCCATCTATACTTCCTGCTGCCTCAGGTGAGTAACCAACATAATCAAAGACACCCTGGTTATACTCTCTTCCAGCAACTTCTGTTGGGCAGAAGATATATAAGTTTGAATACATGTACAAACAGTTTAAAAACAGGTTCTTCCCTACTGTTATCAGACTTTTGAATGGACCTCTTGAATGTTAATTTTGATCTCGCTCTCTGCACCTTCCATCTGGCTGTAACATTGTATTCTACACTCTGTTCTGCTACCCTGATGCAGTTGGTAAGGTACAATCTGCATGCACAGCACACAAAAATAACACTTTTCACTGTACCTCAATATATGAGGTAGGCCCAGAGCTTGGACTTTTGACAGGGGTGGTGCCTGAAGTAGGGACTCTTGGCAGCAGTAGGCCCACAGCCTGGACTCTGGGCAGTGGTGGTGCGTGAAGTGGGGACTCCTGGCAGTGGTAGGCCCAGAGCCTGGACCCTTGGCAATGTCTGTGAGGTGGTGGTGGCACCAGAGCTGGGTTATCTTGGGCCATTGGCATTTTGGTTGCTGCTGCCGGACCAGGACTCCTTGAGGACCAGAACACCTTACAGAGACCTTGCAGAAGCTTGAGACCCTAGTTTGAACAGAAGATGAGCTCTTATCTAAGTCATTTCTTTTTATCCTCATTGTACCTGAAAATGGTGCTGGATTGCAGCAACAAAACACTTTGCATTGTACCTTTCAAGATATACGTGACAATAAGTAAATCATCATCATTGCATGTGACAACAATAAATCAAACTTAAACTCAAACATCTTCTCAAAGTCTGCGCTGTCAAGCCTCCTCAACATCTTGTAATTTTTAATAAGGTCACTCTCACTCTTTGAAACTATAACGAAGAAAGGGCTAGCCTGTTTTACTATTCTTAATAAGTCAACTCTTCATTCCTGAAATCAGTCAAGTGAATCCCTTTTGAACACCCTCCAAATCCAGTTTATCCTTTCTTAAATATGGAGTGCAAAACTGTGCACAGCACCCAAGTGCGGTCTTACCAACACTCTGTGTAATTATAACAAGACTTCCCTATTTTTAAACTCCAACTCACAGCTTTAAAACCCAATATTTGTCTTTTTAATTACTTGCTGCAACTACATTAAACCTTGTTGTGTGTCATTCACAAGACACCCAGATCTCTCTGCTGTCCTCTTTTGAAGTTTCACTTCATTTTAATGTCTTTTGATTCTTCTACTTTCCTCACGCACACATATAATAAACTTAATCTGCCATGTTTTTGCCCACTCACTCACCTTTTTTATATCTCCTTGTACATCCTTACATCTTTATCACACCATGCCTTCCCACCACACGTGCTATTTGAAAATTTGGATACACTACACTCTGCCCCTTCCACCAAGTCATTAATATAAATAG
The DNA here is from genome assembly GCF_030684315.1 of Stegostoma tigrinum. NCBI lineage: Eukaryota > Metazoa > Chordata > Chondrichthyes > Orectolobiformes > Stegostomatidae > Stegostoma > Stegostoma tigrinum. Next base: position 40,814,533 of record NC_081364.1, on the reverse strand, counting down.
TGAACAACTGGGGATATGGTACTGATCCTTGTGGCACTCTATCAGTTATGACTTTCCAATCGGAAAAACACTCATTCACTCTGAACAGTCCAGGCATCAAAACGTCTTCTTAAGGAGGCCAATGGTGTGTTCCAATATGGTCTTTGTAGAAACATGAGCAGTATTGTTCTTTTCATGCTGGGTCAGTCTGAAGGTTTTGGAAAGGTGTTACATGTGGAAGGTGATAGCCTCCTTGATGCCCAACACATATCTGTCTCTGGCATGAGGAGCTTGGAAGGCCACAGGACCATTGATTCTCTAGTATATATTAGTCATAGTAACTCCCAGGATATTTGGTGCAGACTCAGGATAGGACGATTTTTTTTTCGTTGACAGACTCTGTAGGTTAGTGATAAGGGGCTCTCAAAGCAACCTGGGAGCTGTCAAGAGCATGCTGTGCCTGGGGGAAGCCAGCAATTGTGGAGAATCTCAATTACCAAATTGCCTGCCTCTCCTCATCAAAGGGAAAGGACATGAGGACCTATGATCAGGAAAAATAGCACCAGTGACATCCTGGGTTCCAGTATGTGTCAGGGATTGTGAAATGTCGCACAGGTTCACAGTTGCTCCTTGGAAAGAGCTACTGGCATAATGATTCAAGGAAACTGTGACCTTGATGGCCATCCCTTGATGCTACCCAATCCCTCTGAGCACCAATCCTGCTCCAACAGATGTCACAGATCAGTGATAATGGCTTGGAAACACTTCCCACCCCCGGAGGCTGTAACTTTGGAAGTTCCCAAGTCGGGTAGATATCCACCCCATGTTGAGGTCATAGTTACCATGATCCGTGTGAATTTTCGTCCCTGTCCGTATTTCTGGAGCCAGAAGTCCCTCCTATTAACTATTAGGTCCCACCCTAACATCTCCAATGTCCTGTTACCATTCTCTCAGTGACTCAGTATAACGAAACCCACTCTCAGACTTGGCTATTATGCCCAGAACTCCATGGGCATGCCTTGTTAATCAACTTGACCAAAGACCCAAGACTGACTGTGACCCATTCCCTGGATGAATTTGGCTGGACAAACTCAAATGAACACCCTCCCCCCCCAACCCCCCGCCAGACTGGTACCTCTGTATCTCGACTGTTCCGTTCTCCCCACTGTGATAAACTGTCCCTTCCTAAAAGGCACTAGATACAGGGGGTCAAACATTGTAACTAGGCAATTGTGCGCTAAACATCTTAGAGACAAAGAAAGCAAATGTGAAGCAAACAGAGGCTGGCAGACTCCAAGGAAGCACAAAGTCAGTGAATGCTAAGAAAACAACCAAAAGGCTAAAAGTTGCATCCTGTGCAAATTCCTCAGATAGATGTGTGGCCCTGCAGACAGAGGTCAGGCAGAAGTATGTAGATTGTAAATGTCTAAAGTTAAACAGACTGAGAGCAGACACAGTAATATGGTGAGGCCAGTGGCTTGTTGAGGCTCACTGTTGTAGACAAAGAATTGAAGAGGATGGTGGGCATGGAACATAGGTTGTGGTAGAGAAGCAGGTGGATGATACATACGACAAGCATTCAACACTTTGCAGTCTCTCTGTTTCATGTGTCAGGGATTATTTGTCATTTCGTTTCTTAGAGCAACAGTGGAGGATTGAATGTTGTAAATAAATGGGCTGAGGTCTAAATGAGATGCAACCACATGGAAATAAAGTTGTCAGTTAAGACAAGGGAAATTGGAAATCAATGTTCTTGATATAGACATTCTGAAAGTGGAATTGTATTTGGTTAGAAATCTGGGATGATTATGTGAAGGTTTGAGTGAAATCTTCTCAAAGCTAGGAGCAAATAGTTGCATTTTCCACCAGATTGCTAGGACATCACATCAAGTTTCTTGTTAGGAAGCAACAAAAGGCCTATTAATGGAGATTATTACTTGCTATCACCCTTATCAACAGCAAATCTTGCCACACTAAAATGCAAGGTCCCATTCTCTCGCCTGCTGGATATAAACTAGACACTGAGAATTCCTGACATGGAAGACAGACCAAGCACCTGCTGACTCTAATTCACCACTTGTCCCTGTCAGCTTCCACCTTGGGCAGTTGGCAATAACACCTCAGGGAACATTCCAGTGGCACTGGCAACATGCAGACTACGTCCATGGACACTGGCCTCTGACACATGCCACTTTCTCTGCACCAACATGACACATCCTTGATCCACTTCCAGGTTGGTTCTGGATTTCAAATGCTTGCTTTGGAGCACACCAGTAATTGTCATTGAAAGATTGCTGCAGGGAGAGGTTCACAGCTCGTCGAATGGATAAAGCTACATCTCAAGGCTGCTCACTTGCTTTCTTACCACTCACTCATTTAGCCCTAACCAAGGTGCTTACAGCATCCCTGCCTGGCTGTGCCTTGTCAGCTGCAGTTGAAAGGCTCACTGTATTGTTTCTGCTGTATTGCTTTAATGTTCAGCACGCCCCAATACCAGTTTGCAATTTGCTGGTCAGTAATCATCAGTCAGAGAGAAAGTCACAGCACAGCAAGTCAAGCAAATGCCTCCTAATGAGATATCTGTATTCATCTAATTCCGATTACTTGAGCACCCCGATTTGATGGCTTCATCATTGATGACTGCTTTAATTTGTTTAAGCTCTAAACTCTGAAAGTTCCTCTGGAAACCTTTCAGCATTTCTGCTTATCTTTCATTCTTTAAGATATTTATTAAAGCTCCTTCAGCTAATTGGTGACCTTCCTGCCTAAATATTGTTTTACGTGATTTGGATATTCATTATACTCCTGCAAAAAGCACTTTCATATGTTTTATTATGTTAAAAGAATAATGCAAATGTGTTGTTCTGGTACATTGTTTGATTGAGTGAAACTATTTTGATGATTAGATTAGATTCCCTACAGTGTGGAAACAGGCCCTTCAGCCCAACAAGTCCACACTGCCTCTTGAAGCATCCCACCCAGACTCATCCCCCTATAACTGACACACCCCTGAACATCACAGGCAATTTAGCATGGCCAATCCACCTAGCCTGCACATCTTTGGACGACGGGAGGAAACCCACGCAGACACAGGAAGAATGAACAAACTCCACACAGACAGTCACCTGAGGCTGGAATTGAACCCAGGTCCCTGGTGCTGTGAGGCTGCAGTGCTAACCACTGAGCCACCATGCCACCCTATGATTCCCTGATGCTGTTATGTGTAACTTTGGATACATTTTTCCTGGAATTCAAGTATTAAAATAAATTTGATATTATTAATTTTACTCTGGCATAGTTCCTGGTCTATTTCTTCAAACTTTTTCAACCTAAGTAGAGGCTTGTCTAATTTTCCCTTATTTATGAACGTAAGCTGGGAGATCTCCTTAATATTTTTTCAATCTCTGGCTTAAATAGTGGGTTTTATTTTCTACTTGCTCGTTTTTTTTATGTTCAGATTAACGAAGAGCAATTAGGAAGTTTTGACTTCACTGGCCTTTCATAAGAGTTAAATGTTTTCATTGGTGAGGCTCTTTCCTGGATTAATCCATCAATATCTGTGAAGCAATGAAAACCAGAAGAGAGTTATAACGCTGCATTTCAATTACAGAATTCTGCTGTTATGCTAAAGTAAAGCCTAAGCTTAAACATTTAAATGGAGTCAGTAGGATATGGAGATTGAATTACACATTTGCCACTATGTTTGCTTATGTTACTCAATGTAATACACTGCTTTGGGCCACTGAAATTGTTACATTTCTGCTCTGCTGGAGAGCAATAGTTAATGCAGTTTGAGTTCATTATTTATCTAATTATATTATTGACAGTTAAAGGTTAATGACAACTGATGTCATCAAACATCAACACACAGAGCGCAAATTATGAAAAATGAACAGATGACGAGATATGATTCATATCCTTTCCAAGAAATATCAAATTAAGGAAAACATGTACAGTCTTATCATATTTCTCAGAAATGTTCTAAGCTCTTTAGTCACAAGGAATAACTTGGAATGATGTCTTATGTATAGCATGATACTGAGCATTACTTCATTAATGAAAAAGCAAAGGGTAAATGATGGCCAATGCAATTGTAGAAAATAATCGTTTCTCAAAATTTGGTCTTTGCAATCAAACACACTACTTTACCTGTAAGTCAAGTTGTTAGTTTTAGTTATAATTCTTGTTGTCCTAATTGTTATCTATCCATAGAAATTATTTTAGGTCAATGAACTGGATATGAGATTGCATTATTTGTTTTTCAGTGGTAGATGGTCTCCAAAGCCTTGAATGCGACACGATATACATTCATTGCAAAGATGTGTGGACACCTTCATTTTCAAAGAGTTCAGAAATTAACATGTTTTGTCAACACCCAACAGGCATTAGGCCTCGTGTATTTTCAAGAATGAGATCTAATTGGATTTCATGTCCCTCTACGAGATTAGTTTTGGTCGAGGCAAGCAGTTCCAATTTTATCCAAGAAAACCAAACTTACATTTGTCTTCACAGGCTGAAACCATAAAGGTAAGCTGTTAAAATGTACCAAGGTGAAGCAAGAATACATATGTTAACAATACTTTTGAAGAACACTCATTACTGTCCATGGCTCTTGCTGGCACTACTTGCTTGTTTTCACTATCTACTCTCAGTCGTCATTGTCTTTTGATCAGTTTCTGCACCCTAACAATCTAATCACATTTCTTTTCAATCCAACCCACCTTTGTGTAATGCACTAATAGTCTTAATACAAACCCAATGTAAGCATTTGAATTTGCAATATTTTCTTCCTGCAAACCACTCACTTCATATACCGATGTACATTGTAATAAAGAGAAGAGTTCATGAATGTACAAGAAGGATGCAGCTGGCTGTTGCATGGCCTCTTCAGGCATTTGCTTCCTAACAACAGACAAAATTAAATTTACTTGTGTTTGTGAGTTAAATCAGCATGCGAAAAAAGGTAAACGCGCACAGCAGGTGGCAGAACAAGATACCCGGTGCAAAATGGTAACAGAGTAACAGGGCTGTGTGCAGGCTCTTGCCCGGGACCCATCAGCTTTCTTTTGTTTTCACTTCTGCTTCTGCTGTTTCCTTTCACTTTATTATAAATTGGTCTTTTTTTTCTTCTTTTCTGTGGCAGGCTGGATGGCAGCAAATGGTGCAGCAGTGACAGTGGGCAATATGTGGAGTGGTGGATGTGGCTTGTCCCAGCAATAGGAAGCAGAGGCAGCGTGGACCTTCTCCTGGCGATAGGAGGCCAGCGGCAGATGAGTGTCTTATCCTGCTTTTCAGGGCGAGTGGTGGCAGCAGCAGCGCGGTCACTCTTCCCGGACATCAGAGCAGATGGTAGTGGCAGCAAAGCTCCTCCCGTGATTGGAGACAGCGGAGCCAGCAGCATCAACTCCTCAAGATGGCGGAGCGGGCAAGGCGACATCTGCAGCCGAAGTGGGGCACATGGCACAGTGGCACCTGGCCTGGTTGCGGGTCAGGTGTGGGCTCAGCGACGTCAATGAAGTGGGCCCAGCAGCAAAGAGATGCCACCTAAACAGCAGTGACTCCTATGTTGGTAGGTCCGGCATAGGCAGTGGTGAGGCTGCTGGCGTGGTCTGGGTCAGCGAGACTGGTATTCTGACTATTTTACTTCTTTACTTCTCTAATTTATTTCAATGATCTATGGCGATGGGCGATTTATTTATTTACTTCACTAATTTTGTTTCCTAAGAATTTGATCTTAGGTACCTTTATACCTAAGAAGGCGCTGTAATGTGATGACTACAAACTTTTCACTGTACTCATATCAGTACATGGCTATAAAGCTAATTCAATTCAATTTAATTCATTCTGGAGTATAGGAAAGTCAGCAAAACATACAAAGGAAAGGAGTGAAAGACAACACTTAATGAATTTGAGGGAGTTAAATGAAGGACAAAGTAGAAACACACACAAAATCACACACAAAATGCAATAACTATGAGTAAGAGGATTTGAACTCGAAGCTCACTGTTACTGCCATTTGTTGTAGATTGACTTCAGCGAAGGTTAAAATGGTACAGGTCTCAACTTAAAAAGTATCAGGAGCCTATGATAGTATTTGTTTCCTTATGTCTCTGGAGGTAGTAATACCAAAAGTAGTAGTACCAAAAATACCAAATGCGGCCCGCTGAGTTTGTCTGTTAAAAATCCAAACATTGCTTAACTTTCTCAGAGATAGTAAGAGCTCTTTCAGCTTTGCTGTACTCAGCTTTTTTTTCTACTCTAATGCAATTGAAGGGAAGCTATACATCCTGGGAGGTAAAGATACAAATTTAATTACTCATTTTCCAATGCCAAGGCCAATCTAGAGTTGTCAGCTTTTGTGTGCTTGATACGTAAGTCTGCCTTATGACATTTCACTGCAAGAACTCTGACATACCCAACAAAAGATTGCTGCCACTTCCTACAAAGTGCTCAAAGATGCCACATTGAAACTGTTAACTGTTTTGTAAAAGGCGTTTTTAAAATGTTTCCACATCATATTTTCTGGAACACTATGTGATTAACTTACATAGAATTCTGCTGCATGAGTCACAAATAGTTATTATGCAGGTACAACATGTAACCAAGAGGGCTTACTTGATGCTATCCTTTATAACAAGAGGAATTGAACATAAAAGCACAGATGTTTTATGCTTCAGTTATACAGGGCATTGGGCAGGTGAGATATCAAGTACTCTGCAGATTCTTCCTTATTTAAGAAAGGGTGTAAGTACATTAGAAGCTGTTCAGAAAAGATAAACTCGATTATACCTAGAATGAGATAGTAGGAACTACAGATGCTGGAGAATCTGAGATAACAAGGTGTAGAGCTGGATGAACACAGTAGGCCTTCTGAAGAAGGGTCCAGGCCCAAAATGTCAGCTTTCCTGCTCTGCTGATGCTGCTTGATCTGCTGTGTTCGTCCAGCTCTACACCTTGTTATCCCTTGATCCCTAGAATGAGCAGGTTGTCTTAAGAGAGTAGATTGGACAAGCTGGGATTGTTTCTACTGGCGATTAGAAGCGTGAAAGATAAGCTGATTGCAATGCAGAAGATCATGAATGACCTTGACCTGGTGAATGTGGACAGGATGTTTCCTCTTGTCAGTCAGTCCAAATCTAGGAGGCACTGATTGAATACTAGGCACTATCCTTTTGAGAGACCAATAAGAACTTCTTTTCTCATAGAATGTTATCCAACTTTAAAATTCTGTTTCAGAAGGTGGTGGAGGTGGAGTCTTTGAATATTTTTAAGACAGAAGTGAATAGATTCTTTATAGGCAAGTGAATCATGGGTCATTGGAGGCTGACGGGACTGTGGAATTCAACGTACAAACAGATCAGTCACTATTGTATTGAATGTCAGGGCAGTCTCAAGAGTCTGAATGGTCTGCTTTTGCTCTTCACGTGCTCAGAATTCTATTTTGCACTCTATGCGTTCACCATTAGCATTACAATTAAAATGAATTGGTTTAGTACCTATGAGCAGAGTAACAGTTCCTTAAATAATTCTGAGTATATAGTAGTGTGAACCCTGGCTGAGTTAATGAGCACATCAAAAAATTATTGACTTCTGGATTAGCCAATAGGTCTACGTTAATTTAGGTTTGGCATGGGACTCAACTGAAGAATTTTACTGAATTTGAGACTAATATATGAACATTGAAGAGCCCATATTGTCCTGCTGGGAATAGCGGAGGAGGAGAATGATTATAGAAACAGTGTTAGCTGAATATAGCAACAACTAAACTATTCAACGTGTTACAGTCAGAGTGGTGCAACTGTTTGTCGAAGTAGTGACATTCATGTAATAATCATCTTTGCAGTTTCAAATAGACTAGATTTCTTTTGGATGTGTTGAAAAATAATTTCATTAATTAGTTTTAATAATGCCATAGCATTAAGCTCCAAAGTTTAATCATTCAAAAGATTTATATTTGATAGGTCACCATTCATGAAATTTCTGTTCACCAGAAGACAGTTGGGTGGAATTAAAAAAACCCTCTCAGCAGGGGCCTGGGAAGCAGGGAGCAGTAGATTCTGAAGGGAAGGCCTGGGGTGAATTATAACCTCCTTCCCAACTTCTCCCTACTAACTGAATCAGGGCCACAGATGGTTGATAATAGCTTTGACACCCATTGGTCAACTGATGTACTGAAGTGGTTAACTCAATACTATTTAATGGTCTCATTCCATCACCATCAACAGTTGACCAGCAGCAGGCCAGGGCTGTATAACACACTGGGCAGCTATATGGTAAAGATTGGTGGCTTCACTGAGGACTTGGGACAGAAACCTGTTGATAGGGCCCATTTGCTTTTTAAAGGGCCAACCGTTCAATAAAGCTTCCTGACTTCTACAATGGCCATCCACTGCAATGGTGGATGTCGAACTGGCCCCAGTAAGACTATCACATCTGTTCCAGGGCACCCTCCAACATGGTTCGTCTGGGGTTACCGTACTTCCACTCATAATACCGCTGCCAGTGACACTACTGGGACTAAGAGTTTTGGACCCTCTGGTTGTTCCTCTTCATGTTAGGACTTCTTCTCTTAAAGGAATTGAAACAGACATGATTGGTCAGTCAACTGCCTGACAGACATTTAAATCTATTAGATCTTCCTAGGCCAAAGGTTTCCATCAGCTTTCTGACTGATGAACCAGGTTCAGTCCTGAGTAACTATCTTTGCTCCTTTAAATCAAACGGAACCTGACATGAAAACAGGGTCAACCGTTCATCTCCAGGTTTTGCTCGGCCAAATTAAACATTATTACAACTACCCACTACTCCAGGAGCATAAAGATTATTCCTAACTTTTTTTTCCGCTATTAATCATTTATTTTGATGCGTCTCCAACTTACTTTTCTTTATCATCCTCACTTTTAACAATGCATGAGCTTGGAGTCATCTTTGTCGCAGAGATTGAAATCATCAAATTGGCATTTCTCTCCTTACTTTACCTTCAAACACAAAAAAATCCTTTGGCACTAAATTCATGTCTTTCTCTTATTTCTCTCTCATCTTATTTTGTACCTTTTCTACTATTTTTTAAATTAGATCTATCTGTTGCTTCAGGCCCTGATTGCCTCCACATTAGAAACCATGCCATATGTCTTTCTGAGACCCCAAATATTGCTGAAATTACAAATTATTTCCTCCTTTCTGGACTGTCTCCCTTCTTTTCAAAACTGTGTGAGAATATGCCTCATCAGAGAAATACTCTGAACACTGACTTTTTTTTGCCAAATATCAGTTATCTCCAATTATTCCAATCTTGCCTCCAAGATCTATTTCAATTATTCTCTACAACTCTATTTTGGAATCTTTGCCTCCTTGCCACAGTACTGAGAGGAATGCAATCAAAGTAATGAATTATATCCTTTGCAACTATGATCCTAATATTTCATTTTCTCTGGAATCTTTTACATGGTAAACCAACTATCCATCTCCACTGCCTTTCCTCCAGGAATAATTTCACTGGGATTGCCAAACATGCTTTTTCTCTTACCAAGAGAATTGAGGCCAGAAAGCTTCTTTCCCACTCAGTTCTTCTAGATTCAGACAAGCAGTTTTCCACGTCTGTTTCTTGACTGAAACGTGGCAGATAGAAGGACAAGACTGGCAGCTTAATGTTCTGGGGCTTAGATGTTTCAGGCGAGATAGAGGAAGACATAAAAGAGGTGAGCAAGTTGCATTCCTGATTCGGGAGAGTATCACCGCTGTACTGAGGGAGGACACCTTGAAGAGCCGATCCAGTGAGGCCATATGGCAGAGATCAGGAATAAGAAGGGTGCAATCAATTTGATTGGCTTGCACTAACAACTCTGGATCTCCGGACAGACTGCAAAAGGCAGTGGAAAACATATGTTGACAGATTATGGAAAAAAGTAAAAACAATGGGGTTGTCCTGCATTTCCAGCAACTCATCCCTCACACCCTGTCCCTGCAATTACCGCCAAAAGAGAATCCTCCTCATCCTCACATACCACCCCACCAACCATCGGATACAACGCATCATCCTTTGACACTTCCGCCATCTACCATCCGACCCTACCACCAAAGACATTTTTCCATCCCTACCCTTGCTTGCCCTTCTGGAGAGACCACTCTCTCCACGACTCCCTTGTCCACTCCACACTCCCCTCCAACCCCACCACACCCGGCACCTTCCCCTGCAACCGCAGCAAGTGCTACACTTGCCCCCACACCTCCTCCCTCACCCCCATCCCAGGCCCCAGGATGACTTTCCACATCAAGCAGAGGTTCACCTGCACATCTGCCAATGTGGTATACTGCATCCGCTGTACCCATTGTGGCTTCCTCTCCATTAGTGAAACCAAGCGAATGCTTGGGGACCACTTTGCAGAACACCTACGCTCAGTTCGCAATAAACAACTGCACCTCCCAATCGCGAACCATTTCAACTCCCCCTCGCATTCCTTAGATGACATGTCCACCCTGGCCTCCTGCAGTGCCACAATAATGCCACCCGAAGGTTGCAGGAACAGTAACTCATATTCCGCTTGGGAGCCCTGCAACCCAATGGTATCAATGTAGATTTCACAAGCTTCAAAATCTCCCCTCCACCCACTGCGTTCAAAGTCCAGCCAAGCTCGTCCCCCCTGCCTCACCTGTTCTTCCTCTCACCTGTACCCTCCTCCAACCTCAAGCCGCACCTCCATTTCCTACCGACTAACCTCATCCCGCCTCCTTGACCTGTCCGTCCTCCCCGGACTGACCTATCCCCTCCCCACCTCCACACCTCCCCACCTATACTCTCCTCTCCACCTATCTTCTCCTCTATCCATCTTCGATCTGCCTCCCCCTCTCTCCCTATTTATTTCAGAACTCTCTCCCCAACCCCCTTTTCAGATGAAGGGTCTGGGCCTGAAACGTCAGCTTTTGTGCTCCTGAGATGCTCCTTGGCCTGCTGTGTTCATCCAGCTCCACACTTTGGTATCTAGGGTTGTTATGGTGGGTGATTTTAATTTCTGTTGTATTGACTGAGATTCCCTTAGTGTTAGGGCTTTGATTTTGGGAGAAGTGGGTACAGTTTGCTAAGTGTGTACAGAGGGTTTCTTGAAGAAATATGTAAATAGTCCAACTAGGGAAGGCGCCATACTTCACCTGGTATTGGGGTATAAGTCCGGCCAGGTGATCAAAGTTTCAGCAAGTCTGAATTTCAAGAACAGTGACTACAATTCTGTAATTTTTAAATTACTTATGGATAAGGATAAGAGTAGTCCCCGGGTGAAACTACAATAATAGAGGAGGGTTAACTATGACAATATTAGGCAGGAAGTGGGGAACGTAGATTGGGGACAGCTGTTTGAGGGTAATTCCGTATTTGTCTTCGGGGAATCTTTCAAGGTGATTAGACTCCAGGACCAGCATATTCCTGTGAAAATGAAGGATAGATGGCAAGATTAATGAACATTGAATGACTAGCAAAATTGTGAGCTTAATGAACAAAAAGGAGGTATAAATAAGGTTTAGAAAACAGAAGACAAACTGAGCACTCGAAGAAGACAGGATTATGGAAAATTCCAAGGCATTTTGTACAGACATAAGGAGCAAGAGGGTAGATACAGAATCCACTCAAGGACAGAGGAAGTGTTTTATATGTTGAGCTGGGGGAAGTGGGTGAGGTTCTTAACAAATAATTTGCATTGGTATTCACAAAGAAGAAGGACACGGCGAATGATGAGTCTAGAGAGGGGTATGTTGATATTCTGAGGCATGTCAATATTAAAAAAAAGGATGAATTGTGGGTGATTGTTTTGAAAAACATTGAGGTAGACAAGTCCCCAGGACCTGACAGGATCTATCTCAGAATACTGAAGGAGGCAAAGGAAGAAATTACTGGGACCTTCTCAAAATCTTTGTATACTCTTTAGTCACATGACAGGTCCGAGAGGACTGGAGAGTAGCCAAAAATTTTCCATTGTTAAAGAAAGGGAACAGGAATATTCCAGGCAATTACAGGCTGGTGAACCTTATATCTGTATGATGGAAATTGTTGGAGAATATTCTCAGGGATATGATTTATGCACATTTGGAAGAATATGGATTTATTAGAGATAGGCAGAGAAGCTTCGTGAGGTGGAGGCTGTGTCTCAACCAACTTGATTGAGTTTATTGTGGAAGTGATGAAGATGATTGATGAAGGCTGTCTATACACACTATAACAAGGCCTTTGTCAAGGTCCATCATAGTCGGCTGATATGGAAGATGAAATCGCATGGGATCCACAGTGAGCTGGTATGATGGATATGGAATTGGCTTAGTCATGGAGAGATCTGACTGGAGATCTGTGCTGGTGTGTTCCAGGGATCAGCACTGGGACTCCTGTCGTTTGTAACATATTTTAAATGGTTTGGAAGAGGAAGATTAGTAATTTTGTGGATCACATAAATATTGAGGGAGCCTGCAGATAGTGAGGAGGATTGCCAGAGAACACAGATAGATAGCCCAGAGACTAGACAGAGAAATAACAGATGGAATTTAATTCGGACATACATGAGGTGATCCATATTGGAAGGTCAAATGCAGGGAAGGGACAAAGTATACAGTAAATGGAAGAGCCCTTAGAAACATGAACAGGCAGGACGATATAGGAGGTCCACATTTCCTTGAAGATGGCAACACATGTGGATAAGGTGGTTAAGAAGAAGGTTGGCATACTTGCCTTCGTTGGTTGGGGCATAGAGTATAAGAGTCAACAAGTCATGTTGCAGCTGTGTAGGACTTTAGTTAGGCCATATCTGGAAATATTTAAGATAGTTCTGGTGACCACACTGCCAGGTGCTTGTGAAGGTTTTGGAAAGGCAAGGAGAAGCCAGTTTGAGTACCTGTGGGGAATTTCGTTGAGGGAAATCTACCCACTTGTTGATTGATCTACCCACTTTCCATGGCATCTATGCAGACAAGGAGACAAGCAGCTGCTTTGCAAATCATTGAATAATTATCATAATTACAATAAGCAAGTTCTGTTATAACCAAGGATTCTGACCTAAACAGCCTGAAGATCTAGTTCCCAAGCTGCCAGGATCATGCAAACAAGTGCATGCTGTCAAGTGTTTATCTGTGTCAGCCTGAGAAACCTTAAATGAATGAAACAAAAGAGCCTCAGCCATGGCAAAGAAAGAGAAAGCTGCTCTTTCTCAGGAAATGCTTCCAGTGTCAGGGCTTGACAGGAGATTATCAACTTCTTGGAAAGAACTCCAGCTGTTTTAAACTGTACTCACATCAGCTGCACTTCTCATCTGTGAGCCTTTACCATTGCATTGGACGTGACTATACAGTTCCAACTAGCACCTCTGATGTAGAACATTGAAAGGAGTCAATGAGGCAATGTCAATGACAACAGAAGCTGCAGCAGGGGCAGAGGCACTTGAGAAGCATGTGGTTTCTTCTCATGTGTTTAGCTGTAGCACACGACAAAGACACAAGCGTAGCATTGAAACTCTAGAGAGGTTAAATCTCAACACTGCGACAAAAGGCATGTTGATCAGTGGTCATAATGTGAGCAACAGTGTCTCACAAAACTCAGCTTTTAACGGCAGGTCTTTTCTGATATCTGCTGCTTCCCGTAATAAGACGTTGTTCCTAGTGTACCAGTTGAGCAACCATTGCAAACAGAATACAGGGTGTCTGTTACTGGAGAGTCAACAAATTCCCCCATGACTTCATCCCAAATTTCTGTTTCTCCCTGAAGTTGTACAAGGAGAAGACGCAGAAAGTTATGGATGTTCATAATAGTTTGTGTGGAAAGTAGGGAAGGACAACATTTGTGGGGGGTGACTGTGAAACGGAGTAGCATGAGGGCCAAAAAATAGGAGTAAGTCTGAGCATTGGCTGCAACAGCCAGGATTTGAGATGCCAGCAGACAGAGAAATGATTGGAACTCTAAGATGTGTTACTTTGACGTGTCTGTACTGCAGAATTCTTGGATTGGTACTGGAACCATTATGCTGCATATTAGCAATTCCCCTCTGAGGCCTGGACCTTCTTAATCTCTTGTCCTCAAGATGGGGGGCAATACACTCATGCTGACAATTTCTTCAGTCACAGTCATTATGCTCTTCCTTCCAGCCTTGACAAAACTCATCTCACTGAAGGTCCTCAGGTCTCAGAAGAAGACTTTCACAAAACAGTGAAAGACTCAGAAGCAGCTTTCTTAGATCTCTTCTCCAATTCCAGTGCTCACTGTTGGCACAAAATCCCATGTCACCATGATCCATTCTAACCTAGGGCATGTCCCCATTTATTAGGAGCCTGCCTTTGACAAACTTGACATGTCATCCTGCCTACATTCTCTGGTCAAGTGAAGGCAAAATGCTAATGCTGTACGTCAATTATGGAGCAGCAGGAAGCATCACTGAAGTGTTCAATGTGTTCACAAACAACTAATTGTCCATTTTAACAGTCAAGGGTGACAGTTTCTAGTAACATAGCATCCTATTTGTCTTCCAGCTAAGGGTTTCAACACATATTCACCATCTCAAAAGCCTACCTACTTATAGCTGCATAATATCCTTCACCTCTTCCCTTACTTCATTTTGTATCTTACTTAAACACTCAGCTCTGCCTCTGTGAAGTGCATTGATGATAATTTGTTAAATAATGCAAATGATTCTTTACTCTATTATTGCCAAAATTTTCCAATCGCTTGAGTAATGATTTAATTTTTAAACCATGCTTTAGGGTTTTCTTTATGATTTAAGCTTCAATATAGAACTTCAATTCCACAGCTGGTAAGGCACTTTATCCATTACAAGTTGTCTAATGGGAATATTTTCATTACACATGCAAGCTGATGGAAAACCTCAAAACTTTCTAATGGAAACATCAATGAATACTTAAACAAATCAAGAAAATTTACAGTGTGCACAATAATTTGGCCCACTATCCTTTGCCAGCTCCTTGCTACTACAGTTTTATTTCCTCTTATATTTCAAATATTTATATATTTTTCCCAAAAGTTGGCATAATGTCTTTCATGATGCCAGATTCATTCTGAATGGAAGTTTTAAATTGATTAACTTCACAACCAAAGCACAGTGGCACCATTATGTACTATAGAATGTCATCAAGGTTTCTCTGACAGCTCTTTCCAAACCTATGACCTATATCACCAAGAAGGGCAATGGCATGAATATGTAGATATAGCAACAATTGCAAACTTCCCTCCACTTGGATTTATATTTCTGTTCCTTCACTGTCTTTGGGTGAAAAACCTGGAGCTGCCTTTTAACAGCACTGTGGGTATACTGACACCACTTAGATGGCAGCAGTTTGAGAACTTGGCATCCCATGATTTTTCAATGAAAATTAGGGATCAGCAGAAATGCTATCCATGCCAATATACATACATCCCGTTGAAGAACAAAAACAATCCAGCCTGCAAGTTCCTTTTTCATCCTTTTAACCACAGGCATTATTGAATTGTGGCTTAATAATTGTGTTGTTCAAATTAGTATGCACATGTGTGATCATTTTCAATGCCTCATTTACAAGACTCAAAATGATATTGGCCTTTTTGTAGCTTGAGGAATTATGTATTTACTCTCCTGACCCTATTTACCTCCACTGTGGCTTTAAAAAGATGTTATGGTCACATCATTCATGTTTTCCTCCGAAAAGTTATTAGTTCTTGCTTTACCACATTAAGCTACATCAGGAACCTGTATGCCTGGTTCACAAGCTTGCACTGTCTTTCGGAAGTCTCATACAATCTTCTTCACACCTGGTTAAATGTTACTTTTTACTGTAACATGTTAATACATTACTTTCACCATTCGTAAATCCAGTTAACCTAGAAAGAGCATACATTTCCGATCTTTCTATAATTCAGGTGATACTTATGCACCCTAAACATATACTTCTTGGCAGTCAAATCTCAATCCTCATTGTGAAGATTCCTCCTAAATGATATATTTTGAAACTTTTCAGAGGTTGCCTGTACTTTATTAATGAAAGCCTTTTGGAAATCTATTAAATTTGATGTGCACCACACTTACAACATTCGTGTCAACTGCTCAATTGGTATACACATGGACCAAAATTTGACAATCCATATTTTATTGCATGCATACCATATTTATCTGTAACAGGCATGCACTCCCTATCGGTATAAGTTCAAACACTGGAGGTGGTCTGCCCTTCTATTCCTAAATAGTTAATATTAATTAAAGAATTCTATGGAATTTTAAGGATGTTTCAATAAGTGACACTTATGAAGAGGAACGAAAGGGCTACGTAGCACCTTGCCAGCATTCGAGTGTCATTCTGCAAAGTCTGAGCCTTGCAACTCAATGGTGGTAACTTCCTGGCAGCAGAATAAGGCATCATCAGAGCCAGAAGTCTGCCGCAGTACCATTGCTTCAGAAAAGAAATATCACGTCTGCAGTTCAAATGAGTCTTCTTGTTTTCTTCTCCGCCTCAAAGATGGAAAATTACCTGCAAAGGCTCTCATTACGTAAATTATATATTATTTAAGGATAGAATATAAAATAGATTATTGAGGTGCATTACTGTGTAATATTGTCGCATTCACACATCAGCTTAGCTCATATACCATGATCCCTACTCGTGCATGAAATAAATTGCACAAATTTGAGCTGTATACTACACCAGAAATGTAACAGATCTTTCAGAATGTGGAAAAGCTTAGAAGTGCCAGTAGAAGGATTAAACTACAAATTAATTTCCCTGTCACAAGCTGTCACATTTCTGACATGAAGTGCATGAATTTAATGTATCCATTGCAATTTCACAATGCAGTCTTATCACCCCCACATTGGTGCTTAGCAAAGTAGTGATCAAAGCAACTCAGGCTTGATTTTTCAGGTCCTCACTTTCAAAAATGATAATTAAGTAATCCAATGGCATTTCATTCATGCGATGTTGGTACGGCAGATTGGCAGCATTGTATTGTCTATCCCTATGTGCCATTGAGAAGGTGGTGATGACCTGCTTCTTGCGTGGCTGCAGTCTGCATGTTGTACGCAGACTGTGCAGGATGGTGCTGCAGAATTAGGAAGTTCAGTGGTCAGGAAGAGTTAGTAGTATGCTAGCGCAAGATTGGTATGAGCTCATGATTGCACATAATGCATATGACTCTGGGGTTTGTAAGCTGTATTGTTACTGGTTCCATTCATTAGGGGCTTTGGCACTTACCCTTCCTGCTGTTTGGTCCTAGACAGCACAGATTGGATGGGATGGTCTTCTGAAGCCATCCACAGGGAAATGCTTATGTCAGTGACTCCATTTAAGCGTAAGGATGAGTCACTGAATCAAGGGACCAGCTTCTGCTTCTACAGCAAACATTTCTTCACTGTGGGGTGGATCACCACAGATTGAGGGGAATGCTCCTGGTTTGCAGCGAGTGAAGTGGGATCCAGCAGACCTTTTAAAGTGGCATCAGAACAATCAGCCCCTGAAGTTTCCACCAGAGATGAGAACTTCCAGACCACTCATTACATGATTCTCTGAGTCACTCCTGCAATATCCCACTTGATTAGATAATGAGTTGAGAAACACAATCATGTGAAATTACTTGCCCTGGGCAAATGCAGATGTGACATTATTGAAGATGTAACAACATTATTTCTGCTGTAAGTTAAGTTCAAAATGGAAAGCACTGGATACTGTGTGCAGGAGTTGGTAATGAGGAGAGAGATACTTTATCTACAGGGGACTAGAAGACCCCCCACATAGACAGTGAGAAGATTAAAACAGATAGCATTGCTTGACACAATGCAAACGGTGGAGTGCTGAGGAACTGGATATAGTATGGGAAGAACTTCAATGACCTCACATGTGAATTCTCAAACTCAGTGAACAAATGTCATATCCTTACCACAGAACCAATGGTCTCACACTTTGCTCCAGTCTTTATAGTCACTTCAATCACCGATTGTGACACAAAGGTCACATTTATTGCTTCACCTGACCCTCATACACTTAGCACTACTGCAAGTCTCACACCCACTTCCCTCAGCACTTGCGCACAGCGGATGTACGGCCAGGACAGGAACATCCCTCAACTGCTTGCACCACTTTCCACTACATTCGGTGACCCACTTCAGGCTGTCTTGCTGAACAAAGGCCCTCAAACTGAAGCAACAGCAGATAACTGGGGTGGGGGAGGGGAAATTTGAATTTATGTGGGCAGGGATGGTACACTTCACTGCCGCAGTGACATTACAAACTGAAATAGATTATTTTGGCTCATGTATGAATTCAGAACAGGAGTAGACCACCTCACACCTTGAAACTGCTATGCCATTCAATAAGGTAATGGCAGATTTGATTTTAGCGTTCCACATTCATGCTTAGTCCCAATAACCTTGTATCTCCTTGCTTATCAAAAATCGATTTCTACCTTAATATATTCAAAGACTCTCCATCTGGCCCCTTGAGGGGAATAGTTCCAAAGACTCACGACCCTCTGTTCAAAAATGTTTTTCCTCATCTCTATCTTAAATGTCTTATTTGTAAACAATGACCTCTGGATTTGAATGCTTCCACGAGAGAAAACATCCATTCCATAACTACGCTCTCAAGTCACTTCAAGATTATATATTTGTCAATCAAGTAGCTTCTTACTCTGCTGAACTCCAGTGGGCACAAACTTAGCCTGTCCAACCTTTCCTAATTAGAGACCTGCCACTTTCTGCTATTAGTCTCGTAAACCTTTTCTGAACTGCTTCTGATTCACATATGTCTCTCCTTAAATGAAATCATTACTGTTCACAGACCTTCTATGCAGTTTTGTTATTGCCTGTATAACTGTAGCATAACTTTGCTATTTTGTATCTACTTCCCCTAACGATAAATAAAAACTTTCGATTAGCTTTCCTAATTAGTTGCTGAAACTGCATTATAACTGCGTGATTTATGTATGAGAACACCCAGATCTCTCTGCACTTCAGGACTCTGCAATTTCTCATCATTTAGATAATATGCTATGTTTTATTCTTCCTGCCAAGTTGACAATTTTTATTTTCCCACATAATACTCCATTTCCCAAATCTTCGCCTACTGAGTTAACGTGTTTAAAGCCTTTTCTATACTCCTCACCTCTCTGTGCAATTTGCAGTTCTATCAATTTTTGAGTCATCAGCAATCATATATTCAGTTGCTTAATCTGATATTTCTATAAATTGTTAAAAAAAAATTGAGGCTCAAGCATTGATGCCTGTGGTACCCGACTCATCATATCATGCCAGATGGAAATCGATCGATGTATGCCTCTTCCTTTTTCTGTTAAGCAGCCAATTCTCTGTCCATAGCCAAATTGTTACCTCCACACCATATGCTTCTATCTTCCACAATAACTTTTGATGTTACAATGTCTTGAGGATCTTCCAGAAATCTAAGTATACACTGTGCTTTGAATACTCTCAATACAGCATCAACTATTAAAGCATTGACCTACTGGCCATTTCTTGTTCAAGCCTCTAAACTAAGGTTCATCTAAGTGTCAGCTACAACTCCAACAATTTATTCAGCATCACTTCACTGGTGAGTCTGATTTTAGTTTAATATAAAACACATGAAGAACATCATAAAGATATAGTGATCACAAGGGGATTTTAATCTGCATATAGTCTTGCAAAATCAGTCTGATTTTCTTGAGACCCTCTCTCCTTTCCATTTCCTGATTTAGTTATGGAATATTACTTGCATGCACTATGGTGAAAATCAAAGTGAAATACCTGTTCAAGCTGCCTACCATATCTTTATTTCCTATTATTGTTTCCTCTGACATTCTTTTTAAAGGACTAATGTTCATTCATTTACCCTGTTCTTTTCTTAAGTAGTTATAGAAAAACATATTTATTGTATTTATAGCTCTAGCTAGCATCCTTTCCTTGTTCAGTTTTTCCTCCATTCACTGCTTAGTCTGTCATTTCTGGCTTTTATATTTTGCATAATCTTCGAAACTGCCAACCATCTTTGCACAATTATATATTAGTTTTTATATAGGTTTGACAATTTATTACATGCTTTAAGTCAAAAATGGCAACTGTGTATGCCCCTTGGAATTTTTCCTTCCCTTTGGTTTATACAATTATATGTTGTGGCCATTTCGGAGACATGGATAGAGCAGGGACAGGAATGGTTGTTGCAGGTTCTGGGATTTGGATGTTTCAGTATGAGCAGAGAAGACGGTAAAAGAGGGGGAGGTGTGGCATTGTTGGACAAGGGCAGTATT
This sequence comes from Stegostoma tigrinum, assembly GCF_030684315.1. Lineage (NCBI taxonomy): Eukaryota > Metazoa > Chordata > Chondrichthyes > Orectolobiformes > Stegostomatidae > Stegostoma > Stegostoma tigrinum. The sequence continues at coordinate 40,794,312 of NC_081364.1, read as the reverse complement.
ACAGTTGCAGAAAGGATGTTTGGGGACTCGTCAACTGAGGTAGTATGGGCTGAAGTTAGAAACAGGAAAGGAGAGGTCACCCTGTTGGAAGTTTTCTATAGGCCTCCGAATAGTTCCAGAGATGTAGAGGAAAGGATAGCAAAGATGATTCTCGATAGGACTGAGAGACACAGGGTAGTTGTCATGGGGGACTTCAACTTTCAAATATTGACTGGGAACACTATAGTTCGAGTACTATAGATGCGTCCGTTTTTGTCCCGTGTGTGCAGGAGGGCTTCCTGACACAGTATGTAGATAGGCCAGCTAAGGGCGAAGACACATTAGATTTGGTACTGGGTAATGAGCCTGGCCAGGTGTTAGATTTGGAAGTAGGTGAGCACTTTGGTGATAGCGATCACAATTCTGTTATGTTTACTTTAGTGATGGAAAGGGATAGGTGTATACCACTGGGCAAGAATTATAGCTGGGGGAAAGGCAATTACGATGAGATTAGGCAAGATTTAGGGAGCATACGATAGGGAAGGAAACTGCAGGGGATGGGCACATTAGAAATGTGGAGCTTATTCAAGGAAAAGCTGCTGTGTGTCCTAGATAAATATGTACCTGTCCGGCAGGGAGGAAGCTGTAGAGTGCGGGAGCCATGGTTTATGAAGGAGGTGGAATCTCTGGTCAAGAGGAAGAAGAAGGCTTGTGTTAGGATGAGATGTGAAGGCTCAGTTAGGGTGCTTGAGGGCTATGAGGTAGCCAGGAAAGACCTAAAGAGAGAGCTCAGAAGAGCCAGGAGGAGACATGAGAAGTTGTTGGCGGATAGAATCAGGGTAAACCCTAAGGCTTTCTATAGGTATTTAAGAAATAAAAGAATGATGAAAGTAAGATTAGGGCCAATCAGGGATAGTAGTGGTAAGTTGTGTGTGGAGTCACAGCAGATAGGGGAAGTGCTAAATGAATATTTTTCAACAGTATTCACTCTAGAAAATGACAATGTTGTCGAGGAGAATACTGAGATACAGGCTACTAGACTAGGTGGGATTGAGGTTCACAAGGAAGAGGTATTAGAAATCCTACAGTGTGAAGATAGATAAGTCCCCTGGGCTGGATGGGATTTATCCTCGGATCCTCTGGGAAGCCAGGGAGGAGATTGCCGAGCCTTTGGCATTGATCTTTAACTCGTCATTGTCTACAGGAATAGTGCCAGACGACTGGAGGATAGCAAACATGGTTCCCCTGTTCAAGAAGGGGAGTAGAGACAACCCTGGTAATTATAGACCAGCGAGTCCTTACCTCAGTTGTTGGTAAAGTGTTGGAAAAGGTTATAAGGGATAGGATTTATAATCATCTAGAAAAGAATAAATTGATTAGGGATAGTCAGCACCATTTTGTGAAGGGAAGGTCATGCCTCACAAACCTTATTGAGTTCTTTGAGAAGGTGACCAAACAGGTAGATTAGAGTAAACCGGTTGATGTGGTGTATATGGATTTCAGCAAGGCGTTCGATAAGGTTTCCCACAATAGGCTACTGTACAAAATGCGGAGGAATGGAATTGCGGGAGATATAGCAGTTTGGATCGGAAATTGGCTTGCTGAAAGAAGACAGATGGTGGTAGTTGATGGGAAATGTTCATCCTGGAGACCAGTTACTAGTGGTGTACCGCAAGGGTCGGTGTTGGGTCCACTGCTGTTTGTCATTTTTATAAATGACCTGGATGAGGGCGTAGAAGGATGGGTTAGTAAATTTGCAGACGACGCTAAGGTCGGTGGAGTTGTGGATAGTGACGAAGGATGCTGTAGGTTGCAGAGAGACATAGACAAGCTGCAGAGCTGGGCTGAGAGGTGGCAAATGGAGTTTAATGCAGACAAGTGTGAGGTGATGCACTTTGGTAGGAGTAACCGGAACGCAAAGTACTGGGCTAATGGTAAGATTCTTAGTAGTGTAGATGAGCAGAGAGATCTCGGTGACCATGTACACAGATCCTTGAAAGTTGCCACCCAGGTTGACAGGACTGTTAAGAAGGCATACAGTGTTTTAGCTTTTATTAATAGAGGGATCGCGTTCCGGAACCAAGAGGTTATGGTGAAGCTGTACAATACTCTGGTGCGGCCGCACTTGGAGTATTGTGTACAGTTCTTGTCACCGCATTATCAGAAGGACGTGGAAGCTTTGGAAAGGGTGCAGAGGAGATTTACTAGGATGTTGCCTGGTATGGAGGGAAGGTCTTACGAGGAAAGGCTGAGGGACTTGAGGCTGTTTTCATTAGAGAAAAGAAGGTTGAGAGGTGACTTAATTGAAACATATAAAATAATCAGAGGGTTAGATAGGGTGTTTAGGGAGAGGCTTTTTCCTAGGATGGTGGCGGTGAGCACGAGGGGGCATAGCTTTAAATTGAGGGGTGAAAGATATTTGGCAGATGTCAGAGGTAGTTTCTTTACTCAGAGAGTAGTAAGGGAACGGAACGCTTTGCCTGCAACGGTCGTAGATTTGCCAACTTTAGGTACATTTAAGTTGTTGTTGGATAAGCATATGGACAAACATGGAATAGTGTAGGTTAGATGGGCTTGAGATCGGTATGACAGGTCGGCACAACATCGAGGGCCGAAGGGCCTGTACTGTGCTGTAATGTTCTATGTTCTATGTTCTATACTGCTATTGTGTATCCTGAAAAATTCCCGTAAATACCTGCCACTGCATCTTTATTTGTTGACCCCTTTCCCTAATCTTCCAGTTTACTACACGTAGCTATGCTGTCTTTTTTTGGATGATTCACTCATGGGATATCGGCATCACTGGGTTGGGCCAGCATTTATTGCCCATTCCTAGATTCCGATGTTTAAGAATAATCACCATGGGCCCGTGCTTCTCTCCCTCAAATTGAATGTAAAATTCCATTGTATTATGATAGCTGTCACCCAAAGGTCATTGGTTTTCATTGAAGCCATTAACGTTATATGTTTTATTGCATTATACCAAATCTAGTACAGCTTGTTCTTTGGTTGGCTCCACAATATGCTGAGTGAAGAAACCACCTTGGAAACACTATTATCTCCTCATCTAAGCTATTTCTTTCCCTAGTTGATTTTGCAAGACTATATGCAGATTAAAATCCCCTTGTGATCACTATACCTTTATGATGTTCTTCATATGTTTTATGTGAAACTAAAATTCAATAGACGTCGGAGAGCTGAAATCCGAGCAAAAAGTGTGGAGAAACCCAATAGTTCTAGCAACACCTGTGCAGAGAGAAACAGAGTTAGCATTGCAAGTCCAATGTGACTTGTTTCCATAGTTCTGCTGCCAGACCTGTTGAATTTCTCCAGCACTTTCTACTTTTATTTTATTATTTCTTTTTTAACATTCTATCTTACTATGTGGCTACTGATTGGGGGCATGTACACCACTCCCACAAAAATACACCTTACTCATATAATTTCCCACCTCGACCTAAACTGTTTTTCTAGCCTTTCTGGACTTTCTGTGAAAGCCATCATTATCAGAACCCTTCCACCTTTTCCTCACTTCATGTTTTTCCGAAGTATCTTATGTCCTTTAGTATTCAAATCCTAACCCATGACCTCCCCAATCATGTCTTTGTAATGGCTATCAGATTTCAATTCTAATTATAAAACTTAGCATTGACACCTTTTTCCGTTTGCTAATTATCATATAACATAGAATATCATATAGCATTTCAGACAAAAATCAGTTTGGCATTGTTAAGAGCTCAGAGTGGAGTGACTGATATGAATATTGGACTTACAAACTAAGTTATAAGGATGAAGTTCAAAGTACAATCTACTTTAATTGGAAAAGTTATGAAGAAGTTAATGATGCAGGCGTGGGTAATATTGATTCAAGCAGATGGCTTAACTGAAAATAAGCTAAAGTACATGAGAATAAATTTATGAAGACATAATGTTTAAAATAAATTCCCTCCCTTATTCCTCCCACAGTGCATTAGATATGCAGAGTGGTCATGGTTACACAGAATGAATTTCAATAAAACTATTGATTCGTCTATCCTATCCACCAAACCTGACAGGTACATATGTAACAGACAAGACTGAAACATATTTGCTTACAGGAGCTTTTACATTGCCTTTTTCAAACCAGTCATAGTGTCTTGCTCCACTATCTTTGTCAGTAATTATTAGCTCATTATGTTTATTGAAAAATTGTTTGAAATTCCCATTACTTTTGTCATTTAAATTTGAAAATATTGCCAATTTGGCGTTAAATTATATATTTACAAAAAATGGCATACAAGTTTACAATCTGACCTACAGACTTCTCAAAATTATATTTGGCAAGATGCAAAACCAGATGGTGACTCACTATCACCGATTTGGAACTATTCCACAATAAGCCGTTCATATCAGAAAACCTATGGTGACAGCCTGCCTAAAGTTACATTACCGACATATAGAATGGCTCATGCAGTCACATGAATATAAGCCACTCAGTCACTTTTTAAATTTATTTATTCACAGAATGAGTACATCACTAGCTCAGCCAGCAATTGTTACCCATCCCTATTTGCCCTTTAGAAGTGCTGAAGTCCATGGTGGGTAGGTGAATCGACAGTGCTATTAGGAAGGCATTTGCATAATTTTGAACTAGCGAAAATGAAGAGGTGGGCACAGTGGATAGAGAAAAAGAGATTTGCCAGCTTGTGTCCATTTTAGCATTCACTTAAAATCCATTTCATCTGCAACGACAAAAGAAGCTGCTTGCAATATAAGCTTTTTCCATCTTCTCTGTCTATGGAAGTAATGTTTTCATGTTTGACAATTATATCTGAGTTTTCATCTCCAATACATGAAATTCTCATAATAGCGTGAATCAAACTAGCAGATGAAGACCTTTTATTATCTCTGTGTATGAAGGGAGGAAGGACAACTGATTTCATTGCCCTCCAGTGAAATGTTGAATCCAGCTAGATTTGGCTTTTGTTTAAATCATATTGGTCCCTGAGATAACTGCACAGAGGCTGGGATCCCATCACCATTAACCCTTTATTTACTTGTGCACAGTACACTGGCTATGGCTAGTCAGCTCAGGGTCAGTCCCCTGAACTGGGAAGATTCTAATCCCCTAACCATTTTTTTTTCTCCTGGTTATGTTAGTCAGCCAGAGCTTTCCTGATTGAGGTTATTAACCTGGGGCAATCACTGACCTCAGTCAACAAGGCCAGCCTCATTCCAATCACTACATCACACCCCCACTCCCACCCCCCAAAGCCTGGGGATGTAGGCCTTTTGCCCTTGGCTTTTATCATTTCCTGTGTCATGGTTCCTCTGATTTGGTCTTGTATACACACAGGGTTGTTTCCATGATTCCAGCACCAAACTTCATCCTTTACATTTAACCATCTCTCTCACTTGAAGGTGGCATGTGACCAGCATTGGTGTTCCTGTTGCCATTTCACCCTCCACCCCCACCTCAGGTCTGGGAATATCAGGTTTAACCTGGTGCAGAACCCTCTCCCTATCAGCAACTCTGTTGGAGCTATCCCTGTTGTTGCTTGTGGGATGGTCCTTGTAAAATGTTCTCCATGATCTATTGGAAAAGGGTGCAGGCTGATGATTCCCTAAAGGGCAGCCTTATATATTGATATAAACCCTTATGGGTATTAATTATAACATACTTCTGGAATTCCTCATCCAGTTGCAGTTGTAGGTAGGCATGGCTTGTGTCCAGCTACCGAAAGGATAGCTCCCTGCCAACTTTCTGTATAAGTCTGTTGTGCAAGAGATTGGGTACTTATCCAGCAGTGAGAAGCTGCTTGCACCATTTAATTAAAATCCCTACTAAAGCAAACCGAGCCGTCAGGCTTCATAGTCGGTACGACTGGTGCAGGCTGTGCTGGTTTGTTGATTCCTTTGATCTCTGGCCTCCTGATTTCATTCTCTACTTTTTGCCACAAGTTAAATGGTACCATGCGAGCCTTGCAAAATCCTCAGAATTGCTTCCAGGTCAATGTGTAAAGAGGCTTTGGCCACTTTGATAGTCCCAAGCCTTTCCTGAAATATTCCTGGGGTATTTCACTAGAACTTCCTGAGACAGCCATTTTCCAATCAAAGAATATTGAGCCAATCTGGGTTAATCTTTCTCAACCAATTCCATCCTAATGGGCTTGGACTCAAGCCTTTTACTACCATCAGTGGTTACTGCACCAACTGCTTCTCATAGGAGACAGGAATCAAATTTGTACATTTAATCTGTAACAGCTCCTCAGTGTATGTTCTCAGTCTGGCTGAGGTCTTTTGCAAACTTAAAGGTTGGAGTCCTGAACAAATCTTGTTAAAGACAGATTCTACAACCAAAGATACTGCTGCACTGGTATTGACCTCCATAGGAACTGGGTGACCATTTAACCAAACATTAATTTTAATCAGTTCCGATTGGGGAATGTCACTAATTTTCCCAACTCACATGTAGGGGTCTTTCCAAGGTATTTGCTCTCCTGGGTACCAGCCTATGGATTTTCTTACTCATGTCAGGGCTTGTAGGACATCTTTGCTGTCTCAAGTCCACAGACAGGCAATAACTACAATGGTTTGCCAGTCCACATGCTGAAAAACCTTTTAGCCACTTGGCCGAGGCTTGGCTTCATTGTGGGGCTCCGCTGTGGGTTGGCCTATGGTCCCTTTGCTCAGGAAATGCCCTGCATGAGGCTCTGGGATTGCCTACACTCGAATGGTGTTCCCCAAGCTCAGTCAGACAGGTGAGTGACCCCACTTCCATTGGGATATGGAGTAGCTCCCATTCTCCACTTGCTGTATTTTCCAAAGACAAGACCCGTTGTAGTGTCTGTTTGAAAGTCTAGCTGCATCTTGCTTGTAGGCACTTCCTCAGCATCTCATTCAGGTTTAATCCAAAATCACATGCCTCTGCCAGTCGTCTCAAACTCATTGAAAATCCTGGTATGGATTCCCATGGTTCTGTAACAGCCAAATAAAACTGATAGCATCTCAGAATCAGAGGAGGTTTGGGGGTAGTAATGTTCCTTAACCAGCTCCATCAGCTCGAGATGTTTTAGTATCTGTTGCCTCTGGGTAAGTTAAGCCTCTAATAACCAAGAACACTGCAGCTCTGCAAGCTGTCAGAAGAAATACTCATTGCCTTTAATCTGCCCAGCCCGGTCTTCAGCAGCAGGATCGAATGAGTCAAGCTTCCAAAATAAAGGACTGATGCCAGAAACGCTTTCCCCAAGTCCAAGATGACTGTTGCAAGTGAATGTTCTGCCATCAGGCCCTGTTTTCTCTCGTGAACCCTGAAACAACTGCACGGTGTCCCGTCGCCCACCCCCTTGTTTACTTGTGCATTGTACACTATCTGTGACCAGCCAGCTCAGAGTCAGTTACCCTGAACTGCCCATCTCATGGTAATATTAGTCAGCCAGGGCTTCCTGATTGGCTCAGGGTGATAACCCCAATCAATGACATCATAGTTAATGAGGTCAACCTGGTTGCAATCACTACAGTCCCTTTCTCTCCTGTCCACTTGCACATAACATGTGGTGTTTTATCTGTGCATATGTAATGAATTAAGAAGATCTAACTTGATCAAGAAACTGAAGCCATTCCAAAGCAACACAGTATATCCCATTTTCCTGCCTCTATGCACATTCAGCCTCAGAAAAAAAAAACAAGATTCTGATCCATTTCCCAAACTGTTAGCCTGGAGTTCTAGATAACCAGTCCAGTGTTATTACCACGACGCCCTTGTATCCCCTCAAAAGAATCTCTAAGAATGGCTTGAAATTTGTAATATCATATAAACACCTCAGAAGCTTCTGTCAAATTCCTTTCTCTGTTATTTTAAGAGATGTTCTAAATAGATTATCTTAAACTGACTAAGGTGACAGTTAACTGTGTATAATAAGGAATTTCAAAAGACTCCAAAGGCAATTAATAGATTCAGTAATTTTTACGTTTTTCAAAAAAAGAGCATAGATTCAACTCTATTTTATTCCTTAAAATGCCCTGTCATGTTCTTCTTAATTTTAAGGGTTTTTTTGCTAAATGAGAATGATACAATGTCATGTATTTGAGACTTTTGCATTAAGTAAGTCCACAGAGGAGAGAGGCAATAGGGGAAAAAAGTATTAAAAGATGTTTAAGTCTGAATTAAAGTAACAAATGTAGGCATTTCTGCAATCAATATGCAACATGTATTAATTATTCTTCAGCTACATACTACTAATTGTTTTTTTGCATGCACTTGATGTCATTCATGCCCTGAAACTACTGAAGCTTTGGCATGCCACCATGTTTTGCTGTGGATTCCCTCAATTAGTGTCAGCAAGATGGAACCTATGATTTAAGTAGATTTACAGGCTCAGATTTAGAATATTCCAGATCCTAAACTGAATGTGAATTAATTAATTTTGTACTAAACCTTAAATTTAAAAAAATATTTACCTCCAATCCTTTGTCGGCTGTTCCTAAATTATTATTTTATGGTATAACATCAGCTGTGTTATCCAACACATGGCTTTGTTCAATGTAGCGCTATTTTCTTTTGATAGCTGTAATGATGCCCTTATTTTAGAGCTGTGCATTTCAATTTGTTGACATTATCCTCATTGAAGTCAAAATAGTATGTTAATGAATGGCAAACCTCCCAAATTGTCAATTTACTTGTAGTGACTTAATATATTATTGAAATATATGCCTCATGAGAATGTAAATGAATGGCCTGCATTACTGAGCAATAAGGATTGGGCTCAATAAATGGGAGTTTGGGAATAGACGTCAATTCCTTTTACTAGCCATTGGATAATAGATTTCCCCTTATTTTGTTTGCTGCAATAATCCACAGTATCCTTTTCATTATAGTTTAAAAACATTGTGCTCTTGCCAGTCACTACATCTTCTGTTCGAAAGAATTCACCATAATGCACTTTTCTGCTGTGCATTTGGTGAAAATAGCTCAGGTAGCTGCCTGATGGATATAATTTCATTTCTGGAGTACATTTCTTAACATGAAGAAAAACAATCAAAAGATAATGGTGAAAATGGTGAACAATGTTATAATTTAAGGTACACAGTGATCTGAAAAAAAGTGTTGTCTGGCTCTGCTCAAATTATTCACGCGTGTTCAGAGAGCCATGCAAATGTGACGTTAATACGAACGGTCAGCTCAAGCTAATATTGCCTACAGCTCAGTAGGATTGTCAGACAGGACAAATGTAATGCATCATGTGACCTCCTCAGTGTTTGAGTTGCCAAAGTAGGTTATTTCAGAGGTAGGAGGGGTTGATGCCTCTTGGCTTTAGAATCTTACTATAGCTTATAAACCCAGTCGAATTAATAATGTAATAATGCATGTAGTGGAATTACATAAAAGCCTTCCCATCAACCTCCTTGGAACAAAATCCTCACTGAAGTTTAATATTTGTGCCCATTTTTTAAAATATAGCTTTGAAAGAGCACAGTACCATGAAAAAAATTGAAAAAAGCTATCTTAGGTTTAATGACAGAGAAAAGCCAACCTTTTTTTTAATGACAACAACATGGCGATATCTTGGAGCCAATGATAATTGTAGACATGAATGTATGAATTAATAGCAGAAATAGACCTTCATCCCTTCAAGCATGCCCCACCATTCAATGAGATAATGATTGATCTGTTTGTGTTTCAAATTCTACATTTTCATTTATCCCTTTAGATCCCTTGTTCAATGAGAATCTCTCTACACCCACTAGAAAATCACACTGACACGGAGACTTCCAAAATCACCCAACCCTGAGAGATCAAAATTCCCCTTATTTATGTCCTAAAAGTGTGACTCCTAATTATAAAACATGCCACCTCATTTGAGACATACACCCAAGAAAAAACATTCTTTTGTCCTGACTCTGGTGGGAATAGTGCACTAGAAATTAGCCACCACACTTCCATTGGCCATCATAAGTGTGACATAGAACAGTTATAATCTTCAGTATGGTTAAGGCTTGATTGGGATCACTAGCCTTAATCAAATAAACTCACACTGCATTCATTGATGAAACAAGAAATACCAAAAATCCTATTTAACCAACAAATCCTCTAACATGTGGCAAAGGCAGTTTATTAATTACTAAAGTACAAACTTGAACTATATCACCTTTAAAACTCAACACACATATTCGTTCACATACAGGGTGGTTAGGCAAGTGAGACAAACATTCTTTTTAAGGAATATTGTTAGTGGAAAATAAAGGCTAAAAAATGCACAAAGTTTGCAGATCAAATTCCATAGCAAAAGAGTGGAATGAGGTGACTCCATTCACTTTATTTTTTAGAGATAATATCATGTCGTTGTCAAGATCTTCAAACCAGCAGCCAGTCAGTTGGACCCAGATCTAAGCTTGAATTCCTTCTGCAAAGTTTATGCATGTTAATTATTTTCCAGTTGAAGACAGAGAGACAATTATTTTATTTCCTGCAGGCTTTTTGGACATCTGTATTCCACAGTGGCTCAGGTCTGTGATAAACTACACTTAAATGAATCCAAACACTATTGCTGGGTAGTTACTTTTTTTTCAAAGATGCCTAATACTGTGTCCAAAAATAATCAAAAATACTAGCTTCTTTTTCAAAAAATATGGCTTTGTTTAACCATTAAATTACAACATGGTTCTACTTTCCTTCAAATTATTAAAAAACAAATAACTGTTTCATTGTCTGTAACAAAATAGTCCCACCTACTATTTTTCCAGTTTATATTTTCAACTAAAATGTTTGTAGTCTGTACAAAACTCCACCCTTGGAAAGCTGGGACATCATTTTTAAATGTGTTTCATTACAGGGTAAATATGACTTGTTCACTAATAAACACACAAAAAAATTATCATTCACTCACACTCATTATCTGGAAAAGTACAGTTTGTTGCCTTTTTTTCTCAAATTTTAAATCAGTTGATATCTTCACATTAATAAGGCATCTGCTATTATGTTGTTGTTTTAAGTGATATGAACAAATATGATTTTATAAGATTGAATTAGTAGACTCCATCAAAGTAATCTTATATTTTGAGTTTCAGGATTTTCAATAGAAATCAAGGGATAATGGTTAGCACATGTTAGGATTTCCTTGAGATCAGGCTAGGCGTAAACCGATCGAGAGCCAATGACAATTCTGGAATCGCCTTTGCTACTATAAGTATTTCTTCTGATACTGGTTTAATTCCTTCGAAAAATATCCCACTTGCTTTTTTATGCCCAATTCACCATTTTCCAAGAAGGCAGCACTCTCCACTAAGTCACTAGTATTATTTATCTCGTTTTGAAGATATAAATGATTGCCAACATCAATCCGTTCACTTGTCTTCAAATTCTCAAAAGCTGTTTAACACTCTGAGTACCTTTGCATATCAATAAATCTGTTAAAGATAAAGTTACAATACCAAAATTAGACACAAATTTCCAATAAAATCACGTGAATTCCCATGTTGTTTTAAGAGGGAATTTTGTTTTAGAAAGAGGGAATTCTATGAAAAGCTTCATTTTCATTAATCTTGGCAACACTTACTCTTGCTCTATGATGTGTACAAGCTATCTTCATTTTTGTAAACTTACTTTTGCCAACACTCATCACAAGGCCAGCTGAAAGTATTTGCTTAAATCGGTCTTCTTATCTGCACTATCACCTCATTAAATTTGTTATAAATGCTGTGCACAATCAGAAACAGTTTTCAGATTTGTTGTTTTGTTATATTTGTGGCATTTAGTCTTGACTGCTGGTATATTCATAGGGTTTTTTTCACTATCCCTTTCTACCATTCTCAGAAATTCATTATCCACATTAATATTTTGCTGTCCTGTTTCGGTGCTGTCCCATCTATATTGAGGTCAGACAAATGCAAGATTTGTCAACCAATGACTATGAGCATTATTTTTGGCATGAAGAGGAATGTAATTCCACCTATCAAATTGGAAGTTTATAAAGGCGTAATGCTGCCTACAGTGCTCTATACACGTGAGATTTGTGTTGTGTATTAGTGTCACACTAAGAAGCTTATACCCCTAACACTTGACCTGTTCTGGAAACCTGCAAAGATGAAATAACAGGGCAAAATACCAGCTATAGAAGTGGGCAATAAAAAAAGGGTGTGGTCACTTTCAAAACCAAGAGCACACCAGGCATCGAAGAAGTCCTGAGACAACTAAAAACTCAATCTGCCACAGTTTCTTACCTTATTTGCTGCAAAACTTAAGGTATAGATTAGTCTTAACAGTCAGTTACATATCTACTGGAAACCTACCAAATGCTGCTGAGCATAGACATGGTAATTTTTGTCTTGAAAGACAACCAAAACCTTAGAGAATGTATTTTTGTGGTTAATTTCTTATGCCTGGTATAGATCTAACCATCATCTATTACATTTTGGCCATTCAGTTATTGATCAGTTACTGGCCCGACCAACTCCTCTGATCTCGGATCAAACCCATGAATCTCCATGATTAATAACTGCCTCTTGTTTCCTTTCCTCTCCCATGAGCAACTTTTCAATTCTGTCTGTGATGAATGAACTGGTCCAATACCTGGATATTTCTTTGAACACTTCTTCCATATTCTTATTTGGCATCTAAAAAATATGTGTTTGCATCTTTATTTTAGCTTGGAATGTGAATAAGATGGACATGAAACAGGGCAAACAGTAAATCTCTTTGAAGGGCAATTTCAACTCCTGGGCCTTAATTTAACCTGATTGTCAGGCAGCCCAGTTTCACTGAGCAATTTCTGCTACCTTCCTGAGGGTCTTAGTGGAAGAGCCAGGATAAAGATAGCATTTCTCAACAACCACAAAAAGGATCCTCAGGCGGAATATCCAGCAGGCTTCAAAGTGAATGGCAGGGCAGCTCAATGTTAGTAACATTATCCCACAAACAAGCTGTAGTGTAGAAGGAAGCTCATTGATTATCAAGAAGCAGTAAGGATGATTAGAGTTCCCTATGTCTCTTAGCCATACCATCTCGCATTTATTTCACTCCATTCCCCTTTCAATTCTGTCAATTCCCTCTCCTCTAACACTTCCCTATCACAAGGATATATTGCATTAGTGTGGAGCTGGAGGAGCACAATAGGCAATAGGCCAGGCACCATCAGAGGAACAGGAAAGCTGGTGTTTCGGGTCTTCAGAAGAAGGATCCTGACCCAAAATGTCAGCTTTCCTGCTCCCCTGATGCTGCCTGGCCTGCTGTGTTCCTCTTGCTTCACACTATATCATCTCTGACCCTAGCAAAGGCAGTCTTACTATCTCTGGGATATTGTCTCAACTTTCTTTGTCACTAAAATTGTGCTGAACACTTCCTTTGCTGTCTTCATACAATACCCATAAGCAGCGTTCTTTTGTTACATCCAAGTATTTGCAGAACCAGTAACTAAGGGCAGGAGTCATTTCTCACTTCATGATGGATGTGCTTGACTTTCCATTCATCATCTCCACACCCTCTTCCCATGTTGCTCTTTTTCCAGCCCTCAGTTTATGCATTACATGCACATGTCATATAAAACCCCATTTAACTTTTATACAGCCATTCACTATCTCAAGCCCTTTCAGCAAGAGAAAATATAATGTCTGGGAAATAAGCAAAACCAAAGAAAAACTGCTAGATATAGCTATGACAGTGACTGAAGCAGAAAGCCCAGGAGATTAATGGCCCAGTCAGAACCATGAGCAACGTGGAAAGAAACCTATGGTTAATCTGAGCATGGTGCATGTTCTTTCCCAGTAACCCATCATTCATGTCAAGAAATGATTCAGCCAGCTTGAGGACACAATTCTAAAGTATATTGGGTTCCAGCTTCTCAGTTGCCTCCTAATGCTTGTCCATTTACTCCTTTCCCATGATGTACTTAAGCCCTGAACACCATCACTCTCTTCCGCACAGCAGTGTAAAGTCCAAATTAGTGAAGTGAGACCTCTCCCTGTTTCAAAAAGGTGTCGTTTACAGACAACGACACCCTGGGATGAAGGAAGTCAGGCCTATATTCAAGGTCTCTCAGGTTGGTTGTTGAGGTCAGTGAAGAAACAGGGCATCAAAGAGCTACCTTATGTATCTGTATACTGCAGCATGGGATATATGGGAGATCTTACCTGTTGCAACCTGGGAAGAACAAGTGGAAACTATGTGAAGATCTGTGGTGATATTAATAGTCATTGGAAAAGCATAGTTCTTGATATAAGAGCCTATGGTTGCAATGTAACCATGAGCTGAATTTTACCAAAAATCAGTTAAGTGTCAATCGTGGATAGTTTCTCTCTGTACTACACTGTAGGTGTGTCTTATACAATTCTCTACTTCTCACCTCATTATGTATGGCACATACCATGGCTGTCTGGCACCACTCCTGCCATATTTTTTGTATTGACCAATTGTACAAGAGCACACAGCTTCTGGGACTTTCTGGTATCTGCATCATTGACATCTTATTTAAATCTCAGCTGTGCCCTAAGTCAAATGCTACAATCCAGGAGCTGCCATTCATAATGAGTTATTGCACAATTCTCAAGGCCATGGTTCTGAAAGAGAAGTTGGCATCGCACTTCACCAAAACATTAGGCAGTATTGTCAGAAACACTGGATTGAAGGCTAGAAGTCTTCACCAAAGGTTGCCTCCTCATTCATATGTCTAGCCATCTCCATGGTCAGGCTGGTGGCTGTCATGGAAACCCAAGTCCAGCACTGTCAGGATCTGCTGGATATGAGCACAGATTGGCACCACATTCCTCTTGCCATTGGTGCCCAGCAACAGCAAGATGACAAGACAAGGGACATTGACCTCATTCTAGACACTCTTTTCTCACACTAAAACACATGGCTGGAGGAGGAACCCCACACAGGACCCCCGAAAACCTCCACTCAGGAGACACTGAGGTGTCTGGCTCTTTACCTCCATCTGCCTACAATCTACAACCTCGCTGGGTTCAAGCCAAGAAAGGAGAGCATGTATTGTGCCAGGCCACTCTCAGCATGCATAGGTCATCCAACTATATGTACCCCTGGGGTCAGCCACTCAAAATACCACAATCAATCAGCTCCATTATAGAGCACACTCTCCACTCCAGCTACTGACACTGGAGCTACAACTAGATGCAGCAAGAGAGAAAGGAAAAATAAAAGCTTCAGGAAACATAGGTGAAATTTGATTGGAAATACATCTTCACATTTGAAATACCGATTCACTTTTCATCACCAGCTCTGTCAGTGAATGTCTATGTAGCTGCCAGTCCAAGAATGAAAGTAGAGATACTGGCCATCTTTAGTACCACATGCTACGTCTGCTCAATAGTTATTCTTTCTGCAGGATCCATACTAACATCAAACCTTGTCAGGCATGAATGTGGGACTAACACATGTAGTGAAGGCCTCCATCAGTTTGTAACTTTAACTTTTATGAAACACACGGAGCATATCAAATGATGAAAACATTGGTTTGCTCTCGCAGCTGATAAAGCTGGCCTCCACATCATCAAAACATTTGCAGTCAGTGAAAAATAACTTCATGGAACTCAGTTCTATTGAACAAAGTTTATAAAGAAGTAATTCTAGAGCTGATTTTGCTATGCTGCAGAACGTTGATGTGCTGATCTATCTGAAGAAATTCCGTAACTCCCTTGTCCGCTCCACACTCCCCTCCAATGCCACCACACCCGGCACCTTCCGCTACAACCGCAGGAAGTGCTATACTTGCCCCCACACCTCCTCCCTCACCCCCATTCCAGGCCCCAAGATGACTTTCCACATCAAGCAGATGTTCACCTGCACATCTGCCAATGTAGTGTACTGTATCCACTGTACCCGGTGCGGCTTCCTCTACATTGGGGAAACCAAGCGGAGGCTTGGGGACCGCTGTGCAGAACACCTCCACTCGGTTTGCAACAAACAACTGCATCTCCCAGTCGCAAACCATTTTAACTCCCCGTCCCATTCCTTAGACGACATGACCATCATGGGCCTCCTGCAGTGCCACAATGATGCCACCCGAAGGTTGCAGGAACAGCAAATCATATTCCGCTTGGGAACCCTGCAGCCCAATGGTATCAATGTGGACTTCACAAGCTTGAAAATCTCCCCCTCCCCCACTGCATCCCAAAACCAGCCCAGCTCGTCCCCGCCTCCCTAACCTGTTCTTCCTCTCACCTATCCCCGTCTCCCACCTCAAGCCGCACCTCCATTTCCCACCTACTAACCTCATCGGGCCTCCTTGACCTGTCCCTCCCTCCCGGACTGACCTATCCCCTCCCCACCTCCCCACCTATACTCTCCTCTCCACCTATCTTCTCCTCTAACCATCTTCGGTCCGCCTCTCCGTCTCTCCCAATTTGTTTCAGAACCCTCTCCCCATCTCCCTTTTCTGATGAAGGGCCTAGGCCCGAAACATCAGCTTTTGTGCTCCTGAGATGCTGTTTGGCCTGATGTGTTCATCCAGCTCCACACTTTGTTATCTTGGATTCTCCAGCATCTGCAGTTCTCATTATCTCTGATTATATCTGAAGAAATTCCTCACTTTCCTAATCAGTACAATGCTGTAGTTCTCACGGATCCTAATTATCTATACAGTGTTTTGCCTCCAATGTCTGGAAGAAAGCATCTAAGGCTTGAGTGGCATCCTCTGTCTGTACTGTGCTTTAATGAATACCGCTCTTGGAATCTGAAGTGGAGCAAACATCATTTCACTCAACAGAAGCTGGTATTGCATTGCAGATAATAGGCATTGTGACATAGTGACCTGAATGATACATCTGGATAGAGGAGAATGCCACTGCCCCTATCTCACGTGCACAGCATTCCAAGCAAGGTAAGTGACTGTGGGTCTCCCATATTGTAGTCACGTCATGAGGAGACCAGTGGCTAAAAACTGCCATTAAGAAGTTGGTAGCAAGAATGAGAACTTCTGCCTCCACTCCCAAACACCCACATTACCCAAGAAAGACAACATTGCAGATGTGAACATTTAGTCATCCAAGTGAAGTGAGCAGCTCCTATATCATGTGAAAGTTGAGGAAGCAGACTGGTTACAGTGGGTGGCCATGAAGAAAGCAAGCCTAGACCCTGAGGTGCATCCTGTCCTGATGCACAGGTCGGATGCCTGTCCCTGTGTGTACAGTGGCCTGGTATTGAAAGGTGCAGGTGGTTGATGAAATGGTGAATTGTATTCTAAACAACTCGCAGATATGCCATGATGCTGTGGTGAGTCTGGCACATGCCTGATGCCAATGTCCTTAGACGAAGGATGTTGTCTCTCACTGCCCAAGGAGCATGCCCTTACATAGAACATAGAACATTACAGCACAGTGCAGGCCCTTCGGCCCTCGATGTTGCGCCAACCTGTCATACCGATCTCAAGCCCATCTAACCTACACTATTCCATGTACGTCCATATGCTTGTCCAATGACGACTTAAATGTACTTAAAGTTGGCAAATCTACTACCGTTGCAGGCAAAGCATTCCATTCCCTTACTACTCTCTGAGTAAAGAAACTACCTCTGACATCTGTCCTATATCTTTCACCCCTCGATTTAAAGCTATGCCCCCTCGTGCTCGCCGTCACCATCCTAGGAAAAAGGCTCTCCCTATCCACCCTATCTAACCCCCTGAGTTTAGACTGCTAAACAGATCCTAAACGACTGCAGAGATGTTTTAATTTGATAGGGCTTGGAAGTCATTTTGGTGAATATATCTCAAAATTGATAAAAATGTGAGAATAAATCAGCATCTGCTGGGTGAGTTCCTGTCTTCAATCAAGTCATAAACAAATGGAGAAGAGCTGCAACAGGGGGAAATAATCAGGGAAGTGGCAACTCTTACAGACTGGATCAGCAGCATGGTCGCAGTGGAAGCTGAGAGTGTGCATTGGTCCAAAGGATCTCAATAAAGCTTTGAAGTGCTCTTAGTAGCCCACTCCAATCATTGAAGGGATTTTGCCTCAACTAACTGATGCGAAGATCTTTACCACTGTCATAACCACAGATAGTTACTGGCAAGTGCAGCTGAACGAAAGCAGTTTTCTAACTACAGTCTGGAAACTATTAAGGAGGTACACTTTATTGTGCATAGTGTTTGGTATTTCTACTGTTCTAGAACAATATTAACACAATCAGCACAAGATAGTCAGTGAGTTTCCTGAACTGAAAGCAATCGTGGATAATCTATTAATCTATGGATGTGGGTGCTTGATGGATAAATTCACTGCAGACCACAATCAAAATCTCTAATGACTGCTAGAGAGAGGTCACTAGGTGAATCTGAAACTGAACAAGAGAAAGATGCAGTACCCTGAATTAGACCAAAGGAGCAATCAGCAATCTGTAGCTCCGAGATACCCATTCAGGCTTTCATGTCAGGAATTGTCATCAAATTTAATTCATTGTGTTGCAAAACAACAAACTGTATTTGAATGAGGCAGTATAAGGCAATAATGAGATATTATTGCATACAAATAGGAGCCTCACTGTACACGAGTGAGACTCTCTCATACTTCATGCACTGTTCTTTGTGTAAATTCAAGAGACTGATTCCTGCTTTGTGCAGCTTGTGAGCTGGGTGCAGCCTTGTGTGTGTACAGTTTCCCAGTATCGCCTTCCCATTGCCAACCCTGCTGTTCACTGAATGCCAGCTGTATTGTGATGGTTGCTGAAACTGCTGCTTCTTCTTTTGCCTCGACTGTCAATACGTACAAATGAATTAGACAACAATAGCATCCAGAATTTCAAAAAAAAGCTTATGAAGGAAAAATTTATAAGAAAGTATCCATCTGGCATCTCTCATGGAAATCTAAAGCACTCGCTGTATACAGGCAATACATTAATCACTCAGAGCTGCATATACTTTTACATGATGTTTCAATGCCGGTGGATGGAATTGTTATGAAGGAAATGGGAATGGGGAGTGGGGAAATGTCTGACTTTACAAAACTGCCTCCATTGAGGGGCCCTATCTACCATATTTCTGTTCCAGAGAGACAGAATTGGAGACAGGCCTGAGGCTGCAACAGATGTAGTTGGCTCAAAGATTTTTGGTTAGTGGGACATTGAACCCTCAAGCCCTCACCCTACATCATTCTCCAGGAAATGAGGGCATTGCTACGGTATTGCCTGGACCTTTTTGTTAAGAGTCAACAACATTGCTGTGGGTCTGGAGTCACATGTAGGTCAGACTGGGTAAGCATGGCACTTTCCTTCCCTAAACGACATTAATTAACCAGATGGAGTTTTCCTAGACAGTTGAATTTTGTTCATCATTAGACTATCAATTCCAAAATCTTCTTTTTTTTATGCACATAGCTCAGAAGGCAATGTATACACAGCTACAGGGAGAAATGCAGACTTTGTCTGACTGACAGAAAAAGGAAGGTCTGTCGGAAAAGGGGTAATCAGCCATGGACATTGAAGGAAATAAGGGAAGCCATCAAATTGAAGGATAAGGCATACAGAGTGGCAAAGATCAGCGGCAAACCAGAATCCTAGAATCCCTACAAACAGGCCCTTCAGCCCAACAAGTCCACACCGACCCTTGGAGCATCCCACTGACCCATCCCCCTATCACTCACCTTAGCCAAACATCCCTGAATACTATAGGCAATTTAGTATGGCCAATCCACCTAGCCTGCACATCTTTGGAGTGTGGGAGGCATTCATCAAAGAACCACACAAGAAGCCGTTGCATCAGATAAAAGTACATGTTGTTACAGGCAATGTATTGGCATGGTTAGATGATTAGTTAACTAACAAGAAACAAAGGGTGGGGATAAATGAGTGCTCTTCTGGTTGGAGAGCAGTGACTAGTGGCATGCCTAAGGGATCGGTGTTGGGACCACAATTGTTTACATTTACATAGATGATTTGAAGTTGGGGACTGCGTGTAGTGTGCCAATGTTTGCGGGTGACACTAAGATGAGTGATCAAGCAAAGTGTGCAGAAGACCCTGCAAGTTTGCAGAGTGATATAGACAGTTTAAGTGAGTGGGCGAAAGTCTGGCAGACGGAGTATGAATGTGAAGACATCCATTTTGGTCGGAATAACAGTAAAAAGGACTGCCACTTCAATTGTAAAAAAAAATTGCAGCATGCTGCTGTGCAGAGAGACCTGGGTGTCCTTGTGCAGAAGGTTGGTTTGCAGGTATAACAGGTAATTAAGAAGGCAAATGGAATTTTGTCCTTCATTGTGAGAGGGAATGAGTTTCAAAGCAGGGAGGTTATGTTGCAACTGTATAGGGGGCTGGTGTGACAACACCTGGAATACTGTTTGCAGTTTGGTTAAGTTACTTGAAAAAGGATGTACTGGCACTGGAAGGGGTGCAGAGGAGATTCACTAGGTTGATTCCAGAGTTGAGAGGGTTGAGTTATGAGGAGTGACTGAGTAGACTGGGATTATATTCATTGGAATTTAGAAGACTGATGGAGGATCTGAGAGAAACACATAAAATTATGAAGGGAATAGATAAGATAGAAGCAGGGAGGTTGTTTCCACTGGCAGGCGAAACTAGAACAAATGGGCATAGCCTCAAAATTAGGGCCAGTAGGTTTAGGACTGAATTGAGGAGGAACTTCTTCAGCCAAAGAGTAGTGAATCTGTGGAATTCCCTGCCCAATGAAGTAGTTGAGGCTTCCTCATTGAATGTTTTTTACCATAAGACAGATAATTTTTTGAACAGGAAAGGAATTAAGGGTTACGGTGAGACGATGGACTGAGTCCATGAAAAGATCAGCCATGATCTTACTGAATGGTGGAGCAGGTTCGAAGGGCCAGACGGCCTACTCCTGCTCCTGATTCTTATGTTCTTATTCTTCTTTGGTCTTATTATCTGTTATTAATCAGATCTTAATTTGATGAATTTATGAGAAACTAAGACGTGCAATTTATTTCAAAGGGAATACTTGTGCTTATTTGGTTCCCAACTCAAGATTACATTCACCTGTTGTTCATGATTTATCTTAAAAATGCCTATGAACTCCATCACTAAACAGAACAGCTTCAGGTCCAACAGAATTGTGGGGAATGGACTTGAAGTGGCCTCCCCCTGCAAGGAATCCAGTAATGGCACGAGCACTGCACATGACCTGATGACCTGCACACTTAATCCACAGTAGAGCTGGGTTCCAATTACTATTTTTAAAGGATTTCCATATCTTTCCAATTGCATGAAAACCCAAAATACCAATCCTACCAGATTTCCCAGGCCATTTGAACACTGGCTTCGATTTCCATGATTTGGTTTGCTGTAATAAGATGTCTCAGTCCTAAGGAAACTCAATTTTCTTGGAAAACTGCTTTGTTGAGTCGGAGGTGGCCAGGAGCCCATTGAAAAACAACAAGTATTTTAGCCTCAAATTTAATGTCCGCCTGTCCTACTGACATGGCAGGGACAGGCAGGCAATTAAAATTTGAACAGAATACAGAAATAATGCTGGAAGTTACTCAGTAGGACAGAGAGCATCTGTGGAGAGAGGGCAGAGGGAATATTTTAGATTGATGACTTTTAATCTGCACTGGTCCCAACGATCCAATTGAGATCTTATTGACCACCGAACTGAAGCAGAAAAAGAGCATAATTGCTTATTGCAATGAAAATGGCAGAGTTCATATGTAATCAGAAAAGCAGTGCAGTGACTTGAGATAGAAGGAGCAATGATAGAAATCTGAGTGGAAGCTATGAGGTTGGCGAGTGAAAAATAGAAGCTCTCAGTGGAGTTGAACACAATGACAGGTTTTGCCTGTCCTTATTGCTTAGGATTTCATCAGACTGAAGGATGTAACCTATGTCCCACCAGTGTTTGGTCCAAGCTTCTGCATCACTGCACTGCCTTCAGTCAATCAAAGCTTTATTCCATGTGAAAAAAGGACATTTTTAAAAAAAATTTTACCACTCCGCCTCTTTCCGCTGACTCTTCCCATCTCAGGCTTTAATCAACCCTTTGTTTGAGCTCATTATGTGTGATGCTCTAAATAATAAGTCTACTTAGATTCTCAGAGCATAAATCTTGTTTTGCAAGGAAATGTGGCCGGAAAAGAAACAGAAGCACATAAACAAGGCAGAAAAATGGAAACAAACTGGAACTTGAAATAAACTCAGTCAGAGAAAAGAAAGACAACAAAAACAATGTCAAATATTAACAAGCACGACTAAGCAATAATGGGAAATTGAATAAAATCAATATTCACAGTCATTTCCTGTTAGTCTCTTTAAAATAACATTAGTTTATATAACTAGATTTTTCTACTCCTGAGCCAGAATATATCTGACACAATGCTGCACACACGGAATCAATTAATCCTTGTAAAACTTACATATTGGCCTGTTTGTAGAAATTAACATCTCATCTATCAAAACTAAATGTTTAACTGTTAGGAACTGACCAGCACACCTATCCTGAATGAATCTATCCACTTGCTGAGAATTTATCCCTTGTTATGTCTGAAACAACTGGCAGTGTGTGCTCAAATATATGTCCTCAAAATGTCACATAGCATTTGCCAACAACCCATTTGCCTCAGAGATCCTAGTTCACATACTGCAAATGCAAAGACCTGGAGCAATAGCTAAAAATGCACAATTTCTCTCAAAAGGAATCTCTGATTTAGTCCACTTTGAATCCTTACTAAGGATAAGCATGCTTGTACAATGTAATTAGTTGTGACCATTCAAATATATCATATTCAGAATCTTGCCCTTCTCTCTGGCCAGATCTTCCAGGCTCCAGTTGTTGGGGAGTAGATGCATTTTATGGATGTGTGTTGGGAATCCTGAAGAAGTCCTGATGCACTGACTACATGGTGATTCTCCAGGAAGATTATATCTACAATGGGCAATTACCTATCATTTAAACAATGTTTAAGCAGCACAGTGGCTCGCTGGTTAGCACTGCAGCCTCACAGCACCAGGGACCCGGGTTCGATTCCAGCCTCGGGTAATGTGTCTGCATGAGTTTTCTCCGGGTGCTCCGGTTTTCTCCCACAGTCCAAAGATGTGCAGGTTAGGTGGACCGGCCATGTTAAGTTGCCAATAGTGTTCAGGGGTGCATGGGTTATAGGGTGATGGGACTGGGTGGGATGCTCCAAGGGACAGTGTGGACTTGTTGGGTTGAAGGGTCTGTTTCCATACTGTAGGGAATCTAATCTAAACTTCTGAAAATGCTTCCAAATTTGAGTTGGAATCGGCAAATTTGGATGTTTCTGACTTACTTACCTGAATGGTTACACAAGTTAAAGTTTGGGCAATGAAAACTTATTCTAACTCCTAGTTAAATCTAAAATTGACCCCTTTCCGCAAAAGTTCATTCATTCTGACATTTCCAAACACCTGAACACATCCTCCCCCACAGCCTGACACCTGAGTTCACACCTTTCCAACCTAACCAACCTGATACCTGACCCACCTTACAGCCCCTCCCACTTACCTGCTATCTGTAACTCTTCTTATCTGCACCTTATACCATTTCCCAGCTGGTGTTTATCTCATTACCTACTTCCTATCCTGCCAGCCTACTCACCCATTTGCCACCCTATCTCCTCATTGGCTTATCTCACACAGTTCCTTTCACTCAGTTACTAGTCAAAGATTCTTTAAGGTCTTCAAACTGTAAGCACTTAGTTGAATACAGCAGTTTAGGTTTCTGTGTAGATTAACTCCTTTGCTTTCGGTACCATTTGGAGAATTATAGAATTTATGGAGTACTGTAAGTTGTTATGGTCTCCTAATCTCAGTAAGGATATTATTGCCATAGAATGAATGCAACAAATGTTCACTAGACATGTCCGTGGGATAGCTGGGCAGTCCTTTGAAGAGAGATTGGGAGGCTGGACCTGTATTTCCCATAGTTTCAAAGGAAACAAGATGATGTCATTTAAAATCTATAAAATATGTAAAAGGATAGTTAGGGTAGATGCAGGTTAGATGTTCCCCAGGAATGGGGAGCCTGGAACCAGGGGGCATAATTTAAGACTGAGAGGGATGCTATTTAGGACCAAGAAGAGAAATGTTTTCGACAGAGGGTTGTAGATCTTTGGAATTACCGACATAGAGGGGTGTGGAGAATTATTCCTTGAAGTATTTAGAAATTGACAGTTTCTGATGACAAATGATGTGAAGCTTTGTTGGATAGTGCAGATAGAAGGCATTGAAGTGCTCAATCAGCCATGATCACACTAAATGGAGGGTAGGTTTGAAAGGCTGACTGGCTTAAAACTGTTATATACAAGGTGTAAAGCTGGATGAACACAGCAGGCCAACCAGCATCAGAGGAGCAGGAAGGCTGACGTTTTGGGCCTAGGCCCTTCTTCAGAAAATGTTACCCTCAAATGCTTGAGCTTCCTATAGGACAGAGTTTAACCTGAGAGAGGCAACTCTGCGTAGCTTTTCTGAACCAGTCAATGCACTATGAGGGTGCATGGACATGTGAACATCCTATTGTATATCTTCCAGCATTGAACTGTATTGCGCTCCCTGGAAAAGTGGATACTTAGAATGAACTTTTGACTCTGGAGATGTTTATAATTATCACTGTTTTCATATACTCATTCACAATGTGGGTGTAAGGCTGGGAGATTTGTGCCTTACTGCAATCCCTGCATGCTGCATTTAGTCTCACTCCTGTCGATGTCAAGTCCCCATGAAGGGCAAACCAGATCAGCTGACTGAGAGCACCTGATGTTCATGGCACTTTGTATTCAGAGCTGATATTTTCCCCAGTTGCAGGTTGATTTTTGGATAGGGCAAAAGTCCAGAAGGGAAAAATAGAAATTAGTGTTTGTACTAAACTATACATTTACAGTAAAACCCTTGTAAATCTCTGCAAGTCTTTTGTTCATTCATTTATCTATGTCACAGTTCAAGGATCTCTGGTGTCTCAGGCAATCTGCATTCCAGGAGTCACTTGCCTGTGAGAGATGAGTAAATGTTTGACCTTTACAACTTCTTTCATTCCTGAGTGGCTGCTCATCTCTCACATGGGTGCGACTTAATCAGATCTAACAACAGCAAGGACACTAGAGCAGACACTTAAAGAGTGTGAGTGTATGCATATTTACAAACATGCAAGGTTAATTATAATTATCTGTCACCAGCACTACCTTTGAGCCTTCAGAAAGCTTTTTTTCCTTTCTCTATCTCCCTCTATGTCAAAGTGCAGCCCTGGTTTTTGCAGTTGAGTTGGAGGCAGTTCCATACATGACCTGGAAAAGTTTGGTGATCGTCTCCAGATCTATTGGATCCCAATGGAGAGTTTCCTGTCCAGATAGAGGCTGATCTGCCTCAGGTAGACCCTCTCTAGACTACAGCATCACAGGCTTGGGTAGGAGGGAAGGACCAGGAGCCTCTGGTGCTCCCTGAAAGGAAGCGTCTGGAGATTTTGCTTGTGATTCCTTGCATTTATGGATGTCTGCTGGAACCAACCTGTCTCCCTGAGAGCAATATGCATGTGAAATGAGGTCAAGGTCCCTTGTCCACTTCTTCATTGCCATTCAGGCTGAGCGTCTATCCCTCAATGATCGAGTGCTGGTCCATTCACATATCCAGCAGACACTGGGTGTGTTACACCTAACTACCTGCAGTGGGCACCAACTTTGCTATGGAGACACACAAATATCAGGGCCAGCATGGTGCGGATCACATTGGCAGTTTCTTCGATCCTTTGATCCTATTGCGACTATCTTGGATAAACCTGTCTGCGGTTCCTGTGCCTGTCAGTATGTTTTTAAAGGTCAAGACCATGGGTTTGTTTTCTATCTGGGAGTGCGCAGGTGCTGGTTTCCAACAGTGACCTGGGGAATTTCTCCCTTGACTGGCAGGTGAGCCATGACTGTGGCTCGCTAACCTATTTGCACTTCTAAGGCTAACCTATAAAACCGGAGACAAACATCAGCTAGTCATATAGGATCAGAACCAAATCAAAGTAGCCAGCAATCTGTGGAAAACACGATTTCTCAGAAGTACCAATGTTAACCCTATTGAAAGCTTGAACTCCGGCTAACCATTGTCTTATGTAGCATAGGATGAAAAAAAAATCAGGATTACGTCAAAACTTTACCACGAAGGATGTGATATCCATCTTGGGACTCATCTCTGATGTCGAGTAGTGTGTAAAGGCAATAGTTCTTAAAGAATTAGTGTTGGAGACTGCAGTTGGCTCCACCCAATCTAAAGATGTCACACAGTCTTGGGTGGAGTACAGGGAATCCAGCAACAGGCCCCATTGAGCTTAAATGTCTCGCTTGCGTCTCTTGATGGGCTTTTGTTTTGATTGGGCAGCTTCTGTACAGAGGGGAATGATTTCAAATCACTCATACTTTGATTTTCCCTAGAGCAAGTTGACTTCCTTTCGATCGCACAATTTTCTGGAGTAGGCCATAGCTTAGGGGTAAGCCGAGTGCTTGGGGTGGCACTAATCCTGGGCTGGGCTATCTGATTTAGGCAGGGCTCTGACTACATGTTCTTATGGTGAGCTGGCAGGAACCATCTCCTGCTCCTCATTGCCGAAAGACAATGCTGTAACGGCACTTAGTTCTTCCATCAGACAAACCTTTCTTCCTCAAGCTGTTCAAACTCTGGAGGCTCCAGGAACCCAGTCAAATAAGGTTCAGTCTGGCAGATAGTTCAAATCTGAGGAGCGCAGCCTTAAGCTGTTCAAACTCTGGAGGCTCCAGGAACCCAGTCAAATAAGGTTCAGTCTGGCAGATAGTTCAAATCTGAGGAGCGCAGCCTTATTGCAATGTTTAATTGAATACTTCAATGATGAGATTTAGGGCCAGGTTCAAGATTTTAAAGTTTTCACATCTCATCCATTCCAAATCTACTCATTTGAAATTCTTCCTGTAAATTTGACATAAGAAAATGAAAATTGGGTTGTTGACAAAGATCTGTCAAAGAAGTGCATCATTAAATTTGAGCTGGTACAAGTTCAACACAGTTACAGATGAATGACGAAGCACCAAGAATTTAAAGAGTCGTCTAGATCCTGGTGTCATGTGACATCTGACCAACAGCCAAAGGAAGAGATTTTGTGATGTTTTGTGCCCTGGAAATACACAATATAGGTAGCAGACAAACTCACCATGCCCTACATGTCCAGTACCTTTAGAAAACACAGTTGGCTGTTATCTGTTAACTGCATGCATGATTACACAGTGTATTGTCGATCACTATTGACAATCATATAAGTCATTTGCTGTGTAAGTTATGTTTAATGATGATTAATAAACTGAAGACAGGTACCTGAAAATAAATGTCTAGACTGTGAATTTTAGGAATAATTTGGATGTTGGATTACTGTTATATCACAGTTTATGGCCAAAGATAAACTGATTGAATGTCATAAGGCAGAATCCCAGAAGGAAATTGAATTGAAAGGGAAAGTTAGCATGGATTCAGTATTATGGATTTGGTAATTTTGAATTAAATATTATCAGCGCCAAAAGTTCAAAATGTCAGCATGTCTATAGTGGTGAGTACAGTTGAAAGCAATTAAAGCTTGAGATTTGAGATGCACAATGCAGCAACATGGAGATAAGTGTTTGCTTTTACTCACGTTTGGCGCTAACACGCTGAAAACATCAGCAAGTAACTGATGCACACTAAAGCAGAGAAAGGGCATCTTTTAGGTACATGGGCAGGTAATGAGTTTGCTGGGCACTTGCACAAGTTGGGGGGATTTCTTCACTCTATTTACACTCTTGAAACCTTCATTGCTGTTAATTGTCAAGAAAAGTTGTGGCAATTTTTTATTTGTTATGAAGGGTTGATTGAAAACAATGGAATAGTTGATCTACTTTCCAACATTCTGCTGGACCAAATGTAGAAAAAGCACTACAAGCCCAAGTTGAAGCATGAAAAACCAACACACCACAGCCAGTGAAAGATTTGCATTTTTAACAGAAGGAAAATCTAGACTAAGACAATTTCAAACAGCTAATCATATATACAGAGGAGCAACAGTCTAAATATAGACTGCATCTTGCAGATTTGAGAAAATATTTACCGTATGATGATTATATTTTAAAGTGCTGTAGTATAATTGTAATCAAGAAGAAAAACACTTCTGACAGAATGGAGAAAGCATTTTAATGAAAAGCAATATGGCAAAAAAAGTATTACACATTTCTGTAGTCTGGTGTGCACATAAACAAGATGAATGCTGTTGACGGGAGTTTGAAAGAAGAAAAATCAGTTGGGTATTTAATGGGTAACCTGTTTGCTACTGTCTCTTTCTGCCTGATGAAAAAATTGGAAGTTTAACTTGTGAGACTGAGGAGAGGGAAGCAAAGATGTACAGAAAGAAACAAGTACAAATTTGTAAAGGGCAGCAAGCATCAGTGGGTCTGGAATTTGATGGCTGATCCAATATTTGCATTCTCAATGACATGGGAGTCAAAAACATCAGTGCAAAACAGAAATGAAGAAATTGCATCCAGAAATTCTGAGTGGATGACCCATCTCACCCCCTTCCCCTTCCCCAGGTCTCATATCAAGTAGATACCACTTCTCAACCAAATCGATTCACACCATCTCAGGTCTACAGAAACTGTGAGTCACAACTCTCCAATGGGATGCCAGCTAACCTTTTGGGATTGTGAACTCTGAGCCAACAATGACTGCTTGGAACTTCCACCAAGTGGTTACACTAGTAAAACCCCTTAAATTCCCAAAGATTTATAATGTAGTGGGTGTCACCTGACTGCCAAATCTGGTAGGCCTTGTCCTTAAAAGCCAAATGGGAAGGTAGCTGCATTTTCCTAAAAACCCTATGGATTACACAAGTTTTCCTCTGCCAATCGTACATATGCCATGGCCTGTCCCCATGTCCCCTGCTTTCACAGGCATTATCCCTATATCCTATCACAGACATGCTCTTCTACCCCAGATGGTGTCACAATAGGAAACGTTCGGGAAGCTCTGTTCCGCATGACACCAAGAGAACACTGAAGGCACTGGAGACTGCAAGGGCAATGCACTCTGACAATACTCTGGCAATAGTACTAATGACATGCTTTAGAATGGGCTACACCCCAAGCTAAATTATTCCTTACAGCCACAACACTGGCATTTACCAGACCATGTGAAAAATTGCCCAGGCATGTCTTATCCCCAAAAAATAGGATAAATCCAATCCAGCTGATTTTCATCTCATCAGTCTACTCTTGATGATGAGTAAAGTGATGGAAGTTGCCATCGATAAAGCTATCAAGCAGTATGTGCTCAGCAATAACCTACTTAGTGACACCGGTTAGGGTTCCACCAGGAGCACTTAGCTCTTGACCTCATTGCAACCTTGGTTCAAAAATGGACAAAATACGTGCATTCCAGTGGTGAGGTGAGATTTACTATCCTTGATAACAGGGCAACATTCCACCAAGTATGGCATCAAGGAACTCTACCGAAACTGTAGTAAACTGAAATTGGGATAATTCTCCACTATTTAGAGTCATACATAGCAGAAGGGAAAATTATAGTGGTTGTTGCAAGTCAATCATCTTGTCCCAGGGTATCTTGGCAGGAGTTCCTCAGGGTATTGTCCTATGCCCAACTATCTTCAGCTGCTTAATTAATAACCTCCCTTCCAACAATAGGAGTGGCACGGTGGCCCAGTGGTTAGCACTGCAGCCTCACCGCACCAGGAGTCCAGGTTCGATTCCACCCTTGAGCGTCTGCCTGTGTAGAGTTTGCACATTGTCCCCGTGTCTGTGTGGGATTCCTTCGGGCGCTCCGGTTTCCTCCCACAGTCCAAAGTTGTGAAGATTAGGTGGATTGGCCATGCTAAATTGCCCCGTAGTGTTCAGGAATGCATAGATTAGGTGGGTTATAGGGGAATGGGTCTGGGTGGAATGCTCCGACAGTCAATGTGGACTTGTTGGGTTGAAGGGCCTGTTTCCACACTGTAGTGATTCTACGGATAATGTCAGAACTTCTCAGATACCAGAGTGATCTGCATCCTAATGCAACAAGACCTGGACAATATTCAAACTTAGGCTGAAAATTAACAAGTGACATTCATACCATACAAGTGCCAGGCATTAACAATCTCTACCAAAGAGAAAATGACTATTGCCCTTTGACATTTAATGGCATTTTAATTGCTAAATCTCTCACTATCATCAATCTAGAAAATATCATTGAACAAAAATTGAACAGGACTGCCAGGTAAACAAGAGCAAGTCAGTGGTTAGGAATTCTGTGGCAAGTTTGACAGCATCCAGGTTACATTGGAATCCTATCGGCCATCTTCCCTACTCAGTCCCATCAACACTGACACTCAATAGCAGCAGAGTGCACCTTTTACAGGATGCACTGTAATAACTCACCAAACATCTTCCAAACCCTGACCACTACCATGTAGAAGGACAAAGCAGCAAACACGTGGAACATCACTAACTGCAAATTCCCCTCTAAGCTACAGAATTCTGACTTGGAAATGTATTGGGAATAGTTTTAGGACAATGATCTATGGAAAGATATACTGGCATTGAAGATAGTCAAGAAACAGTTAACTAAGTTGATATAAGGAATAGAAGAACTGTCTAATGATGAGAGTTTAAAAAGGTTAGATCTGTACTCATTGGAATTCAGAACAATGAGACATGACCTTATCAAAACATACCAGATTCTAAGGCAACTTGACAGGATAGCTATGAAGAAGTTGTTTCATCTTGTTGGAGAATCTAGGAACAGAGGGTGTAATCTCAGATAAGGGGCTGCACATTTAAGACAGATGATGAGGAATTTCTTCTCTCAGAGGGTAGTGAATCTGTGGAATTCTTGACTACAGTGGGCTGAGGAAGTTGGCTTATTCATAATTTTCAAGACTGAGATTGATTTTAATCCATAAGAGAAACAAGGGGTATGGGGAAAGAACAGGAAAGCAGAGTTGAGCATTGACAAATGGTGGAGAAGATTCAGTGGGCTGAATGGCCTACTTCTGGTGCTACTCCCCAAGGCCTGCAGCAGCTTAAGAAGGAAGCTCACTGCTGCCTTATACAGGGAAAATAGGAATGGGCGATAAATGTCAATCTAGCAAACGATTACCACGTCCCATGAACAATTAAAAAAAGATCAAGTACTTTCTTCACAAATATAGGCAGGTAAACCCTTCAGCACAGTTATCGGAGATGGAAGAGCCCTCACCCCAAGCCTCCAGCCCTGTAATCATCTTGGACTGAAATCCAATCAGACCCTCCATAGTGGAGGTCAGCTTCCTTGAAAAACTGTCACTCTTTGTCAACATACCAGTACAATCACTTGTATTTATATGGAACCCTATACACACTAATATCTTCCAAGGCATTTCCCAGAGACAATATGAAATTATATACAGTACTGAGGTGCATTGAAAAACCTTGAGTTCAATAAACTAAGGCTTTGTCAAAGAATATCTTGAAGGAGGAATGTGAGACAGAGAGGGCTTGGAAGGTAATTCCAGAACTTCCAGCCTGAGGAGCTGGAGGGACAGCCACCAATGATGGAGTGACAAAGACTGGGAATGCTGAATATGTGAGAAATAGTGGTGCATAGATATCACAGAGAGTTATAGGGCTGGACAAGACTGCAGAGATACAGAGAGGATGCAAATTTTAAAATTGAAGTCAGTATTGGTTGACAAGCACTAGAGTGCTGGGTGAGTGATATTTGTTGTGTGATTTCGGACTTCTGCAATTGAGTTTGAACAACCTAATGCTTATAATAGTAGAATGTAGGAGGCTAGCCAGAAGTGCATTAGAATAGTCATTTCCGGAGGGATGGATGAGAGTTTACAACTGAAGAACTGATGCAACTGTTGTATGGGTAGAAATAGACCAAACTAATTAAGGTGGAAATTTGTGGTTAAAAGCTCAATTATGCTATGGATACTAATTTAATCATCTGTGTATTTAGTAATATGATTACCTCTACTCCCTGTCAGGTGAGGTGTTTATTAGGATCAAGTTTAGAAGACATATTGTGTGCCTCAGGAGTACAGTTTGTATATACACATACAACTATATATCTTTCGGTTTCATAGAATATTACATGCACCAACTTTTATTTGATTCACCGCTTGGATCTTTTGCATTCATACAAAATGCATCATTAATTGCACATAGTCAATATTGTTTCTTCAATCTATTCCCTAAGGATAAGGAGAGCCTTTCGGAGAACTGCTTAAATGATTATATATAGCCTTGAAAATATACAGACCTTATGCAAAATTCATATTAAAAATAATTTCTATAATACGAAACAAGACAAAACACTACATTTCAATAATTAGATAGATATTTTATATTAGAATGGTGGATACAATGTTTAGTGACTAAAAATATGAATTCTGACTGCCACCACCTATGTCCCTGTATAACAATACTGTCATTAAATTGTTCCTTTGTGTGCACATTATACCCAAGAGTGTAGGAACATTGCAGGTCCAGCCAGTTCTGCAGATTTGACAACTGAGACGCTTTGTGCTGAAAGGCTATTGAATTTATTGTAATGGCTTCAAATTTATTAAGTTAATCATCTGCAACCAACAAGTTCAAAATAATCATCATTCGTATTTTCATGCATTTACTTCATTATTTTTTATCTTATTAATGGCTAAGAAAGCATGGCATGCTTACAGTTCTCAAAACTAACACTGCCTCAAAAGATATTAAGCCCAGAAGAAGGGGACTTCCAACCATACAATAAGTTTGGGGATCATTGTTTCTCAAATGATATTGGAGTTAAAGTTGGATTGAAAAGCTTCATTCCACAGTGTGAACATTGTTCAGGAATGTCCGTCTATCATCCACGGCAGAAACACTGCAGAGTCCAAGTGAGAGGTTAAATGGTTAAAATGATCATTCGTGAAATTTTTGAGATTTGCCAAATCTTTCATCAAATTAAAGCAGAAGACAGACAGAACACCACATCTATTCCTCCATTACAGACTTATGAAGTCAGTTTTAAATGTATAGCTTATCATTTTGCTTTTTCCATAATTAGTTGCTGATGAAAGTTTTTAATATGTGTTCATTGCAAGTCATGATTTAAACAGTGGCAGAATCAAGTTGGATATTAAGGACTTAATATTTCATTTTTGGGTTATTAAATTATGAGCTCTAATTCAGCTCACAAGCCATCAGTACCTGTTCCTATGAGTGAGAATACTGATTGCATTGGTGTTCAGAATGAAAAAAGACTGTGATTCCAGTTAATTATAGTGAAATGTATTATTAAATGGTAGTCGTAATGTAGTGCTTTGACATTTTATCTTTTGAACATTGCTTCAACGCTATTTGATTGTGGCTCGCATTGGCCAATAACATTCTCACAAAAGAAAGCACATGGGTTTAATCGGTTCTTATTCTTGTACTTAATTATTTTGTCTACCAGTGAAAAATTGCTCACCGACGTACTTCATCCTTAATTAACTTTCCCAGGGCATGACAGTGAAATTCGCTCAGGGACACATCAGATTATAAAACTAAACAAGACAAAAATCATTTGTTTCTGCACTTTCTTTGCAGTAAATGACACAAACTCATTGGATGTGATATACTTACGGAATGAACTTGTTTACAGACGATGAAACATGCTTACTTGAATAATAAGGTTCCACCTCCGATCAGCATTCCTTTACTTTGCCTGGATCTTTAGAAAATGAATTCTGTATGTTTTAGCCTGCCTTGGAACACTTTTTTTTACTGCAAATCATTTCCTTAATGGAGTATGGGTGTGAATCTAATTGTAGAGTGATACGTATGACTGGTTTTGCTGCAGAGGTAATTATTAGGATAACATGCTCATTGTTATGAAGGAATAATTTTGCAGCAATTTCCAGCTTGGCTCAATGGACAGTGAAGTGTGGAAACTAGGAGTGCCATCAAAGTTACCTTGCTATCCCAAAAGTTGTATGTTTCAAGCAGTACACTGAGAGACTCTGTACAAGAATAGCATGAAATCACAGTCCTTATGTGGTAGATGCACAACAACTCACCAGAAAATGTTATGGTTTTTCATTCAAGTGTATATTTACTTTGCAGATACCCTAAGTATTCTTGCTGTTAAAAAAAAAGCTCTTTGGTACTGAAAAATTTTAAGAAGTTTGGAAGCTCATTCCTTTGAGTGTTAATTATTGTTGGAGATTCAAAAAGTAAACAAGTAAAAATATACTTTTTGGTTCTGGGAAGAGAATATGTTCTAGCTATAGGTGAGGTTAACGGCATATTTTAAGCAGCAGGCCAGAGAGTGTACATTACATAGCTACAATATGCATCTGTGCAGCCGCATGCATTTACAAGTTTTGACATGCTTATCTGACTCTTTAATTTCCAACAAAAAATGAGATTTCAAAAAACAACAGCAATTTGCACTATAGTAAATGTCTCACAGTGCATCACATGAGTGCAATCAGACAAAAATGACGTTAAGTCAAAGGAACATACTTTGGGCCTGTTCACTAATAGTTTGATCAAAGATATATCTTCAAGGGAAAGAGTAAAGTGGAAATTTGGTGTGGCCTACGGAGAAGGTGCCAGAGTTTAGGTCATGGACAGTTGAATATACAACAGCCAATGGTGGAGTGAAGTAAACAAGGGTTGCACATAAGGCCAGAGTAAGAAAAATGTAGGGTTATTAGCGTTGGAGTTTGCAGAGATGGGAGACTTTGAGATGAGATCACAGATAGTTTTGAATGTGAAAATGAAAGCTTTTAAATTGACACATTTGGGAGGACGGGACATTGTAGCCAATGAACACATGGATGATGTATGAATGGAATTTGCAGCGAGGTAGGATGTAGGATGTAGTGTTTTTATGAATCTTAAGCTTATGGAAGATGGAAGGTTGGAGGTTAATCAGAAAACCTTTAATTGGATGTAGTGGAAACAAAAATGTAGTTGAGGATTTCAATAGTAGATATGCTAAGGCTGGAGTCAACACAAGCGATATCGTAAAGGTGCAATTAGGCGGCGCTTGGATTGGGAAAGTATGTGCTTGGAAGATCAGTGAGTGCCAATTGGGATATCAAGGTTGGAAACATTCGAGTTCATCTTAATCCAGTGCCAAGGAAGTAAACAGAAATGATGGCTAAGGGATGGCGATTCTGATCAAGTTTAAAGATGTTGTCTTCAATTTTCTCAACATTTAGTTGGAAAAGAAAATCAGCTAGCACAAAATTAGATGTCAGAAAAGCACTCTGATACACAGGCAATGGACAGCTTGAAAGAGGTGGTTATAAAGTAAAGTTAGGTGGGAATGTCTGCCTCTCAGAAATCTGTCTCATATCTTCCCTTCCTATCCACCCATCACAGCAATAAAGGACAAGGAAAAGAAAGAAAATTATGATTAAGAAAATATAAAGATGTGGGACCCAACTCTCAAACTTAGTTGATATTAGTTAGGAAGCAGGGACTTTTCATTTAAAGTAGATGAAGTTTGGGAAATGATATCTTTCCTAACATAATACATTCACAATATTCCATGGGCTTCAACAAAAAACCATAAACTTCATAATGCAATGTCAAAAAAAGTTAAACATCTTACAATATCTTTCTTATACTCTAATACCCAAAATATACAGGAGGCAGGCATGAATTAACAAACTGTTGTCAAGCATAATACCCTACATGTTAAATGGCACAGGTGACCTACACCGATCCTATGCATTTATTAGCAACTGACTCAGCCAAAAGCAATTGCTGTGAGTCACAACAATTTTGTTAACACCCAGTCTTTTCCAATGGGATTTCCATATTTCATTCTTTAAGATTTTTCTGCCGAACTCCCTTCAGTTGACTCCTAACTAATCACAACTAACATCTGAACATCTGCTCACCTTCCAGTGATTTAGTTTTGTCTTCCTACTTCAAGTCATTGGCAAACTTTCAGCTCCCTTTGAGGTTCTGAGGCACTCTCTCAGCACTACTTTCATGAAACGTCATATTGCTGTCTGAAATCAGTTCCTAATTTTTCAACAGTCTGTACTCCTTTGTTTCACCTCGCTCTTCTTCTGGGTTTCTGGATATTTCTTTCTCTTT
Source organism: Stegostoma tigrinum (assembly GCF_030684315.1). Taxonomy (NCBI): domain Eukaryota; kingdom Metazoa; phylum Chordata; class Chondrichthyes; order Orectolobiformes; family Stegostomatidae; genus Stegostoma; species Stegostoma tigrinum. The sequence goes on along the minus strand of NC_081364.1, from coordinate 40,758,341 downwards.
TGGGACTCCTGGATTCTTGCTCACTCTCTCTTCTTACAGGCTTGTTTTTTATTGTATGTAAACTGGTTCTCATGACTACTGGTTTCTGTGTCACACCAGCCTATTTCCAACGTCCCAGATGATTGAGCATTTCAAATGTTTAAAAGGAAGAAAATAGACCGAGAACAGAGTATACATGGCTGCAAATGCTGCCGTGAGCTGCATGGTCTTGGATTGGGGTCCTACTGGAATTGTAGTTATTAGTTTTTGTTTTAGAATCCCATGTTAGAGAATCTGGTAAGTTAGCTTCATAACAAGGAACAGTAGAGAAAAAAAAAGTCATTGTTCCCTACTGTGAAAACTGGCAAGTGAAATAAAAAATGAAGCAAGAGAAACTTGGAAGATTAAGTAGGATTTGGATTTTGTTCATGTAAATGCCTCTCTTTCTCAGTCAATCTTACAGTCTGCTGCTATGCAACATTTGCTTCCTTACTTCCAGGTGGCACACAAGTTTCTGAAGGAATAAATGTCTAAATGCCATGAATTCCCCTTAGCCACAGCTGCAGTTTTAATTTCTTATTTAAACTTATGTTAGAACCCTTGCTGACTTATTCTATTTTATGCTTTTCATGATGTTTGGTTGAGAGTTGTGAGCTGTGAGCAGAGAGCTGAAACATGACTTTTGGACTGTGAACAGTAGTTTGTATTACAAAATAAAATACAACCTGTTATTTGTTTTTCAGGCCACGTCTATAATTAATTGCGGGGTTTATTTTCTTGTTAAAAGGCACCCTAAAGATGTGCTGCCTCCTGGGTGGCCTTATGTTCAAGCAGATGGTAGGCGTTGAATATTAACCAGAACCCCATGGGGAGACAGTCATTCTGGCAGGAAGAGGCTAGATTTTGAATGGTTCTTTAGAATGTATTTGAATCAGGAGGATTGTTCCTGAAAAAGCTACAGGCCAAAGGTGGAGTTGTTCCCTGGTTGTCTTCTCATCAACAATTAATCGAGAGTTCAGAGAATTAATTCTGAGTTAAGAATTAAATTAATACTCCTCAGAGCCTACTGGAAGCTACCTGCATGCATCAGTATCATCAGAAACCAAGCAAGATATAATTCCATACACCAATGATGTTACAGATTGTGGAAACCACTTAATGAACTGATCAGTTATATCTCATTTCTATTTTATTTCTTTTTAATTTATCCTTTGACTGTGTCTGTTGTCTCTATTTTTGCGCAAGACAAGGGGTTAGAATTGAAGAGGATTGTGGTTAAATCTTAGACATTGATTATTTAAGATTCCACTTTGTTTTGCTAAAGGTACCATATTATTACCAAATTGTTAATCTGTTTTTAAGCTATTAACCTGGTATCTGGTATTGGTTATTCAAAATGTCTGGTTGAGAACCATTGAGGTCAATTTTGAAGGGTAATGAGTATCTTAAGTTTACTACATTGCAAATCCTGGGATAGGGAGGCAGATTTGATTTAGCTGTTTGTCTCCATGTCACATAACTTATTCTCAGTGTATTACAAATCTAAACAAAAGGTCTATAGAGTTCCATCAAATATCAAGTTATGGGAAGGGCTATGTTGTATTTCAATCATTATTTATAGGGTGTAAAATTAATAGAAACAGTTTCTGCCTTAATGTACTGGCCAGACAAATGAGTTATCTATTTTTAGAACTCAGAAATGTCAAAATGACACAGCATTTTTGGGTCCACAACAAATTACTCCTACAAGCGTTATTAAATGTCTACATGTTCAACAAATTAAATTCAATTTTGATTTTAAAAATTCATCATGGGAGATGGGTATAACTATCTGGGACAACACTTATTGCCCACCCCTAAGTACCTTTGAGATGGCACTGGTGAGCTGGCTTCTTGAACGCTGCATTCCATTTGCAATAGGTAGACTCACAATGCCATTAGGGAGAGATGATGTGGAGGTACTGGTGTTGGACTGTGGTGGACAAAGTTTGTTATAGTCCAACAGGTTTATTTGAAATCACAAGCTTTCAGAGCGCTGATCCTTCATCAGGTGAAGTTAGGGAGGGAGTTCCAGGATTTTAATCCAATGACATTACAGAATGGTACTGAATGTTGGTGGATATGGTGCCAGTCAGACGGGCTGCTTTGGATGGCATCAAGTTTCTTGAGTGTTGTTGGAGCTGCACTCACTCGGGCAAGTGGGAAGTTTTCCATCACACTCTTGACTTGAGCTTTCGAGATGTTGATAGGCACTGGGGAGATAGGAGGTGAGCTACTTGCTGCATGATTTCTACGTTCTGATGTCTTCTTGTAGTCACTGTATGAATATACCCAACCCATTTCAGTTTCTAGTTATTGGTATGCCCAAGATGTTTTAGTGGGGGATTCACTTGTGATATTGCCATAGAATGCCATGGGGCAATGGTTAGTTTCTCTCTTGATCGAAATGGTCATTGCTTGGCATTTACGTAGTGTAGATATTCCTTACCACTTGTTAGCCTAACTTACATATAGCCCAGGTCTTGCAGCATTTGGGCATTGACTGCTTCAGTGTCTAAGGAGCCATAAATGATAAAGAACATTGTGCAATCACTGGTGAACAACTCCTCCTGGCTTTATGATGAATGGAAGGCCATTGCTGAAGCAACTGAAGATGGTTGAATCTAGGCCTAGTTTGAAAGGAGCCTGAGGGGCCATTGTGGCACAGGGGTAGTGTCCCTGTGCTTGAACTGAGTTCAAGTCTCATCTGCTCCAGAGGTGTGTAATAACATCTCTGAAAAGGTTGATTAGAAAAATATGTTAGTTTGAAAAGGTTCCATGACAACTGAAGACTCCCCACAAGACAATTGTCCTAATGTGGGTAGATGGTGAGAGTAATTTCAATTGCAACTCAAAATTAGGTATTGGTAGTGTATGTTGATTACAATGCTATATTATTGGACCTAATTTGACCGATGCTGCAGTTAGTCAGTGTCACAAATTTCTTGACTAACTTGACTGAGATTTTCTACTGTCATGAAAACATATATTTTATAAGTTAATGCTAATGATACTGGCAGTAATGACCATCTCAAGTAACAACATGCCCACTGATTGACCTTGGCTGTAGGGTTCCTTGGGGCATTATATTTCCTACACCTTTTCTATTTAATATTTAACAGTTTGCTGTTTTCACGCAGCCATGATGTGCCTACAATTACTCCCAATATCTGCAATTAAGTGAACCTCCAAATATCTGTTTTGAGAGACGAAATTGTTTAAATATTAAAAGTTTGTTTTGGAAGCTGAGTTAAGTGTGTCAGCTATCACCAAATATGATGCCACAAAAAGATTTTTATTTGCAATATTTAATCTTGAATGTAACGCAACTGGAAGATTTTTAAGTAGTGAAAAATGATAGGGACAAAAGCCTCCAGCTGTGGTTCTGGTTGTTCATTGAATAAATAGTAACCAGAGAGATGGATGAAGAAAGCTCTCGACTTGATGAATGGTTTGTATTGAATTTCCTATTGCACCTAAGGGAGCTTATGGGGAACTGTAACTGCTGTCACAGATGGGAACACTGGCCACCACGTACACTGTAGATACTCACGTGACTTGGTCAGTGTTGTCTCTCTCATTCACTGCAGACAAGGATGGCCTGAGAGATGGTATATTGGTGAGATCATGCAGATGCTATGACAACAGATGAATGGACACCATGGAACAATCACCAGACAGGTATGTTCCCTCCCAGTCAGGGAACCCTTCAGCGGTCAACGACATTCAGCCTCTGATCTTCAGATGAACATCCTCCAAGATGGCCTTCAACATACACAACAATGCAGTATCGCGAGCAGAAACTGACATCTGAGTTCTGTTCCTCAGAAGACGGCTTCGCCAGTGATCTTGGGTTCATGTTGCATGATATATAACATCAATACACTGTTCTGTATTTGTAAAATCTTCCTTACTGTCCTGTTTTGATACTCTCACCTTGATGGCTTGTTATTAATCTCTCTACCTTAATTAATTTGTACAGTTTTGGATTACTTATTACTTTGGTTAGCCCCTTGTCACGTGACTTTTACACCTGTCATGTTATTCCAGTTATTAGATTTGTCTCCAGCGCCAGCTTATTTTTAAATTTTTTCATAGTGATTTCCCTGCCTTAATAATAAATCATCCCTCCACTTGTTATTCAGCTGTTAACACTTTACTCACACTGTCTGACACTCTTGATCACCTGCAAGAGACTTATTGTTCAGCCTGTCGGCACTCACACAATTTGCATGATCTTTTGATCTCTCTGATTATTAATTCTGTGCCTCCGTGTCTTCTCCTCACTTCACTTGACGAAAGGTAGCACTCCAAAAACTTGTGATTTCAAATAAAATTATTGGACTATAATCTGGTGTTGTGTGAGTTCTGACTTTGGCCGCCCCAGTCTAACACGAGCATCTCCACATCTTTAGGCATGTCCATTCAGGTGGACATTCTGCATACTGGATAATTCAACTATAAAAGCTTCTGGAAGTTCAAGTTAGTCTACGCTGAATTTGAAAGGTATCACTCCCTGGCACATCTTAGCCATTTTATGAATGTCCATTTTGTTTCAAAGACCTTTCCAGAAACTTTTACACAGAGACTACATTTGAAGTTATAAATAGGGTGTGCATTCACCAAATTTGATCTCAGTCGGGAAAAGAATGAAATCCTGTCCTGGTCTCCCCCTAGCACTGTTAAAATTGCTGGCATAGGGAATGGCATCTTAAAACAGAAATGTTGATCAGTGTGCCATCACCACCTCTATTCCCGACACTGGGCCAAGCCCAAACATTGAAGCATTTGCCTCTGGTAATAAAGCCCAGGTTTGCACATACCCTTTTAAGGTCATCATTAAAATAGAGCAAGTGAAATTATGATGTCAACTCCTGGTAAACATGATAATACACCTTTGTTCAGTCTAAAACATAACCATTCAACTTTCTGTTTCCTATTGAGCAGCCAACTTTTGTCAGCTTGTCTTCAATGTTGAAATAAAGACACTCACAAATTGAGCATTCTAAACCAACTTTTCAAACAACCATCCAATAATCTGTACAAAAATCAGGTTTATGCATTGCCTTAGTACCAGGTTTCCTGTGTATCTCCTCTTACTCCTGCATAGGCTATCCCAGTGCAACTGGTGAAAGGCTGCTGACTTTAAGTGCAGGAGACTGAAGTGGCATTACATGATGCTCTCGAGCTGCTCTGGCCCTAGAAGACCCAACTTTTATGGCATTACCTTAATGGCATGAGGAGGACCAGACTGCACTGACAAATGACAACAAAGACACTGGCAGAGTGGCAAGATAATGCCATATCATCCTGAGGAGGAAACACGAAGTTTATGTACTAAGTAGTCACTATTATTCACTTAGAGTGTGCAATCTTAACAGAACTCGTAAACTTTTGGAGGACAGGCTGTTTGATAATCGTGAGACCATGCACGTTCCTTTGAGCACTTGTTTCTATCACCATGACAGCAGCACAGTGAGTCTGCACGTCAAAAGGTTTGCAGTAGATCAAAGCAGGGGAATGCCACTCGTGGCTTGATCAGGTTCACAAGCTGCTGACAGCCCACACCAAACCCCAGTCAAACCACCGTCACTACATCACTCAGACCCCCAGCCCACTGGCCATCCCCACCACAATCTGGCCTCCACCTCACAGGCTATCCCCACCACACTTAGGCCCCCAGCCTACTGGCTGTCCCCACCCCACTCAGACCCCTGCCCCACAGTCCGTCTCTGCCACACTCAGGCCCCCACTCTGTTGGTTGTCTCCGCCCCACTCAGGCCCCCACCCTGCTGGCCATCCTCCATGTTCCCAGCCCATGTTGCATCAGGGAAAAAATGGGGACAAAAAGAGAAGGAAACAAAAAATAAACAGAAAGAGCAGAGGCGCCCCAGTTGGAGCATGCTACTCCGTTGCCATCTTGACCAAAAATGGCTAGCTCTGTCCTCTCCAGCCTTCCCTCTTCTTGCTGGATAGCTGTAGCTTCTCATGATTATGAGACACTTTGTCTTGTGAGAGAGCCAACTGTTGTTGTAAAATAGAGATAATGGGAACTGCAGATGCTGGAGAATCCAAGATAATAAAATGTGAAGCTGGATGAACACAGCAGGCCCAGCAGCATCTCAGGAGCACAAAAGCTGACGTTTCGGGCCTAGACCCCTCATCAAAGCGATCTCTGATCTCTGATGAAGGGTCTAGGCCTGAAACGTCAGCTTTTGTGCTCCTGAGATGCTGCTTGGCCTGCTGCGTTCATCCAGCTTCACACTTTGTTGTGTTGTTGTATAATATATTGGATATAAAAGGATGAATGTGAGCTAAATTGGAGCTGTTCCCATTGTGATATGCCAGTGGGTGGATCATTGGACTGTTTGTGTAGACAGAACTTGAAGTCTAACACAATCATCTGATAGAGACACATATCTTACTCACCTCTAATTTATAATAGTTAAAAAGTTGAAGAGATAATGCATCTTATACATAGTTACTGAGATGTGATAAACTACATCCTACTGAGCCAGGGTCCTAGGACCAAATATGATTTGTTCCAGATGTGTACCAAAAAATGTTTGAACTGGTTGATTCAAAATATCTAGCCAAACAGAACATTGACTAAGGCAGAACTCTGAAGTGTGTGTCCTTGTGGCTATCTCTGAATCAGGAGACCTGCGATCAAGTCCCACCTGAGCCAGAAATGTGTAAGAACATCTCTGAACACATTGATTGGAAAATAACATTTTCAGCTGAAACTCAAGTTCTTCTGGTGCAGTGATAATGTCCTCACCTCTGAGCAAGATAGGTCCTGGTTCAAATCTCACCCGCTCCAAAGATGTGACACAACATTTCTGAACAGATTGATTTAAACAAAAGCTGCAGATTGTTATCTAAGAAAAAAGGCTCTTCTGCTGAAACTTATTTGTGGTTCATGCTTCACCACAGGCTACAAGGAAATCTGATACTAGCAAAGGAAGAAGGATTGATGGCAATACTCTCTCCTAACCATGGGTGGCTGGTTCCAAAACTTCTCACTATTATAACAGCAAAAAAGATCAAAGATCTGCGAGTGTGTGAGGTTTGCACTACTATTAAGTGCATGAATGTTAATTACAAGTTGCGGTTGATGGTGATTGTTGGTATAGATGGGTATTTGAAGATGAATTTACTGACTTGTTTAAGATCTTCGCCATTCTCAGTTTCTCACAGCTACAGTTCTCGCATTGACAGTGATGACAACTTTCGTATATAGCTCTGAAACGATTAGAATTGAGAGGTGCCAGAAGTGCCAAACACTATGATAATGTCATATGTACTTGTGGGCAGAACAGTTTAGGATCTTAAAAGCATGGGACCAAACATTTGGTACTCCTGAAAATTACTGTAACAATATCTATAATAGGAATGTAGCCTGTAATTAGTTGCTAACACATAATAAACTATATTTTCTTACATAAGAGTGAATCTTATAGTTAGACCAGGAAATGTTTTACCTCTACCAGGCTAAGCCAAACAGCCCGATAGGAATTGTGCTCCTGAGATGCTGCTTGGCCTGCTGTATTCATCCAGCTCCGCACTTTGTTATCTTGGATTCTCCAGCATCTGCAGTTCCCATTATCACAGCCCGATAGTAATCTCCATTTTTGTGGATGGTGGCAGCAGCATTTGTCATGAGCATAGAGAAATGGCATACTCTACAATAATCTGCTTCCACTATCCACCTGGTGAGTGATCTGGTCTCCTTTGATTAAAGGATCTCACCTCTCCTATCCACTCCTGCATTGCAGTCTCCATTAACAATACACTGGAAAACCTGGAGGGAAGTTTCAGCACGTTTGTCAGATTTTCACTCCAATTCCTGCTCAGAATGTCTTCTGTAACCAGTTTCTGCACCCGCTGAAGGTAAAATGAACCTCCCCTTTAAGCAGTGTGAACTGGCTTTAAGTCGTGCTAGATTTGAAGTGATGTTAATGAAAGTGCCCCTTTCTGAGGCATACAGCCATTCAGCAGCAGATAGTGTTGGGCTAAATGCTATCATTTTGATTAACGACAGCACAGAGTTTATGTGTAGTCTGTATCAGAATGAATAGATGTGAGTTAATTGTAAATTGCAATCTCTGTGCTATTTTCAGACAGTTAGCTAATACATTCCCCAAGATCTTGGGTTTTCAGCTGTTTCAGTGCTTTGTTATTTTGTTTTGATTTATTACAGCTTTGAGCTTGTTTTCAATCCATAAACTCTGAGCAACATTTAATTACAGTAGCACAGATTTAACCAACCAGAAAGGTGAGTTTTTCTTGAGCACGGATTGAGAATTATTTTAATGTCTTTTACAATACAGTAGTAATTCAGAGCTGATTACAACTATGCAGAATGATGCAGTCTGTTCACAGCCTTCTTTTCAACATAAAAAATGGTGAATTGTCCATTATGATATTAATCTTCAAACATAATTAAATCAATCTTATGTCTTCGTACTAATGTTGTACCATTGTAAAATTTTACTCGACACCAATTAGATTCTAATTTTAGTCCATGCTAACAACTTGACACCACTCAATCAGAAAAAAAACTACAATTAATTTATAGTCAGTATGGTAGTTTTCCTTTTGCTTTTTCATTAATCATTTAACCTTCAGCCTATGCAAGGCAACTGCCCCTTCCCAGTACATCCTCTGACTGCTTTAACCCTGCTCTGCTTTCAGAAGGCAATCAGGCCTCCTCAACTCTAGATCCACCTCTTGGATTCACTGTTCATTTCCAGCTCCTTCTGACCTAATGCCAGCCAACAGTGCTGGTCCAGAATTAAAAACAGAAAATCCTTGATGTGAAGAAAAGGTCATCAACATGAAAGTTTGCTGTGTTCTTTATCTAGATTCTAGACCTGCAGCATATTTTGATCATTTTCTGTTTAATGTCAAATTTTCAACATTCGGAATAATTTGCTTTCATATCAGTGCTGGCACAGAATTTGTCAGAGTTTTCCAGTCGTTTCTTCATACACTCACTTAATTTAAATTACTTGTTCCCATTCCAGTCAAGTACAGCATTGGCAGTATGCTTCTATTCTTTATATCACATAAGATTGGAGGTGGCTGACAGCTTTATTGTATGCTTACAAATAATTATTTGTTAATCGCTATTTAAAATGAAAACTGAATTCAGCCTGATCCAAAATCACTGATGATACATGATTTCTGAGTAGATTTAGATTCACCTTCTGTCATGAATAGTTCCACTGAGCATTCAGACTGCAAGTGCCTGGAAATGTCAGTTCAGCAAAAAATTTAATTAAAAAAAGTTAAATGCTGCAACTTAATTTTGAGCTGAAGAGGAACAATGAAGAGCAATATTTCAAAAGTTACCACCTCCTTGGACCTATACTTGTTATCATTTACTGGCATGCCCTACAACACAACTGCAGGCCATTACAACTCAGTTGCGAACTCCATGAATATTTATGCATTGCTAGACTAAAAATAATAATGTTAGAATATAAGAAATAGGAGCAATGGAGGCTATACAGTCGCCTGAGCCAGCTCACCCATTGAATAGGATCAAAGTTGCCCTGATCGTGGCTTCAATCTTGCCTGTTCTCCATGACCCTTGATTTCCATATCATTCAAACGTCAGTCGAAATAAACCTTGAATATATTCAATGGCTCAATATATTTGTTACTGAATGCAAAACAAATTTAAACTATTGAAACAGTTAGCTGTGTGAGGTGAAATGGAATGAAAGGAACTTGGCAGAATTCGCTAAAGATTCAAAATAAGAACTTAGGCACCAGCTGATGCTGTTTTAAAACATTCATCATATGTTCTGCAAATTAATAGAAAGTAGTAGGAATACTGCGTTGTAGCACAGTGGTAGTGCCCCTATTTCTGAGCCAGAAGGTCCAGGTTCAAGTCCCACCTGTCCCAGCAGTATGTTATAGCATAGAATCAAAATCATAGAGCATGGAAATAGACTCATCCATGCTGACCAAGTTTCCCAAACTAAACTATTCCTATTTTCCTGTGTTCGCCCCATATCCCCTTAAACCTCTCCTATTCATGTATCTGTCCAAATGTCTTTTAACTGTAACTTTAACTGTATTTGTACCTGCATATACCACTAGCAGTTCAATCTCATACAAATCACTTTCTGTGTGAAAATGTTACCCCTCAGGTCCCTTTTAAATCCTCTCCTTCTACCTTAAAATTTTGCCATCTAGTTTTGGACTCCACCACCCTAGGGAAAAAGATCTTTGCTATTCACCTTGTCTGTGTCTCTCATGATTTTATGAACCTCTATAAGGTCACTCCTCAATCTCCTATGCTCCAGTGAGAAAAGTCCTAGCCTATCCAGCCTCTCTCCATTATTTAAACCCTCCAGGCATGGTAACACACTTGTAGATCTTTTCTGCACCCGGTCTAATTGAATAATATCCTTTCTAAGCAGGGTGACCAGAACTTCGCACAATATTCCAAAAGTAGCATCACCAACATCCTGTACAACCTGTACAACATGATGCCCCAACTCCTATACTCAAAGTGTCTAAATGGTTGATTGAAACAAATACTTAGAAGATGAGTCTGCTGGTGGAGTGCGAAAACAGTGGATAATGGGCTCGTCATTGTCACCCCAGAAAGAAAGCTGCTCATTTCCGAATGTGGGCCTAATTCTAGACTGAGAGGCTTCTGAGAAATTGCATTGCCTTGACAACGAAACAAAGTTCAATGCCTGGCTTAAGGCCTAAGAAGAGAATGATAACACTCTGTCCAAAACTGAGCATTCTTGCACAGATTAAGAATATTCTGGGTTTAAGTTCAACCCAAGAGACTCAAGCAGACAATCTAAGTTAACACTCCATGCAATAATGAGGGGCATTAAATGTGCTGTCTTGTTGATAGGATCTTAAATGGAGGCTTTTGTAGGTGGATGTAAACAATCCCTGAATATTATTTTGAATAAAAATCAGAGCATTTTCCCAACATCTTAATTAACATTTATCACTCAACCAATGCTGTTGAAGCAATTAGCCTGGAATTCTTTGCAGCATGGATTACCTTCAGTGCTAATTCATTTTTAACCTGTCAAAGGTTTTATCCCTTTGATACAACTATTTCCCTCACTTTTCTTATACTGGCACTCTTGGGACCCAAGGAGCCACTGTGAGAAAGACGACAGCTCTGGAGACCTTCAGCTTCACTTTCAGCTCTGAGGAGGAATCCCTGGAGGATGCATTGGCAGGATTTCCATCTGCAGCCTCCATCAGCTCAGAGACTGTCACCTCAGTTGCTCAATCTAGACTAGACTGAGGAACGCAATCTGTTGAGCACATTGCTGACACCTCTGTGCAATTGGAGAAGGCTGGAGACCAGGCATCTGCTCAGCTCCAAACTAAAGATGATTTCATGGTGTTGGCCATGAATGGCTTTGTCAGAATGCACGAGGAAGCTCGTGAATATGAAGCAGATATGTCAGAGGCAGTTTATCAATGGATTGAAGAATGGAGGAGTCCACAATTGTTATTGTGCTGGCTCTTGCATGTGTGGGTCTGTTTCACTCCATGGAAAAGCTTATTATAAAAGTGGAGAGTCAAGCCCAGTGTACTCAGTGACTGCTGGATATAAGCACAGGCCTTGACTCTATGCTGTCGTCAATGGTGCTCACCATCAACTGCAAGGTGAGAGGTGGACCTGGAGACAGAGGGGTGGCAGCAAGCATCAGTAGGGAAGAGGTTACCCGTACAGTTTACTCAGAGGTTGAGAAACACACACACACACACACACACACACACACACACACACACACACACGCACACACACTTGATCTATAATGCGAGACCTTTTTATTTCTTTATATTTCCAACGTTTTTTTTCCCATAAGAATCTATACCTTGGTAACTTTGTAACTAAGATGGCACATAAAGTTGTAACTTGTAAACTTTTCACTGCACTCATTTGACTTCACGTGGCAATAATAAAGCTAATTCTAGTTCTGCTACCTGTAATTTTGAAACATGCAGATATCTAACTTTAGGAGGATGTGCCTGCATTTGGGTAGAACAGCCTCAGTGGGTTAAAAAACAACAATGAACTGCGGATGCTGGAAATCGGAAACAAAAACAAAAATTGCTGGAAAAAACTCAGCAGGTCTGACAGCATCAGTGAAGAGAAAACAGAGCTCACATTTCAGTTCCAGTGATCCTTCTTCAAAACTGATTGTAGCTAGGAAAGGGTTGGTATATATGCTGAAGATAGGGAGGGGGCTTTGTTGGACGTGAAAGTGGGGGAGGGGGAGAAGTAAACAATAGGTGGAGATGGAGCCCAGAAGGACGCATAAACATTTGGCCAGACAAAGAAATAGGTAAAGTTCAGCCGGGAGAATTTGGGGCGGTACGGTGGCTCAGTGGTTAGCACTGCAGCCTCACAGCACCAAGGAACCAGGTTCAATTCCCGCCTCAGGTGTCTGTCTGTGCGGAGTTTGCACATTCTCCCCGTGTCTGTGTGGGTTTCCTCCAGTTTCCTCCGACAGTCCAAAGATGTGCAGGCTAGGTGGTTTGACCATGCTAAAATTGCCTGTAGTGTTCAGGGGTGTGTGGGTTAAAGGGGGATGGGGCTGGGTGGGATGCTCCAAAGGGCGGTGTGGACTTGTGGGGCTGAAGGGCCTGTTTCCACACTGTAGGGAATCTAATCTAATCTAATCTAACTGCAGTTAATGTGCATCATCAGTGGCTATGGATTGTTTGTGGTGGGAACCTGTGACAGTGGGAATTGGGGTCCGCTCCCAATGGATCTGGATCCTCTAGACACAAACCAGCCATGCCCTCCTGACCAACATGGTCAACTATAGGGAAGCAGGTTCCCTTCACTCCAGCTATGGAATTCAAGACTGCTCTTAGCTGCACTGGGTGGAAAATAAAGAAAAAGCCCAATGAGAGCACGTAAAGTGTCATGGCTGAAACTTTATTGCAAACTATGTTGCACTTTTATGAATATATGTTTGCTTACATGCTTAAAATGTCTGGCTCTTCTTTTGTAGTTGTCAGACTTGGTGAAGTTGCATCCATCTGAGAGATGAGCAGCCTCTTCAATCACCTCAAGTGAAGGAAATGTAAACATTGTTTATCTCTCGAGCTCAATGGTATCAATGTGGATTTCACAAGCTTCAAAATCTCCCCTCCCCCATCGCATCCCAAAACCAGCCCAGCTCGTCTCCGCCTCCCTAACCTGCTCTTCCTCTCACCTATTCCCTGCTCCCACCTCAAGCCGCACCCCCCATTTCCTACCTACTAAATTTATCCCACCCCCTTGAACTGTCCGTCCTCCCTGGACTGACCTATCTCCTCCCTACCTCCCCACCTACACTCACCTTTACTGGCTCCATCCCCACCTCTTTAACTTGTCTGTCGCCTCTCCACCTATCTTCTCCTCTATCCTTCTCCTCCGCCTCCCCCTATCTCCCTATTTATTTCAGAACCCTCTTCCCCTCCCCCATTTCTGATGAAACGTCTAGGCCCGAAACATCAGCTTTCCTGCTCCTAAGATGCTGCTTGGCCGGCTGTGTTCATCCAGCTCCACACATTGTTATCTCAGGATGTCCAGCATCTGCAGTTCCTATTATCTCTGATATTGTATACCTCTCTACTGCTTGACTGTAGAAAATCTCAGAATCAATGATCTTTGAATTGGACTCCAGGTCACGGGCAGTTAGAGATCTGCTGCAGCCAAGGCTTTGCGCTTTAATGTGGACAATACTGAGACCAAATGCAATATGTAGATATTGTGCTGGGGCCTAGCCTGCACACACCTTCCACACTTCAATACAGCCTGTGAGTGAAGGCACAGAATCATTGATTTTCCAATTCTCTGCAGGCAATGTTTCATTTTGCCTTTCAGCTTTTCAAGGAAGCACACTGCCTTTCATACTGGGAAGGGTATAATGAGAAGCTCACATTTTCAATTACGCTATCACCTTAGAAGCTGTACAAAACACTTCTTCAGGTTCAATGCCATCCCCATTATATTCAAGTATTTCACTGCATTTTAACAATCAACGCAAAATGTCATACATTGATGGCTATCTGACATTAGAAAGATGAAATGGAGATATCACAGGATTGGTGTCAACCAGCTACTTATCATGAGGGACTGCACTGCTTAGCACATAGGCATCATATGCTGATTGAAGCCTTAAAAGCCATATAAGCCCAGTGCCATCTGATGGTATTGGTTTGTGTCATTGATTACTGCTTCACTTTCTGGTGGTTGTGCAACTAGAGGTTGCATTTCTTGTTGGGCTTGGTGACGTTTTTATAATTGCTCCCTTCTTTAAACCTGCTGTCAGGATTGAAGGCCATATCAGTTACAGTGCTCTTGATCTCTCACGTCGATCTCTATTCAATGTAACACATTTTGAAATGGAGACTTCACAAGGCCAACATCATGCCTCAATATGGAGCTCAGAGCTATGTGATCTTGTCTAGATGTACATTGCAGATCTAAATCGCAAATGTTACAGTGGGGGACATGAAATTCAGACAATTATCCACAATAATAACACCCCCTCGAAAACAAAGCACTCTGAAATAACACAGACAGTTATAATCAACAGTGTCTCTGGGAGTGTCCAAGGATCAATCCTCATGCAATGTTGTTCTTCAAAGTTTTGCAAGAGGGAGAATTTTGTTATTCAATTCTGATACAGATTTTCATCCTTCAGTGTGATATTATCGATAATTTTTAAAAGTCCTTTCAATCAAAATATTGATGACTTTCCCAGAGTCCTTGAAATTGCAACTTGCTTCCTTATCAGAAATAACTTCTTTGTTCCTTGTTGCATTTGGCCTTAATTGTCTGCTTGAAGACATAGCTTTCTTGTGATTAACTCCTTAAATTATTCTGCAGGTAATCCTTATCCTTTGTGGCAGTAAAACAGCCAGTTTATCAAGCAGTTTGTCAAAGCAGTCTTGTTCATGTAGCTTCGACTGTCTGTTTGCCCAGACATGGCTAATTGCTTTCAATTCCTGCATAAGTTTGCCCTTGTCCATAATAGTTTATTCCAGACAGAGTTATTGTTGCTGCTTTCATGTGTGACAGTTTATCTTTGCTGATTCATCCATTCTATGAACATCATTAAAGTCCTGAAGTCTATAATATCACAACAGTTTTAAGTTACCATCTCTGTAGCTTTGTTTATCTGATAATGGCAGGGGGCCAATTGGTGTAATGGTCATAATCACCTGAGGCCATGATTTCCAACACTAGTCGTTGCAAAAGGACTGATCTTTCAGTGATATCTAATTGGGTGGTATTCCTGAATCAGTGGATTCATAATTCATACAATTGCCTTTAGCAGGGCCTCACGTGCAAAAAAATCTCACTCCAGTCTTGAAAAGAAAAGCAGTAGCTTATTCCACCCATGTGCATGCGGTTTTAATCATTTTGCATTGTTATCCCACAGTTGAGTTTGGTGCAAAAATAACAAAATTTCAATTTTGTGTCCTTGTGAATGATTTGCAGGATCCACCCAAGATGACAAATGATCCCTCCATCTTTCATGTATCCTTTTCCAGCAGATTCACTGTCTCCCAACCAAGCATCTGAGATCCGACCAGCTGGACTCGATTTGGATAATGTGGCATCCCCGACTGACCATGGTCTCCCTTGAGCCCAGTAAGAAGAGCTTGCATGTGATTTTCAGAAATAACCATTTGGTTGAAGTTTATGCAATATGTTTGCTGTGGAAGCTGTAAATATGTGCTATTGGTGTGACACTGACATAGCACAATTTTGTAGAGTAATAAAACTATTGCTTTGACTGCTTCGCGCTCTGAAGAGTGACAATTGGCCTGCCTCTGTGCTTAAAAGCAATGCAAGACACAATGGATGACAGCCTGTATGTTGACACTGAAGAGTCTATGTGCTAAAAAGCAGTGAAAGTCAGAAGTACATGCGAAAGAAGTAAGCACTGAGAGCCATAAAATGCATCAAATTCAGATGCATGAGATAAGTGTGTGCATCTGAGCACAAAATGATTTGATAGAAATGAGGCAGGTTTGGCTAATAAGGAGATGCAAATAGATTGGAGAAATGCAGTCACCATCTATTAGCGATATTGCCAATTCATTGTTTAACCTGTAAGGAGAAATTTTCTACATGATATCATGAACCTGATTTTTTTTCCATTCTTGCTACAATTTCCCTACTCTCCTATCTTTCCTCAAGGCAATGGAAAATTTGGCCAATTATTTTGCAGCAAATTCCAATCAATTATATGATCATTATAGTGTTGCTATTTGTCAGAGCATGCTGTGTGAGAACTGGCTATCCCACTTTGGCCATTAAAACAGAGGTGAACAGTTTATTTATTGGCTAGAAAGGGTTTTGGAATGTCTTAGGTTAAATAAATGTAGGTCTTGTTTTCTTTTATTTTGTTTGAAATGTTTAAAGACTCATTCAAATCTATGGGAATTAATGGCTTTGATTGCAAGCATAGGAAGCAACACTGACCTAAACTATCATAATCATGATCATTGAAACCCATGGGGAAATAATTACAATGATACCTTTGTCATCACACAAATTCATATTCAAAACGTTATACAGTATTTTTGGACAGTGGAAAGCAATTATGATATAATTACACCAATACAGACATCTATGACCAAAAACAATTAAAGAATCACACTAACTCTGAGTGAAAAAGACAAAAATGAATTTCTTTAAAGTTGATGGTCAGTCCATCCACCATCCAGCACTGACAGGATGTTTACGCTCATTACATTGAAAAGGGAAGATGAACATACATCACGGTCATTTTTCTGATGCTCAGATGGAACCTATCCATGTGAAACAAACTGATTGGCTGACTGACAATGAATTGAAGATCACCTGTGTAAAATATTGGGTAATAAAATGAAATTGGTTTGAAATTGGGCACAAATATTATGATGCATGATTAACCTGCAGGCTTTTGTAGTGCAGATAGTTTGCAGAATGCCATGGTAGAGAGATCTGTCTGTCAACGTACATAAATGACAAAAAGGAAGGTTGCAGGTTATAGGAAGTAATTAGGAAGAAAAATATAATGTTAATTTTTATTGTAAATAGCCTTATGAGTAAATGTAGGGAAACCCTGCTAAAACTATGGTGAACACCTGGCTACAGGTTTGTATAAAGACAATATTTATTGAAGGCAATTCAGAGAAGGTTCACCGGGTTAAATCCTAGGATGAAGGTGTTGACTAATGAAGAGAGATTGATGGGGCAATAGCCATTGGAGTTTTGTGGAGTAAGAGATTTTTTTTGTTATAAGATTCTGAGTGGGGTAGATGGGGGGATACTGAGAGAATGTCACCCCTTATGGGGGAAGTAGAATTAGACAGCATAGTATCAAACAAGGAGTTTC
The DNA here is from genome assembly GCF_030684315.1 of Stegostoma tigrinum. Taxonomy (NCBI): domain Eukaryota; kingdom Metazoa; phylum Chordata; class Chondrichthyes; order Orectolobiformes; family Stegostomatidae; genus Stegostoma; species Stegostoma tigrinum. The sequence goes on along the minus strand of NC_081364.1, from coordinate 40,740,933 downwards.
CATTTAAAACAGAGATGGGGAGGGCAATTAATCTTTGGAATTCACTACCTCAGAAAGCACAGTCATTGAAAATGGTCAAGCAGAGTTTAAAAATTTTTTAACGTGGGAGTTAATGAGATTGCGATGACACCAGCCACTATATTATTGAATAGCACTAAATACTTTACTCCTGCCCTTCTTTTTCAGGTTCTTAATTCCCTGCATAAAGTTCTATATCTTGTTACATTTCTCTCTTCAAAATTTTATTCTAACCCATTTCTTTAGCTATACGTTCAAGATGCATTTTAGTGCAAGCTACATGTGTACATCAGGAGTTCTGATTCCACAACAGCCAGTTTTTCACTAACATGGTTGTCAAAACAAACCAAAAATGACATTAGAAACAAACATTGTAAACAAATACCATGCTTAAGATAATTAGCAGAAAAACCAGAGGTGAGGTAAGGATAATATTGCTTTTTTTAATGGAACAACAAGAATGTGCGTTTATGTAGCACCAGAAACATAATGAAATTGTGTAAGACTTTCAATAGGAACATCATCAAAAATCATTCAACATGACAGCTAGTTTTGAGGAGTGGCTTTAAAGGAAGAAATTGAATTCAGCACATGGAGAGGAATTTCAGAGCTTAAGGCCTGAGAACATGAATGTGTGACCAACTATGGTGGGACGATCAAAATTAGAGATGTGCAAGAAGCTGGAATTAGAATATTACAGACATCATAGAACATTGTGGGGTTAGAGAAGAAGTGCAGCGCCAACGAGAAGAGATTGGAAAACCTAAAATTTTTACAGTTAAAATCAAATTTTTGCTTAACCAGGAGGAGACAATAAATTTCAGCAAGCACAAGAATGATGGGTGAGTAGGATTTGGTGAGATTTGGGCCACAAGCAACAAGGCTTTGACAGACTTCAAGTTTATATATACTGGTACTCTGACTAGAAATTCCAATATTCCAATCCCTGATGCGACTGCCCATTCCCACCAACATGACTAACACAAAACACTCACTCCCTCACTTATTCACACACTTAGCTCACTCTGCCATCTAATGATTTACTCACCCAGCCACACACTCACTCACCCACCCACTCAACTGAGTCACTTAATCTCTGACTCATGTATCGTAATCCATTCACATAATCAGTAGCACATTGGAGACTTTTAAGGTTACTTAACCCGAATGCAGCAGTTGGTACCTTGTAAAAGGGGCATATCTTCTATGTTGCTTTTATTTGCTATTCCTCTGTGGAAGGCTGTGCTGAAGCACTACTCTGACAGACCGGACAGGAAGTTCCCATTGGAAGGACGCAAAAAAGTAAGAGTGCAGTGTTTTTTCACAGACTGTGGTGATTACCCTAGCATCACCATCATATCACCATCTCCTCCCATGAAATCATGCACACCGTTAAAACCAAAAACATCTTCCCTATAATCTTAGGAACCTACCTAGTCAGAACAATCTACATTTTAAAAATAATTATCAGAACAATGAATGCAGCATCTTGACATCAAATAAGAAGAGCTCAAGTAGTTATAATTAAGATCTACAGTTTCTTAAATTGAAATTTATGATCATAAATGGTTCTCTCACCAAAAGTAGAGTATGCGCCTTCCTTATTCCTTTCATTTCAGTCTCTGCTTAATTTGTTGCAACTGATTGAAACATTGGAATCCATCTACAGAACATAATTGTAATGAAAAAGGAAAAATTTCACCTCTTATCTTTTACAGATTGGAAAGTTAACTGAGTAATTCAGCACCAATGCAGCTAAATCAGTTAAATTACTAACACAATAAAGCAAAGATATTTTAGATATTTGAGAATTTTTCCCTTTGTGTTTAAATGTAACAGAAGACTTATGGTGTCCATGCTTTGGACACTTTGACCATTTTGTGTATTGAAAACACTTTACCCAAACACTCCTGTTGGTGAGGTGGACAAAGGGATGCAGAATTCGGTTTGTGGTTCAACTTGATTTCATTAACAAAATATTCTTTATTAAAAACACTATTTGAGCATTAGCCAAGTCCAAGAATATTTACTCTTTACCTAGCTCTATCTGTCTGAGAAATAATCCTTGGGTTTGAGCTGGGCCATTGGAGTCTCCTTTCTCTGTGAAGCAAAGCTGGTTCTCTTCCATGAATGTGGGTCATGCAGGTCATGGTGGATCTTCACCTGAGTCTGCTTGGGCTGCGACATGGTCTTCTGTCATGTGTTTTACTGTGAATCTTCCCTGCGGGTTTTCACAGGTGTGGCTTTCAGCTGTGTGTTTTCTTATTCCACCTGGCTTCAGAGCTCCAGAATGTTCTGTGGTCTTTGGCCAATGGTGTCATGAGTTAGGGTCAAACCATCCAATGGGATCCCATCAACATCCTTCACTGTGCCAGCCCAGGAGGCGCACATACTCAGGCAGTCAAAGCATCAGAAAGTCTGATCGACGTTTCTCCAACAGATAACCCTCATGCTACTTGTAACTGATACCCTTGAAACTATTACCTTTTAGACCTTGATTTTCACTGATACCTGTAGCCAATAGCTGATGGCTGGTGTTTAATTTAGTTTGAGCAATTTTCTGTCAGGCCCAATTTTTCGTGCTGTATGTCAATTTAGAATATCCAAGTTTGAATATATAGTCATTTGATCACATGTCTATTTAATTGAAAGTGAAGAGTTGGATTCCTTAAGTACCTGTTAGAAGTATTAGACTGCATTATAATTTCACTGCCATACAAAGCACATATTCATTGGGAGTTATTTTAACATAACTCATCATGAAATCCACAAGATCAGGTCAAACCCCAAGATTACACTCTACCTTAAATTGACTTGACAGGAGAATAAATTTGGATAGGGTGTGAAATCAATACTTATCATTCAATTAGTTTTCTGGTAGAAAAAAAACTGCCACTGGAGGAACAAGAACATTCAGCCCTTTGATAGTCTGCCACTTAATTAAATCATGGTTATTTGTATCTAACCTTTACATCTGTATAAAATAAGCACCAATTGATTTCAATCTGAAAATGTCAATGACCAGATATTCAAAACTTTTAGGGAAGGAGGGAGAGATTTCCAGATTTCCTCCAGACTTTGTGTGAGAAACTGCAAATGCTATGGGCCCTGACAACATTCTGGCAATAGTTCTGAAGATGTGCTTGAAAACTTGTCGCTTCTCTCACCAAGCTGATCCAGTGCAGTAACAGCACTGGCATCTGTCCAACAATATGGAAAATTGCCCAGGATTTGAAGCACATAAAAAGCAGGACAGATCCAACTCAACTATTACCACCCCATCCGTCTCCTCTTGATCATTAGTAAAGTGATGGAAAGTGTCATCATCAGTGCTGTCAAACAGTACCTGCTCAGCAAAGCCCTACTCAGTGATGCTCAGTTTGTGTTCTGCCATGGCCACTCAGCCCTTGACCTCATTATAGCTTTGGTGCAAACATGGACAAAAGAGCAGAATTCCAGGGGTGAGGTGAGACTGACTGCTCTTGACATCAAGACTGCATTTGGCAGAGTGTGGCATCGAGAAAAACTGGAGTCAATGGGAATCGGGGGGAAACTGTCCATGGATTAGAGTCATATTTAGAACATAGAACATTACAGCACTGTACAGGCCCTTCGGCCCTCGATGTTGTTCCGACCTGTGATACCGAGCTTAAGCCCATCTAACCTACACTATTCCATGTACGTCCATATGCTTATCCAATGACGACTTAAATGTACCTAAAGTTGGTGAATCTACTACCGTTGCAGGCAAAGTGTTCCATTCCCTTACTACTCTCTGAGTAAAGAAACTACCTCTGACATCTGTCCTATATCTTTCCCCCCTCAATTTAAAGCTGTGCCCCCTCGTGCTCACCGTCACCATCCTAGGAAAAAGACTCTCCCTATCCACCCTATCCAACCCTCTGATTATTTTATATGTTTCAATTAAGTCACCTCTCAACCTTCTTCTCTCTAATGAAAACAGCCTCAAGTCCCTCAGCCTTTCCTCGTAAGACCTTCCCTCCATACCAGGCAACATCCTAGTAAATCTTCTCTGCACCCTGCACACATGAAGATGCTTGTGGTTGTTGGAGGTCAGTCATCTCAGGAGTTCCTCAGAATAGCATCCTAGGCCCAGTCATCTCCAGCTCCTTCATCAATGATCTTCCCTCCTGGTCAAAAGTGGGGATATTTGCTGATGGTTCAGCAATGTTCATCATCATTCCCTGACTCGTCAGATATAATAATAATTATAATAATAATAATATAATAATATTATTATAATAATAATATAATAAGAAGAATAAGAATAAGAATAATAATATAATAATAATAATAATAATAATAATAATAATAATAATAATAATAATAATCATGTGTCCAAATTCAGCGAAACTGGGAACATTTCCAGGCTTCGGCTGAAAAGTTGCAAGAAAAAGCAACATGAATACTAGACAACGACCACCTCCAATAAGAGATAATCAAACCGCAGGCCTTGACATTCAATAGTTTTACCATCTCTGAATCCTTCTGCCAACATCCTAGGGGTTACCAATGACCAAAAGTGGACTGGACTAGCTATATAAGTACTGTGTCTGCAAAAGAGGACCAGAGGCTAGGAATACTGCATTGCGTATCTACCCAAAGCCTGTCCACCATCTACAAGGCACAAGTCAGGAGTGTGATGGAATACTCCCCATTTGCCTGGACAAATGCAGTTCCAACTACACCAGAAGTTTGTCACCATCCAGGATAAAGCAGCTGCTTGATTGGCACCAAATCCATAAACGTTCTCCATCATTGACACTCAGGATCAGCAGTGTGTACTATCTATAAGATACACTGAATAGTGCACAAAAAACTCCTTAGGTAGCACCTTCCAAGCCCAGGGCTACTCTCAAGGAGAAGGGAAACAGATACTTGGGAATACTATCACCTGCAAGTTGCCTTCCAAGCCAGCCACTGTCTTGATTTGGAAGTACATCACCATTCCTTCAGTTTCACTGGGTCAAGATCCTGGAACTCCCTCCCTGATAGCATTGTGGGTCTACCTGTAGTAGTTCAAGAAAGCAACTCACCACCATCTTGCGAAGAGCAGCTAGAGATCAGTAATACATATTGACCCAGAGAATGATGACTACCTCCTAAGAGACCTTCGCTTATCCACTTTCTGCCATATGTTGGTTTAACATCAAAGTTCCAAAAAGAATGACCTAGTTTATTATTAACACGCTTCATAAAGAAAATAGACCAGCCCTCATATGCCATGTGTTGAAATCCAAGCTCAAAACTAAAATAATATTGATATATATGAATCACACACTTTTCATCATGCAACCCTTTGTGATAGTTTGTCATATGCATCTTTAAAATATTTCGACCTTAAAAATGCTCTTCCATGATAAGGTTGTCTCTGTCCTCTCAGGATATGTCAAGTATGCCAAAGCTTTTTAAGCTGCTACACGTAACTTTACCAGGTCTGAAGTGAAAGTTTTATCCTTATGTTTTTCCTCCAACTAGCTCTACAGTTATTTGTCTGTTCCACCACTTGCAGCCACTGACTGAAAGTCTGGGTATTCTTAAGTGTTAAAGTAATAAAGAATAAATTGATTTGTCTTCTAATTTTGTTTTCTGCTAGGTACTTATGGATATTTTCTCGTGGTGTCACCTTGTGTAGTTAAACAAGCTATCCATTGCTGACCACCATTTTGTATGCGTTGTAGAACAAAACACTAACTGTTAAATGTTGGCATGGAATGTCACAACCAATCCTCCTTTCTAGTTTCTTAAAACGATAAACCCCTCCAATGATTACATGGCCCCTGTGGGGCACAATACAAAAAGACAACAAAATGCTCAACAGAAACTTGTAAAAAATTATAAATGGAAACTCATTAAACCAAAATAACATTATTCAGGGTAATTATGCATTCTAGCCCTACGGTGTTCACTGGCCCACATGGGCCTCTATGTACTAGTCCACCCTGCATACACCCTCTCAATGACACCCACATGCAGTTGTTGCTGTGTTAGAGAAACAGCCTGTCAGGCACTCAGAAGAGTTTTCAGAGCGTGAACCTAGGTACCAGGATTACCAGTGACATTCTAGGAATCTTTCTTTCTATACTGAGTCTCACAGCCTGTTTGGTTAACACTCGTAGAGGATAAACCATGAATAAGTCTTAACAAGAAGAGGAAATCATCTTAAAAAGGTGCCCTTTATTATATTACATCAATTGCTATAAATTATATTAGCTAGTTAGACAGAATATCTCAGACTATCAGGAAACACTGATGACACATCTGTCTCAATCAAAATTTCAAGCTATACTCCATCTTCTCCACCCAAGATAGTGTGACATCATCTGATTGGAGTAAAGCTTAATGTTGTCTCCAACATTCTTCTTATCAGAACCATTGCCTTGTACGACATTAAATTGACTTATAAGTAAATAAATACAGTAATTTCATATGGAGTAGCACATAGTAGGTACGTGGATGGATTAAGTGGATCACTGCTTTGCATTTCAATCTACTGTCAGCTTAAACCTTAGGTAGCCCATGGGAAAATGGTACATGTGCTTGACTCAATGTTAGGTTAGTTATTCAACTTCAAATCACAGACAATGTTGCATGAAAGCATGATTTATTTAGTTCAAATTAAAATATTTCAAAACATCCTTCTATGTGGCAAATAAATTTTCATCAACAACATTTATTACATAAAAGTACTTCCAAATTTTCTTGTGAATTTTGAAACATCTGGTGAAATGTAATGATGGCTGATTGAAAAGTTAAACAGAGGTTGTCTGTGGGTCAGGCCTTTCGTTGTCCTGAGATGTTTCCTACTTGTAATATATTTGTATTTCATGGGTACTCTGTCCACAATCAGTTCACATTCTGATTGATAGACCGATTGTCGCGTGCACTGGAGTACAGTGAAAAGCTTTGTTTATGAAGAGTACAGGCAGATCATAGTAAGCAAGAATGTACAGATCAAAGGTTGTAAAAAAGTTTAAACAGAGGCATACAGATTACATTGCACAGGGTGTGTGCCAGATTAGATCAATGTTAGCAAGATCAGCATTATTTGAGTTTAGAGAGTTCATTCAACTGTCTAATATTGGCCACGAAGAAGCTGGTGAGTGTGTTCAAGCTTCTGTACCTTCTCCCTGACAGAAGAGGTTGCAGGAGATCATTACTGAGATGTGATGGGTTTTTGATGATGTCGGCAGCTTTTCCGCAGGAAAGAGCTGTGTAAATGGAGTCCATGGATGAAAGGTTAGCTTCCATGATGATCTGGGCTGTGCACACCACCTTTTGTAGTTTCTCTTTGTAGCTCCTTTAAACAATTACATAAAGATCTGTGGTGATCAAATGGTGATTAGATTGGAAAACATCTTTCCAAACGTCAAACCTTGGGACACAATGGAAAATATTTGTGCTAGGCTGTGCTACTGCTTTTTCATGAAAGATTTATGATGATTAGTTCCCTTTTAAACATCACAAAAAGTGCTTATTTTTGTAACATAACTGGGTCAATTTTAAATTGCCAGCTTTACTTTCACCTTTGATTTTTGTGCTGATCAAGATAAATGGTATTGACGTGGAGGAATAAATTCTTCCATGACAACTAAGTGCAGGGATGGGACATGGCTCAAGCAATATAGATCAAATAACTCCGATAACATGGCCAAACTTTTACTGTGGACTTACAGCTGTTATATGAATTAGACCGAAAGAATGAAGATCATTTCATTTTGGTTATATGAGTTTTTATTTTGATTTTGTAGTTTTGGATATGTTGCAATCATTTTAGAAGATGATTTTTAGCCTCATTTATTTTATTTGATTTTTGCAAATTATTTTGTAGCGTGTGTTTTTGTGCCAATACCACAGTAACCAGTGTATCTAAATACATGATGTCTCATATACTGCGAAATTTAAATTAGTGTCAGTCCATGTAGAAAGCTTTATTTTAATAGTCAATGTTGAACCACAAGGGAAAAACAAATAACCTAATCAACGTGCATATTAAATATAATTAACAGATAAAGTAGACTCTCTTACAATAATAAGTCCACAGGCTGAGTCTATCTATTCTAGATTGTAACAAACACAGCACAAAACTGTTCCAATGAGGCCAGTACTATTAATCAAGATGTTTGAGTGTTATTGTGCTCAGTGGGAGATGGGAATTTTTCCAAAGAAACAGCAGATTATTTTAGTCTATTGCAAGATATCTATGCAAGGTAAACCAGGCTTTGAGCAATGCCCAATGTTACAAGAGTTCCTGTCAATAATACCACATAAAAATTGAAGAATACCTAAAATAAGGGCATTCAAGCAGCTTTCAGAAACATTGTTAATGATTGAAAATATAACTAGTGCAATTTTTTTGAAAACAAAATCCATCAAGATCAAATGCACCTATCCCTGCTGGCAGCAAATTCTGAGTCATTGGTTCATACCCCTGGATGGCAGTAAGGTGAGTTGTCCAAAGTAGTTAAAGTTGATTTTTTAGATATACTTTCTCCAATTCATTATGAATTGCTTGCCATTTACAGCTTTCCTTGTATTCAGGTAGACTAAATATAAGATTAATTTATGATTTATCAAGTTCCTTGATCCATCTCTAGTTGTGGCCTAAAGTTCCAGTTGACTCTCTATGTTAATGCCATGCTGCTCACCACCTCCAGCCCCCACCTCACCTCTACCAATTCCAAGCCCTTTGTGTTCAAGCTCTGACGCTGCAACAATTTAAGATTAACTGAAGCTTTATTAACAACATTTCCTCTTTTTTCTCCTCCAATCTCCCAGACCAGCTGCAATTGTCCAGCCTGAAATTTTGTAACATTCCCACTTTCATTCCAGCAAAGGCTGCTGGGGATATCCAGTTTGTAGTGATGGGAAAAAAAACAGCCAGTCTTGAGAGTGCATGGTTCAAACAAGCAAAGATTTTGTTCAAACACGTTCAAGATGGAAGTTCTTCTTAGCTATTCAAAGAACCTCTAAATAAAGAGTTTTCAGCACACAAATATACTCCTCAACCTCAGGGCCCCCATTATCTCAACCTTCAGCCTTGGATCTGTAAGTTTCCATGGCAACTCAATCATTTTATTTGGATTCTCACCTCGCCCAATCTCCTTGCTCTCTGTCAAAATGCATAATATGCCTGTACACTTTCTCACAGCATGAAGAAATCAATATAACTTAGGCAGCTATTTCAAAACTATCATGCACTTTAACTTTAACCCTCTGAACATTAACCCCCTCAACTTGACTTCAGGTGGATCGGCTTGTAATTGTTTTTGACAATTGAACCACAGCCTTTACCAGAACACAGTTCCTTCCAGAGCATAGAGGGTAAGGTCTGGTTTGGGCCTCATTTATTTTCTTTTTAGGAACTATGAGAGATAAATTGGGCAATGGCGTCTAAACTGCTTGCGCCAGTAAAATCCAGCCAAGATTAGTCAGTGGGCCCTGTCTTAATATCCTATGTGAGTAGCTGGAGCCGATGCAGCCCATCCATGTATGTTGTGAATTCTAACTTTTTTTCCATCTACTTTGGCAACAGATGACCCAGGGCAAGTCACAGATTATCTTTGTCAATATAACACCAAGGTTGCACATATCTTGTAGGTTTGTACAACCTTCAAGCATGTAAACTTTATTACGGCATAATCTTGTATTACACTTAGCCCTGCCACCTGATTTAATTTACTGCAGTAGTTCACTGTAGCTCAATTAAGTTAATGCTAATCCTGAATAACCTTCTGTTTCTACTACATGAGGTATTTTTCACCAGCCTAATGCAATAATCTGACTAGCCTTTTCAAATCAGCTGGTACTATAAAACAATGAGCATTCTTCAAGGGATTCAGGGCAGCATGGTGGCTCAGTGGTTAGCACTGCAGTTTCACTGCACCAGGGACCTGAGGTCAATTCCATCCTCGGGTAAGTGTCTGTGTGGAGTTTGCACATTCTCCCAGTGCCTGCGTGGTTTTCCTCTGGATGCTCCAGTTTCCTCCCACAGTCCAAAGATGTGCGGACTAGGTGGATTGGCCATGCTAAATTGCCTGTAGTGTTCAGGGGTGTGTGGGTTATAGGGGGTGGATTTGGGTGGGATGTGGACTTGTTGGGCTGAAGGGCCTGTTTCCACACTGTAGGGAATCTAGCTTTCTCAAGTATTTAGTTACCTGTTAAAAATCTGTGTTTTATCTACGCTGTGAGTGTTTCATACCAAGTTTCTGTTCATTGGCATTTACCAGAGAAAGCCATGATGCGATTTAAATGGTTCTTCATTTAGGTTGCCTATCATGCATGCATGGCTAAATCATGTGACATCCATTCTCAACACAACGTTATCCAGTAATATGCATTAATCATGTGGCACTGACTCTCTCACCTTGTGCCACTGTAAAACACTAGCAGTGAAGCAGAAACCAGGGAATTCTATAAAGGAAATAGTCTGCGGCTCACTGTGAAAATAGGTGAGAAATAAATACACAGCAAATAGCAATAGACCAGAAAAGCTGTAAAAAAAATTTACTGACCTGTATTCTTAGAAAATGAGGAAACAGGAATGGGATTGAGTAAGTGAAGAGCAAACTTCCAAGTTGCAAAATATATTGAATGCATTTATTAAGTTTTAAGGATAGATCACTGATAAGGAAGGAGCTCAAACATATTCCTAGAATTGCATGGTTTCTGGATGTGAGTTTGCTCGCTGAGCTGGAAGGTTAGTTTTCACATGTTTCGTCACCATTCTAGGTAACATCATCAGTGAGCCTCCGACGAAGCGCTGGTGTTATGTCCCGCTTTCTATTTATCTGGTTAGGTTTCCTTGGGTTGGTGATGTCATTTCCTGTTCTTTTTCTCAGGGGATGGTAGATTGGCTCCAAGTCAATGTGTTTGTTGATGGAATTCCGGTTGGAATGCCATGCTTCTAGGAATTCTCGTGCATGTCTCTGTTTGGCTTGTCCTAGGATGGAGGTGTTGTCCCAATCAAAGTGGTGTCCTTCCTTATCTGTATGTAAGGATACGAGTGATAGTGGGTCATGTCGTTTTGTGGCTAGTTGATGTTCATGTATCCAGGAAGCTAGCCACCAGGATACATGAACATCAACTAGCCACAAAACGACATGACCCACTATCACTCGTATCCTTACTTACAGATAAGGAAGGACACCACTTTGATTGGGACAACACCTCCATCCTAGGACAAGCCAAACACATGCACGAGAATTCCTAGAAGCATGGCATTCCAACCGGAATTCCATCAACAAACACATTGACTTGGAGCCAATCTACCATCCCCTGAGAAAAAGAACTGGAAATGACATCACCAACCCAAGGAAACCTAACCAGATAAATAGAAAGCGGGACATAACACCAGCGCTTCGTCGGAGGCTCACTGATGATGTTACCTAGAATGGTGACGAAATGTCTGAAAACTAACCTTCCAGCTCAGCGAGCAAACTCACATCCAGAACCTCAACCTGAGCTACAAATCTTCTCAAAACTTGCTTGCATGGTTTCTGCCGATTCTACATTGATGCAGGTGTAGAGTTGAATTGATCAGGCCAGAGGTGTAAGCTGGGAGGAGCGCTGTGGGAAATGAACAGGGAGGGACAATGGGAGGTTTGGTGCATCCTCTACCTTCCCACCTTAATTGCACTCAACTTGTTGCAAGGAACACAGAGGACTGACCCCATCCCACTCATAGATCAAATATGCACACAAGATCAAGGAAGATTGGAGATGTCTTGTTGCAGCTGTACAGGACATTGCTGAGGCCATTTTTGCAATACTTTGCTCAATTCTGTTCTGCCTGCTATGGGAACGACATTGTCAAACTTGAACGTTCTTAAAAATGATTTACAGGGATGTTGCCAAGGTTGGAGTGTTTGAATTACAGGTAAAGGCTGAATAGGCTGGGGCTATATTCCCTGGAGCATGGGAAGCTAATCGGTGACGTAATAGTGGTTTATAAAACATGAGGGGCATGATTTTTCACTAGGGTGAGCAAGTCCAAAACTAGAGGTCATAGGTTTAAGATGAGAGGGGAAAGGTTTAGAAGTGACCCGAGAGGCAACATTTTCATGCAGATGATGGTGCGTGAATGGAAAGGACTGCCAGAGGAAGTGGCGGAGGCAGGTGCAATTGCAACGTTTAAAAGGCATCAGGGTAGGCACATGAATCAGAAAGTTTTAGCAAGATATGGACCAGATGTTGACCAATGGGACCAGATCAGTTTAAGCTATCTGAGCAGCATGGATGAGTTGGACCCAAGGGTCTGTTTCCATGTTGTACAACTTTATGACTCTATGATTGTATAAACCCAACCTACTGGCTCACCAATGATGGGGGAGTATTCCACCCATTGGTGTAAAGCCTGGCAGCTGCAACTTTGCAGGAACTTGGCCATAGGGCTCCCACAACCCACCTCACAAGCACCAGTGACCTCCCTCACCAGGGCATGTCTGACAGGCTCCAATGAACGCTAACACCATGTACTTGTTGAAAGGGTGGTATCTATTGCTGTGAATCACGATTGAGTGCAGTCCCAAAAATGGCCTCCACACCTGGTGGTGCTGCAGTGACTGAAGACTTGTAGGCCCTTCTATTGGCTGCAGATATATGAAACAGGCTATGCCCTTAAATGAATGGACCTTTACTGGCAACCCATGGGCTGCAAGGTGCATAGAAAGTATAATTAATGTAACCTCAGTTTTCCGTCCATCACTGGGGTCATGACTACCCTGACAAAGTCCAGGGGATATAAATCGGTCTAATTTGAGTTCTGAGGAAGGTTCACCTGGCCCGAAAAGTTAACTCGGTTTTTTTCCTTCACTGATGCTGCCAGACCTGCTGAGCTTTTCCAGCAACTTTATTTTTGTTCCTGATTTACAGCATCCACAAGTTCTTTTGGTTTTTATTTAAGAGTAGTATACGCTTGTCTCTTGCCCTTGAGGAGATTACAAGCAACAACACCATACTAAACATTCATAACTTTCAAACCCCGCTTTGAGATGAGCAGATCTGATGCAGTAACTTGACGATGCAATGATCAGCACAGTCAGTTGCACAAGCATGATGAAACGCTAGCATTCCTGCTTAGTAGGATAACGGAATGACCATCAGCAATGGGGGAAGTTGGGAGATGGTTTATTATTTTGTATACATTTGACATGCTGTGTTGCAGTGTGTGAAAAAGCAGCCAAAGGGTCCATTCATAATCTGGGAATATATCTACACTTATTCTACCAGTGTGAATTTTCTACCTTTTCTGACATCATGACTGCTGCTACATCTTCTGGCTGTACTGTCTGTAACACTACGCCAAGTCAATTATAACCATCTTCAAAATCAGTATTATTGTTGGTGACAATAGTTTTTCTTCCATTTGTCTGCAGTATAATAAGTGCACCTCCACAGAAGTTGCACTTAACCCTCATGATTTGTGCTTTTTTTTTAATTTTACACATTTTATTCGTACTTTGCTATTGAAGCTATTCACTACTTCCTAGATTTCAGATCCACAGAGTCTTCCAATAACTTAGCCAACTGCACATTCAAAAAATTAGCTATAGTTTACACTGTACTTATTTTGGATCCATCATAGCCAAATGATTAAAAAAAACAAGCAAAGTAAATCAATATAGGAACACAAAAAAAGACCAGCCAATTCAACTTCTTATGCCTGCTCAGCCATTCTTAAGTCATAACTGCTTTATAACTTAACTGCATTTAACTGTTTCATTTCATATTTTAATACTCCTACCTAATAAAAATCTTTTGTTTCTACTATTCAAAGTTTCAATGGATCCAAACTCTACACCCCATTGCTGGTAATCTTCCACCCATCTTCAAGTGAATACTTTTTGGTTTCACTGCTGAATGACCTAGCTCTGAAGTACACAGGTCTGTAATGCACTTGATCTCATTGCAAAAGCAAATGTTGGAGTAATAGTTTCACTAACTAAAACTGGTATTAACGAATTTTACCATTTACACTTATATATTTTCTTAAATATGTTGATTTTTAATGAAGTTTATTCACCTTGAATTGTCTCTAACGATACCTTAATAGGAGCTATCTTACAACCACTTATTTCAGACAATTGGCATTTGGGCGGTGTAACTTATGCAGTGAATCAGAGTTAAGTAAGTTGCGTGGGCAACTTCAAATGAATTGACTCGTCATTCAACTTTGCACTCATTTGCCAAAATGAAAATGAATCATTTTAAGCTTCTAACCCATCCAGCTCCATTAGTGAACTTTCCCATGATTTGTAGAATGGAAGTCATTGAAGGCCAATCCACTTACCAAGAAAACAAATTAGTAAACAGGCGACAAATAAAATTGCAATATCATGATCCAACTGTAATCCTAAATTGGAACAATGAGTGCAGTTTACTTTCATTGGTTGGAAAATACTTCAAAATAAATAGCGGTTTTGAAAATAACTATATAAATGCAAATCTTTCTAACTTTTTAAAACTAGCTGACGGCTATATGTTTATTATAATGCTTTTGAATCAGTAATGAGCTTTAATGATAATTCCATTGGGCAATTTTATTTTTCTTATCATAAGTAAATGGGTTAAATGACGATATTCCAAGGTATGCAACATAAACCATGAAACATAAATACAGTAGGTGATTATAAGTGCAGCAGAATTACTGGTCCCTTGTCTCTGCATCTCCAAGGAAACCCAAAATTGCCAAAAAGGTGGCATTATATATGAGATCATGTGGTTGAATACTTAACTTCAAGATGAGAGGAAAACAGCACCATGCCTCTGTGAAGCCTGACCTTGAATTGCCTTTTTGAACTGTGGCAGGCAAGGAAGACATTTATGGTCACCTCTGATTCCTTCTGCTTAACAGAAATGACTATTTTCAATCTGTAAATTACCTGGTCAAGATTGCTTGTGGGCAGGATTTGTAGCCCACATGCAGAGTGTTGTGGTCATTGATATCTTTAACCTTTACTGTTTCAGGTCTAATTAATACAATTGCCCCCGAAGGGCCTCACATCATTCATGAATAATGACTCCAATGGACAGGTTCCCCTGATTCCCATTGATTCCAATTTTCCTGGAGCTCCTTGATGTCATACTTAAACAAATGTTCTTTTAAGGTCAAAGGCAATCATTTCTACATTACTTTGAGACTTCAGCTTTCTTTTTTGTCTGTTTTTGGACCAGGGCCAGGAGCTATTTAGCCCTGACTACACATAAACTGAGCATCTGTGGGCAAGTTATTGCTGAATAAATGCTACCCCATCTTCCAGTTTGGTGATGATAAGAATAAACTGATGGAGCAATAATTGTCAAGGTTCAGAGAGATAACAGGAACTGCAGATGCTGGAGAATCTGAGATAACAAAGTGTGGAGCTGGATGAACACAGCAGGCCAAGCAGCAAGCAGCTCCACACTCTATTGTCAAGGTTGAGTTTGCCTTGATTTTTGCTTTTTTTTGAGAAGAGTATATGGGGAAAATTTTCCACAGTGCTAGTAGATGCTAGAATTGCAGCCACACTAAACTAGCTTGACTAGTGGCAACTCAAGTTCTGGAGCACAAATCTTCTGTACTATTGCTAGAATGTTTTCAGGGCTGCCAAATGAGCATTGTCGATCTGTAACCTGATTATTCGTATTTGACATACTCTTGCATTTTGCCCTTGTGGAGGTTATAAA
The DNA here is from genome assembly GCF_030684315.1 of Stegostoma tigrinum. Taxonomy (NCBI): domain Eukaryota; kingdom Metazoa; phylum Chordata; class Chondrichthyes; order Orectolobiformes; family Stegostomatidae; genus Stegostoma; species Stegostoma tigrinum. The sequence continues at coordinate 40,725,228 of NC_081364.1, read as the reverse complement.
CAACGACACCATACTCAACATTCATAACTCACAAGTCTCCCTGTGAGATGAGCAGATCTGATCCAGTAAATTGACAGATTGAAACATCATCAACAGCCAATTGCACTGGCATGACAAAAGCTCTGTATTTGACAGTTTGAGAATTACAATAGTAATTTGTCCAGATCATTAGAATAGGTTTTAACATTGTTACAAGACTCTTTAAATTCCATATTGCTTGGGGATTTTCATTTTGAATATTGCAGAAAATTGATTTATTTTTCACAAATACCCAAAATAGCTTATTTTTAAGAGGTCACTGAATTGTAACTGTGAACATTGGAAGACTTGTTACAGAAAAAAAATAATCACCAATAAACCATATGACAGGTGATAATGATTTGTTTCGGTGTAATCGCATGCTGGGGTTGTTTTCAAATCATGACTGGCTTCAAGACGTTCTTGATTCATTTGGTTCAGTTGGGGGGAAGCCTGCTAAAAGCAAGCTAAGTTGGAGGAAGTCTTTCCAAGTACAAGCTGTCCAGCTGATTTCTGTATTGTCTGAAAAGAAAACCCTCTTACTAATTACAGGGTGAAATCTAACTTTTCCTTTGAAAAAGTGTTTGAAGAAACATCTCAAAATTGCATTTTTCTGAGTAAGCTGTATCTGTAAGGCTACTGAGAAAACCATGCATGATTTGTGACTTGACAACACCAGCCTGAACATGACAGCAACAGAATCAGGAACATTCTACATTTTATCATTGTGCCTTCAAGCATAACCCAAGGCCCAAAGTATTCTTTTTCTCAGAAATTCAATCGGTGTAGAGAAATCTGTTTTCTCTTATTTTCAGAAGTGTCTATATGTTTGTGTTTAGTGATATTTAAAGGGATAAGCATTTAACCTGGCGGATAGATTTTGTTGTTTAAAACCTCATGTCAATATATAAAACAAGATATTTAATTGGTCACCTAGGAGACAGGAAGAAGTATTTTTATTTTATGTTGTGACCCAAGGAGTAGTGAGACCAGAGTGTCAATGTACATCTCCAACCTCATTCATAACAATGTCATCATTCAGCAACAAATTAATTGTTTTAACAATACCACAATGGTATTCTTCACAGCTTCAGTAAACATCAGTGGGGGCTCAAAAAAAATGTTGAGTTTCATAAATAATCACATACGGAATCATTGAATTATTATGATTACATGAGAAGCCATTCAACTTTCTGGTTTACTCGACCATGGATCATGTCTAATTTGCTTTACCTTACAGCAGTTTCAATACTTCAAAGAAATTTCCATTTTCTTAATTTGTTGAAAGTACTGTGAAATGTAAACATTTTCCTTTTTCTTCATTTGCCTAAAAATAATGGGAAAGAGGTAGCGCACATACATTTGTAAAGACCACCAACTCCTGATAACCAAGCTAACATAGCAATTTCTATAACCCATAGCAGCAAAGATGAGAGGAAAGCTGGTAAACTGGTAAATATTAACATTCAGAAAGAATTAAGACTTGCAGAGTACCGAATAGGAAAATCTGACAGTAGTAAATGATTCTTGTTAAACTGTAACACAGTGATGTTTGGTTACATTTTCTGTTCATTGCAGTGGATACAAGAAAAAATTATTGTGGCCCAGCCACAACTGTTACCTGCTTGAGTCCAGCCATGTGGAAGAAATAAAACAGCTGAATTGCGGTTAGCTCACATCTCTTAAGGTTCAGATTTGCAATGGACAGGAGCAAGAAATCAACATGCACCTCTGTGTCTGATGATAAAATGAAATCTAATGATACAAAATTTCAGGACAAAATATAAAAGAAAATTTAGTATAAACATTGACAAGTAACTCTGTCAAATATGGTTAATAAGGCTCTCCATCCTTGGAACTAGAGTGCTTTCCATCAGTCCAAAATAATACTAGCCGTTAGGGAATGAGAAATCCTGACCATTTGTGGAGGGTAGTTGCTTGTTGTTGGTGACTGTTCGTCATCCACAAGAATTAAATAATGAAATAAAATGAACTTTGAAAAATTGATTTAAATGGCTCCATAACAAAAAAAATGCTCCTCCCTAAACCAACGGTTTTGCAGATTGGACAAAAGCAGTGTAATGTTAGGAAAAATTTTACTGAACTTTTTCTGTATGCATAACTGAGTTCATTCAACATATTTTACTGTTCAATAAATACATTTAAATGCATCCATTATTCCAAGTTTTGATATAGTAAGAGAGCATTAAACATGCTGACAGTTCCTCGTTTTTAAGCCAACATGGAGATTTTTCTTTTGAAGATCCTAGGGCTCTTGCAAATATTAATCTTGCTAGTTTTATTGATATTTGAGCTGAAGGTGCTTTGTTGTATGAAGTCATGTTCAAGTGTGTTTTAACCAGATGTAACAATCTGTACAAAATTAATAGCTCAGATGCTTTGGATTCTCATCAAATCAATGCCAGTTCCATTGTTCTCACAACTAATAGCACTATAGACATGACATGTTACTTTAAAACTATTTTCTACATCCATTCAGTGGAATATTGCCAAAGAGAACATTTGGTCTCAGTTGTTGCTTGGCAACAAGTTGCAAACCCAGATTAATTCAGCTGTACTGCCTGTTTGAACCAGGTTTCTGCTCACCTCTGTTTAATTAACATTCATAATCCTTACAGTTTACTAGTTGTTATAATTAGATCACATGCTGACTTGAAGTTACCATAGATACATAGTTCAAAATGTATTTGGCTGAATTTTCATCTATGCTTTCCTGAACATTCATTCCTAATAAAACATTTTGTCTTGTAACTAATTGCAGTGTTCAGCACTACTTGAGACTATCTTCCAGCTACTGTCTGTTTGTACTAGAATTTCTAAGCCATTAGGATCCCTGAGCAACTACAGCCAGCATTTGTGTGGCTTAATAATTAATAGCTGGAAGAGGCAGAGGAAGACACCCAGTGGATTTATCTGGAAAGGCTCTCTGTTGAAGTGCTACCTCACAATGACAAGGAAAGTACAGACAATCCCTAAGATCACAAGTTTGTACATTTTTCCTCTGTATTGATTACAGATAAATGTTGTGTACTATTAATCTTTGTCAATGTTTACTCTACGTAAACTTAAAATAAAGCTTGTTCAGTACAAGAATCTGAATTCCTTCCCCATGCTAAATAAAAACGAACAATAAGATGCTACTTGTGTCGTGAATAAAACATACGAAAATATGGTATTGAATAAATCATTTCTAGTTCTATTATTTATAGGGAAATGAGTTAATAGCACATTCTTGGCTCAGCTTTAGATTTGTCATAATAAATTAAAAGTATTTACAGAACTGAAATGTTGCACTCTCAATGAAATGTCTTATTGATATCTGAATCTCAGCCTCAACTGATATTCGAAGCTTTTGCTTTACACCGAGTGCAACATTGTTCAGAATCGTTGTGTATTGAACCATTTAATCTCTTGCTTACTGAGGCAAAAAGTGACATTACAGTCTACCAAATAACAGAAAAGATTAATTGAAACAGACATAATTTGAAAGGAATCCTATGAAAAACAGTCGCACATCATGACACAAGTAATTGCAGATCATGTTACTCTTCAAACCCTAGATAATGACGAGAACCCTCAGAGAATAGTTTAAATTTTGACCATTTTAGGAAGGAGAATTGCAAATGTGGTTGAGATGAAGGTTATGCAAATATGACAGTTTGCCCCAATTGAAAATTAAAATAAAAATCTCTCCCTATCTTCCTTCTCCCTTCTACTTTCAAGTCAATTTCTTGTCTAATAATACATACATAGATGATAGCAAACAAAGGAAAACCATCAGAAATGGGAGCTCTGCACTGTCAGCTCCATCTCTAACCCATGTGTGCTGAGGTTATACTCAACCAAACCTTGGCTGAAAATAGCTTACTTGATAATAAGCAAGGTAGAATGTAGATATCTTTTTATTACTATTTACAATGCTATTCTGCAACTCTAATGTTGTCAGAGATAGAAATGTCTAATATAGAAGTGAAAAAGATCATGTCATTATGCTTTCATTGGTGAATTTTACCTAATTTGGCAACACCTATGCCAATACTCGTGACTAGGAAACTGATCATTTATATTAGGGTATTGAAAAATATAAAATGTATTTATAACCATTGGCTATTACAAACATTCCTACACAGACACATAAACATCTGGGCTAAAATTGAGCTATTAATTACACAGAGCAACATACCTCCAATAGCATATTATGCTTCCAGTGATCCCTGGATAAGATGGATTATGAGACCTTTATATGCTCAGGTAATATGTTATGATACAGTAATGATATAATGAGTACATCTGTTACAGATACATTGACATATGAACTGTGAGACCTAACACAATATGCCCCTTTTATAAAAAGACAAAACTTTTATCCCAAAATTACTATAAAACAGACACATTTTGAAGTTTTTCATCTTGCACTCATCAGGACATTTTACAAAAATACAGTTTTGAAAGGAAACTGCACAATAAGGGCATGCTGATTGGTTGGCAAGAGCTGACTCTGATTGGTAAAGGCATGGCCATGGGCTATGCACTGTTAATGCCAATTAACAACATGAAAGTTCATGACTGGAGGATTCATAAAGTTGAGGGCATCCTGCCCAGAGGCTGGTATACCCTCCTTGACTTGATTCTCAGAGAGCTAAAGGTGGAGGTGGAAGGCCTGGCCACCTCTGGAGTGTCCAGAGCGGGGATCCCTGGGGAACCTGTATGCAATTCCTCCTCTGGTTGAATACCTCCTGGCACTGTACTGTCCTCTTGTGAGGAAGAAGCAGCTGGAGTGAAGCCCAGGTCCCTCAACCCCTTGTTGGATGGATGACTGCTGGTGTTGAGCACCAGTGACAAGAGTGACGGATTGCAGGCCTGTGTGCATATCCTGCAGACACTGAGGGTGCTGGACCTAATTTTCCATGTCAATCACTAACCTGTTTATAGGGGCAGCCAGACACTTGTATGCCAGAGACAGTTTGATACAAACAGCACTGGTAGAGATCTCCAAGTTTTCAGTAGTATAAAAAGTGTCTCTGACAAACCTACCTGTTCCTTTTGCTTCTATCTGTGCTTTTGTTTGAAACCTTTAGTCATTGAGCAGAGGTTTTTCTCCTGCCTGAGCTTGAGCACATGCAAAATCTTTAGCAGTCCACTGAGTGCCAGTGATGTAGGACATTTTTCATCTCACCAAATGTAAAGACTTGGCTGTGATGTGCTCATAAGGAGGTGCTCCTGACTCTAATCCAGATAAAATACTCACTGAGAGTCAGTATCCAAGTTGATGGGTGGCACAGGAGACAGCCTTGTCAGTGCACTCTCTGAGGGATCTGTGGCTTCTTCTTCAGAGGTGGAGAAGGAGATGTCCTGCGGGGCAACCCTCTTGATAGTGGAACACTGTGTATGTTCCACAGATGGCTGCAGGAATTGTAAAAGAGTCACGAAATAGGAGGTAATTTTGATCTGAGCTTGTCTTCAACAATTCTCCAGATCTTTTCTAAATCTTTTTGATTAACCTTGAAAAGACCAAATGTGTTCATTCTGCCAAGCCTCTACTTGCCTAAGGCAAGAAAGATTTTCAGTGACAAAAACAGAAGTTGCTGGTAAAGCTTAGCAGGCCTGGCACTATCTGTGAAGAAAAAAGTCAAAGTTAATGTTTTGGATCCGGTGACCCTTCCTCTGAACTCACGATTTTCAGAGGCCTTTCCTCTGGATCATCTATCATTTCTTCCATAAAGGAGAACTGCATTTAAGAACATAGAACATTGATCAGTACAGCACAATACAGGCCCTTTGGCCCACAATGTTGTGCCGGCCTATTATCCGACCACTACTGGCAGCGCATTTTGCACACCCAGCACTCTTATTTATTGTTTGAACCAACGAAATTTAATAAGATACCCAATCCATAATGTCATTTCTGCTATCCATGACCCTAGTTTAAAAACTTTGCACCGTGGCCACATTAAGCACATTTAAATTAAAATTATTGCTCCATTGGCTGTGATCCATTTAAAACTATTCCTTTTGAGAATTGCAGCCTTATAGTCACAGGTCCCTCTCTGTAGTTAGACTTTCTGATGAATAGGGAGTGATGATGCATGTGATTTCCTTTTATTTTCACACTCATTTGGAGAAAGATGATGAAACCAACCAGCATCTGAAAAAGGGTAAGGCTTTTTAAAGAAGAAAATTACTTTTTAATTGCTACTAAATTGTATCTCTTCTAGAAGAGCTCCAGAGTTTTGATTTCAGTCGTATATGAATGTTTTTGTTTTTAAATTAGATCAGCAATTGCCTCTCTTTTTTAAAGAAGGAGGATGAGAGATGGCGTTCTCATGTGCTTCAGTACACCTATAGCCTTAATTTTGTTTGTACTCATAATTAATCCTTTTCACTGTTTTCTTTCTTTTATTAGGGCAATCTTTGGAATTCATTTATTTTTAAATAATGTATATTATTATTATAAGGAATTAGTTCTGTTGTCTTGGTGTTCACAAAGCCATACAGATCCTATCTACAGATCTGTGCTGCTTTCTATACTCGTGTGAACTGATGTTTCTGATTGAATGTTTTGATATCTGAAGGTGTTAATCCGGGTGGTCTTCAATTAGTTTTCCAAATATCTGCTTTGGAGATTTGGGAACCTTTGTTAAAAATGGTTACCACTTTTTCAAGTGGTACCAGGGCAAAATGGAGTATAAGATCTTTATACCCCCTCAGGTCACTTGCTATCATGCGATGGTACTATTATGAGAACATCTCTTTAAATATATCTACATAACAACCATGGGACATGACACAACACTAGATACACATTTAATTCAGCTCTTCAGTCACAGAATAAAATCTGTTGTTTGAAAATTCTCAAGTACACATTTTTGTACTCTGCCAATTATAATAAACCCCTCCCCCATCCCAGCCCCCTTCATAAACTACCATAAAAACATTTTAGGGCTCATCTGTTTTATAAATTTATGATCTCTCTCTGTTTAAAACATGATGACAGTTAATGTTTCTTGTTACCTAAATAACAAAACCAATATTACACAGAAACTAAAAGCTAATTCAATTTGTTTGCAAAACCTTATTCAAAATCATCACCGATTTTAGTTAGCTTCAAAGGAATGCCATTCGCATAAAAATATATTTGGAAAAGCTTTTTAAAATGCACTACAAGCCATCATTTCTGTTTGCTGAACATAAATTACAGCATATGTAGCTGAGTAGCCCAACACCCTTTATGCCCAATGGAAAGGTACCTAGAGTTGCCCACTCAGAGCAATATAAATATATTGCAGCATAACCATATTACAATGAATGTGAGAAAGACAGCCAGATATATAAAAGATGATTTCCTAGAATGATGACTTGGATAATTGGGACAATGTGTAATATTAGGAAATAACCTAGTCTCCATAGCAGAATAACTTATTCAAGTGACACACCATAAAATACATATTCAATCATCTTACCTTATACAAGTAGTTTACCAAAATCTTCACTGCTAGAATTACTCCCTTTTTACATCATTTTCTATTGTCAAAATCATTGGCTTTGGTGCTTATCATTTGAGATGCAGCTACCATTAAATTACCATGGAAACCAAATGTCTGAAATTATATCCAATTTACTTTACTTTTTTTTAAACTGCAATACCCCCTGAAATGCACACATAAGGAATAAGAGTATTACATTAAAAGTTAATGCATTTTTTAAATTCTGCATTGTCCCAGTTTCTGGAAACCTACATGATTGCTTTGGGTTGAAAGAATCCATTGGGTTGCTAAGGATGCAGTGAAAGTACAAAATGTGATATTTGCATGACATTTTTTTCTGGAAAATGTTTGTATTTATTGAAACCTCTCAGCACTCTGCTGCTAATTAGTTGGTTATAATTTTCACTGCATCTTTTTTAATTTCACTAGAGAAATCCTGTGTCTAAAAACACATTGCTCACAAATACTTCTTCAAAATGGCATATAATTAGAAAGTAATGCTGAAAAGGCAATCCGACTCATTTGTCACATTTCCTGCTGGTTGATTAAACCTATATATCTGAATGCAGGGTCAACATATTAATGAACTGAAAGATTAGAAATATTACTTGGTATTGATTTTGCTTACAAATCATTTAGAGTTTTTTTAATAGCTACTTTAATTTATTCACTTAGTTTTCATAAAATACTAAAGCTATGTGTAATATATGACTATGAAGTTATGAAAGGCCACGCATATGAAATATTCTTTATTTCAAAAGCATAGCAATATTCACAGATTGATTATCTATGCTAATTCAAGAGATCCATCCTTACAATTTAGAAATTCTAACTTCTTAACTAACTGAGGCATTGGCACTGGCATTAGGGGCGGCACAGTGGTTCAGTGGTTAGCACTACAGCCTCATAGCGCCAGGGGCCTGGGTTCGATTCCAGCCTCAGGCGACTGCCTGTGTGGAGTTTGCACATTCTCCCCATGTCTGCGTGGGTTTCCTTCGGGTAATCCGGTTTCCTCCCACAGTCCAAAGATGTGCAGGCTAGGCAGATTGGCCATGCTAAATTGCCTGTAGTGTTCAGGGGTGTGTGGGTTATTGGGGATGGGTCTGGGTGGGATGCTCCAAACGGCAGTGTGGACTTGTTGGGCTGAAGGGCCTGCTTCCACACTGTAGGTAATCTAATCTAGCCTAATCTAATCTACTGGTTCTACGGACCTGGGTTGGCATTCTGCCATGGAGGATGGTGGAATTTGAATTCAATAAAAAGCTGAAATTAAAGGGCCTAATGATGACTATGAATCCATTGCTAACTGTTTGTAAAAATCCATTTGATTCGCTAATGTAGATGCATTGGTAGTCATCTTCCAGGATTCTATAGACTACGGAACAGTACCTGCAGAATGGAGAGGGTGGCTAATGTCACTCCATTATACAAAAAGGGATGTAGAGAGAAAACAAAGAATTATAGACCGGTGAGCCTGACATCAGTAGCAGGAAAAATACCCAAATCCATTGTCAAGGATTTTATCGCAGGCCATTTAGAAAGCATTGGCAGGATCAGACAGAGTCAGCATGATTTATGAAAGGGAAACCATGCTTGACAAATCTGTTGGAATTCTATGAAGATGTAACAAGCAGAGTTGACAAGGGGGAGCCAGTCAATGTAGTATATTTGGACTTTCAGAAAGCGCTTGACAAAGTCCCAAATAAGATTAATGTGCAAGACAAAAGAGCATGGGATTGGGGAAAGTGTAGTGAGATGGATTGGACACTGGTTGGCAGCTGCAACAAAGTGTGGGAATTAATGCGTCCTTGTCAAATTGGCAGGCAGTAGGTGTCACAGGGATCAGTGCTGGGACCCCACATTATATATTAATGATTTAGATGAGGGAACAAAATATAATATCTCTGAGTTTGTAGATGATATCAAGTTGGGTGGGAGGGTGAATTGTGACAAGGATGTGGAGATCCTTCAGTATGATCTCGACAGGTTGAGTGTATGGGCATATCAATAGCAGAAGCAGTATAATTTGAATAAATGTGAGGTTATTCATTTCAAAATCAAAAAAACAAGAACGCAGATTACACCAGGATGGTTGTAATTGGGAGAAGGGAGTGTGCAGTGGGATCTAAGCGTCCTTGTGCACCAGTTGCTGAAGGTAAGCATGCAGGTGCATCGGGTAGTAAAGAAGGCAAAGGGTATGTTGGCCTTCATTGCGAGATGTTTTGACTGCAGGAGCAGGGATGTGTCCTTGCAGTTATACACTACCTTGATGAGGCCACACCTATAATATTGCGTGCAGTTGTAGTCTCCTTTTCTGATAAAGGATGCTCTTGCTCTCGAGGGATTGCAGCAAAGGTTCACCAAGGCTAATTACGGGATGGCGGATCTGACATGTGAGAAGAGATTGACTAGGTTGGGATTGTTTTTGCTGGAGTTCAGATGAATGATGGGGTGGATCTCATAGAGACCTATAAAATTCTAACAGGACTGGACAGGGTAGATGCAGGGAGGATGTTCCCGATGGTGGGTGTGTGGGGTCACAGCGTAAGGATTCAGGGTACACGATTTAGTACAGAGATGACAAGATATCTCTTTACCCAAAGAGTGGCGAGCCTGTAGAGTTCATTACCACAAAAAGCAGTTGATGCCAAAACATTGAATATAGTCAAGAGGCAGCTTGATATAGCACTTGGAGTAAATGGGATCTTAGGTATGGGGAGAAAGCAGAATTAAGCTATTGAGTTGGGCGATCAGCCATGATTGTGATGAATAGCAGAAAAGGCTTGAAGGGATAAATGGTCTCCTCATGCTCCTATCTTCTATGTTTCTATGTAATGTCTTTTCAGGAAGGAAATTGCCATCCTTACCTGGCCTGGCCTACACCTGACTCTAGCCCACTGCAATGAGGTTGATCCTTAACCTAGGGATGGGCAACAAATGCTGGCCTAGCCAACAATGCCCTCATCCTGTGAATGAATAAAGGAAAAAAGAGTAAAGAATCTTTAATAGGTAGTAAGAATGCAAAATCATGACTCATTAATGGTAATAAAAACAGATTATATTGGAAATATTCAGCAGGTGCAACCTTTTTTTATTTCTGATTTCAAGTAACACAATTTTTTTATCATTTATATAGTTTATAGTAGTATAAGGTCTGCAGCAGTGCCTTAGGTCTGTGAAAAAGACTTTGGCTCATTGCAGACATGGTGCAACACACTCACAGCCCTTGTACTGAGTTGCCAGTCCTTCCTAATGTCCCCATCCCTGACTTACTAAAGCCTTATTTCAGGCTGACTTTCCACCTCCCTAAGTGGCAAAGCACATAATAAATTCATTGCCTTCATACGATGCTCACTTTGGCTCAGTGCTCAGGGAAGCATGAACTAGCAGCTGGGTGCTGGGTGAAATTTGGATTTCTTGGTTACTTTTGCAGTGCACGAAGAGAGAACAATAGATCATACTTTACTGATTGAAAATTTTGATTCTGATTTCTTCATGCAATACAAAATATTTGAAATGACAAAAAAGCCATCACTCATTTGGAAATCAGCTGAATATATGTCAGTTAGAGGGCATATCCAAACCTGTATAACATTGATTTCAAATAGACAGCCAGCTTCATGACTATTAACACACCACACATCCTTAGGAACATTTATACTTCCTTCAAGCCAGGCAATGTTAGGATATAACAATTAGAAATACATGAGAAATAAATACACATCTGCTGCAATTGCATATATTACCATTTTTAATCACATTTGTTTACCAAAGGCAGATTTGCTTTTGTGTTTAAAAATCTTGTACTTCCATCCTTTTACACCTGGAAAGACACCAGTCTTCATTCTTAATACTAAAGGGGAAGAGGAGAACAGGACAGAAAATAGACATGGGTCACAGTACACAATTAACTGGTGACTTCACCCAATAATGTAGGTAACATGGAAACCTTCCACTGCATACTAATTTTAATTAAACTGTTGTGCCGTTCCATACAAGGTAAGCAGTTGTGAGACTGCACTTACCGGGAAGGGGGTCAAAATCTATATGATGAAGCACCACCTCAAGGATAAAGAAAATTCTGATTTCTGCTGGAACAAGATACACATGAGTCTTAGAGTAAAAGAAAATGAATAGAGTTGGCACAATGGATTAAATAGCATAGTCCAATATTCTTCAGGGTAACACAAGGTACCTTTGTGGAGGAGGTAAGCAAGAGGAAAGATTTCTTATATCCACAGGAGGATGGAGGCACTCCTGATAAATTTTCATTCGGCAGTGTGAAAAGATATTCATAACCATCATTGTTATTGTCAGTCATTTAATCCAAAGGAGTTGGAGTAGAGAAAGGAGTTTAATGATCTCACAAAAGTAGTCAAGGTCAGTGATTGCATCTTTGACTGCCAAATGCTCATAAACAATTACTGTAGTTGTGCTTAGACATAGACGGAAAACAAGTCTGAATAACCAGGAGCTCGAACAGTTCATCCACTTCAACAACACCTTCCACCCCAAACTTCAGTTCACCTGGCCCATCTCCAGCACATCCCTCACCTTCCTGGACCTCTCAGTCTCCATCTCAGGCAACCAGCTTGTAACTGATGTCCATTTCAAGCCCACCGACTCCCACAGCTACCTAGAATACACCTCCTCCCACCCACCCTCCTGCAAAAATTCCATCCCCTATTCCCAATTCCTCCGCCTCCGCCGCATCTGCTCCCACGATAAGACATTCCACTCCCGCACATCCCAGATGTCCAAGTTCTTTAAGGACCGCAACTTTCCCCCCACAGTGATCGAGAACGCCCTTGACCGCGTCTCCCGTATTTCCCGCCACACATCCCTCACACCCCGCCCCCGCCACAACCGCCCAAAGAGGATCCCCCTCGTTCTCACACACCACCCCACCAACCTCCGGATACAACGCATCATCCTCCGACACTTTCGCCATTTACAATCCGACCCCACCACCCAAGACATTTTTCCATCCCCACCCCTGTCTGCTTTCCGGAGAGACCACTCTCTCCGCGACTCCCTTGTTCGCTCCACACTGCCCTCCAACCCCACCACACCCGGCACCTTCCCCTGCAACCGCAGGAAATACTACACTTGCCCCCACACCTCCTCCCTCACCCCTATCCCAGGCCCCAAGATGACATTCCACATTAAGCAGAGGTTCACCTGCACATCTGCCAATGTGGTATACTGCATCCACTGTACCCGGTGTGGCTTCCTCTACATTGGGGAAACCAAGCAGAGGCTTGGAGACCGCTTTGCAGAACACCTCCGCTCAGTTCGCAACAAACAACTGCACCTCCCAGTCGCAAACCATTTCCACTCCCCCTCCCATTCTCTAGATGACATGTCCATCATGGGCCTCCTGCACTGCCACAATGATGCCACCCGAAGGTTGCAGGAACAGCAACTCATATTCCGCTTGGGAACCCTGCAGCCATATGGTATCAATGTGGACTTCACCAGTTTCAAAATCTCCCCTTCCCCTACTGCATCCCTAAACCAGCCCAGTTCGCCCCCTCCCCCTACTGCACCACACAACCAGCCCAGCTCTTCCCCCCCACCCACTGCATCCCAAAACCAGTCAACCTGTCTCTGCCTCCCTAACCGGTTCTTCCTCTCACCCATCCCTCCCTCCCACCCCAAGCCGCACCCCCATCTACCTACTAACCTCATGCCACCTCCTTGACCTGTCCGTCTTCCCTGGACTGACCTATCCCCTCCCTACCTCCCCACCTATACTCTCTCCACTTATCTTCTTTACTCTCCATCTTCGGTCCGCCTCCCCCCCCTCTCCCTATTTATTCCAGTTCCCTCTCCCAATCCCCCTCTCTGATGAAGGGTCTAGGCCCGAAACGTCAGCTTTTGTGCTCCTGAGATGCTGCTTGGCCTGCTGTGTTCATCCAGCCTCACATTTTATTATCTTGGAATTCTCCAGCATCTGTAGTTCCCATTATCTCTGATACTATTTTAACCTCACTGCAAAGCCTCTTCCAGGAATGCCTAACCTGAAAAAGTTGCCCTCCTCCCTCCGGACCAACCTCAGGGAATCTCTCTCCCATTGCAACTCTCTTGTAATCTCTTCGGCCTTGAAACTGCTCGACCATGTCTTGAAGCAAACCAGGTACCACAGCCACATCACCTTCCTCAGCACCTGCCTACGGAACCAGATCATCCCCAAGGGACTACAGTCCACATTTCAGCCTTCCCAATTTGGCCCCAACCGTGACCACCTCTACACACAGAACATTCAGACCCTTCAGAAGCGTTTCTCCCTGCGAGTCCTGAAACAGACACTTGCAGCCATGCGCCGGCACCTCCAGGCACTGCAATCCAACCTGCCCCAGCTCAGAGCCTTTCTCTCCCAGACCTGCAAAGGACCCCTGCTGTTTTTTATCCTCCGCAGGATCCACAGACTGAATACCCAGTTTCACTCAGCTTTACTGGACACCAAAAATCGTAAGTACAACCAACTCACGGGCCCCTGCCACCCACAAGAGGATTCCCGCGCCTCCCCAATCCCGACTCTGTCCCTGCCCCTCCCCCACCATGCACCAGCCGCCATTGACCATGAGGACATGGCCGACACCGACGGAACCCCGCCCACGGCCGACGCCGACGGAACCCCGCCCACGGCCGACGGAACCCCGCCCACGACCGACGGAACCCCGCCCACGGCCGACGCCGACGGAACCCCGCCCACGACCGACGGAACACCGCCCACGGCCGACGACCTCATCGCTCCGCCCACAACCTCCACAGCCAGCAACCCCAGAGGAGACAGCCACACTGAGCCCTGCCGCATCTTCACCATCCCCCCAGACCTCCCACTGACTGAGGACGAACGGTCAGTCCTTAGTAAGGGGCTCACCTTTGTCCCCCTACAACCACACATCAACGAATACCAGTCACGGTTGGACATAGAGCAGTTTTTCCGCCGTCTTCGCCTCCATGCCTACTTCTTCAACCGGGAACCTAACCCTCCTTCCACTGGCCCCCTCACCCGCTTCCAACACAAGCCCTCCTCCTGGACACCACCCCCAGGCCTCCTACCCTCCCTCGACCTCTTCATCTCCAACTGCCGTCGAGACATTAACCGCCTCAACCTCTCCACCCCTCTCACCCACTCCAACCTCTCCCCCGCAGAACGGGCAGCCCTCCGCTCCCTCCGCTCCAACCCCAACCTCACCATCAAACCCGCAGACAAGGGTGGCGCAGTGGTAGTATGGCGCACTGACCTCTACATCGCCGAGGCCAGACGCCAACTCTCCGACACCACCTCCTACCGCCCCCTCGATCATGACCCCACACCCGAGCACCAAACCATCATCTCCAACACCATTCACGACCTCATCACCTCAGGGGACCTCCCACCCACAGCCTCCAACCTCATTGTTCCCGAACCCCGCACAGCCCGTTTCTATCTCCTTCCCAAAATCCATAAACCCGCCTGCCCTGGTCGACCCATCGTCTCAGCCTGCTCCTGCCCCACCGAACTCATCTCCACCTATATGGACTCCATTTTCTCCCCTTTGGTCCAGGAACTCCCCACCTACGTCCGTGACACCACCCACGCCCTCCACCTCCTCCAGGACTTCCAATTCCCTGGCCCCCAACACCTCATATTCACCATGGACGTCCAGTCCCTATACACCTGCATTCCGCATGCAGATGGCCTCAAGGCCCTCCGCTTCTTCCTGTCCCGCAGGCCCGACCAGTCCCCCTCCACCGACACTCTCATCCGCCTAGCTGAACTCGTCCTCACCCTCAACAACTTCTCTTTTGACTCCTCCCACTTCCTACAGACTAAGGGGGTGGCCATGGGCACCCGCATGGGCCCCAGCTATGCCAGCCTCTTTGTAGGTTACGTGGAACAGTCCCTCTTCTGCACCTACACAGGCCCCAAACCCCACCTCTTCCTCCGGTACATTGATGACTGTATCGGCGCTGCCTCTTGCTCCCCAGAGGAGCTCGAACAGTTCATCCACTTCACCAACACCTTCCACCCCAACCTTCAGTTCACCTGGCCCATCTCCAGCACATCCCTCACCTTCCTGGACCTCTCAGTCTCCATCTCAGGCAACCAGCTTGTAACTGATGTCCATTTCAAGCCCACCGACTTCCACAGCTACCTAGAATACACCTCCTCCCACCCACCCTCCTGCAAAAATTCCATCCCCTATTCCCAATTCCTCCGCCTCCGTCGCATCTGCTCCCACGATAAGACATTCCACTCCCACACATCCCAGATGTCCAAGTTCTTTAAGGACCGCAACATTCCCCCCACAGTGATCGAGAACGCCCTTGACCGCGTCTCCCGTATTTCCCGCAACACATCCCTCACACCCCGCCCCCGCCACAACCGCCCAAAGAGGATCCCCCTCGTTCTCACACACCACCCCACCAACCTCCGGATACAACGCATCATCCTCCGACACTTCCGCCATCTACAATCCGACCCCACCACCCAAGACATTTTTCCATCCCCACCCCTGTCTGCTTTACGGAGAGACCACTCTCTCCGCGACTCCCTTGTTCGCTCCACACTGCCCTCCAACCCCACCACACCCGGCACCTTCCCCTGCAACCGCAGGAAATACTACACTTGCCCCCACACCTCCTCCCTCACCCCTATCCCAGGCCCCAAGATGACATTCCACATTAAGCAGAGGTTCACCTGCACATCTGCCAATGTGGTATACTGCATCCATTGTACCCGGTGCGGCTTCCTCTACATTGGGGAAACCAAGTGGAGGCTTGGAGACCGCTTTGCAGAACACCTCCGCTCAGTTCGCAACAAACAACTGCACCTCCCAGTCGCAAACCATTTCCACTCCCCCTCCCATTCTCTAGATGACATGTCCATCATGGGCCTCCTGCACTGCCACAATGATGCCACCCGAAGGTTGCAGGAACAGCAACACATATTCCGCCTGGGAACCCTGCAGCCATATGGTATCAATGTGGACTTCACCAGTTTCAAAATCTCCCCTTCCCCTACTGCATCGCTAAACCAGCCCAGTTCATCCCCTCCCCCCACTGCACCACACAACCAGCCCAGCTCTTCCCCCCAACCCACTGCATCCCAAAACCAGTCCAACCTGTCTCTGCCTCCCTAACCGGTTCTTCCTCTCACCCATCCCTTCCTCCCACCCCAAGCCGCACCCCCAGCTACCTACTAACCTCATCCCACCTCCTTGACCTGTCCGTCTTCCCTGGACTGACCTATCCCCTTCCTACCTCCCCACCTATACTCTCTCCACCTATCTTCTTTACTCTCCATCTTCGGTCCGCCTCCCCCCCCTCTCCCTATTTATTCCAGTTCCCTCTCCCCATCCCCCTCTCTGATGAAGGGTCTAGGCCCGAAACGTCAGCTTTTGTGCTCCTGAGATGCTGCTTGGCCTGCTGTGTTCATCCAGCCTCACATTTTATTGTCTTAATAACCAGACTGTTTGTTGAATTATGTGCACTGTATGCAGAGCAGAGAGAGATCCTTGCATGAGTACTACCTTGGAGTAAGTCCTTCTTTGAATGTCAGTTGAACAGACATTACTGCCCAGAGACGTCAGTGATCCTAAATATAGCTGTACCTTACACTACACCAGTCACTAGCTCACGCACACATACACAAATACATATCACTCTATTCACCTTGATTATGAACAAATAGTCTCAAACCAATGGTAAAATGGAAGTATGCACTACTCTACCACTTTTTAAATCCTCTCTTCACATACAAATAAACACATAAGATAGTCAAGACATGGATATTAAGGATGGGGAAGAAAACAAATATGGGAAGCGCAGCCCAGTCTGAAGCACAGGATTCAATGAGTTTCACTTGCTTTTGCTTCTTTGATGTGGCATAAGGTTATTTGCAGATTGATACTCATTTTCTCATTCACTGTTTAGAATTTTATAATTTCAATATTTTATTCCATCTTTAATAGGACATTTATGAGAGGAACACTTCAAGAGGTTACTAGAGACTTTCTGGGACATCTACGCATGGCAGAAAGAAAAAGATTTTTGATGTTTTTTTTCACATGTTAAATGTTTCTGCCGCACTGTCCCTGTACTGGTCAAGGGCCAATCAAAATATTGCTGTCAAGCTGTTTTTCCTGAGTTCAGAACCCATCGGCTCCATTCTGTCTGCTTTGCTCTTGTTGTTCTAGGAAATTGCAGTATGGTATACAATGCACAATACGCTCCAGAAAAAACGATGTTTACAAAGAGCATCTGAGGAGCAGAAAAGCTGATGTTTCAAGCCTAGACCATTCATCAGAAATGTCAGCTATCCTGCTCCTAAGATGCTGCTTGGCCCGCTGTGTTCATCCAGCTCCACACTATGTTATCTCGGATTCTGCAGCGTCTGCAGCTCCTATTCTCTATGATGCTTACAAAATCCTGTTACCATCTTTTTATTCAGTCTCCTTATTAAAGCAGTCTTTTTAATTCCCTGTTTGAAAAGTAAAAGAAATAAAAAGGTATGGTCTTTTATACCATAAAAGGGTGTGACTGTTTTAATATGGGGAGTCAGCATTCAATGGAACCATGATCAATGAAGTCTTCATGGGCTGGTCAAACAAAAAGGTAAACTTGGCAACTTACCTTCTCTCATTTCCCTGCCCTTTCTCCTGCTCATTCTCCGCTCTCTCCTGTTCATTGGGTCAATCTCTGTACCCCACAGGATGGCCAGGTTACGCAGAACACAGTGGACCACCACAACTTGGGTCATTTGCTTGACAGGTACTGAAGGATACTTTGAGTGTGGTCCAGAAAGCTGAACATTGTATCAACATTCCTATGATCTATATGATGATGACAACATGGAGCCTGTCTCTCATTATAAACATGATTTTCAGATGTGTATAAGCTGAAGAACACAATTCTGAGCTGGAAATGAAGTAGGCAAATTATTGCTCAGCAATGCCCTCTTGTTTGATGTTATGACTCAAATACTACTGGAACACTGGATTAGAGCAGATTGAAAGCTGCTTGACTGCTATCAGTACTCTGGGAATTTACCAACAACCAATGGTAGGCATGGTCACATACCAACAGAACACTTAAGAAGTGGCAACCTCTACATCTTAGCATTTAGTTATTGTACCTACAAAGCCACATCCATTCAATTGATGGAATCCTGGCAATGTAGGCTCCACCTGCTTCCTTCTGGTCAGAAAAAGCTAAATGAACTCCCTCTCCTGACAAAAAGAAATCAGTCACATCTCTTGCACAGAAGTGGAAGATGGAACATAGAACATAGAACATTACAGCACAGTACAGGCCCCTCGGCCCTCAATGTTGTGCCAACCTGTCATACCGATCTTAAGCCCATCTAACCTACACTATTCCATGTATGTCCATATGCTTGCCCAATGACGACTTAAATGTACCTAAAGTTGGCGAATCTACTACCGTTGCAGGCAAAGCGTTCCATTCCCTTACTACTCTTTGAGTAAAGAAACTACCTCTGACATCTGTCCTATATCTTTCACCCCTCAATTTAAAGCTATGCCCCCTCGTGCTCGCCGTCACCATCCTAGGAAAAAGGGTCTCTCTATCCACCCTATCTGAGGCTCTGATTATTTTAAATGTTTCAATTACATATGTCTCCAACTCCAATGTAGTGAAACAGTACC
This sequence comes from Stegostoma tigrinum, assembly GCF_030684315.1. NCBI lineage: Eukaryota > Metazoa > Chordata > Chondrichthyes > Orectolobiformes > Stegostomatidae > Stegostoma > Stegostoma tigrinum. The sequence goes on along the minus strand of NC_081364.1, from coordinate 40,706,045 downwards.
TAAATTTGAATGTATACACAATATATTGACCAATAATAAAGATCCCAGTGAATTAACTTTTTTTTACCATTATCACATGAAATATACATGTGAATTTTATGATCTCTTTCTTTAAATTTCGGGTTGCTAATGTATAAAGCTCTCTAGCCAATCAAGCATCAATAGCACTCCCCTTCCTCAGTTCTCATGTTCAGGCTATGAATATTACATAATGCTCTTCATGAACCCTGAAATTGAAAATATAATGGCTAATAACCTGATGTTGCTGTTACATTCATGTTAATCCAGCTTTGCAATTTTTAAAAAAGCCCAAAAGCTTTATTAACTCTGTATTTCGTGTAGGCATAAACATATCACGTTCTTCTTTATTCCATTGATTCACTATTGATTTCTCACTTACAGTTTCTTGATATTTATATAAGGAATATAGTCCCCTTTAAATTTTTTTTAGAATCCTAAGTGTTTTCCTGGATCTAGTTATTGCTGCTCACTGTTTTCTTTTTAACATTGAATTTACCTGCAGCTTGTAAAAACATTCTTCGCAACAACATTCCTTTCTAATTGCATTCTTTTATTGCCCTCTGAAGTCTGTCATGATGACTTAAAATTTTTAGGTCACCTGGCTCTCAATTCAGACAATAACTCACAATACTAGTCATCAGAAGAATCTAGTGAATTTCTGATCATGCACTCCTGCCAGTGTTGGCAGATATGATTACATTGTATCTGCCCTGTTTGACACAGATAAACAATAAACTGCCCTGACTTCACTTGATAACTCTGTTTCCTCCTCTCAGAAATGACCACTGTCCTAGGTAATATTTTTGGTGTGTATGAATCTCTGATTCCCATCATTTGTCTGGATAGTCCTCTGGATAGAAGCTTAAGATAGTTTGCCATCGTATCGTTTTTATCTGGTTTCAAGGAGAGTTTCTCTTCACAAGGTCTAGCATGATTTTGTTGTGTTATTATCCTAAACTTGCCTCATTATATCCCAAGGCCCTCTTGTCTGATGCTGGCCTACTCGTCACAGCTAGCAATACTCACCTCTGAGAGGATATTCCTTAACAGATATCCCCGTGCCAGGCCCATGATTAAAAAGCCATTATGCACCTGAACTCGCAATCCGAAACAATCTTGCATGTTTCATGACATTTGCTGTGAACATAGCAAAGAAAACAGGTTTGGGCAAGGCCAAATAGGCTTGGGATAGCCACAGTAAGAAAGTCCTAGCTTTAAAGGGGAATGTCAGTGAATTACCACACCAGGCACAGTAACCCTGTAATCCAGCGTCTGGGTGAGGAGGAGAGGAAGGTGCAGGTGCATGTGCAAGTGTTAGGTAAGGACTTGGGAAAATGTAAAGCCTACAGGGTGCATTTCTGCAATGCATCGTGTAATGCGCATTGCTACTACTGATTGCTGGTGACGGAGGGAATGAATGTTTGTGGATGGGATGCCAATCAAGCAGGTTTGTTTGTCCTGGATGGTGTCAGGCTTCTTGAGTGTTGTTTGAACTGCAGATGCTGTAAATCAGGAAACTGTTCTGACGAAGGATCACCGGACCCAAAATGTTAACTTTGTTTTCTCCTCCACAAATGCTGCCAGACCTGCTGAGCTTTTCCAGCAACTTTGTTTTTGCTCCTGATTTACAGTATCCGCAGTTCGTTTGGTTCTTATTTGGTATTTAATTCACTGCCACATCTCTTCCAGACACGCCCACTCTCTCTCCGACGGGATTTCCATTCCAATCTCTCTTCTTGCCCGCCGACTTTAATTTCACTGTCACTCCTGGTGTTTGACCAGGAATTTGCGAAAACTCATTTCCACTGCCATATCACATTCCTTTGTGACTGCCTCCGGCCCAGACTCACCCCACGTGGATTCCAACTCAAGTTTCATCCCTCATGTTTTGAGTCCTTCCAGGATCACAAATACCTCCATGATGTTCAACGCTCCATGGGCAGCTGCTCTCACTGCATCCTGAGATCCACACTCAGTGCCATGCAGCGTCACACGCACACTCTCAACCTTTCTCTCCAACAGTATCGTAACACACCGGCTCAGGGCTGCACCACTCCTCAGTTCCACTTCATCCTCCCGCTCATTCATTGTGCTAACAAGAAACTTTTTCTTTTCTTTTCAGGCAATAAGGCCCACAAGATGCACCAACTCAAAAATACCCATGGCTCTTTGGAACCTACCTCTCCTTCCCTTCCCTCTGACTCTATCCCTTCTCCCAAACACCCCACCCACCTCCTGTTTGGTTTTCACCATCCCTCCCAACCTTTCCCTCTCTGATGCTGAACACTCTGTACTCAGCAAAGGCCTCAGCTTTATCCCTCTGCACCCCCACCTTAACGAATTTCGGGCACGACAGGTAGCTGAACTGTTCTTCTGCCATCCTCGCCTCCGTGCTCATTTCTTTGGACAAGAGTCCTCTCTCTGCCCCACAGACCACTTTGCCCAACTCCAAAACTCTCCTTCCACATGGACCCCTCCCTCTGGCCTTTTACCTGCTCGATCTTTTCATTGAGAACTGTTGACGTGACAGCAGTCACCTTAATTTCACTGCCCTCTCAACAAATCCAACCTATCTCCCTCCAAACTGATTGCACTCCTGTTCTGAGGAAGGGTCACTGGACCCGAAACGTTAACTCTGTTTTCTCCTCCACAGGTGTTGCCAGACCTGCTGAGCTTTTCCAGCAACTTTGTTTTTGTTTGAACTGCACCTTTCCAGACAACAGGAGAATATTCCATCACACTCCTGACTTATGACAGGGATGCACAATAAAGGCTAGCCAAGCCAGCGATACCCATGTCCCATGATTTTATTTTTGACTAAGGCCTCAATGCCAATTTCATATAATGATCCTAACATTCTCATCGATGACCAGGCCATTCAGGAGCTGGGAAGATTCTGCCCGTACACTCAAATTTTTTCACCTTGCTCTTATGAGAACACGCCAGTACTGAATTTCAAAGGATAAAGAATTCATACTGTGTGAGAATAAGAGTGCTGATTGTTCACTGAGCACAAAACACAGCCTATAAATAAATACCACTTCTAGCAAGCACAATTCAGATATAATGTGAACTCAACTGATGATCTTAAATTTGTAATTAGTGTAATTCTTCACACACTTGTACTTGAAAGAATATGTCTGGGCATTTCATATTTTTAAATTAACAAAAGCTCTGGATGCACTGTGCCTTAGTTTATTCTCCATGGTAACATATTTTCAAGTAAGGTAAATAAACTTGTAGCGGAGATTGAAATTGATGAGTATGATGTTGTGGGCATCACAGAGACATGGCTACAAAGGTTTCAGAGCTGGGAACTAAATAGTCAAGGACACACGTCCCATCAAAAAGACAGACAGGTGGGTAGAAGGGGCTGGATTCCCTTGTTCGTAAGAAATAAAATTAAATCAATAGCAAGAAGCGGTATAGAGTTGGAGAGCATAAAATCTGTGTGGGTACAGTGAGGAACCACAAAGTTAAAAAAAAGGCTAGGATGGGAGTTATGTACAGGCCTCCTGGCAGAAGTCAGGATGTGGGGAAGTAAAAATGAATCATGAAATATAAATGCATGTAAGAAAGGCACTATTCCAATAATCATCAGGGAGTTTCAATGTTTTTAGTGGTCTGCAAAAAAATCAGGTTTGTAGCGAATCCCAAGAGTAGGGACTCGTGGCATGTATAAGATGGTTTTGGAGCAGCTTGTGATAAAGCCCACAAGGAAACAGGCAATTCTGGATTCGGTGATGAGTAATGAGGCAACCTTGATCAGGGAGCTCAAGACGAAGGAACCCATAGGGGGCAGAGGCCATAATATGATCGAATTCGTCTGCAGTTTGAGAGGGAGAAGCTGCAATCCGATGCAACATTAAGTAAAGGTCACCACAAAGACATGAGGGAGGAGCTGGCCAGAGTTGATTAGAAGGGGAGCGCAGGAGGGAAGACAGTGGAGCAGCAATGGCAGGGATTTCCGGAGATAATATGTGAGGCACAGCAAAAATTCATCCCAAAGTCGAAGAAGCATACTAAGGGGAGGATGAGGCAACTGTGGTTGCCAAAGGTATTCAGGAACAGTGTAAAAGCAATAAGGAAAAACATACAACATGGTGAAGTATAGTAAGCTGTTAAAGACCATCAGAGGATAACAAAAAACATTAATGGAAAGAGCATGAAATACAGGTGCAAGCTAGCTAGTAAAATAGAAGATTGCAAGAGTTTCTTCATTGGATCATTGGAAAATGAAGCTGAATAAGTAATAATGGAAACAAAGAAATGGTGCAGGATCTGAATAAGTAATTTGCATCAGTTTTCTTGGTGGAAGATACCAGCAGCATAGCAGGCTTTCAAGAGAGTCGGGATGGGGGGAGAGAGGGATGCTGAGGTGAGCGTTATGGTCATCACTAAGGAGACGGTTTTGAGGAAGCTGAAAGCTCTGAAGGTGGATAAATCACTCAGACCAAATGGGTTACTTTGCAAATTCTGAAGCAGATAGCTGAGGAGATCGTGGATGCTGTAGTGGTGATGTTTCAGACATCACTGGAATCAGGGAGGGTCCCAGAGGAATTTAAAATGCTTAATGTAACACCCCTGTTTAAGAAGGGAGAGAAGCTAAAGACAAGTAACTGTAGGTTTGTTAGCCTGACCTCAGTTGTTAGTAAGATTTTAGAATCCATTATTAAGGACAGGATTGCTGGATACTTGGAAATGCATGATAAAACAGGGCAGAGTCAGCATGGCTTCAGCAATTACAGGCCACATCTGTTCAAATTCTTTGAGGAGCTTACGGGAAAGTTGGACAAAGGATAACCAGTGGATGTGATCTATATAGGTCTATTTGAAGGTCTTTAATGAAGTGCTGTGCAGGAGGCTGCTAAATAAGAGAAGACCCCATAGTGTTAGAGGCAAGATACTGGCATGAATAGAGGATTGATTGACTGGCAGAAGACAGGCACTAGGGTAAAAGGGATCTTTACCTGGATGGAAGTTGGTGACTAGTAGATTTCTGCAGGGGTCAGCGTTGGGACCACAACTATTCATATTCTATATTAATGATCTGAACAAAGGAACTGAAGGCATTGTTGTGACGTTTGCAGATGACATAGAGGTAGATGGGGAGACAGGTAGTGTTGAGAAGGTAGGGAGGTTACAGAAGGACTTGGACAGACTAGGAGTGTGGGCAAAAATGTGACAGATGGAGTACAATATAGAAAAGTGTGAGGAAAACTTTGCTAGGAAGATTAGAGGTGTGGACTATTTTCTAAATGGGGAAATGTTTCAGAAATCTGAAGTACAAAAGAACTTAGGAGTTGTAGTTCAGAATTCTCTTAATGATAACATACAGGTTCAGTTGACAGCTAGGAAGGTAAATGAATTTCT